>NC_083693.1:9913980-11163980 GCF_033118175.1 Dama dama | reverse complement strand
ATTTTACAAGTATAATTAAGGCTGTAATGAGTACCCTTGAGTTGACATACACATTTGAACACTCCCTATTATATCCTATAGGTAAATTTCTAAATATAAAATTGTTTGTCAAAATGTGCTAATTTCCATCTAATACATATTTTTCACTGTCTTTTGGACAGACTAACACACAAAAAGTTCCAAATTCCCCATACTTTGCTAATAAATGTACCATTAATCTAACAGGTGAAAAAAGTAATTGCTGATTTATTTGTGTGCTTGTGACTATGTTTAAAGACACACACAAATATTAATTATATATTTATAACAATTGATAATTATTCAGTATATATTTAGTTATTTCATTACAAGATTGATATGGTTGAGTGTTATTTTTTTTTTAGGTAAGAAGTAGATTTATCCAGAAACAAACACACTCCACAGACTGTGGGCCATTGCAGAGGGCTTGTGCGGCAGCCTGGTTGAGTATATTTTTATGTGTTCTTGGCCATTCACAGAACTTTCCTTCTCTGATTTGTTTATTTATATGTATTCCTACTTTTGTACTGGAATACTTATCTTTTTCTAATTGATTTGGGTGAGCCTTTAATAGAATATTAACACTAACCTGGTAATATAAATTTCAAGTAAACATAAAGGTACATTTTCAAATGACTGCAGAAAAAGTAATAGCCCAAATTTAAGCTAGCAGGTTTTAGATATTCCTTCTCTCCTCTAAACCCTCCAGTGTAGACAACATGGAGAAAATTTGGAAAACACAGTTTAATTGGAATAAAGATTGTGTTCATTAGTCATTTATACTGTTGAATCTTTCACATTTTTATCAACTAGATTACATGATAGCTTTGGAACATACAAATCCTATTATGAGATGCTGAAACAATTACAAAAACTGCTCAGATGAAGTCAAAATAGACTGAAGTCAAAGCCTATGGAGACTGGATACCACCAAGGAATTGAGTGACAATATTTTGACCTGAAATGTACTGAAGAGGAAAAGAAGGAAGGTAAGATTTTGGTCACAATCCTTGGGAACTTATGGGAAAAACATGTTAAATTTAAAATATAATTTATTGGTTATAACTAGAAAGGGGTTCATATCACTCCAGTCACTTACATTGGTTTTACACTGCTTAGGTTGTGATGGCACATAGTATTCACTTAGAGCACTCTCTTGTGAATGAGAATTAGCAGAGGTATTAATAATAATTTTCATGAAAGTAAAATGGAAAAATAATTTTCAGATACGTTTACCATGTACTGGGGTTAATCTGATTATTTTCCAGGTTCTGGTTTAGCCAATGCTCTAGTTGCGGGTTCAATCCCTGGGTCGGGAAGATTCCCTGGAGAAGGAACTGGCAACCCACTCCAGTATTCTCGCCTGGAGAATCCCATGGGCGGAGGAACCTACAGTCCACGGGGTCGCAAAGAGTCGGACACGACTAAGCGACTTCACTTCACTTCACTTCTAGTTCAGGATGTGGTACTGAAGCCCAAAGCCTCTGTGGTAAACAAGGTTTTACCGAAACACAGCCACACTCATTCAGTTACATACTGTGGCTGGTTTTACACCGCAAGAGCAGAGCAGATCAGCTGCAACAGGTACCATACATCCTACAAAACTGAAACTGCTTGCTACTTCACCCCTTACAGAAAAGGCTTACCGATCCATGGTCTACTTTAATGTAGATTGAGGTAGTAACTTCATATAATTAAAACTTAAGTTTTAAGACATTGGAGCATAAGTTGACTGAGAAGGCAGTTATCATATTTAGACTAAATTTTCTCATGAAAGTTGGCACAGAATGGAGGTAGCTCTACTCTGATTTTCCAAATTTGAGTGTAGTAATAAGTCAAGAGTTCCTGCTAGATGAGTCCCTGTTTTAATGGCCCTCCATCCTCATGCTCTCTTGTTTTCTTCTTATACGTCATCACCTCAGAGACCACTGTCATCACTATCCTTTCACATGGGAGGTAAAGCCCTTGTTTTTCCATTGCCATGCTCTTCTTCCTATTATATCTAATAGCAGGATGGATGGATATATGATACACAAAAGAAAGATGATGAGTGATGGAATTTGAATGATAACTTATATATTAATAAGCTAGACAGATGATAGAGACACACATAAATTATGGAAGATAAAGTGATAGATGATAGATCTACAGGTAGGTGACAGATTTATGACAGAGTAAAATGGGGTAGAACTTGAGAATCACTAACATAAGACATTACAACACTACAGTGTTTCTCAAAACTAAGCATTTCTGTTTCAACAGAAACTTACTTATCTTCCATGTCCATTGAATTTTATTTCTAAATTTCTCATAAGATCGTGGATGGTAGTATGTTTTAGAAACAATGCAAAAACTACAACAGTTTTCTCTCTCCTGTATGACTGTCACGGGAGTTGACATGAGACAATTATGTAAAAGTGAAAAAATATGCCATTCAAATCAAACACATACATTTGGAAGGTTAATTTCATATCCCCTAAATTCAGAGGTTGTAAGGTATATTTCCCATTTATCTTCAATAAAGAAATGTTATTTCAAGAGATGAATCAATTCTGTGTTAAGAGAACTCATATCAAATGTTTATAAGACAATAAAATTCACAAAATATTCCATATTTCTATGTCTTGACCAATGGTAATATGATGAATTAATTAAATGAAATATTTCTAACATCAATATACTCCCATCTTTTTACTTCTGCTTTTCCTCTCTAATAAAGTCATTCATTTACTCTCTAACTTAATTTATTGTAAATATCACGAAAACAAACTTAGCCATTAAAAATATGGAATAATTATTTTCTGTATGACTTTCTGGGTAAGAAAACAATATAAATAAAACCAACCCCTGTCAAAAGAAGCTCATTTTTTAAAACCGTCAAAGGACACACATAAAACAAGCTGTTTAGTTAAGAACTCTTCATAAGTATCCTTTGAAAAGTACCAATTACATCCTACTTTGCTAGTCTAAACTTTTGCTTCAACTATTTTCTATACTAACTACTCACAAATGTTTTTTATTTCAATGAAGCCCAGAAAGCTATGGAATATTATCTTTAAAGTACCAGGCAGGGAAGTAAAATCATAATTCTATATTAAGTAACTATATTCCTCAATAAAAAGGACTAAAAAGGAGACACAGATAAAAGAAAACTAAGAAAAATTATCACTAGTACTGGTGCTAAAGAAAGTTCTTTGGGAAGATAAATAATGATAACTGAAGTAGACACGGATTTTAAAAACAGAATGAAAAGGATTAAAACTGGTTAATATATAGGTAAAACTGGTTAACATACAGGTAATTATGAAATAGTTTCCCTCTTAAATTCTTAAAAATAAATATACCTATTTAAAACAATTGTTCCATTGTCTATATCACTTGTAATATATATGGAAACCCTAGCATACAAGGGGTAAAGACTAGGTAAATAGGTATGTATATTTCCAAGATTCTTCTTTTTATTGGAAATGATTTAATAGTCTTAAAAGGCTAAAACAAATATATGTAGTATTCCCTAGAAAACCACTAAAAATTACAAAAAAAAAAGTATAGCTAAAATGGTAAAGGAAAAAGGAATTCTGAAAAAAAATTAAAAGGAAGGCAGAGAAGAACAGACAGAAGAATAGAAAGCAGAAGATAGACACTGATAAGGAGTACACACTTAAAGAAACAATGAAAGAGGTGGACTTAAATCCACTTCTTCAATAATTATATTAAATGAACATTGAATAAACACTCCATGAATGGTTAAAACATACTATACAACTATACACCATTTAATGACACTATTTTACACATAAAGTTATAGGTTGAAAAGATAAAAAGATAACACCATCCTAACAGAAAGAAAAAGAAAGCTAGAGCAGTTATATTAATTTTCAATAATGTAAACATCATGTCTGTTTATTACCAAAGATAGAGACATTTCAAAATATGAGGGTCAATTTATAAAGAAGACATAATAATTACAAAAGTTTGTATGACTAATAAAGTTACAAATTACCTGAAATGAAACTGACAGAAATAAAGGGGAGTAACAGACAAATCCAATCATACTTGGTGACTTTAAACTCTATCTTTTCAGTAATTTACAGAATAAAGCACAATATCAATCACAGACCATATGAACAATACTACCAATCACTTAAACCCAATGGACATCTTTAAAACACTACAGCCAACAACTTCAGAATAAATGCACTTTTTAAAAGTGTCTATGGCATATTCACCAAGATAAAGCATGTATCAGGCCAAAGATATTTAAAATAACTCAGCTGATACAGAATATATTCATTGATCATAATGAAAATTAGAAATCCACACAATAAAATATCTTTCAAGAATAAAAGGAAACAGCTACACATATTAGTATAGATAAAGAAATTTGTGTAGCTAATAAAAGTTTCTATGATTTTTCACAATGTACAATCTTAACTAAGTTCACTTTTAGAGTTACGAATCCTAATTTGCAAAAGTCAGCACAAGTTTCAAATGCAACCCTAGAATACTGTTTCAACACCACAGGAAAAAATTCAGCAGAGGAAAATATTTTTACCATCATTACTATGGGACATCTTATCCAAGGAGAGAGAAAAAGTTGGCTTAAAACTCAACATTCAAAAAACTAAGATCATGGCATCTGGTTGCATCACTTCATGGCAAATGATGGGGAAACAACTGAAATAGTGAGAGACCATTTTGTGGGGCTCCAAAATCACTACCAGTGATGACTGTAGCCATGATTAAAAGACACTTGCTCCCTGGAAGAAAAGCTATGACAAACCTAGACAGCATATTAAAAAACAGAGACATTACTTTGCCAACAAAGGTCTGTCTAGTTAAAGCTATGGTTTTTTCAGTAGTCACGTATGCATGTGAGAGTTGGACTATAATGAAAGTTGAGCACTGAAGAATTGATGCTTTTCAACTGTGGTGTTGGAGAAGACTCTTGAGAATCCCTTGGACTGCAAGGAGATCAAACCAGTCCATCCTAAAGGAAATCAGTCCTGAATGTTCATTGGAAGGACTGATGCTGAAGCTGAATCTCCAATACTTTGGCCACCTCATGCAAAGAACTGATTCACTGGAAAAGACCCTGATGCGGGAAAGATTGAAGGCAGGAGGAGAAGGGGACAACAGGGGATGAGATGGTTGGATGGCATCACTGACTCAATGGACATGGGTTTGAGCAACCTCCGGGAGTTGGTGATGGACAGGGAGGCCTGACGCGCTGTGGTCCCTGGGGTTGCAGAGTCAAACACAACTGAGCGACTGAACTGCTTATCCAAGGCTAAGATTAATTTATTATTAAGTACGTCACATCTCAAAAACAATATTAAAGCAAAGGTAAAAATTTTGACTGAAAAGATGCAAAACTTTAGAAATTCAGAAGCAACAAGATGGTGACAAAGGAGGTGCCTGAGCTCCCCTCCTCATACAGACACACAAAATGTACAGCTACACACAGAGCAATTTACTCAGAAAGACTCGGAAACTTTCAGAAAGTAGGACAAATGAGAAAATACATCAAAACAGGTAAGAAAGGCTGTTTCCTTACACATTCTTGGCATCAACCCCACCCTCAGCATAGTGCCTTACCATCAGGAGAGAAGTCCCAACTTCTAGCTTCTCCCTGAAAATCAAAGGGCTGATCTAGCAACAGTGGTGTTGGAGAAGGCTCCTGAGAGTCCCTTGGACTGCAAGGAGATCCAACCAGTCCATCCTAAAGGAATCAGTCTTGTGAGTTAAGACTCACAAGAGGGACGAATTCACAAAATCCCTTGCTCTAAAAACCAATGGAGCTTGTGTAAATGAGACAAAACAGTATAGCAAATAAAGAAACATTTCTTAACAAGCATGCAAGCACTCACCAAGGCTATCATCCCAGCAATCAACACAGAGGGAACAAAATTGCACATTTCAGTTTTCTCCTGAAAGAGTATCTGCTTGCTTTAAAGAGTGGGTTGCCATTTCGTTTTCCAGGGGATCTTACCTGGAAAATCCCATGGACAGAAGAGCCTGGTAGGCTGAAGTATATGGGGTCACAAAGAGTAGGGCACGACTGAGTGACCAACACTAACACTTACTTTAAAAGCTGCTGCCTGAAGGTTAGTCTGCTAAGTTAGCAGGTACTAGGGGCTGGCTGTGATCCTCGCAGAGAATGTGGATGTGGAAACCACTCCCCCCACTCCACGGGGCTCTAAGTTCCTAGTATCTCCCTGGAAAGACCTTCTACACATGCCTATATGCAAGATTTTATAAGTTCTACTCAAGAAATGGGTCTCAAGACCATCAGTCCTATAGCTAAAGGGGGTTCCATTCACAAATTCCACAGACTGTAGAAAACAAGGGGGCTAAATTCCTAGCTGGCTTTCCCCTAGGCTCAGTGCAAAAGCAGTACACAAAGTCACTCATCTCCCAACCTTTCCCTGAAAGGGTTTTATTGCATACTGTTAAAGACAGAAAGATACACTGCATTCTTGGATTAGAAGAATTAATATCATTAAAATGACCACAGTACTCAAGACAATCTGCAGATATAATGCAATTTCTATCTAAATATCAATGGGATTTTTTTTTTGTAGAACTACAACAAATAATTTTAAAATTTATATGAAAACAATAACAACAACAAACAAACCCAAATAGCCAAAACAACATGGTGGTGGTGGTTTATTCGCTCAGTTGCGTCTGACTCTTTGCGACCCCATGGACTGCAGCCCTTCAGGCTCCTCTGCCCATGGGGTTCTCCAGGCAGGAATACTGGAGTGGGGCACAGAACCAACATAGAGTCAAGAAAAATGAAGAGACACAGGAAAACCCTTGAAATAAAAGAACAATATAAACTAGAAACAGATCTTACTATAAATGAAGATAAGTTATTTTCCTGAGAGAGTTCAAAACAACGATCATAAATATGCTTACCAAAAACTAGAGAGAAATGTATGAACAAAATAAGAATTTTAACTAAGACACAGGAGAATTTTTACAAGTACCACACAGAAATCACAGAGCCAAAGAATGCAACCAAACTAAACAATGCAGCAGAAGAGTTCAGTAGACTAGATAGAATAGAACAATAGACTAGATCAAGTGAAGGAAGAATCAGGAAAAGTGAAGTGGACTTCATCCACTCAGATAAGCCAAGAGAAAGAGTTAAAAAGTGAAAGCAGCATTAACGACTAATGGGATACTAGCAAACTATACGGGTTATAGAGGTCTCAGGTGACATTAGTGGACAAGAACCTGCCCGCTGCAGGCTCAATCCTTGGGTCAGGAAGATTCGCTGGCGAAGGAAATGGCAACCTACTCCAGTATTCTTGCCTGGAGAATCCCACGGACAAAGGAACCTGGGGGTCTATGGTCCACATGGTCACAAAGAGTTGGACATGACTGAGGCGACTTGGCATGCACAGAGGTTCCAGAAGAATATCGAGAGAAAGGAGAACAAGTGCTATTCAAAGAAATAATGGCTGAAAACTTGCCTAAACTAGGGGAAAAAGGCACATCCAGATTCAGAAATCCCAGAAAATAACTTCACCCCCAAAAAGAAAGAAAAAATGAGAATTCAAAGAGATCACACCAAGACACATAATGAAATTGTCCAATGCTAAAGATTAGGTGAGAATCTCAAAAGCAGCATAAGAAAACAAGTTATGTACAAGAGAAACCCCATATCACTATCAGGAACTATTTCAGCAGAAAACTTGAAAGGCAGAAGGGTATGTAGTGATACATTCCAATTGAGGTAAAGGAAAAAAACTACCAAGAATACTCTATTCAGCAAATTACTTCCTCAGAATTAAATGGGAAATAAGAAGTGTTCCAGGCAAACAAAAGCTAAATGACTTCATCACTACTAGATCAATCTTATAAGAAATGTTAAAAGGTATTCTTCAAGCTGTAATGAAAGAATGTTAATTAGAAGGAAGACAAACGAAAGTATAAATCTCACCAGTAAAGATAAACATTCAGTCAGATTACTCTAATGTTTCAATGGTAATGGGTAAATCACTTTTAACTTTAGAAGAAAGGTTAAAGAACAGAACATTAAAGTAAGTATCATAAAAATAATTTGTTATTAGATTCACAATGTAAAAAGATGCAAACTGTGACATCAGAAACATATCATGAAGGGGTAGGCATTTGAAGATATTATCAACTTACATTAAACTGTTGTACATAGAAGATATTTCATATAAACTTCATGGTTACCACAAAAGACTATACTAAATACACAAAAGATAAAGAGAAAGGAATCAAAGAATACTATACTACAAAAAATTATCTAATCACAAAGAAACAGACCAAGACAAGGGGAAAGGAATAAAGGAACTACAAAACAGCCAGAAAACAATGAACAAAATGGCAATAATAAGTTCAAACTTATGAACAATTATTTTCAATGTAAATAGACTAAATTTTCCAATCAAAAGTTAGGGGAGGGGACATTCCTGGCGGTCCACAGTTAAGACTCTATGCTTCCAATGTACGGGACACAGGCTGAATCCCTGGTTGGGGAACTAAGATCCCACATGTCTCGAGGTGTGGCCAAAAAAAAAAAAAAAAAGACTTAGTTGTTATTGGGGTCTGTCCCTCAGGTGGCTGCCATGAAAAACTAGCTAGATGGATTTAAAAAAACAACCCAACTACATACTGCCTATAGGAAACTCACCTAAGCTTGAAAGAACTTCCACAGAATGAAAACAAAGGGATAGAAAAATATATTTTATGCAAATTAAAAAAATACTAACAAAGAATAGCTGTACTCATATCATACAAAACAGACTTTAAGCCAAAAGCTGTAAGAAGAAAAAAATAAGGTCACTACATACAAGGTCAATGCATCAAGAGGATATAACAATTACAAATATTTCGACCCCAACATAGGAACACTTAAATGTGTAAGTACATGCTCAGTCACTCAGTTGTGTCCAACTCTTTGAGACCCCATGAACTATACCCATCAGACTCCTCTGTCCATGGATTTTCCAAGCAAAAATACTGGAGTGGGTTGCCATATCCTCCTCCAGGGGATCAAGCTCACATCTCCGGTATCTCTTGCACTACAGGTGTGTTTTTTACCACTAGCACCACCTGGAAAGCATGTAAATACATAAAGCTAATACTAACAAACCTGAAGGGAAAATTACACAGCAATACAATAATAGCAATGAACTTCAATATCCCACTCTCAAGAATGGATAGATCATCCAGACGGAAATAATCACTAAAAAAAAACATTAGACTTACACTAGACCTTACATATTAGACCTTACACAAGATTGGAAGAGCAATTTTCATTTCAATTTCAAAGAAAGGCAATACCAAAGAATGTTCAAGCTACCACACAATTGTGCTCATTTACATGCTAGCAAGGTAATGCTCAAAAATCCTTCAAGCTAGGCTTCAACAGTATGTGAACCAAGAACTTCCAGGTGTACAAGCTGACTTTAGAAAAGGCAGAGGAATCAGAGATCCAATTTTCAACACCCACTGGATAATAGAGAAAGCAAGCAGATTCTAAAAACTTATCTACTTCTGCTTCATTGACTATGCTGAAACCCTTTGACTACGTGGATCACAACAAACAGGAATACCAGACCATCTTACCTGTATGCAGGTCAAGAAGCAACACTTAGAATCAAATATGGAACAATGGGACTGCTTCAAAATTGGGAAAGAAGTATGTCAAGGCTGTACACTGTCACCCTGCTTATTTAATTTATATGCAGAGAATTTCACACAAAATGCCAGGCTGGATGAACAAGCTGAAATCAAGATGATGGGGAGCAATATTAACAACCTCAGATAGGCAGACAATACCACGCTAGTGGTAGAAAATTAAGAGGAACTAAAGAGCCTCTTGGTGAAGGTGAAAGAGGAGAGTGAAAAAGTTGGCTTAAAATTCAACATTCAGAAACGCTTGCCCTGGGCCGGTGCCCGAGCGCTAACCACCCCTCCGCGCCTGGCCTGGCGACGGTGACTTAGTCCAGGTCCTCGGGTTTTCCAGAGGGCGGCTGCCCGAACCAGCCTAACTGGGCTTGGACGCCGCGCTCTGAAGTTCGAATGCCGTCCTTGGGGCCTCGGCCAATGGGGAAAGCGGGCCCCGAGGCCACGCCCCTCCATTGATGACGTCACGGCGACGCCCAGGGCGCGCGGGCTCCTGGGCGCCTGGGCCTCTAGTGAAAAAAAATTAAAAAAAAAAAAAAAAATTTCAACATTCAAAATGCTAAGATCATGGCATCTGGTCCCATCACTTCATGCCAAATAGATGGTGGAAAAAGTGGAAACAGTGACAGACTTATTTTCTTGGGCTCCAAAATCAATGCAGATGATGACTGCAGCCATGAAATTAAAAGACACTTGCAGCTTAGAAGAAAAGATATGACAAACTTAGACAGCGTATTAAAAAGCAGAGACCTCTCTTTGCTAACAAAGGTTTCCATAGTCAAAGCTATGGTTTTTCCAGAATTCATGTATGGATATGAGAGTTGGACCATAAAGAAGGCTGAGCACTGAGGAATTGATGTTTTTGAAGTATGGCACAGGTGAAGTCCCTTGGACTGCAAGGAGATCAAACCAGTCAATCTTAAGGGAAATCAACCCTGAATATTTCTTGGAAGGACTGATGCTGAAGCTCTAATACTTTAGCCACCTGATGTGAAGAACCAACCATCAGAAAAGACACTGATGTTGGGAAAGACTGAGGGCAAGAGGAGAAGGGGGTGACAGAGGATGAGGTGGTTGGATGACATCACTGACTCAATGGGCATTAATTTGAGCAAACTCTGGGAGACAGTGAAGGACAGGAAACCCTGGCGTGCTGTAATCCATTGGGTAGCAAATAATCAGACAGGCGTTAAAAACTGAACAATGAAAGTCTGTTCTGTACATCTGTGTCTCTTTTTCTGTTCTGCATATAGGGTTATCATTACCATCTTTCTAAATTCCGTATATGTGCATTAGTATACTGTATTGGTCTTCATCTTTCTGGCTTACTTCACTCTGTATAATGGGATCCAGTTTCATCCATCTCATTAGCACTGATTCAAATGAATTCTTTTTAATGACTGAGTAATATTCCATGGTGTATATGTACCATTAGACCAGAGGAATTTTAGTAGATATTTACAGAACATTCCTTTTAACAGTACTAGAATAAGCATTCTTCTCAAGAATCCATAGAAAGTTATCTAGGATAAATCATATGCAAGGTCACAAAATAAGGCTTAATAATTAAAAATTAAATCATTTCAAGCATTTTTTTTGACAACAATGATATGAAACTACAAAACTGAAATTGAAAAATTCTTAATATATATATTGATTAAGTCATGTGCTCCTGAACAAATGTGAAAAATTCAAAAGAGACATCAAATAATATGACACAAACAAAATGGAAACATAATATACCAAAGCTTATGGAATGTAGCAAAAGTAGTTCTAAGGACACTTATTATGATAAACACCTACATTAAAGGAAAAAAAGATCTCAAACCAACTAACACTACACCTCAAGGCACAAAGGGGACGTAATTCAATACAATAAAGGCCATAAAAGACAAGTCCACAGCAAACATCATACCTAACAGTGAAATACCAAAAGCTTTTCTTCCAATATTAGGAATAACACAAGGATGCCCACTGTTGAACTTTATTCATAATGAGCCAAGAATACACACTGTGTAAAGGGCAGTCATGTCAGTAAATTGGGAATACTGGACAGTCACAGATAATATACAAATATCAACTCTAGATGGATTAAAGAGCTGAATATAAGATCTGAAATCATAATTCTCCTAGAAGAAAACATAGAAGGTAGACTCCTTGGCAGTAATATTTTTCATTTGACACCAAAAGCAAATACAACAAAAGCAAAACTAAACAAAACAAGTGAGACTACATCTAACTAAAAGTTTGTGCTCAACAATGAAAAAAATCAAGAGTGAAAAGGCAACCTATAAAATGAGAGAAAATATTTGCAAACCACATATCCAATAAGGTGGAGAAGGAAATGGCAACCCACTCCAGTACTCTTGCCTGGAAAATCTCATGGATGGAGGAGCCTGGTGGGCTACAGTCCATGGAGTTGCAAAGAGTCGCGCACGACTGAGCGACTTCACTACACTATATCCAATAAGGGGTTGTTGATATTCCAAATATACATGGAAGTCATAGAACTGAAGAGCAAAAATATAATAACAATTTTAAAATGAAGGATGTAAGTAGACATTTCTTCCAAAGAAGACATAATAAAAATAGCCAATGAGTATATAAAACAGTGTTCAACATCTTTAATCATGAGGAAAATGCACTATCAAAAGCACAATGAGCTATCACCCCACACCTATTGGGACTTACGCCTATTATCAAAAAGACAAGAAATAACAAAAAGTGGGCAAGGATACAGAAAAAAGGGAATCCTTGTATTGATACTACTGGTAGGCATGTAAACTGGTACAACCAGCATGGAAAATAATATGGAGGTTCCTCAAGAAATTAAAAATGTAACTGTCATATCACCTAATAATCCCACTTTTGGGTATATAGCCAAAGGAAAAAATTCACATAAAATTTCACAAAATATCACGTCAAAGAGTTATCTATACTATGTTTATAGCATCATTATTCACAATAGCCAAGGTATGCAAACAACCTAAGTGTTCAATGACATGAATGGATAAAGAAAATACAGGGTGTGTATGTATGTATATGTGTGTATATAGACACACATATTTGATGCAATATCACTGACCCTTATGAAAGAAGAAATTCTTGTCATTTGTTACAACATGTATGCACCTGGAGGACTAAGTGATATAAGTGATATAAGCCAGATATAAAGCCAAATCAATCATGGTTTCATTTATATACGAAATCTGAAAACATAAAGTCAAACTCACAGAATACAGTGGTTGTTGGGGGCTTAGGGGTGGGAGAAATAGTGAGCATTGGTAAAATGTACAAACTTCCAATTAAAACAATAAAGTCTGAGAAGTTAATGTGTAACATGGTGATGATAGCAGGCAATACCATGTTGTACAATTAAAATTCAAGAAGAGAGTAAAATTTAAATGCTCTCTCACACACAAATAAAAAAAGTAAGTATGTTAGGTAATGGTGTTCTGATTAACTCAATGGGGGGAATACTTTTTATGCTGTATACGTATATCAAATCATATTAAATATCACTTACCATTTCAATTGTCAATTACAACTCCATAAAGCTGGGAAAAACTTCAGGAATATAGATTTTTTAAACAGTATCAAACAAAAGTAGTAGTAACTAGCACAACAACGAAGCCCTTAACATTCTACAGGCAACAGAGAGCATTTCCCGGTCCACGGAGCTCATCTCCCTACACATCAGTAAACCTGACTTACACTGCTCACAGTCACCACGGCTGCCCTGTCCTCTCCCACTCAAATTCAAACGGTTAGCAAAGCGGAAGTCATGGTTAACTGACATTTATACAGCATTCACATGGAACAGACATGGGGGGGGAAGATCCAGAGTGATACTTTCCTAACTTCCCCAATTTGGCTATTTTAATGGGCTTTGCTATTACTTATTTTAAAATAGACTGAAAGAGTTACTGTCTGTATGCCTACATCTCAAAAAAAAAAATCATTAAATTCTATGTTCTTTTCTTTCAACACTGTCAAACACGAGATTGCCAAATAACTCAAATAGCATCACATGTCTATCTAAAATAACATTATCACTTCTTTATTGTTATATTCTCCCATTTTCATGACCTCTATCACTTATTCCTTCATAAATGTGTCAATTTCACAAACCAATGAAATTCTCATTTTCCGACATTGCAGGATAAGACAAGGTGATAGAAAAAAAATCCCTGTCAAGTAGGAGCTCATTATATACATTTCAGGAAAAAGAGACAGCATAAGACATAAAATAAATCAAAATTGGTACATGTATTGATAAGGATACAATTACAAATTTAAGAGTAAATTGGGGAACTAAAGCAAACAGGGCTCAATAGAGGCAGCTATTTACATTAAGGCACACTGAACAATCCCTAGATACTTCAGATCTGAGTGCCACTCAACAGCGTTCTCATGCCCAACTTACCATCTTATCATGATCCATTCTGATACTCTCTCCAAACAAGCATTTTATCCACTAAAAGAAGAGGATATTGGTAGGAATTATGAATTCACATTATGAATGTCAGAAACTATGCATCAACTAGACAATTTAACAGGACTCTGATTGAAGCTATCACTACATTGCTATTCCAAAGTGAATCAACAGCAATACTTTTTCTCAAGGTAATAAGGTCAGAAGAATTCTTAAACTTACTCAGAACAGCTGATTAAGTCAAAAGGAAAGTAAGAGGAGGAGGGAAATCTCCTATTTTGGTGTCCTTCTAGAAATCAACAGTATCTGACAACTTGGTCAGATCGCTGCTGACAGGGCATTTTCCCCATCTTCACAATCACCATAAAGGTGAATTTTCTTATTCTTTTGGACACTGTGAACCTAACAGCAATGTGGCAAAAAGCTCACATATAATCCCCATTTTCTTTTTTTTTATTATCTTTCTTGGCCTCTTATTTAAGACAAAGATTTTTCTTCCCTGCCTATCAATAGCCTGTATACATTTGTTCAGCACTCCTCAAATTTCAACACTAAACAAATGAACTGGGTCACAAAGATGAATATAACTATCACACTTGAAGAAAACACCCATAATACTTCATGTCATACAGATACAAAAGGGAAGGATTTTTTAAAGTTAGGAAGTTCCAAGACATAAATATAAATATTAAAAGTTCTCACTGAAATCAGCCATATAGACTGTACTGTGTTGTTCCTTCTCATGATTGAAAACCATCCATAACAGACTACATGCTACAATTTAACCATCCATAACAGACTACATGCTACAATTTAACGTCTTAGTATTGATCTGTTCACAGTCCCTCCTCAAGACTAGCTTCTCACTTTCAAGGAAACTTTAAAACTAGAAAAATTAATATTACAGAGAAAATGAATATTTTTAGGGATATTATACATTGCTTAAAAGGAGCAATATTACAAAATATGTTGATCCTATCCAGAGGAAAAAGTCTACTATCTATAAAGCTCCCTCTTTGGAAGATTTGGATTGTTTTTGTTTGAAAGAACACAGTAGGAAAAAACAGGCTATCTCTTGGTACATGCTATAGAAGCAGAAAGGAAAAAAAACAAAAGGCTGCATTATACTACTCCACAACAATGAATGGGGATTTATAACTCAACCGGCAATTTTCAACAGTCTAATTCAGCAGATGCTTGACTCCCCAATATTAAATCTGTATTTGTGCAATCCAACTCAGCATAAGATACAATATCTATGATTTCCTCATCCATCACTATCACATTCTCAAACAGCTGCCTCATGTGGGGTCTCTATAAACTCTTACTTTCCTTGCCCTTTAAGTGACTGGCTAAATCATCAAACTTTCATTCATCCAGGCATTAAAGTACTTTAAACACTACAGTTATAATTATACACCTGTTATATGGTAGACTCTATGAGATAATAAATGGAAAGGAAAATATTAATAGGAAAACATCCCTGTCAAAAGGAGCTCATTATTTCTAGTCTACTTAAGCATACAAAACAATAAAACAAAATCTAGTAACTGAAATGTTAAGAGACATAATAAAGCATGCTATGTATTAAATAGTAGCAATTTAGACAGTTTGGGCCACAACAGTTCAAACTCATTTCCAAACCACTAGTTAGTAATACAATAAATTTCTGGAAATATTCCAGATTCAATTGGGAAAGATCATCATACACAGTCCTGTCTTCTTGACGTTAATGATATTACTAACATTTACTATCCTCTAGAACAGGACCCCCCAACCTCTGGGCCGTGGACTAGTACTTCCTGTCAGATTGGCACCAACATTAGATTAGAAATAAAGTGTACAGTAAATGTAAAGCACTTGAATCATCCTGAAACCGTCCCTCCAACCCTGGTCCATGGGAAAACTGTCTGCCATGAATAAGTCCCTGGTGCCAAAAAGGTTGGGGACTGCTGCTCTAGAACTATCATCGAAAATGTGGGTTCAGGACACCTTAACCTTGCCCTTGTAGCTTTTTCCTTAAAAATTCTACCTTCTCTACATCCCACCTGACTTTGGTTCCTTGATTCCTAGCACCAATCTTTTATTCTCTTGGCCCCTCATCCATTATTCCTTTTTCCAACAGTCTTTTCTCAGTATCTCACAAAAGCCAAAATCTCTGAAACTACTACACAACCTTGCCTTGATGAGATATTCTTCCATGGCTGAAGGATACAGGAACAGATAGACACAAGTGGAACTGCAAGCATACAGTTGCATGAAAGTTATTACGGTAATACCGATGTTTTGTAATGAAGACAATCAGTTCTATATGTATATAGTGTGGAATTCTGAAGGGATCTCAGCCTGTATAACTGACACGCATCCTTAATGATTCAGGCAACCAATTCACAAGATATCAGCATGTGTCTGTACCAGACTGACACTAGTACTTCAGGGCAAATTGTTGACTCTGGGGGATCCTTTGAATTGGCCTTGACAATATTAAAAGGACTATTTACCTTTCCCTTTCCATATAGCATTTTTATTAAAAATCAGTGATCTTCTCTTACTTCATTTCCAAACTTAATTGTGCCTTTCAGTGCTACCCCTGGTATTACTTTTACAAATTCAATCTTTGTTTCTCTTCATGGACAATACAATCTTTTGGTCTTCAGTCAATGACTATAGCCACTGTTGACAATCTCCTTCATTGGATGGCCCCCATTAATTCAATATCTAAATGCTTGCGCATACAAGGCACAATCTTCAGGTGAATACATTCCTATTCCTACACATACTTCATGCCTAGATCTCCTCCTTCCCTGTGGCCATAAGTAACAATCTTGTGTTGATTAATCAAAAGTAACATCTCAATCCCCAATTTCCCCCCTAAGCCCCAGAGTACTATTTCTACCATAAAAACCAATACCTTAATCTGTGGGATTAATATGAATATAAGGCTGGCAAAATGTATCTCTTTCTTATCATGCATTCTAAGAAACCCAATATTCTATAGAATAGTAAATGGTATTCACTCAGGTGCTAAGGCCCTGATCTTATTTCTCCTGTTTGAATTATCTTCTGATCCTACCCAGAATCATTCAATATTTTCTCAACACTTTCAAAACACACTCTAAATCTCAGTACTTCTCAACACTTCCATGTCAACAAGCCTAGCACACCACCTTTCATGTGATTATCGAAATAACCATGTAATTTGCTTTCTTATTTCCATTTTTTACCACAGTGATCTTAATCCTACCTACCTTGCTTGAATACATAAAACTTAAGTACTGTAGAAGTCAAAATTTGAAAAGTCTAAAAGACAAAAGCAGTTGGTATTAATTAATAATAAAATACAGCTACTGAACCATGCAATGACTCTTGCCTCAAGGACTATGTGAGAACATTCTATCTTGAAAAACGCTAAACAAGGCATTATGGAAAGAAATTTTTAGAGTCTATAGTTCTTGAAAATAAATATTAAGACTTAATTATGGAAAAATTTTAAATAAAGACAACAGGATTTGTTTTATAACCTATATGATGAATTCCCAAGGACATTTTAAATGGTCAAATAAATGTGGAGGCAGTATCTTCAACCATTTATATAGTTTGCCTTGAAATTAACTTAGTATTCTGTGTTTGTTAAACCAAATACCCCAAGAATCACAGTCATGGAATTCTGCATAAATGATTTATCAGCGAGTAATAAAAGTCAAGAGATATGGAGAGTTGAGAGGCTATGATCTTCTCCTTGAACTTTTCCTAAGACTAACTCATTCTGCTCCTTATTGGAGGAAGAGGCTCCACTGTGACTGGAGATTCCAAGTAATTGCTGAGCCTGTTTTTAATGAGGAGTCCCTGTGTGCTATGGTCACCCATGTGTTCACTCTTCTTTGTATCTTCATTACATGTTTTCAAGCAGCTACCTTGAAAAGTACCTTTCCTCATGAAAAAGATCCAGCCATATTGCATCCCTGCCCTCTTCTCCAAGGTAAGGACATTGCATTTACTTTTAAATCAGAGAGACTGAATTCTTTTCATGTATTAAAAAGTGTTTGGTAGCACAGCTAACATCCCGGAGAATAATTAAGTAGCAAAATGGTTTCCTATTATCATTTCCTATTTAATTTTTAAAAACTTCCTTCATTCTATGGAAATTTTAAGGTTTTGCTAAATTGAGGCTGAATCTATGAATTTTGTAAAAAAAAAAAAAATGGAAGAGGATGTAATTTATTCAGGCAGATTTCAAATTTTCCAAGATACTCTTATGATAGGTTTGAAAGCCTCATATTTATATTAAAATAATAACAAACTTCCCTTAGTTCCTGGACTGTCTTCAGTTGTTTCTCCTTCTTTAGATGACAATTTTCTTTAATGGTAATTCATTTGCCTGTTTATTTGCACATTCTTTTAGCTCATACTTCATTTGTTTATAATCAGTAATTTGGCTTCATTTCCATACTCCCCTTAAAGCACATAAGGACGTTTACTGAGCTTCCGCTACAAGACCTTCATCAGAGATTAAGCACAAAGCTAGAAGCAGAGGGCAGGGGACACTCACATCACCATTTTCACCAGCGCCTTAGGTCATGACGCCTCTGCAAATACTGCACTGGTTTACAATTTATGAATCGCTACGACATTTCCATTCCTGACTTGTGCCTCAGCACCAAAGAGTCAGATTTAGAAACTCATCATATTCAGGATGATTAAGAACATTTCATCAATTCAACCACGCCACTTTTCAAAACTCAGAATATCTTTATTCTGGCATAAAATTTGGAATTATGACTGGTAGATTGCTTATAGTTCTCTGGTTACTTACAGAGAACACAGAATTTAGCAACATACAGATTTTAGCCAACATAACCATTGTAGCAATCTATACACAGTACCACAGAAGACTGACATTCACTTGCCATCAGGCTCAAACACTAGATTAGGTTATGGAAGCCTAACAAAGCAAACAAAAGCAGGGAGGAACACTGGGGATGTACCCTTTATACAGAATATTGATCTATAGCAAATCTGAACCTGGACTCCTCAGTCAGTTCATGAAAACAGGTGAATATCTTGAATGTAACAGAGGATCCTTTCCTAGGTCCTCAAAGGTGGAGAAATTACAGAAGGAAAACATTTTAGAACTGGTGAAATCTGAATATAGATCATGTCTTAGTGTAATATATATGTACTACTGATCAATTTCATGATTTTGAAAAATGTACCAAGGTTAATTTAAAAGGATTCCCTGCATCGTACAAAGTGAATGCTGAAGTATTTGGGGTTATTTAGACATATCTGGAACTTATTCCTAAGGAATTCTTAAAATAGGAACAATTATTGGGCAGGTAGAAATTAAAGAAACAGGGAAGGAGAGATGGGGAGGAAGGGGGGAAAATTAGAAAAAGAACAAAACAATGTAGAAAAAATCTGGGTGAAGTGTATATGGAGGTTCTTTATAGATCTCTGCAATTCTAAATGTAAAATCACTTCAAAAATAAATTCAGAAAAAATAAACACTGATATAAGATATACTTAGGAAGTTTGTGAACCCCCACAAATCACTACATTTAGAAGAGGTCAATGGCTTCTACCTCTGACAACTCTTGTGAATAGAGTTGTCACTATTTGTTTTTTTTTTATTCATGGCCACTTACTATTTACATTTAAGTTAAAAATACTATTTTCACCTATTAGATTGGATAAAATGTTAAAGGACTGATAATATCCACCATGTATAATTTTTATGAAAATTAGGAAAATTTCTCCATTTATGTTTGCTGTCCTAGAAAACATTTCAGGAGCAAATTTACAATATCTACTAAAACTAAAATATGCAGAATTGATGGTCCAACAATTCCACATCTAAAAATCTATCACAGAACTAGACCAATTTTTATATATAAAATTATATACATGACAGAATTATATGCAACAATAAAAACAAATTTAACCTGCATTTCCAAATAAAGAAATGGAAAATTAATTATAATATGTACTTATATAGCCAGTGGAAACTCTGCAGATAAGCTCTATTTATTGGTTTGGAAAATTTCTGGAAAATATTAAAGAAAAAGTAAAGTTGTAAAACAACAAATATCATAATGATGGCATACTTGTAAAATAAACGCAACATAAACTTAAATAAATTTAGACAAATTACTGACCTCTATACCACAAATAGTCAACTCTTGTCACTCCTAGAAAGTAGGAATGTAGGATGAAGGATAAATGACTACAGTCTAAGTTGTTTACTAACCCTTCATTCTTGGTTGCCCAGTTTCAATATACTAGGTATCAGGCTTGTATAGTGAGAGGTTTGTCAATGCAGTTAGTAGTTCCCTGATAAGACAGTGCATTTGATGTTCCAGAAGTAGACAAAACTTTCAGTAAACACAACCATCTATATTAACCCCACTTAGGTGAACATCAGAGTAATGTGGACTTAAAGGAAAACCTCACGTGTTTTTTTCTACTCCAGTCCCAAAGAAGAAAATGCCAGTATAGCCAAGAAAATTATGGAACTATTTTTCTACAAGATTGCATTATCATGGCATAAAATATCAACACAAGGATCTGGCTCTCCTTACACAACCAGAGTTGTGATGGGATCAAGATCTTAAACTCATGTATGGGAAAGATGACAACTATAATCAAGAATCAGATCCTGTTCTAGATGAGACCTACTAGACACAATAAAGAGGAAAACTGGAGTGGTCTGTTGCAGATAATACAAATATTTTAACAACATCTTGTTTGGGACCCCTCTAAAAATGATGAGCTCCTGATTCAAATGAGGAACAAAGTATCTTACAAATTGTACCAAAACTGGCACATGGGAGGCACTGAGCTCGTGAGAAAGCCTGGCTATTACCTGGGACAAGACTAAGGTGTCCATAGGGTTGCATTAATTACATTGATCAGACACAAATCTCACATTTGTAAAGCAAAACATGGATAAAAAAATGCAATGGTAAATACAACAATAAAGAAAAACACAAGATATATTCAGGGCACAGAGAAGTACAAACAACATTTCAGTCAATTACTTCTCAAAAGCATGCCAATTCTATTCCTGAGTATACATATATAAAAGTTGTGCCCTTTGGGATACGAAGATGCAATAATGTCCAAAAGGGGGAAATAATGACAACATTTGAGTGCTGTGGATGGAACCACTGCAGAAGATATCTATGATCCTCTTGTCCACATGTTCACCACCTGGGAGAGTACAGAGGGAGAGACTGCAAATGAAAATAAACATCAGGTTATCACATAGCCAGGCCTTATGACAGATGGATATCATCTTTATGTCAAGATTTAACTGCTACTCCATGGAAAACAACTCTCACCATCCTGACTACAAAAATCTATCTCCTGGCTACAAACACGAGGTGTAAGTACAAAAATGATGAAACTGTAATTTTATTTCCTCAGCTCATTTACTGAGACCTTGGTACCCATCTTGTATTCAAAATTATTTCCAAGCCATTCAACCACACATGCATTCTTTGAAATATCATTTCCAATGTAACTTCTTACTGCTAACTTATAGACCAGTTCAGAGTTAAAAATAAAATAAAAAGACAACAGCACAACCAAAAGGTAATAATGTGCACTATGAATTCCTTAGTATTTCATGGAAATCTTTCCAAAATCAAAACCCATTATCACAATATCCACTTCTCCCCACTGGTGCAATTTCTGATGGTCATAACTGTAAGAAAACTCTTTGTATTTTAACTACTGACTTCATTAAGTGTTCTTCACTAACAAGAGACAACTCAAAAATCTGAGATTAAACTCAAATAATCACAAAGACCACATAACATTTGATGAAAAGAAACATAACAAGACTCTCTTAAAAATAAGAATATAGCCCTTAATGCTCTTACCTACAGCCCAAATTTCTTTGGTCCTTTGATTATGAAAGATGCTTGTGAAAGAAAGAAAAGGAAAGGAAGAAAAGAAAAGAGGGGGAAAAGAGAAGTTTGGAAATATGTGAAGAATCTCCATTCACTCCGCAAGTGAGAGGGTGTTAGAACCTCCTTCCATCACACTGATATTGGGATACTCCTTCACTCGTCCTCTCTATCTACCATACCGCCCCACTAATAATGTTAGTAATACTGTAAATCATACATGTAGGAATAGAAATTCCCCTCTTGCTATTATTAAGATCCACATTATCTGCAGCAAATTCTACTTCCTAGTAACGTCGCTTTGTGATGTCTCTTTATACCTGTTTCATTTTTTCTCAGCTGCTCGGCATTCTTCCTTCCCTCTATACAGCTACCATTAATGCATTTATTCCGAAACATTTAATACTTAAATAAATGTAAAAATTATTGAGGGTACAGAGATTATAGCCTTTGTCTAAATATATATTCTATGGTAAGAGGAGGTAAGAGTAGTAAATCAAAACCCTAAGATCTATGAATCAATACTATTTTCAAGAGCCTTTTTATCTCAAGATCCTCTTCTGTTGCATCTAACTGGCAACCACTCCACAATCCGACAATCTGACTATGTTTTTTGGAATTCATATATTTTAGAATTTAAAAATAATACTAATGGGTTGCACTTTAAACTAATGAAACAATGAATAAAGAATATGTCTAATTAAATTCATAGAAATTATAAACAAGTACAAATATTTTCACTGATTATAGAAATGTCAGGTAGTGACCCAACTAAAAGGCAAACTGGGAAATATGGGAAAATTGTGATATATACCATACCAACACAAAACACAGAAGGTAAAGTTGGCACTTGTAGTAAGTCTCCAACTTATTTTATTACCGTATCGGTCTATTATTTCAATAGTAAAACTTCTTCCACTGTCCTTTCTTAAACCAATCTATCCATGCATCAATCCATTCAGAAGGCCACCCTGAAACCATCAGTGATGCTCAGGCAATCAGTCCATCTATATGCACTGATTCCTATATTCATCCATTATTCTAGCCAGACATATCTGCACCTAACAATCTAAACACCCGTATTATCTCTACATCTAACATTCCATTCTGGAATCTAATTAAATTCTAATGTCTAGGTATCTATCTACACTTTCACTGAATATTATGTCCATCAATTCATATATGCAACTGCTTGTTTCTAAAACATTGATTCTTGGATAGCAGCCATCCTGACTGGCGTGTAATGGTACCTCATTGTGGTTTTGATTTGCATTTCTCTAATAATGAGTGATGTTGAGCATCTTTTCATGTGTTTGTTAGCCATCTGTATGTCTTCTTTGGAGAAATGTCTG
Source organism: Dama dama (assembly GCF_033118175.1). NCBI lineage: Eukaryota > Metazoa > Chordata > Mammalia > Artiodactyla > Cervidae > Dama > Dama dama. The sequence goes on along the minus strand of NC_083693.1, from coordinate 11,140,593 downwards.
TTTAGTTCTTTGGCCCATTTTTTGATTGGGTCATTTATTTTTCTGGAATTGAGCTGCAGGAGTTGCTTGTATATTTTTGAGATTAATCCTTTGTCTGTTTCTTCATTTGCTATTATTTTCTCCCAATCTGAGGGCTGTCTTTTCACCTTACTTATAGTTTCCTTTGTAGTGCAAAAGCTTTTAAGTTTCATTAGGTCCCATTTGTTTAGTTTTGCTTTTATTTCCAATATTCTGGGAGATGGGTCATAGAGGATCTTGCTGTGATTTATGTCGGAGAGTGTTTTGCCTATGTTCTCCTCTAGGAGTTTTATAGTTTCTGGTCTTACATTTAGATCTTTAATCCATTTTGAGTTTATTTTTGTGTATGGTGTCAGAAAGTGTTCTAGTTTCATTCTTTTACAAGTGGTTGACCAGTTTTCCCAGCACCACTTGTTAAAGAGGTCGTCTTTTTTCCATTGTATATCCTTGCCTCCTTTGTCAAAGATAAGGTGTCCATAGGTTCGTGGATTTATCTCTGGGCTTTCTATTCTGTTCCACTGATCTATATTTCTGTCTTTGTGCCAGTACCATACTGTCTTGATGACTGTGGCTTTGTAGTAGAGTCTGAAGTCAGGCAGGTTGATTCCTCCAGTTCCATTCTTCTTTCTCAAGATTACTTTGGCTATTCGAGGCTTTTTGTATTTCCATACAAATTGTGAAATTCTTTGGTCTAGTTCTGTGAAAAATACCGTTGGTAGCTTGATAGGGATTGCATTGAATCTATAGACTGCTTTGGGTAGAATAGCCATTTTGACAATATTAATTCTTCCAATCCATGAACACGGTATGTTTCTCACGCCAGTCAGGATGGCTGCTATCCAAAAGTCTACAAGCAATAAATGCTGGAGAGGGTGTGGAGAAAAGGGAACCCTCTTACACTGTTGGTGGGAATGCAAACTAGTACAGCCGCTATGGAAAACAGTGTGGAGATTTCTTAAAAAACTGGAAATAGAACTGCCATATGACCCAGCAATCCCACTTCTGGGCATACACACTGAGAAAACCAGATCTGAAAGCGACACGTGCACCCCAATGTTCATCGCAGCACTGTTTATAATAGCCAGGACATGGAAGCAACCTAGATGCCCATCAGCAGATGAATGGATAAGGAAGCTGTGGTACATATACACCATGGAATATTACTCAGCCATTAAAAAGAATTCATTTGAACCAGTCCTAATGAGATGGATGAAGCTGGAGCCCATTATACAGAGTGAAGTAAGCCAGAAAGATAAAGAACATTACAGCATACTGACACATGTATATGGAATTTAGACAGGTGATAACGATAACCCTATATGCAGAACAGAAAAAGAGACACAGAAATACAGAACAGACTTTTGAACTTTGTGGGAGAATGTGAGGGTGGGATATTTCAAAAGAACAGCATGTATACTATCTATGGTGAAACAGATCACCAGCCCAGGTGGGATGCACGAGACAAGTGCTCCGGCCTGGTGCACTGGGAAGACCCAGAGGAATCGGGTGGAGAGGGAGGTGGGAGGGGGGATCGGGATTGGGAATACATGTAAATCCATGGCTGATTCATATCAATGTATGACAAAACCCACTGGGAAAAAAAAATAATAATAAAAAAATAAATAAATAAATAAATAAATAAATAAAACATTGATTCTTACACCCAGTCATCCATCCATATATATTCTAGTTTCCATCCAGTCTTACCTTCAGTCAAATTTGCATCATTTATCCATTACTGTCAGAGAAGGCAATGGCACCCCACTCCAGTACTCTTGCCTGGAAAATCCCATGGATGGAGGAGCCTGGTAGGCTGCAGTCCATGGGGTCGCGAAGAGTCAGACATGACTGAGCGACTTCACTTTCACTTTTCACTTTTATGCATTGGAGAAGGAAATGGCAACCCACTCCAGTGTTCTTGCCTGGAGAATCCCAGGGATGGGGTCGCACAGAGTCGGACACGACTGAAGTGACTTAGCAATCCATTACTGTACCCTAAATCCCATAAAGCAATAGATTATTGCATCTATCTCTCCCACTCCTCTTTCTTTCCAATCTTGCATTCTTTCACCTACTAATTATTAAATCTACATAAGCTTGATTATGTATAAAATCTCATCATTACAATTACATCCTTCTTTCCATTTATCCACTCATACAACCAAGTTTTAAACCATCAATCCAACTCTCCATTCTATGCACTCATGCAAAAATTCTTGAATACCATTCTATGCACCAAGTCTTGAATTCCTTTCTGCAATTTATCCATCTATATTAGTCAAACTCAAAGAAATTTCAAAGTCTCACAGCCTTAACAAAACAATTACTTTTCATGCTATGGTTTAATCTTCCAGGATATTCTCCTTTTGTAGCAGCTATACTTTAACACTTGATTATATGATCAGTACAGGTAAGAGATGAAGGAGAATTGCACACAATCTACTGAAGTCTTCTACCCATGACACATTTCAGGTATGCTGCTTTTTCTTCAAAAAGTTAAGAGTTTTATTATGATTGACTGGAAGAGATTTTCACGAGGTATTGCTGGATGGGAAGAATATGATGCAGCCTATGTGTAATATGAACTGATTTTTGAAACAAACTAGTACAGAAATGCTCATGTATATCCACAATTATAGTTGGGAGACTTACATGGCTCACTTTGAGCAACTAATAGGCTACTATGCTAAAAATCAGCTAGAATATACAAAACTGAAAAACATAATCAACAGAGTGCTCCATGAAAACATAGATTTCCCCAAGGAACATATACCAAGATAGGCCACAGCTCAAGCCATAAAACAAGCAAATCTAAACAAATTTAAAATAAAAGAAACCAGAAAGGGTATATTCTCTGACAGTGGATTCAAATGAGAAATCAACACAGAAAGACAACAGGAAAAATGTGTAAACACTTGGAAAATAAGCAACACTGCCATGCTACATTTTACAGCGAGTTATACTATCCAAGAAACTTTCTCTCAGAGTACAGAAAGCAGTACAGTATTTCTCACATTGCCTATCACAGAAATAAATAAGCAGGATAACAGTAGTGGAACAGTGTGGCAGAGACCAAGACAGGACCAGAAAGAACAAATGAGTATCTCTCAAGACTTAAACATGCTTCACCCGCCCAAGACTGAGGGTACTCACAGGATCTTCCCAGTGCAATTTTAAAATTTCTAAAGAACAATGATTGCTATATGTCTCACATTCAACACTTTGCATTTTGTAGTTCTTATTGCAGTTGCCTTGTCCTTGGTCTGTAGCTGTACATTTGGAAGCAAGTTACTGATAAATTTAAGTTCATCTCTGGGCCAATAGTAAGCTAAAATGGAAACCTCACATAGCTGTCCTTTATAGGACTGCTGCCAAGTCACCTCATTTTTCTGTGTGGTAAGACAGAACATTTTATTATATTCAACCTTCAAGCAAAAAGTGTCAAAAGTAACATACTCATAAATTGTTTGAACATTAAACATATATTTAGACTATTTTAAAGTATATGAGCCAGATGAAGACAATACTGTGCATCATTCCAAAATTAGATAGTGAAAAGAATGTAACAAATGGAACATAATAAAACACTTTGTAAAGTGGAAAGGAAACACAAAAAGGTAAATAAAGCATTTAAAAGGTAAATAAAAACCAAGCATTATTTGCTATATAAATCTAAATAGAATAAAAATGAATTTTATAAAGGTGAAGGAAAAATATCCTAATTATAAGCTATACAAGTGAATTCTGTAGAATGAATACACATTTGAATACTCAGAATTCTCTTACATCTCTATGTGTACACAAGATTCCTAACACAGTATCAGCAATATAATATTAGCAATACAACTAACTGTTAAATACTCAAGTTTATTTGCAGTTCTTTCTGTCTTTAGACTACAGTACATGAATTTACACTAATCACCTTTGGAGACTTGCTAGTTATTTTACACTGATAATGAAATGGAAATAATCAAGGATTCATCTTTTGTTTTCAGCTGAATTAAGAATCAACATAGTTGTAGAAAGCTCCTATTTAAATCAAGAAACGTGCAACTATTAATGAAATAATGAATAAGGCCATGATTTTTTAAGTGAGCAGCTGATGCCAAAATTAAATACCAAAAGATTCTTCACATTATAGAAAGATATACAAACACTATGATGTAATAATATCCTTATAATGAATTGTGGTGTGTTGCAATTAGAAACATTTCTAAAACACATCATTAAGGAATGAATAAAACCAGTCTGATAAGGCATTTAAAATCTAAATGCCACAGAAAAATGAAAATAGCATCTGTTTGTGTCCTCTTTGATTTCTTTCATCAGTGTTTTATAGTTTTCTATGTATAGGTCTTTTGTTTCTTTAGGTAGATATACTCCTAAGTATTTTATTCTTTTTGTTGCAATGGTGAATGGTATTGTTTCCTTAATTTCTCTTTCTGTTTTTTCATTGTTAGTATATAGGAATGCAAGGGATTTCTGTGTGTTAATTTTATATCCTGCAACTTTATTATATTCATTGATTAGCTCCAGTAATTTTCTGGTAGAGTCTTTAGGGTTTTCTATATAGAGGATCATGTCATCTGCAAACAGTGAGAGTTTTACTTCTTCTTTTCCTATCTGGATTCCTTTTACTTCTTTTTCTGCTCTGATTGCTGTGGCCAGAACTTCCAACACTATGTTGAATAGTAGTGGTGAGAGTGGGCACCCTTGTCTTGTTCCTGATTTCAGGAGAAATGCCTTCAATTTTTCACCATTGAGGGTGATGCTTGCTGTGGGTTTGTCATATATAGCTTTTATTATGTTGAGGTATGTTCCTTCTATTCCTGCTTTTTGGAGAGTTTTCACAAACAGATGGAGAAACATACCGTGTTCATGGATTGGAAGAATCAATATTGTCAAAATGGCTATTCTACCCAAAGCAGTCTATAGATTCAATGCAATCCCTATCAAGCTACCAACGGTATTTTTCACAGAACTAGACCAAAGAATTTCACAATTTGTATGGAAATACAAAAAACCTCGAATAGCCAAAGTAATCTTGAGAAAGAAGAATGGAACTGGAGGAATCAACCTGCCTGACTTCAGACTCTACTACAAAGCCACAGTCATCAAGACAGTATGGTACTGGCACAAAGACAGAAATATAGATCAGTGGAACAGAATAGAAAGCCCAGAGATAAATCTACGAACCTAATGGACACCTTATCTTTGACAAAGGAGGCAAGGATATACAATGGAAAAAAGACGACCTCTTTAACAAGTGGTGCTGGGAAAACTGGTCAACCACTTGTAAAAGAATGAAACTAGAACACTTTCTGACACCATACACAAAAATAAACTCAAAATGGATTAAAGATCTAAATGTAAGACCAGAAACTATAAAACTCCTAGAGGAGAACATAGGCAAAACACTCTCCGACATAAATCACAGCAAGATCCTCTATGACCCATCTCCCAGAATATTGGAAATAAAAGCAAAACTAAACAAATGGGACCTAATGAAACTTAAAAGCTTTTGCACTACAAAGGAAACTATAAGTAAGGTGAAAAGACAGCCCTCAGATTGGGAGAAAATAATAGCAAATGAAGAAACAGACAAAGGATTAATCTCAAAAATATACAAGCAACTCCTGCAGCTCAATTCCAGAAAAATAAATGACCCAATCAAAAAATGGGCCAAAGAACTAAACAGACATTTCTCCAAAGAAGACATACAGATGGCTAACAAACACATGAAAAGATGCTCAACATCACTCATTATTAGAGAAATGCAAATCAAAACCACAATGAGGTACCATTACACGCCAGTCAGGATGGCTGCTATCCAAATGTCTACAAGCAATAAATGCTGGAGAGGGTGTGGAGAAAAGGGAACCCTCTTACACTGTTGGTGGGAATGCAAACTAGTACAGCCGCTATGGAAAACAGTGTGGAGATTTCTTAAAAAACTGGAAATAGAACTGCCATATGACCCAGCAATCCCACTTCTGGGCATACACACTGAGGAAACCAGATCTGAAAGAGACACGTGCACCCCAATGTTCATCGCAGCACTGTTTATAATAGCCAGGACATGGAAGCAACCTAGATGCCCATCAGCAGATGAATGGATAAGGAAGCTGTGGTACATATACACCATGGAATATTACTCAGCCATTAAAAAGAATTCATTTGAACCAGTCCTAATGAGATGGATGAAGCTGGAGCCTATTCTACAGAGCGAAGTAAGCCAGAAAGATAAAGAACATTACAGCATACTAACACATATATATGGAATTTAGAAAGGTGATAACGATAACCCTATATGCAAAACAGAAAAAGAGACACAGAAATACAGAACAGACTTTTGAACTTTGTGGGAGAATGTGAGGGTGGGATATTTCAAAAGAACAGCATGTATACTATCTATGGTGAAACAGATCACCAGCCCAGGTGGGATGCATGAGACAAGTGCTCCAGCCTGGTGCACTGGGAAGACCCAGAGGAATCGGGTGGAGAGGGAGGTGGGAGGGGGGATCGGGATTGGGAATACATGTAAATCCATGGCTGATTCATATCATTGTATGACAAAACCCACTGGGAAAATAATAATAATAATAATAATAAAAAAAAATAAAAAAATAAAAAAAAAAAAGAAAATAGCAAATACCACCACAGGTACCATGTCAAGAATACAAACGTTCAAAAGTTTGAAGGGAAAATGGCCTGACTGCCTCCAAAGAGAAATGACATGAAAATCTTAAAAATCCAGGGTTGCTGTAGAACCATGATTAACAAACCAAAAGAAACAAAAGGCATAATTCTTCAATTGTGGAGTTGAACAATACAACAATTTTAAAAACATAAAATAAGTTTAAATAAGAATTTTTATCAAGAAATATTTCATAGGTGGGACTAGGTATCCCACTATGATATAAGGAATGATTACATTTTATATTTTTCTAGATGTAGTATGATGGTATATCTTAAAAATGTTAGTGTCCCCAAATCTTGAGGTAACAAAATACATTCAGAAAAAATAAAACTAAATCTCAGATGTTATTTTTTGAATGAGAAGATGGAAAAATGGAAGATGCATTATCAGAGTCTCATCTGGGGCATATTTTAAGACATTCCATTAGCCAAGAGTTCACAGAAAACTGAAAACACTGTCAAACTTCCTACATGAAATAAAACAAAAAAAGAATAAAGGTCAGCAACTAATCAACAGCATGTCAACTTAGTAAGACTAAAATCATGTTTAACAGAATGATAGAGATATAGATCTCTTAGAAGCTTATACAGCTACTTAGAATTCTACACTGGACAATACACATCTTTCATAGCAACACTGCTGCTGCTCTAAGTCGCTTCAGTTGTGTCTGACTCTGTGTGACCCCATAGACAGCAGCCCACCAGGCTCCCCCGACCCTGGGGTTCTCCAGGCAAGAACACTGGAGTGAGTTGCCATTTCCTTCTCAAATGCATCACAGTAAAAAGTGAAAGTGAAGTCGCTCAGTCATGTCTGACTCTTAGCAACCCCGTGGAACCTACCAGGTTCCCCCATCCATGGAATTTTCCAGGCAAGAGTACTGGAGTGGGGTGCCATTGCCTTCTCCACCTACCAACACTAACATAGTTACAAATATGTAACTGTACTTCTTATATGTTTATATATAACTATGTTTATGATATAAACATAAATCATATATTATTCATAAAGGTATTTATATAGTCTATATACATATATATATGTATATATATATATATACACACACACACACAGAATGGGAAAGAGAATATATGAGATAGAGACAATACAAAATCTCAAGGTAGAAATAATCTAAACCAATTAACTCACCACAATGCATTCAATACACTAAAAACTAGCGCATGGATGCTTGTGTGCCAAGTCGCTTCAGTCATACTCAACTCTTTGTGACCTTATGGACTGTAGCCCAACACGCTCCTCTGTCCATGGGATTCTCCAGGCAAGTATACTGGAGTGGGTTGCCATTTCCTCCTCCAGAGGATTTTCCCAACCCAGGGATTGAACCTGTGTCTCTTATGTCTCCCACACTGACAGACAAATTCTTTATCACTAGCACCACCTGGAAAGCCCAAAAACTAATGAGTAAAATCATTAAGAATGTAAAAAACAAGAGAATCAAATTCCTCCAAAATGAAATAAATTTAAACAGATCAAATATTAAAAGCATTTAACATACACACAAAAAGGGAAATATCCTATATTAAAATAAATTAAGAAATTAAGCACGTGATAAATAAATTAATGCATTTGCCAAACCAAGATAAAAGTAGCCTAGATAAAAATGCATTCCCAGCTTGGATTCAGATTTCTTCCAACTATCATAGATATCTTTGGAACAACTAACAAATTTACATGGGGATATATTCTAAGATATATTTAGGGATTCTAGTTAATACTAGGGATATGAAATTGTAGTTATTTAAAATGTGATCTGTACACATACAAATATAGGACCAAAGTATTGCTGTATTTCTAATTTTCAAAATATGGCAAAGTTCTGATAACTATTAGTTCTAGTTGCTAAATATGTGAAAGTTTATTATGCTCTCTTCTGTCTTTGAAACTTTTCATAACAAAAACTGGATAGTTCTCAAAAACCTACACAGGGAATTACCATGACTCCTAGCAACTTTAGTTCTAAGTATCTACGCAAAAGATATGAAAACAGAGTCTCAGACATTTCTATACCAGTATTCATAGAATCATTATTCAATGTGGATAGCCATTAGCCCTGTTATTCAAAGTAAAAGAGCGGAAATACCCAAGTGTTCATCAACAGAAAAAATGTGGTTTACACATAGAAAGCCATAAAAAGAAAAATGAAATTCTGATACATATTTTGCTTTTCAAATCTTATTTCCATTAAGGAACCAGGGATCCTAGGAGAAATGGTGGGTTTCACAACTGGGGTTAAGATAAGAACAAAATGAACCTGTATACCGTTACTGGAGAAAGGATAGGGACATGTTGAAAAGACAGAGGCCAAATGTGGGATAATTCAGAAAAAAAACATTAATGTAGTGGATATCCATCTTTATCTATAGAGTAAAGAAAATATCCATGAGTCTACACTGAAATGAATAACTGAAAAACTGAATAGGGGAGAGTGGACAACTCCCAATTGGACAACTTCATATAATAAAATGCAGGCACCGAGGAAATCAGAATTGAAAGAGACACGTGTACCCCAATGTTCATCGCAGCACTGTTTACAATAGCCAGGATATGGAAGCAACCTAGATGTCCATTGGCAGATGAATGGATAAGAAAGCTGTGGTATGTATACACAATGAAATATTACTAAGCTATTAAAAAGAATGCGTTTGAATCAGTTCTAATGAGGTGGATGAAACTGGAGCCTACTATACAGAGTGAAGTAAGTCAGAAAGAAAAGCATTAATACAGTATACTAACACATATATATGGAATTTAGAAAGATGGCAGCAATGACCCTATATGCGAGACAGCAAGACACACAGATGTAAAGAACAGTCTTTTGGACTCTGTGGGAGAAGGTGAGGGTGGGATGATTTGAGAGGGTAGCGTTGAAACGTGTATATTATCATATGTGAAGTGGATCGCTGGTCCAGGGCTGATGCATGAGACAGGGTGCTCAGGGCTGGTGCACTGGGATGACCTGAGGGATGGGATGGGGAGGGAGGTGGGAGGGGGTTCAGGATGGGGACCACAGGTACACCCATAGCAGATTCATGTCAACGTATGGCAAAAACCACTATAATACTGTAAAGTAGTTAGCCTCCCATTAAAATAAATAAATTTAAAAAATAAAAATAAAATGTAGACTTGACAGATTTTCTTAAAATTATGGTTTGACAAGAAACTTCAATACACTAAAATTAGCATATCAAAGTATGATAAGAGTACTGACATTATCTTTTACAAAAGATACTTATTAATTACAATACTAAGCAAGCAAAGCTACATCACTAGTCATAAGGCACTATCAACATATGTTGTTGGTTAGAACGTCAGGACTCACTTATGACTCCATGGACTGTAGCCCCCAGGCTCCTGTCCATCGGATTTCCTCAGCAAGAATACTAGAGTGGGGTGCCATGCCTTCCTCCAGGTGGTCTTTCAGACCCAGGAATTCAACCCAAGTCTCCTGCTTGGCAGGCGGATTCTTTACCACTGAGCCACAAGGGAAGCCCACTGTCAACATTATGTGATCCCTAGTGATGAACTGAGAACTACATTACTTCTGTAGTAATTGTGACAAAAGTGTATAATTTCAAACTCAAAGGGAAAAAAAAAAGCACACAAACTCATACAGAGAGATGTGCGTGGTTCAGGTATTTTGTAGATTCTCCAAGTGTTAAAAATCAAAAAAATCAAAGCAAACTGAACAGCCGTCCCAAATAAGAAATCAAGCAGACTTTGACAACTACATGCAATGTTGGATACCACTTTAGATGTATAAAATTATCAGTTGATAACAGCACATCAATAGACATTTCCTGTTTTATATAACTGTATACTGCAAATGAAAGATGTTTACGTAAGTAGTTGGAAAATATTAAAAACACAAATGAACAACAACAAAAGCCTATGTAGTACCTTGCAACATTTGTGGAGGAATAAAGTCTATAAAAAATTTTACTAGAATTAAAAATGAAATAAGGCTAATATTTCCTGTTTCCAGTCCAATGAAAAAACATTCAAAACAGTTTTGACAGAGCTAGTAAAGCAAGCACAAAATAAAGTTCTGTGTTTAGGACTATCTTCTCAGAAAGTGTCAATAAAATAATGATGGCTCTAATAGGGGAGAGATAATATAAAAATAAACAAATTATAGTTCACATATTCATTGGATACAAAAATATTCATTTTTAGAAAAATTCAGTTATTTTATCTTAATTAATCAATAATTAAAATGGCAAGTATGATCAACTTGAAAACAAGACATTTTATTAAACCAGTCACCAAATGTGATGAAAATTTCTTAAAGGAGAAAAAGTTCCTAAGATGACCCATAAGTACTTAAGTACATAAAGAAAATCATAGAGTTTCAATGAAATTGTATTTGAAAAATATGAAAGCTGATTTACATATATTAACATGAAAAAAACTAGTTATGTAATCCCCATCACTACATTAACAAAACTATGAAATGCTTGGGAATGAATTTTAAAAAGAAAGCTAAACTAGCAGTATTCCAACATAACAATTTGATTAGAAAAATAGAAAGACATACCTTGTGGTTTGCCAGGAACTCTCAATTTTAAAGAGGTCTAGTCTCCTAATTAATCTATTAAATTGTCACAAATGAAATAAAAACTGCATTATTTTTTCCAACTTGCAATGTAATTTTAAGCATCAATTGAGAGAAAAAATGCAAGTGTAGACAGGAAATATTCTGAAAAAGAACAGAAATGAGATAGAGCTCAATGGAATAGAAAAGATTCATCAGTAATTTTAAAATAACAATAGAAAGTAAGGCAGATAAATAAATAGAAATTCAATCAATTATATGTCAGAATTTCTATGATTATGGCAGAAGTGAAGATGAGTGGTAACTACCTAAGTCAAGGTAAACAATTTGAATATGTAAAACCACAGTAAGGATATAAGGAAAGAGAAATAAAATGGCAAAACATCTGAGGAAAAAAAACAGAGAAGAAATGATACTAATACAAACATGTTTTAAAGAAAAACACAAAACTCAAAAGGCATAAAACATAGCATGATTATATTTTAATACACAACCAAAATACAAAACACCACAGAAAATTGACAGCAATAAAATATGGTATTTCATTTGCACTACACTAAGACAATGATGTAGCAAGGAAAATGAAAGGAAAAAAAAAACAGAGCAAAATGAAATAAGGCAAGAGATTGGTAAGGACTAAGCAAATATGAGATGACAGAACTGAACAGTTAACAGAAGAAAAGGCCAATTTCTTTGTAACATCATCTTGCCAAAGAATAAAAATGTAACATTTATACAGTTTTAGCAAATATATCCACATAAACACTTGTAGATAAGATTGATGAAATCCTATCTACATAATAGAGGAAAATCTATTTTACTTTGGACTCGAAACTATAAATGTTGGGTATCCTTAGTCTTCAGTTTCACTGGAATTATCTCAACAAATTAGTTGAATAAATTTGCAATTTATATATAAACAATGTTTACTGATTAGAAAAATTTATGGCTAGTATATACAGATCCCCTAAAATGCTGTGTTAACTGATCAATAAACCCACACGATGTGCACCAAATTTCAACAATAATTAGGTACACAGACAGAGGTGGCAGAATCAGAGGAGGAAAAACAGCATTTAAAAAGTAAAATGTTACACTTAAAATTTTCCATATCCTTTGAAATCTTGAAAATTGTGATTTTTTTTATTAATCAATTTTAAATTTCCCTGTGATAAATGAAAATTTTAAATATACACACTAATACTTTTGGGAGCATTGAAATGAAGCTTTGACATTACAAGGTCCTGGGCGTCTTTGTGTAACAATGTCTCCATCATTCAAGCTCCTGAGATTCAGTCCAATAGCAACAATGAAAACAGTCCACATGCCTGATTACAATTCTCTCCAATTACCCTTTGGGTCACTTTCAAATTTGAGCCTTCTCAGCCAGTTTTTCTGATCTACAGGGAGTGTTTGTTGCAATACAATAATGAGGAATTGCCATACATTATGAAGATTATTTTTTGGTTTTATGGAAGATGGTGGCAGAATCAGCAGCATCAGTTTTCCTATGTTGTCATCACTTGAGAGGACACACTGGGGGAAAAAATAGGTAAAGGTTAGTAGCACACTTCATTACATAAAATGAAATGCAATAAATAGCAATTCTAATATGAAAAAACAACAGGTGAATCAAAATTTGCCTTGGAATTCTTTTAACAATGAGAAAGTAAGGTATTGGTAGTCTTATATCTTGCTTCTTATATCTTCTGGACTGATCCTTTGAACTGTCTCCTCACATTGTCTACGTCTCCTTTTTATTACTCTTTTATCTCCAGATCACTCACTCATGATATCCTGCAATCTACATGGCTTTCTGTATAAGAAACATACCAATACCTAAACATTTCAATGAAAATATCCAAGAAGCTTAGTCCATTTGATAAGAAAAATAGTAACTAATCAGGATGGGGAATACATGTAAATCCATGGCTGATTCATGTCAATGTATGACAAAAACCACTACAATACTGTAAAGTAATTAGCCTCCAACTAATAAAAATAAATGGAAAAAAAAGATATAAAGGCTACAAGGGAACTTAGGAAAACATTTAGTTCCTAATCCATTACTTTGCTGCTGCTACTGCTAAGTCACTTCAGTGGTGTCCGACTCTGTGCGACCCCGTAGATGGCAGCCCACCAGGCTCCCCCGTCCCTGGGATTCTCCAGGCAAGAACACTGGAGTGGGTTGCCATTTCCTTCTCCAATGCATGACAGTGAAAAGTGAAAGTGAAGTCACTCAGTCGTGTCCGACTCTTAGTGATCCCACGGACTGCAGCCTACCAGGCTCCCCCATCCATGGGATTTTCCAGGCAAGAGTACTGGAGTGGGGTGCCACTGCCTTCTCCGAATCCATTACTCTAGGCCCTATCAAAATTGCTGAGCAGGTACCTCTCAAAAAACCATTAATCTTGTCTTTGAAAAAGTGAAAAGAAAGTGAAAGGACAATGGCTCTGCCATGTCTGACTCTGCGATCCCATGGACTATACAGTCCATGGAATTCTCCAGGCCAGAATACTGGAGTGGGTAGTCTCTCTCTCTCCAGAGGATCTTCTCAACCCAGAGATCGAATCCAGGTCTCCTGCACTGCAGGTGGATTCATTACCAGCTGAGCCACAAGGGAAGCCCAAGAATACTTAAGTGGGTAGCCTATCCCTTTCTCTAGAGGATCTTCCCAACCCAGGTATCGAACACACGTCTCCTGCAGTGCAGGCAGATTCTTTACCAGCTGGGCCACAAGGGAAGGCCAAGAATACTGGAGAGGGTAGCCTATCCCTTCTACAGTGAATCTTCCTGACCCAGCAATCAAACTGGGGTCTCCAGCACTGCAGGCAGATTCTTTACCAACTGAGCTATGAGGGAAGCCTGTAATCTTCTCTTTAGTTATGATTTATCCCTGAGGAAAAAGGAAACATTTTCTGATTAAAGGTAAAACTTTTACTTTCAAGATTATCCCATGGACAGCAGGTGGGCAATAAGGCTCTCTGAGAAAGAATGTTTAAGGAATTTGTCAGTATTCAGTTCTTGCCAGCACATTCCATGAAGTAATCCTACAGCAAGGTAGAATGGGGAATGAAGGAAAAGCTCCTAGGGTATCAAGTGCAGGAATTCAGCATCTGTTACATTACTGACTTCATCAACAGCTGTCCCCTCTCATTCTTCCTATAGTTCCACAGTTTCAGGAATTCTAAGATTCTACGTTTTGGTACCATACTGGACCTGAATCTTTTCCATTTTGCATTTCCCAAGTGACTTAATCCAAAAATCATGTACCTTTTCCCTAATTTCTTATCTTTTGCCTAATTAACTCCCCAAACCACAAAACAATTCAGTATGACTTTATGTCAGGCAATGAGTAAGATATTTGCCAAAAATTATCTCTCTCAGTGTGAGAAAAGTGGAATTCTGAAAATCAACGACCCCTTCAAAAACAAAAAAGCTACTGAAGCTCCACATTTGTAGCTCTTAACCTATTGTACTGTCTTCCATCTGGTCTTACAAGCTATCTGTGCCTGCAGTCACCTTGACACTATCCCACCATGCTATGAAATTCTGGTTGGCCATATGACAAGGTTAGCCAACAGAATATGGCAGAAATGATGCTACATAACCTCTGAAACTAGACCAAAAATGGCCGCCACTTCAAACACTTATTTTTATGATTCAAGTGAGAACCTGCTGTGTGATGGTTAAAAGCCTTTTAGCTAAGCCCACCTTCCAAGTCATCTAAAACCAGTGCCAGATGTGAGTGAAGAAGTATCCAGAACACTCGAGTGGTTTGAATCACTCTCAACCATTGGACTGGGTCTTCCCAGTTGATTCCACATACATTCTGGCACTCAGAAATCTTCACCCACAGAATCTGTAGAAATAGCACAATAATGTATTATAAGTTTAGGATAATTTGTTACCTATATGTTATCTGAACAATAAACACTAGCTGCCACCAAAATTCCATCAAATTTAAGAAAAGCAGAATATCAGTTCCTGTCAAACCAAAGTGCCCTGCCTTGAATCAAATGAGCACTCAGAGTGCCCTGACAATCATTGTCACCAAGGGGTTCTCCTGAACCCAGAGATGGAAGTGAAGAAAACCTGGAATGAGCAATAATGCAACTGGTCTGGTGACAACAATTACTGACACTAAAACAAAGATGGCAAAAGTATCTTTTCTTGAACTACTGCCTCCCTACAGGGAAAAAGAACATAATAAGGTAAAACACATAGCATTCTGACCAAACACTGAAGCAGCAGGTAAGTGGAGGCTAATGTGGAACTAACACTTAGAAACAGTTCCTCATTAATCAATCAATCCTATAGCTGATTCAACTCTCCAACATGACTTTACTACTATTATTCTGTATCAGCACCTCTCTTAGGCTGCCATGAACCTCTACCATTATCACACCACCAAACTATACATGCAAAAATAGCTGGTCTATTCCCTAATTTATAATTAGTAAAATATTGATCATCATTTGTTTTGCAGTATTAGTTATGTTATCATATTTGGTGTTAAGTAAATTAACTGAAGGCAGGCCATCGCCTACATTATTCATGGACTCCATCTTTAATGCAATTATATTTTTAAATAACTGTCTTACTTACTGATTCTCAGGAATATCTGATAATTCCAAAGTGCACAAAGTCTGCACCAGTGCTATTTTCCTGAGCCTAGCCAAAATAAAGCATTTCTTGATCCAGAACCTTCTTACTAGTGGTTTACAGTTGAGACTTATAAATTAAGGAACTCCATAGGAAGAATGTTCCTGATGAGGTCAGATATCCTCAGATTATCTGCATGTTTTCTTTCACCATATTTACCTGAGAAGCAAGTATACAATAAAGCCAAGGTCAGATAAAAATAAAACTCCAGGAGACACTAATTATGATAACTTTAGAAGTGACAGGAATAGTGAATGCAAACTAAAAAACTAGCAAACATGACTGGCCCAAACAGAATTTGTGTTTGTTTTTTTTTTTACTTTACACCTTCTGAGAGTACTTTCAGTATGAATGTTGAGACTACTGAAATTTTTCATACCAATTCTGAATAATCTAAAAAGCCATAAAGACCTATGATCAACCCATTTGACAGACTCAAACTACTGTAAAAGAAAATAATCCATTCTCCAATTAGGCCCATTAATTAAGAGTAATTCCCAAGCTATTCCAAGAGACTTTCAACAATATGCCACAAATATGGCACTGTCTTATAAAATTACCCTTTATAGAAACTTTCAATGACTACTTTTATCATTCATGTGTTTGTCAACCCAAATATAATTGTATAGCACCTACCTCAAATCCCATCTTCTCCCTCCTTTCCGAGGGTAATCAAATACTCTTTGTTTCACTGTTTAAAACTCTCTGCCGCACTAGTATCTAAGTCCATGTTCTTCATGATCACTCAAAAGCTATGCGTAACAGTCACTGGGAATCCAAAGCTGGATTTAACAGCCCAACACTCCCAAAATGTCAACAGGTAACGATGAAGACAAGCACAAATTGGCTGTTATTAAGTTCCTTCGTTTGTTAGATATTGCTTTTGAAATACATTTAAAATTTTAAAGGCAGTAAATAGCAGCTGTTCCTTTTTTCCTGGCATATTTATATAATAATGTTAAATTTTTGCTATGATTTTCCAGACAACTTTCTATTCCATAATCCACATTTGTATTTTTACATTGTCCTGTAGCAACATGTTTTAGTACTGAACTTACACATGTGCAAAAGTTTCAAAAAGAATGCTAAAACAATCACCATTATACTTAACACTACTGAGTAAGCATTACTTAACTCTATCATCATGTCAGAATAAACCCATTCCCTAGGAATACTAACCATTAATATTTCAAATAGAAAAAAGAGGCATATGGACACACCTCAGCATACACATTTAGCTGTTATCTGTTCAGAAATGACAATTGAAAGAATCAACTTAAAACATTCTTCAACATCAGAATATTTTTTCAGTGTTTGAATGACAGTCATACAAATAAGCTATCATTACAATTCTTCTTTTAATGATGCATATTTCAGACATTCAAATTATGTTACAATCTCTAACATATTTTCTTCATGAATTTGAGAACAGTAATAGGTAAAATCCCATCAGCATTTTATCATTTCAAAAGTTTTACATATTTAAATTTTGATTGTCATTGCCAAACTGCTACACAAAGTAAGATATACTAATGATACTTCTAACAAATTTTCATTATTTACATTATAGGCAACTGAGAATACTCCTGACATTAGTTACTGATTATAATATACAAATTTAACTACCCACCAGAAAATTTTCAAAAGCTCTCAGGAAAAAAAAAAATACTCAAAATCACAGAAATTCTGTCCCGACAGAAGTATATATGGAAACATTAAAAAAATACATAGCCACTTAAACATTTTATATAAAAATTAACATTTAGACATAAATGAAGCAGGTTTCTACACATTTAAGCTTATAACTGAAATTCAATTTCCGTTTTTTTCCAAAAAGGAAAAAAGTAAAGCAATGAATAGATGTTTAAAAAGAAATTATCCTATCTATATCCCTAAAAATAATGTTACATATGTATGTGTATATACATTTACAGTATATTTGTTTATGCATATAAATTTTCAACCAGTACATTTATATAGTACAGCAAAATAACCATTACTTTATGTTAGCTATGAAAATAGCTAGGACTTAAATGACAATTTCCTTTTAATGTCTTCCTTTCTTCCTAAAGATAAAAATAAAATCCTTTGGTCATTTTTCTTTGTTAAAAGTATGCAATCTAATCTTTTCCTATGAGAATCTAACAATCTGCAGACATGGAGACAATCTACACATCACTATGCCCAAAAACTCACTGCAAGATGGAAGAGCAGAAGGTCAGGCGCTCATCTTCTCCTCTGAACTCCAAAATTACAACTTGCTGCTGGACAACTGTTCACAGGAGAATGAAGGATCCCACCAAAAAAGAATACTCCACATCCAAGGGCAAAGAAGCAGCCCCAGCAAGATGGCTGGAGGGGCAAAATCGCATTTAGAATCAAACCCCATACCCGCCAGATGCTTGAAGGGCTCAAACAAAACCTTGGGCTCACCAGGGATGCCACAGAGTCTGAGCTAGACCTGCCTTTGAGTGTGTCTCTGGTGGAGGAATGGATCATCAGGGGCCTGCTGCTGGGGCAGGGGTTCTGGATGCAGCAGACCTGGGTATAGCATAAGCACTCCTGGAAGAGGTCACTATTAACCCCACAATAGAGCCACCAGAACTTACACAAAACTGGGGAAACAGACTCTTGGAGGGCACAAAGAAAACCTTGTGTGCACCGGGACCCAAGAGAAAGAGCAGTGGCCCCAGAAGAGGCTGACTCAGACTTGCTGGTGAGTGTCCAGTCATCTCCAGTGGATGCCTGGGTTGGTGGCGGCTTGCTGCAGGGTCGGAGCACTGAGCAAACCAGTGTGTGCACAGGACCTTCTGAAGGAGGTCGCCATTATCTTCATTGCCTCCACCATGGTTTGGCCTCAGGTCAAACAACACAGCCCCACCCATCAACAGGAAATTGGATTAAAGATGTACTGGGTATGGCCCAGCCCATCAGAACAAGACCCAGTTTCCCCCTCAGTCAGTCTCTCCCATCAGGAAACTCCATAACCCTCTTATCCTTCTCCATCAGAGGGCAAACAGAATGAAAACCACAATCACAGAAAACTAATCACATGGACCACAGCCTTGTCTAACTCAATGAAACTACAAGCCATGCTGTATAGGGCCACCCAACACAAACGGGTCATGGTGGAGAGTTATAGAAAAACGTGCTCCACTGGAGAAGGAAATTGCAAACCACTTCAGTATTCTTGCCTTGAGAACCCCCAAAACACTTTCTTGTGTTTATTTTGTGTTTATCACAAAATGATGAACTCCCCAGGTCAGTAGGTCCCCAATATGCTACTAGAGATCAGTGGAGAAAAAGCTCAAAAAAGAATGAAGAGACAGAGCCAAAGCAAAACCACCACCGAGTTGTGGATGTGACTGGTGATGGAAGAAGAGTCCGAAGCTGTCAAGAGCAGTATTGCACAGGAACCTGGAATGTTAGGTCCATGAATCAAGGCAAATTGGAAGTGGTCAAATAGGAGATGGCAACAGTGAACATGGACATTTTAGCAATCAGTGAACTAAAATGGACTGTAATAGTGATTTAATTCAGATGAAGACTATATCTACTACCGTCATTAAGAATCCCTTAAAAGAAATGGGAGTAGCCCTCATAGTTAATAAGAGAGTCAGAAATGCAGTACTTGGTTGCAATCTCAAAAATGACAGAATGATCTCTGTTCACTTCCAAGGCAAACCATTCAATATCACACTAATCTAACTCTATGCCCCACCAGTAATGCTGAAGAAGCTGAAGCTGAATAGTTCCATGAAGACCTTTTAGAACTAACACCCAAAAAAGATGTCCTTTTCATTATAGGGGACTGGAATGCAAAAGTAGGGAGCAAAGAGACACCTAGTTTAACAGTATGTGAACCGTGAAGTTCCAGATGTTCAAGCTAGATTTAGAAAAGGCAGAGGAACCACAGATCAAATTACTGACATCTGTTGGATCATCGAAAAAGCAAGAGAGTTCCAGAAAAACATCTATTTCTGCTTTATTGACTATGTCAAATTCTTCAAAAGACGGGAATACCAGATGACCTGACCTACCTACCTCCTGAGAAATCTGTATGCAGGTCAAGAAGCAACAGTTAGAACTGGGCATGGAATGACAGACTGGTTCCAAATTGGGAAAGGAGTACGTCAAGGCAGTATATTGTCACTCTGCTTATTTAACTTACATGTGGAGTACATCATGAGAAATGCCAGGTTGGATGAAGCACAAGCTGGAATCAAGACTGCTGGGAGAAACATCAATAACCTCATTTATGCAGATGACACCACCCTTATGGCAGAAAGGAAAGAAGAACTAAAGAGCCTTTTGATGGATGTTTAAGAGGAGAGTGGAAAAGTTTGCTTTAAACTGAACATTCATAAAACTACGATCATGGCATCTGGTCCCATCACTTCATGGCATAGACGGGGAAACAATAGAAACAAGGAGAGTTTACTTTTTCGGGCTTCAAATTCACTGCAGATGGTGACTGCAGTCATGAAGTTAAAAGACGCTTGCTCCTTGGAAGAAAAGTTATGACCAACCAAGACAGCATATTAAAAAGCAAAGACATTACTTGGCCAACAAAAGTCCTTTCTAGTCAAAGCTATGGTTTTTCCAGTAGTCATGTATGGATGTGAGAGTTGGACTATAAAGAAAGCTGAGGACCAAAGAATTGATGCTTTAGAACTGTGGTGTTGGAGGAGACTCTTGAAGAGTCCCTTGAACTCCAAGGAGATCCAACCAATCCAGCCTAAAGGAAATCAGTCCTGAACGTTCATTGGAAGGAGAGATGCTAAAGCTGAAACTCCAATACTTTGGCCACCTGATGCAAAAAACTGACTCATTTGAAAAGACCCTGATGCTGGGGAAGATTGAAGGCAGAAGGAGCAAGGGACGATCGAGGATGAGACTGTTGGATGGTATTACCGACTCAATGGACATGAGTTTGAGCAAGCTCCAGGAGTTATTATTGGACAGGGAAGCCTGGCATGCTAGAGTCTATGGGATCACAAAGAATTAGACATGACTGAGAAACTGAACTAAACACCAAAATATTACACAGTCCTAAAAGCCAATTATGAGTTATTACACTGCTAATACATTCATAGAAGCCACCTCATGATATTTTACAAGATATTTACAAATTTATACTTAGTGAAATCCCATGCATCTAGAAAAACTAGATTTTTTAATGATTCCTTTACTGCTATTTACAATGTTGTCTTGTATGTTGTCATGCATTCCAATTAAGTACAACACTGTATAATTCAAAGGCAATAAAATCTTATATAAGACACATTTCCTTTGATTAAAATATATAATGTCCTATCAACAGTACAACTACAAATTATTACTTGACTTTTTTAATGTACAAAAATCTAAGGACTAAACAATGATTAAAATATAAAACTTTCTCTTAGATGAGAATCCAAAAATGAAAAAGTGCCATTTTAACTCTTGCTTTTCCATAATTCAGAAAGCAGAACCCTAAACAGCTCAAGAAATCCACAACAGCATCAATTTCACTGCTGAGATTTCTAAAGAAAACAATGGAACTTTACAATGAATTATTTACAAAATTATACTTTGTGAGACTCTACACATCTAGAAAGTCTAGATGTTAAAAATTAAAACCGTATACTATATATTAAAACCTGCCTATTTACAAAATTGTCTTGAATATTGTCATGCAACTGAGGGAACACATACAGAACTGTATATAGTTCCAAGAGGTAGTATAAAATTTCTTTGACAAAGTCATTTATTAATCTGAATGTTAAGAAGAAAAAACTAAAGACAAAAAATATAAGAAGGGTGAGTAGTTAGAGCACAGAGGCTTTTTAGGGCCATTACAATATGATGATGATTAATATATTTTTCCAAACCCAAGAATGTACAAGAGCAAGAGTTAATCATAATGTGTATAAACTACTGACACTGGGTGATTGTGTCAGTGTGGGGTCATCAATTTTAACAAATGTCCAACTCTCATAGGGGATTTGATAATGGAGGTGGATTTTCATACATGTACTAGGTTGATAATGGGGGGAATTATGCAAGTGTTCAGGCAGAGGGTACATGGGAAATCTGTGCCTTCCTCTCAATTTTTCTGTGAACCTGAAACTGCTCTTAATAAAAATAATATAAATGAAATATGTCAGGAATCTTGGTTTGAATTAGATATACCAAAAGAATTTACATGGTGTAAGTTTTAAATATACGTACTTGATACAACGGCCAATTCTCCTTCTATATGATAACAGGATAAATGTGTAACGTTGTCAGTGTTTCCACTTAGCAACCAAACTAGCGTATGATAAATTTTGCATAGCTCCAAAGGCCAGTTTGTCAACTTCATTGCTATGTTGATTTTAAAAGACAATAGTACTAACACATTTATAATGAAATAGTTATAAAATTAAACTTTTTAGATTCTCAGTATATTTAGAAATATTACATGTTTAAAACTAAATATTACTCTTGCTCCTTATTTACAAAATTGTTTTGGCTATTGCCATGTTAGCAAGTGAACACAAACATTTCTATAAAATTTTCTTTAGGAAACTGAATTGCATCAGGAACCTTAGCACATCTGGGAAAATATGTTACACCTACATGTCCCACAATTAGAGGTAAAATTATATAAGAAATGTCTGTATCTAGAAAGAACACATGTTTTTAACTGCATACACAGCATTCTAAAAGTCACTCAAGAACAGTGAGACTTAATGTACCATTCCATTTCTACAAGCATAAAGCTTATGTGCTATGACTTTTAGGTAAATATATATTCAAAACCATGACAGAAATTTCTGAACATCTAACATTATATGGTATAAAAAACAAAAATCTGATCACAGGTACACAACCACCTAATAAGACTGTCCCCCCCCAATACAGACTAGGTATAAACACATAATGGTCATGCAACACTTCTATTCATAATATATATTTTTCACCATTAGTTTAACATCAATATATTGATTCCATGTGTGTGTGTGTGTGTGTGTGTGTGTGTGTGTGTGTGTGCAGTTTTAGAACACATAGGAACTTATTAAAGAAGAGCTTGCCTGTTAGACAAGTGTGGAATGTGTCCTTACTCTGTTCTAATATTTAAAACTCGAAATTTAGATGGAAAGAAAAAATATACAAGTCTATGTATTTAAAAATATGAATGATGATTTCTACAGTCTTAACAAATAATGTCTAATGAAAAAAACCTCAAGAATAATAATAAAAATAATAAACATTATTTATAAATAATAATAAAACTCAAAATTCTAGCCTAATTCATCAAGATGCTCACTCTACTTTAAGATCAAACAATGACCGTAACTTTAACGTTTCAATGAAAAGGTATTCCAAAATTATTGACAGAAATTAAAAATATTTAATGAAATAGCATGTATCTGCAATATAGAAAGCAAAGTAACAAATCAATCCCTAGCAACCAAATATATCCCAAATACAAGTAGTTTAGCAATTCAATTTGTCAAAATAGTGTTTTTTACTTTTGTCTATCAGTTTGGTTCTCACAAAATACATGCCTACCAGGCAAATCCTATGTAGACATCATTTTAAAAAACTAACACTTGTCTACCACATATCTAGCAGCCACACAATATTCTCCAGCAATAAATAAAGCTCATAAACTAAAGCTTGCTATATCATCTGCCCTCTAACAACCCAAAGAACCTAAGACTAAAGCCAAATGATAACTGGCCCCCAAAATATTTCCATTCTATTACTTTCGGTATCACTAGTTTTATACACACATATGTGCATGTATTCATATGTGTTTATATGTCTACATAGAGATGTATATAAAAACATCCTTGCAAATCGAGGACTGAATGTTTAGAGCAAATGACTACATATTCTATTTTATTAACCACCATCTAAAAACATCCCTTAACTGCCCAATTATTTACTCAGATAGTCTGAAAACTAGGCAAAATTTTCACTCTCTGCATAGTTAATATTTTATAAAACATGCATAAATTATAGCTCACATGCCTAAAAACATATAACAATGCTATTATATATATATATAATATAAAAACATTCCTTTGATCAGCCAACTATTTAATGAACTCAGGTCTGATATACATACTATCACTAACATCACCCATAAAAACTTACATAATGTCTATATAACTATAAGTAAGTACTTTAAAACAATAATTCACTATTTTCATTAAAAGTCAAATGCCACTGGCAAATGAAAACTTTTCTAACCTATGCTGTTTTACCAAATGTGAATATTTCTCTAAGTTATATAAAGGGTTGTGTTCTTTTCTATACAAATATATCTGAAAAGCATAAAAGCAGTCCAGTGATGTTTCGACCATGATGAATCCTGTCATAAAATGATATATTTACATTGGATACTCCACACCATGTATTTCTCACAACCTAAAAGTTGTGTCTAACGGTCCAATGACCATACTGAGAGGCTGGAGAGAACACTTCTTTTGGCAAAAACAAAAGTATTTCTACCCTATTCGGCTGATATGCGTTTACAATGATATACACAATCACAAGTTAGACAAAAAATTTAACATCACTTATAACAAACCGTTTAACAACTTCTACCAGAAATGAACTAATGCTGATGGGCAGTTAGAATATTTATCAAATATATTTAGATTCCCAACATCTGATCATGGAGCAAAGTCTAGATGCTGTTTAAGCTCTTCATGCCTATGCATATACATACACAATCTTCCAAAACTCCCTATTCTCTGTCTCCTAAATTCAGCTTTTATTTGCCTAACACAAAGTGGTCTCGAAACTCCTCAGTAACCAACATGATATTCTAGTAACTGAAATGCCCAAAAAGTCAGCCATCTCTATGCATGATAGGATGGTAAAGCACAGTACTTTTTCTATCATGTAGAAAGCTATAAAAAAAAAAAAAAACCCACTCAACCCTGATTATGTAAGCGTTGAGAGGCTCTTCTCTTGTGCAAAAATTTCATCATGATAAGGCAATCTCATACCATAAAAACCTGTAACACAAAAGCCATTTACAGGATAATGTCGACATCCAGATAGAGCACCCTTAACAGAATTTCTTAGGTGACAGTTGAATACAGAACAATCTCTCTCACCCCAAAAAGCCATTGCAATAATCCAATCAAATGATTTCAAATGTATACATCATTCAGAGGTATTCTAACAATCCTTATTTCTATAATCATGTATTAAAAATAATTCTTCTATATATATTAACAAACTGTTAATATTTGCAACACACTGAGAAATGTCATGAAGCAATTATATTTGGTTATGTCATACACAGTATTTTTAAAATGCATATAAACAATAACTGTGCCTTCCTTTGCTTTTATGATATAGTAATATTAGACATTTTCGTGTCTTTCTCTTTTTGCCTGCCATAAATACAGAATTCTATACAGCTTACAAAATGTCCTCAGAATCCCTTTCTAAGTCTTTTCCAGAAGACAAATTTAACACATATTTTTAGAAACCTTAGGAAACAAGCTGCATTATCTTATATAAAAATAATATAGTGATGATTATAAATGTAGACCTATGTACTTGAATATTAGATTCCAAAAGATTAAGCAAAGAAAGAATACAATAAGCTCTTACATGCTGAATTTCATTCTCTTCATCTCCTAACATTCAATGAACAATTCATCATTCAGAGTATTTTATATCTCAATATCATTACCCAAACACAATTTTCCTAAGTATTTAAAAACATTCATAAGCTACAAATGTCAAATTAATTTATGGAATTAGATTTAGAGTTGCTTTAAAATCCAAGTAAGATTTGTTTATCATAAATGTACACAAATGCCATATATATAGGGCTTTCACTGGTAACTGTGATAATCCACAGCAAGGAAATTACTCTTCCTCACCAATCCAAAGACTGCTAATGAAATATAAATATTTCAGAACCAAGATGAAGTTCAGGCCAGTATTAAACTTATTTTGTCTATAATTCTGTAGACGGTAAAGCTTCTAACTGAAATCAAGAAGCACTGTCCTTCCCTTCCTAGTCTCATATTCCTATAGGGTTAGCTTATGTGTACTTCAGATTGTGCAGACTAGCCAATACTTGAAGTTTTACCCAGTTGAAATAATTTTCAATTCAGTAGACATCCTTCACATACTTGAATCTTGAAGAGAAATCTGGAATGAGAGTTGCTGTCCTGATGCTGTTGGATCAGGCAAATCAAGCTGATTCATGTCAATGTATGACAAAAACCACTACAATATTGTAAAGTAATTAGCCTCCAACTAATAAAAATAAATGAAAAAAAAAATACAGAGTTAAAGATCTAGAAAGTGTTCATACAGACGTGCCCTGGCCAAAGATGCTTTAAATTGGCAAGAGGTGTAGAATTCCTTATCAGTCCATAAGTAAAACTGCTCAGATACTCCAGAAAAATTTGCTCATCTATGTTAAAAAAAAAGTTTGCACAACTACCCTAAATCCATCCTGAGATGCACACTGTATCTTGCTGTGCAAAATATCTTGAGATTCTTGTGGACCAAAGGGTAAGAGAAAAGGAGTTTGAAATTTATGAATCCAAATGTTCAGTAACTAGAACTGGAAAATTTCCAACTTTCACAGAGGCAAAAAATACTCAAAATATTATCATTTTATATAAACCTTTGTCCTCTTTTCCGATTATTGCTTATTTTTAAAACTTCTGAAACATGTCAATTGCAGATTTATGAAGAACACGATGTGGTTTCATCATCTTTCTCAAAGATTGTTCTGGCCAACAGATAAATTAGAGAATCTGAAGCTGGCAGTTAGGGGACCAGTTAGAAGTTTCAGTATGAAAAGCAGCTCCAAAACAGCCATCTATATAACACAGTAGCTATTGTGCAAAAAAAGATTCTAAGTTTCTGGATGAAATCCTTGTCCATCTTTCTTAGGCTCCATTCATGTCCATGAATGACAGCCAATCACCTTCAAGTTGACATCATGTTTCAAATCTCTGTAAAACTGATAGTTAAATATACATTATTCAATGATTTTAAAAGGATGTTTATGAATTATTTCCTGCTTATTTGCCACTATTTTCTTTGAATTATCTGTACACGTGTTTGCAATTTTAAAAACAACTATTCAAAGTCTTTTCTTTTACAATGAGTTGTAGGATGATGTTTATGGCACATTATAAAAACCAAGAGAATAATCAATATATATTCTGCTAACCTAAATATAACAGATGCATTTTCACGTATCTTTATGTGTTCAAGTTACTCTGTTAGCCACTAAT
Organism: Dama dama; assembly: GCF_033118175.1. Taxonomy (NCBI): domain Eukaryota; kingdom Metazoa; phylum Chordata; class Mammalia; order Artiodactyla; family Cervidae; genus Dama; species Dama dama. The sequence goes on along the minus strand of NC_083693.1, from coordinate 11,113,382 downwards.
AAATAAACTCTGTTGTACCACAGCTACTGAGACAGTGCTCCAGAGCTCATGAGGGGCAATTCCAGCCTTCACACACCTAAAGCCTGTGCTCTGCAACAAGGGAAACCACTGCAATGAGAAGCCCAAGCACCACAAGAGCAGCCCCTGCTCGCCACAACTGGAGAAAGCCCAGGCACAGCACCAAAGACCCAGTGCAGCCATAAATAACAGATCTTAAAAAAAAGCCTTTTTTTTTTTTTTTTAAACACAGAAGTTTTATTCTCCAGTGAGCTAGACTGAAACAGGTAAAGGCATTCAGTAAGAGATACACACTTTTCTCTTCACCAAAGCCCCAAATCAGAATTTGGAACGTTCACATAAGTGAGCTTAAGATAGTACAGTATTACCCAGGGAATTCCCCGGCAGCCCAGCACTTGGGAGTCCACACTTCACTACTGAGGGCCTGGGTTCAATCTCTGGTCTGGGAACTAAGATCCCGTAAGATACAAGGCGCAGCCAGGGGCAGCGGGGAACTGTACTACACAATTCCCTGATCTTAGATTCCGGCTGGCACAATAAATTTTCTTACTGCTTGACTCAATCCTTACCAAAAAAATAATCAGAAAATAAATGTTAAACTGAAAGCCAAATTTCGCCTATAAGGCCACTTTTTGTACTTACCAATAATTAAGACAATAGTGTAACAAAAATTACTATCAAAAACCTATTAGATGCCAATTATTATTAGAGGCTTTGGTGAAAGAAAAGTCATAATGACACCAAGGCCTCCAGTGAACCATTAATGTTTCATTCTAATAAAGGAAGAATATTAGAAAAATTTATCTTTCCTATATTAGAAATATTTCCAATATAAAAAAAACCATCTTTCCAAAACCTGCCATGTTATAATCTTAGACAACAAAAACATTATTCTGCAACAAGACTTTCATAAGTTTCTTCTTTGTGACTTCAGCAATTTTGAGGGAGGGAATATTTGTATTGTTACTTTGACATCACTTAGGGCCATAATTCACTGTCTTGGTCAGAAAAACCGCTCAGTCTATTTAAAATTCAAAGCCAGTGTCCAGATAGGGTAAATCTTACACTAAAAATGTTAAGTAGTAGGTAGAAATTACCATGTCTAAGAAAACATACTACTCACTGATATCATTTCTATTATTAGAAATATTTCTTAAAACAGCTACCATTTGTTTGAAATTTTTATTTATTAGTCATTTGTATGACTGAAGAGCAGAAGTCACAGAAATAAGACTTCTTCATCTACCAATTAAGAAGCTGAAATAAGTATTCTGTAGCAATAAACCAGCAGCTCCCCTGTACTAACTGCCCCATGCACTGTTTGCAAAGATATACTGGCTGTGTGAATACCTGATGTTACTTATCAACATTCAAATGTAGAACAAGCAAACCTAGATTTCAAATAATGCTCTTCAAGTGAACCTCATCATCTTACTAAGCAACAAAGGTATGCTCACTCCTATGAACTCAAATTGCACTTACTTCCATTTTTGACAAAAAATGACTAAAATGTATCCCTATGGGTACCCTGCAAACTTCATGACAAAGTACTTGGCTTCTCTACAATAAATCCTGATATTTACTAAACAGCTATTCCCAGAGAGGAGCCAAACTAACTTACTGAGTATTAAGAGCATAACATTAGATATCAAATAGCCCTAGATTCTAATCTGTCACTAATACAAGTTAATATTCACCAAGTATCTAATAAAATTTTTAAAAACCAGTAATGGCATCTTTCTTAAGCATTTACTCTGTGATAGGCTTGGATCCCATTGATCAACTGCAGACAACTGAAGAGAAATATACTGTCCTTAAACACCAACATCCATGTGACATTACTTACCACACTCACTGCATTTCATAAAATATGTTCCATAAACACTCTTTCTGGACATCACTTAGACACCTAGAACTGGTTTCCAATGTTTGATCCAAGATGTGGTAGTTTCCTTTATTTCAATCTTGCTTCTGTCTTTGTTTCCACCTTGTCACATTCTGAGATCCACAGATGAGTTTCCATTTTTGCTTTGAACAGTGTGTGTGGTATACACACACACACACACACATATATATACATATATGTATATATATATGTGTGTGCACATATAAAAAAGGAAGAAAAAAGAAAATAATTACGAAAATCTATGAGAAGGAAACAAGGGAAGCCTGGAGAACCAGCACAAAGCGCAGTACGCCCCCGCCAACTCCAGCTATTTGGTTTCCGCATGTCAAGACAGCATCTTCTGCCAAGAGTAACGTTCTCTGAAAAGTCTACTGAGGCACATTGACTAGATTTCAGAGTGTCCTTTTAAGCTCAAAGTTTGAAATCACCATGTTCAGACAAGGTCCTATGTCATCATAAACCTAGCCAAGGCCTCTGCGATATGATCTTTTTTTTAAAAAAACAAGATTATTTTACCTGGTGTGGTTTGTTTCTTTCCTAAATGTAGTTAAGTAAGATTTTCAGCCTTGTTGCAGCATTACTGGGTAGGATCCACATTGACACATCAGAAAATTCAGTAACCACATTCTCTCTTTCTTTCAGAGTCATCAATTATGTGTGCAAAAAGGCACTGCATATGACTGAAAAAGGTTCAAGAAAAAAAAAAAATCCATGATAAGATGATTTGCTTTATCTAAGAAAATTCAAATTCTGGACATTTTTATATTTATGGTCCATCCCAAGGGAGTTAGAATGCAAAGATGAATAAAACAGAATCTGGCAATATATTATAAACTCAATAACATGTATCTGAACACTTCATAATACAATAGAGGTTTGTAACTGAATACTTGGTGAAATGATTAATCAGTCTTTTTTGATATTGTGTTTTTTTCTGGTCTTTGCAGGATTTTGAAAATTCTACCATTTTCACATAATCCCATAAGTTACTCCTGTAAGTAAAGATGAAAACCCTATATGCAAAACAGAAAAAGAGACACAGATGTACAGAACAGACTTTTGGATCCTGTGGGAGAAGGCGAGGGTGGGATGTTCTGAGAGAATAGCATTGAAACAAGTATACTATCAAGGGTGAAACTGATCACCAGCCCAGGTTGGATGCATGAGACAAGTGCTCAGGGCTGGTGCACTGGGAAGACCCAGAGGGATGGGATGGGGAGGGAGGCGGGAGGGGGGATCAGATGGGGAACACATGGAAATCCATGGCTGATTCACGTCAATGTATGGCAAAAATCCACTATAATATTGTAAAGTAATTAGCCTCCAACTAATAAAAACATATGAAAAAACATTTTTTTAAATTCAGCTCAGTTAAAAAAAAAAAAAAAAACATGAGTTTTGTTTACAAAAGTTAAAAATTTTTTATCTCACTTAAATGTGGAATCTAAAGAATCTGAACACTAGAATGGTGATTGCTGCCAGGGGCTTAGCGGGTAGAAGAAATGAGGAGAGGCTGATCAAAGGTAATAAACTTTAAATTACATGATGAATAAATTCTAAGGATCTAATGTACAGCATGGTGACTACAGTTAATATATGATACACTTAAAATCTGCTATGACAAATTTTACATATAGATCTTAAATGTTCTTACTACCAAAAAAGTAACTCCGTAAGGCAATAGATGTGCTAACTCATCTTACTGTGGTAATCTTCTCACAGTATATACATTTTACAAGACATCATGCTGTGTACTTTAAAATTATACAATGCTATTTATTACTAATATATCAATGAAGTTGGGAAAAATTACAAGACTTCTAAAATTAAACATAATTACATGAGTGAGTACCAATGAGTCTATGGAAGCAGGGAACTATGTCACATCTGACATGCTTCTATACCAAGTCCAGTTTCCCTATCACATAAGCACAGAATACCACAAACAACTCAAAACCAGAAAGGCAGTATAATTATTATATTCCAAATTCTTACTTCAATTTTAAAAAGTCCCAGAATTCTACTGAAAACTGTAAACCACAATAAAAATATATATTGCCATACAATATGTATATCTTTACAGAGCCACAGTGAATGTAATGTGAACATTAAATTACATTAAATTACAGTAAATGTGAACAGGAAATCAAGAAGTTGTTGTCCAACTATGTTTTAGGTGAAACATGCACTCATTCAAATGCAGGTATGTAGGAGAAACTCTTAGGGACACCAAGTATTTACTTCCATGAGTGTCTGAAAACTGACTATGTTGGTATTATTAGTATGCGACCGCAAAAGAACTCTGTAGAAGCAGATCTAGCAATCCACAACAAAATATCCATACTTCTTTTACACCAAGTTTTCTTAGTATGTATTCTACAATGAAGAGCTTTCAAAAAAACAATTCAAGTTCTAAGCAGAGAAAAATACTATTATCACCAAGCAAAAATAATGGAAGTAAGCTTTTTGCATAATCTAGGGTTCTTGCCATTCACTTCTAACTTTCAAAAGAGGCCACCTTTAGTTAATATGAGAGAACAGGCCATCTTCAAATATGCATATCGAAAGGCTATGCACACCAGCAGACCTATACAAGGATGAGTATTTTCCTTCCAAAGACATAAAACAGTACCACAAATTATTTAAAGCTGATCCAGAGAGCAGGCTTCTCAGAAAATAAGACTCTTTACATACTTTTTCTTCTAAAAAATGAGGGTTGTATATCTGTCATATATATCAGGGTCAATTTTCTCCTAAGAGAATGGTTTTGACTGCAGCGATCCAAATGCCTGGGGCTCTGTTAATCACAAAGTTTCTTTGTAACATTCACAAACTCTAAAAAAATTATCACACATATTATAAAATCTCATAAACCAAGGAAGGCTTGGCTGCTTTTGTTCCTTACCTGAAAGCGGCCATTAATCTTAAAAATTACTTTGGGATAGATCATATAAAGTTGGGGCCAGCACTTGTGGTCATTTTGAATGCCCTTCTTCTTCCAGAGACTATTACTTGAAAGGCCATGATTTAAAAGCTGGAAAAGGTGACACAGATATAATCTCTGCTGATAAAATCAAAGCAGAAGACAAATTAGTCTACAAGTCTTAAATTATTAAGGAGTCATTACCAATCTTGAACTGTGGTGTTTTACAAGCTAAATTCCTACAGTCAGTAAGGACTCATTTACTGTCTAGTTGAAACATTAGCCATAAAACCTAAAACCTCCATCCAACCTCTTCTTTTTAAGAGATTTCACTGTTCCATATCAACTCTAACTAGACCTAGATATTTTGACATTTGTTAATTATTTAACTGGAAGATGTTGTCTACTTCTCTGAACTTCCCATACTCACTAAATGATGCAGCTGGATATGACTGTAACTGGTATCTAACAGAGTCAACTAGGTTCTTCCCTGGTAGTCCAGTGGTTAAGACACCATGCTTCCAATGTAGGGGGTGTGCATCTGATCCTTGGTCAGGGAACTAAGATCCTACATGCTGCACAGTGCAGCCAAAAAGGAAAATTTAAAGGAAGTGTCAGTCATATCTTAAGTAACACAACTGGTCTCAATATTCAATCTCCCCAGTTTCCAGGACCCATACTCTACCACTCATTTAAAAATTTGTAAATACTTACTCACTGGTAGGGAAGGATGATTATTCCAGGATCATGTCATCTCTCTGACCAGACAGGCACAAGGGCACTATGTCCAAAACGCTCATCAACTGAAGCAAGCTTGCAAGGAAGGTAGAACTTTCCTATTTCAAACACTTTGATTGAAGAAACCAAAATCTAATTCAGTATCAGTTTCCTTCTATAGATGGCTGTACAAGGCACCACATCCCTACTTTCCTTCAAGTATATGTGGCACGGTAAAGTAGAGGGGACAGTATAAAGTTTATTATGTGATACCAGCCAGTGTACAAAGTCAAAGTTGTGAAGCTAAAACACGTATCACAACCGTTTTACCGTAAGATATAAAGACAAAATTATTTAAATGAGTTGGTTAACAGGATTTACCTCATCCATAATAACTTCAAGACTAGAAAAATCCCAATCTTAACTCTCACCTAAACATCAAAAGGCAAAAAATGTACAACAGTACCTCACAGTTTAATTGCTCTATGCATTTATTAGCTAATATTAATGGAACAGAGGGGACAAAAGCTCACAAACATTTCACACATTTCACAAGCTGCATTGCAGGACAAAAAGTGACTAAGAAGGATCAACAGTATCCTAGGGTCTTGGTGGACGCATTCCTGGGGGAGGTGGACCTTGAAAAGAAAAAGCAAAATTCCATGAGATCATAAAAAAATAGACAAACATAAATATTCAGGGGCCTGGCTAGTACCACTGAGAAAATTATTAATACTCACTCACCTCTTATCCCTGGTGGAGGGGGTCTCATTCCTGGAGGGGGCATGCCTATTGGCGTCCCACGAGTAGGAGGAAGCCCAATTGGTGGGCCCATGGGTGGTCTCATACCAGGTGGAGGAGCCATAATTCCTAGAAAGAAAAATGGCAGAAAAAAAAAAGGCACATAATCAGCTAAGATGGTAGCATTAAGCACAAGATAACAGTTAAAGAAATAAGTCAGGTACTAGGTAAAGAGTTGAACAAATTTCTCCTTGACCATTGCTACGGCAGACCATCCCAATTCACGCTTTTCATTAAAAATCAATGGCCAAAGTGAAAACATACTCCAAGTGCCTAGGTAGGGAGTTAGGCTGGGCCTTAACACAGTATCTTCTTAAAGAGTGCTTTTGGTCGTGACTTTTTTTCACAGATCCACGTCTGTGTCTAAGAACCAAATCATTTCACAACTCTTTTTAGAACCACATTCTCCATCGATTGCTTACCTGGAGGTGGGGTTGCTCGACCAACAGGTGTAGGTGCAGTCCCCCGTCCCGGTGGATACTGAGTTGGGGCTCCGGCGATGCTGGCAGTAGCAGCAACTGCAGCAGCTGCTACAGTGCCTCTTCCCTGGGGGGTCATTACCTGAGAAAGAGTGCACAGACAGGCAGCAAATGTAAACACTTCCTCCCAGCATTCAAATATAGAAAATAAAAGGCTGGCCATGCATTATCTATTAAACACAAAGTAATTATAGCAAGTCTGCACTTCTCCCATTTTTCTCATTTAAAAGTATCCTGGCAGAACCAACCACCACTATCACACTCGGCTTTAAAGTGAACACGCCCGCTTTTAGCCTCAGCAGCCCTCTGCATTCTCAACTCTGGTTCATCTATCCGTATTCCTCTGCGCTCATCAACAGTGCTGAGTTACAGCCATCATGGGGGTTTGATAATGTGTATTTGTCCCTCTCTTCCCTCTACAGCATATACTGCTTTACACAGTACAGGATGTTCACTCAGTTTTTTCAATCTCCTCAGTATCAGATTCCAGGCACTTTCTCTCAATAACAAAAATTTCTCCTGGCTCCTCACCTGTTGTGATGGCCCCCCAACCCCTCGGACAGGGCCTGCTAACCCAGCAGGAGCCTGGGGAATCGGAACACCGGCTGGAACGCCTCTGCCAGCGGCCCTGCCAACCCCAGGGCCCCCTGCAGCTCCAGCAAGTGGCACCCGAGCAATGCCAGTCTGAAACAAAAAAATACACATATAGCTTGAAATCACATTTATGAAAGCCATCTACCAAAAATCATTCCTAAATAATTACCTCTTTCCAACATTTTCCCATATCACCTATCTTATATGAGGTTCTATATTCAAAACAGCATCAAGAGAAGCATCCTACAGATTAGATGTACACTAGTCAAATTGGGAGTCCATATATTTTCACAATCCTATCAAGAGAAAACAAATTAGTAACTCCTACCCATAACTAAATTGTAGTCAGCACATAGAATCACTCATTAGAATTGCTTAATTTCCCATTATAGATAAACAAGAACTTATATCAAGTGCCAGGAACATTTTGAAAAAGGTATAATGTACTTTGTCTCTGTTGTACGCTCATTTAGCAAATAATTCAAATAATGGGATTCCCTCCCACATTAATGTTCTGTCCTGTCCTACATCTTTCTTACATCTTTAGGGGGTGGTCCCTCCACAGTCATGGAAACCAAGTTCTCCCCACGCAACAACACCAGACCCAAAACTCGCTTTTCTTCACGCTCTGGCTGCTTAGCATTCTTTGGCCTATAAATAGGAACAAAATTTTAGTATGATAAGTTATGGATCGACTAACATTTTTATAGATCATTATGTATCAAGACATTAATCCATGCCCAGATACTCATGCTCAGTTGTGACAAAAACAAAGAAAACTGGACTCGATATATAAAGGTGAGCTCTTTTCCTACCATACATCAAACTTCCAGAATATTCCCTCAATGTTATACTATAGCGAAACTAATTTCTTCTTTGTGAAACACAGATGCAAATAACATTGCTAAGATTCTTTTAATAGTTGTTGCTATTGTTCAGCTGGGAAGTCATGTCCGACACTGCGACCCCAGGAACTGCAGCACAACATGCTTTCCTATCTTTCACTGTCTCCCAGAGTTTGTTCAAACTCATGTCCATTGAGTCAGTGATATCATCCAGTCATCTCATCCTGTCACCTCCTTCTCCTCCTGCCCTCAAGTCTTTTCCAGCATAAGGGTCTTTACTGACAGCAAAACTTGGAATTTTATCTTTTTCCTTCCAGTTTTACTGACATATAATTGACAAACCGTACCGTGTTAAGTTTAAGGTGTATAGCATGACTGACTTACTTCATGAAATGACTGCCACAATAATTTCAGTGGACCTCCAACATGTCTTACAGATACAAAAGAAAAAAAATGTTTTTCCTTGTGATGAAACTCTTTTAACAACGTTCATATATAACATACAGCACTGTTAATCTCATTTCTCATGCTGTGCATTACATCCCTTGTACCTAATTATCTTAAAAATGGAAGTTCATAATTTTTAACCACTTTCATCCAATTCACCCCACCACGTCCTGCCTCTGGCACCCACAAATTTGATCTCTTTTTCTGAGTTTGTTTTTGAAGTATAATTGACACTACATTATTTTCTAATGCACTGCATAGTAATTCAATTATTTCTATTATAAAGGGATCATTATAAAGTGATCAACACTGGCTAAGACTTTGAAGATAGGCAACATTGAAACTTTTCATGTTAAGATAGGATTTAAATCATTTTTAACTAAATAAGTAAATATTGATGACAGACAACTGAAATAAGGATAAGAACAGCAACAGGCAATGACAGCCTAATAGCAGACACCTGCTTATTCCTAGACTTACCACATGCTATATTACCATGGGAAGTGGCTTCCCAGGTCATGCTAGTGGTAAAGAACCCATCTGTCAATGCATGAGACATAAGAGACGTGGGTCTGAGTCCTGGAAGATGGCAACTCACTCGTGTTCTTGTCAGGAGAGTCTCATGTACAGAGCAGCCTGGCAGGCTATAGTCCATGAGGTGGCAAAGAGTTGGACACAACCAAAGTGACTGAGTATGCATGCATATAATCAGGGGCTATCTTTTTGAAAACTTTTTGAACCTCTGTTAGTCTTATTTCCTCATGTGTCGGCAGCAAAATTCATACAGCTTCTACCATATAATATAGATAGTGCCTTATTTAGGTGAAATTACCCCTAAAACTTACTGAAGAATGAGACATAAACTAAGGATATACCTAAAGCACTCTCAATTGTCTTTAGTATTTATCAAAGTTGTAATTTAAAATCCTTTTCAGTAAAAATGTAGATTATTTAAACAAAACCTTACCACTGATCATTAACTTAGCATTCATCATCTCGAATTTCTGAAATAATGCAACTTCATGTGCAGGACGAAAATTAAGAATAAATAAAAATGGAAGGACAAGGAATATGTTATGGATTCTATTAAGATTTGAGAAGAATAGACATGTATAGCAGTCAGGCAAAACTCATCATCACCTTTCTCTTCATACAGAAAATTCTAAGTGAAATGGTCAAATTAAATTTTTGGACAATGTATCATCAACTGTGGGAACAGAAGAAAATGAAGCCAATGGTCAATGTAAATTCTGCCCCTAGATAAGAGCCTGAAACAAAACCATTCTGAACATCTAGAGATACTACAAGCACTGCCCCAAATACTCTGAATGAAAAGTCAATAGAGTATAATGCCTCTGGGATCTCCCAAGTGCCATGCTGTTATTGTTAAAGGAAGTTCTTCAAACACAGGTGCAAAAAGGGTAGTGGCGTAGGTAAGGCACAAGCACATGGTCATTTCTGGAGAAAGAGCATGGACAAACCCCCAAAACAAATAAGCAAGGGAGGTTAGAGGCTGATGCCAAATAAACACTGACCACGTGAGTTCAGACAAAACAAGGGGCAGGCAAAGAGGCTGGCTAAACTGCTAGACCAGGCCTGAACTATTCTATTCTCATTTCAACTCCTCAACCATGAAGAGTAATTGTGACTCTTACGATTCCTTCGATCTCAATTTTATAAATAAATATAAATTGTTATTCTAAGAGTAGCATTCAGCTTTTTTTCTCAGTTTTAGTTCATAATTGTAGTTTCAAAATTAAAATAGCAGTGTGGATACAGTGACTCTAATACTGGGAGATTCACCCAATTCAGAGATGAGACCAGGACAGGACTGCCATTTTTCCTGCCTCCTTCAGCAGGTACCCTAACTACTTACTTTACCCTCATTTACTGTTCTGCCTCTCCCTCAGGACCCCACTGCCCAAACCCAAAGCGGCCTTACTTGATCTTCCTGAACTCATCACAATCACAGAGGATCAAGTTCATATGCTTGTCAAAAGCCTTAAAGGTGCCAATGAAGATACGACCATCTTGCAGAATACATCTCATCCTATAGTCAATGTGCTGCAGCATCTTGCTACTCTTTCCCACAGTCTGGAAGGAGTAAAAAAAGAGTTAGTCATCACTTTGTCTGCAGCTACTTTCTAACCCATTCCTATTTCTTCCCTACTCCTATACCAATCCAAATTTGGCTGCTTTCTTAAGAAAAACATCATGCAGTCAATCTTGTTTCTTATCTTTAGGATACTAAATTTGGACCCAGGACCACTTATACTCCCCTATAGAATGGTCTACTTTTCAGAATCCCTATGTAGTTTTCCACTGCCCTAAATATATGACATCCCCAATAGAATGCCAAACCCAGTTCTCCCTTTTAGCGTACCATCATTCTAAACTCTGTCCTTTCCCAATTTGAATCCCAAATCTCACTCTCCTACAGAGTACTTGATCCTGAGGACTATTTCTTTTCCCACTAGACACCCAGACAATTGGTGGGAAATTCTTATCTCCATCAAAAACTTTGCAGTTTCTATCAACCCAATGTAAACACAATGTATTATTTTTCAGTTCTCTTTTAAAGGCCTCTATCCTAGCTTACACCCCACCTCTTGTATCATTCAGAACTTTCATCAGTGTTCCTCAAACTTTTAATTTTTTTTAAAAGGTGCTACTAAGGCATCTTTTAAAAAGATTTTCATCCCAAGTGACCACTCCACTGAAATTTTAATATGCAGAAATACTATTTACATACTGTGGACCTCTGGAAGACCCCAAACCACTGTAAAAATCTAAGATTCTTTCTCATTCCTCAAAAACTAATTTTCAGTTCCTTTGGATATCCTTCCCATTAAGAATGTATGTTCTTGGTTACCTAAACTTAAACAGAACCACAAAATGGATCAGGATGCTGTATCTCTCTAGACTGCTTTCCTTTGTACCAATCAAGCCTCAAAGACCTCCATTTTTCTTCCCCACTGATTCCAAGCCTGTTCCTCGGCTGTGGTTTTGCTGGACCATCCATTTTCAAAGTAGACTTTTCAATCTATTGAAATATGACCTCTTGAGTCCCTCATCCGCAGGTGATCCCTCACCACTGTAAATATGACCAAAAATTCTCTTTTGTTTTTCTTCACAATGCAAGATCTCTATAACAGGACAACATACATAGGTTTTCTCCAGTTTTTATTCAATGCAATGAGGTATCATCACTATAGATTAATTCCTTATTAAAAACCCAACACCCCACACTCTGGAAATCCAACATATTGAGAGAGTAGCTTCTCTCCCCTCGACCCTAATGAACATCTTACCATGATTGCTGTTCCACCAAATTCAATATCCACAGGAAAGTTTCAGGATCCTTAAGACCTAAGGGAAGGCTACAGATAAAGGTATGACGCAGGTTCTCTTACAAACAATGCAAGCTGAGGCAGAAGCTTCAAATAGTAGATGGAGCCTGCAGAGGAAAGCACGATCAAGCTGCACCACATCTACCATGGTTTAAACAGGCAGAAAATCTTGCATGAAAAGTACTATTTGACATAGTCAAAATCACCCCCTTTCACTCTTATACCCACCAATTAAACACCAAACTTCACTATTTGATCACCTTATCTCCCATTTTTTGCACACCTATAAGTTATCAGTTTGTTGAATATAATTTTACACAGAAATTCTTAAAAGTTTCAAAAATAAGCTTAATTTTCTATTAATATTCCCAAAATGTAGTATTCTCTTTTTCCATCCTTATTTTAAGGTGTTTGATTCTCTGGTCACAAATTAATACCAAGTAACCTCAACATTTTGGTATTCCTAAGTTTCTCCATTTGAATTCCTCGAGTTAGCCCAGATTTTGCCCCTTGGCTAAACCACCTAAATGCTTTCAACCTCAATGTTACCTCCCCACACCAAGCCAAAGTCCCTTCAGAATAATGCTAGGAAATCTCTCTTCACTAATAATGTAATATATTATCACGTACCTGCTTAAGATGTCCTTTGTTAAAAGGCGACATACAACTACTGAATGCTTATATGTATGTACAGTCAACTTTCTTAGTAATCAAAGAAACAAGCATTAGAATACTATGTCCCCCTGGTATTCTTAAGAAAATGCTTCTAATAAGTATGAACCAAACCCAGCCAAAACTAGTAAGTGGTCTCAAACTGATAATTATATTTAAAAAGTAAACACACACATTATGTTCTTTATGAGTGGAAATTTGGTTTTACATATAAAAGTAACTCAGTATCATAAACAAAATCTAGTATAATTGTACTTTCAACAATGCAAACATTTCAAGTAAGATTGTTGTCTCCATTGTTTTCAGTACAGAAGATTTACAAACAGTAAGCTGGTTAAGTAATTTACAATCATCTGTTTTCTTATGTGAAAATAAAATCATTTAAATAGTGGTTAAGATCTATGGCATCATCAAAAAAAGAATGGTGTGTAAAACTATAATAGATTAGAAGAGAGTTTAATGAAATTATACAAATAATTCAATAAGGATGGTAAAATGTAGAGGCAGTATTTCCCTACAATTAGCAAAATTTGGTGTCAGTTCAATACATTTTAAAGAGAACTTGGAGGGTATTAGGTTTTCTAAATAAAAAATAAAATAAAATGACCATTACTCAGAATCTCTCTCCCAAGCTTTGTTCTCCACATGCAGACTGTCATGCATCCTTTGTGCAGCTTTTTCTGTAAGTCAATCCTACCCTCAATAAATGTAGTTTTTTCTTTTCCAATCTGGATTCATTCCTTTTTCTTCTCGGACTGCTATGGCTAGGTCTTTCAAAACTATGTTGAATGATAGTGATAAGAGTGGTAAGAGTGAATAATAGTGGTGAGCGTGGACTCATCTTATTCCTGAATTTAAAGGAAATGCTTTCAGTTTTTCACCACTGATGATAACGTTTGCTCTGAGTTGGTCATATATGGCCTTTATTTTGTTGAGGTATGTTCCCTCTATGCCTACTCTTTGGTGAGTTTTTATCATAAATGGGTGTTTAATTTTGTAAAAGGCTTTCTCTGCATCTACTGAGATGATCATGTGGTTTTTATCTTTCAATTTGTTAGTATGGTGAATCATATTGACTGATTTCTGTATACTGAAGAATCCTTACATCCCTAGATAAAGCCCACTGTTGGATTCTGTTTGCTAGCACATAGTTGAGGATTTTTTCATCTATGTTCATCAGTAATTGGCCTGTAATTTCCTTTTTTGTGGCATCTTTGTCTGATTTTGGTAACAGGGTGATGGTAGGAGACTTAAAATATCCCACTCACACCAATGGACATATCATCCAGACAGAAAATCAATAAGGAAACACAAGTTTTAACTGATACAATGGATCACTTGGACCTAATTGATATCTATAGCATTTCATCCAAAAAAAATAGACTTCACTTTTTTCTCAAGTGCACATGGAACATTCTCCAGGATAGATCACATCCTGGGCCAGAAATCAAACCCTTGGTAAATTTTAAAAAGTTGAAATCATTTCAAGCATCTTTTCTGATAAGGCTGTAAGATTAGGTATCAACTACATGAAAAGTACTATAAAAAACACAAACATATGGAGGTTAAACAACATGCTTCTGAATAACCAATAGATCACTAAAGAAATCAAAAAGGAAATCAAAATATATCTAGAAACAAATGACAATGAAAGCACAACTCAAAATCTATTGGATGCAATAAAAGCAGTACTAAGAGGGAAATCTATAGATATACAAGCCTACCTCAAGAAAAAAGAGACATCAAATAAACAACCTAACGTTACACCTAAAGTCAACTAGTAAAAGAACAACAACAAAAAAAACCCAAAGCTAGTAGAAGGAAAGAAGTCACAAAGATCAGAGAAGAAACAAATGAAAAAGAAATGGAGACTATAGCAAAATTCATTGCAAAGCTGGTTATGTGAGAAGATAAAACTGATGATCCCATCAAGAACAAAAGGGAGAAGACTCAAATCAATAAAATTAAAAATGAAAAAGGAGAAGTTACGACAACACAGAAATACAAAGGATCATAAGAGAATAGTATGAGCAATTACATGCCAATAAAATGAACAAGTTGGAAGAAATGGAACCAATTCTTGGAAAAGTATAACCTTCCAAACCCAAACCAAGAAGAAACAGAAAATATGAACAGACCAATCACAAGCATGTAAATTGAAACTGTAATAAACAATCTTCCAACAAACAAAAGCCCAAGGCCAGATGGCTTCTCAGGCAAATTCTATCAAAAGTTTAGAGAACACCTATCCTGCTCAAACTCTTCCAGAAAATTGCAGAGGAAGGAAAACTCCCAAATAAATGAACTTTTAATCTAAATTCACATGAAAAGTTTCAGGCCTATAATTTAAATGTTCTGAATTCTGACAGGATTCTCTATATAAAAGCAGTCTGTAAATTCAGGAAACCTTGGTATATGTTTGAACCACTAGCAATTTCCATTTTTATGATGGTATAGCTAAGATTTAAGATCTTCAGCAATCCATGGAGACAGAAAGTAAGTTAAGTGGTTATCTGAAATAGGGGGTGGAGTTGGGGAATGCATTAAATGGCACGAAGGGATCTTATTCGGGCAACCGAAAACCCTAAAAGGACGTGTGGCAATGGCTGTAACGGCAACCTGCTTATAACTGGGCAAATTCTATGGTATATAAAACATACACCAATAAAGCTGTTCTTATACAATAAATTGTCTGAACCGTCAAATCTTCAGAGTTTCTAAGATTACATTTAATATTGCCATTAGTGCCTCCAAAGAACAAAAGCAGCTGAATGTTCAATAAGACAGTATTCTTGGCGCTTATTCCCAAATGGAGATATGCTACTAGACAATGAGCCACAGACAGTGATTACCAGGGGAAAAAAAACAGGACTGTATATGACTTTTCAAAATTTCACTTATAGGAAAGAAATGTAATCACAGAAAGGTTTCTGAAATAAAGATTAATATAATAGGCTTTCCTGGTGGTTCAGACAGTAAAGAATCTGCCTGCAATGCAGGAGGCCTCCGTTCGATCCCTGCATCAGGAAGATCCCCTGGAGAAGGGTATCACTACCCATTCCAGTATTCTTGACTGAAGAATTCCATGGATATAGCAGCTCAGTGGGCAATAGTCCATGGGGTCGCAGAGTCATACATGACTGAGCAACTAATGCTTTCACTTTTCAGTGGGAATCAGTATTAAATGTGCATTTAAGGTGGAAATTTGTAGTCAGTCACCTCTCCAATGAAACTTTATAATTCAGAGACAGGGATTTTACCTTCAATGCCAAAAGACTTCAGAGTCCAGATTTCCCAAATCAGACCCATTCCAAATGTTTTATCCTGCTTGGCACTTCAGTGAACACATACCAAACCAGGTTCATACAGCTTAGCTATAGATCAACAAATGCAAACAAAGATTTCCTGGTATAGTGGATCAGAACACATAAGGAAGCCAGTCAGGCCTGTATCTGTCCATCTAACCTGCCTGAGGTTCGAAACTCCTCCCACACCCACTATGTTGTTACCATGTATAAAAATGCATCTGGGGATTTGAGTCATGGACTAAAGAACTGGGGACATAAATATGTAATATGTATAAAATAATCCATATAAATAGGAGATAACATTTCACATTAGGGGTTGACTAATTGGAGAGGTTAAGAATGGGCTTCTCTTAATGAGATGGACTTGAAATGTCTCTCATTCCTAAATTAAGCATACTATAATTAAGAATCCTTGTGAGGGAAAGGAGATATATTACTCTGTAGAATGATCAAATGTTGTCTCCACAGCAAAGAACAAAATGCTTTAAGAGGGAAAAAAACAAGAGCAGCAATGTTACAATGCACTAAGGAATTAGCAGTTACCATAAATTTCCTGGTGAAAGTGGACATAAACAAATAAATGGTCCGGGGGCCTGACTATATCCTGGGACTTCTCAGGAAGAAGCGTTCTCAAACTTGAAAACGGTGGACTTTGAAATGATTCAACTACGTAAATATGTAAAGCTTCCTTAAATCAAAAGATCTGATGGTCAGACTTGGCCAAATAACATACAAAAAATAAGAAGTCACAGAATAATGGTATAGTATTAGTTCCCATTCACCTGGTAAAATAGACCTTTCACAGAAAAAAAAAAAATGCAAAAAGTCTAACATGAGAAACACAAGTAAGTGGACACTATTAACCACAAAGCAATGCCAGTTAAACCAGAGGAAAACAATTTTTCCATTTTGAAAAGTGTTTACTTATCAAAGGGGCGAAAAGAGACATCAAAGGTGGTACTAAGAAATTACCACTGTAGTAATTATTCTTGAACTTTTGAACTGTGGTGTTGGAGAAGACTCTTGAGAGTCCCTTGGACTGTAAGGAGATCCAACCAGTCAATCCTAAAGGAAATCAGTCCTGAATATTCAATGGAAGGACTGATGCTGAAGCTGAAACTCCAATACTTTGGCTACCTGATGAGAAGAACTGACTTATTGGAAAAGACCCTGCTGCTGGGAAAGACTGAAGGCAGGAGAAGGAGATGACAGAGGATGAGATGGTTAGATGGCATCACTGACTCAACGGACCTGAGTTTGAGTGGACTCCCGGAGTTGGTGGACAGGTAAGCCTGGCGTGCTGCAATCCACAGGGTCGCAAAGAGTCAAGACATCACTGAGTGACTGAACTGAACTGAATTATTCTCGATGGTAATCAATACTGCTTATGATGTTATTAGAAAGGAACATAACAAAACATTTAAGAACTTACTAATTTTTATACCCAGCATACCCAAACTGAATCATCATCCTAATAACTTTAAAATACCTAATATACAGTATCTTAAAAATGCAGAATATTCATAATAGCATAGCAAACTAGGGGGAAAAAAAACACAAATACAAAGGAAAAGTAAATCATGAAGGGACCATCATTTATTCATTACAAATGCTATTGAGGATTATGTAATAAAATGAAGGAACATTAATGGTATACATAAGTAGAATAGTTTAAAAGCATGATTACAACTATGTTTTCAAAAGAAAAGCAAATGGGTAAAACGAAAGAAAATTCTAAAAAAGGCCACTATGGTTCCAACATGGCTATTTAAAATCTGTGGTTTACTTTCCCATTTTTCTAGGCTATCACTCATATGCTTTACATTTTTATAATGAAAAAGAAAACATATCAATTGTTTAAATGTCTTTACCCACTTACATGTATAGCAGACTTTAACAAGACCCTTATCGCCAAATTCATCTGATTCTCTACTCTGCACTGTTTACTTCATCTCCTCTCCTTATCACACCTTTCCCTTTGCCACATTCTAAGGTACCAACACTCCACTACTGGCTCCACCTTATGTTTTCATCTTTGAAAGTGGTTCTCTAAGAGACTAGCAGACTTTTTCTTTTAAAGGGAAAGATAATAAATATTGTAGGCATTGCCTGCCATTCAATCTGTCATGAATACTCCCATCTGCCACTGTACTGTCAATAATATCCACAGGCCATATGTAAATAAATGGATATGGCTCTGTGCTAACAATATTTTATTTACAAAAACTGGCAATAAATGAGTCAGATACTTTATCAACTCCTGCTATAAAATAATTCTAGTAACTAGTACTACTTAGATGAAACTAGCACTTAAAACTTAGAAAATTAGATTACTCTACTTGCAGATCATAATTATGATTTAAATAATACTACACAGGAACTTTCAAGAGTATCTAAACTATAAGGGCCAAAAAATTCTTGGTTAAAAGATCAATGATGCACACTTATTCATGTAAAAATGTTCTTACTCTGGGGGAGAGCTGAGGACAATTATCAGATTCCACTGTCTGAAATCAATTCTACTATCTTACAATCAAGTCCAGGCAATTACTGGAGAATGCTGGGTAAAGAATTCAGTAGGGGAGGATTTTTCCTTTTGAAATGATGGCCATAAACAAGCCTAATAAATTTGAGATGCGGGGTTATACTTTGAAATAGAAATAAAGAAAATCTAGAAAACTCATCTATAAACTTCTTTCCTCTTAGCTTCTGAAAACTACATATTAAACTCTTTGAATTTAGGTCATTCAAATCTTAAACTTAAAAAAAAGAAAGGAAAAATAAAGTATTTAATCAAAACTAATTGCAATTTCCTAAAATTCTAAGCAACTAACACAAAAAGACACTGTAAATAAATCTACATAACACTGACAAATCATGGGTTAATAGTTTTGTTACACTGTCAGATGATTCAAACAAATGAGTAACAAAATATGAGAAAAGAAAACAAAAAATAACTAGTAAATAAGCCTGGGAAAATATTTAGCTTCTCATCTGTTAATGGATGTGATGTGTATTTCTAATTTAATAGAAATAAATTATATGTAATTGACATAATTAATGCAGATGAAAGTGTACCTAGCACTATACTTTCTCATGGCAATAAAGACAAATAATTCATAATATAATTTAGAACATGAACCTTAATTCAAATTCCTTGACTTATTTTTATATCTGCATATCCAAGGAAATGATCCTATCTAATGTTTTACAAAAAGCAATTCACTGAAGCTTCATTTCAAACTACCAGCAGAAAAAATAAAGTTCTCTCAGAAAGGAATTATAAAACACATTAGCAGGATATTCAGCAACTATTTATAATGAAATACTTTTCTTATGTTAAGGTGAAATGCAGTACAAGTTAAATATGAATAAAACTAACTAAAAAGCAAACACTACATTGTCTAGAAAGTAACTCATGACAAAAGTCTTTCAGGGTGAAAGCATTAAGGTACTGCCTTTACTTTTTTAAACATTCTGCTATGTGTTTATATTTGTATGAAGCCTTTAAGGAAAAATAATTGAATATATCCAAAATAATTAAAAATGACCTCCAAACATCCTACCCTTTAATTAGTTGTTTAACCCTGATCATGATTTCATCAGCTATAACCTGTTTTTATTTTTCTCTTGAAATCAGCTACCTTGGTGTTCCAATACTGCTTTAACCACCTCTTGGTGTCTCAGCTAAGAATGCCTGTCTCAGTTCTGCCTGGAAATCCACCACAGGTACTTGCTGCTGCTGAGATCGCCTCAGGTACAGGTGACACCTAAAACAAGAGCACAGAACACATAAATGAAAAGACATTTGCCTAAATAGTTAACAATGTGAACATAAAAATACCCTTACATTTAATCCTCATCAAGGTTCAGAGCATACCATTACATTATGAACAAATTATAAAAGAGGAGACTCTGCACATAGGAATGTATAAGAACTGATGGATACTTACCCTCTTTGGTGATATTACCAAGGAACTTAAAAAAAGAAAACGTAAGAGTTCTTTTGGTTTAAAATGCCTTATAAAAGAACCAAGAGTATAATAACCATTTCTAATCTGGAAACAACTCTTTAACCCCTAGGGAGGTAGGGGGTAGGAAGGGTTAAGGCATTTCCAGTGAGACATTTTAACATAGTTATTTATGCTGACAAGAAGTTACTAACTGAAACAAAGAATTTCCAAGCTACTTAGGTTCTCAGACTATGTAAATCTACCATCCTTTAGTTATCAGGGAATCCCAGAAAAATACTCAACATATTCCTACCTATGAGTAGGACTCTATCTGGCCGTGAATCTGATCCTGAGGATGAGATACAGGAAATTAAACAGGGTTGCTGGCTAACAAGACAAGCATAAGTAGATCACCAGCCAACAAACTGCCTTCCTTGGTAAGTATGTGCTTGCATGCTAAGTCACTTTAGTTGTGTCCAACTTTTTGTGACCCTGTGGACCTCAGCCCACCAGGCTCCTCTGTTCATGGGATTCTCCAGGCAAGAATACTGGAGTGGGTTGCCGTGTCCTCCTCCAAGGGATCTTCCCAGGGATGGAATCCACTTCTCTTACTACACTAGCAGGCAGCTGATAAGTACATATGCATGAAAACATTCAGTAACAGCTAGAATTGAAAATGGGACTGTGATAAATGGTTTTCCACTATTTCTATACTTTTAAAATAAGATTTTTAACTGCAGTTCATGGGGTTGCAAAGAGTGGGACATGACTAAGCAACTGAACAACATAAAGAATCAGGCTAGACTTTTTTCATGGTTCCTAGGAGGTAATCTCTAATCCTTTGAGTTTAACAAGTGATGAGTGTCTTTGTTATTCTTGGTGGGCCTCTGGGATCACCCCAGAGTTAAAGCTAACTAGATGGCTCAGGTTAAAAGCTGGGCTTAGAGAACAGAATATTTAAACTGCTTACCTGTTCCTATAATCCAACTATTATCAAAGTGGACAAAGGTGGTTGGGGAAATTATATTATTTTTCTAACTAAAAATTATCCTCAGATTCTAGTTCAGCACCTCCTAGTATTTATAGATAACATATACAACAGACATCAGGAAAATGAAGTTGTCTCTTCTTCAAAAGCAATAAAATATTTCCATAGATATGGACAAATGAATGAAACCTAAAGCAGGCTTTTAGAATATTAGCATATGACCACCTGTTATACTGATGATTCACACTGATGTTACACTGGATAAAGCCTCTAATAAAATAAAACAAATGTAATAGAACCTTCACTCACTAACAAAGATCCTCTCCCAAGAAATCTCCTCCACCCATACCTCTGCCACAGTCTCTAATCTATTTCAAGTTATTTCTACAGATTCTGGGAAGGAAAAAAAAATGGCATTACCATATAAAAAGAAAACAGGCAAATGCCTATCATAAATGATAAATTATATAAAATATTCATTCAAAGTATTCCTTTTCAAAATTTAATAAAGGAAAGAATAATGAACTCTGCAGAAAAAGTAAAGTAAAACAGACATGGGAAAATGGAGAAATCTTTTGCCTTGCCAATAATTTTAAATATGCAAAATACTGAAATTTTTCCATATATTAAACGAGCAAATAACAAAAATAAGATATAAAATGCTACCCACATTGTATAATAATTTCTGTAAAAAACTTCATATTTGAAGAAGTGAAATAAAATACAAATAAATATTAGTAACAGTTGACCCTTAAACAAAAGTTTGAATTGTGTGGGTCTACTTATATGTGTTTTTTCCCCCAATAAATATATTAGGGATTTTTTTTTTTTGGAAATTTTTGACAATTTGGAAAAACTTACAGACAAACCAGAGCCTAGAAATATCAAAGAAACAAAGTTAGGTATGTCATGAACACATAAAATATATGCAGATATACATTTAATATCAAAATGTTGTCAGTCAACTGTCTACATTATCAGTAAGGCTTCTAGTCAACAAGAGGCCATTTATAGTTCAATCTGGGGGGACTCAAAAGATACATGGGGATTTTTGCCTATGTGGGGGATTGCAACCTAACTCCTTCATTATTCAAGAGACAACGGTAATATTAATATTTTCAGATTGACCGCTCCTTTCTTCACGGCAGTAACTAAGAAATGCAAACAACCTAACTACCCATTAGTAAGATAATGATAAATGTTATTATAGAACGCCTGACATGGAAAGACTCCTAAGGCATATTGTTACAGAATAAATCTTATGTATATAAACAAACATGCCTCCCCACACATACACACACTCCATATATGTATACATGAATGCATATTAAAAGGTCTGAAATGATAAGAGATCAAAGTACCTGAGGATTTATCTTTGAAGAGACACAGGGAGGGGAATGGACTAGTGATATTTGATACTCACTGTGTATCTCAAAATTACATGTTTTATGAAAAAATTATATTCATATATTAATAACAGCAATACAATTTGAAAAATTACTGCTTTAGAAAAGAAAAACAATTTTACCACTGATAACTATCAAGATTTGTAGTAACAACAAAACGCACAAGACCCAATGTAGATTCAGTATGTGTCATGTTGTTGTTATTGTTTTAGCTGCTAAGTTGTGACTATTTAGAAATGTTAATATAGTTTTAATTGAAATGCTCCTTCTAGAAACATATTCATATCCTAAATTAAGAGGAAAATGTATACATTTCAAATGCACTAACTAAAAAAATTCTAAAGATTGCAGAGCAAACATGAACACATAAATTTACATCTCTTCAAAGCATAGAACATTTGGCAAGCACAACAAAAGTGTAACAGATAATAAAGCAGAAACATTTTAATATAAATATGTTGAAGGAGGTAGAACTTTATGAACATACCATGTTACCTACACATGTATAGAAAAAAGGAAATACATGTCACTAAAATTTTAGCAAAAGTTAAGTTAGGACAACATGGTTATGGATGATTTAATTGCTTTTTTACTGTATCAATATAACATGCACAAGCTTCTTTCATTAATTAAATTCATTTAAATTCCCTGTGGCAGCATATTTTGTTCCAATTTGAAAACGCCCTAAATTGGTTCTCAGGGCCTGACTGTACTCACTCCTGGTTGCTCAGTGAGGCTGTCCTTCTACGTTTGACTTGGACTTCCACCTCTGGCACGTGCTGTTCTGTAGTCCGTCTCAAGTGTAAACGGTCCCTGAGGTACAAAGAGGATTTGTTTTACAAACTTCATCAATTTCTGAAATAACCACTTACTTAAAGATTATACATATATCTAGTAAAATGGAATTTTTAAACTCCATCTAATCTAATTAAAGCAAGGTATGGTGATATATGCCAATTACAAATCAATAAAACAGACAAAGGTAGAATTAAATATTAGAAGATCTTTATCCATCAATGATCGGAATCTAGCCCAAAACTATTTTCTCCCTTTAGATTCCCCTTGACATCAGAAAACTTCAAAGGAAAAATATCAAAAAAGTAAGCAAATCTGTGTATTCCTACATATACTCACATATATAGATATAGCACTATATATTTATATATACATTTACATACAAATAAATATACATACCCCTGAAAAAATGATTTGAAAAATATTTTATTATCCTTCTATATAGTGGAATAAAGTATAAAATTTAAATTACAAAATGTCTATTTAAGTAATCTCTTGTGTGACTGCTTCCTTCTTAGGATTTGAGAAACAAGAAATTTTTAAAATGCTTAAGAGAAAAAAAAAAAAAAACATAGCCACTGACAGTATAATCTGCAGAATAGCTCACAAAATGGCTGCTCAAGGGATCTGAACAGGAAATCTGTTCAGCACTTGGGTCACAGATTAGAAACTACAGGAACTGAAATTTTAAAATGTCAACTCAAAACAGAGATAAGGAAATGCATTTTACACAAGTCAAGCAATATAATAATTCACAGGCAGATTTCAAAGGACACACTCCAAAAGATTATTTCCTGAACCCACGCTATTTTACGTTTCATATTAGATTATGCAAAATAAAACAGTTTACCAATAATCCTGATTTGCTTCCAAAACTTTAATGTTCTAATCAAGCAGTAGAAAAGGTCATTTAAAAAAAAAATACCTTTGCTAATCTCCTTGACCTTTGGACCTTTGATTAGGTTAATACTTTCTTAGATTATGACACCTAAAGTACCTAATGGAGAAAGGAATTCATAGGATTTCACCAAAAGTGAAAAGTCTGCTTCAAAAGACACTTAGAAAACAATTAGAAGCATGGGAGAAAATATATGCAAATTATATATGGGATGAAAGTCTTTTATCCAGAATATGTCAAGTATTAGTATTAGTCACTCAGTCGTGTTCGATTTTTTGCGACCCCATGGACTACATGTAGCCCACCAGGCTCCTCTGTCCATGGGATTCTCTAGGCAAAAATACTGGAGTGGGTCGCCATTTCCTCCTCCAGATATACAGAACTCTAGAGAGATATAAAGAACTGTTACAACTCAATAATATAGTAACAAAACTCAACTTTAAAATGAGTAAAGGGGGCGTCACTGATGGCTCAGTGGTAAAGAATCCACCTGCCAATGCAGAAAACACAAGTTCCATACTTGGTATGGGAAGATCCCACATACAGACCATGAAGCTGTTAAGTCCCTACACCACAACTTTTGAGCCTGTGCTTTAGAGCCTAGGAACAGAAACAACTGAAGCCCAGATGCCCTAGAGCCAGCCTCCACAACAAGAGAAGCCACAGGAAAGAGAAGACCTTTCACTGCAAATTAAGAGAACAGCCCGAGCTCACCACAACTAGAGAAAAGCTTGTGCAACAACGAAGACCCAGCACAGCTATAAAATAAATAAATGAATTACAAAAAATAAAATAAGTAAGGGATTCAAACAGATCACTTTCCAAAAGCATAAAAATTTCCCTTAACACAAGAAAAGATGCTCAATATGAGGGCCATTAGGAAAACACAAATCAAAACCACAAACACCACTTCACACCACAGGAGTAGGATGTGGAGAAATTGGAGAAATGAAAAATTATACAACCCTGGCACTTCTTAAAAATGTTGAGCATATTAACATGTGACCCAGTATTTCCACTCCAAGCTTGGAGTGAAATAAAAACTCAAACTTGAACATGAAAGTTCCTAGCAGTGTTAGTTGTAATAGCCAAAAATAGAAATAACCCAAAGTATAAATGATGAGTGCATACACAAAATACAGTGTGGTATGGTATATCATACAATGGAATGCCATTCAGTCATAAAAAAGGATGAAATACTGATACACAAGATGGTAGTTTCAAATATAGTTACTAATACATTAATACAGTAAAAGGAATTATAAATCTCTGCTTTGCCATAGACCTCTACTTTATCATAGACCACCCATTATGATTAATGGAAGCTCAACTGAGAACACCCCATTATCCATTCCACCCCTCAGAAAAAATCTTCAGTTCCTTTATGTAACCTGAAGGTCTGTGTTCAATTGAGAAAAGAATCAGTACATAAAAGTATTTTTTTTTAATTTTCAAAGATTTTTAAAGCTACATGCAAAATCAGTGATGAGTAGATTTATTTTGAACTTTGTTCTAAACACACATATGTACACTTGTAATGTCCCTAACTGCATTTCCAACTCAGAAGCCAACATTTCAGAAAATCCATCATTTAAGGAGAAAAAAATGTTACATGTACACAATGTTAATTTTTCACTCCAAAATCCCTTTCACTAAAAAATTAATACTAATCTGGAAACATGGGCTTCTCAGATGGCTCCATGGTAAAGAGGCCACCTGTCAAACAGGAGACTCTGGTTCAATCTCTGAGAAGATCCCCAGGAGAAGAAAATGGCAACCAACTCCAGTATTCTTGCCTAATAAATCCCATGGACAGAGGAGCCTGGCTATCATCCATGGAGTCCCAAAAAAGTCAAGACATGAGTTAGCAACTAAAACAACAAATTTGAAAATACACTGAAAAAGCAAAAGATGATGAGATATGATAGGGTTTTTTCCTATATAATATTCTATCAAATATTCAGGATTCCTTACACAGCCCCCCCCCCACCCCTGCAAAAAGTAATAACTCAATGACTAAGACCTCAAGGATGAGAAATAAAAAGATAGTGTGAGGTAATCCCAGGGTGTGAATTCCCCACTAACATGCAAATCAGTGCCTCCAAAAACAAAACCTTTAGAATCAAAGAGAATTCTGAGCCAGCCAGCACCCAGGAACCAGAAAATAAAACTTCTCTGCCCACCCTTATTAGTGAAGTATGATGCCTTAACCATCAACAACTCCTGTTCAAAGTACCTTGCCTTAGAAAACAACACATAGTCCTTGCTCTAAACTTCAGACAGGGCTCATATTCCTTTCCCATTCTTAAAAAGCTGTGGTACTATGCCAAATATTCCACAAGGCAGGACAGAGACCTTCAAACTTCAGGTCTTTCCACAGGGTCCGCCATATTGAGGTCCTAAGTCAGAGGGCAAGACTACAAAATGGCGGACCAGGATGATGCACTCTCATCTCGCAAAGGGCCAAATGATCAGATGTTCATATTTGAAGCAGTATCTTCCTACAAGCAGAAAAAAAAAAAAAAAAAATGCAAATCATAAGTATCACAAAATACCAGAGTCCTGCTATTTTTCAAGCTACTAGAAAATAAACAATTACAGAACAAAGCTTCCAAAGCTTAATTTACATTTCCCTTAATTACATTCAACCTGGGCACACAAGCAGGCGTACTGTTTATGATAAATGAGTAAAAAAGGCAAGCACATCAAAATTCTGCAAGGAAAATCCTTAAAAATGTCCCCCAAAATCAAAGTATGGGAATAGTAATACAACAATCATGATACAGGAATAGTTACTTTGTTAATTACCCCTTCTCAGCGAATATTCATAGCAGCTCCAACTTCAAAAAAAAATGGAACAAAAATAATAATTAAAAAATCAAGAGGAAGGAGATATGCACACATATAGCTGTACACATGAGCAACTGTCAAGTTGCTGTACAGCAGAAACTAGCACAGTATTGTAAAGCAAATATATTCCAAATTTTTAAAAGTCAAGGGCAAGAATTCACTAATCCCAGATAAACCTAGGACTCACATCCTACATTTTTCTCTGCGTTCTCCTTGAACAAACAACTCATAGACCTCAGTTCCTAAGAGTCTTAGAGGAGCCTTGATCCCCTGATTTAAGGAAATTATAAAGGTAACATCACCAATGGATTATCTAGCGATCAAGAAATAGGACAGACAGGTAAGGAAAGTGTAGCTATAGAATTATATAATCTAGAAAACTGAAATCAGAGATTAAAGGAATGAGAGTTGTCTAAAAGGCTAACTGAATCCACTTAATACAGTGAATAATTAAGACTGCTCACAGTACCACCTAAGGCAAATGAGCAAAACTGAAAAAGCTCCTGCACCAGTGATGGAGGCTGTCTTTTAAGTAGCATAGTGAATCCTGAAATGCACTCACCTCTCTTGGCCTCCAAGCCCTCACCTCTCCCTTAAGAGGTAGGAGAAGGCCAAGGGCACAGTGCAGCTGCCCTGACATTTCAGGCAGGCACAGGATGGAAAAATTGTGCAACTCTCTAGCCTACCTGCTCCACTCCACCACGGCACTACAGGGAAGGGGTGACTTACAAGCCAGAGGCTGCGCAAACCTGTGTCCTTCCTCTCCCGAGTTCACTCCAGCAGAGCAGGGAAGGGACTGGGACCCGGCACATAAGTGTAGGCGGTGGAGGGCCGCCCCGCCCAGTGGAAACTGCACAAATCCCCTCCCCTAGTGCACGTCAGAGGCGTGGTCGTCACTGACGCGCCTGCGCACCCCGAGCCCACACCTTCCGTACTGCAGCATCGGGGTGCGGCAGCCGCCCCCGACTCCCCGGTCCGCCTCTCCCCCTTGGCGCACAGCTCTCCAGGGCGCGGCCGACCCCCCGCCTGGAGTCGGCGGGACCGCTCCTCCCCCACTGCGGTACCGCGGGGAGGGCCGCGCGCCCACTCCGCGCCTGCCCAGAACCGCACAGCTGCGGCGGCCGCCATCTTCACAGAGCCGCACAAAGGTTGTGATGCGACAGCGACCGCCACGCTCCTGAGCTGGCCTTCGAAACTCATTCCAAACGCAGGGAAAACGCATGTGAACACGCATGTGAACGAGAAACGCCTCTGGCTGTCACATACCAGAACCTGGCAGGTCCCCCAAAAGATGCATTAGATGGGCTGTGAATAACACATCCCTCCTCTTACACCAAGCTCACAAATGTGAGATAGTTAAAGGAATCAAGTACGTAAGGACTAGACATTTTTGCAGCCACCTCTTCAATTTAGGGACAGGGTAGTTTTGCCATGCTATTCAAACTCTAAAGGCACCGCCTGGTGCACTGGGAAGACCGAGAGGAATCGGGTGGAGAGGGAGGTGGGAGGGGGGATCGGGATGGGGAATACGTGTAACTCCATGGCTGATTCATGTCAATGTGTGACAAAACCCACTGAAATGTTGTGAAGTGATTAGCCTCCAACTAATTTAAAAAAAAAAAAAAAAAGGAAAGAAAAAAAAAGAAATTAAAAAAATAAAAAATAAATTAATAAATAAATAAAGCACTGCCGGTCACGAGAACACTGAACAGTTTTCTCCCTTGTCTTCAAACAGACGGCCTCCTCCACCCGCGTGCCCGCACCTGCTCCCCCTCTCACTCTTACCAGTGTCCAAGACGACCGCGCCGCAAGACTGCTTTGTCGCCCCCGTTGTCGCTGGCACCCCACCGCCCCCACATACCGAGGCCACAGAGGGACCCCACCACACTCCCATGGCCCATTCACCCCCCACGAGCGGCGCGGTCTCTCGGCCGCCCCCTCAACAGCCGCCGCCACGGCCACCCGTCCCCCCCATCACGGCCGCGGGGACCACGCCAACCACCCCCTCCCGCGGATGCCACACATCAGCGCCTCTGCGGACATGGCACCTGCTGCCGCCTCACGGCCGCTGTGGACACCGCTGACCCCGCCCTCCCCTGCCTGTCGCATCGTGGGCACGGCCCCAACCACAGGAACAAAGGGCCACCCCAGAGAATCTGCGGGGGCGCAACATGACGGTGCAGATACCCCCGAGACCTGATAAGACACGGTCGGGAGAGTCACTCCAGCCCCAAGCCTCCAGAAGTTGCTCCGTCCAGCCACTGGACAAAGAACTTGAGGGCCCAGATCTCTAGTAAATACCAAAATACTTCTCGTTCTGGAAGCTCAGGTTGATTAAAAAAAAAAAATCGTTGCCCACCACACGGCTGACCTGGCCCGCTCCATTGCGCCGCTGGCCGCTCCTCAGAACAGAACGTCACGCATCTCCGGCTGGCAGACAGCGCTGCGCTCCTCTGCCGCCACGGCACCGCTGCGCGGACTCCGCCTGCGCTGGCGCGGCAAGCGGCTCCGCTCCCCGCGGCCGGACTCTGCCGCGCCTGCGCAGTCTGTTTGCCGCAGTGGCGAGGCTCTGCGGCACTGCAGGTGACGCGGGCCTTCCCAGGCAGGGAAATCGGGGTTGGTGTCTACCCCACCCCGGTGGTCAAAGTCCTACGGCCTTTGGGGTGGGGGAGCTCTAGGGACCACCACGAACCGACAGTTAATGGCTCTTCCAATCGCACCAAATGTTAACAGTAGTATTTCGACCCAGAGTGGTACCTCCCAGTGGAGTGGGAACTGGGTATTTCCTTTTTATGAACATTTGTAAAGTCCGTACCTTATTCAGGTTTCCTCAGGTTTTCCGCTGGTGAGCTTATCCTGTTGCATGGTAACACAGATATTATGTTACATTTATATGTCTTATATACACATATAAAGCAAGTCATGATTTCGTTAAATTCTTTACTGTGACATTTTAGATTTTAATCTATTTAAAAATTTTTTTACTGTGTTTGTATTTTTACAAACTTTCAGAATTAAAGTATTACTAAGATAAAACAAAATTAAACTTAATTCTAAGCTCTAATGTACTTGCTGTCAATTTCCTTGACCCATCTTCACCCTTTTCTAGCCTGCTCTTTCTGCCAGTCTGCCCAGACTCCTAATTTTGTGGCTGCTCAATATTCCCTGGTGGCTAAGACAGTAAAGAATCTGCCTGCAATGCTGGAGACCTGGGTTCGAGCCCTGGGTTGGGAGGTTCTCCTGGAGGAGGGCATACAACCTACTCCAGTATTCTTGCCTGGAGAATCCCATGGACAGAGAGCCTAGCGGGATACAGTCCATGGGGGTCACAAAGAGTCGGACATGACTGAGCAACTAAGTACTATAGTTAAGAACCTGGCTTTGGATGGCGGGAAAGGCATGATAGGATCCCGACATTACAAGTGACACAGAGAGACTGGCCATTTTGGCTCACTCATTTATTGAAAGAGAATATTTAAAATCAGTTTGTAGGGGTGAGCATGTCCTGCAATTAGCAACTGAATATACAGAAAAGGAGACTTTCCAGCAAAATGATGTCGTCCAAACAACCCTTTTTTTTTTTTTAAGTGTAGGCATCACAATTCAAACACTCAGATATGAACTTAAAAGACATCAAATCTAGACTATAATTATTCTCTATGCAACTGAAACTGGAGTCTGCAAAAGGTGATCAGAGCTCCTACATCACACAATATACAAAAATGAACTCAAAATGAATATGGATGAAAGTTTGTTTGTAAGAGTAAAATGCAAATTTCTTAGGAGGAAACGAAGACGTAAATCTGTGATTCTGACTGAAGGAATCGTTTCTTAGATACACCAAATGCACAAGCACCCTAAATAAATAAATAAATAAATTGGACTTCATCACAAGTACATTGTTTTTGTTTGAAAGATTAAAAAAATGAAAAGATAGCCAGCATAATAGTAAAAAAAAATTTTGCAAATCATAATGCTATCTGATAAAGGAAGACTTACAATTCAAAACTAAAAAGACAAAAAGTTTAATGGGCAAAGGATTTGAATTTGATAATTTACCCAAACTGGCAAACAAATGGCCAATCACCACATGAAAGGATGCTCAGAATCATTAATTCTTAGAGAAATGCAAATGAATGGCTTCCTGAAATATGAATTCACACTCACTAGGAGGGCTATAATCAGAAAGACAATAACAAGTGTTAAGGAGGATGTGGAGAAATTGGAACCTTTCAACACAGCTCATAGGAATGTAAAATAGTGTAGTCACTTAGGAAGAGTTTGGGAGTACCTAAAATTTTAACCATGAAGTTACCCTATGTTCCCCTCTAGAGTTCTGTTCCTAAGTATGTAACCCAAAATAAATGAAAACACACATCTGCAAAAAGTTGTACATGAATTTTCATAGCAACCCTGCTATAATAGTCAGAAGTGGAAATAACCCAAATGTCTATCAACTGGTGAATGGATAAGCAAAATATATGGTATGGTCAAACTGTACAAAAGAATAGCATTTGGTCATTAAAAGGAATGAAGTATTGATTCATGCTACAAAATGGATGAACCCTGAATATGTTAAGTGAAAGGCTGCATTCTTTTATGTGTCCATTAAATGAATTGTTCAAAATAGCAAAATCCATAACGTTGGAAAACTGATTAGTGATCGCCAGGAAATGAAAGAAAAAAATGGAGATGGACTGCTAATTGTTAAAGTGTTTCTTTACAGAATGATGAAATGTTCTGGATTTGGATAGTTGGGAGGGTTTTTAAAACATTGTGAATACATTAAAAAGCACTGAATTGTGCAATTTTTAAAAGATTTTCTTGTATGTGCATTATAAATTAATTTCTTTTTAATCCCAATTGAGGGACAGTCTACAAAATACCTGACTAGTAATCGCCAAAACTGTCAAGAGCATCAAAAACAAAGGCTGAGAAACTTTCTGAGTCTTATCTTAACCAAGAAGAGCCTTGAGACAGGAGTACTACATGTAATATATCATCCTGAATGAGATCTTGGACATTATGGAGAAACTGGGGACATCTGAATAAACCATAAACTTCTGTTAATAATAATGTACCAATATTGGTTCATTATTGTAGTGAATGTACCATACAAATGTAACATATTGATAATAGGGGAATATATGTGTGAGATATAGGGGAACTCTCTGTTCTACCTTCAAAATAATTATGTAAATATAAAAGTATTCTGAAGTTAAATTTGGTTAAGGGAATAAACCTGATCAGAAAATGATATGCAAAAATGTTCTAACATGGTCACCTATAAAGGAGAAGTAGGCTCACATACAAGGGAAGAAGGGAGATTTTCTACTGAAAAAAAAAAATCTCTCTAATTTGAAAGTTTTTTCTGTAATTTGAATTTATGAACTATATGAAGTAAAAAGTAAAGGGAACAGAAAAAGTTGTTCAAAGAAACTTGTCTGGCAAAAGACAATAAAGTTAAAAGGGAAAACACAAGATAACTCGTTTACTATATACTTAGATAATGAATTATCATTAATTCTGTATCATTAATGAATCATTAATTGTCGTTAATTATCACTACAGCCAGAACGTATAGAAATCAATAAGGAAAAGGGAACCTCAAAGAAAAAAGTGCAAGGATTCCCAATCATTATGAAGTATCTTCCAGGTGCTTTAATACTAGTTCAAATAACAACCACATGACAAATTTCAAATCTCCATCTCTTTTACAGGTTAGGAAATTGAGACACAGAGCAGCCAAAATCCACACTCAAAGTCATGCAGCTCATAGGTGGTTGAGCTCAGATTCAAGCCCGGCACCCTGGCTCCAATACCCCTGTGCTCTTAACCACTACTCTTAACCATCTGTAATGGCCTAATCGTCTTGTAGGGGTAATGGCTCTGTTCATTATAATTTTAATTCCACAACCGATGTGCACAAATCCACATATGAGACCCTTAAGCTCAAGCAGAAAGCTGGGTGAAAAGAGAGAACAACAGAAAAACCCGAAAGTGCCCCCTTATTCTCCTTACTTAAGGCACTGGGAGGGAGGCCTGGCATGCCACAGTCCATGGGGTTGTAAAGAGTCAGACAAGACTGAGTGACTGAACTGAACTGAGCTGAACTGAAGGGGATGACAGAGGATGAAATGGTTGGATGGCAGCACCGATGCGATGGACATGAGTCTGAGTAGGCTCCAGGAGTTGGTGATGGACAGGGAAGCCTGGCGTGCTGCAGGGCGTGGGGTCACAGAGTCGGACGCGTCTGAGCGACTGAACTGAACTGAAGGCACTGGGTGGCAGTCTTTCACTACAGGCACAGCTGGTTCACAAGAAGCTCAACAGGAGAGAGAAATCTTTGCTGCAGGCCCCCTCCCCCACCTTGGGAACAGCAGGAGGGAGATTCTCCTACTAGCAGCCTTCTTGGAAAGTCCCGGGATCAACTCAGGAAGAGGCTGATCAGGGGAAGAAAGTACCTACTTGTTTAGAAACAAAGCACACACAATAAAAAGATACTTTTCCACCCACAGATTCTATATACATTCTCACTGTGTCTCCAGATTTGGGGGCAAGAATTCTCTTGATGTGGTCAAATGACCACATCACATCCCACCTACAACTTATGCATTTTTTAATGGTTGGGGAATCAAAAGAAAGAATATTTTGTGATACAAAAATTATATGAAGTTCTAATTTCAGTATCCAGGAATAAAGTGCATGCAGAACATAGCTGAATAGAAAAACCCAGACTTTTTCCAAGTAAGAAAAAATACAGGTCCCTTTAGCCTTACACAATTATCACCCTCACATAGAATATTTCACTTCTGACATTTCCATCACCAAATATGTGTTGGGTTTGCTCTAAACCAAGCAATTATCCATTACACCAGCTGAATGTCTTACAATTTAACTCAATTCTAATATTATCTACCTGGATATAGTGTCAGATAACACAGGTCAGAGCCCACAGCTCAGTTCTACGAGACTATTCCTACCCTGCGTCAGATGCCAAGTGCAAGGAATACTCGCCACGTTACCCGTAACTTCTGTGGACAAAGAATGTAGCCTGCCATAGCAGTAAACAAAGGAGGTCGCCACCATCAAGCCATCACCCTCTGCAGCCACCCCCAGCTATGCACCCTGAGGGGATTCAGGATGGAGAAAAACAGGATGTTGACCCTATATGGTAAAGGTGCACATCAAAGGAATGATTTCAGTGAGCCCAGACTCTCGCATCTTCCCAAACATAGAAAAAGTGTTAAGTTCATTAACGAGATATCTGGTTTTTCTCTAATTAACAGCAGACTTTTAATGTTCCCACCACCTGGCTGTTGGGTGGGACGTTGGTTGATTGTTTTTTTGTAAAAGCTCCTAAATATCTTGGCTCCTTCTTTACCTCTGGGAAACAGTCCCTCAGGACTGAGGGGTTATTTCATGGGCTTCAGTCCTCAGAAAATCTGCCAAATAAAATTGAATTATCAACTTTTAGGTTGTGCTTTTTTTTCCCCCAGTCAACACTTCTCTGCAGTTTGGAGGCTCCTATGATCTCCTCAATTTATTTGCTACAGCAACTCACAGAATTTAGGGAAATCTTTACCTACATTTCCTAGCTTATTAAAGGATATGATAAACGAAACAGCTGAACAGCCTGAAGTGATGCTTAGGGTGAGGTCTGGGAGAGTTGTCCTGTGAACAAGCATAGGAGGTTTTGTCCCGTGAACCTGGGGTGCATAAATATCCTCCCAGTACACAGATAGATCACCAACCTACAATTTTCCTAAACGTCATATTTTAGGAATTTCTGTGCAGCCTTCCTCATATAGGCATGTTCAATTATTAACTCCATTTACAGCCCCTCTATCCTCTCTAGAGAAGTGAGGGGTGGAACTGAAAAATTCCAGGCTTCTAAGCATGGCTCTGTCTTTCTGATGTTCAAGAGTCATTGAGTAGCCCACCCAGTCACCTCATTAGAACAGAAGATGCTCCAAATATTCTTCTCACTTCGCAACTTACAAAAGATTTAGGAGCCCTGTGTTAAGGATGAGGTCAGATACAAATATTAAACCAGAGATGCTGCTAGTGTTCTTATTTTTCAGTCACTCCATTGTGTTTAACTTTTTGAGACCCCATGGGCTGCAGTACACCAGGCTTCCCTGTCCATCACCATCTCCTGGAGCTTGCTCAAACTCCTGTCCATCGATTTGGTGATGCCATCCAGCCATCTTATCCTCAGTCATCCCCTTCTCCTCCTGCCTTCAATCTTTCCCAGGATCAGGGTCTTTCCCGATGAGTGAGTTCTTCACATAAGGTGGCCAAAGTGTTGCAGCTTCAGCATCAGTCCTTCCAGTGAATATCCAGGGTTGATTTCCTTTAGGATTGAATGGTTTGATCTCCTTGCAGTCCAAGGGACTCTCAAGAGTCTTCTCCAACACCGCAGTTCAAAAACATCAATTCCTTGGCACTCAGCCTTCTTTATGATCCAATTCTCACATTCATACATGACTACTGGAAAAACCATAGCTTTGACTAGATGGACCTTTGTTGGCAAAGTAATGTCTCTGCTTTTTAATATGCTGTCTAGGTTGGTCAAACCTTTTCTTCCAAGGAGGAAGCATGTTTTAATTTCATGGCTACAGTCACCATCTGCAGTGATTTTGGCTCCCAAGAGAATAACATCTGTCACTGTTTCCACTGTTTCCCCATCTATTTGCCATGAAGTGATGGGACTGGATGCCATGATCTTAGTTTTTTGAATGTTGAGTTTTAAGACAAGTGTTCTTATTACTTAGGAATTTATAAGGTTTTAGGAACTCTGTGGCCAGAACTGGGAGCAGAGACTGGCATATAATTTTTTTTCCTGTTATCTCACAATAGCTTTGTACATTTGCTTATATATTATCTATGGTTACAACTGCAGAGCTGAGTAGTTACAACTGACAGGGTTAAAGACATACTGCCTCTGGTGGCTCAGATGGTAAAGAATCTGCCTGCAAGGTGGGAGGCCTGGGTTCAATCCCTAGGTTGGGATGATCCCTTGGAGAAGGGAATAGTGACTCATTCCAGTATTCTTGCCAGGAAATCCCAAGGACAGAGGTGCCTGGTGAGCTACAGTCCATCAGGTCAAAAAGAGTCACACACTACTGAGGGACTAACACACATAGCCCTAACATAGGGACTTCCCCAGTGACTCAGGTGGTGAAGAACTCTCCTACCAGTGCAGGAGACTCAAGAGATGTGGGTTCCATCCCTAACTCAGGAATATCCCCTGGAGAAGAAAATGGCAAACTGCTCCAGTATTCTTGCCTGAGAATTTCATGGACACTGGAGTCTGGCAAGCTAAAGTCCATGAGGTCACAAAGGAGTTGGACAGGACTGAGCACACATGCATGCACGCACTCATGCCTGCATCCCAACATATGCTTCATTGAATATTTTAAGCTGAAAGTTAGGAGAAAATAGAAGAAGCAGGAAGGTCACTGTGATCTTCTCCCAACCCTCCTCTGAGATAAGTCATAAAAGTCTCCTGTGAGAGGTGCCTGTCCTATACCCAGGGGGAAGGATCATTCTTATTTCCAAAGACAAAAGGATGCCAAGAAGAATAAGAAAAATAAGTTTTAATAAATTTCATCCAGTTTTCTTCACTAACCTCATCCTCTCTGGCATTACTGTACAAACTTGGCATAAAAATACTCAAGGTCTGCTTCTATAGGAATTTAGAATTCTATACAATTTAGAATTCTAAATATAGAATTTAGGAATTCTAATTTTCCTTAGGAATGAAGGCTTTTATGTCACATACAACTCACATTAAATAAATTTGCATGGGGAATTCCTCAGTGGTACAGTGGTTAGGACTCCATGTGTTCACTGCTGAGGATCCAGGGTGTGATCCTTGGTTGAGGAACTAGGACCCCACCAGCCACCCAGAGCTGGCAAAAGAAAAAAAGTCATAAATAAATTCGTTTATCTTTGTAAGTTCAATTTTCAAACCCCGCCAGGAAAGGGTTAAGGAGAGTTTTTTCCTGCACTAAACAGCAGAAACTATTTGGTTCACAAAGCCAAAAACATTTACTATCTGACTGTGATGGTGATTTTATGTGTCAAATTGACTAGGACATGCTGCTGCAGCTGCTGCTAAATCTGTTCAGTCGTGTCCAACTCTGCACAACCCCATAGATGGCAGCCCACCAGGCTCCCCTGTTCCTGGGATTCTCCAGGCAAGAACACTGGAGTGGGTGGCCATTTCCTTCTCCAATGCATGAAAGTGAAAAGTGAAAATGAAGTCGCCCAGTAATGTCCGACTCTTAGAGACCCCATGGACTGCAGCCTACCAGGCTCACATGAGTCAGTTTCTAAAAATAAATCTCTATTTGTCCAACAAATTGGCCCTTTAGAGAAAAAGTTTGCTGATCTCTATCTTAGTCACTTTTATCACAAAAGTTGTCAGGAATTCCTAGTCAGAATAGTGTGATTAACAATCTTCCTTTTACAATATATGTAAATGAAACCATCATGCTGACATATAGCAACAACATGGATGAAATTTCAGGGCATTATGTGAAAGAAGTATGGCAGACAGCAAAGGACAAATATTATATGATTCTACTTACATGAGATACCTGGAGTAGTCAGATTCGTATAGACATAAAGTAGAATGGTCATTGCTAGGGGCTGGGAGTAGGGAGAAATGGGGAACTGTTATTTAGTGGGCACTGTTTCAGTTACTCAAAATGAAATGAGTTCTGGAGATGCATGGCTGATGGTTGCAGAACAGTGTGACAGAAAATGCCACTGAGCTGTACATTTAAAACGGTGAATTTTACTTCACACGAATTTTACCACAGTACAAAAAAACAGTACAAAGCACTATGATGACTAAGCAAATTATTAGATTCATGAAAAGAAAGCCCAGATGCAAATTTTTTAAAAATACCAAAAATGTCTATATATTATAGGTTTCCAGGGAGATTGTTTTGGTTCTGTTAATTGCTTTATAAGTTATTTGCAAAATACATTTAAATAATTTTTACATCAACAATAAATTCTGTTGATAATTTAAAGTAAGTAAAATATTTCTTTGGTCTCTACTACTGTGGTGATTCATGGGGTTGCAAAGAGTCAGACACGACTGAGCAACTGAACTGAAGTATCGTGGCACCAACCGTCATTACTCCATTGGTCCAAACTTGCACTATCAGCAAATTCGTCTCCCCTCAATTGAGACACTGATTCTCGACACCTTCACAAGTTCAGCACCACATTCTTACCAGATATCAAGAATCAGAGTTCCTGAAAGTTTGTGCTGGGCTGTGCCAAGTAACTTCAGTCATGTCTGACTCTTCGTGACCCTAAGGACCATCGCCCGCTAGGTTCCTCTGTCCATGGGATTCATCAGGCAAGAATACTGGACTGGGCTTCCATTCCTTCCTCCAGGGGTCTAATTTATAAGACACCAAACTTGGCCTCCCAGATCTTGATGCCAAAAGACATATTAAGTTGTACCTGATTCCTAGAGACATTTCACACAAAATCATAGAATATAAGTAAATGTATCTTTCAGCAAAAGGTTCATTAATTACACAACTTAGAGGCTACCGATGAGAATCTTGAGTGGGAAAGAGCAGGAAGAGTGCAAAAGGGAGAAAGAATATAAACCACACAATTTATAATATATCTTTGCCTTAGTCCCAAAGAGTGAAAACTCATAGTATACTTTTCTCAAAAGCAAAATGAGCTTTCTAATACCTAACCTTATTTGGGGGCAAATTTTCAGATACCACTGCACTGAAAGTGAAAGTGAAGTCACTCAGTCATGTCCGACTCTTTGCAACCCCGTGGACTGTAGCCTACCAGGTTCCTCTCTCAATGGGATTCTCCAGGCAAGAATACTGGAGTGGGTTGCCATTTCCTTCTCCAGGGGATCTTCCCGACCCAGGGATTGAACCCGGGTCTCCTGCATTGCAGGCAGATGCTTTAACCTCTGAGCCACCATACCACAAACCTAATAAACCATTGCACTGAACCAGAGATCAAATTGCCAACATCCGTTGGATTATAGACAAACCAAGAGAGTTCCAGAAAAACATCTACTTCTGCTTTATTGACCATGCCAAAGCCTTTGACTATGGGATCACAACAAATTCTGGAAAATTCTGAAAGAGATGGGAATACCAGACTACCTGACCTGCCTCCTGAGAAATCTGTATGCTGGTCAAGAAGCAACAGTTAGAACTGGACATGGAACAACAGACTCGTTCCAAATTGGGAAAGGAGTATGTCAAGGCAGTATTGTCACCCTGCTTATTTAACTTATATGCAGAGTACATCATGAGAAATCCCAGGATGGATGAAGTGCAAGCCAGAATCAAGACTGCCGGGAGAAATATCAATAACATCACATATACAGATGACACCACCCTTATGGCAGAAAGCAAAGAGGAACTGAAGAGCCTCTTGATGAAACTGGAGTGAAAAAATTGGCTTAAAACTCAACATTCAAAAAGCTAAGATCATGGCATCTGGTCCCATCTCTTCATGACAAATAGATGGGGAAACAATGGAAACAGTGACAGACTTTATTTTTTTTTTTTTTGACTCCCAAATCTTTGCAGGTGGTGACTGCAGGTGTGAAATCAAAAGATGCTTGCTTCTTCGAAGAAAAGCTATGACCAACCTAGACAGCATATTAAAAAGCAGAGATATCACTCTGTCAACAAAGGTTCATCTATTAGATGAAAAGTTTCATCTAAAAACCATCATTTGGTTTTTCCAGTAGCCATGAGAGTTGAACTATAAAGAAAGCTGAGTGCCAAAGAATTGATGCTTCTGAACTGTGGTGTTGGAGAAGACTCCTCAGAGTTCCTTGAATTGCAAGGAGATCCAACCAGTCCATCCTAAAGGAAATCAGTCCTGAATATTCATTGGAAGAACTGATGCTGAAGCTGAAACTTCAATACTTTGGCCAGCTGATGCAAAGAAGTGATTCACTGGAAAAGACCCTCATGCTGGAAAACATTATAGGCAGGAAGAGAAGGGGATGACAGAGGGTAAGATGGTTGGATGGCATCACTGACTCAATGGACATGAGTTTGAGCAAACTCCGGGAGTTGGTGATGGACAGGGAAACCTGGCATGTTGCAGTCCATGGGGTCACAAAGAGTCAGACACGACTGCACAGCTGAACTGACTGATATCTAGAAAAGCACTAATTATCTTCATGGTGACATCAGATCCTCATGACTAGCAGAAAAACTTTTGTAAAATGAGGTGGGGCCTTAATTGTATTGAATGCTAACTTCACCAAAACCTTACATATTGACTTTCTTTCCACTGCCTCTTTGGAGCAGTCTCTCAGAGCTATCTGAGGTGTTGCCTCCTAGGCTGCAGTCCTCATTTTGGCCCAAACAAAACTTAACACAATTTTCTGATAGTATCTGTAGGGTTTTCTAAGTAAAATATCATGTCATCTGCAAATAGTGAGAGTTCTACTTCCTCCTTTTCAATCTGGATTCCTTTTATTTCTTTTTCTTCTCTGATTGCCACAGCTAGGACTTCCAAAACTATATTGAATAACTGTGGTGAGAGTGGGTACCCTTGTCTCATTCCTGATCTTAGAGGGAACATTTTCAGTTTTTCACCATTTAGAGTAATATTTGCTCTGGGCTTGTTGTATATGGCTTTTATTATGTTAAAGTAGGTTCCTTCTATGCCAGTTTTTTGTTTGTTCGTTTCCCAATTATTTTTATTAGTTGGAGGCTAATTACTTTACAGTATTGTAGTGGTTTTTGCCATACATTGACATGAATCAGCCATGGATGTACATGTGTTCCCCATCCTGATCCCCCCTCCCACCTCCCTCCCCATCCCATCCCTCTGGGTCTTCCCAGTGCACCAGCCCTGAGCACTTGTCTCATGCATCCAACCTGGGCTGGTGATCTGTTTCACACTTGATAATATACATGTTTCGATGCTGTTCTCTCAGATCCTCCCACCCTCACCTTCTCCCATTGAGTCCAAAAGTCTGTTCTATACATCTGTGTCTCTTTTTCCGTCTTGCATATAGGGTTATCGTTACCATCTTTCTAAATTCCATATATATGCATC
Organism: Dama dama; assembly: GCF_033118175.1. NCBI lineage: Eukaryota > Metazoa > Chordata > Mammalia > Artiodactyla > Cervidae > Dama > Dama dama. Next base: position 11,072,341 of record NC_083693.1, on the reverse strand, counting down.
AGTATACTGTATTGGTGTTTATCTTTCTGGCTTACTTCACTCTGTATAATGGGCTCCAGTTTCATCCATCTCATTAGAACTGATTCAAATGAATTCTTTTTAATGGCTGAGTAATATTCCACTGTGTATATTTACCATAGCTTCCTTATCCATTCATCTGCTGATGAGCATCTAGGTTGCTTCCATGTCTTGACTATTATAAACAGTGCTGCAATGAACATTGGGGTGCATGTGTCTCTTTCAGATCTGGTTTCCTCGGTGTGTGTGCCCAGGAGTGGGATTGCTGGGTCATATGCTATGCCAGTTTTTTGAAGAGCTTTTATCATAAATGGATGCTGAATTTTTTCAAAAGCTTTTTCTGCATGTATTGAAATTATCGTATGGTTTTTATCTTTCAAGTTGCTAATATGGTATATCACACTGATTGATCTGCATATATTAAAGAATCCTTGCACCAGGCAGAATGGGCATAACCAAATAATCCACAAACAACAAGTGCTGGAGAGGGTGTGGAGAAAAGGGAACTCTCCTACACTGCTGGTAGGAATGTAAATTGATACAGTCACTATGGAAGACAGTATGCAGATTCCTTAAAAAATTATAAATAAAACCATATGACCCAGCAATTCCACTTCTAGGCATATACCCTGAAGAAAGCAAAACTGAAAAAGATGCATTAGGGTATCTTTGCAACACTATTTAGAATAGCCAAGGCCTGGAAGATGAATGGATAAAGAAGATGTGGTACATATATCCAATGAAATAGTACTCAGCCATAGAAATGAATACCTTTGAGTCTGTTCTAATGAGGTGAATGAACCTAGAGCCTATTATACAGAGTGAAGTAAGTCAGAAAGAAAAAAGAAGTATCATATATTAATGCATGTATTTGGAATCCATACGGATGTTACTGACAAAACTTTTCAGGGAGCAGCAGTCTTATGGACAAGGGTGGAGGACATGAGGGAGAGAGTGCAATAAATGAAGAGAATAGCATGGGTGCATACACACTAACATATGTAAATAGAGAGCCAATGGGAATTTGCTGTAGTACTCAGAGAACTTAAACTGGGACTCGACAGTAAACTAGAGGGGTGGGAATGGGCATGAGGTGGGAGGGGGATTCAAGAGGGAGGGGGCATATGTACACCTACAGTTAATTCATATTGATGTGTGAAAGAAATCAAAGCAATATTGTAAAGCAATCATCAATCAATTAGAAATAAATATATTAAAACAAACAACACTTGCAACTCTCACATTGTGCATCTCTTTTAGTCAACACTATAAAAGGCCAAAAAGTGGATAGTGCCCCAATTTCTAGAAATCCCTATCTCTTCCCCCAAATAGTTAGAATAATCCTCTTACTCATTAGCCTATAAAATTACTCAACCCTATAAAAACTAATAGCCCCATAATGCCATACCCTGGTGACTCTTGCCTTTGAAGATGGTCCACACTCTGTCTATGGAGTGTTTATTTCCCTGAATAAATCTTCTTTCCCCCTACTGTGGCTCACTCTTGAATTCTTTCCTGTAAGAAGCCCAGAACCCACATTTGGCGGCTGTCCCAGGGACTTCGACATAATCTGGGATGTGATCATGCTCTCCAGTCCTACTCTCTTTCCTGCGTCACTAGGGAACTGGATACTTGTGATATTGCAACTTAGAATATATCTCCCTTTTTCTGGCGCAGAGCTCCTAAAATCCTTGCAATTTCTTGTGCTGAGAGTAAAAATGGTATTTTTTGTTATGCTAATAAGGTGATTTTAGAAGGTAGGGAAGGATGAGGGCTGGCTTGGTTGCCAAGATAAGCAAGTGATAAGACTGGTGGCACTTTCAATCCCATCCCCAGACCTCTGAGGAGCAGAGAAGGCTGAAAATGAAATCAGTCTTCAGTGGCCAGGGATTTAATCAACTGTACCTAGGTAATGAAGATTCCATTAAAAACAAAAGGATGGGGTTTGGAGAACTTCCAGGTTTGTAAACTAGAAAAATTTCATACACCACAGTGCTGGGTCCATTCTCCACAGGGACAGAGTCCCTTTGCTCAGGACCTTGCACTCTGTATCCAAGGGACTCTCAATAGTCTTCTTCAACACCACAGTTCAGAAACATTAATTCTTCGGCGCTCAGCTTTCTTTATAGTCCAACTCTCACATCCATACATGACCACCACCACTGGGAAAACCATAGCCTTGACTAGACGGACCTTTGTTGACAAAGTAATGTCTCTGCTTTTTAATATGCTGCCTAAGTTGGTCATAACTTTCCTTCCAAGGAGTAAGCATCTTTTAATTTCATGTGTTCATAAAATTGTATTAATCTTCCGTGACTTTTCTGTAAATAAAACTCTCTAACTTAAAAAGAAAAACAGAGATTTCCCTAGTGGTCCAGTGGTAAAAACGTCTAGCTCTTAATGCAGGGGGACAGGTGTGATCCTTGGTGGGGGAGCTAGATCCCACATACCACAACTAAGAGCCCACATGCAGCAACGAAGAGCCTACATGCCACAAGTAACACCTGGCACAGTCAAGTTAATGAATAAGGAAGAACAAAAACAGGGGCCTCCCTGGTGGCACAGTGGTTAAGACTCAGTGCTTTTACTGCAGGGGACTGGGTTTGATACCCAGTCAGAGAACCAAGATCCTGTAAACCATGTAGCACAGCCAAACAAATAAATGAAAAAATAAACAAGCAAACCAAAAACAAAACTAAGCAACAAAGTGCAAGCAAGACTAATTGTGAAGGTCCTGGTAATCATGGCAAGCATGGCAGCTTAATTGGATCTATAGTCCTGAATTAGATCTGTAACAAGAAAAAACAAAAACTATAAAGGAAATTATTGAGATCACTGAAGAAATTGGAATATAGACTATAGATTAAAGAATTGCATAAATGTTAAATTTTCTGAATTAACAACTGTATTATCACTACCTAAATGTACATCCTGTTCTTAGGAAGTATATATGGTATGATGTTTGCAACCTTCTTTCAGATTGGTCATAAGAAAAAAAAAAAAAATTTACATATAGTGGAAAAGGCCAATACAATACACAAGTGCTCAGTCGTGTCTGACTCTTTGCAACCACATAGACTGTGAGCCAAACTCACAAAATGGCGGAGTAGAAGGATATGCAGTCATCTTCTCCTGTGAGAACTCCAAAGTTGCAACTCATGGCTGAACGACTATCAACAGGAGAATGTTGGATCCCACCAAAAAATGATACTCCACATCCAAGGGGAAAGGAGAAGCCCCAAAAGATGACAGGAGTGGCAAAATCAGGTTTAGAATCAAATCCCATAACTGCCAGAGACTCTGGGCAGGCTCAAACAAAACCTTGGGTGCTCCAGGATCCAGAGGCCCCACAGAGACTGAGCCAGGCCCGCCTTTGAGTGTTTGAGTGTCTCCTGTGGAGGCAAGGATCAGCAGTGGCCTGCCACAGGGACAGGGGCTCTTCCTGAAGCAGAACTGGGTCACCCAGTGTGACCCGCCATAGAGCCACTGAGCAGATGGCCCACAAACTGCAGAACAATTATATCAAAGAAATTCTCGCACTTTTAAGAAAGTTCTAGGAACCACAGCAGACTTCCCTATCTGTGGATCTGGCAAAGGGACTGAGAACACACAGGGAATTTGACTTTAGAGGCCAGTGGGATTTGATTACAGAACTTCCACAGGACTGGGGAAACGGACTCTTGGCAGGCACAAACAAAACCTTGTGCACACCAGGAACCAGGAGAAAGGAGCAGTGTCCCCACAAGAGATGGAGTCGGAATTCATTGTGAGTGTCCAGGGGTCTCCTATGGAGGTGTGGCCTCAGGCCAAACAACAGGGAGGGAATACAGTCCCGCCCATCAACAGAATATTGGATTAAAAATTTACTGAGCATGGCCCAACAGTGGAAACAGTGATGGACTTTATTTTTGGGGGCTCCCAAATCACTGCATATGGTGACTACAGCCATGAAATTAAAAGACGTTTGCTCCTCAGAAGAAAAGCTATGACTAACCTAGACAGCTTATTAAAAACAGAGACATTACTTTGCCATCAGAGGTCCATCTAGTCAAAGCTATGGTTTTTCTAGTAGTCATGTATGGATGTGAGAGTTGGACTATAAAGAAACCTGAGTGCCAAAGAATTGATGCTTTTGAATTGTGGTGTTGGAGAAGACTCTTAAGAGTCCCTTGGACAGCAAGGAGATCCAACCAGTTTATCCTAAAAGAAATCAGTCCTGACTATTCTTTGGAAGGACGGAGGCTGAAGCTGAAACTCCAATACTTTGGCCACCTGATGCGAAGAACTGACTCATTTGAAAAGACCCTGATGCTGGGAAAGATTGAAGGTGGGAGGAAAAGGGGACAACAGAGGATGAGATGGTTGGATGGATGGCATCCCCAACTCAATGGACATGAGTTTGAGTAAATTCCAGGCACTGGTGATGGACAGGGAGGCCTGGCATGCTGTAGTCCCATGGGGTCGCAAAGAGTCAGACACAACTGAGTGACTGAACTGAACTGAGCTTGGCTCTGCCCATCAGAACAAGACCCAATTTTCCCCCCAGTCAGTCTCTTCCATCAGGAAGTTTCCATAACTCTCTTATCCTTATCCATCAGAGGGAAGACAAAATGAAAACCATAATCACAGAAAACTAATCAAACTGATTGCATGGACCACAACATTGTCTAACTCAATGAAATTATGAGCCATGCCACGTTGGGTCTCACAAGATGGATGGGTTATGGTAGAGAATTCTGAAAAAATGTGGTCCACTGGAGAAGGGAATTGCAAACCAGCTCCATATTCTTGCCCTGAGAACCCCATGAACAGTATGAAAAGGCAAAAAGATATGACACTGAAAGATGAAATCTCCAGGTCAGTAGGGACCCAATATGCTACTGGAGAAGAGTAGAGAAATAACTCCAGAAAGAATGAAGAGGCAGAGTCAAAGTGAAAACAACACCCAGTTGTGGATGTGACTGGTAATGGAAGTCAAGTCCGATGCTGTAAAGAACAATATGGCATAGGAACCTGGAATGTTAGGTCCATGAATCAAGGTAAACTGGATGGGGTCACAGAAAAGATGGCAAGAGTGAACATCGACATTTTAGGCATCACTAAACTAAAATGGACCGGAATGGGTGAATTTAATTCAGATGACCATTATATCTACTACTGTGGGCAAGAATCCCTTAGAAGAAAAGGAGTAGCCCTCATAGTCAATAAAAGCATCTGAAATGCTGAAATATCAAAAACGATAGCATGATCTCTGTTCTTTTCCAAGGCAAAACATTCAATGTGACAGTAATCCAAGTCTATGCCCCAACCAGTAATACTGAAGAAGCTGAAGTTGAATGGTTCTATGAAGACCTACAAAACCTTTTAGAACTAACACCCAAAAAAGATGTGTTTTCATTATATATGACTGGAATGCAAAAGTGGGAAGTCAAGAAATGCCTGGAGTAATGGGAAAATTTGGCATTGGAGTACACAATGAAGCAGGGCAAAGGCTAACAGAGTTTTGCCAAGAGAATGCAGTGGTCATAGCAAACACCCTCTTCCAACAACACAAGAGAAGACTCTACACCTGGACATCACCAGATGGTCAATACCAAAATCAGACTGATTATATTCTTTGCAGCCAAAGATGGAGAAGCTCTACACAGTGAGCAAAAACAAGACTCAGAGCTGACTGTGGCTCAGATCATGAATTCCTTATTGCCAAATTAGTACTGAAATTGAAGAAAGTGGAGAAAACCACTAGACCATTTAGGTATGCCCTAAATCAAATCCCTTACGGCTATACAGTAGAAGTGACAAATAGAATTAAAGGCATTAGATCTGATAGAGTGCCTGAAGAACTATGTATGGAGGTTCATGACATTGTACAAGAGGCAGTGATCAATACCATCCCCAAGAAAAAGAAATGCAAAAACGCAAAATGGTTGTCTGAGGAGGCCTTACAAACAGCTCTGAAAAGAAAAGAAGTGAAAGGCAAAGGAGAAAAGGAAAGATATGCCCATTTGAGTGTAGAGTTCCAAAGAATAGCAAGGAGAAATAAGAAAGCCTTCCTCGTGATCAATGCAAAGAAATAGAGGAAAACAATAGAATGGGAAAGACTAGAGATCTCTTCAAGAAAATTAGAAATACCAAGGGAATATTTCATGCAAAGATGGGCACAATAAAGAACAGAAATTGTATGGATCTAACAGAAGCAGAAGATATTTACAAGAGGTGGTGAGAATACACAGAAGTATAGAAAAAAGATCTTCATGACCCGGATAATCATGATGTTGTGACCACTCACTTAGAGCCAGACATCCTGGAATGTAAAGTCAAGTGGGCCTTAGGAAGCATCACTACAAACAAAGATAGTGAAGGTGATAGAATTCCAGTTGAGCTATTTCAAATGTGTCAGACTTTATTTTTTTGGGCTCCAAAACCACTTTAGATGGTGACTGCTGCCATGAAATTAAAAGACACTTACTCCTTGGAAGGAAAATTATGACCAACCTAGATAGCATATTTAAAAGCAGAGACATTACTTGGCCAACAAAGGTCCGTCTAGTCAAGGCTTTTGTTTTTCCAGTGGTCATGTATGGACGTGAGAGTTGGACTGTGAAGAAAGCTGAGCGCCAAAAAATTGATGCTTTTGAACTATGGTGTTGGAGAAGACTCTTGAGAGTCCCTTGGACTGCAAGGAGATCCAACCAGTTCATCCTGAAGGAGACAAGTCCTGGTTGTTTATTGGAAGGACTGATGCTGAAGCTGAAACTCCAATACTTTGGCTACCTCATGTGAAGAGTTGACTCGTTGGAAAAGACCCTGCTGCTGGGAGGGATGGGGGACAGGAGGAGAAGGGGACGACAGAGGATGAGATGGCTGGATGGCATCACCAACTCGATGGGCATGAGTTTGAGTAAACTCCAAGAGTTTGTGATGGACAGGGAAGCCTGGCGTGCTGTGATTCATGGGATCGCAAAGAGTCAGATACGACTGACCGACTGAACTGAACTGAAAACATGATGCTGTGAATGTGCTGCACTCAATATGCCAGCAAATTTGGAAAACTCAACAGTGGCCATAGGACTGGAAAACATCAGTTTTCCTTCCAATCCCAAAGAATAGAAATCTCAAAGAATGCTCAAAGTATAGTACAATTGCACTGATCTCACAGGCTAGCAAAGTAATGCTCAAAATTCTCCAAAGCAGGCTTCAACAATATGTGAACTGTGAACATCCAGATATTCTAGCTAGATTTGGAAAAGGCAGAGGAACCAGAGATCAAATTGCCAACATTCACTGGATCATCAAAAAAGCAAAGGAGTTCCAGAAAAACATCTACTTCTGCTTTACCCAGATTAACTAATTTAAAATATTTTGCCACATTTGCTTCATCATGTTCTGAGGACCATCACTTTCACCTGGATTACAGTTTCTAGCTCTGCCTCCTCTCTCAAACATCCTTCTAAATTATTTGGAAAAGATTAATGCAGAAAGGGAGACTTCAAGTACAGTGTGGAAACCTTCATAGAGTAAAGATAGCAGAGGAAAGGGGCTGTGGGAATGGTGACATGTGGTGGGTACACAAGGGGAGTTAGTACTCTAATTTTGAGAATTACAGAATTACAAAATCTGTAGGCAGACAAATGCGTTTTCTGTGATTTATATAGAACACTGGAAACCTTCTTTCTCCCAAGAACCCTTTATAAACAAATAACTAACATGTATACCATGTGCCTAGAGGAATAGGTGAAAATAAAAGAAAAAAAGAGGTTGAAATTTTAGCTTTTCCAGCTTCAATCCTGAATGACTTCAGTATAAGCTTTCATACACAATTATATTTAAGTCACCAAAGAAAATAATCTTATGGATTTTGTCCTTACTGTGTTCACAGTCTAATAAAGAGATAAATAGAATTTGTATTGAAGTAGCCAGAAAACCACCACTGCTAAACCAGGGGCTTGAATCTCCACTAAAACATCTTGCTGAACATGTAGATACTGACTAATGATCGTCATTTGTCAGTTTTCATTCGTTCAGCTAAGTGAGCAAGTCTGGTCTATTCTTAACATTTAAGTGCTAAGGTCTAAGGATACCCATACTTAGATGCTCATGGCAGCAGTGTTGGTGAAAACTGAAGGCTACACAATTTAAACAATCATCAGATATAGAAGAGGCACATCTATTGTGGCATATAGATATAATGGTATTATTTATACATATGTATTAATACACATATTTAACATTACTATACACACAACTATGCATAAGTGGATATGTATTTATACACACATACATAGTGATATTAGATACAGATATAGTGTGATAGATATAGAGGGATATATCTATCTCAATAATGAGATGAAAATGAACAACTATTGCTACATATAAATGGGTGAATACTGAAAACATATTAAGTGAAAAAATATATATAGTTAAGAGCAGGCAAAACTATGTCAACTGCTTTCCTATGGCTTAAATATGTAATCACAAGGGATAAAATTGTAAAGAAAAGCATGGAGGATTCATCTCAGTTAGAAGCGGAGGTCATGATTTGGAAGGGATATCCAGCATGTTTAAGAGAGCCAAGTTACTTCTTCACTTAAATATAAGCTTGTAAAAGGCACTTAGCCTCTTTATACGACTTTTTATTTTTGGGGCCATGCTACAGGGCTTGTGGGATCTTAATTTGCTAACCAGGGATCAAAACTTGTTCCCCTGCAACTTGGGCACAGAGTCCCAACCAATGGACCACCAGGTAATTCCCTGTATGACATTTCATTATCTGTAAGATGGACTATTCCACGGAGATCAAGAACAACAGTGACAAATACAGAACAAGCACTCAGTAGATGCTGGCTAATTCTGGCTGTTCATCCTCTGTTGTACTCAAACCAAAGAAATCCTAGTTTCTGCTCAAAAGTGCAATGGTTTTAATAGGTCAAAAAGGACCACTGTGAGTTGGTCTGAATGACTGTACCCACCTTCTTATAAGCCTTGGTCTCTGGACTGGAAAATGGAAGCAGGTTCTGAGTCTCAGTTCTGACATAATCACAGGCCCAGGGCTGAAGAAACATGTTGTTTACCAAGTTCTGGCAACTCACTTTCCTTGGAGTTTAGCTCACCTCTCTGTCTGGAGCCCCTTAACTACAGGATGACTTGGAGAAACTGATCCTGCTTGTCTGTATTACAATTAAACCCCATGCTTTAGAATTCTTCATCATAGTTTCTTTTACCTGAATAATCAGTTGGGTTGTCCTTAGACTAATATAAGAAGACTCTTCTTGAGTGCAAACAGAAAATGTTTCCCAGTTTACTCTGAAGCAAAATCTCTGGGCGGGTCTACAACTCCTCCAGACTCCTGCTTTTCAAGCACATAAAAGCATGCACCTGTTTTCTTGTGATTCTCCAGTAAGCCTCAGGGCAAACTCTTTTCACCTGCTTAATGTCAATTTTCTTTAACCTGGCTGTTTCAGGATCCTTCATAAAGCCAAACCTGCAGTGCTAGTTCTGGTTCCGGTGGTTTTGGGTCAGATCAAGTTGTGTATGAAGGTGATCCTGTCAGAAGAGCCTTGTGCAGCTGGGTTACTGTAACCATCTTTGGATATATACCACTCCTAGAACTTGTGAGTATTCCCAAAAGGCAAATCATGGAATGTCTCTGCTTTGTCAGAAGCTGTCCTGAGATAGAAAGGAAAGATAGTATATCTCTACATCATACCCTTTAAATCCTTATCTACTTGGAAGGGTCCCACACTTAGGTAACTCTCCAAAACAAATCTTAAACAGCTGCTGACTTAGAACATAACTATAAAACATTAGCCATCCATATGCTTTCTTGGCTGAACTCTGCTTTTGGGACTTGTGATCTGGGAGGTAGCTTAAGACTGATGAGCACGGGACAGCTTGCTACCCTTTGGATTGTGATTCAGTAGTAGGCCTGGGGTGGGAGCTGAGATCTGCCGGCCTAACAAGATCCCAGGTGATGCCAATGCTGTTGATTCACAAAACTCACTTTGAACAACAAAGGTCCAGCATACTTCAAAGGCACTTACTTGCCAGGGAGACAGATATAGACAGACTCCTAATTTTAACTAAAATGTTGTGGGATCTTGAACAACTCCTTGCCCCTTGGAGTTGAGTTTATGACTAAAATTCCTCCTCCATTTGCCTTGAGGAAGTTTGACCATGTAAAGGATACTCATTTTTTTCCAATGGAAATGCCATAATTTATTCTTTTGTATAAAAATGCATCTTCACATAAAACATGCTTTCTAAGAGAAAGAAATATATTTCAGATCATAAATAATCAGCAAATATACAACTGCAGACAGCAAAAAAAAAAAAAAAAAAAAAAAAAGAAAGAAAGAAACCAAACACTGGTGCTTTCCATTACTGCTGAAAGCAAACCTGCTAAGGATCTTAGGATATATTTACAGGCTATTATAGTACTCAATCACAAAAGTTAAGGTGTTTAGATCTTTTAGGAGTAGACACTGATGTTTGTAAAGGCAGATCCCCTATATAAAAATAAATAGGGTATATTTTCACAGCTATGTGCTATAATGAAGTGCAATATTGGTAGGAATGTAAAGTATGAAAAGTTAATTCAAAATATCAGTTCAGTAACTCAGTAGTGTCCAACTCTTTGTGACCCCATGGACTGCAGCACCCCAGGCTTCCCTGTCCATCACCAACTCTTGGAGCTTGCTCAAACTCATGTCCATCGAGTCAGTGATGTCATCCAGCCATCTCTGTCTTCCCCTTCTCCTCCTGCCTTCAATCTTTCCTAGCATCAGGGTTTTTCCAGTGAATCAGTTCTTTGCATCAGGTGGCCAAAGGATTGGAGTTTCACCTTCAGCATCAGTACTTCCAATGAATATTCAGGACTGATTTTGTTTAGGATTGACTGATTTGATCTCCTTGCAACCCAAGGGACTCTCAAGAGTCTTCTCCAACACCACAGTTCAAAAGCATCGATTCTTCAGGGCTCAGGTTTCTTTATAGTCCAACTCTCACAACTGTACATGACTACTGGAAAAACCATAGCTTTGACTAGACAGACCTTTGTCTGCAAAGTAATGTCTCTGCTTTTTAATATGCTGTCTAGGTTTGTCATAGCTTTTCTTCCAAGGAGCAAGCATCTTTTAATTTCATCACTGCAATCACCATCTGCAGTGATTTTGGAGCCCCCAAAATAAAGTCTCTCACTGTTTCCGTTGTTTTCCCATCTATTTGCCATGAAGTGATGTGACTGGATGCCATGATCTTAGTTTTTTGAATGTTGAGTTTTAAGCCCACTTTTTCACTTTCACCAATTCAAAATATAAGGACAAGCAAAAAGAAATTGGCTCACATGCTGAGTCCAATATTAAACTGGGCTTCAGCTCCACACTCTCAGATTTGGTGCACTGTAGTAATTTTCTATACCCCAAGGTAGTGAAACGCAGTCTCATTGGTTGGACTGTTATCTCCCTTAATGTGTGGTCCTCAGATAAACCCTGGCAATTATTAGAAATACAAATCCCCAGGTCCCCACACCAGAGTAAATTAGAAAAACCTGGGTGGGTGTTTGCACTCTGTTTCAACAAGCTCTTAGGTGACGCTGATGCACACTCAAGTGGGTAAACCATTGCCTTGCCAGAGAGATACATAGAGGCAAGCATAACCACTTATTTAAAATGAAAGAGCAAATATGCAAAAATGAGTAAAAGACTAAACTGTGTAATTACATTTTAATTGAAATGATAATGGCTTTAGCAATATGAAAAATTTTTCTAAGATTAAGAGAGGTTTTCTAAGCATCCAGAACAGAGGAGGTCATGGACTAGATAAGAGTATGCAGGCAAGTGGAGGGTAAAGAGTAAAAGGCTAGGGATATGTAAGATTTTTACTTACATAGGAGAAAGTACCACTGTGATTGGAAAAAGGGGTAGCAAAACCTCCTGGGGAAATTCAGCTTAATTTTGCTGAAGTTGAGCATTACAAAGAGAAAAATCAATATATCAGGTTTTTCAAAAATACAAGTGTATAAATCTGAAAGTATGCAAAAATGTGTTTTGTATTCATTGGAAAGGGGAGACACAGATGGGGGAGAGGAAATTTTATGAAGTTCCATTTTCTCCATTCTCTCACTTTTTGTCTCTTATGCCCCCTCCTCCCCGCCACCTCAAGTCCCGTCAGGAAAGTGAAACAAACTATCAACTGATGTGCAAAACCTATATGATCTTTTAAGATAAAGCAAATGGCATTGTGGCAGTTTGCTTTAAGAAGTCCTTGTTTCTGCCACATGTCAGCAGGAACACTTCCTTAGGAAAGGGATAGTGACATATTCAGAAGAAAACTCTCAACACTTTTTTTTTTTTAAATAAAAGGGAGTCTCATTAAAAAAGAAGAGTGAACCTACTCATCAAACTTACAGAAATACAGAAAACATTTTGGCAAATATATTAAAATAATACAAAATAATATTTTAAAAGGAAGGCAAATACATGCTGCTCACTGACTAAATTTAACACTGTTGCAATTGTATGATCTATGTTGATCTATATAATACAAAAAGACACGTATGCAGTGAAGAATAAAAACATTAAATGAATGCATCTCTTTTAAATTCAGATGTTGCAAGGTGCAACTCGCACAACTAAGAATCACTTCCTAATTTTTTAATTGGTTACTCTTTAAATTTGTAACATTACCACTCCTTAAAAAACAAAGTCTACATAAAGAAGTACAGTTTTTCTTTTTTTGTTGTTTAAAAACTGATTAATTTTAAAAAAGACAAAATATTTCAAGATCATTCCTAAATGTGACACTAATAGTTTTATATTGAAATTATTCCTTGCCTTCTCCTAGGCACTTCCAGTAGTCCTAATACTTTACATTACTTAAAAAAATTTTAAAGTCAACCTTCAAATAATTAACAAGGAAATGAGGAATTCATTATTTTTGAAGTAGTTTGGAGCATTGACTTATTTATGTTGCAGAATGCAACAGATAAAGTTTTCTGCCATTATTTTACTAAAATAATAAAGCTGGAAGGGGGAGACAGCCCTGGGGAAACAGGTCCCTTGGACAATGATGTTGAGGCAGCAAGCTGAACTCCACTGCAAGCTGGTGAGAGGAAGGAAAGGGAGTGGTGATGCATACAGTAGGGGTGAAGATATACAAAGTTTAGTAGTTACTTTGAAAAGAATTCTGACTTATTTATTTCAGAAATTTACAAAACGCACAAAAACTTGTCAAGGTAAGAACATTTTTAATTAACAAAATTCACAGTTATTTTTCAGATAATCTTGAAATTTTGGTGAAATTTTTTACCATCCAAACAAATGTTGTTTAGTTTAAGGAATTTTTTTTGAAAGGCAAAAACCAAAGAATGCAAGACAAAATCTAAAATTTAACTTTATTAAAATAGAATTCCCATTGAAAATTCAGACCAATGAAATTAGATAGCAGAAAAAAAAAGTGTTTATAAGTGACTTTTTACAGACAATAATTATAAAATAAAAAGCATATGGAAATAGAAATAGCATTTCACTTTTTAAAGTAAAGGCTGATCATATGCTAAAATTCTAGAATACAAGAATTCCACCTCCTTCCCTCTTCCCAGAAGGGAATCAGTAGAAGGGTTAGGGGTGCACTGTTGGTGGTCCTGGTTGTCTGTGGAGTAAACTACTGATGGAAATTCCTCAAACTGAAGAATCCCACAGAAGCTTGGAAAAAAAGAGGCCCTGAGCCAGAGGGAAGTGGGATCTCTCTCTGACCCTCAGCTCCAGTTCATTCCCGGGATGGTCACCTGCGGGGCTCTGTCCTGCTGGCTGATCCCTGGACCTTCTCAGGCACCCAGAGACCCAGCTTGTAGACAAGCGGAGCTTGCCTTCATGGTGGGCAATGCCAGGTTGTTCGTGCTGGGGGAACCTGGGACCACAGTTTCTGCCCTTTTGGCTCCAGAATAGGGAAACCACATAGTCTCTGGTTTCTCACTATCCGACATCCTATATATTGTTCAGAAATATTTTCAAAAAAATTGAAGGACCATAAAATTGACTCTCTCGAAAAAGAATTCTAAGTTAAAATTCAATGTGTACCCATATGAACAGATTTTAATTAAAATCTCAACTAAATTTCAGCATACTACATCTAATTTGTTGGCTTGGGGGGGGCGAGAAATACTTAAGACTTGTGTCTAAGAGCATAAAATAACAAAATTAAATAAAATGGTACAATTTAAATACAAAGAAAGTATTTTAATTTCAGACCTGAGTTCTCTGATAGTTTTGACTGTATCACAAAGCTTTCAAAGAGCTATAGAGAAAAAGTGGATAAAGAAAAGTCTGGGAATATAAAATGCTAACAAAACTTTAGTTGTTAGACGAGTAGAAGAATTCAAATATAGTAACCAGACCCCTTGAAATGAAAAACTAGCAAATGAAGAAAAACAGTCATGAGAATATGCTTCATTTAGAGAGCCTCCAACATGTTGAAAATAAATGATGATTTTAATAAATGGTGATTTTTTTTTTTTGTCAGTCACGTTGGAAACTTTTTTTTTTTCCTTTCTATTTTTGACACCAAAAACATTTTGTATTGGGCTACAGCCAGTTAACAATGTTGTGATAGTTTCAGGTGAACATTGAAGGGACTCAGCCATACACATACATAACCTTTTTAAAAAACAATCTACAAAGGATTCAGACTATGAAATTATATTCATCCTATGAACCATCTTGCAATTCTTGAGGAAAATAATATGCATACATACATACATACACTTATGAAAGGATGAATTTAACACAGGAAAAACACAACTGCACAGGTTTTATAAAAAATATGAACTATGTATATGTGCCTGTGGAAGCACACTAATGTATGTCCATGTTTGTAAATGAAATCAGTCAGCCTAATAGGGTCCACACTAACCTTAACAATAGAAAGTGGCCTTGATAAGTAGATATGGAGCCAGGTTTCCCTGAATTTTTACTGGGGTTAATTCTTAGACTTATTTTTTCCTCAGAAGCAGATCGTAGCTTTATGTTTCCAGTTTGAAATAAAGATTAAAAAAAATTTATTGCTCAAATGAACACAGCTAGTTTTGGTTCTTGTACCCATCTTTTCCTTGTTCTGACTTTTTCTTCTTTCATCCTTCTGAGGCTTTATTCTTTCCATCCTGACTCCCCCAGGAGCTACTGATAACCATCTGTGAGCTTTTCAATGAGGCTGACTTTGGTCTTTCATTTTCTGGCTGCCAGATGGTGCTGCAACCGCCCTGAATTGTATAAACCAAATTAAGTTTCCATTTCTGAAATGATGAAAGCCCAGAAGTAACTTGTACGTGGAACAGTCAAAAAGTGATTTGGGATCCTGCACAGGAAGGTCTAAGTGAATGAAGAAAATGGTTCAAACGATAAATCATAAGTCCTTGTGACTTATCCCTTAGCCCTTGGATTTTTTCTTTTCACTCTGTCAAACCCTCTACCTTTTAACCTGCACAGACTCTTTCTCTAAAACCAAGGGTTTGCTTTAACAACTTTTGAGACACCAAGAAATTAAAATATTTCAATTTATAGTCACAACAGGAAGATGTCAGATGTAGCTAATAAATGCATAAGAAAAGAACAACATAAAGTCAATCCATGTTGTTGTATGGCAAAAACCAACATGATATTGTAAAGCAATTATTCTCCAATTAAAAATAAAATTAAAAATTCAAGTAACTGAAATGACATTTACTGGACATGACTGAGTGACTGGACTGAAGTGAACTGAACCCTCAAAATTTAGCCCCAGCATATGTTTTCAACTTGTCAAGTAGATGAAATATTCTCTACCTATAGTACCTCACTCTCCTCCTTCACTTTCATCAAGAGGCTTTTTAGTTCTTTCTCCTTTAGTTCCTTTCTGCCATAAGGGTGGTGTCGTCTGCATATCTGAGGCTATTGATATTTCTCCCGGCAACCTCGATTTCAGTTTGTGCTTCTTCCAGCCCAGCGTATCTCATGATGTACTCTGCATATAAGTTATATAAGCAGGGTGACAATATACAGCCTCGACCTACTCCTTTTCCTATTTGGAACCAGTCTGTTGTTCCATGTCCAGTTCTAACTGTTGCTTCCTGACCTGCATACAGGTTTCTCAAGAGACAGGTCAGATGGTCTGGTATTCCCTTCTCTTTCAGAATTTTCCACAGTTTATTGTGATCCACACAGTCGAAGGCTTTGGCATAGTCAATAAAGCAGAAATAGATGTTTTTCTGGAACTCTCTTGCTTTTTCGATGATCCAGTGGATGTTGAAAGTGAAGGAGGAGGGTGAAAAATTTGGCTTAAAGCTCAACATTTAGAAAACTAAGAGCATGGCATCTGGTCCCATCACTTCATGGGAAATAGATGGTTAAACAGTGGAAACAGTGTCAGACTTTATTTTTGGGGCTCCAAAATCACTGCAGAGGGTGATTGATGCTTACTCCTTGGAAGGAAAGTTATGACTAACCTGGATAGCATATTTAAAAGCAGAGACATTAGAACTGATTCAAATGAATTCTTTTTAATGGCTGAGTAATACTCCATGGTGTATATGTACCACAACTTGAATCAGTTCTAATGAGATGGATGAAACTGGAGCCCATTATACAGAGTGAAGTAAGCCAGAAAGATAAAGACCAATACAGTATACTAATGCATATATATGGAATTTAGAAAGATGGTAATGATAACCCTATATGTAAAACAGAAAAAGAGACACAGATGTACAGAGCAGACTTTTAGACTCTGTGGGAGAAGGCAAGGGTGGGATGTTTCGAGAGAACATCATCGAAACATGTATATTATCAAGGGTGAAACAGATCACCAGCCCAGGTTGGGTGCATGAGACAAGTGCTCGGGGCTGGTGCTCTGGAAAGACCCAGAGGGATCAGGTGGAGAGGGAGGTGGGAGGGGGGATAGGGATGGGGAATACATGTAAATCCATGGCTGATTCATGTCAATGTATGGCAAAAACCACTACAATATTGTAAAGTAATTAGCCTCCAACTAATAAAAATAACTGGAAAAAAAAATAAAAGCAGAGACATTACTTTGCCAAAAAAGGTCCATCTAGTCAAGGCTAAAGTTTTTCCAGTGGTCATGTATGGATGTGAGAGTTGGACGGTGAAGAAAGCTGAAAGCCGAAGAATTCATGCTTCTGAACTATGGTGTTGGAGAAGACTCTTGAGAGTCTCTTGGACTGCAAGGAGGTCCAACCAGTCCGTCCTAAAGGAGATCAGTCCTGGGTGTTCATTGGAAGGACTGATGTTGAAGCTGAAACTCCAGTACTTTGGCCACCTCGTGTGAAAAGTTGACTCATTGGAAACGACCCTAATGCTGGGAAGGATTGGGGGCAGGAGGAGAAGGGGATGATGGAGGATGAGATGGCTGGGTGGCATCACCAACTCGATGGACATGGGTTTGGGTAGACTTCGGGAGTTGGTGATGGATAGGGAGGCCTGGCGTGCTGCGATTCATGGGGTTGCAAATAGTCAGACACTACTGAGTGACTGAACTGAACTGAACTGATCGTACCTTAAATATTTTGTCATTTGTTCATAACCTGTTACTATCTTGAACAGGAATCCCACTTTTTGTCTTCCCTGCTCACCTTCTTTAAGTTTCTACTAACTATCCGTCATGTCTCTAACCATAATTTGCTTCCTCCAGGACGCCTGCCCATACCACTTAAATCTAGACTGCTTGCCCTTATACTTTCTGAAATTCTCCAATGCTGTGCACAATCTGAATTACAGCATTTCTACTGCAGGAGAGGAAGAAAGGATTTTTTTTCTACCCTTCTAGGTTCTCCACAGGGGCTCTGTAATACAAGACTGATTGGCAAGAGAAAATTATACAAATTTATTTACATTTTACATGATACAGGAGCTTTCATAAGGAAATGAATATAAATGGTTAAACCTGAGTGTTTTTACAGGAGGTTTGAAGAAGAAAGGAAGGTCATGGAAAAATATAATAGGATAAAAGGATATGAGCTAAGTGTAGTGAACCGAAGGAAACTTAGCAAGGCCTATTCATTCCACTTGGTGTCTCTCTGTCTTCAGAGATAAGAATGTTTCTTTTCTCTGAGTATAGGGGGGAACCTCTCACTGGAGCCCTCTTATCACCTCTTTTGGGGAAGAAGGTCAGAAAGTCCTCTTTCCTTTCTCAAATTACTTCAGCTTAAGGTACTCAATATGCCAGGGGTACCTACTGTATTTTGGAGTAATGTGTCCTGAATCCTGTCACTGCCTCAAATTTAATTGCCTATTCATTTATCTGATCTCCATTGATTACAGGAAAGCCATATTTTCCCTTCACCTATTCATCCACTAAATGTAACAAAGTGCATGCCACATGGTTGCCATTTAAATTTTCCTTGCACACCTGCAAATATTTCCTATTAGCCATCCTCCCTTTCCAAAATTAGGCACAATTTAGCATATAAGTAGTACAACCCTAAAGGTGAAAAATATTATTAGACCTTTTCCTACATTATGATTCCTTAGTTTCTCCTAATTAAATGGAGGTAAAATGACATCAGTCTACCCTACCTGTTTGATCTCATCTCCTCCTCCAAAACCTTCATTTACAGCTCTAAGAACAGGACCATTTGATCCCTTTGGAATTTGTCTGTGCGCCATGCTCCTCTTGGCCTTATTATATTTGAAAATTTTCTTTTCTGCCTGAATGTTCTTTCCTTTTCTTGTTCTGTACACTTAAAATCTGTATTCACCTTTTTTTTTTTTTTTTTAATCTCTGGTTCCTCTGTCTTTTCTTTTTTTTTCATTTATTTTTATTAGCTGGAGGCTAATTACTTTGCAATATTGTAGTGGTTTTTGCCATACATTGACATGAATCAGCCATGGATTTACATGTGTTCCCCATCCCGATCCCCCCTCCCGCCTCCCTCCCCATCCCATCCCTCTGGGTCTTCCCGGTGCACCAGTCCTGAGCACTTGTCTCATGCCTCCAACCTGGGTTGGTGCTCTGTTTCACCCTTGATAGTATACTTGTTTCAATGCTATTCTCTCAGAACAGCCCACCCTCGCCTTAAAAATCATTGAGGTATAGTAGATTTAAAATGTTCTATTAGGTTCTGCTGTATAGCAAAATTAATCAGTTATACATATATATTCTTTTTTATATTGATTTGTAATTATGGTTTATCACAGGATATTGAATATAATGCTCTGTGCTGTACAGTAGGACCTTGCTGCTTTTTACATCTTATATATTCCCAGGTAGTGCTAGTGGTAAAGAACGCAGCTGCCAATGCAGGAGAAATGAGACATGAGTTCAATCCCTAGGCCGGGAAGATCCTCTGGAAGAGGGCATTGCAACCCACCACAGTATTCTTGCCTGGAGAATCCCATGGACAGAGGAGCATGATGGGCTACAATCCATAGTATCACAAGTTGTTGGACATGACTGAAGCAGCTTAGCATAGTACAGTACACGCTCGTTCGCATCTGCTAATCCCAAAGTTCCAATCTTTACCTTCCCGAGCCCTCTTCACCTTCACAATCATAAGTCTATTATCTATGTCTGAGAGTCTGTTTCTGTTGTGTAGCTAAGTTGGTTTGTGTCATGTTTTAGATTCCACATATAATATTATACGGTATTTGTCATTCTTTTTCTGGTTAACTTTGCTTAGTGTGATAATCTCTAGGTCCATCCATGTTGCTGCAAATGGCACTGTTTCATTCTTTTTTATGGCCGAGTAATATTCCATTTTCTATGAATATAAAAAGAGGGGCACAGTAAAGGATAGAAACAGCAAGGATGTAAAAGAAGCAGAAGAGATTAAGAAGAGGTGGTAAGAATACACAAAAGATCTGTACAAAAAAGTTCTTAATGACCCAGATAACCATGATGGTATGATCACTCAACTAGAGCCAGACATCCAGGAGTGTGTAGTCAAGAGGGCATTAGGAAACATTACTACAACAAAGCTAGTGGAGGTGACAGAACTCCAGCTGAGCTATTAAACATCCTACGAGATTATGCTGTTAAAATGCTGCACTCGGTATGCCAACAGATTTGGAAAACTCAGCAGTAGCCATGGGACTGGAAAAGGTCAGTTTTCATTTCAGTTCTGAAGACAGACAATGCCAAATAACGTTCAAATTACTATAAAATTGCACTAATTTCACATACTAGGAAGACTATGCTGAAAGTCCTTAAGATAGGTTTCAGCAGTATGTGAACTGAGAACTTCCAGATGTACAAGCTGGCTTCAGAAAAGGCAAAGGAACCATAGATCAAATTACCAACATCTGCTGGATTGTAGAAAAGCAAGGGAAATGCCAAAAAACGTACTTCTCTTTCATTGACTACACTAAAGTCTTTGACTGTGTGGATCACAACAAACTGGAAAATTATTAAAGAGATGGGAATATCAGGCCACCTTACTGCCTCCTGAGAAACCTGTATGCAGGAAAAGAAGCAACAGTTAGAAGCAGATATGGACTAGTTCACAATTGGGAAAGGAGTACATCAAGGATGTATATTGTCACCCTGGTTATGTAACTTATATGGAGAGTAAATCATGTGAAATGCAGGACTGGATGACTCACAAGCTGGAATCAAGATTTCTGGGAGAAATATCAACAGCCTAACATGTTCAGATGCTGCCATTCTAATGGCAGAAAACGAAGAGGAATTAAAGAGCCTCTTGATGAAGGCGAAAGAGGAGAGTGAAACAGCTGGCTTAAAACTCAACATTCAGAAAACTAAAATCATGGCATTTGGTGCCATCACTTCATGGCAAATAGATGCCACTTCATGGCATCACTTCATGGAAACAGTGGAAACTGATAGACTTTATGTTTTTGGGCTCCAAAATCAATGCAAATATAACTGCAGCCATGAAATTAAAAGACTCTTGCACCTTGGAAGAAAAGTTATGACCAACCTAGACAGCTTATTAAAAAGCAGAGACATTACTTTGCCAACAAAAGTTCATCTAGTCAAAGCTATGGTTTTCCCAGTAGTCATGTATGGATGTGAAAGGTGGACTATAAAGAAACCTGAGCTCCAAAGAATTGATGCTTTTGAACTGTGGTGTTGTAGAAGACTCTCTCGAGTGCCCAGGACAAGAAGAAGATCATACCAGTCAATCCTAAAGGAAATCAACCCTGATTATTCATTGGAAAACCGATGCTAAAGCTGAAGATCAAGTATTTTGGCCACCTGGTGGGAATAACTCACTCATTGGAAAAGATCCTGATGCTGAGAAAGATGGAGGGCAAGAGGCCAAGGGGACGATAGAGGATGAGATGGTTGGATGGCATCGCTGGAAATGAGTTTGAGCCAACTCAAGGAGATAGTGGAGGACAGGGAAGCCTGGTGTGCTGCAGTTCATAGGATCACAAAAGTCAGACAGGACTTAGCAACTGAAGAGCAATATGTGTATGTATAGATAGACAGATCTTCTTTATCCTTTCTTCTGTTAATGGACATTTAAGCTACTTCCATGTGTTTGATATTGTAAATAGGCTGTTATGAACATTGGAGTGCATGTATATTTTTGAATTAAAGTTTTCTTTAGATAAATGTCTAGGAGGGAGATTTTTCGACCGTATGGTAACTCTATTGTTAATTTTTAAGGAAAGTATATACATTTTTCCATAATGTTGCACCTATTAGCAATCCCAATAACAGTATAGGAGGGTACCTTTTTCTCTCCTCTGTCTCCATCATTTATTATTTGCAGGCTTTTTCATGATGGCCGTTCTGATTGCTGTGTTATGATACTTCATTGTAGTCTTGATATGTATTTCTCTAATTATTAGTGCTATTGAGCATGTTTTCAGGTGCTTATTGATATGTCTTCTTTGGAGAAATGTCTAGTTAGGTCTTCTGCCCATTTTTAAAAATTTTTATTTATTTTTTTCTGACCATTTTTTATTTATTTATTTATTTTTATATCAATATTTTACTTTTATTTAAATTTTTATATATTATGCTCTTTTAGCCATTTACCTGATGGGTAAAATAAGCAAGGTTTTATTATTATTATTATTTTTTTTTTCCAGTGGGTTTTGTCATACATTGATATGAATCAGCCATGGATTTACATGTATTCCCAATCCCGATCCCCCCTCCCACCTCCCTCTCCAGCCGATTC
The DNA here is from genome assembly GCF_033118175.1 of Dama dama. Classification (NCBI taxonomy): domain Eukaryota; kingdom Metazoa; phylum Chordata; class Mammalia; order Artiodactyla; family Cervidae; genus Dama; species Dama dama. Next base: position 11,050,185 of record NC_083693.1, on the reverse strand, counting down.
CTCTGGGTCTTCCCAGTGCACCAGGCCGGAGCACTTGTCTCATGCATCCCACCTGGGCTGGTGATCTGTTTCACCATAGATAGTATACATGCTGTTCTTTTGAAATATCCCACCCTCACATTCTCCCACAAAGTTCAAAAGTCTGTTCTGTATTTCTGTGTCTCTTTTTCTGTTCTGTATATAGGGTTATCGTTATCACCTTTCTAAATTCCATATACATGTGTCAGTATGCTGTAATGTTCTTTATCTTTCTGGCTTACTTCACTCTGTATAATAGGCTCCAGCTTCATCCATCTCATTAGGACTGGTTCAAATGAATTCTTTTTAATGGCTGAGTAATATTCCATGGTGTATATATACCACAGCTTCCTTATCCATTCATCTGCTGATGGGCATCTAGGTTGCTTCCATGTCCTGGCTATTATAAACAGTGCTGCGATGAACATTGGGGTGCACGTGTCTCTTTCAGATCTGGTTTCCTCAGTGTGTATGCCCAGAAGTGGGATTGCTGGGTCATATGGCAGTTCTATTTCCAGTTTTTTAAGAAATCTCCACACTGTTTTCCATAGCGGCTGTACTAGTTTGCATTCCCACCAACAGTGTAAGAGGGTTCCCTTTTCTCCACACCCTCTCCAGCATTTATTGCTTGTAGACTTTTGGATAGCAGCCATCCTGACTGGCGTGTAATGGTACCTCATTGTGGTTTTGATTTGCATTTCTCTGATAATGAGTGATGTTGAGCATCTTTTCATGTGTTTGTTAGCCATCTGTATGTCTTCTTTGGAGAAATGTCTGTTTAGTTCTTTGCCCCATTTTTTGATTGGGTCATTTCATTTTTTAATTGGGTTATTTGAGTTTTTGTCATTGAGTGGTAGGCATTGTTCGCGTATTTTGGTAGTTAAGCCTTTGTTGATATCATCATTTGCAAATATCTTCTCCCAGTCCACAGGTTGTCTTTTCATTTTGTTTATGGTTTCCTATGGCTTTCCTGGGAGCTCAGTTGGTAAAGAATCCGCTCTCAATGTGGGAGATCCCAGTTTGATTCCTGTGTCAGGAAGATCTGCTGGAGAAGGGCTCCCTTGTGGCTCAGCTGTTGAAGAATCTGCCTGCAATGTGGGAGACCTGGGTTCAATCCCTGGGTTGGGAAGATCCCCTGGAGAAGGGAAAGGCTACTCACTCCAGTATTCTGGCCTGGAGAATTTGATGGACTGTAGTCCATGGGGTTGCAAAGAGTTGGACACTGAGCCACTTTCACTTTCATCCTCTGCGAAAGCTTTTAAGTTTGATTAGGCTCCATTTGTTTAATTTTACTTTTATTCCTATTGCACTGGAAGACTGATGTAAGTTTACATTGGTACAATTTATGTCAGAGGACATTTTGCCTTTTTTTCTTATATGATTTTTATGGTGTCATATCTTATATTTAAGTCTTTAAAGGATTTTGAGTTTATTTTTATGTATGGTGTGAATGAGTGTTCTCTATTGTATATTCTTGCATCATTTGTCAAACATTAATTGATGTAGGTGTGTGGATTTATTTCTGGGCTTTCTATTCTGTTCTGTTGATCAATATGTCTGTTTTTGAGCCAATACCACATGTTTTAACTACTGTACCTTGGTAGTTCTGTCTGCAGTCTGAGAAGGTTCTACCTCCTGCTTGGTCTTTTTCCCCCCTCAGGATTGCTTTGGCAATTCTTAAAATTTTATGATTCCATATAAATTTTAGGATTATTTGTTGTAATTCTGTAAGAAATATTGTGGGTAATTTGATAGAGATCACATCAAGTCTGTAGATTGTTTTGGCCACTTGAACAATATTAATCCTTACAACCCAAGAGCATGGGATAGCTTTATTTTGAATCCTCTTTAATTCCCTTTATCAAAGTATTTTAGTTCTCAGCAAATAAGTGTTTCACATCCTTGGTCATATTTATTCCTAAATGTTTTATTCATTTTGACTCGATTTTAGAAGCAAGTTTTAAAACCTTTCTCTTCCCACTTCCCTCTTCACCTGATCCCTCTGGGGAATAAATCCATGGCTGATTCATGTCTATGTATGGGAAAAACCACTACAATATTGTAAAGTAATTAGCCTCCAACTAATAAAAATAAATGAAAAAAAAAAAAGCCTTTCTCTTTCTAACATTTCCTTGTTGCTGTACAGAAATGAATCAGATTTTTGAATGCCAATCTTGTATCCTGATATCTTGTTAAATTTATCAGTTCTAATTGTTTTAGGGTTTTCATATTTGATATCATGTCATCTGCATAAAATGACAATTTTACTTCTTTTTGATTTGAATATATTTTATTTCTTTATCTTATTGAATTTGAATTAATCTGAATATCTTTTATTTCCTTATCTTTAATTTCTTTTTTTCCCATTTATTTTTATTAGTTGGAGGTTAATTACTTCACAATATTGTAGTGCTTTTTGCCATACATTGACATGAATCAGCCATGGATTTACATGTGTTCCCCATCCCAATTCCCCCTCCTGCCTCCCTCCCCACCCCATCCCTCTGGGTCTTTCCAGTGCACCAGCTCTAAGCGCTTGTCTAATGCATCCAACCTGGGCTGGTGATCTGTTTCACCCTTGATATCTTTAATTTCTTTATCTTGATTTCTATAGCTACAACATTCAGTATATTGAATACAAGTGATGGCAGTGGGTATCCTTGTCTTGTTCAGATTTTTATGGGAAGTCTTTCAACTTTTCACTGTTGAGTGTTATATTGGCTGTGGGTTTGTTATAAATAGATTTTATTGTATTGAAATATGCTCCCTCTACCCTGTTTCCTAAGTTTTTTTAAAATCATGAATCAATGCTGAATTTTGTCAAATGCTTTTTCTGCATCTACTGAGATGATCATGTAGTTTTTTTGTCTTTTGTTTTGTTGATATGGCATTAACTGTGGTATTGACACACTGATTGACTTGTATATGTTGAGTTATTATTGTGACTGTGGTATAAATTCAACCTGATTGCCATGTATGAACTTTTTAATGTATTGTTGGATTTGGTTTATTAATATTTTGTTTGGGTTTATGCTGTATATGCATTTTATTAATATAGTTTCTCATGTTTATAAACAGTTCAGATATATTTGACCTGTTTATAAACAGATCAGAAATATGGCATCACCAACTCAATGGACATGAGTTTGAGCAAGCCCCTGGAATTGGTGATGGACAGAGAAGCCTGGTATGCTGCAATCCATGGGGTTGCAAAGAGTCAGACACGACTGAGCAACTGAACTGAACCGATATATTTACCTTCTCTATATGGTATAGAAAGTGATGCTGAAAGCACATTAAAGTACTGTTTAGCAATTTGTGTTTCAATATTTTTGAGAATGATCTAGATAGTCATTGAATGTTTATTATTTACCTTAGTTTAGTACAGATTTAATGGCTTCCCTGGTGATTCAGTTGGTAAAGAATCTGCCTGCAATGCAGGAGACCTGAGTTCAGTCCCTGGGTCAGGAAGATTCCCCTGGAGAAGGAAATGGCAACCCACTCTAGTATGCTTATCTGAGAAATCCCATGGATAGAGGAGCCTAGCAGGCTCCAGTCCATGGGCCTGCAAGAATCAGACACAGCTTAGTGACTAAACCACCACCAGTACAGATTTAGTTTCAAGTTACTACAATGTCTCTCTCTTCAGTTGCTAAGTCGTGAACATCAGACACATGAAAACAATGTCTTATAGCTTTTACCCTAAAATTTTTTAGCTATGGGGATTTCAAAAGAGTTGGACATGACTTAGGGGCTGAACAACAACACTAAAATTTTTCATAAAATTCCCTGGTTTATGTCCATTTTATAGTTTTATCTGAGTTGTGATTCTGGAAAATGGGATAATTTAAGGTTAAATATTTATCACTATTTATGGAGGAGACTTTTAAGATTTTCTTTCATCTTGATATGTAATCTAGTGGAGGCTCTAGACTTGTTTTAGCCCAGTGACGGGGGAGATGTCTAGCAATTGTCTCAGTTCAGTTCCTCGGTCATGTCCAACTCTTTGGGACCCCCATGGACTGCAGCACGCCAGGCTTCCCTGTCCACCACCAACTCCCAGAGCTTGCTCAAACTCATGTCCACCTAGTCTGTGATGCCCTCCAACCATTTTATCCTCTGTCATCCCCTTTTCCTGCTTTCAGTCTTTCCCAGCATCAGGGTCTTTTCCAATGAGTCAGTTCTTTGCATCAGGTGGGCAAAGTATTGGAGCTTCAGCATCACTCAGTCCAATGAATACTCAGGGTTGATTTCCTTTGAAAATGAAATTGTTAGTCACTCAGTCATGTCCTACTCTTTGTGAGCCCATGAATTGTGGCCTTCCAGGCTCTCTGTACATGGAATTCTCCAGGCAGGAATACTGGATTGGGTTGCCATTCCCTTCTCCAGGGGTGATTTCCTTTAGGATTGACTGATTTGGTCTCTGTGGTGTCCAAGGGACTATCAAGAGTCTCCTCCAGAACCACAGTTCAAAAGCATCAATTCTTTTGGCACTAAGCAGCATTTATGGTCCAACTCTCACATCTGTGCATGACTACCGGAAAAACAACAGCTTTGACTATACAGACCTTTGTTGGCCATGTGATGTCTCTACTTTTTAATACACTGTCTAGGTTTGTCATAGCTTTCCTTCCAAGGAGCAAGCGTCTTCCAATTTCATGGCTGCATCACTGTCTGCAGTGATTTTGGGGCCCAAGAAAATAAAATATGTCACTGCTTCCACATTTTCCCCATCTATTTGACATGAAGTAACAGGACAAGAAATCAGGTTGATTATGTTCTTTGCAGCCAAAGATGGAGAAGTTCTATACAGTCAGCAAAAACAAGACCGGGAGCTGACTGTGGCTCAGATCATGAACAACTTATTGCCAAATTCAGACTTAAACTGAAGAAAGTAGGGATAACCACTAGGCCATTCAGGTATGACCTAAATCAAATCCCTTATGACTATACAGTGGAAGTGAGAAATAGATTTAAGGGACTAGATCTGATAGGAAGAGAGCCTGATGAACTATGGACGGAGGTTCATGACATTGTAAAGGAGACAGGGATCAAGACCCTCCCCATGGAAAAGAAATGCAAAAAGGCAAAATGGTTGTCTGAGGAGGCCTTACAAATAGCTGTGAAATGAAGAGAAGAGAAAAGCAAAGGAGAAAAGGAAAGATATTCCCATTTGAATGCAGAGTTTCAAAGAATAGCAAGGAGAGATAAGAAAGCCTTCCTCAGCGATCAATGCAAAGAAATAGAGGAAAACAACAGAATGGGAAAGACTAGAGATCTCTTCAAGAAAATTAGAGATACCAAGGGAACATTTCATGCTAAAATGGGCTCAATAAAGGACCTAACAGAAGCAGAAGATATTAAGAAGAGGTGGCAAGAATACACAGAAGAACTGTACAAAAAAGATCTTCATGACCCAGATAATCATAATGGTGTGATCACTCACCTAGAGCCAGACATCCTGGAATGTGAAGTCAAGTGGGTTTTAGAAAGCATTACTACGAACAAAGCTAGTGGAGGTGATGGAATTCGTTGAGCTATTTCAAATCCTGAAAGATGATGCTATGAAAGTGCTGCACTCAATATGCCAGCAAATTTGGAAAACTCAGCAGTGGCCACAGGACTAGAAAAGGTCAGTTTTCATTCCAATCCCTAAGAAAGGCAATGCCAAGGAATGCTCATACTACCATACAATTGCACTCATCTCACACGCTAGTAAAGTAATGCTCAAAATTCTCCAAGCCAGGCTTCAGCAATACGTGAACTGAGAACTTCCAGATGTTCAAGCTGGTTTTAGAGAAGGCAGAGGAACCAAAGATCAAATTGCCAATATCCGCTGAATCATCGAAAAAGCAATAGAGTTCCAGAAAAACATCTATTTCTGCTTTATTGACTATGCCAAAGCCTTCGACTGTGTGGATCACAATAAACTGTGGAAAATTCTGAAGGAGATGGGAATACCAGACCACCTGACCTGCCTCTAGAGAAACCTGTATGCAGGTCAGGAAGCAACAGTTAGAACTGGACATGGAACAACAGACTGGTTCCAAATAGGAAAAGGAGTATGTCAAGGCTACATATTGTCACCCTGCTTATTTAACTTATATGCAGAGTACATCATGAGAAACACTGGGCTGGATGAAGCACAAGCTGAAATCAAGATTGCCAGGAGAAATATCAATAACCTCAGATATGCAGATGACACCACCCTTATGGCAGTGAGTGAAGAGGAACTAAAAAGCCTCTTGATGAAAGTGAAAGAGGACAGTGAAAAAGTTGACTTAAAGCTTAACATTCAGAAAACTAAGATCATGGCATCTGGTCCCATCATTTCACAGGAAATAGATGAGGAGACAGTGGAAACAGTGTCAGACTTTATTTTTTGGGGCTCCAAAATGACTGCAGGTGGTGATTGCAGCCATGAAATTAAAAGACGCTTACTTCTTGGAAGGAAAGTTATGACCAACCTAGATAGCATATTAAAAAGCAGAGCGATTACTTTGCCAACAAATGTCCATCTGGTCAAGGCTATGGTTTTTCCAGTGGTCATGTATGGATATGAGAGTTGGAATGTGAAGAAAACTGAGCACTGAAAATTTGATGCTTTTGAACTGTGGTGTTGGAGAAGACTCTTGAGAGTCCCTTGGACTGCAAGGAGATCCAACCAGTCCATCTTGAAGGAGGTAAGTCCTGGGTGTTCATGGGAAGGACTGATGCTGAAGCTGAAACTCCAACACTTTGGGCACCTCATGCGAAGAGTTGACTCATTGGAAAAGACCCTAATGCTGGGAGGGATTGGGGGCAGGAGGAGAAGGGGATGACAGAGGATGAGATGGCTGGATGGCATCACAGACTCGATAAGCATGAGTTTGAGTAAATACCAAACTCCAATGATGGACAGGGAAGCCTGGTGGGCTGCGATTCATGGGGTCGCAAAGAGTCAGACGTGACTGAAGTGAACTGAACTGAATGGGACAAGATGGCATGATCTCAGTTTTTTGAATGTTGAATGTTAAGCCAGCATTTTCACTCTCCTCTTTCACCCTTGTCAGGAGCTCTTTAGTCCTTCACTTTGTGCCATTAGGGTTCTATCGTCAGCATATATGATGTTACTGATTTTGCCCTGGCAATCTTTATTTCAGCTTGTGAGTCAACCAGTCTGGTATTTTGTGTGATTAATCTGCATATAAGTTAAATAAGTAGGGTGACAATATACAGCCTTGACTTACTCCTTTCCCAATTTGGAACCATTCTGTTTTTCATGTGCGGTTCTAACTGTTGCTTCTTGAGCTGCATACAGATTTCACAAGAGGCAGGTAAGGTAGTCTGGTATTCCCAACTCTTTAAGAATTTTTCATAGTTTTTTTGATCCACACAGTCAAAGGCTTTAGCATAGTTAGTGAAGCAGAAGTAGATGTTTCTCTGGAATTCTCTTGCTCTTTCTATGATCCAGTGGATGTTGGTAGTTTGATCTATGATTCCTCTGCCTTTTTTAACTAGTTTGAAATTTGGAAGTTCTCAGTTCACATACTGTTAAGTTTATCTTGAAGGATTTTGAGCAGTGCTTTGTTTGCATATGAAATGAATGCAATTGTGCAGTGTCTTGAACCTTCTTTGGCATTGTTCTTCTTTGGGATTGGAATGAAAACGTGCCTTTTGCAGTCCTGTGGCCACTGCTGAGTTTTCCAAATTTTCTGGCATATTGAGTGCAGCACTTTCACAGAATCATCTTTTAGGATTTGAAATAGCTCAGCTAAAATTATATCACACCCACTAGCTGCATTGTAGTAATGCTTCCTAAGGCCCATTTGACTTCACACTCCTGGCTCTAGATGAATAACCACACCACTGTGGTTGTCCAAGTCATTAAAATCGTTTTTTAGGTATAGTTCTTCTGTATATTCTTGCCTCTTCTTAAAATCCTCTTAATATCTTCTTCTGTTAGATCCAAACTCTTTCTATATTTTATTGTGCCCATGTTTGCATGAAATATTTCCTTGGTATCTTTAATTTTCTTGAAGAGATCTCTACTCTTTCCCATTTGCCATTTTCCTCTATTTCTTTGCATTGTTCACTTAAGGCTATTTTACCTCTCCTGCTATACTTTGGAACTCTGCATTCAGATGGGCATATCTTTCCTTTTCTCCTTTGCCTTTCACTTCTCTCTTCCCAGCTATTTTTAAGGCCTCCTCAGACAACCATTTTGTCCTTTTGCATTCCTTTTCTTGGGCATGGTTTTGATCACTGCTTCCTGTATTATGTTATGAACCTCTGACCATAGTTCTTCAGGCACTCTATTAGATCAAATCCCTTGAATCTATTTGTTACTTCCACTATATAATCATAAGGGATTTGATTTAGATCATGCCTGAATGGCCTAGTGGTTTCCCTATTTTCTTCAAATTAAGTCTGAATTTTGCAGTGAGGAGTTCATGATCTGAGCCACAGTCATATCCCAGTCTTGTTTTTGCTGACTATATAGAGCTCCATCTTTACCTGCTAAGAATATAATCAATCTGATTTTAGTATTTACCATCTGGTGATGTCCATGTGTAGAGTCATCTCTTGTGTTGTTGGAAGAGGCTGTTTGCTATGATTAGTTCATTCTCTTGGCAAAACTCTGTTAGCCTTTGGCCTACTTTATTTTGTACTCCAAGGCCAAACTTGCCTGTTACTCCAGGTATCTCTTGGCTTTCTATTTTTGCATTTCAGTCCCCTATGATAAAAAGGACATCTGCCTTTGGTGTTAGTTCTAGGAGGTCTTGTAGGCCTTCACAGAACTGTTCAACTTCAGCTTCTTCAGCATTAGTGGTTGCGGCATAGACTTGGATTACTGTGATATTGAATGGTTTGCCTTGAAAATGAACCAAGATCATTGTGTCCTTTTTGATATTGCACACAAGTACTGCATTTCAGACTCTTTTGTTGACTATGAGGGTTGCTGCATTTCTTTTTTAAATTAATTAATTTGCTTTAATTGGAAGCTAATTACTTTATAATATTGTAGTGGTATTTGTAATACATTGACATAAATCAGCCTTGGGTGTACATGTGACCCCCATCCTGAAACCCCTTTCTGTCCCTCAGGGTCACCCCAGTGCACCAGCCGTGAGCACCCTGTCTCATGCATCAAACCTGGACTGGTGATCTATTTCACATAAGGTAATATACATGTTTCAGTGCTATTCTCTCAAATCACCCCATCCTCACCTTCTCCCACAGAGTCCAAACTCCGTTCTTTATCTCTGTGTCTCTTTTGCTGTCTCACATATAGGGTCATCATTACCATCTTTCTAAATTCCATATATATGCATTAATATACTGTATTGGTGTTTTTCTTTCTGACTTACTTCATTCTGTATAATAGCCTCCAGTTTCATCCTCCTCATTAGAACTGATTCAAATGTGTTCTTTTTAAAAGCTGAGTAATATTCCATTGTGCATATGTACCACAGCTTTCTTATTCATTTCTCTGCTGATGGACATCTAGGTTGCTTCCATGTCCTAGCTATTGTAAACAGTGCTGTAATGAACACTGGGGGCTCCATTTCTTTAAATGAATTCTTTCCCACAGTAATAGATATAATGGTCATCTGAATTAAATTCACCCATTCTGGTCCGTTTTAGTTCATTTCAGTTCAGTTCAGTCGCTCAGTCATGTCCGACTCTTTGCAACCCCATGAACTGCAGAACACCAGGCCTCCCTGTCCATCACCAACTCCCAGAGTCCACCCAAACCCATGTCCATTGTGTCAGTGATGCCATCCATCCATCTCATCCTCTGTCGTCTCCTTCTCCTCCTGCCCTCAATCTTTCCCAGCATCAGGGTCTTTTCAAATGAGTCAGCTCTTCGCATCAGGTGGCCAAAGTATTGGAGTTTCAGCTTCAACATCAGGCCCTCCAATGAACACTCAGGACTGATCTCTTTTAGAATGGACTGGCTAGATCTCTTCGAAGTAAGGGACTCTCAAGAGTCTTCTCAAACACCACAGTTCAAAAGCATCAATTCTTTGGCACTCAGCTTTCTTTATAGTACAACTCTCACATCCATACTTGACTACTGGAAATACTATAGCCTTGGCTAGATGGACCTTTGTTGCAAAGTGATGTCTCTGCTTATTAATATGTTGTCTAGGTTGGTCATAACTTTCCTTCTAAGGAGCAAGCGTTATGGCTTGTAATCACCATCCTCAGTGATTTTAGAGCCCAGAAAAATGAAGTCAGCCACTGTTTCCACTGTTTCCCCACCTATTTGCCATGAAGTGATGGAACCGGATACCATGATCTTAGTTCTCTGAATGTTGAGCTTTAAGCCAACTTTTTCACTATCCTCTTTCACTTTCATCAAGAGGCTCTTTAGTTTTTCTTCACTTTCTGAAATAAGGGTGGTGTCACCTGCATTTCTGAGATTATCGATATTTCTCCTGGCAATCTTGATTCCAGCTTGTGTCTCCTCCAGCCCAGTGTTTCTCATGATGTACTCTGCATATAAGTTAAATAAGCAGGGTGACAGTATACAGCCTTGACATACTCCTTTTCCTATTTGGAACCAGTCTGTTGTTCCATGTCCAGTCCTAACTGTTGCTTCCTGACCTGCATACAGGTTTCTCTAGAGGCAGATCAGGTGATCTGGCATTCCCATCTCTTTCAGAATTTCCCACAGTTTATTGTCACACAGTCAAAAGCTTTGGCATAGTCAATAAAGCAGAAATAGATGTTTTCCTGGAACTCTATTGCTTTTTCAATGATTCAGCGGATGTTTGATCTCTGGTTCCTCTGCCTTTCATAAAACCAGCTTGAACATCCGGAAGTTCATGGTTCACATGTTGATGAAGCCTGGCTTGGAGAATTTTGAGCATTACTGTACTAGTGTGTGAGATGAGTGCAATTGTGTCGTAGTTTGAGCATTCTTTGGCATTGCCTTTCTTTGGGACTGGAATGAAAACTCACCTTTTCCAGTCCTCTTGTGGCCACTGCTGAGTTTTCCAAATTTGCTGGCATATTGAGTGCAGCACTTTCACAGCATCATATTTTAGGATTTGAAATAGCTCAACGAATTCCATCACCTCCACTAGCTCTGTTTGTAGTGATGCTTCCTAAGGCCCACTTGACTTTACATTCCAGGATGTCTGGCTGTAGGTGAGTGATCACACCATTGTGCTTATCTGGGTCTTGAAGATCTTTTTTGTACAGTTCTTCTGTGTATTTTTGCCAGCTCTTCTTAATATTTTCTGCTTCTGTTAGGTCCATACCATTTCTGTCACCAGATGGTCAACACCGGCATCAGATTGATTATATTCTTTGCAGCCTAAAATGGGGAAACTCTATACAGTCAGCAAAAACAACTGGGAGCTGACTGTGGCTCAGATCATGAACTCCTTATTGCCAAATTCAGATTTAAATTGAAGAAATTAGGGAAAACCACTAGACCATTTGGGTATGACATAAATCACATAAGTGATATCACATGGTATTTTTTTTTCTCTTTGTGACTTACCTTACTGAGTATGATAATCTCTAGATCTATCCATGTTGCTGCAAATGTCATTGTTTTATTCTCTATTATGCCTAAGTAGTATTTAAATACACATACTTCCCTACTAGCTCAGTGGTAAAGGATATGTCTGCCAGTGCAGGAGATATGTGTTTGATCCCTGGGTTAGAAAGACATTCTGAAGAAGAAAATGGCAACCCACTCCAGTATCCTTTCCTGTGAAACCCCATGGACAGAGGAGCCTGGTAGGCTATGGTTCATGGGGTTGCAAAAACAGCCAGACACGACTTAGCAACTAAACAATGGCTGAGTAGTATTCCAATACATACACACCAGATTTTCATTATCCATTCATCTGTCAATAGACATATAGGTTGTTTGAATGTCTTGAATATTGAAAATAGTGCTGATATAAATATTGGGGTGCATGTATGTTTCCAAACTAGAGTTTTCTCGGGATATATGCTTAGGAGAGAGACTGGTGGATCATATGGTAACTACATTTGTTTAGGAACCTCCATACTGTTTTCCATTATGGCTGCACCAATTTAAAATGCCACCAACAGGGGGTGTAGGAGGGTTCTTTCTTCTCCTCACCCTCTACAGTATTTGTTATTTGTAGACTATTTTTTTATTATTATATTTTATTTTCCTTTTTTAACTCAAAAAATTGCCAGACTCTGCTGGATCATTGAAAGAGCAAGAGAGTTCCAGAAAAACATCTATTTCTGCTTTATTGACTATGCCAAAGCCTTTGACTGTGTGGATCATAATAAACTGTGGAAAATTCTGAAGGAGATGGGAATACCAGACCACCTGACCTGCCTTTTTTTTTTTTTTTTTTTTGCTTAGGGATTATTTATTTTTATTTTTTTATTTTTCATTCATTTTTATTAGTTGGAGGCTAATTACTTTACAATACTGTAGTTTTTTTTTTTCCATATATTGACATGGATCAGCCATGGATTTACATGTGTTCCCCATCCTGATCCCCACTCCCACCTCCCTCCACATCCCATTTAAATATTTGTAGACTTTTAAATGATGGCCATTATGGCAGGTGTGAGGTAATATCTCATAGCAGTTTTGATTTGCATTTCTCTAATAATTAGCAAGGTTGAGTATCTTATCATATGCCTATTGGTTTTCTGTATTTTTTTTCTTTTTTTTGGAGGAATGTCTGTTTAGGTCTTCTGCCATTTTTCAATTGGGTTGTTTTATTTTTTGTTATTGAGTTGTATGAGTTGTTTACATATTTTGGCAATTAAACCCTTGTTGGTCACATTACTTGCAATCTTTTCTTCCATTCTTAGTTATTTTTTCATTTTGCTTATGGTTTCCTTTCCTGTGCAAAAGCTTATAGGTTTGATTAGGTCCAATTTGTTTATTTTTTACTTTCATTCTAGTGCCTTTAGAGACTGACCTATGAAACACTGGTACAATTTATTTCAGAGAATTGCTTGCATTTGCTTTCTTCCAGAAGTTTTATGATGTCACATGTTACATTTAAGTTTTTAAGCAACTTTGAGTTTATTTTTGTATATGGTGTGAGAAAATGTTCTAACTTCTTTAATTTACATGGGGTTGTCTACCTTCCCCAACACTACATGGTGAAGAGCCTCTTTTCTCTGTTCTTTATTCCTGCCTCCTTTTTTGAAGATTAATTGTATCCAGGTGTCTCAGTTCATTTCTGGGCTCTCTACTCTGTTCCATTAATCAATATGTTTGTTTTTGTGCAAATATCATGTTGTCTTGATTACTGTAACTTTGTAGTATTGTTTGAAGTCTGGGAGGGTTATGCCTTCTGCTTTGTTCATTTTCCTCAGAGTTGCTTTGGCAATTCTAGTTCTTTCATGGATTTAAAAAAAAAATAAATTTTAAGATTATTTGTTCTAGTTCTGTGAAAGTGTAATTTGATAGGAATCACATTAAATCTGTAGATTACTTTGGATGTTTGTGCTTAGTGGCCAAGTTGTGTCCAGCTCTCTGTGACCCATTTGGACTGTAGCCTGCCAGGCTCCTCTGTCCATGGGATTTATCAGGCAAGAATACTGGAGTGGGTTGCCATATCCTCCTCCAGGAGACCTTTCTATCCCAGGGATTGGACCTGCATCTCCAGTGTCTTCTGCATTGCAGATGGATTCTTCCTCTACTTTTTTGGAGAGTCTAAGAAGAAAAGGTATAAGTTCTTCTTTGTATGTTTGGTAGAATTCCCTGGTGAAATCATCTGTTCCTGGACTTCTGTTTTCAGGGTTTTTTTTCCCTCACAGAGTCTATTTCACTTCTACTGATTGATATGTTCATTTTATCTATTTCTTCTTTTTTAGAAGATAATTTTATTTACTTATTTTTGGCTATGCTGGATCTTCATTGCTGTGTAGGCTTTTCTCTAGTTGTGGTGAGTGGGAACTATTCTCCAGTTGTGGTGAGTAGCTTCTCACTGCAGTGGATTCTATTGTGGAGGATGGGCTCTAGGCACATGGGCTTCAGTAGTTCTGTCTCCCAGGTTCTAGAACACAGGCTCAGGAGTTGTGGCACATGGGCTTAATTGCTCCACAGCATGAGAGGTCTTCTTGAACTAGGGATTGACTCCATGTCTCATGCATTGGCAGACAGATTCTTTACTATTGAGTCATTGGGGAAGCCTGCATTTCTTCTTGATTCAGTGTTGGTTGGCTGAATGTTTTTAGAAATGTCTGTTTATTCTAGGTTGTCTCATACGTGTACATATAGTTGTTTGTAGTATTCTCTTATGGTATTTTGGAATTCTGCAGTAACAGTTGTTATTTCTCCTCTTTCCTTTACTAATTTATTTGGGTCTTTTTTCTTCTTGGTGAGCTATGCTAGTGGTTAGTCAGTTTTGTTTATATTTTTAACAAAACAGGTCTTGGTTTTGTAGATGTCTTCTATTTTTTCTCTATTTTGTTTATTTCCTTTCTGATTTTTATTATTTCATTCTTCTGCTGACTTTGGGTTTTGTTTGCTCTTCTTTTTCCTAATTTTTTTAAGTTGTAGGTTAAGATGTTTATTTTAGAATTTTCTTACCTTTTGAGGAAGTTCAGCATGAACTTCCCTCTAAGAACTGCTTTAGCTGCACCCTGTTTATTTGTTATGGCTGTGTTTCAATTGTTGTGTCAAGGTATTTTAAATTTCCTTTGATTTCATTGTTGATCCATTGTTTTTTGTTTTTAGTAAATTTTTTTAGTGTTCATGTGTTCACTCTTTTCCCTTCTTTTCTAAGACTGAGTCTAGTTTTATACTATTTGGTTTCAGAAAAAATGCTTTGAATGATTTCTATTTGTTCAGTTTTTGAGGCTTGTTTTCTGACCTAATATGTGGTCTATCCTAGAAAATATTTCTTGTGTGCTTGAAAAGAAACGTGTATCAAGTTTTGTGGATGTAGTATAATATAAAAACCAATTAAATATAGCTAATATTTTATATCTTTTTGAACCTCTGTTGCCTTACAGTATTGATTTTCTGTCTAGATGATCTGTTCATATATATATCAGTGGGATGTTAAATTTTCCTATTATTGTATTAGTGTCAATTTCTCCCTTTCTGTATTTGTTTTTACATATTAAGATGCTTCCATGTTGGGTTCATAAATATTAACACGTGTAGTATCCTCTCCTTGCATTGATCCTTTTATGATTATACAGTGTCCTTCTTTATCCTTCTTTATGGCCTCTGTTTTAAAGTCTATGTTGTCTGATATTATTATTGCTATTCCCATTTTCTTGTCTTTTCTGTTTGCATAAAATATTTTTTTCTATCCCGTCACTTTCAATCTGTGTGACATTTATCCAAAGTGGGTCTCTTGTAGGCAGCATATTCAGCCTCTGGTTTTTTTTTTTATTTGTTTTTCATTTATTTTTATTAGTTGGAGGCTAATTATTTTACAATAGTGTAGTGGTTTTTATCATACATTGACATGAATTAGCCTCAGCCTCTGTTTTTTAAATCCAGTTGTGACATTTATCCAAAGTGGGTCTCTTGTAGGCAGCATATTCAGCCTCTGGTGTTTTTTTTTTTTTTTTTTTCATTTATTTTTATTAGTTAGAGTCTAATTACTTTATAATAGTGTAGTGGTTTTTGTCATACATTGACATGAATTAGCCTCAGCCTCTGTTTTTTAAATCCAGTTGTGACATTTATCCAAAGTGGGTCTCTTGTAGGCAGCATATTCAGCCTCTGGTGTTTTTTTTTAATTTCATTTATTTTTATTAGTTGGAAGCTAATTACTTTACAGTAGTGTAGTGGTTTTTGTCATACATTGACATGAATTAGCCTCAGCCTCTGTTTTTTTAAATCCAGTTGTTGCCTGGAGCATTTAGTCCATTGACATATAAAGTAATTATTGATAAATACGTTTTCATTGCCATTTAAAACCTTCTTTTCCATTGACTTTTGGAAAAAACTAAGTTCTTTGTTCAGTTCTTCACGTTTATTCGTTTGCCATAAATTATAGATATAACTTCTTTTATAAAATTATTTTTTTAATCTATTTACTGGCTTATTTAAGTGAACTTCAATCCTTTTATATATTTGCATTTCCTATTGTAATTTTTTCTTTTCTGAGATTCTTGCCTGTTTTCTATGCAGAGAAACCTTTGAATATTTATTTTTGGGAGGTTTAGTATTGCTGTTTTCTTTTAATTTTTGGTTGCCTGGAAAATTATCTCTCCTATTTTAAATGACAGTCTTGCTGGGTAGATTATTATAAATATCAGGATTTTCTCTTTCTGGACTTAGAATATATTATGTCACTGCCGTTGGCCTGCAAAATTTATTTAGAGAAATGATCTGATAGTCTTAAATGGGTTCCCTTTTCATTAATACTTGTTTTTTTCTTGCAGTCTTTAGAATACTCTCTAACTTTTACCATTTTAATCATAATATGTCTTGGTATGGGTTTGTTTGGGTTTATCTTATTTGAGACCCACTGCTTTTTTGTACCTGGATATTTGTTTTCTTCTTTTGGTTTGGTGTTTTTAGACATAATTTCTTCAAACACCTTTTTGATGTCTTTCTCTATTTTCCTCTGGAACCCCTATTATAACATAGGTTAGCATGCTTTATATTATTTCATGTATATTTCTACGCTACTTTTATTTTTTTATTTGTCTTTCAGTCTTCTTTTTGGGTGATTTCCATTATTCTATCTTCCAGACTAGTTTTTCATTCTTCTATGTTATTGTTTGCTTTTCATTTCTTCTAGATTGGTTTTTAATCTCCTTAAATTAGTTGTCTAATTTTGGTTCTTCATTGTGTTTCCAGTTCCTTTATTGGTGATATACATTTCTACTGATAATCTTTCTTAATTTCTTTAAATTTTTACTACCTCCTTTTGAACTAAAAGTCTGTTAGACTGATGATGTCTTTTTCACGATTTGTTCTTTCAGGGGATTTATCTTGTCCTTTTCATTGGGAGTAGGTCCTCTACTGTTTCATTTGACTTAACTTTCTCTGTCTTTAAGAATTTAGGAGTAACAGTTATTTGTTTTGGTCTTGAAATGGCGTTTTTTTTTTTTTTTTGTGTGTGTGAGACTGTCCCTGTTTAGATGGTGTGAATCCAGTATCCTTGGTGTGAGAATTGTTTTTGGTATGGATGCCAGCCACATGTCCCTCAGAATGTACTGGTCATTCTCTCCTTGAGAGGGGGGTGTGATTGGTGTTGGCCACCAGGGCCCGCTCTGAATGTGAGGTGGGGTCTCCTCATTGCTCTATGGCTAAGGCAGCCCTGTGGAGGCAGGGCCTACTTCCCAGTAGTTTGAGTAGAAGAACTGAGGGCTGGGTTTGATAAGGCTCTATCGCCCTTGAGTGCGTGCTTTGCTCAATAGGAAGTGAGCCCTATTGAATCAAGTGAGGCTCATGAGGTCCTAGTGAACCTATGCACCATCTGTGCAGGCATCTTCCCAGAAGCAGCTCAAGGTCATGTACCTTTCTCCATTGTGTTTGTCTCAGACTTATTGGTAGGCTGTGTGATGGAGTGTACTGGTGCTGCAGGCTGAGGTGTTGTGGTTGCAGGAATTGAGGCGGTTGTGCTGCAGCCTGGGACCTACACTGATGCTCTCACAAGTCTCTCCCAGGAACTAGCTGCTCCAGATCTGGCTCCGTGGTGCAGTGTAGGGTGGGCTGAACTGGAGTGCTTCCACCAGCACCTGTTGTGTACTCCTCCTCAGCAGCAGTCCACCTAAGATGTACATTTCTGTGACAGTATTTGGTGTGTGGGTCAAAAAAAGCTCACAGCTGCTAGACCTGTCCCCATTGTGCAGGTATTATAAATAGACTCGGAGGCCAAATCTATCCCTGCTGTGTGCATACTCACAAAGCCTTCTGTGGCTGAACCTTCCCCTGCAGTGCAAGCACTGACCTTGGGCACTAATGCTGAGCCTAGATCCACCATGCAAGTGTGACAATAGGCTCTGATGCTGAACATGCACCCTACATAAATTCATCAAAAATGGGCTTCAAGGTTCAGAATGGACTATATCCCAGGCTCTTGGACTGTCTCTGGACAGCTAGACTATGTCTTATTCCAGGAACTAACTACCCAAGATTCAGCACTTAGGCATTATGTGTACTAGCAGCCTTGCCTGGTATGTAGTTTGGACTTGGAAGTGTAACAAGGTGGCAACCCTCAGCCCTGGTCTCTTTCCACCTCTTTTAACCTTCCTACAAGGTTGATAAGTGGTATAGCTACTATTTTCTGTATATTTGCCTTTACCATTGAGTTTTTCTCTCTCATAATATTTATATTTCTAGTTGTGTTCCTTTTACTCCCTGGAGAGAAGACTTGTAGAGATGGTTTAATGGCGGTAAAGTCTTTAAGCTTTTGCTTGTCTAAAAAAACAAAACAAAACAACACAAAACACTGGATCATAGTGTTCATATGCCAGTCTGAATCACAGTCTTGCCAGGCAGAGCATTCTTGGTTATAGGTGTTTTCCTTAAATTTGTTGTTTTCCAGTCAATAACATGTGTCTGATTCTTTGTGACCTCAAGGACTCTAGCCCACCAGCCTCCTCTGTCCATGGGGATTCTCCAGGCAAGAATACTGGAGTAGGTTGCCATTCCCTTCCAGGATCTTCTCAAACTCATGTCCATTGAGTTGGCAATGCTATCTAACCATTTTATCTTCTACTAGCCTCTTCTCCTTTTGCCTTCAATCTTTCCCAACATCAGGGTCTTTTCCAATTGTTGGCTCTTTGCATCAAGTGGTCAAAGTATTGGAGTTTCAGCCTCAGTCCTTCCAACGAATATTCAGAGTTAGATTTCCTTTAAGACTGACTGGTTTAATCTCCTTGCTGTGTAAGAGACTCTCAAGAGTCTTCTCCATCACCACAATTTGAAAGAATCAATTCTTCAGCACTCAGCCTTCTTTATGGTCCAATTCTCACAACCATACATGACTACTGGAAAAACTATAGCTTTGACTATACACACGTTTGCCAGCAAAGTGATGCCTCTGCTTTTTAATATGCTTTCTAGGTTTTTCATAACTTTCCTTTCAAGGAGCAAGCATCTTTTAATTTCCTGGCTGCAGTCACCATCCTCAGTGATTTTGGAGCCCGAGAAAATAAAAGGTATTTTCCTTAAATGCCTTTGATTGTGTTGTACCAGTCCCTTCTGGCCCACAAGGTTTGTACTGAAATGCAAGTTACTAGTCCTAGGGGATTCCTTTGATTATAACTAGCTGATTTCTTCTCACTTCTTTTAAGATTCTCTTTTTACCTTTAACTTTTGCCACTTTACTTATATGTGTTGATGTGAACCTCTTTGGGTTCATCCCATTTGGAAGTCTCTGGGTTTTCCCGCCCTGGATGTCTGATCCATCCCCCAGGTTAGGGAAGTTTACAGCTATTTTTTTTCTTCAAATTAATTATCTACCCTTTTCTCTCTTTCTTCTCTTTCTGGGACAAGTATAAGGTAAGTGTTAGTATTTTTGATGTTGTCCCAGAGAGCTCTTAAATTATCCTCACTATATAAAAATCTCCTTTTCCCCCCTGTAACTTCAGGATGGGTGATTTCCACTACTGTTTTCCATTTTGCTCATCCACTCCTCTGTATTTACTACATATTTATTCTAGTGTATTTTTATCAGTTACTATATTTTTCAATTATGTTTTATCATTTCTTATAATTTCTAATTCTTTAAAAAATTTTAAAAATTCATTAAAAATTCTTTTTTAATTCTTACTGTGTTCAGTTATTCTTCTTCTGAACTCATTAATCCACTTTATGATCATTATCTTGAATACTTCCTTGGGTAAATTGCTTATTTTAAAGTAGTTTAACTCTTTTCCTAAAGTTTTGTCTTAGTCCACAATTTGGAAAACTTTTTCTGTCTCCTTCAGTTCAGTTCAGTCACTCAGTCATGTCCGACTCTTTGCGACCTCATGGACTGCAGCACACCTGGCCTCCCTGTCCATTACCAACTCTCAGAGCATGTTCCAACTCATGTTCATCAAGTTGGTGATGCCATCCAACCATCTCATCCTCTGCTGTCCCCTTCATCTCCTGCCTTCAATCGTTCCCAGCATCAGGGTCTTTTTCACTGAGTCAGTTCTTCACATCAGTTGGCCAAAGTATTGGAGTTTCAGCTTCAGCATCAGTCCTTCCAATGAATATTCAGGACTGATCTCCTTTAGAATGGACTGGTTGGATCTCCTTGTAGTCCAAGGGACACTCAAGAGTCTTCTCCAGCAACACAGTTCAAAAGCATCAATTCTTTGGTGCTCAGCTTTCTTTATAGTCCAGCTCTCACATCCACACATGACTACTGGAAAAAGCATAGCTTTGATTAGACGGACCTTTGTTGTAAAGTAATGTCTCTGCTTTTTAATATGCTGTCTAGGTTGGTCATAGCTTTTATTCCAAGGAGCAAGTGTCTTTTAATTTCATGGCTGCAGACACCATTTGCAGTGATTTTGGAGCCCTCAAAATAAAGTTTCTCACTGCTTCCACTGTTTCCCCATCTATTTGCTATGAAGTGATGGGACCTTATGTCATGAACTTAGTTTACTGAATGTTGAGTTTTAAGCTAAATTTTCCACTCTCTTCTTTCACTTTCATCAAGAGGCTTTTTCGTTCTTCTTCTCTTTCTGTTATGGCAATAAGTGTGGCGTCATCTGCGTATATGAGGTTATTGATATTTCTCCCAGCAATCTTGATTCCACCTTGTGCCTCATCCAGCTTGGCATTGCGCATGATGTACTCTGCATATAAGTTAAATTAGCATGTTGACAATACACAGCCTTGACGTAGTCCTTTCCCAATTTGGAACCAGTCTGTTATTTCATGTCTTTTTCTTGGTGCTTCCTGACCTGCATACAGGTTTCTCAGGAGGCAGGTAAAGTGATCTGGTATTCCCACCCTTGAAGAATTTTCCACAGTTTGTTGTGACCCACACAGCAAAGGCTTTGGCATAGTCAATAAAGCAGAAATAGATGTTTTTCTGGAACTCTCTTGCTTTTTCAATGATCCAATGGATGTTGGCAATTTGATCTCTGGTTCCTCTGCCTGTTCTAAATCCAGCTTTTACATCTGGAATTTCATGGTTTATATAATGTTGAAGTGTCGCTTGGAGAATTTTGAGCATTACTTTGCTAGCATGTGAGATGAGTGCAATTGTTTGGTAGTTTGAGCATTCTTTGGCATTGCCTTTCTTTGGGATTGGAATGAAAAATGATCCTTTCCAGTCCTGTGGCCACTACTGAGTTTTCCAAATTTGCTGGCATATTGAGTGCAGCAGTTTCATAGCATTATCTTTTAGGATTTGACATAGTTCACCTGGAATTCCACCACATCCACTAGCTTTGTTCATAGTGATGCTTCCTAAGGCCCACTTAACTTCTCATTCTAGGATGTCTGGCTCCAGGTGAGTGATTACACCATTGTGATTATCTGGATCATGAAGATCTTTTTTATATAGTTCTTCTGTTTATTCTTACCACCTCTTCTTAATATCTTCTGCTTTTGTTAGGTCGATACCACTTCTGCCCTTTATTGTGCCCATCTTTGCATGAAATATTCCCTTGGTATCTCTAATTTTCTCGAAGAGATCTCTATTATTTCCCATTCTACTGCTTTTCTCTATTTCTTTGCATTGATCACTGAGGAAGGCTTCCTTATCTCTCCTTGCTTTTCTGTAGAAATCTGCATTCAAATGGGTATATCTCTCCTTTTCTTCTTTGCCTTTAGCTTCTCTACTTTTCTCAGCTATCTGTAAGCCCTCCTCAGACATCTGTCTCCTTATCTTTCCTAATTCTCTGTCCTGATTTTTATGTACTTATTTCTATGTACCAGTTGTTTATGTGTGCCAATGTTGAAGAATGTAAGAGACATTCTATGGGTCCCAGGAGCTCTCTTCCCTCTGGTCACTAGAGCTATATGCACTTGGGGTGAGTTTATATGGGCTTCATGGGTTCTTCTACTGTACTGGGGCCATTTACTGTGGGTTGGTAGGCAGAGCTTGCTCCTAGCTTAGTTGCCTGCCAATTTCCAGCTCCTATGTTGGCTGCCAACATGCTGATAGGCAGGGCTGACTCCAAGAATGACTGGTCCCATGGCCTTGGGTATCCTGGGGCTTGAGCCATATCCTACCAGTCTATGGTTATATGAGACCAGGTGCTGTCATAGGTGTCTGTAGGGGACTAGATTATCCATAGCTGGTGCTGTCCCTCTTGTGGGTGGGTAAACTCTTGGCACTAGTAGACTAGAGGGAGGATTCCAAAATATTGCTTGCTACTATCAGCATCCTCATGGATTTTATCTCCTCAAAATAGCTACCACCAATTTCCGTAACCCCAAAGGCATCTCAGTTACTTCCTGACTCTCTGGGAGACTCTCCAAGGTCAGCAAGTGGGCCTGGCCCAGGTTTTTTTCAAAATACTGTTTTTGCATTAGAACTTGGAGCATGAGGATTGTGTATGTGCTGATTTTGATTCTTATACCTCTCTAACTTTCCTATAAGTAAGATTTACTGAACTTTAAAGCCAGTTCTGGGGGTTTGTCTTCCAAGTGCAGGACCCTTCAGCTGGGGAGCTCAGTATATGTCCTGGAAACCACAGTTCTTGAGGAGAAACTCTACAGTTGTGATTATCTCCCCATTTGTGCACTTCCTACCTAGGGTTGTGAGTTTTGATTATAGTGTCTCCATACACTCTACCTGTCTCAGTGTGGTGTCCTCTTTATATCTTTAGTTGTGGAAAATATTATCTACTAGCCTTCAGTTTACTATATTGGTTGCTGTGTAAATAGTTGCAATTTTGGTGTATCCATGGGAGGATGTAAGCTTGGATTCTTCCTACTCTGCTATCTTGGCCATACCTCTCTCTTAGCAACTTTCTGACATGAAGTATAGTATTAGTAACTGTAGTCACCATGCTGTGAGTTAGCCCAGAGGCATGGTCTAAAAGTTATTCAAGTGTTAAAATTATGGGGCATCATAGCCTTAAGTGTTTGTAAATACTTTCAGAGATGAATCAAAGCAAAGCACTAACTGTCAGTGAGTAATATGTGAGTTAAAATGCCATGATTAAAGTTCTAATGAAAGTTCATTTGATGAGGAAAATTACTTGTTTCTATGGCATGAAACCTAACCATAACTGGACAATGAGAGTATTGATAAACTTTTGTATATTTCATATAATTTTTATTAAGTGTATTATATCCACATACCTATAACCTCAGAAAGTTTACCATTACTTCTTCTTTGACAATGATACTCATGTAATTTGGGCTTCCCTGGTGACTCAGTGGGTAAAGAATCCACCTGCAATGCCAGAGAGCAGGGTTCAATTCCCGGGTTGGGAAGATCCCCTGGAGGAAGGTGTGGCAAACCACTCCAGTGTGCTTGCTTTGAGAATCCCCATGGACAGTGGAGCCTAATGGGCTGCAACCATGGGGTCGAAAAGAGTTGGATATGACTGAATGACTAACACAGCACACATCTCATGTAATTTAATGTATTGAATAAACCTAATTAGTTTACCATTTACTTTTTATATGGGGATAGACAAATTTTAAAATTTTCCAGAGACACTTAAGGAAATCTCAAAGTTAATTTGAGATGAAAGAAATTCATTTTACAGTTTGACTTTGATAAGTTGCCAAAAATGTCAAAAGTTTGGAACACTTTACCAAGTAAGATCATAAGTCACTGTGAAATTATACTTAGTTGCCATTTAACCAAATTGACAATGAAAAGATTTCAAAGGTAAATACAGAAACTTCAGTTCATTTCAGTTGCTCAGTTGTTTCCGACTCTTTAGGACCCCATGGACTTCAACACTCCAGGCTTCCCTGTCCATCCATTGCCAACTCCTGAAGCCTTCTCAAACTCATGTCCATTGAGTCGGTGATGCCATCCAATCATCTCATCCTCTGTTGTCCACTTCTCCTTCCACCTTCAATCTTTCCCAGCATCAGGGTCTTTTCCAATGAATCGGTTCTTTGCATCAGGTGGCTAAAGTATTGGAGTTTCAGCTTCAGCATCAATCCTTCCAATGAATATTCAGGACTAATTTCCTTTAGCATGGACTGGTTGGATCTCCTTTTTGTCCAAGGGACTCTCAAGAGTCTTCTGCAACACCACAGTTCAGAAGCATCAATTCTTCGGTGCTCAGTTTTCTTTATAGTCCAACTCTCACATCCATACATCACTGCTGGAAAAACAATAGCTTTGACTAGACAGACTTTTGTTGGTAAGATAATGTCTCTGCTTTTCACCATGCTGTTTAGGTTAGCCATAGCTTTTCTCTGAAGGAGTAAGCGTCTTTTAATTTCATGGCTGCAGTCACCATCTGCAGTGAATTTGGAGCCCCCCAAAAATTCTGTCACTGTTTTCCCATCTATTTGCCATGAAGTGATGGGACCGATGAATGATCTTACATTTATGAATGTAAGCTTTAAGCCAACTTTTTCACTATCCTCTTTCACTTTCATCAAGAGGTTCTTTAGTTCTTCTTTGCATTCTGCCATAAGGGTGGTGTCATCTGCATATCTGAGGTTATTGATATTTCTCCTGGCAATCTTGATTCCAGCTTGTGCTTCTTCCAGCTCGGCATTTCTCATGATGTGCTCTGCATATGAGTTGAATAAGCAGGGTGATAATATACAACCTTGACGTACTCCTTTTCCTATTTGGAACCAGTCTGTTGTTCCATGTCCAGTTGTAACTGTTTCTTCTTGACCTGCACACAGGTTTCTCAGAAGGCAGGTCAGGTAGTCTGGTATTCCCATCTCTTTAAATAAGAGTTTTCCAGTTTGTCGTGATCTACACATTCAAAGGCTTTGGTGTAGTCAATAAACCAAAAATAGATATTTTTCTGGAACTTTCTTTCTTTTTCGATGATCCAGTAGATGTTGGCAATTTGACTTCTAATTCCACAATGGTAAAAGCATACCTTTTCTTATACTGAGAACATTTGGTATTTCCTTTCTTTATCTAGTCATTATGACTTGATAAAGTTTTCATGACGAACAAGAAATTATTTTAAGATGATAAATTTTGGGTTCCCAGGTAGAATACTTAACACTAGGAAACTTTTTTACAGTTTATTATTAAAGGCAGACAATTAGTCTATGAGAGTTTTTTTTTTTTTTTGTAACAGACAGAATGAAACTTTGGTTTTACATCACTGTACTTTAATACTAAGTTTAAATTTCTTATAAATAAACCTATCCGAATTTTACCAGGTATAAGCACACAATATAAAATTCCTTTTCAAAGATACCTTCCCCATATTTCCTCTGCAGTTTTCAATCAGGTAATTCCATTCATCCATACATCCATACATACGTGATTACTGGAAAAACCATGGCCTTGACTAGAAGGACCTTTGTTGCCAAAGTAATGTCTCTGCTTTTTAATATGCTATCTAGGTTGGTCATAACTTTTCTTCCAAGGAGTAAACGTCTTTTAATTTCATGGCTGCAATCACCATCCGCAGTGATTTTGGAGCCTAAAAAAATAATGTCTGACACTGTTTCCACTGTTTCTCTATATAATTGCCATGAAGTGATGGGACCAGATGCTACGATCTTAGTTTTCTTAATGTTGAGCTTTAAGCCAACTTCTTCACCCTCCTCTTTCACTTTCTTCAAAGGGCTCTTTAATTCTTCTTCAGTTTCTGCTATAAGGGTGGTGTTATCTGCATATCTGAGGTTAATGATATTGTTCCTGGCAATCTTGATTGCAGCTTGTGATTCATCCAGCCCATCGTTTCTCATGATGTACTCTGCATATAAGTTAAATAAGCAGGGAGACAATATGCAGCCTTGACATACTATTTTTTCTATTTGGAACCAGTCTGTTGTTCCATGTCCAGTTCTAACTGTTGCTTCCTGACCTGCATACATATCTCTCAGGAGGCAGATCAGGTGGTCTGGTATTCCCATCTCTCTCAGAATTTTCCACAGTTTATTGCGATCCACACAATCAAAGGCTTTGATATAGTCAATAAAGCAGAAATAGATGTTTTTCTGGAACTCTCTTGCTTTTCCCAGTGGATAATCCAGTGGATGTTGGCAATTTGATCTCTGGTTCCCCTGCCTTTTCTAAAAACACCTTGAACATCTGGAAGTTCACAGTTCACATACTGTTGAAGCCTGGCTTGGATAATTTTGAGCATTACTTTATTAGCATGTGAGATGAGTGCAATTATGTGGTGGTTTGAGCACTCTTCGGCATTGCCTTTCTTTGGGATTGGAATGAAAACTCAACTTTTACATTCCTCCTGTGGCTGCCGCTGAATTTTTCAAATTTGCTGGCATATTGAGTGCAGCACTTTCATAGAATCATCTTTTAGGATTTGAAATAGTTCAACTAGAATCCCATCACCTCCACTAGCTTTGTTCATAGTAATGCTTCCTAAGGCCCACTTCACTTCACATTCCAGGATGTCTGGCTCTAGGTGAGCTATCCAACCATTGTGATTATCTGAATCATGAAAATCTTTTTTGTACAATTCTTCTGTGTATTCTTGGTACCTCTTTTTAATATCTTCTGCTTCTGTTAGGTCCATACCATTTCTGCCCTTTATTGTGCCCATCTTTGCATGAAATTTTCCCTTGGTATCTCTAATTTTCTTGAAGAGATCTCTAGTCTTTCCCACTCTACTCTTTTCCTCTATTTCTTTGCACTGACCACTAAAGAAGGTTTTCTTATCTCTCCTTGTTATTCTTTGGAACTCTGCATTCAAATGGGTATATCTTTCCTTTTCTCCTTTGCTTTTTGCTTCTCTTCTTTTCTAAGCTGTTTGTAAGGCCTCCTCAGACAGCCATTTTGCTTTTTGCATTTCTTTTTCTTGGGGATGGTCTTGATCCTTGTCTCTGTACAATGTCATGAACCTCTGTCCATAGTTCATCAGGCACTCTGTCTATCAGATCTAGATCTAGTCCTAGATCTAGAACTAGAACTATCAGATCCTAGTCTAGTTCTATCCTAGAACTAGACTATCAGATCTAGTCCCTTAAATCTATTTCTCACTTCCACTTTGCAATTGTTAGAGATTTGATTTAGGTCATACCTGAATGGTCTGATGGTTTTCCCTACTTTCTTCAACTGAAGTCTGGATTTGGCAAAAAGGAGTTTAACATCTGAGCCAGTCACCTCCTGGTCTTATTTTTGCTGACTGTATAGAGCTTCTCCATATTTGCCTGCAAAAATTAAACAATCTGATTTCAGTATTGACCATCTGGTGATGTTCATGTTGAGTCTTATCTTGTGTTGTTGGCAGAGGTAGTTTGCTATGACCAGTGCATTCTTTTGGCAAAACTCTATTAGCCTTTGCCCTGCTTCATTCTGTGCTCCAAGACCAAATTTGCCTGTTACTCCAGGTATCTCTTGACTTCCTACTTTTGCATTCCAGTCCCTATGATGAAAAGGATATCTTTTTTGGGTGTTAGTTCTAGAAGGTCTTGTAGGTCTTAAAGAACCATTCAAATTCAGCTTCTTTAGCATTATTGGTTGGGGCATAGACTTGCATTACTGTGATATTGAGTGTTTTCCCTGGAAATGGAGAGAGATCATTCTGTCATTTTTGAGATTGCATCCAAGTACTGCATTTCAGACTCTTTTGTTGACTATGAGGGCTACTCCATTTTTTTCTAAGGGATTCTTGCCCACTGTAGTAGATATGATGGTCATCTGAATTAAATTTACCCATTCAAGTCCATTTTAGTTCACTGATTCATAAAATGTCAATGTTCACTCTTACCATCTCCTGTCTGGCCACTTCTAAATTAAACCTTGATTTATGAACCTAATATTCCAGGTTCCTATTCAATATTGCTCTTTGTAGCATTGGACTTTACTTCCATCACCAATCACATCCACAACTGAGCACTGTTTTTCCAGATGGACTTTGGCTCCATCTCTTCATTCTTTCTGAAGTTATTTCTCCAGTCTTCTCCTGTAGCATATTGGGCACCTTCTTTTTGCCTTTTCATACTGTTCATGGGGTTCTCAAGGTAAGAATACTGAAGTAGTTTGCCATTCCCTTCTCCAGTGGACCACATTTTGTCAGAACTCTCTACCATGACCCGTCTGTCTTGAGTGGCCCTACATGGCATAGCTCATAGTTTCATTGAGTTAGACAAGGCTGTGGTCCATGTGATTAGATAGGTTAGTTTTCTGTGACTGTGGTTTTCAGTCTGTCTGCCCTTTGATGGAGAAGGATGAGAGGCTTATGGAAGCTTTCTGATGGGAGAGACTAACTGAGCAGGAATTTGGGTCTTGTTCTGATGGACGGGGCCATGCTCAGTAAACCTTTAAACCAATTTTCTGTTGATAGGTGGAGCTGTGTTCCCTCCCTGCTATTTACCTGGGGCCAAACTATGGTGGAGGTAATGAAGATAATGGTGACCTCCCTCAAAAGATCCCATGCATGTACTGCTACACTCAGTACCCCCAACCACGCAGCAGGCCACCACCGACCCATGCCTCTGCCGGAGACTCCTGGACACCCACAGGTAAGCCCAGGACAGTCTCCTGTGGGGTCACTGCTCTTTTCTCCTGGATCCTGGTGCCCAGGGTTCTGTTTGTGTCCTCCAAGAGTCTATTTCCCAGTCCTGTGTAAATTCTGGCAGCTCTATGGTGGGGTTAATGGCAACCTCCTCCAAGTGGGCTTATGCCATACCCAAGTCTGCTGCACCAAGAGCCTCTGTCCCTGCAGTAGATCACCACCGACCCATGCTTCCACAGGGGATGCTCAAAGACAGTTCTGTCTCAGTCTCTGTGGGTTCCCTGGGTCCTGGTGCACATAAGGTTTGTTTGAGCCCTCTGAGCTTCTCTGGCAGGAATGGAGTTTGATTTTAAATGTGAATTTGCCCCTCTTACCGTCTTGCTGGGGCTTCTCCTTTGCCCTTGGACATGGGGGTACCTCCTTACAGCTGCTCCAGTGCTTACCGTCTTACTGGGGTTTCTCTGACCCTGGACATGGGGTATCTCTTCACAGCTGCTCCAGCAAAGCATAGCCATTGCTCCTGACCTTGGACGTGGGGTATCACCTCATGGCCACCACTCCTAACCTTGGACGTGGGGTATCTCCTCATGGCCACCACTCCTAACCTTGGACGTGAGGTATCTCCTCTCAGCTGCTCCAGCGCCATGTATGGATGTGAGAGTTGGACTATAAGAAAGCTGAGCACTGAAGAATTGATGCTTTTGAACTGTGGCATTGGAGAAGACTCTTGAGAGTTCCTTGGACAGCAAGGAGATCCAACCAGTCCATCCTAAAGAAAATCAGTCCTGAATGTTCATTGGAAGGACTGATGTTGAAGCTGAGACTCCAATACTTTGGCCACTTGATGTGAAGAGCTGACTCATTTGAAAAGACCCTGATGCTGGGAAAGATTGAAAGCAGGAGGAGAAGGGGACGACAGAGGATGGGATGCTTGGATGGCATCACCGACTGAATGGGCATAAGTTTGAGTAAACTCAGGGAGTTGGTAATGGACAGGGAAGCCTGGAGTGTTACAGTTCATGGGGTCACAAAGAGTCAGACACGACTGAGCAACTGAACTGAATTCCATTCAACTTTTGTCTTACTCTTTGTCTCTTTCTCATTCAGGAACAAACATTGTTTGACACATTTTTTTCCCTTAAGAATTCACATCAACTTATGTGTACTTGCCCATGGCCACATGGTGCCCTGCGCACGTGGTGCCACATGGTTCCCTGAGATCCAAGCAGCTGCACCACTTCCAGGCCTGAGCCTCCCAGGGGCATAGCTACCAGAGGCTACAAAAAAACCCCTAATAGCACCAAACACTCATGCGCCAGCATCCCTGCACACCGGGTACCAACAGGCCTCCCATAATCCAGGTAGCTGTGCCGCCTCCATGCTTGATCTGCACTGGAGCAGAGCTGCCAGAGTCTAGAAAAAACCCAAGTAGCAGCATATTTCTTGTGCCCATGGATTCTGGCTGCCCTGAATATCTGGTGCTACAAATGTTCCCATGATCCAAGCAGCTGCACCAGCTCCACACCTGGTCCTCACTGGGGCAGACCCAAGTCCTCCAGGGCAGACTCAGGAACAAACTCCTGTGGAAAACCCTCATGCAGATGTGGGGATAAAACCACAATTGAACTCTAGGGTCAGAGTGGCTAAGGAAGAGGATCAAAATCCTTTCCACAAGCTGTACAGCTCTACAAGCTGCAGATTAAATCCACATGATCAACTAGGCAGACTCTGTGTCTATGGAGTATATAAAAGGGCATACAAAAAGCCTCTGGCAACCATGGATGCTGGAGGCAAGTATACAAGTACACATAGGAATAGGGCCAGATTAGAGTCTGAGCTCTTCCGACAGCAGGTCCCTCAGAACAGTCCAGTATTGGAGGTCCTCCCAGGGAGGTGGAGGTGAAACTACCATTTATATGCATTTTTCTTCTCCCTCACACTGACTTTTCAGGGCTCCTCTTGTGGCTCAGCTGGTAAAGAATCCGCCTGCAATGCAGGACACCTGGGTTCAATCCCTGGGTTGAGAAGATTCCCTGGAGAAGCTAAAGACAACCCACTCCAGTATTCTGGCCTGGAGAATTCCATGGACTGTATAGTCCATGGGTCTGCAAAGAGTAGGACACAACTGAGCAACTTTTACTTTTACTGGTGACTCAGATGGTAAAGAGTCTGCCTGCCATGTGGGAGACCCAGGTTTAATCCCTGAGTTGAGAAGATCTCTTGGAGAAGGGCATGACAACACACTCTAGTATTCTTGCCTGGATAATTCTATGGACAGAGGAGCCTGGTGGTCTACAGTTCATGGGGTCACAGAATTGGACATGACTGAGTGACTAACACTTTCCCTTTCCCCGTTTTTACCCTTTTTCTTTCCTTTCTCATATGTTTTCATGTTCTTTCTTTATTATTCCTTTGATTTTTACTTATTATAACCTACTTTTCTCATTTTAAAACATCTTATTTCTAAATAAATGCATTTTATATTTCCCTATTTTTATAGAACTTAGTTGTATTGCAGTTTTATTCATGTTTTTGATTTTGTATTTTTGCAAGTTTTCAGTATTCATTTTCAATTAGGGGTTGTTTGTTGCCTTGATAATTCCCCCCCACCCCCTGCTTTTTTTGACTGCTATTTTTATAATTTTCTCTTTTTTCTTGCTTCTTTTTTGTTTAAGTGAGCGAATTTCTATGGGTGGTCTTGTCTATTGAATGTTGTTTTCACTATTAACCTTGCTATTTTGTCTTCTGTGCTATGAGGTCTGTAAAGTCTTTATGCCACAGTAAGGGCCTGAACCATTGAAATGGGCGATCTGAGTCCAGAAGTTTGGGTCACTAGAGAACTCCTGACCCCATGGAACAATAATTGATGTGGTGGTGGTTTAGTTGCTAAGTCATGCCCAACTCTTGATACCCTATGGACTGTAGCCTACCAGGTTCCTCTGTCCATGGGATTTTCCAGGAAATAATACTGGGGTGGATTGCCATTTCCTTCTCCAGGGGATCTTCCTGACCGAAATACAGAACCTGTATCTCCTGCATTGCAGATGGATTTTTGTGGCTAAGCCACAAGGGAAGCCCAACATTGAACTTAGTATCTTTGAAATTTAAGGCAGTCACATAATCAAACAGAGAATTTTCTCTAGTTACAATGGATAGGAATTCACAAGTGTTGAACTAGCTTTGGAAGGATTCCCCTATTGTTTCTTACTGGAAAACTAGAACATATGGAGATTTATGTGAGCTTTCTCAAAAAGCTCCATCTCAACATTAAGACCAGGACTCACACAAAGGCCGGAAAGTTCCAATGCCATACACCTCACACCAAGCCATTGTCAAAATAGAAACACATTGTTACCCATTAACAGAAAGGCTTACTAAAGCATACCAAGCCCACAGACATCCCAAAACACACTACTGGAAATGGCACCACCCTTCAGTGAGACAAGATCCAACTCTATCCTCCAGACTACAGGCTCAAGTCCTCCCCACCAGGAAGCCATCACAAGGTCCAACTCAAACACTGGGGGTCAGATTCCACAATTAAGTGGAACCATGACCCTCCACCCTACAGGAAGGAGATCCCAAACACAGTAAATTAAATAAAATGAAAAGACAGAGAAATGTGCA
Organism: Dama dama; assembly: GCF_033118175.1. NCBI lineage: Eukaryota > Metazoa > Chordata > Mammalia > Artiodactyla > Cervidae > Dama > Dama dama. The sequence continues at coordinate 11,018,073 of NC_083693.1, read as the reverse complement.
TCAGATGAAGGAACATGGTAAAAATCCACAAGATCAAACATGAATGAAGAGGAAATGAACAGTCTACCTGAAAAAAAATTCAGAATAATGATAATAAAGATGGTCCAAAACCTTGGAAATAAAATTGAGGCACAGATAAATAGAACAGAGACATGGATAGAGAAGATGCAAGAAATGTTTAGCAATGACCTAAACGAATAAAAAATGAGCAATGAACAACACAATAAGTGAGGTTAAAAATACACTAGAGGGGACCAATAGCAGACTATCTTGAGTGGGAGAATGGAAAAGTGAGCTGGAAGATAGAATGGTGGAAATAACTGAAGCAGTGCAAAATAAAGAAAAAAGAATAAAAAGAAATGAGGACAGTCTCAGTGACCTCTGAGACAAAATTACTTGTACCAGCATTGGAAGTATACGGGTCTCAGGAGAAGAAAAAGTGCATAAAAAAACATTTCAGGAGATTATAGTAAAAAACTTCCCTAAAATGGGAAAGGAATTAGCTACCAAGTCCAGAAAGTCCATAGAATCCCATAAAAGATAAACCCAAGGAGAAACGTGCCAAGACACATATCAATCAAACCAATGAAAATTAAACACAAAGGAAAAATATTAAAAGCAACAAGGGAAAAACAACAGATAACGTACAAAGAGATCCCCATAAAGCAAATAACTTATTTTTCAACAGAAACTCTGCCGGCAGAGGAAAGGGCAGTATACAATTAAAGTGATGAAAGAGAAAAACCTGCAACCAAGATTACTCTATCTAGCAAGGATCTTCTTGAGATTCAAAGGGGGAAATCAAAAGCTTTGCAGAAAAGCCAAAGTTAAGAGAATTCAGTACCACAAACTAGCTCTTCAGCAAATGCTAAAGGAACTTCTCTAGACAGGAAACACAAGAACAAGGCCTATAAAAACAAACCCCAAACAATAAAGTAAATGGTAAGAAAACCATACTACTGTTGAGTCACTAAGTTGTGTTCAACACATTTGCAGCTTCATGGATTGTGGCCCACCAGGCTCCTCTGTCCATAGGATTTCCTAGGCAAGAATACAGGAGTTAGTTGCCATTTTCTTCTTCAGGGGATCTTCCAAACCCAGGGACTGAACCCAAGTCTTCTGCTTGGCAGGCAGATTCTTTACCACTGAGTCATGAGGGAAGCTCCCAATAGGATCATGCTGCTGCTGCTGTTTAGCAGCTTCAATTGTGTCTGACTCTTTGTGACCCTATGAATTGCAGCCTTCCAGGCTCTTCTGTCCATGAGATTCTCTAGACAAGAGTATTAGAATGGTTTGCCATGACATCCTCCAGGGATCTTCTTGACCCAGGAATCGAACATGGGTCTCCTGCTTTGTAGTAGACTCTTTACTTCTGAGACCCCAGGGAAGGCCCAGTAGGATCATACATATCAATAATTCTGTTGTGTTAGTCACTCAGTCATGTCTGACACTTTGACCCCACGGACTCAACCTGCCAGGCTCCTGTCCATGGAATTCTCCAGGCAAGGATGCTGGAGTGGGTTGCCATGTCCTTCTCTGTAAATGGACTAAATGCTTCAACTAAAAGAAATAGATTGGCTGAATGGATAAGAAACATGACCCTTATATGTGCTGTCTACAGAAGACACACCTCAGATCCAGGGATTCTCACAGACTGAACATGTGGGCTATAAAAGATATTGCATGCAAACAGAAATCAAAAGAAAGCAGAAGTAGCAACATTCGTATCAGATAAAGTAAACTTTAAAATAAAGACTGTTAGAAGAGACAAGCAAGGATGGTACACAATGATCAAAGCATCAATCCAAGAAGTTTTAACAATTATAAGTATATATGTATCCAACATAGGAGTACCTTAATACACAAGACAAATTATAGTAACTATTAAAGAAAAAATTGACAGTAACATCACAATACTGGGGGACTTTAATATCTCACTCACACCAATGGATAAAACTTCCAGACAAAAAATTAATAAGGAAACACAAGCTTTAAATCATACATGGACCACTTGGACCTAATTGATGTCTACAGGGCATTCCATTCAAAAAGAGTAGATTTCACTTTTTCTCAAGTTCACATGGAACATTCTCCAGGATAGATCACATTGTGGGTCACAAATCAAACCTTGGTAAATTAAAAAGAAAAAAAAAAAAAAAACTGAAATCATTTCAAGCATCTTTTCTGACAAAAATGCTATAAGATTAGATATTAACTATAGGGGGAAAAAACTAAAGAAAGCACAAATACATGAAGGCTAACCAATACACTTCTGAGTAACTGAAAGATCAGTGAAGAAATAACAGAGAAAATAAAAAAATATCCAAAAACAAATGAAAACACTGAAAACACATCAACTCAGAAATTACAGAATGCAAGACCATTGCTAAGAGGGAAGCTTCTAGCAATACAAACCTGGGCAATATAACCTTACACTTTAAGCAACCTGAAAAAGAAGAACCACAGAAATGTCCCGAAGTTAATAGAAGGAAAGAAATCACAAATATCAGAACAGAGATAAAAGAAAAAGAAATGAAGGAGACAATAGCAAAGATCAATAAAGTTAAAAGCTGATCCCTTGAGAAGATAAAAAAATTGACAAACCATTAACCAGATTCATCAAAAAAAGGAACTCCAAATCAATAAAATTAGAAATGAAAAAAGAAAAGTTACAGCACACAACACAAATGCAAATGATCATATGTGACTATTACAAGTAACTATATGCCAATAACGACTTCCTTGTGGCTCAGCTGGTAAAGAATCCACCTGCTATTCAGGAGATCTGGGCTCTATCCCTGGGCCGGGAAGATCCCCTGGAGAAGGGAAAGGCTACCCACTCCAATATTCTGGCTTGGAGAATTCCTTGGACTGTATAGTCTATGGGGTTGCATATGCCAATAACACAGACAACCTAAAAGAAATCAGCAAATTCTTAGAAGGGCATAACCTTTCAAAACTGAACCAGGAAGAAACAAACAAACAAACAAAATGTGAACAGATTAATCACAAGCACAGAAATTGATATTATAACAAAATTTTTTTCCAATAAACAAAAGCCTAGATCCAGATGGCTTCACAGACAAATTCTACCAAAAGTTTAGAGAAAAGCTAACACCTGTTCTGCTCAAACTCTTTCCAAAAATTGCAGAGGATGAAAATTCCTAAATCATTTCCTGAAGCCACCATCACCCTGATACCAAAATCAGACAAATATGTCAGAAAAAATAAAATTACAGGCCAATATCACTGATGAATATAGATGCAAAAACCCTCAACAAAATTCTAGCAAACAGAATTCAACAGTATATTGAAAGGATCATACATCATGATCAAGGGTGCTTTATACCAGGGATGCAAGTATTCTTCAACATATGCAAATCAATCAATTTGATTCAGCATATTAATAAATTGAATGATAAAAGTCATATGATCATCTTAACAGATGCAGTGAAATTTTGACAAAATTTAGCACCCATTTTTGACAAAACGTCTCCATAAAGTAGGCATAGAAGGAACATATTTCAACATAATAAAGGTCATATGTGAAAAGCCCATAGCAAGCATTATTCTCAGTGGTGAAAAACTGAAAATTTCCCCTAAGATCAGGAATAAAAGGAGAGTGGCCACATTTACCACTATTAATCAACATAGTTATGTAACTCCTCACTACAGCAATCAGAGAAGAAAAATAAATACAATGAGTCCAGACTGGAAAAGAATAAGTAAAACTTTCACTGTTTGCCAATAACATGATACTATACATAGAAAACCCTAGAGGACAACAGGAAATTACTAGGGCTAATTAATGAATATAGTGTGAGGCGAGCAGAAGTAATGCCATGGCAGGCAGCTTAGATTAGGAGTAGGCCTTCCTACTTCTGGGTGGTAAGATTATCAGGCCACCTGGATCAGCTTTCGCTTAACACTGACTGCTGTTTGCCAATTAGGAACGGGGCGGAAACCCCTGGGAAAGTCCCGCACATGCGAAAGTTTTGACCAATGAAATTGCTTTGCAATCCACTTAAACCAACTACCAACGGCGTGTGCTCACCCTATAAATTTGTGTAACAGCTTGGGCTCGGGGCTCTCTGACCCCGCACTACTGCGTTGGATGCGGCAGGAGCCCTGACTCGAGTCAGCAATAAACTTCCCTTTTTGCGAGTTGCATTGTCTTGGAGGCCTTCTCTCTTCCCACTCGGGGATTCAGACATCGGGCATAACATTTGGGGGCTTGTCCAGGATCCCTTGACCGGGGGAAGAGAACACTTCCAGGACAGAGGGGAAGGATAGATAATGGCACCGGTGCTCAGGCAGGACAGGAAAGTCCAGTGTAAATCCGAGGCCCTGTTGTGAAGCAGGAAGGTATCTGGCACAGGAGAAAGCTTTCTATAGAGGATTGGGAACAGACTGGATGTTCCAGCAAGTGTGCTGGAAGGCAGCCGGCTCTGCAGGAAGGAGAGTTACTCTCCTGATCCCGAGTCTGTTGAGCAGTGGACGCCATTAGGTAAGGTGAACATAGTACCGGGAGGCAAGAAAACTCAGGGGGCCTGAAAACCCAGCGCTGTGTTATCGGCCGACGTTTGTCTGTCCGTGTGTTTGTCTTCAGCTCTCCGTGTTTGTGTGTGTGCCAGCATTGTCTCTGGTCTCGTTCTCTTCTGGTGCATCGTTCTCTTCTCTCTCTTCTGACTTATTCTCCTTCTCCCCTTCTTCTCTGATCTGCCCTCAGGAGTTTCAGTGAACAGGCGAATGGTTGTGGGGGCAATTGATGAGTCCTGGCCAGGGCTACACTCTGGCGGACTCTGAAGGCCCTACAATAAGTGAGCCTCAGTAACTAGAGCCCGACCAGGTGAAACTCTCCTTTAACATCCTTAACTGAGGACATGGCCTAAAATTCTTTGTGTGGGCACGGGTCAGGCACTTAAAGGCCATTAGGGCGCCTGCCACTTGAAGACTCCCATGAGAGGATAAGGAGGTCACAGAACGGGCTAGAAACCTCTAGGGTGCCCACCCCCAGCAAGAAAACTTCCGTGCAACGACGCAGGCATATAAACAGTTCCAAAAGCATACCATAAGCCCAATCTCTTGGCCGCCACCACTCCTGGTAGGATTTTTGGTGATCGTTCTCAGTGACTTCCTCTCTCCCTCTCTCTTCCCTACCATTTATTCTTTGACCATGGGTCAGGGGGAATCTACCCCACTTTCCCTCATGACTGACCATTTTTCGGATGTCAGGGCCAGGGCCCATAACTTGTCTTTGCTAGTCAAGAAAAGTCACTCACAACCCCACCTGGGACGATTGTCAGCAGCTGTTGCGGGTGCTCTTCACCACAGAAGAACAGGAGCGAATTCTGGCAGAGGCTCGGAAACGGGTCCCGGGGGCCAATGGGAGGCCAACCACACAGCCTCATCTCGTGGACGAGGGGTTTCTTCTGTTGCAGCCTAACTGGGATTTTGAGTGAGCGGAAGATAGGGAGCGTCTTCGAGTGTACCGCCAGACTCTGATGGCAGGCCTGCGGGCTGCAGCAAGAAAGCCGACAAATTTGGCAAAGGTAAATTTAGTAAGGCAAGAGCCCACTGAAAGCCCGTCAGCCTTCCTAGAGAGGCTGATGGAAGCTTTCAGGCAATATACACCTGTGGACCCCCAGGCTGAGGAGTCACATGCTGCAGTTCTGTTAGCGTTTGTGAATCAGGCAGCCCCAGATATTAGGAAGAAACTACAAAAGATAGAGGGACTGGGAGAACAGACGATACAAGATTTACTGAAAGCAGCTGAAAATGTATTTAATAATAGGGAGACCCCAGAAGAAAGGGAAGATTGACGGGAGGAAAGGGAATTAGTTGAGAAGATCAGGAAGGAAGATAGAGAACATAGAGCGAGGGAAAACTGGAAGAACCAGAGGGAGCTAGCCCAGATTCTTTTTGCGGGGATAAAGGCCGGAACAGAATTGAGGGAACCTCGAGACCCCCGGACGAGAGAAAAAGAGAAACCAAAACGGCAGACCCTAAAGAAAGATCAGTGCACCTACTGCAAAGAACAGGGGCCCTGGAAAAATGAGTGTCCTAAGAGGGACCCAAGGAGAGGAATGACCCAGAGAGAGAGAATCTCCCCTAGAACTCGAGTTCTATATGCGGGGGAAGACAGTGACTAGGGGAGTCAAGACTCAGCACCCCTCCCCGAGTCCTGGGTAACCATACATGTGGAGGGGAAACCCATTGGCTTCATGGTAGATACTGGTGCCCAACCCTCTGTTTTAAATAAAAAACTGGGACCAATGTCTAAGACAACCAGCTTGGTGCAAGGAGCCATGGGGACAAAAAGATATTGTTGGACCACAGAACGAAAAGTAGATCTGGGGACCCACCAGGTGTCCCATTCGTTTTTGGTGATACCAGAATGCTCAGCCCCTCTACTTGGAAGAGACTTATTGACTAAAGTTAATGCTCAGATTCATTTTGACCCTGGGAGAATGACAGTCACGGATGGACTTGGACAGCCGATACATGTCTTATCCCTAGCCTTAAGAGATGAATACAGACTTTTTGCGCCTAAGCCCTCAGAGACCATAGCACCAGATGTACAACCGTGGGTCCATAAATACCCATTGGCCTGGGCTGAAACGGCAGGGATGGGACTGGCCAAACAGAGACATCCAGTCATCATCAAACTAAAGGCCAGGGCAACTCCTGTGAGGGTGAGACAGTACCCCATGAGCCAGGAAGCTCGGCGGGGGATCACTCCCCACATTCGACGTCTCATGGATGCCGGAATTCTCAAGCGGTGCCAATCCCCTTGGAACACCCCCTTACTGCTGGTGAAGAAGCCAGGGGGGACAGATTACAGACCTGTCCAAGACCTGAGAGAAGTCAACAAATGGGTGAGTGACATACACCCCACTGTCCCTAACCCGTATACTCTCCTGAGCAGTTTGCTGCCTGAGTACACTTGGTACATTGTGTTGGACTTGAAAGATGCCTTTTTCAGCCTACCCCTGGCGGTCCAGAGCCAGGAGATATTTGCCTTTGAGTGGACCGAGGGGGAAGGCCAACCGGTAGTACAGACGATATGGGCTAAGACACTTCCCCCAAACACTTCTGTGCAAAAAGCAGAATTAATTGCCCTAATACAGGCTCTGGAGTGAGCCAAAGGGAAGAGTCACCATTTTTACTGACAGTCGATATGCTTTCAGCACTGCCCATATTCAAGGTCCAATATACCAAGAAAGGGGATTTTGGACAGCTGAGGGAAAAGAGGTCAAAAATTTGCCCGAGATCCGCAGGCTCCTGGAAGCTGTCCAACTGCCCTGGGCAGTAGCAATAGTACATGCCCCCGGTCACCAGAAAGGAGAAGACCCTAAGGCATGGGGCAATCGTGCCGCTGATGCAGCTGCTCGAGAAGCGGCTAGCTGGGACTACACTGCCCCCATATTAGCCGTGGGACTTCCACCTCCTGGTATGGGGACCTTGCCACCAGTTCCCGAATATTCCCTCCCTGATCTTGCCTGGATCAACGAGGATACCACCCTCCAGAAGGATGACAAAGATGGATGGTACTGAGATCAAAACAACAACCTGATATTGCCTGCCACCCTGGGTCATCACCTGTGTGAACACCTGCACACAACTACACACTTGGTAGAAAGAAAGACCCTAACACTTCTCCAGATGGCCTGCCTGAGGTTCCCTCAACAAAATGCAACTGTACGAGAGATAATTCAGGCTTGCAAAGAGTGCCAGCTAATGAGGGCAGAGAAGAAGCAGCACACGGGAACGAGGTACAGAGGAGAAAAGCCAGGGCAACACTGGGAGATAGATTTTACTGAGGTAAGGCCAGGCAAGTACAGGTATCGCTATCTGTTGGTTCTGGTAGATATCTTCTCGGGGTGAGTGGAGGCCTTCCCCACTAAGGGAGAGACAGCAATAGTGGTTGCTAAAAAGATCTTAGAGGAGATCGTGCCTAGGTACAGGTTGCCAGTGATAATGGGCTCTGATAACGGACCTGCCTTTGTGAGCCAGATTGTACAAGGGCTGGCCCAAGCTCTGGGGACAAAATGGAAGTTATATTGTGAATACAATCCCCAGAGCTCAGGACAGGTTGAAAGAATGAATCGGACCCTAAAAGAAACTTTGACAAAGTTGGCAACAGAGACTGGTGGGGACTGGGTGACCCTCCTTCCTTTCGCACTCTTTCAGGCGCGCAACACCCCTTATAAGCTGAATCTCACCCCTTTTGAGATTCTGTATGGAAGACCCCCTCCTGTGTGTCCTATTTTCAAAGGAAAATGCTGCCACCCCCCTCTGTGTCTTGGTTGCTGTAATGCCAAAAATCATACCACTCTGAAGAGATTACATATTCACATTGGGACCAGGAAATGCTAAGACAAAAGAGAAAGCCAATCAGTGCGATCACCATAGCAACCTTGTTCAGTGTTGGGCTGGCAGGAGCAGGACTTTGGGACAATTCCAGCAAACTCTGATGGCATTAAGTAAGGTGCATAACCATATTTGGAAATTGATTCAAGAGATACACGAGGGTCAAAATAAGGGGGCCATCCCCTCATATAATATTGGCCCAGGTGATTGGGTTTGGGTAAAACGGCACCAATCTAAAGTATTAGAACCTAGATGGAAAGGCCCTTATGTTGTTCTCCTTACCACTCCTACCGCTGTCACGGTTGACGGGATTGGACGCTGGGTTCACTGCAATCACGTGCGGCAACCCACACCGGAAGGACAAGAAAAAGTGTGAGCAGAATGGAAGGCGAGTCCTCACCCGTCAAATCCTTTGAAGCTGAAACTCGTCCGCTGGGAGGCCTCTTAATTCTACTGTTGATGGCTGCCTTTATCGACCCAGGAGTGACTAGTCGCAACCCCCATCAACCTGGCAAGATCACCTGGAAACTCAGCGAACTTGATTTTTCTCCAACAGGGTGGGGTCTGCGTGGCTCTGGGAAAAGAATGTTGTTTCTATGCAGACCATACAAGAGTGGTAAGAGAATCTATGGCAAAAGTGAGAGAGGGACTGGTGCAACGAAAGAGAGAATGGGAAGCCCAGCAGAGATGGTTTGAGTCTTGGTTTCAATGCTCCCCCTGGCTGACTACCTTAATTTCCACACTCCTGGGTCCACTTATAGTGCTATTATTGATACTCCCATGTATTTTAAACCAACTAGTCAATATCAGCCAGTGGCCCAAGATGGAAAAGAGGAAGATTCCTCTACTTGAACAACAGACAGGGGGGAATGTGAGGCGAGCAGAAGTAATGCCATGGCAGGCAGCTTAGATTAGGAGTAGGCCTTCCTACTTCTGGGTGGTAAGATTATCAGGCCACCTGGATCAGCTTTTGCTTAACACTGACTGCTGTTTGCCAATTAGGAACGGGGCGGAAACCCCCGGGAAAGTCCCACGCGCGTGAAAGTTTTGACCAATGAAATTGCTTTGCAATCTGTTTAAACCAATTACCAATGGCTTGTGCTCACCCTATAAATTTGTGTAACAGCTTGGGCTTGGGGCTCTCTGACCCCGCACCACTGCGTTGGAAGCGGCAGGAGCCCTGACTCAAGTGAGCAATAAACTTCCCTTTTTGCGAGTTGCATTGTCTTGGAGGCCTTCTCTCTTCCCACTCGGGGATTCGGACATCGGGCATAACAATAGCAAAGTACCAGGATATAAAATTAGCACAGAAAAATTCCTTACATTCTTATACACTAACCATGAAAAATCTGAAGGAGAAATTAAAGAAGTATTCCCATTCATCATTCATTGCAAAAAAATAAATTAAATAACATACTTAGGAATAAACTTACCTAAAGAGACAAAATACCTTTATGCAGAAAACTGTAAGACACTGATGAAAGAAATCAAAGATGACACAGATAGAGAGATATACCATGTTCCTGGACTGGATGAATCAATATTGTGAAAACGACTATACAATCCAAAGCAATCTACAGATTCAATGTAATCCCTATGAAACTATCAACGCTATTTTCCATTGAACTAGAACAATAAAATTCACAATTTTTATGAAACCACAAAAAACACAAATAGCCAAAACACACTTGGGAAAGAAAAATGGAATTGGAAGAATCAACCTTCCTGACTTCAGACTATATTACAAACTTACTATACTACAGACTATACTACAAAGTTACAGTCATCTAGACAGTATGACACTGGCAAAAACCATGATAATGGATCAAGATAGAAAGTCCTGAGGTAAACAAACACATTTATGGGCACCTTATCCTTGACAAAGAGGCAAGAGCATACAATAGAGAAAAGATAGTCTCTTCAAAAAGTGGTGCTGATTGATTTACACTGATGTTTGCTAGAAATCAAAGCAATACTGTAAAATAATTATCCTTCAATTAAAAATTAATAAATTGAAAAAAGGAAAAATCTGGTGCTGGAAACACTGATCAGCAACACGTAAAAGAATGAAATTAGAATATTTCCTAAGACCACAAAAAAAAATGAATTAAAGTCTTAAATGTAAGTCCAGAAACTATAAAGCTCTTAGAGGAAAACATAGACAGAACACTGTTCAGCATAAACCACAGATCCTCCTGGACCCACCTCATAGAGTTGTGACAGGCAAAGTAAAAAAATAAAAACTAGTGGGACTTAATCAAACTTGAAAGATTTTTCACAATGAAGGAAACTATAAACAAGGTGAAAAGACAGCACTAAGAATAGGAAAAAATAATATCAAACAAAACAACTGAAAAAGAATTAATCTCCAAATAAACAAGCAGATTAATCTCCAAAATAAACAAAGCAGCTCATTCTGCTCACTATGAGAAAAACAAACAATCCAATCAAACACTGGACTGAAGACAGAAACAGTCATTTCTCCACAGAAGACATACAGATGGCTAATAAGCACATGAAGAGATGTTCAACATTGCTCATTGTTAGAAAAATGCAAATCAAAACTACAATGAGGTATCACCTCACATTGGTAAGAAAGGCCATCATCAAAAAATTGCAAAAATAAGTGCTGGAGAAGTTGTGGAGAAAGGAGAATTCTCTTGTACTATTTGTAGGAATGAAAACTGATATATCCAGTATGGAGTACAATATGGATAGTCCTTTAAAAAACTGGAATTAAAAGTAATATATGACACAACAACCCTACTACTGGGGAAAAACACTGAGGAAACCATAATTGAAAATGTTGAGGGAAACTATGTGACTGCCTTGAGGAGAAGGTCCTCACAAGGGTCTGGTGAAGGGCCAGAGCCGCCAGGCATGTCTCGATGTTTTGCCCTGAGAAACATTTCCTGCATATACGGCTTTAGGACTGCGTGAGAATAGTGCTGAGAATAACAAGCTGGCCTTGAGGAGAGCAGATTGTCTCTTGATCCTGAGAATTTAGAGTCTATGTGTCTCATTAACTCTGTAAACTTGCTATTATCAACTTTGTACGTGCTCAAGCTTCATCTGTGTAACCTTGATTTTTGTAAGCTTTTTCCTTGCTCCCATGCATAAAACAACTCACTGTAGAAGTAAAGTTTTGTCAGTTTCCCAGAGAAGCTGTCCATGTCCTTTTTTCAGAATCTACTCCGCCGAGCCCTCCACAGAAAAGACACATGTATTCTAATATTTGGTCAGTTTTCATTCCAACCCCAAAGAAAGGCAATGCCAAAGAATGTTCAAACCACCATACAATTGCACTCATCTCACACATTAGCAAAGTAATGCTCAAAATTCTCCAAGCCAGGCTTCAACAGTATGTGAACCATGAACTTCCAGGTGATCAAGATACATTTAGAAAAGGCAGAGGAACCAAAGATAATTGCAAACATCTGTTGGATCATTGAAAAAGCAAGAGAGCTCCCGAAAAACATCTCAGTTCAGTTCAGTTGCTCAGCCATGTCCGACTCTTTGTGACCCCATGAACTACAGCCGAGTGCAGAAGAATTGATGCTTTTGAACTGTGGTGTTGTAGAAGACTCTTGAGAGTCCCTTGGGCTGCAAGGGGATCCAACGAGTCCATCCTAAAGGAGATCAGTCCTGGGTGTTCATTGGAAGGACTGATGCTGAAGCTGAAATTCCAATACTTTGGCCACCTCGTGCTAAGAGTTGACTCATTGGAAAAGACCCTGATGCTGGGAGGGATTGGGGGCAGGAGGAGAAGGGGACAACAGAGGATGAGATGGCTGGATGGCATCACCGACTCGATGAGCATGAGTTTGAGTAAACTCTGGGAGTTGGTGATGGACAGGGAGGCCTGGCGTGCTGCAATTCATGGGGTCGCAAAGAGTCGGACACTACTGAGTGACTGAAGTGAACTGAGCTGACCTGAACTACAGCATGCCAGGCCTCCCTGTCCATCACCAGGCATCTGGTCTCAGCACTTCATGGCAAATAGATGGGAAAACAATGGAAACAGTGACATAATTAATTTTGGGAGGCTCCAAAATCACTACAGATGGTGATTGCAGCCATGAGATTAAAAGACACTAGCTCCTGGGAAGAAAAGCTATGACCAACCTAGACAGCATATTAAAAAGCAGAGACATTGCTTTGCCAACGAAGGTCCATCTAGTCAAAGCTATGGTTTTTCCAGTTGTCATGTATGGATGTGAGAGTTGGAATATAAAGGAAGCTGAGCACCGAAGAATTGATGCTTTTGAACTGTGGTGTTGGAGAAGACTCTAGAGAGTCCCTTGGACTGTAAGGAGATCCAACCAGTCAATGATAAAGGAAATCAGTCCTGAATATTCATTGGAAGGACTGATGCTGAAGCTGAAACTCCAATACTTTGGTCACCTGATGCAGAGAACTGATTCATTGGTAAAGACACTGATTCTGGGAAAGATTGAAGGTGGGTGGAGAAGGGGACGACAGAGGATGAGATATTTGAATGGCATCACCGACTCAATGGACATGAGTTTTCAAAGAACCCAGGAGTTGGTGATGGATAGGGATGCCTGGCGTGCTGCAGTCTATGGGGTCACAAAGAGTTGGATATTACTGAGCGACTGAACTGACTGACTGACTGAACCTAATTTTCATTGCAGCACTATTTACAATAATTAAGACTTGGTAGCAACCTAGATGTCCTTTAACAGATGAATGGGTCAAGAAGCTGCAGTACACATACACAATGTAATACTACTCAGTTCTAAAAAGGAATGCATGTGAGTCAGTTCTAATGAGGCAGATGAACCTAGAGCCTATTATACAGAGTGAAGGGAGTCATAATAAGAAAAGCAAATATAGTATATTAATGCATATGTATGGAATCTAGAAAGATGGCACTGATGAACTTATCTTCAGGTCAGGAGTGAAGATCATCAGGTCAGAACCAGACATAGAGAAAAGAGTGTGGACACAGGGAGAGATAGAGAAGGTGAGACTAATTGCAAAATACTGGAGCTTCAGCTTCAGCATCAGTCAGTCTTTCCAGTGAGTATTCAGGTTTTATCTCCCTTAAAACTGACAGGTTTAATCTCCTTGTTGTCCAAGGGACTTTCAGGAGTCTTATCCAGCACCACAGTTGGAAGGTATCAATGCTTTGGCATTCTGCTTTCTTTATAGTTTAGCTCTCACAACCGTATGTGACACTGGGAAGGCTGTAGCCTTGACTATAATGGACCTTTGTGGGCAGAGTAATGTCTCTGCTTTTCAACATACTGTCTAGGTTTGTCACCACTTTCCTGCCAAGAAGAAATTGTTTTTTGATTTCAAGGCTGAAGTCCCTTTCCATCATGATTTTGGAGCCCAAGAAGAGGAAATCTGCCACTACTTCCAAGTTTTCCCCTTCCATTTGCCATTCAGTGATGCGGCTGGATGCCATGATCTGTTTTCTTGATATTTAGTCTTAAGCTCGCTCTTTCACTCTCCTTCTTCAACCTCATCTGGAGGTTCTTTAGTCTCTCTTCACTTTCTGCCATTAGAGTGGTATCATCCACTTATCTGAGGTTGTTGATCCTTCTCCCACCTATCTTGATTCCAGCTTGTAACTTACCCAGCCCAGGATTTCTCATGATGTGCTCAGCATATAGATTAAAGAAACAGGGTAACAGGTATACTCCTTTCTCAATATTGAACCAGTCAGATGTTCCATACAGGGTTCTAACTGTTGCTTCTTGACCCACTTACAGATTTTTCAGGAGACAGATAAGATGGTCTGGTATTCCCATCTCTCTAAGAGCTTTCCACAGTTTGTCATGATCTACACAGTCAAAGGCTTTAGCATAGTCAAAGAAACAGTGACAGATGTTTTTCTAAAATTCCCTTACTTGTAATCTTAGATATCCAGGTGGAAATTTGCTCTATGCCTCATAGAGCTCAAATCCCATACTCTGTGACAACCTAAAGGGGTGTCATGGGGTGGGAGGTGGGAGACAGGTTCAAGAGGAAGGGCACATAGATATACCTTTCCCAGGTGATGCCAGTGGTGAAGAACCTGACTGCCAATGCAGAAGATGTAAGATACACAAGTTCTATCCTTGGGTCTGAAACATCCCCCAGAGAAGGCATGGCAAACTACTCCAGTATTCTTGCCTGGAGAATCCTATGGACAGAGGTTCCTGGGCAGCCACAGCCTATAGGTTTACAAAGAGTTGGACAAGACTGAAATAACAGAGGCAACTTCACATGCACACATGAATAATTCATGTAGAAATGTGTCAGAAACCAACCCAATATTGTAAAGCAATTATCCTCCAATTAAAAAGAAAGTTAAATAAAAGAACCCCTGCATGGTATTGGCACAGAGACAAGCATAAGATCAGTGCAACAGAATAGAGAATACAGAAATTAACCCACACATCTAAGGTGAACTAACGTTCAACAAAGGCTAAGTTGGGAAAGCTGGGCAGCTGCTTGTAAATTAATGAAGTTAGAATATACTCTCACACCATACAAAAAAAATAAACTTAACTTAAAGGCTTAAATCTAAGATGTGACCCCATCAAATTCTTAGAAGAAAACATGGGCAAAACAGTCTCTGACATAAATTGCACCAATGTTTTCTTAGGTTATTCTTCCAAGGCAATAGAAATGAAAGCAATAATAAGCAAGTAGGACCTAATTAAACTTATAAGGTTTGCAAGGCAAAGGAAACCAGAAACAAAATGAAAAGAAAATAGACTGGGATGTGAATGATAAGGGCTTAATTTCCAAAATATAGCAACAGCTCATACAATTCAACAAGAAAACCCACAAAACAATTGAAAAATGGACATAAGACCTATACAGTCATTTCTCCAATGTAGAAATATAGATGGCTAACAGGCACATGAAAATATGCTCCCTATTTCTAATTATTAGGGAAATGAAAATCAAAACTACCGTGAGATATTAACTCATACCAGAGAGAATGACCATCATTAAAAAGTCTACAAATAACTAATGCTGCAAAGAATGTGAAGAAAATGGAACACTCCTATATTGTTGGGTGTTTTCCTTGTAGTTCAGCTGGTAAAGTATCTGCCTGCAATGCAGGAGACCCAGGTTTAATTCTTGGGTTTGGGAGGATCCCCTGGAGAAGGAAATGGCAACCCACTCCAGTATTCTTGCCTAGAGAAACCCATGAACAGAGGAGCCTGGCGGGCTGCTGTCCATGGGATCCCAAGAGTCAGACACAAATTGACGGCTAAACCACCACCACCTACATTGTTACTGGGAGTGTAAGTCGGTGCCCTTACCTGGAAAACAGTATGGTGGTTCCTTTAAAAACTAAAAATAGAGTTACCTATAATCCAGAAATTCCACTCTTGGGCATTGTCTGGGAAGTTTTAATTTGAAAGGTGTATGTACCACTCTGTTCATGAACTCTATTCACAATAGCCAAGATATGTAAGCTACCTAAATCTTTATGGATACATGAATGGATAAAGATGAATTGGTGTGCATGCCCAATGGAATACTACTCAATCATAAAAATAATGAATTAATGCCATTTGGAGCAACATGGATAGACCTAGAAGTTATCACACTAAGTAAAGTAATTGAGACAGAGAGTGACAAATACCATATGATATCACTTACATGGGGAATCTACAATATGACACAAATGAACTTATCTATGAAACAGAAACAAATTTATAGATAACAGATTTGTACTGCTAAGGAAGAGGGGAATGGTGGAGGGATGGATTGGATGTTTGGTGTTAGCAGATGCACACTATTATATATAGAATGGATAAACAAGGAACTATATTCAAGATCCTGTGATATACCATAATGCTAATATAAAAATAATTTACACACATGTATTACTGAACTACTCTGATATACAGAAGAAATGAACATAACATTGTAAATTAACTGAACTCCAATAAAAATGAAAATTATAAGCAAGTTCCTATGGTACAGCTTAAAGAAATATATTCAATATCCTATAATAAATCATAATGGCATAGGAAAAAAACCTCCCTCATAGATTGCTTTTGTATGTCTCTTAGTTTCATAAAGTTTCCATTTTCATTTTATTTCTTTGGGAGTCATTGGTTGCTAATAACATATGTTCCTTTGTGTGTTTTTGCCTTTCAGATATTTTTGTTTTTGTTTTTCTGTAGTTGATTCCTAGTCTCATACTTTTTGTGCTCAGATAAGAAACTTTATATGATTTCAAAATTAAAATTATCATGACACTTTAACCCTTTCAAAGAACCAGAAGAAACGGGAGCAGGAAGAAGTACAGACTGATGAAGACTAAGACATAGAAGCCCATGTGTACTTTGGTGCTGGATGAAACCCTCCAGTGCATTTAAGGTTCTGCTTGAAATAGAATCATGGGGCCATACTGAATTCTGTACAGCACATCACTCAGGATCCCAAAAAGTCAAGAGCTGCTTGTGGACGAGGGACAAGATGTCAGGGGAGCACATGGACATGCACTACATCTCTCTCCACAGATGCATCAGAAATACACCCTCAGACCCAGAAGGTCTCACAGAGCACCAGCTGAGAGCAGGCGGGAATCCCTGATCACCAGAAAGGAATTCATAGATTCGCAAAAAGCTCAAGATTGGGCCTGAATCTTTGGGGTGAGAGTGCTGAGTCCAGGACGCTAGACTGCCGGAGAATTCCTAACTCCAGGGAGTATTAATTAATGAGAAATCTCGAGAAAGTTTCCACCTGTATTTAAGACCTGGCATCACCTGTCAACAGTACCCTGAGCAGGATGCCTCATTCAAACAAGAAGACAAAAACACAAATTCAGCCATCAGCAGACAGCTTTCCCACAGACACCCCAAAACATATCACCTCACACAACCCTGCCCATCAGAGGGGAAAAAGCTCCTCCTCCTACCAGAACAAAGGCAAAAGTCACACGCAACACAAAGCCTACACAAACCCTGGATCCATCTTACCACTAACAGCAGAAACCCAAAGGAATAAGACTCTAAATCCTGCGAAAAGGAGACCTCAAACATAGTAAATTAGAAAAAAAAAAAAGAAAGAAAGAAAAGACAGGGAAATATCATGCAAATGAAGGAACAAGGTAGAAACTCACAAGGCAAAATAAACAAAGAGGAAATAGGCAAACTACCTGAAAAAGAATTCAGAGTGATGATAGTAAAGAAAATCCAAAACCTCAAAAGTGGAATGGAGAAAATGCAAGAATCAATTAACACATTTAACAATGAGCTAGAAGAAATAAATATAGACACAAAGATGAACAACACAATTGCTGAAATTAAAAACACCATGGAAGGAATCAGTAGCAGAATAACTGAGGAAGAAAAACAGATAAGTGAGCTAGAAGCTAGAATTATGGAAATAACTTCTGAAGAGTAGAATAAAGGGAAAAGACTGAACAGACCTCTAGGAGAATATTAAATGTGCCATCATTCAAATTATAGGTGTTCCAGAAAAATAAAAATAAAAGAATGGGCCTGGGGAAACTTTTGAAGAGATTATGGTTGAAATCTTCCCCAGCATAGGAAAGGAACTAGTCACTCAAGCCCAAGAAGTGCAGAGAGGTCCACATAGGATAAACCCAAGGAGAAACACACTGAGATACATATATTAATCACACAGAAAGAATATTAAAAGCAGCAAGGGAAAAGCAACATGTAGTGTACAAGGGAAAGCCCATATAATCAACAGCTAATCTTTTGGAAGAAATTCCATAGGCCAGAAGGGAATGGCAGGATATACTTAAAGTACTGAAAGGGAAAAGTCTAAAGGCAAGTTTACTCTACTTTCCAAGTACCTAATTCAAAATTGATGGAGAAATCAAAAGCTTTCAGACAATCAAAAGTTAAGAGAGTTTAGCACCACAAAACCAACTTTACAACAAATATTAAAGGGATTTCTACAGACAGGAAATAAAAAAGAAGGGAAAGACATACAGAAACAAACCCAAAACAATTAAGAAAATGCCAATAGAAACATATTTATCAATGATTACTTCAAATGTCAATGGATTAAAAACTCCAACCAAAAACACAGACTGACTGAATGGATACAAAAACAAGTATATATATATATATGCTATCTGCCAGAGACTTACTTCAGACCTAGAGAAACATACAGACAGAAAGTGAGAGGATGGAAAAAGATATACCATGCAAAGAAAGTCAGAGTAGCCATTCTCATATCAGACAAAATAAACCAAAAACTAAATAAGAGATAAGGAAACTAAATATAAGGAATAAAATATAAGGAAACTAAGTAAGAGATAAACAAGAGATAAGGAAAGACACTACAAAATGATCAAAGGATCAATCCAAGAATAAGGCATGAAAATTGTAAATATTTATCTGTACAGAAAGGAACACTAACAGCCATAAAAAGGGGAAATTGACAGTAACACAATAATAGTAGGGGACATTAGCAACCTGCTTACACCACTGTACAAATCATCAAAGCAAAAAATTATTAAGGAAACATAAGTTTTAAATAGGGTTTCCCTGGTGGCTCAGGGGTAAAGAATCTGCCAGCAGGACAGGAGCCGCAGGAGATGTGGATTCAGTACCTGGGTTGGGAAGATCCCCTGGAGAACATCATGGCAACGTATTCCAGGACTCCTGTCTGGAGAATACTATGGACAGAGGAGCCTGACAGGCTTTCAGTCCACAGGGTTGCAAACAGTCAGACATGACTGAAACGACTTAGCACACAAGCCTTAAATGACACATTAAACAAGATAGAGCTAATTGATATTTTCAGGACATTCCATCCAAATCCAGAAGAATACACTTTCTTCTCACACGCATATGGAACGTTCTCCAGGATAGACTACATCTTGAGTCAGAAACATAGCCTCAGTAAATTAAGAAAATTGAAATCTTATCAAGAATCTTTTCTGATCACAATACTATGTGATTAGATATCAATTACAGGGGGAAAAAAAACCTAAAAACCCACAAACACATGGAAATTAAGCAATACATTTCTAAATAATGAACAGATAACTGAAGAAATAAAAAGGGAAATAAAAAATCCCTAGAAACAACAACAACCACAAAAAAAAAAAACCCCAAAAACAAAACAAAACAAACAAACAAACCCTGCAATGACCCAAAACCTATGGGGGGGTGGGGAGCAGCAAAAGCAGTTCAGAGGGAAGTTTAGAGCAATAGGATCCTATATCAAGAAACAAGAAAAATATTGAATAGATAATCTAACTTTACACCTAAAACAACTGGAAAAGGAACAAAATGCCCCCAACATTAGTAGATTGAGAGAAATCATAAAGACTGGAGCAGAAAAAAAATGAAAAGGAAATGAAGGAAACAATAATAAAGATTAATAAAACTAAAAGCTGGTTCTTTGAGAAGATAAAACTGACAAACCATTGGCCAGACTCATCAAGAAAAAAAGGGAGAAGAATCAAATCAACAAAATTAGAAATGAAAAAGGAGAGGTTACAACAGCCAATGCAGATATACAAAGGGTCATAAAAGGCTATTATGACACAATTATAAGCCTATAAAATGGACAGCCTGGAAGAAATGGACAGATTCTCAGAAAAGTTCAACCTTGAACCAACAAGAAACAGAAATTATGAACAAGCCAACTACAAGCACTGAAATAGAAACTGCAATAAAAAATCTCCCCAAAACAAAAGCCCAGGGCCAAATCACTCCACAGATGAATGCTAGCAAACATTTAGAAAAGAGCTAATGCCTATAATTCTGAACCTCTTTCAAAAAATTGCAGAGGAAGGAACACTTCCAGATACATTCCACGAGGCCACCATCATCTTGATACTAAAACCAGACAAAGATATCATAAAAAAAGAAAATTATAGGCCAATATCACTGATAAACCTTGACAAAATTCTGGCAAACAGAATTTAACAACATATTAAAAAGATTAAACATTATGATCAAGTTCAGTTTATCTCAGGGATTCAGGGATTCTTCAACAAATCAATGAATGAGATATACTACATTAACAAACTGGAAGATAAAACCCATTTAATAAACTCAATAAACTCAGAAAAAAGCTTTGACAAAATTCAGCACACATTTATTATAATAACTGTTTAAAAAATGGGCCTAGAAGAAACCTGTGCTGTACTCAGTGACTTCAGGCATGTTTGACTCTTTGTGAGGCCATGGACTGTAGCCCATCAGGCTCTTCTCTCCACAGAATTCTCCAGGCAAGAATACTGGAGTGGGTTGCCATGCCCTCCTCCAGGGGATCTTTGTCTTGGCCCAGGGATTGAACCCATGTCTCTGGCATCCCCTGCATTGCAGGCAGATTCTTTACCACTGAATCACCTGGAAAGCCCAGAAAGAACCTACCTCAACATAGTAAAGGCCATATATGACAAACCCACAGCAAATATTATTCTCAATGGTGAAAAACTGAAAGTTTTCCCTCTAAAATAAGGAAAAAAAAATGATGCCCGTTCTCACCACTATTCTTCAACATAATTTTGGAAGTCAGCTTTGGCAATCAGAGAAGAAAAAGAAATAAAAAGGAAACCAGATTGAAAAAGAAGCAAAATGCTCAATGTTTGCAGACGACATGATCCTATACGTGGAAAACCCTAAAGATACTATCACAAAATTACTAGAGCTAATCAGTGAATCTAGTAAAGTCACAAGATAGAAA
Source organism: Dama dama (assembly GCF_033118175.1). Taxonomy (NCBI): domain Eukaryota; kingdom Metazoa; phylum Chordata; class Mammalia; order Artiodactyla; family Cervidae; genus Dama; species Dama dama. The sequence goes on along the minus strand of NC_083693.1, from coordinate 10,997,040 downwards.
ATCAGTACACAGAAATCACTTGTATTCTTATATCCTAACAGAGAAAAATCAGAATGAGAATTTAAGCAATCAATCCTATTTACCATCACAACAGAAAGAATAAAATACTTAGGAATAAACCTTCCTAAGGAGAGAAAAGAGGTGTATACTGAAAACTTTAAGACATTGGTGAAAGAAATCAAAGGTGACATAAACAGAGGGAGAGATATTTCATGTAGCTGGGTTGGAAGAATCAATATTGTGAAAATGACTATACTACTAAATACAATATACAGATGCATTGTAATCCCTTTTCAATTACTAATGGCATTTTTCACTGAATTAGAACAAAAATTTTCAATATTAATACAGAAACACAAAAGCCCTGAATAGTCAATGTGATACTGAGAAAGAAGGATGGAGTTGGAGGAATCAACTTTCCTGACTTCAGACTATACTACAAAGTTACAGTCATCAAAACCACATGGTACTGACACAAAAACAGAAATATAGCTCAATGGAACAAGGTAGAAAACCCAGAGACAAACCCATGCACCTATGGGTACCTTATCTTTGACAAAGGAGGCAAGAATATACAATGGGGAAAAGATAGTTTCTTCAATAAGTGGTGCCGGAAAAACTGGAAAGTTATATGTAAAAGAATGAATTTAGAACACTCCCTAACCCTGTACACAAAAATAAACATGAAATGGATTAAAGGCCTAAGCTTAAGACCAGAAACTATAAAACTCTTACAGGGAAACATAGGCAAAACACTCTATGACATAAATCACAGCAAGCTCATCTATGACCCACTTCTTAGAGTAATGGAACTAAAAACAAAAATAAACAAGTGGGACCTAATTAAACTTAAAGGAAAGAAAATTATAAACATGATGAAAAACAACCCTCAGAATGGGAGAAAATAATAGCAAATGAATGTAACAGCTTACAGAATTAATTTCCAAAATATATAAGCAGCCTATGCAAATCAATACCAGAAAAACAAACAACCCGATTAAAGAGTGGGCAAAAGACCTGAACAGACATTACTCCAAAGAAGGCATACAGATGGCTAATAAATATGTGAAAAGATGCTCAACACCACTCATTATTAGAAAAATGCAAACCAAAGCTACAATAAGATAATACTTCACAGCAGTCAGAATGGTCATCATCAAAAAGTCTACAAACAATAAATGCTGGAGAGGGTGTGGAGAAAAGGGAACCCTCATGCACTATTGGTGGCAATGTAAATTGATTTGGCCTCTAGGGAAGACAGTATGGAGATCCTTAAGAAACTAGGAATAAAACTACCATATGACTGAACAACTCCACTACTGGTCATACATCCTGAGGAAACCATAATTGCAAAAGATGCATGTACCGTAATATTCATTGCACCACTATTTACAATAACTAGGACATGGAAATAACCTAGATGTCCACTGACAGATGAATGAATAAAGAAGCTGTGGTGCATATATACAATGGAATATTACTCAGCCATATAAAGGAGTGCATTTGAGTCAATGCTAATGAGGTGGATGAACCCAGAGCCTATTATACATGGTGAAGTAAGTCAGAAACAGAAAAAACAATCTATTAATGCACATGTATGGAATCTAGAAAGATAGTACTGATAAACCTATTTTCAGGGCAGAAATGGAGATGTAGACTTACAGAACAGACTTATGGACACAGTGGAGGAGGGAAGGAGAGGGTGGGATCAATGAAGAAAGCAGTATGTAAACTTATATACTTCTCTATGTAAAACAGATAGCCAGTGGAAATTTGCTATATGACTCGGAGCTCAAACTGGGTCTCTGTGGCAATTTAGAGGGGTGGTCTGGGGTGGGAGGTGGGAGGGAGGCTCAAGAAGGAGGGGATATATGTATACCTATGGCTGATACATGTTAACGTATAGTTGAAGCCAACATAATATTTTAAAGCAATTATTCTTCAATTGCTGTGCTAGAGAAGACTCTTGAGAATTGCTTGGGACAGAGAGGAGATCAAACTAGTCAATCCTAAAGGAAATCAACCCTGAGTATTTATTGGAAAGACAGGCTGAAGCTGAAGCTCCAACCCTTTGGCCACCTGTTGCAAAGAGCTGACTCACTGGAAAATACTCTTGATGCTGGGAAAGATTGAGGACAAGAGGAGAAAGGGGTGACAGAGGATGAGATGGTTGAATGGCATCACTGACTCAATGAACATGAGTTTGAGCAAACTCTAGGAGATAGTGTAGAATAGGGAAGCGTGGTGAGGTTGCAGAGTCTGACACTTAGTGACTAACCACTTAGTGAGTGAAAAACAGCAACACTGTACCTTAGTTCATAACAATGTATCAGTCAATTAAGTCTCAATAAAGCAATTTGGTTTTACTGATATTTTTTCTGTTTTTTAAAATCTTTATTTCCTCTCTGATCATCATTATTTCCTTTCTTCTGCTGTCTTTAGGTTTTGCGTATCCTTTTTCTAATTCTTTTAGGTGGAAGAACAGTTTATCATTTCAGATTTTCTTGTTTCAGAGGAGAGCTTGTATCACTATGGGCTTCCCTCTATGGACTGCTCTTGATGCAGCCCATAGATTTGCATTGTTGTGATTAATTGTCATTTGTCTTAAGGTATTTTCAATTGTCCTCTTTGATTTTATATTTGACCAACTGGATTTTTAAAAAGTTATTTTTCTATGAAGGATGATTGCTTTACAATGTTGTGTTGTTTTCTGTACAACAATGTGAATATGTATATATGCATACCCCTCCCTCTGTACATATGTATACCCCTCCCTCTAGCCTCCCTCCCCCTCACCTAGTCCCACCCCCTAGGTCATCACAGAGCCCTGAGCTCAACTCTGTTACACAGCAACTTTCCACTAGCTGTCTGTTTTAGACATGGTGGTGTGTATGTGTCAGTGCCACGCTCTCAGCTTGTCCTGCCCTCTATTTCTCCTGCTGTGTGCAAGTTCATTCTCTCTGTCTGCACCTCTTCTCATGCACTGCAGATAGGTTCATCAGTATCATCTTCTAGACTCCATATGTATGTGTTAATATATGATATTTGTCTTTCTCCTTCTGACTTATTTAACTCTTTATGACAGATTCCATGTTTTTCACCTCATTAGAACTGACTTTTATGGCTGAGTAACAATCCACTTTTTAAAATGTAGCACTGCTTCTTCGTCCATTTTTCTGTCAATGGACATATAGGTTGCTTCCATGCCCTGGCTATTGTAAATAGTGCTCCAATGAACACTGGGGTACATATGTCTTTTTCAGTTTTGGTTTTCTAAGGGTATATGCCTTCCTGATGGGATTTTAGGGACATATGATAGCTTTATTCCTAGTTTTTAAAGGAAGTTCCATGTGGTTCTCCATGGTACTTACATCACTTGACCTTTCTACCAACAGTGTGAGAGGGTTCCTTTTTCTCCACATCCTCATCAGCATTTATTGTCTGTAGATTTTATGCTGATGGGCATTCTGACATATGTGAAGTGATACCTTGTAGTTTTGATATGCATTTCTCATACAATGAGCGATGTTGAGCATCTTTTCTTGTGTCTATTGGCTAAAGACTTTGACTGTGTGGACAACAAACTGTGGATAATTGTTGAAGAGATGGGAATAACAGACCACCTTACCTGTCTTCTGATAAACCAGTATGCAGTACAAGAGGCAACTCGCAGAACAAGTCGTGGAACAACAGACTGGTTCAAAATCAGGAAAGGAGTAAGCCAAGGCTGTATATTGTCATCTAGCTTATTTAACTCCTATGCAGAGTACATCATGCGAAATGCCAGGCTGGATGAATCACAAGCTGGAAACAAGATTGCCTGGAGAAATATTAAAAACCTCAAATATGCAACTGATACCCCTCTAATAGCAGAAAGTGAAGGAGAACTAAATAGCCCCTTGGTGAGGTGATAGAGGAGAGTGAAAAAGCTGGCTTAAAACTTAATATTCAAAATACTAATTCATGACATCTGGTTCCATTACTTCATAGCAAATACAAGGGGAAAAAATAAAAACAGTGAGAGATTTTAGTTTATTGGGCTCCAAAATCATTGCTTATTGTGACTGCAGCCATGAAATTAAGATTCGTTCTCCTTGGAAGAAAACTATGAGAAACTGAGTCAGTACATTAAAAAACAGAGACATCATTTTGCTGACAAAGTTCCATATTGTCAAAGCTATGTTTTTTCCAGTAGTTGTGTATGGATATGAGAGTTGGAACATAAAGAAGACTGAACGCCAAAGAACTTATGCTTTTAAATTTTGGAGCTGGAGAAGACTCTAGAGAGTCCCTTGGACAGCATGGAGATCAACCAGTCAATTCTAAATGAAATCAGCCTTGGATATTCATTGGAAGGACTGATATTGAACCTGGCGCTCCAAATAGTTTGGCCACCTGATGTGAAGAGCCAACTCATTGGAAAAGACCCTGATGCTGGGAAAGATTGAGGGACAGATGAGAAGGGGCAAAGAGGATGAGATCGTTGGATGGCATCATTGACTCAAGAGACCTGAGTTTGGACAAACTCCAGGCAATTGTGAAGTATAGGGAAGCCTTACCTGCTGCAGTTCATGAGGTCACAATTAGTCAGACATAACTTAACAACTGAAGAACAATAACAATGTCTTCTTTGGGTAAATATCTGTTTAGGTCTTCTGCCCATTGTTTGAATTGGATGTTTTTTTTAAATATTGAGCTACATGAATTGCTTGTATATTTTGGAGATTAGTCTTTTGTCAGTTCATTTGTAATTATTTTCTCCCATTCTGAGGACTGAGTTTCATTTTGCCTATAGTTTCCTTTGCTGTGCAAAATCTTTAATAGATCCTATTTGTTTTAATTTCCACTAATCTATGAGGTGAGTCCAAGAGGATCTTGCTGTGATTTTTGTGTGGTTTGGGGAGTGTTCTGACTCCATTTTTTTATATGTAGTGGTCAGTTTTCCCAATCCCATAGAATGAAAAAGCTGTTTTTCTTCAATGTTGATTCTTGCCTCCTTTGTGAAAGATATGGTGACCATAGGTGTGTTGGTTTATCTCTGAGGTTTCTATCTTGTTCCATAGATCTACATTTCTGTTTCTGTGCCAGTACCATACTGTCTTGATGACTGTATGACTGTAGCTTTGTAGTATAGCCTGAAGTCAGGGAAGGTTGATTACACCAACTCCATTTTTCTTTCTCAAGTTTGCTTTTGCTATTTGGCATATTTTGTGTTTCCATACAGATTGTGAAATTTTTTGTTCTAGTTCTGTGAAATATGCCATCATTAATCCAGTGGAGATTGCACTGAATTGTAGATTGCATTTGGTAGCATAGTCATTTTCACAATATTGATTCTTCCATCCCAAGAACATGGTATATCTCTCTATCTGTTTGAATCACCTTTGATTTCTTTTATCAGTGTCTTATAGTTTTCTGTATATAAGTCCTTTTTCTCCTTAGATATGTTTATTTCTAGATATTTTTCTTGTTGTTGAAATGGTAAATAGGATTGAATCCTTAATTTCTTTTTTTGACCTTTCATTGTTATTGTATAGGTATTGAAGTGATTTCTGTGTATTAATATTGTACCTTGTGAATTCACTAAATTCATTGATTAGCTCTAGTAATATTTCGGTGGCATCTTTAAGGTTTTATATATATAGTATCACATATTTAAAATGTATAGTATGCACATCCTCTGTGAATAGTGATGGTTTTATTTCTTCTTTTCCAATTCGGATTCCTTTTATTTCTTTTTCTTCTCTGATTGCCATGGGTAGGACTTCTAAAACTATGCTGAAGAGTAGTTATGGAAGTGGGCAACCTTGTCTTGTTCCTCATTTTTGAGGAAACCTTTAAGTTTTTCACCATTGAGAATAATGTTTGCTGTGGTTTTATCACATATAGCTTTTTTAATGTTTAGGTAGTTTCTTTCTATGCATTTATTTTGTCATAAATGGGTATTGGATTTTGTCAAAAGCTTTTTCTGCATCTATTGGAATTATCATATGATTTTTCATCTTTCAATTTGTTAATGTGGTGCATCACATTTATTTATATATACTGAAGAATCCTTGTATCCTTGGGACAAACCTCACTTTATCATGGTCTCTGATTCATTTAATGTGTTGTTGGGCTTGGCTTGCTAGTATTTTGTTGAGGATTTTTGCATCTTTGTTCATCAGAGAGATGGGCCTGTACATTTTCTCTTTTTGTGACATGTTTTCTCATTTGGTATCAGGGTCATGGTGATGACCTAACACTTTAGAATGAGTTAGGCAGTATTCCTCCCTCTTCAAATTTTTTGGGAAAATTTAAACATTTGATAGAATTCATCTATCAGGCCATCTGACTCTGTGTTTTTGTTTTTTGGAAGATTTTTGGTCAGTGTTTCAATTTAAGTGCTTGATATTAGTTTGTTTGATTTTTGGTTTCTTCCTGCTTCAGTCTTCTAAGGTTGTGGTTTTCCAAGAATCTGTCCATGTCTTCTAGGTTGTCCATTTTATTGGTATATAGTTGCTCATATGTTATGATCTTTTGTACTTCTGTAGTGTATATTGTAACTTATTTTTCATTTCAGTTTCAATGATTTGAGTCTTCTTTTTTTCTTGATGAGTGTGGCTAATGGCTTATCAATTATGTTTATCTTTTCAAGGAACCAGCCTTAGTTTCATTGATCTTCGCTATTATTTTCACTTCTTTTTCATTTATTTCTGCTCTGATTTATGAGTTCTTCCCTCCTACTAACTTTGGAGGGAGTTTTTCTTTCTTTTCTAGATACTTTAGTTGTAATGTTAGGTCTTTTATTTGATATTTTTCTTGTTTCTTGAGGTACGATTGTATTGCTATAAATGCCCCTCTTAAAACTTCTTTTGCTGCATCTCGTAGGTTTGAGGTCTTTGTGTTTTCATTGTCATTTCTTTCTTTTTTTACAAAAATTTCCTTTGGTGTCTTCAGTAAATCACTTGGTTGTTTGGAAGAGTATTGTTAAGCCTCCCTGTTTTTGTGGGGTGTTTTAAAGTTTTTTTTTTCCTCCTGTAATTGTTATCTAATCTTAAAGTGATGTCATCATAAAGGTTGCTTTATATGATTTCAGTTTCCTAAAATTTATTGATTTTTGAGCCAAAATGTGATCTACCCTGGGAATATTTCATCTACATTTGAGAAAACTTTATTATGCTGCTTCAGATACAGTGTCCTATAAACATCAATTAGACCCACCTTGTCTAAAGTATCATTCAAGGCTTGTGTTTCCTTATTAATTTTCTGTCTAGATGATCATGTCAAATTCCCTCCACTATTATGGTGTTTCTATTAATTTCCCCTTTTATGACTTTTAGCTTTTGCCTTATATATTGAGATGCTTCTATAGTTGCTGCATAAATATTTACAATTGTAACATCTTCTTCTTGGACTGATGCCTATCATTGTGTAGTGTCTTTCCTAGTCTCTTGGAATATTTCTTATTTTAAAGTTTCTTCTAGAGTATTTTTAATTTCAGTAATTGTGTTGTTCGTCACTGTTTATACTTCATTTCTTCTAAGTTCTTGTTGAACGTTTCTTGCATTTTTTCCATTCTATTTTCAAGATTTTGGATTATCTTTACTATTATTACTGTGATTTCTCTTTTTCAGTAGTTTGCCTATTTCTTCTTCACTTACTTGTTCTTGTGGTTTCTCTAACTTCATCTGCACAATATTTTTCTGCCTTTCCATTTTGTCTAAGTGTATTTGAGGTCTCCTTTCTACAGGTTGCAGGGTCAGAGCTCTTGCTTCCGGTGTCTGTCCCTGGTGAGTGCATTTGGCCCATTGGCTTGTGTGGGCTTTGTGGTGGTGGTGCCTCGGTTCTGGTGGCTGGCATGTGAGTCACTTCCCCAGGATGGGGCATGAGAGGTGGTGGGTTTCGGGGTGTCTGTGGGCTTGGGATGACTTTAAGCCACTGGCTGCTGATGGTTGGTTTTGTGTTCCTGTCTCGGTTTTTGCTTGGGTGAGACATCCAGTGCTGAGCACTGCAGGCAGTTGGGTAGAGCTGGGTCTTCCCTTGAAGCTCGGCTGGTAAAGAATCTGCCTGCAATGTGGGAGACCTGGGTTTGATCCCTGGATTGGGAAGATCCCCTGGAGAAGGGAATGGCTACCCACTCCAGTATTCTGGCCTAGAGAATTCAGGCAATGGAGTCACAAAGAATCAGACACTATGGAGCGACTTTCACTTTCACTTTGATTAGGAAGGAGGCATTTATGGGAATTCTCATTACAATGAGAATATTATATCTCATAATACTCCTCCAGGTCAGCAATTCTCTGGAGGTCTAATGTCTTGGATTCTCTGCTCCCACACCGAAGGATCAGGCTTGACTTCTGGTTGGGGAATCAAGGCCCCACAATCTGTTTGTCAAGGCAATAAAGGGGATTGAGAAAACAAACAAAGACCCAAAACCCAAACAAATGGTAAAGGGAAAATCAGCCAAATAGAAGTAAAAGCAAAGGAACACACACACACACACACACACACACACAAGAAACCAAAACAGAACCAAGGAAAACAAACGTACTGGAGAGTAACCAGGTGAAAAAAAGAAACGAAAAGTGAAATCAATTAATTAAAAACGAAGCTAACTAAAACAGAAAGCAAGACCAATGTTGAGGGCCAGCTGAGGAATAAAGCAAACAAAACAGACAAAAATGGTGAAAATAAAAGAACCACGGAAAATAAAAGTTAAGATAAAGTTTACACACACACACAGTAACAACAACAATGAACCAAAAAAAAAAAAAAAAGAAAAAAAGAAAATTGCAAGACAAAAAAACACAGAAAAGCAGAAAGCCAAAATAGCAGTAAAAATATATAACAGAAGTAAAAATAATGGTCAAAAAATCCCCCAAACCTTAATGGAAATAATAATAACATTAAAAACAACCACAATAACAGAGAAAAAAGAAAGAAAGAAAGAAAAGAACAACTATAGAATGACCCAAGTCATAAAAAACAACATAGTGTTTTCCGAGGGTCTCAGCCATCAGTGTTCTTGCTCCTGCTGTGAACCACAGCACACCTTCGCCTCCCTAGGAAAGCCTCCAATGCTGGGGAAGGCTGGTCTCTGGGCCTTCTGTGGACCCTGTGGGGATGTGCATGCATGTGTGCTCAGTCGCTTCAGTTGTGTCTGACTCTTTGTGACCCTCTGGACTGTAGCCCACCAGGCTCCTCTGTTCATGGGATTCTACAGGCAAGAATACTGGAGTGAGTTGCCATACCCTCCTCCAGGAGATCTTCTAGATCCAGGGATCGAACCTGTGTCTCTTATTCCTCTTGCTTTGACAGGCAGGTCCTTTACCATTAGCACCACCTGGAAAGCCTAGATCCTGTGGAAACATTTTAGGCTATAATCCAGCCATACTCCTGCATGTGCTTGCCTCCAAAATTCAGAGCTGCCAGAGCTAGAATGTTTTCTTCTGTGGAATCACTCATTGTCCTTTTATATATTCCATAGATACAGAGTCTACCTAGTTGATATTGTGGATCTAGTCTGCAGCTTGTGCACCTGATGGAAAAGTTTTCAATATTCTTCCTTAATCACTCTGTCCCTGGAACTCAGTTGTGGTTCTACTACCACCTCTGCATATGGGCCACCCCCATAGGATTCTGCTTCTTAGGCTGCCCTGGAGGAATTGTGTCTGCCCCAATGAGAACAGGGCATGGAGGCTGCATGGCTGCTTAGATCAGGGGGACGCTGGCAGTGCCAGGTGTGAAGGAAGCCAGCAGCCCCAGGTTCTATTGGGAGATTTTTCTAATCTCTGGCAGCAGGTGCTCTAAGGGAAATTCTTGTTGGTCCTTCTTTATTGTTTGGCTCCCAATTCCAATGTGTGGGGAGAGACATGCAATGGTGGCTCCACCAATTATGTGTGACTTAGCCATAGTGCCCTGTTTCCATGGTCATTTGGTTTTCCTCCAAACGCATTCCCTGTTGTAGATTTCTTCCTTCCTCTTCCCTCAGGCTGTCTCCCAGCATTCAACAGTAGTCCTGGCTCCAGGAGGACTGCTCTCCAATCCCCATGCTCCAGCTCCCAGCCCTTGTGCACACTTGTGGACATGTGTTCCAGGTTGGGGTATGTAAGGCTGTGGCAAGGATTGGCTGTGTGTTTCTCACTCTATTCATTTTGACTGTCACAAATCAGATGTTTCACCCTCCTCTGAGAACCTCAAATGCTTCTCTTATGTCCCAACTTATTTCCCTGGGTGTAGGAATATCTTCCCTCTTCAGCACCCCCTCCTTGGTGTCCAGGTCCTATTCTGATTGGACCTTCTTCTCCCTTCTTCCTTTCATCCTATCCAATTAATGCACGGATCTGTATAGTCTTTTCTGGTGGTCAAAACTCCTGCTAATATTCAGCTAGTGTTTTGTGAGAACGATTGCATCTCTAGATGTAATCCTGATGCATCTGTGGAGAGAAATGCATGCATGTCCACTGACTCCTCTGTCATCTTTGAACATCAACCCATTGAATTTTTAGTAGCATGTTGTTTAGTATCCATGTGATAGATTTTTCTCTCATTTATTTTTCTGTGTTTGATTTCTAGTTTCATATAATTGTGCTCAGAAAAGATTCTTGAAATTATTTCCATCGTCTTTGATTTGTTGAGTCCTGTTTTATGCCATAGTATATGATTTTCCTAGAGAATGTTCCATGTGTTCTTTAAAAGAATGTGCATTCTGGATTTTTAAATAATGTAATATCATGAAAATATAAGTTAAATCTAACTCTTCTATTGTATCATTTAGAATCTCTGTTGCCTTATTGAGTTTCTGTCTAGAAGATATGTCAGTTGATATGAATGAGGTGTTAAAGTGTTCCATTATTATTATATCCAGTCAGTATTATTATATCCAGTCAATTTCACCCTTTATATCTGTTAGTATTTGTTTTATATATTTGTGTGCCCCTAAGTTGGATGCATATATGTTGATCAGTGTAGTATCCTCTTCTTGTATTGGTCCATTTATCTTTTACTGTGTCCTTTATCTTTCTTTATGGCCTTTGTTGTAAGGTCTGTTTTGTCTGATATGAGTACTGTTACCCCAGCTTTCTTGTTATTTACATTTGCATGAAATATCTTTTTACATCTCCTCACTTTCAATCTAAGCGTGTCTTTTGCCCTAAATGGGTTTCTTGCAGGCATCACATTGGAGACTCTTGGTTTTTTATTCAATCTGACACTCTATGTCCTTTGATTGGAGCATTTGGTCCACTGATATGTAATTTAATTACTGACAGATATGTATTTGTTGCCATTTTAATCCTTGTTTCCAGTTTATTTTGTATTTCTTCTTTGTTCTTTTCTTTCCTTTTTGTTTTTCCTTTTATGGTTTTGTTACAGGGAAGAACCAACTCCATACTGGATTTGTTTCTCTCACTTTAACTTTCTCTTCCCATTGCTTTTGTTCACTAAAAAAATACTGTCCGTACATAATGGCCAGCCTTGGGGAACCCTACCCCTCTGCCTGAATGTTAAACAGAAATGCCCTGTCCATCCATGGATGGCTGGAGGAAGGAAGAAATTAACATATCCCCTTCCCAGTGCTGGCTATTCCAAGGGATATTTGCAAGATTAATGGCCTTTTTACTTTATTTCCTCACCTCCTTCTACCTCTATTCTATAAAAGAACCTGACATCCAGACCCCAATAAGATGGTTATTTTGAGACATTAGTCTTCCATGTTCTTTGTTAGCTAGCTTTCCAAATAAAGTCATATTCCTTGCCTCAACACCTCATCTCTCAGTTAACTGACAGTTAACTGTGAGCAGAGTGAACTTGGTAACAGTTTGATGATTTTCTTTTACATTATGCCTGTGTTCTCTTCTTTTTGTTTCTGTTAATCTATTGTATATGTTGATTTCTCTACTCTCTATATACCCTTCCTATATCCACTTGCTTAAGACTGGTAGTCACATAGGTTCAAACACATCCTGAAAAGTAATCAACATCTTATTACTATCCTTCCCCATATTTTAAGATTTAAATGCTCTCTTTTACATCTTCATGTTTATAACTTTGGTGTTCATTGTGGTTATTATTGCTTTCACAGAAAGAAACATTATTTTTAAAAATCTGTGTACTGGTTTATTTAAGCAACTTATTTTCCAACTGTCATTTTCTATTTCCTTCACACTTTTGCCTTTTATCTATTTAGAGAAGAACTTTCAATATTCCTTTAGGATAGGTTTAGTATTGCTGTATTTATTAGTTTTTGCTTCTCTGAGGAATTCTTGATCTCTCCTGTTTTAAATGATAATCTTCTTGGGTTGAATGTCTGAAGTTGAAGAGTTTTGCCTTTCAGGACTTTGAATATATTTTGATACTCCTTTCTAACCTGCAACATTTCTGTAAAGAAATTAACTGTGAGCTTTATGGGGGTTCCCTTGTAATTAACTCTATTTTTCTCTTGCTCTCTTTAATTTTTGTCATTTCAATTATGTCTTTGTGTAGGTCTGTTTGGGTTCATCTTGTTTGGGACATTCTGTGCTTTCTATATCTGTTTCCTTCTTTAGGTTATGTTTGTTTCCTTCTTTAGGTTATGTTTGTTACCTTCTTTAGGAAACCTGGATGTCTGTTTTCTTCTTTAGGTTTGGAAAATTTTCAACCAAAATTTCTTCAAATACATTTTATAATGCCTTTTCTCTTTCTTTTCCTTCTGGGACCCTTATTGAGCATAGGTTTGCACACTTTATATTATCCCATAGGTCCTTCTATCTGCTCTTCTGATTGGGTGATTTCAATTATAGCATCTTCCAGATCAGCTCTTCTGTATTATTCAATATGCTATTTATTGCCTTAAACTCAACTTTCATCTGGCAAATAATTTTTCTAATTTTTTATTCTTCTTTATGGTTTCTAATTCACTTTTACATTTATCTGCATTTCTATCAACAGCCCATTTTAGTAACTTCATTTTCCCCTTTTTGAGCTAGGTGTCTATTAGCTTGAAAAGGTCTGTTTCATTGTTCTTTCATAGGGATTCTCTTGGTCTTTTATTTGGGAGTTGTTTCATCTGCTTTGTCATTTTACTTGTATTTTCTTACCCTATGAGTTTAGACTTTCTTACTCTATGAGAAATAATTATCTACTATGGTCTTGAAAGGCTATTTTTACATAGGAACTTCCCTGTGTACCCTGCAAGCATCTAATATTTTGGTGCAAAAGCTGTTTTTCAGTACGAATGCCTGATGTTTCTGTCCTCAGCGTGCACTGACCATTAAACCTCTGACAGGCTGTATGACATGTTTTGGGATTAACAGTTTGTGCACTGGAAGTTGAATGGGGCCTCCTCTTTGGTCTGTGGTTGTCACAGCCCTGCTGTGGCAGCATCTTTGAGTTAAAGACTGGTTCTTAGAGTAAAAGCCCCCGGATCTACTTCTAAGCTGCAGTGTGTGGTAGGAAGAATTGGAGCACTCCTACCTACAGAGAATCTACTGAATGTTCCTCTGCCAGAGCTGTCCACTGGGGAGTGCACTCTCTGGTGTCTCGCGTCACCAATTCTATGGGATCACGAAGTACACTGCATTTGCCCCACTATGAAAATGCAGAAAACTGGCCCTAGGATACCTCAGACACTGTTCACAAAGCCACTATCACAGATCCACAGACATTGATCCGCTAAAGTCAGGCATTAGGTCTGCAGTAGTCACACACCAAGAAGCAGTCCAGACCTCGGCCCTGTCTGTGCATGTGTGCTTCCACAAAGCCCACAGCTGCTAGCGCGGGACCCATTCCAGGCATGGGAGCACCTCTGTCCACTCAGACATCCATTCAGATAGTGGCTGAGTATACAAAGCCTGTGGCAGAGGTGCAGATTGTACAACTTTGGTGAGGGGGTTAGAGGAAAGGACTTGAGGTTCACTCTGCCTCTGCATGTGGACAATCCACTGTCACTGGTTCTTGGATGCTCCCAGAATTTGTAGAGGCAGTGGCAAATAACAGGCCGCTACTGTAGGCCTTGTCCCTCCCTTTGTTCATCCTTTGCAGAGAAGAAAGCATTTAAATGAGAAATTATAGCCATTTTGACAATATTGATTCTTCCAATCCATGAACACGGTATATTTCTCCATCTGTTTGTGTCCTCTTTGATTTCTTTCATCAGTGTTTTATAGTTTTCTACATATAGATCTTTTGTTTCTTTAGGTAGATATACTCCTAAGTATTTTATTCTTTTTCTTGCAATGGTGAGTGGTATTGTTTCCTTAATTTCTCTTTCTGTTTTCTCATTGTTAGGTACCATTACACACCAGTCAGGATGGCTGCTATCTAAAAGTCTACAAGCAATAAATGCTGGAGAGGGTGTGGAGAAAAGGGAACCCTCTTACACTGTTGGTGGGAATGCAAACTATTACAGCCGCTATGGAGAGCAATGTGGAGATTTCTTAAAAATCTGGAAATAGAACTGCCATATGACCCAGCAATCCCACTTCTGGGCATATACACAGAGGAAACCAGATCTGAAAGAGACACATGTACCCCAATGTTCATCGCAGCACTGTTTATAATAGCCAGGACATGGAAGCAACCTAGATGCCCATCAGCAGACGAATGGATAAGGAAGCTGTGGTACATATACACCATGGAATATTACTCAGCCATTAAAAAGAATTCATTTGAATCAGTCCTAATGAGATGGATGAAACTGGAGCCCCTTATACAGAGTGAAGTAAGCCAGAAAGATAAAGACCAATACAGTATACTAACACATATATATGGAATTTAGAAAGATGGTAATGATAACCCTATATGCAAAACAGAAAAAGAGACACAGATGTACAGAACAGACATTGGGACTCTGTGGGAGAAGGCGAGGGTGGGATGTTTCAAGAGATCAGCATCGAAACATGTATATTATCTAGAGTGAAACAGATCACCAGCCCAGGTTGGATGCATGAGACAAGTGCTCGGGCCTGGTGCACTGGGAAGACCCAGAGGGATCAGGTAGAGAGGGAGGTGGGAGGGGGGATAGGGATGGGGAATACATGTAAATCCATGGCTGATTCATGTCAATGTATGACAAAAACCACTACAATATTGTAAAGTAATTAGCCTCCAACTAATAAAAATAAATGAAAAAAAATGAGAAATTAATATCACAATGAAAAACAAATATAAAAGATACTTTAAAAATCCCATGTATTTGGAAATTAAATGTTTATTTTTAAATGACACGTGTATCTCGAAGCCATAACAAGGAAAATTAGAAAATATCTGTAACAAAATAAAGATGAATAGAGAATTTACTAGAATTGATTGGATGCAGCTGAACTTATTCAATGTAACTAACTAAAATGTGGAATCTCAAATAAGCTATGAAAACAAGTGATAGACACTAGCATAAAATTTTGTGAAATTTAAACAAAATCTGTATTTTGATTAATACTATGCAGGTCAGGAAGCAACAGTTAGAACTGGACATGGAACAACAGACTGGTTCCAAACAGGAAAAGGAGTACATCAAGGCAGTATATTGTCACCCTGCTTATTTAACTTATATGCAGAGTACCTCATGAGAAACACTGGGCTGGAAGAAGCACAAGCTGGAATCAAGTTTGTCGGGAGAAATATCAATAACCTCAGATATGCAGATGACACCACCCTTATGGCAGAAAGAGAAGAGGAACTAAAAAGCCTCTTGATGAAAGTGAAAGAGTAGAGTGAAAAAGTTGGCTTCAAACTCAACATTCCCCATCTCATCACTTCATGGGAAATAGATGGGGAAACAGTGGAAACAGTGTCAGATTTCATTTTTTTTTGGGCTCCAAAATCACTGCAGATGGTGATTGCAGCCATGAAATTGAAAGACATTTACTCCTTGGAAGGAAAGTTATGACCAACCTAGATGGCATATTGAAAAGCAGAGACATTACTTTGCCAACAAAGGTCCATCTAGTCAAGGCTATGGTTTTTCCAGTGGTCATGTTTGGATGTGAGTTGGACTGTGAAGAAAGCTGAGCTCCGAAGAATTGATGCTTTTAAATTGTGGTGTTGGAGAAGATTCTTGAGAGTCTCTTGGACTGCAAGGAGGTCCAACTGGTCCATCCTAGAGCACATCAGTCTGGGGTGTTCATTGGAAGGGCTGATGGTGAAGCTGAAACTCCAGTACTTTGGCCACCTCAGGGAAAGTGTTAACTCATTGGAAAAGACCCTGATGCTAGGAGAGATTGGGGGCAGGAGGAGAAGGGGACGACAGAGGATGAGATGGCTGGATGGCATCACCGACTCAATGGAAATGAGCTTGAGTGGACTTTGGGGAGTTGGTGATGGTCAGGGAGGCCTGGCGTGATGTGATTCATGGGGTCGCAAAGAGTCGGACACGACTGAGCGACTGAACTGAACTGAACTGATCACAAGTTAATTTCCTGTTTTTATACAACATAATATTTCTTAATATTTTCAGAATTGGATTAGAATTTTTGAGACACATTCAAATTTTTTAAGTTATATTTGTTATTTTTCCCTTGTTGCTTTTAATATTTTATCTTTGTTTTTAACTTTTGTCAATTTGGTTACTGTGTATCTTGAGTGTTCCCACTTGGGTTTATCCTGCCTGGTACTCTCTGCACTTCCTGGACTTCATTGACTATTTCCTTTCCCATGTTAGGGATGCTTTCAGCTATTATCTCTACAAATACTTTTTTGAGTCCTTTCTCTCTCTTCTCCTTCTAAGATCCCTATTAATGCAAATGTAATGTCAGTGCACTTAAAGTTGTCCCAGACATCTCTTAGGCTGTTTAATTTTCATTCTTTTTTCTATATTCTGTTCTGCATCAGTGATTTCCATCATTCTGTCTTCCACACCACTTATCCATTTTTCTGCCTCATTTATTCTGCTATTGATTACTACTAGTGTGTTGTTCATCTGTGCCTGTTTGTTCTTTAGTTCTTTTAGGTCTTTGGTAAGAGTTTCTTACATCTTCTCCATTTTATTTTGAAGATCCTGGATCATTTTTACTATTACTATAATCTGAATACTTTTTCTGAAGGTTGACTATCGCCATTTCATTTAGTTGTTTTTCTGGGTTTTCATCTTGTCTCTTCATCTGGGACATAACTCTCTGCTTTTTCATTCTGATTAACTTTCTGTGATGTGGTTTTTGTTCTAGCTGCAACAGGATTGTGCTTCTTGCTTCTGTCCACTCTCTGATGGATGAGGCTAAGAGGCTTGTGTAAGCTTCTTGATTAGAGGGACTAACAGTGTAAAAACTGGGTCTTGCTCTGGTGTGCAGGGCAGTACTCAGTAAAACTTTAATCCAATTATCTGCTGATGGGTGGTGTTGTACTCCCTCCCTGTTAGTTGTTTGGGTTGTAGTGTCCCGGCTCTATGGTAGTGTTAATGGTGACCTCCAAGAGGACTAACACCAAGGGGCAACTTCCACGACTGCTACTGCCAGTGCCATCATCCATATAATGAGCTACTGTTGACCCAAGACTCTATAGGAGACTCTCCAACATAGTAAGTAGGTGTGGTTCAGTTTCCCATGGGGTCACTGCTCCTTTCCCCTGGGTCTTTTTGCTTGCAAGATTTTGTTTGTGCTCTCTAAGTGTGGAGTCTCTGTTTCCCCCTGTCCTGCAGAAGTCATGTAATCAAATCTTACTGGCCTTCAAATTCATATTACCTGGGGATTCTTAATCCCTGTGCCAGATCCCCAGGCTGGGAAGTCTGATGTAGAGCTCAGAACATTCACAACAGTGGAAGAACTTCTTTGATATTATTGTTCTCCAGTTTGTGGGTCACCCACCTGGAAGGTAGGAGTAGATTTTATCATGATTGTGCCCCTTCAACCATCTTGTTGTGGCTTCTTCTTTTTCTTTGGACATGGGGTATCTTTTTTTGGTGGGTTCCAGAATCCTCCAATTGATGGCTATTCAACATCTAGTTGCAACTTTGGTGTTCTTAAAAGAGGCGATGAGCACAATTCCTTCTACTTGGTCATCTTGATACAATCCTCTCCTTTTTTTGTTTGGAACATATTCTTTATATCTCATTTTACAAAAAGTGTATGTTATTAGACATACCAACATAGGTTGGTTATGTTTTCTATCTTGGAAAAGTGGTAATGTAGGATATGTCCTATGGTGCTTAGCAGCACACCCCTCTTTTCACCAGAGCTATTTTCTCTAGGGGTTTCCCCACTCACACTGGGCTGTGAAAGCCATTTTCTAGGGGCAGGGCTGACTGACTACTGTGGGCTACCTGTGACCTAACTGTGTTGGGTGGGGTTATTACCTGGCATGGTTGGATGCCAGGTCTTTCCTGATTAGGGGCCTACTGGTTGCTGATGGAAAGAGTTGCATCTTAGCATGACTAGTTAGGTAGCCTGGGGAGTTCTGGGGCTGGTGTCAGCCTACTTGTGGGAGGATCTGGGTCTCAATGTTGCCTTCTATAGAGCCTGTGGTCTTTTAGGGCTGGTTATGGCCCACTGGTGGGTGAAATCAAATCTAGGCATGGCTAACTACAGATCCCAGGCTGTCTTGATGCAAATGGCTTTGGGACTTTGAATGTGGGATCCCAGGGGATTCTGGCCTTTGGGGTTA
The DNA here is from genome assembly GCF_033118175.1 of Dama dama. NCBI lineage: Eukaryota > Metazoa > Chordata > Mammalia > Artiodactyla > Cervidae > Dama > Dama dama. Next base: position 10,978,488 of record NC_083693.1, on the reverse strand, counting down.
TGTCCTGGGCCTGATGGTGAATGGGATCACATCCTAGGGTGGCTGGCTGGAGGTTCAAGGCAGCTCACGACTAATGCTTGCCCACAGATTGGTAGAACCAGCACCTAAAGTTTCCCGGCACAGTTGTAAGTCCACTGGTGGAAGGGGCTGTGTCCCAGGACAGCTGACTGGGTGTCTCATCAGAGTCTGCAGCACCATAGACACCCAAACTTTTAAGACCTGCATCTGAGAGGTGAATCTGCAAACATCTAGCTATGAAAACAAAGAGGGTTTATGTCCAGAACTCTAGTGATCTACGAAACACTATTAAAGGGCTTAGATTCACCACTCCAGGGTTCAGCACAAAGGTAGTCAAGTGCATTTAGACCTCATGTTAAAGAGGTTGTTTTGTGTGTTTTAAAACATTGAAAAGAAAAGGCGTTAATAAGTAGTAGAAAGAATATGAAAGAACAAATCTTACTGGTAAGTCTTTTACCTTGATAGGTTTATTCCTAAGTATGTTCTTGATGCAATTTTAAAGATTTTTTTAAACTTTACCTTTCTTATATTTCTTGTAGCTTCCGTTTGGAGTGTTTAGATTTCTCTTTATATAGTACTATGTTATACAATATGTCATAAAATGACAATTTTACTACTTCCATTCCAATTGAGAAAAATTTTATTTCTTTTTCTTCTCTGAATTGCTGTGGCTAGGACTTCCAATACTGTGTTGAATAGAAGTGGTGAGAGTGGGCATTCTTGTCTTTGTCCAAATGTTAGCAGAAACACTTTCAGTTAAAAAAAAAATAATTATTTACTTTCAGTCAGTCAGTCAGTTCAGTCGCTCAGTCGTGTCTGACTCTTTGAAACCCCATGAATCGCAGCATGCCAGGCCTCCCTGTCCATCACCAATTCTTGGAGTTTACTCAAAGTTGGAGGCTAATTACTTTACAATATTGTGATAGTTTTAGCCATACATCAACATGAATCAGCCATGAGTGTACATGTTTCACCCCACCCTGAGATCCCACCCTCTTCCCTCCCCACCCCATCCCTCTGGGTTGTCCCAGAGCACCAGCCCTGAGTGCCCTGCTTCATGCATCGAGCCTGCACTGGTCATCTATTCTACATACATGTTTCAATGCTATTCTCTCAAATCATCATCCCACCCTCGCCTTCTCTTACATAGTCCAAAAGTCTGTTCCTTACATCTGTGTCACTTTTACTGTCTTGTATATAGGGTCGTCAATACCATTTTTCTAAATTCCATATATATGCATTAATATTTTCACCTTTGAGTATTATACTGGACGTGGATTTGTCATTAGTGACTTTTGCTATGTTGAAATAATTCCTTCTATGCCTACTTTCATAAGTGTTTTTATCATGAGTGGATGTTGAATTTTACCAAATGATTTCTGCAACTATTGAGATAGTCATGTGGTTTTGTCTTTTTTGTTGTTGTTAGAGTGTATCACATTGATTAATTTTCATATGTTGAAATATTCTTGTGACCTTGGTATGTATAATATTTTTATAGATTCAGTTTGCTAATATTTTATTGAGAATTTTTGCATCTATATTCATCATGGATATTGGCTAGAAGTTTTCTTTATTGATATTCTTTTTTTCTGGTTTTGTTATCAAGTTGATGGTGGCTTCATAGAATGACTTTGGGAGTGATCCCTCCTAGTCAATCTTTAGGAAGTTTCAGAAGGATCTGTATAAGGTTTTTATATGTTTGGTAGATTTCATCAGTGGTGTCATTTGGTCTTGTTTGCAGAGAGTTTTTATTTAACTACTTTAAATTGCAGATTCCATTTCACTTCTAGTGCTCAGTCTATTCAAGTTATATATCTCTTCTCGATTCAGTTTTGGTAGGTTGTACATTTCTAGAAACATATCCATTTCTTCTAGGCTGTTTAGCTTGTTGGTATATAGTTTTTCATAAAATTCTCCTATAATTTTTTGGATCGCTGTGTCATTGCTTGTTAATTCTCCTTTTTTCATTTGTTATTTTTTTTTTTTAACTTGGGTTCACTCTCTTTATTTCTTGGTGAGTTTGGCCAGGGCTTTGTTGATTTTGTTTATCCTTTCAAAGATCCAGCTCCTGATTTTACTTTTATGTTGATTTTAATCTCTATGTTATTTATTTTTCTTTTATATTTATTATTCCCTTCCTTCTGCAGACTTTAGGTGGTGCTTGCTTTTATTTTTCTTATACTTTTAGTTGGTAAGTTAGGTTATTTATTTGAGATTTCTCATTTCTCTTTTTTTTATGCAAATATTTTGCAAGTTTGATAAAGAAGTTGATTGTCAAAATACTGTATGTAAGTGCTACTCATTGTTTCTCTAGTATGAACATCCAGATATTTATTTTAGGGTAATAATCTGTAATACATGATAGCACTATTGGAATTTTGACAATAAGATAAACAAAATATTTAATAATAGGCAAGTGGCTAAATATATTAGAGTATGCTTGTTAGTCCTTCAAATCTTTTATGAATGTTTTTTAGACACTTGGGAAACTTGTTTATAAATTTACACAATTAAAGTAGAATTCTCACTTTGTCTACATTTATAATATCTCAAATTATGTGAGAAATGCATAGGCTAGAAGGATATTTATCTCAACATTGTATATTTATTATTGATAATGACTATTATCTCTTAATGGAAGTAATGCAGGTGGTTTTATTTCATTTCTTTACAACATTTTATTAAAATTAGATCTCATGCCATGCTTGTTTGCCTTTATAGTAACAAAATTTTAAAATAAGCTTACAATTAAAAAAGAAGTCCTAGGTTCCCTAGCTCTATGTGATGAGCTTAAGTGATACATTTGTGACATATGGTTTCTTTTTAATGTTCAGTATTTTATACACTAATAATATAAGAAAAGCATAGCAATATGCCTAGTCCATTCCTCTATCAGAGGCTTTTAGAAATTAAAATATGACTAATTTACAATTTTGTGTTAGATTCAACTGTACAGCAAACTGACCCATATATGTATATATGTAAAGGAATATATTCATTCTTTTTCAGATTATTTTCCATTATAGGATATTACTAGATATTGAGTATAGTTTCCTGTGTTGTACAGTTGACCCTGTTTGTTAACTTATTTTATACATAGTAGTGTGTATTTATTAATCCTAAACTCCTAATTTATCTCCTTTCCCACTTCACACCGCCCTTTGGTAACATAAGATTGTTTTCTGCATTTGTGAGTCTATTTCTGTTTCGCAAATAAGTTCATTTGTATCAATTTTTAGTTTCCACATATAAGTGATATCCTATGCCATTTGTCGATGTCTGACTCATTCATTTTACTACTAAAAATTGTGCTCAGACAATTGTTATAAAGCAAGACTGCACTGGACATATTGGAAGTGGGGTCACTCCGTGACCCATAACATGGAAGAAAGAAGAAACTTGCTAAGGGGCACCCAGTGGCCAAGACTGGGCTCCAGATCGTTGGTTCCCGGCCCAGCGTTCTTTCTACCCCATTAAGATCCTCCTCGTTATTTGCAAATGAAAGTATTCTGTCACTAATATACACAAAAACGTTGAAGAATTAGAGAAACTGCTAGTGAAATTGTGTGGCTTTGTCTCCACTTCCACTCTAATTGTGACTAGGGAAAAATTAGACACATTTAATTAGTATATGAATTACATGTTGCATAAAATGGATTTTAAGGTACATCCATATTTCTTCAAACGGTTATTATATACTTTTTATGGCTATTACATACTTTTTAATAATTCTATATATTAGCATATGACACACACATATTAATATATGTATATTAATCCCCTTCATGGATCATAGCCTTGTTGTCACATTATAAAACCTAAAGATTTGGTTTCCTCTCTCTGAGGATCACCAGTGTTCTGAGATTCCTGGGCATGTCAGAAGTAACCTTGTTTTCTGATCTGTAAGGTGGGAAATTGTACAACATATGCTTTTCCATTGGGAGATTTGTGCACATCCAGAGCTTCTTAAAGCTGACTTGAGTTTTTATTTTTATTTTTTCTGATGAAATGGCTTTTTATGATTTTTTTTATTGAATACTTATGTCTTTTTTCCCATTTATTTTTATTAGTTGGAGGCTAATTACAATATTGTAGTGGTTTTTGCCATACATTGACATGATTTGAGTTTTTAAAACTGCCCGGTCATATCTGATTCAGTGAACATTATTGTAATGACATTAAAGCCTTGTCAATATAATCAATGTTTCTAAACATGTCCTATTATAAAGTTAATGGATTCTTATTAAACATGTAAATATTTACATAAAAGCAAGAATACACACTGTTTTCAAATTCTGGATGACTAGGTAAGAAGAAAAAGTAATTGTGGCATTTTTGCTCACAAAGGTCCATTTTACCAAATTGCTAAAAGTTAAACAAAAGAAAATTACTTCATTTGATCTTGAAAACAAATACTCAGTTCAGTTCTGTCTCTCAGTCATGTCCGACTATTTGTGACCCCATGGACTTTAGCATGTCAGGCCTCTCTGTTTATCATCAACTCCCAGAGCTTGCTCAAACTCATGTCCATTGAGTCAGTGATGCCATCCAACCATCTCATCCTCTGTCAACCCTTTCTCCTGCCTTCAATCTTTCTCTGCATCAAGGTCTTTTCCAAGGAGTCAGTTCTTCGCATCAGGTGGCCAAAGTATTGGAGTTTCAGCTTCAGTGTCAGTCCTTCCAATGAATATTCAGGACCGATTTCCTTTAGGATGGACTGGTTTGATCTCCTGGCAATCCAAGAGACTCTCAAGTGTCTTCTCCAACACCACAGTTCAAAAGCATCATTTCTTTGGCACTCAGCTTTTTTTATAGTCCAACTCTCACATCCATACATGACTACTAGGAAAACCATAGCTTCGGCTAGATGGGCCTTTGTTGGCAAAATAATGTGTTTTTTAGTGTGCTGTCTAGGTTGGTCATAACTTTTCTTCCAAGGAGCAAGCATCTTTTAATTTCATTGCTGCAGTCACCATCTGCAGTGATCTTGGAGCCCAAGAAAATAAAGTCTGTCACTGTTTCCATTGTTTCCCCATCTATTTGTCATCAAATGATGGGACTGGATACCATCATCTTCATTTTTTTAATGTTAATTTTAAGCCAGCTTTTTCATTCTCCTCTTTCACTTTCATCAAGAGGCTCTTCAGTTAATATTTTATATGCAAATATTAATACCCAGAAATGTTTGAAAAAAATTCATCAAAAATTACAATGGTTCTCATCAGTTACTTCAGGAACAGGTAATTATTTCTTGTTTTGCTAGATCTTGGATCAGCAGGTTATTAATTCATCAACTTATTCATTTATTTTGTAAAATTTTACTCCATCTAGAAACTTGGTCTCATGATGCCAGCATGGTGCATTATTGAATGTAGCTAATTGTAAATACTTTCAGAAAAATATCAAAGTCAAATAATCTCTGTGTGAATGAAAAATGATTTAAAATGTCCATTGCTATAATTCTAATGACAGTTGATTTTATAAAGATTTTAATGACAGCTGATTTTATATTTCTGCATATAACATTTTTGTATCTGTGAAACCTAGGACTGCAACCCAGCCTCTCTTTGTCTAGTACCTTAATTCAGGTTCAAGAATATCCTCAAATACTTAAGAATCATAATATGTACCAGCCAGCTTCAAAAGACATTTCTGAGGGAATGGTTTAGTAGTTGTACTCACTAATGAATCCCTGATCATTTAGTAGTGATTAGAGAGAGCTTGTTTCATATTTAATATATCACAATTAAGATTAAAGACTTTTACATTTTAATGGATTCAGAGATGTGTGGATTATAGAGGTATCCCTTTTAGGGTGAAGGATAAATTTTTGCAATGGGCTCCTCTTACAACCAAGTAAGAGGGAAAATGTCTTGCGGCTCTCTTTGGAATTTTGAGGAACTATATTCTGCATTTCCCTTTCATAGATCACAACCTTGTCCTGGCAAATGGGCTTGCATAGTTGAATGAAGCTATGAGCCATGTCATGCAGGGCCACCCGAGATGGACATGTCATACTGAAGAGTACTGACAAGATGTGGTACACTGGAGGAGGGAATGGCAAAGCACTTCAGTATTCTTGCTGTGAGAACTCCATGAGCATTATGAAAAGGCAAAAAGATGTGGCACCAGAAGATGCGCCCCCCCAGGTCAGAAGGTATCCAGTGTTCTACCGAAGAAGAGCAGTGCCCCAACCACCAATGCCAAAGAAGCTTAAATTGATTGGTTCTATGAAGACCTACAAGATCTTCTAGAAGTAACACCAGGAACAGATTGCCTTTTCATCATATGGGATTGAAATTGAAAAGTAGGAAGTCAAAAGGTACTTTGGAGTAAAGAGCAACTTTGGCCTTAGAGGAGAAAAAATGTAGCAGGGCAAAGACTAACAGAGTTTTTGTCAAGAGAACACATGGTCATAGCAAATGCCCCTTTCCAACAACCCAAAAAACAACTCTACACATGGACATCACGAAATGGTCAATACTAAAATCATATTGGTTGTATTTTTTGCAGCTGTAGACGGAGAAGCTCTGCACAGTCAGCAAAAACAAGACCTGGAAATCATGAGCCCTTAATTACAGAATTCAAGATTAAATGGAAAAAAGTAGGGAAAACCAGTAGATGATTCAGGTATGACCTAAATCAAATCCCTTAAGATTATAGAGTGGAAGTGATGAACAGATAGATCCAGGGGTTTAGATCTGGTATACATAGTGCCTGAATATAAGGGATGAAAGTTCATAATATTGTACATGAGGCAATGACCAAAACCATTCCAAAGAAAAAGAAAGACAAGAAGACAAAGTGGTTATCCAAAGAGCTTTTATTTATCTTTTATTTAAGCTTCCAACTGCCTTAGGAAAGGGAAATGAAAAAGGAAAGGGGTAAGATAGAAATATACCCAACTGAATGCAGAGTTCCAGAGAATAGCAAGGAGAGATAAGAAGGCCTTCTTAACTGAACAATGCAAAGAAATGAGGAAAACAATAGAATGGGAAAAACTAGAGATCTCTTCAAGAAAATTGAAAATATCAGGGGAATATTTCATGCAAGGATGGATATGATACAGGACAGAAATGGTAAGGACATAACTGAAGCAGAAGAGTTTAAGAGGAGGTGGAAAGAACACAGAAAAATTATAGAAAAAAGTCTTAATGACCTGGATAACCAGGATGGTGTGGTCACTCACCTAGAGCCAGATATTTTGGAATGTGAAGTCAAGTGGGCTTTAGGAAATATTACTATGAACAAAGCTTGTGGAGGTGAAAGAATTCCAGCTGAGCTATTAAAAATCCTAAAGATGATGCTGTTAAATTGCTGCACTCAATATGTCAGCACATTTGGACAACTCAGTGGTGGACACAGGGCTGGGAAATTTCCATTTCATTTCAATCCCAAAGAAGAGCAATGCCAAAGAATGTTTGAACTACTGCACAATTACACTGATTTCACATGTTAGCAAGGTTATGTTCAAAATCCTTAAAGCTAGGCTCAGCACTATGTGAACCAACAACTTCCAATCAAGCTACCTTTAGAAAAGGGAGAGGAACCCAAGATCAAATTGTCAACATTTGCTGTATAATAGAGAAGCAAAGGAGTGCCAGAAAAGCATCTACTCCTACTTCATTGACTATGGTAAATCCTTTGACTATCTGAATCACAACAAAGTGTGAAAATTCTTATAGAAAGGTGAGTACCAGACCACTTTACCTGCCTCTTGAGAAACCTGTATGAAGGTCAAGAAGTAACAGTTAGAACTGAACATGGAACAATTGACTGGTTCAAAATTAGGATAGAAGTACAACAAAGCTGTATATCATCACCCTGCTTATTTAACTTATATGCAGAATACATCATGTGGAATACTGGGCTGCATGAATCACAGGTTGGAATCAAAATTATCAGAAGAAATATCAGCAACCTCAGATATGGAGAAAATAACTAATAGCAGAAAGTGAAGAGGAACTAAAGAGCGTTTTGATGAGAGTGAATTAAGAGAGTGAAAAATTTGGCTTGAAACTTAACATGAAAAAAACTAAGGTCATGGAATCCAGTTCTATCACTTCATGGCAAATAGAAGAGGGAAAAAGTGGAAACTGAAAGATTTTATTTTCTTGGGGTCCAGAATCACTACTGATAGTGACTGCAGCCTTGAAGTTTAAACAAACAAACAAACAAAACAACACTTGCTCCTTGGAAGGAAAACTGACACACCTAGACAATGTATTAAAAAGCAGAGACACTATGTTGCCAGGAAAGGTCCGTATCACCAAGCTATGGCTTTTCCAATAGTCATGTACAAATTTGAGTTGGCTTATAAAGAAGGCTGAGTTATGAAGAATTGATGCTTTCAAACTATGGTGCTAGAAAAGACTCTTGAGCCTCCCCTGGACAGTAAGAAGATCAAACCAGTCAATCCTAAATAAATCAACCCTGACACTCATTGGAAGGACTGATGTTAAAGCCAAAGCTCCAATACTTTGGCCACCTGATGCAAAGAGCCGACTAATTTGAAAAGACCCTGATGCTGGGAAAGATTGAGGTCAGGAGGAGAAGGATGCTACTGAGGATGAGATGGTTGGATGGCATCATTGATTCAATGGACATGAGTCTGGGCAACCTCTGAGAGACAGTGAAGGTCTGGGAAGCCTGATGTGCTACAGTATATGGAATCAAAAGAGTCAGACACAACTGAGTGACTGAACAGCAACAAATATCTAAATATGATATATGTTTCCTGGGTGAATGCTCAACAGAGGGGCCTTTACCAGAGGAGGCAATGGGGATATTGACAAATTTCATTCAGTTCAGTTCAGTTCAGTCACGCAGTCGTGTCTGACTCTTTGCAACCCCATGAACTGCAGCCCGCCAGGCATCCCTGTCCATCACCAACTCCCAGAGTCCACCCAAACCCATATCCATTGTGTTGGTGATGCCATCCAACCATCTCATCCTCTGTTGTCCCCTTCGCCTCCTGCCCTCAATCTTTCCCAGCATCAGGGTCTTTTCAGACGAGTCAGTTCTTCCCATCAGGTGGCCAAAGTATTGGAGTTTCAGCTTCAACATCAATCCTTCCAATGAACTCCCAGGACCGATCTCCTTTAGGATGGACTGGTTGGATCTCCTTGCAGTCCAAGGGACTCTCAAGAGTCTTCACCAACACCACAGTTCAAAAGCATCAATTCTTCAGCTCTCAGATTTCTTTATAGTCCAACTCTCACATCCATACATGACCACTGGAAAAACCATAGCCTTGACTGGATGGACCTTTGTGGACAAAGTAATGTCTCTGCTTTTAAATATGATGTCTAGGTTGGTCATAACTTTCTTTCCAAGGAGCAAATGTCTTTTAATTTCATGGCTGCAATCACCATCTGCAGTGATTTTGGAGCCCAGAAAAATGAAGTCAGCCAGTTTCCACTGTTTCCCCATCTGTCTGCATGAAGTGATGGGACAAGATGCCATGATCTTAGTTTTCTGAATGTTGAGCTTTAAGCCACCTTTTCCAATCTCCTCTTTCACTTTCATCAAGAGGCTTTTTAGTTCATCTTCACTTTCTGCCCTAAGGGTGGTGTCATCTGTATATCTGAGATTCTTGATATTTCCCCCGGCAATCTTGATTCCGGCTTGTGCTTCCTCCAGCCCAGCATTCCTCATTATGTACTCTGCATATAAGTTAAATAAGCAGGGTGACAATATATAGCCTTGACGTACTCCTTTTCCTATTTGGGACCAGTCTGTTGTTCCATGTCCAGTTCTAACTGTTGCTTCCTGACCAGTACACAAGTTTCTCAAGAGGAAGGTCAGGTGGTCTGGTAGTCCCATCAATTTCAGAATTTTCCACAGTTTATTGTGATCCACACAGCCAAAGGCTTTGACATAGTCAATAAAGCAGAAATAGATATTTTTCTGGAACTCTCTTGCTTTTTCGATGATCCAGTGGATGTTGGCAATTTGCTCTCTGGTTCTTCTGCCTTTTCTTTTTTTTTTAAATTTTTTTTATTAGTTGGAGGCTAATTACTTCACAACATTTCAGTGGGTTTTGTCATACATTGATATGAATCAGCCATGGATTTACACGTCTTCCCCATCCCAATCCCCGCTCCCACCTCCGTCTCCACCCGATTCCTCTCGAAACATCCCACCCTCGCCTTCTCTTCTGCCTTTTCTAAAACCAGCTTGAATATCTGGAAGTTCATGGTTCACATATTGCTGAAGCCTGGCTTGGAGAAGTTTGAGCATTACTTTACTAGCGTGTGAGATGAGTGTAATTGTGCAGTAGTTTGAGCATTCTTTGACATTACCTTTCTTTGGGACTGGAATGAAAACTGACCTTTTCCAGTTCTGTGGCCACTGTTGAGTTTTCCAAGTTTGCTGACATATTGAATGCAGCACTTTCACAGCATCATCTGTTAGAATTTGAAATAGCTCAACTGGAATCCCATCACCTCCACTAGCTTTGTTCATAGTGATGCTTTCTAAGGCCCACCTGACTTCACATTCCAGGATGTCGGGCTCTAGGTGAGTGGGAGTGATCACACCTTCATGATTATCTGGGTCATGAAGATCTTTTTTGTACAGTTCTTCTGTGTATTCTTGCCACCTCTTTTTAATATCTTCTGCTTCTGTTAGGTCTATACCATTTCTATCCTTTATTGAGCCCATCTTTGCATGAAATGTTCCCTTGGCATCTCTAATTTTCTTGAAGAGATCTCTAGTCTTTCCCATTCTATTGTTTTCCTCTACTTCTTTGCAGTGATCCCTGAGGAAGGCTTTCTTATTTCTACTTGTTATTCTTTGGAACTCTGCATTCAAATGGGTATACCTTTCCTTTTCTCCTTTGCTTTTTGTTTCTCTTCTTTTCACAGCTATTTGTAAGGCCACCTTAGACAGCTATTTTGCTGTTTTGCATTTCTTTTTCTTGGGGATGGTCTTGCTCCCTGTCTCCTGTGCAATGTCATGAACCTGTGTCCATAATTCATCAGGCACTTTGTCTATCAGATCTAGTCCCTTAAATCTATTTCTCACTTCCACTGTATAGTCATAAAGTATTTTATTTAAGTCATACCTGAATGGTCTAGTGGTTTTTTCCACTTTCTTCAATTTAAGTCTGAATTTGGCAATAAGGAGTTCATGATCTGAGCCACAGTCCACTGCCAGTCTTGTTTTTGCTGACTGTATAGAGCTTCTCCATCTTTGGCTACAAAGGATATAATCAATCTGACTTCAGTGTTGACCATATGGTGATGTCCATGTGTAGGGTCTTCTCCTGTGTTGTTGGAAGAGGGTGTTTGCTATGACCAGTGCATTCTTTTGGCAGAGCTCTGTTAGCCTTTGCCCTGCTTCATTCTGTACTCCAAGGCCAAATTTGCCTGTTACTCCAGGTGTTTCCTGACTTCCTACTTTTGCATTCCAGTCCCCTATAATGAAAAGGACATCTTTTTTTGGGTTTTAGTTCCAACAGGTCTTATAGGTCTTCATGGAACCATTCAACTTCAGCTTCTTTAGCATTACTGGTTGGGGCATAGACTTGGATTACTGTGATATTGAATGTTTTGCCTTGGAAACGAACAGAGATCATTCTGTCATTTTTGAGATTGCATCCAAGTACTGCATTTCGGACTCTTTTGTTGACTATCATGGCTACTTCTTTTCTTCTAAGGGATTCCTGCCCACAGTAGTAGATATAATGGTCACCTGAGTTAAATTCACCCATTCCAGTCCATTTTAGTTAGCTGATTCCTAGAATGTCGATGTTCACTCTTGCCATCTTCCATTTGACCACTTCCAATTTGCCTTGATTCATGGACCTAACATTCCAGGTTCCTATGCAATATTGATCTTTACAACATCGAATCTTGCTTCTATCACCAGTCACATCCACAACTGGGTGTTGTTTTAACTTTGGCTCCATCCCTTCATTCTTTCTGGTGTTATTTCTCCACTGATCTCCAGTAGCATATTATTTACCTACTGACCTGGGGAGTTTATCTCTCAGCGTCCTATTTTTTTGCCTTTTCATACTATTCATGGGGTTCTTGAGGCAAGAATGCTGAAGTGGTTTGCCATTCCCTTCTCCAGTGGACCACATTCTGTCAGACCTATCCACCATGACCCGTCTGTCTTGGTTGGCCCCACACACCATGGCTTAGTTTCATTGAGTTAGACAAGGCTGTGGTCCATGTGATCAGATTGGCTAGTTGTCTGTGATTGTGGTTTCAGTATGTCTGCCCTCTGATGCCCTCTCTCAGTGCCTACCATCTTACTTGGGTTTCTCTTACGTTGGACGTGAGGTATCTCTTCACGGCTGCTCCAGCAAAGCGCAGCTGCCGCGCCTTACATTGGGGGTAACTCCTTTCAGCCGCTGCCCCTGACCTTGGGATGTGGGCCAGATTTCATTATCTTTATGTAATTTTTGCAATTACTATATTAGTAAAATATAATCACACACATAGAGTTGACAAAGTTTTATCATCAATTCTTATTCACAATTTTCCAGCACATTTTATATGCAAATAAATTTAATTAGTTTAGCATCTTCCTTTTATAAGGGTGAGACAAATCCTTTGCCTCTCTTTATTTTTCAGGGACTTTCGAGAAATATAAATGTTAGTTTGAGTTAAAAATGGTACCTTTTGGCTTTTGGAAGGGAGCAAGCTGTCAAAGATCAAACACTTGACTAAGTAGGTTCACTGTAAGAAAATTCTTAGATGTCTGTTTAAGCAAAGCAATTATATTTCAAAGGCAAATACATTTCTCTAATAATGAGTGATGTTGAGCATCTTTTCATGTGTTTGTTAGCCATCTGTATGTCTTCTTTGGAGAAATGTCTGTTTAGTTCTTTGGCCCATTTTTTGATTGGGTCATTTATTTTTCTGGAATTGAGCTGCAGGAGTTGCTTGTATATTTTTGAGATTAATCCTTTGTCTGTTTCTTCATTTGCTATTATTTTCTCCCAATCTGAGGGCTGTCTTTTCACCTTACTTATAGTTTCCTTTGTAGTGCAAAAGCTTTTAAGTTTCATTAGGTCCCATTTGTTTAGTTTTGCTTTTATTTCCAATATTCTGGGAGGTGGGTCATAGAGGATCTTGCTTTGATTTATGTCGGAGAGTGTTTTGCCTATGTTCTCCTCTAGGAGTTTTATAGTTTCTGGTCTTACATTTAGATCTTTAATCCATTTTGAGTTTATTTTTGTGTATGGTGTCAGAAAGTGTTCTAGTTTCATTCTTTTACAAGTGGTTGACCAGTTTTCCCAGCACCACTTGTTAAAGAGGTTGTCTTTTTTCCATTGTATATCCTTGCCTCCTTTGTCAAAGATAAGGTGTCCATAGGTTCGTGGATTTATCTCTGGGCTTTCTATTCTGTTCCATTGATCTATATTTCTGTCTTTGTGCCAGTACCATACTGTCTTGATGACTGTGGCTTTGTAGTAGAGTCTGAAGTCAGGCAGGTTGATTCCTCCAGTTCCATTCTTCTTTCTCAAGATTACTTTGGCTATTCGAGGTTTTTTGTATTTCCATACAAATTGTGAAATTCTTTGGTCTAGTTCTGTGAAAAATACCGTTGGTAGCTTGATAGGGATTGCATTGAATATATAGACTGCTTTGGGTAGAATAGCCATTTTGACAATATTAATTCTTCCAATCCATGAACACGGTATGTTTCTCCATCTATTTGTGTCCTCTTTGATTTCTTTCATCAGTGTTTTATAGTTTTCTATGTATAGGTCTTTTGTTTCTTTAGGTAGATATACTCCTAAGTATTTTATTCTTTTTGTTGCAATGGTGAATGGTATTGTTTCCTTAATTTCTCTGTCTGTTTTTTCATTGTTAGTATATAGGAATGCAAGGGATTTCTGTGTGTTAATTTTATATCCTGCAACTTTACTATATTCATTGATTAGCTCTAGTAATTTTCTGGTAGAGTCTTTAGGGTTTTCTATGTAGAGGATCATGTCATCTGCAAACAGTGAGAGTTTTACTTCTTCTTTTCCTATCTGGATTCCTTTTACTTCTTTTTCTGCTCTGATTGCTGTGGCCAGAACTTCCAACACTATGTTGAATAGTAGTGGTGAGAGTGGGCATCCTTGTCTTGTTCCTGATTTCAGGGGAAATGCCTTCAATTTTTCACCATTGAGGGTGATGCTTGCTGTGGGTTTGTCATATATAGCTTTTATTATGTTGAGGTATGTTCCTTCTATTCCTGCTTTTTGGAGAGTTTTAATCATAAATGAGTGTTGAATTTTGTCAAAGGCTTTCTCTGCATCTATTGAGATAATCATATGGTTTTTATCTTTCAATTTGTTAATGTGGTGTATTACATTGATTGATTTGCGGATATTAAAGAATCCTTGCATTCCTGGGATAAAGCCCACTTGGTCATGGTGTATGATTTTTTTAATATGTTGTTGGATTCTGTTTGCTAGAATTTTGTTAAGGATTTTTGCATCTATGTTCATCAGTGATATTGGCCTGTACACGCCAGTCAGGATGGCTGCTATCCAAAAGTCTACAAGCAATAAATGCTAGAGAGGGTGTGGAGAAAAGGGAACCCTCTTACACTGTTGGTGGGAATGCAAACTAGTACAGCCGCTATGGAAAACAGTGTGGAGATTTCTTAAAAAACTGGAAATAGAACTGCCATATGACCCAGCAATCCCACTTCTGGGCATACACACTGAGGAAACCAGATCTGAAAGAGACACGTGCACCCCAATGTTCATCGCGGCACTGTTTATAATAGCCAGGACATGGAAGCAACCTAGATGCCCATCAGCAGATGAATGGATAAGGAAGCTGTGGTACATATACACCATGGAATATTACTCAGCCATGAAAAAGAATTCATTTGAACCAGTCCTAATGAGATGGATGAAGCTGGAGCCCATTATACAGAGTGAAGTAAGCCAGAAAGATAAAGAACATTACAGCATACTGACACATGTATATGGAATTTAGAAAGGTGATAACGATAACCCTATATGCAGAACAGAAAAAGAGACACAGAAATACAGAACAGACTTTTGAACTTTGTGGGAGAATGCGAGGGTGGGATATTTCAAAAGAACAGCATGTATACTATCTATGGTGAAACAGATCACCAGCCCAGGTGGGATGCACGAGACAAGTGCTCCGGCCTGGTGCACTGGGAAGACCCAGAGCAATCGGGTGGAGAGGGAGGTGGGAGGGGGGATTGGGATTGGGAATACATGTAAATCCATGGCTGATTCATATCAATGTATGACAAAACCCACTGGGGAAAAAAAAAAAAATCCAAAGGCAAATACAGAAAGTTGCATTGTTTTAAAAATATATCTCTTTTAATATTGAGAAGACTCTGGTTTCTTAAGCAATCAAAGCCTTGATAAATATAACATGAAGCATAGGACAATATTTTTGAAACAATATATCAGTTTCCTAGGCAGATTATTTAAAAGATAAAGGAAAGACTACTTTACTCTTTCTTACTAATGGTAGACTCTCACTCTAAGAAACATCTGCTGTTTAGTAGAGTGAGAACTAAATTCTAAATTTGCACTAGTGCAGTATTTATCCTAAGGCTTATTTTTTTTTTTTTTGAAAAGCTTATAAATAAATATATCCAATCTTCACCAGGTCTGACCAAACATGATAATGTTTCTTTTTCAAGACTCCTTCTCCAAAATATTCTAAAGCTTAGTTTTTGTTTTTAAATATCAATTTAGTTTTCTAATTATTGTTTACCTTTTTCTCATTCAATAATAGCTAATCATCCCAGTTAAGGGAAAATTTAGTCTCTTTTACCTTTAATAGAAATGAATCCTTTAAAACTTTCCTTATCAAAAACACATCTTGCTTTCTTTGCATAATGAGGCTTTATTTTTTCTTTACCAGTAGTACCATCATTACCAATTTTCTTTACCATTCACACTATAGTCATTTTCAAATATTAATTAGAACTTCAACCTTATCATCTTACTTTTTATAGAAAAAATTAAATTTCTTTTAGTCATTGTAAAAGTGTGTTTTCACTAACTGCCACACACTCTCATTCTTATGCATAATTTTATAATCTGAGAGATGTACATGCCTTTTAATGGATAGCTTCTTACATATTTTAAATATCTTATATATCTAGTGGAAATATATATTCTTTCTATATATTCTTCTAAATATATATTCCTTTTTTTTTTTTTGCTTATTCTGATTTTCTTTTTTTTTCATTTATTTTTATTAGTTGGAGGCTAATTACTTTACAATATTGTAGTGGTTTTTGTCATACATTGACATGAATCAGCCATGGATTTACATGTATTCCCCATCCCGATCCCCCCTCTCACCTCCCTCTCTACCCGATCCTTCTGGGTTTTCCCAGTGCACCAGGCCCGAGCACTTGTCTCATGCATCCAACCTGGGCTGGTGATCTGTTTCACCCTAAATAATATACATGTTTCAATGCAGATCTCTCGAAACATCCCACCCTTGCCTTCTCCCACAGAGTCCAAAAGTCTGTTCTGTACATCTGTGTCTCTTTTTCTGTTTTGCATATAGGGTTATCATTACCATCTTTCTAAATTCCATATATATGTGTTAGTATACTGTAATTGTCTTTATCTTTCTGGCTTACTTCTGGAGCCCATTATACAGAGTGAAATATATGTTCTTTATATATATTCTTTCATATCTTTAAATATCTAGTAGAAGTAAGATAAACGTGTGTGACTAAGCCTAGGTTTGAAAAATTATTGCTGTATTAGATTTAATTCTGACAACACTGAAGGCATGATTTTTTTTATAAAAAAAACACTTTTTAAAATATAAATTTATTTATTTTAATTGGAGGCTAATTACTTTACAATATTGTAGTGGTTTTGCCATACATTGTCATGAATCAGCCATGGGTGTACATGTGTTCCCCATCCTGAATCCCCCTCCCACCTCCTTCCCCATCCCATCCCTCTGGGTCATCCCAGTGCACCAGCCCCGAGCACCGTGTCTCATGCTTTGAACCTGGACTGGTGATCCGTTTTGCATATGATAAGATACATGTTTCAATGCCATTCTCCCAAACCATGCCACCCTCGCCGTCTCCCACAGAGTCCAAAATACTGTTCTATATATCTGTGCCTCTTTTGCTGTCTCACATGTAGGGTTATCATTACCATCTTTCTAAATTCCATATATATGCATTAATATACTGTATTGGTGTTTTTCTTTCTGGCTTACTTCACTCTGTACAATAGACTCCAGTTTCATCCACCTCATCAGAACTGATTCAAATACATTCCTTTTAATGGCTGAGTAATAGTCCATTGTGTATATGTACCACAGCTTTCTTATCCATTTGTCTACTGATGGATATTTACGTTGCTTCCATGTCTTGGCTATTATAAACAGTGCTGCGATGAACATTGGGGTACACGTGTCTCTTTCAATTCTGGTTTCCTCAGTGTGTATGCCCAGAAGTGGGGTTGCTGGGTCATACGGCAGTTCTATTTCCAGGTTTTTAAGAAATCTCCACACTCTTCTCCACAGTGGCTGTACTAGTTTGCATTCCTACCAACAGTATAAGAGGATTCCCTTTTCTGCACACCCTCTCCAGCATTTATTGCTTGTAGACTTTTGGATAGCAGCCATTTTGACTGGGGTGAAATAGTACCTCACTGTGGTTTTGATTTGCATTTCTCTGATAATGAGTGATGTTGAGCATCTTTTCATGTGTTTGTTAGCCATCTGTATGCCTTCTTTGGAGAAATGTCTGTTTAGTTATTTGGCCCACTTTTTGATTGGGTCTTTTCTTTTTCTGGAATTGAGCTTCAGGAGCTGCTTGCATATTTTTGAGATTAATTCTTTGTCAGTTGCTTCAATTGCTATTATTTTCTTCCATTCTGAAGCCTGTCTTTTCACCTTGCTTATAGTTTCCTTTGTTGTACAAAAGCTTTTAAGTTTAATTAGGTCCCATTTGTTTATTTTTGCTTTTATTTCAAATACTCTGGGAGGTGAGTCATAGAAGATCCTGCTGCGATTTATGTTGGAGAGTAAAGCAACAATTTTATTTTATTCTTTTTTGCACTTTTAAAATCAATTTTTTGGAGTGTAGTTTCTTTGCAATGCTGTGTTAGTTTCCTCTGTGCAGCAATGTGAATCGGTTATATGTATACAAATATCCACTCTTTTTCAGGTTTCCTTCTATTTTACATCACTAGAGAGCACTGAGTTCTCTGTGCTACACAGTAAGTTCTAATCAGTTATCTCTTTGATACACGATAGTGTATACATGTCAATCCCAATTTCCCAATTCATGTCACTCTCCTTCTCCCTTGGTAACCATAACTTTCTTCCCTGCAATTGAGAGGGTAACAGGCAGGAAGACCAGGGGTCTGCAAATGGAGGAAATAGGCTGCAAGTGTCAGACATTTTTATCTCTCTTAAGTGACAGGAGGAAACAAAATAGTGATAATTTTTCCCTTCTCTATACAAATTTAAAAGGAGGTTTCTCTTAAAATACTGTGTTGCCACAGTGACACCTGGTTTCACCTGAAGTAAACTATTCTCAAACCTTGAGACAACCAGTGCATTTTTCTTATGAAAATGTTTGTCTTAAGCTATGTTAATATACTGTGCATTTACCCCAGACTCTGTCTTCAAGTCAGTTCTGCCTAATGGCTCAGAACCTACTTGACGAATCAGTATGTTATACTCAGACATTGTTCCCCTAATCTATGCAAATGAAACTATTTGTATGGTAATCTGCCCTTCTACAAGATTCAAGCCAATCATTTTATGGCCCAGGATGACTCGTCTGGTGCCAAGATTATCCCAAAGTACATCTTATGAATGAGGGGCCTGGTGCCATTCTGAGTTTTAAGACATTCCTTTCTTTCATTAACAGACTGTTAGTGACTATATAACATCCAACTGAACAGTAGCACGGGGTTACTCTTTCTGCCCGCTTCTGATGCCTATGTCAGAAGCTTTCTCTTTTTTATACTTTAATAACACTTTATTACACAAAAGCTCTGAGCAATCAAGCCTCATCTCTGGCTCTGGATTGAATTCTCCTCCTCCAGAGGCCAAGAATCCTGGCATCTTTTCGTGGGTCAGCAACAATCTTTCACAATTATGACCCTATTTTTGCTTTGCAAATAAGTTCATCTGTGGAATCTTTTCCAGATTACATATTTAAGGCATATTATTTGATATTTGACTTTCTCTTTCTGACTTACTTCACTTTAAAGATAATATCTAGTTCCATCCAAATCTTTGCAAATGGCATTATTTTGTTGCTTTCTGTGGCTGAGTAATATGCCATTATATACATGCACTACATAGTCTTGATTCATTCTTCATTTGGTGGACATTTAGATTGCTTCCATGTCCTGGCTTTGTAAATAGTGCTGCAATGAACATACATATTTTCAAATTCTGATTTTCTCCAGATATATGCTTGGAGTGGAATTGTTGGATCATATTGTAGCTCTGTTTTTTTTTTTTAAAGGAATCTCCAGCCTGTTTTCCATAATGACTGCATCAATTTATTAACACATACCTAGGAAGAGTTTCGAAGGGTTTCCCCTTTGCTCTATACACTCTCCAGAATTTATTAATATTTTTTGTAGATTTTTCTGATAATGGCCATTCTGACCAGTGTGAGGTGATACCTCATTGTAATTTTTATTTGAATTTCTGTAATAGTTAGTGATGTTGAACATCTTTTCATGTGCTTCTTGGCCACTTGTATGTCTTCTTTGGAGAAATGTCTGTTTAGAACTTCCACCCATTAAAGAAAAAATTTTTAATTATGAAAGTATGATAACACATTTGCAGAAGGCTTGGAAAATACAGAACAAGGTTAAATATAGTTCTATTCTATATTACAATTATTTTTAAATAGATAAATTAAGATTTGTGGTTGGAATTTCAATGTCAAACTCTAAAAAGTTAATAGAATGAATATATAGAAAAGAAGAATGATACAGTAAAATTGAAAAGCATAATCCACCAATTCAACAAAATTAAGGTTTTTACAATTTTCACACAACAGTAGGATATAAATTTTATTCAAGTTTTCATAGACTGTAAACTAGGAGACACTGGAACATGTCCAGAGACCTAAGACCAAGTGCAAAAATATCATGGTCTAAAGCTATCAAAATCATGCAGAGTCTGTTTGCTTAATATTGCAGAATTATGCTAGAGATCAATATCAAAAGATATTTGAAAATAACCCCCATATCTTCAAGTGCAATGTGACATGTTACAAAGAGATATTTGACTTAGCCATTGAAAGCCTCAATAAAGTTAGAAGATTGAAAAAAAGAGGATGATTGCCGAGAAAAAACATTTAAATGAGACCTTATTATCAAAATGAGAAATTAATATCAAAGATACTTAAAAAACCCCATGTATATGGAAGTTGTATAACCACTTTTAAATGATGGATGTATCTAAGAAGCCATAGCAAGGAAAATCAGAAAATATCTGTAACAGAATAAAAATGAAAAGAGAATTTACCAGAATTTGTTGTGTGCAGCTGAAGCTACTCAATGTGACTAAATATAAGGTGGAGTCTTGAATAATGTATGAGCACAAATAATAGGCCTAGCACAAAATTTTGTGAGATTTGAACAAAATATGTAATTCAGTTAATAATACTATATCACACATTAATTTCCTTCTTCTTTATTTTTGGCAGCATAGTATTTCTTTCTGTTCTCAGAATTGGATTAGAAGTTTCAAGCATCATTCATTTTTTTTAATCACAAAGATAATAAGCTTTTTATCCGAGTAGAGATGGCAGAGTAGAAGAACATGAGCTCATCTCCTCCTGCAAGAATACCAGAATCACAACTAGCTGTTGAAGAACTATCAAGAAGAGGACGTTGGAAGACACCAAATGTGATATTCCATGTTCAAACACAGAGAAGAAATCAAAATGAGATGTAGGAGGGGTACAACAATGACAAAATCAAACCCCATAGCTGCTGGGTGAGCAACTCACAAACTGGAGAATAATAATACCAAAGAATTTCTCCAACTGTTGTGAAGGATCTGAACCCCACATGAGGCTTTCCAGCTGGGGATTCAGCAAAGTGACTGAGAACCAGGGAATCTGACTTCTAAGGACAGTGGCATTTGATTATCGGACTTCCACAGGATGGGGGAAACAGAGACTCCACACTTGGAGGGAACAAACAAACTCTTGCATGCACAAAGAACCAGGGGAAAGGAGGAGTGGCCCACTGGAGACTGAGCCAGCCCTACCTGCTAGTGTGGGAGGTCTCCTGTGGAGGTGAGCGTGGGCAGTGGCTCACTGCGAAGAGGAACGTAGGCAACAGCAGTCCTGGAAGGCGACCTTTGGTGTATGTCCTCTTGGAGGTTGCCATTGACCCTACCATTGGGTCCACAGATTCCAGGGCCGGATCACCGCAAGCCACACAACTAAAGGGAGGGAGCACAAGAAACCCATTAGCGGATACTTGGATTAAAGCCTTGCTGGGCATAGTCCTGTATGCCAGAGCATGTCCCAGTTTTTCATACTGCCAGTCCCTCTGTCAAGAAGCTTACACAACCCTCTTAAACTCTTCCACCAGTGGGCAGACAGAAGAAACAAGGACAACCAGAATCCCACAGTGGAATGAAAACTAATTTACAAAAATTTAATCAAAATGAAAAAGTACAGAGTTATGTCCTGGATTAAGGCACAAGATAAAACCCCAGACAAATGAGTAAAAGAAGTGGACATAGGCAACTTTCCAGAAAAAGAATTCAGAATAATGATAGCAAACATGATGCAGAATCTCAGAAACTGAATGAAGAAGGATCATGAAATATTTACTGAAGACCTAGAAGAACCACAAGAAAAACAGAGATGAACAATACACTAGAAAGAATCAATAGCAGAATAACTGAAGTTGAAGAATAGATAAGTGACTGGAGAACAGAATGGTGGAAAACACTGCCACAGAAAAGAATATAGAAAAAGGAATGAAAAAAAATTAAAATGGCCTGAGAAAATATTGGAAGAAATAATAGATGAAAATTTCCATAACGTGGGACAGGAAATATTTAACCAAGTCCAGTAAGTGCAGAGAGCCCCAGACAAAATAAATCCAAAGAGGTACACACTGAGGTACATAGTAATCAAACACAAAAATTAAATATTAAAAGCAAGAAGAGAAAAAATGACAAATAACATACAAGGGAGGAGGAGCCAAGATGGCAGAGGAGTAGGACGGGGACACCACTTTCTCTCCTACAAATTCATCAAAAGAATAACTGAACGCAGAGCAAACTTCGCAAAACAACTTCTGATAGCTAGCTGAGGTCATCAGGCGCCCAGAAAAGCAGCCCATTGTCTTCAAAAGGAGGTAGGACAAAATATAAAAGATAAAAAGTGAGACAAAAGGGCTAAGGACGGAGATCCGTCCCGGGAAGGGAGTCTTAGGCGGCATTGCTTGGGGTAGGGTCCGGGTCTGAGTGCCCTGAGGACAATCGGAGGGAGCTTCTGTGAGTTGCCAACTTGAACTGTGGGAGACCAAAAGAGAGAGAGAAAATTAACTGGCCCGAACACACTGCCGGCCGTTCACAGAACAAAGAGACCGAGAAAGTCCAGAGAAGAGCTCGCAGGCTGCGGACTGGCCCAGCCCCGCCGGAGGCAAGAGGCAGGGGGGAGGGGAAGGTCGCGGCGAGACACAGGGCGCAGGCACCCGATGGCGCGGGCGGGGACTGGGGCTGGGGACGCGGAGGGCAGAAGGCGCGCGCACCGGACTGGCGCCAGCGGAAACTGAAACTGGGTCCGCGGAAGGGAGTGGGTGTGCCACACCTGGGGAGAGTGCGCCACCGAGCCCCTGGCTGCCTGGACCGCTCTGACGGGGAAGGCACAGAGAGCAGGCGCAGCTTTTCCTTCCGCGCTTTTGTGGAACACCCGAGGGCTGGAACCTCGCGCAGCGCGGGGCGCGCTCCATATAGAGCAGCCGGGAGCCTGAGCGGCGCAGACGGAGAAAGCAGCGTCAGCCCCGCCAGGCAGCGTCAGCCCCGCCCCGCAGTGCCAGCCCCTCCCCGCAGAGCAACGGAACTAGCTACCTGAATAAGAGTCCACCTCCGCCCGCCTGTGTCAGGGCGGAAATGAGGCTCTGAAGAGACCAGCAAACAGAAGCCAAATAAACAAAGGGAACCGCTTCAGAAGGGACTGGTGCAACAGATTAAAATCCCCGTAGAAAACACGGACTACACCGGAAGGGCCCTATAGATATCAAGAAGTGCAAGCTGGAACGAGGAGCTATCTGAAACTGAGCCGAACCCACACTGACCGCAACAGCTCCAGAGAAATTCCTAGATATATTTTTCCTTTTTTTTCCTTTTTTTTCTTTTTTCTTTTTTCTCTTTTATTTTCCTTTGAAATTCCCTACTACTCCCCCGTTACTCCTTAACTTTCATTTTGATAGATTTTTAAGATTTTTTTAATTAGGGAAAAAAATTTTTTTTTTCTTTCTTTTTTTTTTCTTTTTTCTTCCTTTTTTTCCCTTTCCTTTTTCTCTTCTATTTTCTATTTTTCTTTTTCTCTTATTTCTTTTAAAGTCCTCTAGTACTTCTCTACGACTCCTTAATTTTCATTTTCAATACACTATAACCTTACAAAAAAAAAAAAAAAAAAAGAAGAGAAGCCCTATTTTTAAACCGAAGATTATTCTCTCCCAATCTTGACTCTCTGTTTTCTACCTCAGAACACCTCTATTTCCTCCTTTCCCCTTCTCTTCCCAATCCAATTCTGTGAATCTTTGTAGGTGACTGGGCTACGGAGAACACTCTGGGAACAGACAACTGCGTAGATCTGCCTCTCTCCTCTTGAGTCCCCCTTTTTCTCCTCCTGCTCATCTCTCTCTCCCTCCTCCCTCTCCTCTTCTTCATGTAACTCTGTAAATCTCTGTGGCTGTCCCTAACGGGGGAGAATCTTTTCGCCATTAACCTAGAAGTTTTATTATCAGTGCTGTATAGTTGGAGAAGTCCTGAGACTACAGGAAGAATAAAACTGAAATCCAGAGGCAGGAGACTTAAGCCCAAAACCTGAGAACACCAGAAAACTCCTGACTACATGGAACTTTAAGTAATAAGTGACCGTCCAAAAGCCTCCATACCTACACTGAAACCAACCACCACCCAAGAGCCAATAAGTTTTAGAGCAAGACATACCACGCAAATTCTCCAGCAACGCAGGAACATAGCCCTTAACATCAACATACAGGCTGCCCAAGGTCACACCTAACACATAGACCCATCTCAAAACTCATTACTGAGCACTCCATTGCTCTCCAAAGAGAAGAAATCAAGTTCCACGCACCAGAAAACTGACGCAAGCTTCCCTAACCAGGAAACCTTGACAAGCCAATCATCTAACCCCACCCACTGGGTAAATCCTCCACAATAAAAAGGAACCACAGACCTTCAGAATACAGAAAGCCCACTCCAGACACAGCAATCTAAACAAGATGAAAAGGCAAAGAAATACCCAACAGGTAAGGGAACATGAAAAATGCCCACCAAGTCAAACAAAAGAGGAGGTGATAGGGAATCTACCTGAAAAAGAATTTAGAATAATGATAATAAAAATGATCCAAAATCTTGAAAACAAAATGGAGTTACAGATAAATAGCCTGGAGACAAAGATTGAAAAGATACAAGAAATGTTTAATAAAGACCTAGAAGAAATAAAAAAGAGTCAATTAAAAATGAATAATGCAATGAATGAGATCAAAAACACTTTGGAGGGAACCAAGAGTAGAATAACGGAGGCAGAACATAGGACAAGTGAGGTAGAAGATAAAATGGTGGAAATAAATGAAGCAGAGAGGAAAAAAGACAAAAGGATCAAAAGAAATGAGGACAACCTCAGGGACCTCTGGGACAATGTGAAACGCCCCAACATTCGAATCATAGGAGTCCCAGAAGAAGAAGACAAAAAGAAAGGCCATGAGAAAATACTCGAGGAGATAATAGGTGAAAACTTCCCTAAAATGGGGAAGGAAATAGCCACCCAAGTCCAAGAAACCCAGTGAGTCCCAAACAGGATAAACCCAAGGTGAAACACCCCAAGACACATATTAATCAAATTAACAAAGATCAAACACAAAGAACAAATATTAAAAGCAGCAAGGGAAAAACAACAAATAACACACAAAGGGATTCCCATAAGGATAACAGCTGATCTATAAATAGAAACCCTCCAGGCCAGAAGGGAATGGCAGGACGTACTGAAAGTAATGAAAAAGAATAACCTACAACCTAGATTACTGTATCCAGCAAGGATCTCATTCAGATATGAAGGAGAATTCAAAAGCTTTACAGACAAGCAAAAGCTGAGAGAATTCAGCACCACCAAACCAGCTCTTCAACAAATGCTAAAGGATCTTCTCTAGACAGGAAATGCAGAAACGTTGTATAAAAGTGAACCCAAAACAACAAAGTAAATGGCAACGGGACCACACCTATCAATAATTACCTTAAATGTATATGGGTTGAATGCCCCAACCAAAAGACAAAGTTTGGCTGAATGGATACAAAAACAAGACCCCTACATATGCTGTCTACAAGAGACCCACCTCAAAACAAGAGACACATACAGACTAAAAGTGAAGGGCTGGAAAAAAATATTTCACGCAAACGGAGACCAAAAGAAAGCAGGAGTCGCAATATTCATATCAGATAAAATAGACTTTCAAATAAAGGATGTGAAAAAAGACAAAGAAGGACACTACATAATGATCAAAGGATCAATCCAAGAAGAAGATATAACAATTATAAATATATATGCACCCAACATAGGAGCACCACAATATGTATGGCAAATGCTAACGAGTATGAAAGAGGAAATTAATAGTAACACAATAATAGTGGGAGACTTTAATACCCCACTCACAACTATGGATAGATCAACTAAACAGAAAATTAACAAGGAAACACAAACCTTAAATGACACAAGGACCAGCTAGACCTAATTGATATCTATAGGACATTTCACCCCAAAACAATCAACTTCACCTTTTTCTCAAGTGCACACGGAACGTTCTCCAGAATAGATCACATCCTGGGCCATAAATCTGGTCTTGGAAAATTCAAAAAAATTGAAATCATTCCAGTCATCTTTTCTGACCACAGTGCAGTAAGATTAGATCTCAATTACAGGAAAAAAAATGTTAAAAATTCAAACATATGGAGGCTAAATAACACGCTTCTGAATAACCAACAAATCATAGAAGAAATCAAAAAAGAAATCAAAATATGCATAGAAATGAATGAAAATGAAAACACAACAACCCAAAACCTATGGGACACTGTAAAAGCAGTGCTAAGGGGAAGCTTCATAGCATTACAGGCATACATCAAGAAACAAGAAAAAAGCCAAATAAATAACCTAACTCGACACCTAAAGCAATTAGAGAAGGAAGAAATGAAGAACCCCAGGGTTAGCAGAAGGAAAGAAATCTTAAAAATCAGGGCAGAAATAAATGCAAAAGAAACTAAAGAGACCATAGCAAAAATCAACAAAGCTAAAAGCTGGTTTTTTGAAAAAATAAACAAAATTGACAAACCATTAGCAAGACTCATTAAGAAACAAATAGAGAAGAACCAAATTAACAAAATTAGAAATGAAAATGGAGAGATCACAACAGACAACACTGAAATACAAAGGATCATAAGAGACTACCACCACCAGCTCTATGCCAATAAAATGGACAACTTGGATGAAATGGACAAATTCTTAGAAAAGTATAACTTTCCAAAACTGAACCAGGAAGAAATAGAAGATCTTAACAGACCCATCACAAGCAAGGAAATTGAAACTGTAATCCGAAATCTTCCAGCAAACAAAACCCCAGGACCAGATGGCTTCACAGCTGAATTCTACCAAAAATTTAGAGAAGAGCTAACACCTATCTTACTCAAACTCTTCCAGAAAATTGCAGATGAAGGTAAGCTTCCAAACTCATTCTATGAGGCCACCATCACCCTAATTCCAAAACCAGACAAAGATGCCACAAAAAAAGAAAACTACAGGCCAATATCACTGATGAACATAGATGCAAAAATCCTTAACAAAATTCTAGCCAACAGAATCCAACAACATATTATAAAAATCATACACCATGACCAAGTGGGCTTTATCCCAGGAATGCAAGGATTCTTTAATATCTGCAAATCAATCAATGTAATACACCACATTAACAAATTGAAAGATAAAAACCATATGATTATCTCAATAGATGCAGAGAAAGCCTTTGACAAAATTCAACACTCATTTATGATTAAAAGTCTCCAAAAAGCAGGAATAGAAGGAACATACCTCAACATAATAAAAGCTATATATGACAAACCCACAGCAAGCATCACCCTCAATGGTGAAAAATTGCAAGCATTGCCCCTGAAATCAGGAAGAAAACAAGGGTGCCCACTCTCACCACTACTATTCAACATAGTGTTAGAAGTTTTGGCCACAGCAATCAGAGCAGAAAAAGAAGTAAAAGGAATCCAGACAGGAAAAGAAGAAGTGAAACTCTCACTGTTTGCAGATGACATGATCCTCTACATAGAAAACCCTAAAGACTCTACCAGAAAATTACTAGAGCTAATCAATGAATATAGTAAAGTTGCAGGATATAAAATTAACACACAGAAATCCCTTGCATTCCTATATACTAACAATGAAAAAACAGACAGAGAAATCAAGGAAACAATACCATTCACCATTGCAACAAAAAGAATAAAATACTTAGGAGTATATCTACCTAAAGAAACAAAAGACCTATACATAGAAAACTATAAAACACTGATGAAAGAAATCAAAGAGGACACAAACAGATGGAGAAACATACCGTGTTCATGGATTGGAAGAATCAATATTGTCAAAATGGCTATTCTACCCAAAGCAATCTATAGATTCAATGCAATCCCTATCAAGCTACCAACGGTATTTTTCACAGAACTAGAACAAATAATTTCACAATTTGTATGGAAATACAAAAAAAACCTCGAATAGCCAAAGTAATCTTGAGAAAGAAGAATGGAACTGGAGGAATCAACCTGCCTGACTTCAGAATCTACTACAAAGCCACGGTCATCAAGACAGTATGGTACTGGCACAAAGACAGAAATATAGATCAATGGAACAGAATAGAAAGCCCAGAGATAAATCCACGAACCTATGGACACCTTATCTTTGACAAAGGAGGCAAGAATATACAATGGAAAAAAGACAACCTCTTTAAAAAGTGTTGCTGGGAAAACTGGTCAACCACTTGTAAAAGAATGAAACTAGAACACTTTCTAACACCATACACCAGAATAAACTCAAAATGGATTAAAGATCTAAATGTAAGACCAGAAACTATAAAACTCCTAGAGGAGAACATAGGCAAAACACTCTCCGACATAAATCACAGCAAGATCCTCTATGACCCACCTCCCAGAATATTGGAAACAAAAGCAAAACTAAACAAATGGGACCTAATGAAACTTAAAAGCTTTTGCACTACAAAGGAAACTATAAGTAAGGTGAAAAGACAGCCCTCAGATTGGGAGAAAATAATAGCAAATGAAGAAACAGACAAAGGATTAATCTCAAAAATATACAAGCAACTCCTGCAGCTCAATTCCAGAAAAATAAATGACCCAATCAAAAAATGGGCCAAAGAACTAAACAGACATTTCTCCAAAGAAGACATACAGATGGCTAACAAACACATGAAAAGATGCTCAACATCACTCATTATTAGAGAAATGCAAATCAAAACCACAATGAGGTACCATTACACGCCAGTCAGGATGGCTGCTATCCAAAAGTCTACAAGCAATAAATGCTGGAGAGGGTGTGGAGAAAAGGGAACCCTCTTACACTGTTGGTGGGAATGCAAACTAGTACAGCCGCTATGGAAAACAGTGTGGAGATTTCTTAAAAAACTGGAAATAGAACTGCCACATGACCCAGCAATCCCACTTCTGGGCATACACACTGAGGAAACCAGATCTGAAAGAGACACGTGCACCCCAATGTTCATCGCAGCACTGTTTATAATAGCCAGGACATGGAAGCAACCTAGATGCCCATCAGCAGATGAATGGATAAGGAAGCTGTGGTACATATACACCATGGAATATTACTCAGCCATGAAAAAGAATTCATTTGAACCAGTCCTAATGAGATGGATGAAGCTGGAGCCCATTATACAGAGTGAAGTAAGCCAGAAAGATAAAGAACATTACAGCATACTGACACATGTATATGGAATTTAGAAAGGTGATAACGATAACCCTATATGCAGAACAGAAAAAGAGACACAGAAATACAGAACAGACTTTTGAACTTTGTGGGAGAATGCGAGGGTGGGATATTTCAAAAGAACAGCATGTATACTATCTATGGTGAAACAGATCACCAGCCCAGGTGGGATGCACGAGACAAGTGCTCCGGCCTGGTGCACTGGGAAGACCCAGAGGAATCGGGTGGAGAGGGAGGTGGGAGGGGGGATTGGGATTGGGAATACATGTAAATCCATGGCTGATTCATATCAATGTATGACAAAACCCACTGGGAAAAAAAAACAAACAAACAAACAAAAAAACAAATGGTAACGGAACCTCTTTAGGAAGGAAACAGAAGGAAAAGACCTACACAAAATAAACCCAAAATAATTGAAAATGAGAATAGACTCATACATATCCATAATTACTTTGAATGTAAGTGGGATAAATGCCCAACCATAAGACAAAGACTGGCTGCGTAAATGAAAATATGTGCATGTATGCACTACCATTGGCCACATCACTCAACTTAGCTCTCAAAATTGTATGTGACAACTCTATATTGTTAGGTTAATAACGTTTCCATTATGGCTTGCAATTGTACTGATCTTTTATTTTTCTCTGGCTATTAATTGTGATAAGAAGAAAGCCTGTTAAGTGAACAATACAAAGAAATAGAGGAAAACAATAGAATGGGAAAGACTTGAGATATCCTAAAGAAATTTAGAGATACAAAGGGAATATTTTATGCAAAGATGGGAACAATAAAGGACAGAAATGTATGGGCCTACAAAAGCAGAGATATTAAGAAGAGGTGACAAGAATACACAGAAAAACTATACAAACAAAATCATAATGACCCAGATATCCATGATGGTGTGATCACTCACCTAGAACCAGACATCCTGGAGCGAGAGGTCAAATGGGCTTTAGGAAGCATCACTACGAACAAAGCTAGTGGAAGTGATGGAATTCCAGCTGAGCTATTTCAAATCCTAAAAGATGATGCTGTTAAAGTGTTGCACTCAAGATGACAGCCAATTTGGAAAACTCAGCAGTGGCCACAGGACTGGAAAAGGTCAGTTTTCATTCCAGTCCCAAAGAAGGGCAATGCCAAAGGGCAATGCCAAAGAATGTTCAAACTATCACACAATTGCACTCATTTCACATGCTATCAAAGTAATTCTAAAGATTCTCCAAGCTAGACTTCAATAGTACGTGAACCAAGAACTTTGAGATGTTTAAGTTTGATTTAGAAAAGGCAGAGGAACCAGAGATCAAATTGTCAAAATTTGCTGGATCATTGAAAAGCAAGAGAGGTCCAGAAAAACATCTACTGCTTTATTGACTATCCCAAAGACTTTGACTTTGTGGGTCACAACAAACTGTGGAAAATTCCAAAAAAGATGGGAATACGACACCAATTCACCTGCTTCTTCAGAAACCTGTATGCAGGTCAAAAAGCAACAGTTAGAACTGGACATGGAACAGTGAATTGGCTATAAATTGGGAAATGAGTGCATCAAAGCTATATATTGTCACCCTGTTTATTTAACTTACATGCAGAGTACAACATGCAAAATGCTAGGGTGAATGAAGCACAAGCTGGAATAAAGATTGTTGGGAGAAATATCAATAACATCAGGTATGCAGAGGACACCACCCTTATGGCAGAAAGCATAGAGGAAATAAAAAGCCTCTTCGTGAAGGAGAAAGATGAGAGCAAGAAATCTGGCTTAAAACTCAACATTCAACAATTGAAGATCATGGCATCCAGTCCCATCACTTCATGGGAAATAGATAAGGAAACAATGGAAACAGTGAGAGACTATATTTTCTTGAGCTCCAAAGTCACTGCAGATGGTGACTGCAGCCATGAAATTAAAACATGCTTGCTCCTTTGATGAAAAGCTGTTACTAACCTAGACAGCATATTGAAAACAGAGGTGTTACTGACAAATGTCTATCTAGTCAAAACTATGGTTTTTCCAGTAGTCAGGTATAGAGGTGAGAGTTGGACCATAAAATTGGACCATGAAGAAGGCTGAGCACCGACAAATTGACACTTTTGAACTGTGGTGTTGGAGAAGACTCTTGAAAGTCGCTTGAACTGCAAGGAGATCAAATCAGTCAATCCCAAAATAAATAAATCCTGAATATTCTTTGGAGGGACTGATCCTGAAGCTGAATCTCCAATATTTTGGCCACCTGATGCAAAGTGCCAACTCATTGGAAAAGATCTTGTTTGCTGGGAATGATTGAAAGCATGAGGAGAAGGGGACGACAGAGGTGAAAATGATTGGATGCATAACCAACATAATTGACATGAATCTGAGCAAGCTGCAGGAGACGGTGAAGTACAGGGAAGCCTATCATGCTGCAGTCCACGGGATCGCAAAGAGTCAGACATGACTGAGTAACTGAACAACAAAAATTGATTGTAGAAACTGATAAACATCTTTACTATTGTGATTATGTAACTATTATTTACTTAATACTGTTGTATCATAATTAATCAATGCAAAATAATATAATTATCACTAAAACTACAATTTTATCTAACAAATGCAATCACTTTTGGAAATTCAGATACATAACACAATTATCTTGGAATTAAAAACAAATACTACTGTTCAAGTATTTCTTTTTTCTCCAAAACTCCTGTTTCTAACGTTGAAAGCAACTGGACTATATGATGATCTTTTACCTTTATTTGTTTTTTTTTTCACTTCTTCTATTTCATATTTACTGCTCCCATTTCATTTAATTTATGTTTTCCTCCCCCCCACCTTTGGATGTTATTTCTCAAGCCTTTATCAAACATAGAAAAGCTTTTCCATAATACTATTTTCAACAACACATTAAAAATCTCACACACCATTGTCAAGTAGGGTTTATTCCAAGGATGTAAAGATTCTTCAATATACACAAATCAAACAATGTGATACACCATATTAACAAATTGGAAGATAAAAACAGTACAATCATCTCAATAGATGCAGAAAAAGTCTTCAACAAAATTCAGCACTCACTTATGAGAAAAACGCTTCAAACAATGGGCATGGAAGGAACCCACAACATAGTAAAGGCCATGTGTGATAGAAACACAGCAAACATTATCAATGGTGAAAGACTAAAAACATGCCCTCTAAGATCAGGAACAAGATAAGTTTGTCCACTCTCATGACTATTATTCAACATAGTATTGGAAGTCCTAGTCACAGTAATTAGAGAAGAAAAAGAAATAAAAGGAATCCAGATACGAAAAGAAGAGTTAAAACTCTCACTAGATGACATGATACTATACAAAGAAAATCCAAAAGAAACTATCAGAAATTACTATAGTTAATCAGGGAATTCAGCAAAGTCATGACATACAAGGTCATTTCACAGAAATCACTTGAATTCCTATATAATAGCAAGGAAAAATCAGAAAGAGAAATTAAGGAATCAATCCCATTCACCATTGCAATGAAAAGAATAAAATATCTAGGAGTAAACCTACCTAGGTTTACTAGGAGACAGAAGAACTGTATAAGAAAAATTATGAAAGAATTTAATTTCTATCTGATGAAAGAAATCACAGTTGGCATAAACAGATAGAGAGATATTCCATGTCCCTGAGCAGGAAGAATCAATAATGTGAAAATGACAATACCACCAAATGCAATCTACATATTCAATGCAATCTTTATCAAATTGTCAAAGGCAATTTTCACAGAACTAGAACAACAACAACAAAAAAATCACAATTCATATGGAAACACTAAAACCCTGAATAGCCAAACCAGTGCTGAGAAAGAAGAATGGAGCTGGAGGAATCAACCTTCCTGAATTTAGATTATACTACAAAGATACAGTCATCAGGACAGTATG
Organism: Dama dama; assembly: GCF_033118175.1. NCBI lineage: Eukaryota > Metazoa > Chordata > Mammalia > Artiodactyla > Cervidae > Dama > Dama dama. The sequence goes on along the minus strand of NC_083693.1, from coordinate 10,945,318 downwards.
GCACTGGCACAAAAACAGAAATGTAGGCAAACGTAGCAAGATAGAAAGCCCAGAAATAAACACATGGATATATATGTACCTTAGGAAGCAAGTACAAAGGAAGCAAGAATATACAATGGGACAAAGACAGCCTCTTCAGTAAATGGTGTTAGGAAAACTGGACAGCTGCATGTAAAAGGATGAAATCAGAACACCTCCTGACACCATATGCAAATATAAACTCAAAATGGATTAATGACCTAAATGTAAAACCAGGAACTAGAAAACTCTTAGAGGAAAACATAGGCAGAACCCTTGATGACATAAATCAAAGTCATATCTTCTATGACCCACTTCCTACAGTAATGGAAATAAAATAAAAAATAAACAAGTGGGAACTAATTAAACAAAAGCTTTTGAACAGCAAAGAAAACTACAAAAAGGTGAAAACACAACCCTCAGGATGGGAGAAAATAATAGCCAAGGAAAAAACTGACAAATAATTAATTTCCAAAATATTCAAGCAGCTCAATACCAGAAAAACAAGCAACCCAAGCAAACAGTGGGAAAAAGACCTAAAAAGGCATTTCTTCAAAGAAGACATACAGATGGCTAACAAACACCTGAAAAGATGCTCAACATCGCTCGTTATTCAGTTCAGTTCAGTTCATTTCAGTCGGCCAATCGTGTCCGACTCTTTGCAAACCCTTGAGCCACAGCACGCCAGGCCTTCCTGTCCAACACCAACTCCCAGAGTCCACCCAAACCCATGTCCATTGAGTCGGTGATGCCATCCAACCATCTCATCCTCCGTTGTCCTCTTCTCCTCCTGCTCTCAATCTTTCCCAGCATCAGGGTCTTTTCAAATGAGTCAGCTCTTTGCATCAGGTGGCCAAAGTACTGGAGTTTCAGCTTCAACATTAGTCCTTCCAATGAACACCCAGGACTGATCTTCTTTAGCATGGACTGGTTGGATCTCCTTGCAGTCCAAGGGACTCTCAAGTCTTCTCCAACAGCACAGTTCAAAAGCATCAATTCTTCAGCACTCAGCTTTCTTTATAGTCCAATTCTCACATCCATACATGACCATTGGAAAAACTTAGCCATTACTAGACGGACCTTTGTTGACAAAGTAATGTCTCTGTTTTTCAATATGCTGTCTAGGTTGATCATAACTTTCTTCCCAAAGAGTAAATGTCTTTTAATTTCATGGCTGCAATCACCATCTGCAATGATTTTGGAGCCCAGAAAAATAAAGTCAGTCACTGTTTCCACTGTTTTTCCATCTATTTGCCATGAAGTGATGGGACCAGATGCCATGATCTTAGTTTTCTGAACGTTCAGCTTTAAGCCAACTTTTTCACTCTCTTCTTTCATTTTCATCAAGAGGCTCTTTAGTTCTTCTTCACTTTCTGGGTGGTGGTGTCATCTGCTTATCTGTGGTTCTTGATATTTCTCCTGGCTATCGTGATTCCAGCTTGTGCTTCCTCTAGCCCAGCATTTCTCATGATGTACTCTGCATAGAAGTTAAATAAGCAGGGTGACAGTATACAGCCTTGACATACCCTTTTTCCTATTTGGAACCAGTCTGTAGTTTCATGTCTAGTTCTAACTGCTCCTTCCTGACCTGCATACAGGTTTCTCAAGAGGCAGGTCACATGGTTTGGCATTCCCATCTCTTGAAGAATTTTCCACAGTTTATTGTGATCCACACAGCCAAAGGTTTTGGCATAGTCAATAAAGAAGAAATTGATGTTTTTCTGGAATTTTCTTGCTTTTTCAATGATCCAGTGGGTGTTGGCAATTTGATCTCTGGTTCCTTTGCCTTTTCTAAAACCAGCTTGAGCATCTCGAAGTTCACAGTTCACATATTGCTGAAGCCTGGCTTGGAGAATTTTGAGCATTACTTTACTAGCATGTGAGATGAGTGCAATTGTTTGGTAGTCTGAGAATTCTTTGGCATTGCCTTTCTTTGGGATTGGAATGAAAACTGACGTTTTCCAATGTAAATCAAAACTACAATGAGATTCCACCTCATACCAGTCAGAATGGCCATTATAAAAAAGTCTACAGAAAATAAATTCTGGAGAAAGTGTGGAGAAAAGGGAACCCTCCTGCATTGCTGGTGGGATTGTACATTGATATACCACTATTGAGGACAATATGAAGTTTCCTTTAAAAACTAGGAATAAAACCACCATCTATTTCTGCTCTTTGATTATGCCAAAGCCTTTGACTGTGTGGATCACAATAAATTGTGGAAAATTCTGAAAGAGATGGGAACACCAGACCACCTGACCTGCCTCTTGAGAAACCTGTATGCAGGTCAGGAAGCAGCAGTTAGAACTAGACATGGAACAACAGACTGGTTCCAAATAGAAAAAGGAGTATGTCAAGGCTGTATATTGTCACCCTGTGGAGAAGAGAAGGAGAAGTGGCAGAGACACTGACATCTACCACCAGCGAGTTGGGGCTGGGCAGGGAGCCACAGGCTGCATAATAGGTCCTTAGGATAAGGACTGGGCCTGAATTCCCTACGGACAATCTGAGGGAGCTAATGTGAGATAGCAACCCAAACCATGGGATCGCAAGAGAGACAAAATCAAAAAACAAAACAAAACAAAAAAAAAAAAAAAAAAAGAAGAAGAAGAAGAAGAAGAAAAAAAACCAAAACTTCCCTGCAGAAGAATCTAATGCTGCCTGGTGACTCCTTTTGTGCTCACAGAAGAAAGGATTATGCAAATACCAAAGCTAGAGAAATCCAGCTGCTGTATAGGGCCCTCCCTTTCCAGAGGCAGAGAAGCAGGAATGCAGCAGCAAGAGCTGGAAAGCAAGGGGCTGCTGCAGTCTTGGTCCCAGAGGCTGCATCTTCCACCAAATTGTGAGCTTGCTGAAAGTTGCTAACCACGTCTTGCTGAGATGGTTGACTTCTGCCAGCAGTGCCACAGCCTGAGATCAGCTCCCCAGAGGAGACACATGGCACAACTGTGTGTGCTCTCACTGTGCAACCAAGAAACCGAGGGGCTGAGACTGGGGAAGAGGTCGATAAGATGCATGGCTGGTGTGGGACAGTATGCTTGCCAAGCACCTGGTTGCCTGAACTGCTCTGACCTGGGAAGGACACAAAACACACAGCCCATCTGGGTCTGTGTCTCTGTGGAGCTCCCGAGAACCTGAGCAGCTTAGACATGGGAGGTGCTTGAAACTCAGGGCCCACTTGGGACAGTGCACTTGCAGAGCAGCCTGGAGCCTGAGCAGTGTGGGCACAGGAAACACAAGTTGCCACGGACTGCGGCATACCCAGTGCAGTCCATCCACTGCAAGCACTCCCCTCACATGCCAGGGCTATTTGTCTGCAGTGTTCCTCCCGCCACACAACTGAACAAGTGAGCCTAAGTAAGTGACCACCTTCGTCCCCTTGTGTCAGGGCAGAAATCAGACATTAAAGAGACTTGAAAACAGAGGGAGCTAAAATAAACAAAAGAAGGGGAACCACTCTGGAAGAACCAGGTGCAACAGATCAAAACCCTGCAGTGAATACTGAGATTGTATATTTGAGGGGCACCTATAGATCGTGAGGGCAAGTAAAAGCTGTAATAAGGCATTATTGGACACTGAACAGATGAACTGATCCACACTACCCACAACAGCTCTAGAGAAATTCCTAGATATATTTTTACTATTATCACTTTTTAATTAAAAAAATTAAAATAAAGTTTAAAATTTTAACTTTCATTTTTATAGTCTACTATTACTTTTACTACTAATACCCCAAAAAGATGTCATTTTCATTATAGGGGACTGGAATGCAAAAGTAGGAAATCAAGAAACACCTACAGTAACAGGAAAATTTGGCCTTGGAGTACATAATGAAGCAAGGCAAAGGCTAATAGAGCTTTGCCAAAAGAATGCACTGGACATAGCAAACAACCTCTGCCAACAACACAGGAGAAGGCTCTACACATGGACATCACCAGATGACCAACACTGAAATCAGTGTTGGAAAAGCTCTATACAGTCAGCAAAAACAAGACTGGGAGCTGACTGTGGCTCAGATCATGAACTCCTTATTGCCAAGTTCAGATGTAAATTGAAGAAATTAGGGAAAACCATTAGACTATTCAGGTATGACCTAAGTCAAATCCCTAACAATTATACAGTGGAAGTGAGAAATAGATTTAAGGGACTAGATCTGATAGATAGAGTGCCTGATGAACTATGGATGGAGCTTTATGACATTGTACAGGAGGCAGGGATCAAGACCATCCCCAAGAAAAAGAAATGCAAAAGAGCCAAATGGCTGTCTGAAGAGACCTTACCAGTAGCTGTGAAAGGAAGAGAAGTGAAAAGCAAAGGAGAAAAGGAAAGATATACCCATTTGAATGCAGAGTTCCAAAGAATAGCAGGGAGAGATAAGAATGCCTTTCTCAGTGATCAATGCAAAGAAATAGAGGAAAGCAATAGCATGGGAAACACTAGAGATCTCTTCAAGAAAATTAGAGATACCAAGGGAACATTTCATGCAAAAATGGGCTTAATGAAGGACAGAAATGTTATGGAACTAACAAAAGTAGAAGATAATAAGAAGAGGTGCCAAGAATACACAGAAGAACAGTAAAAAAAGATCTTCAATATACTGATAATCACAATGGTGTGATCACTCACCTAGAGCCAGACATTCTGGAATGTGAAGTCAAGTGGGCCTTGGGAAGCATCACTATGAACAAAGCTAGTGGAGGTGATGGAATTCCAGTAGAGCTATTTAAAATCCTAAAAGATGATGCCGTGAAAGTGCTGCACTCAATATGCCAGCAAATTTGGAAAACTCAGCAGGGGCCACAGGACTGGCAAAGGTCAGTTTTCATTCCAATCCCAAAGAAAGGCAGTGCCAAAGAATGCTCAAACTATCACACAATTGCACTCATTTCACACACTAGGAAAGCAATGCTCAAAATTCTCCAAGCCAGGCTTCAACAGTGCGTGAACCATGAACTTCCAGATGTTCAAGTTGGATTTAGAAAAGGCAGAGGAATGAGAGATCAAATTGCCAACATCCATTGGTTCATTGAAAAAGCAAGAGAGTTCCAGAAAAACATCTACTTCTGCTTTATTGACTATGCCAAAGCCTTTGACTGTGTGGACAACAGTAAACTCTAGAAAATTCTTCAAGAGATGAAAATACCAGACCACCTGACCTGCTTCTTGAGAAATCTGCATGCAGGTCAGGAAGGAGCAGTTAGAACTGGACATGGAACTACAGACTGGTTCCAAATAGAAAAAAAAAAAAAAAGTACGTCGAGGCTGTATATTGTCACCCTGCTTATTTAACTTGTATGCAGTGTACATCATAAGAAATGCTTGGCTGGAGGAAGCACAAGCTGGAATCAAGATTGCTGGGAGAAATATCAAGAACCTCAGATATGCAGATGATACAACCCTTATGGCAGAAAGAGAAGAACTGAAGGACATCTTAGTGAAAGTGAAAGAGAAGAGTGAAAAAGTTGATTTAAAACTGAACATTCAGAAAACTAAGGTCATGGTATCTGGTGTCATCACTTCATGGCAAATAGGTGGGGGAACAGTGGAAACAGTGGCTGGCTTTATTTTTCTGGGCTCCAAAATCACTGTAGATGGTGATTGCAGCCATGAAATTAAAAGACACTCCTAGGAAGGAAAGATTTGACCAACCTAGGCAGCATATTAAAAAGCAGAGAATTACTTTTGCAACTAAGTCCTTCTAGTCAAGGCTGTGGTTTTCCCTGTAGTCAGGTATGTATGTGAGAGTTGGACTGTGAAGAAAGCCGAGCGCTGAAGAATTGATGCTTTTGAACTGTGCTGTTGGAGAAGACTCTTGAGAGTCCCTTGGACTGCAAGGAAATCTAACCGGTCCATTCTAAAAGAGATCAGTGGTGTTCATTAGAAGGACTGATGTTGAAGCTGAAACTCCAGTACTTTGGCCACCTGATGCAAAGAGCTGACTCATTTGAAAAGACCCTGATGCTTGGGAGGATTGAAGGCAGGAAAACGGGATGACACAGGAGTAGATGCTTGGATGGCATCACTGACTCAATGGACATGGGTTTGGGTGGACTCTGGGAGTTGGTGTTGGACAGGGAGGCCTGGCGTGCTGTGGTTCAAGGGTTCGCAAAGAGTCGGACATGATTGGCCGACTGAAATGAACTGAACTGAATAACGAGCGATGTTGAGCATCTTTTCAGGTGTTTGTTAGCCATCTGTATGTCTTCTTTGAAGAAATGCCTTTTTAGGTCTTTTTCCCACTGTTTGCTTGGGTTGCTTGTTTTTCTGGTATTGAGCTGCTTGAATATTTTGGAAATTAATTATTTGTCAGTTTTTTCCTTGGCTATTATTTTCTCCCATTCTGAGGGTTGTGTTTTCACCTTTTTGTAGTTTTCTTTGCTGTTCAAAAGCTTTTGTTTAATTAGTTCCCACTTGTTTATTTTTTATTTTATTTCCATTACTGTAGGAAGTGGGTCATAGAAGATATGACTTTGATTTATGTCATCAAGGGTTCTGCCTATGTTTTCCTCTAAGAGTTTTCTAGTTCCTGGTTTTACATTTAGGTCATTAATCCATTTTGAGTTTATATTTGCATATGGTGTCAGGAGGTGTTCTGATTTCATCCTTTTACATGCAGCTGTCCAGTTTTCCTAGCACCATTTACTGAAGAGGCTGTCTTTGTCCCATTGTATATTCTTGCTTCCTTTGTCAAAAATAAGGTGCATATAGATTCACGCGTTTAACAAGAATCTAGAAGAATAAGAAGAGTCAATCAATAATGAACAATGCAATAACTGAGATTAAAAGCACTCTGGAGGATACCAACAGTAGAATAACTTAGGCAGAAGAGAGGATCAGTGAGGTGGAAGGTAGAATGGTGGAAGTAAATTAAGCAGAGAGGAAAAAAAGAAAAAAATAATTAAAAGAAATAAGGACAACTCAGAGACCTCTGGGACAATGTTAAATGCCAAAAATTGGAATCATAGGAGTCCCAGAAGAAGAAGACACAAAGAGAGCATGAAAACACATGAGGAGATAATAGTTGGAAATTTCCCTAAAATGGGGAAAGGGATAACCACCCAAGTCCAAGAAATCCAGACAGTTTCAAACAGGGTAAACCCAAGTTGAAACACCCCAAGACATATATTAATCAAGCTAACAAAGATCAAACACAAATAGCAAATATTAAAGTCATCAAGGGAAAAGCAACAAATAACACCCAAGGGGATTCCCATAAGGAGAGCAGCTGATCTTTCAATAGAAACTCTTCAGGCCAGAAGGGAATGGCAGGACATACTTAAAGTGATGAAAGAGAAAAACCTATAACCAAGATTACTGTACCGAGCAAGGATCTCATTTAGATACGGAGGAGAAATCAAAAGCTTCACAGACATGCAAAAGCTGAGAGAATTCAGCACCACCAAACCAGCTCTCCAACAAATGCTAAAGGATCTTTTCTAGACAGGAAACAGAGAAAACGTTTATAAAAATGAACCCAAAACAGCAAAGTAAATGGTAACAGGATCACACTTATCAATAATTATCTCAAATGTAAATGGGTTATATGCTCCATCAAAAGACAAAGAGTGGCCAAATGCATACAAAAACAAGACCTTTATATATGCTGTCTACACGAGACACACCTCAAAACCAGGGACACATACAGACTGAAAATGAAGGGCTAGAAAAATATATTTCATGAAAATGGAGACCAAAAGAAAGCAGGACTAGGAGTATCAATACTTCTGTCAGATAAAATAGACTTTGAAATAAAGACGGCATTAAGAAACATAGACACTACGTTATGATCAAAGTCAAAGGATCAATCCAAGAAGAAGATATAACAATTATAAATATATATGCACCCAACATTTGAGCATCTCAATATGTAAGGGAAATGCTAACCTGTATGAAATGGTAAAACAATAATAGAGGGGGACTTTAATACCCCACTCACACCTATGGATATATCAACCAAATAGAAAATTAGCAAGGAAACACAAGCTAACACAATGGAAGAGTTAGACCTAATTAATTTCTATAGAGCATTTCACCCCAAAACAATGGAATTCACCTTTTTCTCAAGTGCACATTGAACATTTTCCAGGATAGATCACATCCTGGGCTATAAATCTAGCCTTGGTAAATTTTTTTTTAAAAGAGATCATTTCAAGCATTATGTTTGGTCAAAAGATTAGGTGTCAACTGTAAGGAGAAAAGCTATTCAATACACAAACATATGGAGGCTAAACAACATGCTTCTCATTAATGAACAGTTCACAGAAGAAATCAAAAAGGAAACCAAAATACGCATAGAAACAAATAAAAATGAAAACACAACAATCCCAAACCTATGGGATTTAGTAAAAGCAGTGCTGAAAGGGAGGTTCATAGAAATACAAACGCATCATCTTTTAGGATTTGAAATAACTCAACTGGAATTCCATCACCTCCACTAGCTTTGTTCATAGCGATGCTTTCTAAGGCCCACCTGACTTCACATTCCAGGATGTCTGGCTCTAGATGAGTGATCACACCATCGTGATTATCTGGGTCATGAAGATCTTTTTTATACAGTTCTTCTGTGTATTTTTGCCACCTCTTCTTAATATCTTCTACTTCTGTTAGGTCCATACCATTTCTGTCCTTTATCGAACCCATCTTTACATGAAATATTCCCTTGGTATCTTTAATTTTCTTGAAGAGATCTCTAGTCTTTCTCATTTCTGTTGTTTCCTGGTTAAGTAGATTCTATTTATTTATTTTAGTTTTCCCCCCATTGTTCTAGGAGATGGATTCCAAAAGATATTGCTGTGATTTATGTCAAAGAATGTTCTGCCCATGTTTTCCTCTACAAGTTTTACAGTATCTGATCTTATATTTAGGTCTTTAATTCATTTTTATCTTATTTTTTCTGATACGCTGTTAGAGAATGTTCTAAATTCATTCTTTTCCTCATAATTCCCCAGTTTGTTCAGCAACACTTATTGAAGAGGCTGTGTTTTCTCCATTATTTCTCCTTTGCTGTATATTAATTGATTGTAAGTACATGGGTTGACTTCTGGGCTGTCTATTGTTCTCCACTGATCTATATTTAGTTTTAGTGCCACTGCCATGCCATATTAATTATTGTACCTTTATAGTATAGTTTAAAGTCAAGGAACTTGATTCCTTTAGTTCTGTTTTTCATTCTCAAAATGATTTTACCTACTGTGAGTCTTGCTTTCCACACAAATTTAATTTTTGGTTCCAGTTCCATGAAAAATACCATGAAAAATACCATTGGTAATTTGATAAAATCTATAGACTGCTTTGGTATGGTCATTTAAAAAATATTCATACTTTTAATCTAAGAACATATTATAGATTTCCATCTGTTTGTACCATCTTTGATTTATTTCATCAGCATCTTAGCGTGTTCTGCGTACAAATCTTTTGTCCTCTAGGGAGGTTTATTTCTATGTGTTTTATTATTTTAGATGTGAGGGCAAATGGGATTGCTTCCTTAACTTCTCTTTCTGATCTTTTGTTGTTAGTATACAAATGGAGCACCATTTTTGTATTCATTTGGTATCCTGAAAATTTACCAAATTCATTATTGAACTCTAAGAGTTTTCGGGTAGCCACTTTAGGATTTTATATGCTCAGTTCAGTTCAGTTGAGTCATTCAGTAGTGTCTGACTCTTTTGGACTCCATGGACTGCAGCACGCCAGGCTCACTGTCTATCACCAACTTGCAGAGATTACTCAAACTCATGTCCATCAGGTTGGTGATGCCATCCAACCATCTCATCCTCTGTTGTTCCCTTCTCCTCTCTCCTTAAATCTTTCCCAGCATCAAGATCTTTTCCAACGAGTCAGTTCTTCGTATCAGGTGGCCAAAGTATTGGAGTTTGAGCTTCAGCATCAGTCCTTCCAATGATATTCAGGATTGATTTCCTTTAGGATTGACTGGTTGGATCTCCTTGCCGGCCAAAAGACTCTCAAGAGTCTTCTCCAGCATCACAGATCAAAAGCAACAATTCTTTGGCGCTCATCTTTCTTTATAGTCCAACTCCACATCCGTAGATGACTACTGGAAAAACCATAGCTTTGATTAGATGGATCTTTGATGGCAAAGTGATGGCTCTGCTTTTTAATATGTTGTCTAGGTTGGTCATAGCCTTTCTTCCAAGGAGTAAGTGTCTTTTAATTTCTTGGCTAAAATTACCATCTCCTGTGATTTTGGAGCCCAAGAAAATAAAGTCTGTCACAGCTTCCATTGTTTTCCCTTCTATATGCCATGAAGTGATGGGGCTGGATGCCGTGATCTTAGTTTTCTGAATGTTAAGTTTTAAGCCAAACTTTTTACTCTCCTCTTTCACTTTCATCAAGAGGCCCTTTAATTCTTCTTCACTTTCTGCCATAAGGGTGGTGTCATCTGTGTATCTGAGGTTATTGATATTTCTCCCAGAAATCTTGCTTCCAACTTGTGCTTCATCCAGCCCAGCATTTCACATGTACTCTGTGATGTACTCTGCATGTAAGTTAAATAAGTAGGGTGACAATAGACAGCATTGACATATTCCTTTCCTGATTTGCAACCAGTCTGTTTTTCCTTGTCCATTTCTAATTGTGGCTTATTGACCTTCATCCAGATTTCTCAGAAGGCAGGAGGCTTCTCTTTTCTCAGCTATTTGTGAGGCCTCTTCAGACAACCATTTTGCCTTTTTGCATTTCTTTTTCTTGGGGATGGTCTTGATAACTTGTACAGTGTCATGAACCTCCATCCACGGTTCTTCAGGCACTCTATCAGATCTAATCCCTTGAGTCTATTTGTCACTTACACTGTATAATTGTAAGGGATTTGATTTAGATCATACCTGAATGATCTAGTGGTTTTCCCTTCTTAAGTTTGAATTTGGCAATAAGGAATTCATGATCTCAGCCACAGTCAGCTCCCAGTCTTATTTTTGCTGACTGTATAGGGCTTCTTCATCTTTGGCTGCAAAGAATATAGTCAATCTGATATTGGTATTGACCATCTGGTGATGTCCATGTGTAGAGTCTTCTTTTGTGTCATTGGAAGAGGGTGTTTGCTATGACCAGTGTGTTATCTTGGCAAAACTCTGTTAGCCTCCTTTGCTTTGTATTCCAAGGTCAAATTTGCCTGTTACTCCAGGTATCTCTTGACTTTCTAATTTTGCATTCCAGTCCCGTATAATGAAGAGGACATCTTTTTTTTTTTTTTTTTTGATGTTAGCTCTAGAAGGTTTTGTCGGTCTTCATAGAACTGTTCAACTTCAGCTTCTTCAGCATTATTCGTCAGGGCATAGACTTGGATTACTGTGATTTTGAATGGTTTGCCTTGGAAATGAACAGAGATCATTCTATCATTTTTGAGATTGCATCCAAGGACTTCATTTCAGACTCTTTTGTTTACTATGATGGCTCTTCCATTTCTTCTAAGGGATTCTTACTGACAGTAGTAGATATAATGGTTATGTGAGTTAAATCCACCCATTCTAGTCCATTTTAATTCACTGATTCAAAAAATTTTGATGTTCACTCTTGCCATCTCCTGTTTGACCACTTCCAGTTTGCCTTGATTCATGGACCTGACATGCAATATTGCTCTTTACAGCACTGTACTTTAGTTACATCACCAGTCACATCCACTATGGGGTTTTGTATTTGCTTTGGCTCCATCTCTTCATTCTTTCTGGATTTATTTCTCCACTGATCTCCTGCATCATACTGAGCACCTACTGACCTGGAGAGTTCATCTTTCAGTGTCCTATCTTTTTGCCTTTTCATACTGTTCACGAGGATCTCAGGGCAAGAATACTGAAGTGGTTTGCCATTCTCTTCTCCAATGGACCATGTTTTGTCAGAACCCTCCACCATGACCTGTCCATCTTGCTTGGCCCTACACGGCATGGCTCATAGTTTTGTTGAGTTAGACAAGGCATGGCTCATAGTTTCATTGAGTTAGACAAGTCCATGGGATCAATTTGGTTAGTTTTCTGTGATTTTGGATTTCGTTATGTCTGCCCTCTGATGGATAAGGATGAGAGCATTATTGAAGCTACCTGAAGGGAGAGACTGACTGAGGGGGAAACTGGGTCTTGTTCTGATGGGCAGGACCATGCTTAGTAAATCTTTAATCCCATTTTCTTTCGATGGGTGAGGCTGTGTTCCATCTCTGTTGTTTGACCCGAGGCCAATTACCCGAGGTAATGAAGATAACGGTGACCTCCTTCAAAAAGTCCCACGTAGGCATTGCTGCACTCAGTGCCCCGACCCTGCAGCAGGCCATTGCTGACCCACGCCTCCACCAGAGACTCTTGGACATTCATGGGAAAGTCTGGGTCTGTCTCTTGTGGGGTCACTGCTCCTTTCTCCTTGGTCCTGGTGCATATAAAGTTTTGTTTGTGTACTTCCAAAGTTTGTTTCCCCAGTCCTGTGTAAGTTCTGGTGGCTCTATGGTGAGGTTAATGGCAACCTCCTACAAGAGGGCTTATGCCAAACCCAGGTGTGCTGCACCCAGAGCCTCTGCCCCTGTGGCAGGTCATTGCTGACCCATACCTTCACAGGAGGCAATCAGACACAGCTCTGGCTCAGTCTCTGTGGGTCCTGGTGCACATAAGGTTGGTTTGAGCCCTATGAGCATCTCTGGCAGGTAAGGCGTTTGATTCTAAATGTGATTTCGCCCCTCCTACCGTCCTGCTGAGGCTCCTCCTTTGCCCTTGGACATGGGGTATCTTTTTTTTGTGGGATCCAACATTCTCCAGTCGACAGTTGCTCAGCAGCAAGTTGTAGTAGCTTTGCAGTTCTCACAGGAGAAGAGTGTACGTCCTTCTACTCCACCATCTTATGCCACAACATCATTTTGTATGTAGTATCATGTAATCTGCAGTGACAGTTTTACTTCTTCTTTTCCAGTTTGGATTCCTATGGCTAAGACTAACAAAACTATGCTGAATTAAAGTGGCAAGAGTGAACATCCACGTCTTGTTCCTCATGTTAGAGGAAATGCTTTCAACTTTTCACCATTGAGAATGATATGAGCTGTGAGTTTATAATTTATGGCCTTTATTATGTTGAGATATGTTCCCTGTATGACCACTTTCTTGAAAGTTTTTTTTAAATCATAAATGGATATTGAATGCTATCAAAAGCATTTTCTGCATCTATTGTGATGGTCATTTGGCTTTTATTCTTCAAATTATTGATATGGTGTATCACATCAATTGATATTAAAAACTCGTTGCATCCCTAGGATAAATTCCACTTGATCACAATGTGTTGCTATTCAGACATTCAGTCGTGTCTGGCTCTTTGTGACCCCATGGACTGCAACACGCATAGCTGATCTGTCCTTCACTATCTCCTGGAGTTTGCTCAAACTTATGTCCATTGTGTTGATGATACCATTCAACCATCCCATTCTCTGTCACCCCCTTTTCCTCCAGCATTCAATCTTTCCCAGAATCATGGTCTTTTCCAATAAGCCAGCTCTCACATCAGGTGGCCAAAGTATTGGAGCTTCAGTTTCAGGATCAGTTCTTCCAATGAATATTCAGAGTTAATTTCCTTTAGGATTGACTGGTTTGATTTCCTTGCTCTCCAAAGGACTCTCAAAAGTCTTATGCAACACCATAGTTCAAAGGCATCAATTCTTCAGTGCTCAGCATTCTTTATGGTCCACCTCTCACATCTGTATGTGACTACTGGAAAAGCCATAACTCTGACGGTATGGGCCTTTGTTGGCAAAGTGATGTCTCTACTGTTTAATAAACCATCTAGTGTTGCCATAGCTTTTCTTCCAAGGGTCAAGCACCTTTTAAATTCATGGCTGCAGTCACCATCTTCAGTGATTTGGAACCCAAGAAAATAAAGTCTCTCCCTGTTTCCATTGCTTCCCCATCTATTTGACATGAAATGATCATACCAAATGCCTTGATCTTAGTTTTTTGAATATTGAATTTTAAGTCAGCTTTTTTACTCTCCTATTTCACTTTCATCAAAAGGTTCTTTAGTTCTTCTCCATTTTCTGCCATTAAGTGGTGTCCTCTGCATTTCTGAGGTTATTGATATTTCTCCTGGCAATCTTGATTCCAGATTGTGATCATCCAGCCTGGCATTTCTCATGAAGTACTCTGCATTTAAGTTAAATAAGCAGGGTGAAAATATACAGCCTTGATGTACTCATTTCTCTGTTTTGAACCAGTCAGTTATTTCATGTCTGGTTCTAAACGTTGCTTCTTGACCTGCATACAGGTTTTTCAGGAGGCAGGTAAGGTGGTCTGGTACTCCTATCTTTTGAAAAATTTTCCAAAGTTTGTTGTGATCAATGCAGTCAAAATCTTTAGTACTGTGATCAGTACAGTCAAAATCTTTAGTGGGCTTGATCAATGAAGCAGAAGTAGATGTTTTTTCTGGAATTCCCTTGCTTTTTCTAAGATCTAACACATGTTGGCAATTTGATCTCTGGTTCCTCTGCCTTTTTAAACCCAGCTTGTACATCTGGAACTTCTCGGCTCACATGTTGTTGAAGCCTACCTTGAAGGATTTTTGAGCATTACCTACCTAGCATGTGAAATGAGTGCAATTATGTACAGTTCTTTTAATGTATTGTTGGCTTCAGGTTGCTAGTATTTTGTTGAGGATTTTTGTGTCTATGTTTATAAGTTATATTGGCCTGTAACATCATATTTGTGGTATCGTGGTCTGGTTTTGGTATCAGGGTGATTGTGGCCTCATAGAGTCAATTTTAGAAAAGGCAGAGGAACCAGAGATCAAATTGCCAACATCCGCTGGGTCATCAAAAAAGCAAGAGAGCTCCAGAAAAACATCTATTTCTGCTTTATTGACTATGCCAAAACCTTTGACTGCGTGGATCACAATAAACTGTGGGAAATTCTGAAAAAGATGGGAATATCAGACCAACTGACCCGCCTCTTGAGAAACCTGTATGCAGGTCAGGAAACAACATTTAGAACTGTACATGGACCAAGAGACTGGTTCCAAATAAGAAAAGGAGTATGTCAAGGCTGTATATTGTCACCCTGCTTATTTAACTTATATGCAGAGTACATCACGAGAAATGCTGGGCTGGAAGAAGCACAAGCTGGAATCAAGATAGCCAGGAGAAATATCAATAACCTCAGATATGCAGATGACAGCACCCTTATGGCAGAAAGTGAAGAAGAATTAAAGGGCCTATTGATGAAAGTGTTAGAGGAGAGTAAAATGTTGGCTTAAAGCTCAATATTCAGAAAACTAGGATCATGGCATCCAGTTCCATAACTTCATGGCAAATAGATGTAGAAACAGTGGAAACAGTGGCTGACTTCATTTTTCCGGACTCCAAAATGACTGCAGATGGTGATTGCAGCCATGAAATTAAAAGACACTTACTCCTTGGAAGGAAAGTTGTGACCAACCTAGACAGCATATTAAAAAGCAGAGACATCACTTTGTCAACAAAGGTCCGTCTAGTCAAGGCTATGGTTTTTCCAGTAGTCATGTATGGATGTGTGAGTTGGGTGATAAAGAAAGCTGAGCACCAAAGAATTGATGCTTTTGAACTGTGGTGTTGGAGAAGACTCTTGAGAGTCCCTTGGACTGCAAGGAGATCCAACCAGTCCATCCTAAAGGAGATCAGTCCTGGGTGTTCATTGGAAGGATTTATGTTGAAGCTGAAACTCCAATATTTTGGCCACCTCATGCGAAGAACTGACTCATTTGAAATGACCCTGATGCTGGGAAAGATTGAGGGCAGCAGGCGATGGGGACAACAGAGGATGAGATGGTTGGATGGCCTCACTGACTCAGTGGACATTGGTTTGGGTGGACTCTGGTAGTTGGTGATGGACAGGGAGGCCTGGCGTGCTGTGTTTCATGGGGTCACAAAGAGTCGGACACGACTGAGCCACTGAACTGAACTGAAGAGTCAATTTGGAAATGTTCCTTCCTTTGAAATTTTTAAAATTAATTTCACAAGCATAGGTATTAACTCTTCTCTAAATGTTTGGTAGATCATCTCTGAAGTCATTTGATACTGGACTTTTGTTTACTGGAAATTTTAAAACCCCATATTAAATTCTAGTACTTGTGATTGGTCTGTTCATTTTTCTATTTCTTTGTAGTTCAATCTTAGATTTCACTTTCCTAAAATTTTGTCCATTTCTTCTACCTTATCCACTTTATTAGCATATCTTTTCTGGTAGTATTGTCTATTGGTACTTTGCATTTCTTTGGTGTCATTAACTTCTTTTTCTTATTTAATTTTACTGATTTATCCCCCCCTTTTTTTCTTAATGAACTTGGCTTAAATTTTGTTAATTTTGTTTCTTTTCAAAGAACCAGTTTTTAGTTTCATTGATTTTTTCTGTTGTTGTCTTAGTCTATTTCATTATGATTTTTTTCCTTCTAACTTCGAGTTTTGTTTGTTCTTTCTCTAGCTGTAAAATTATATTGTTTATTTAACATTGTTCTTGTTTTCTGAGGTAAGATTATTTTGCTATAAACTTCACTCTTAGGACTGCTTTAATGCATCCCGTAGTTTTGGATTGTCATGTTTGGTTTTCATTTGTTTCTAGGTATATTTTCATTCTCTCTTTGACTGTTTCAGTGATACATTGTTTAGTAACATATTGTTTAGCCTTCATGAGTTTGAATGTTTTACAGTTTTCTTCTTATAGTTCATTTTTAATCTCATAGTATTGTTTTCAGAAAAGGTTCTTGATATGAGTTCAATTTTTAAAAATTTACCAAAACTTGCTTTGTGGCCAGCTTGTGATCTATCTTGGAGAAGGTTCCATGTACATATAAAAAGAATATGTATTCTACTGCTTTGGGAAGAATGCTCTATAAATATTACTTAAGTCCATTCGATCTAATGTGTCATTAGGATCTTATACTTCCTTATTGATTTTCTATCTGGATGATCTATTTATGGAAGTCTAGTGTTAAGGTTCTCCACTATTTTTGTATTACTGCCAATTTCTCGTTTTTGTTTGTTTTTTTTTTTTTTTTTCAATTTCTCCTTTTATGTCTGTTAGCATTTGCCATTTATATTGAGGTGTTCCTGTGTTGCATGCATATATATTTACATTTGCTCTATTTTCTTCTTCGATTGATCCCTTGGTCATTACATAGTGCCCTTCTTTGTCTCTTATAGCAATCTTTATTTTAAAGCCTATTTTGTCTAACACGAGTATTGTAATTCCAGCTTTATTTTGATTTCAGTTTCATGGTGTATCTTTCCATATCCTTTCACACAGTTGTATGTGTGTCTAGATCTGAAGTGTCTCTTATGGGTAACATATATATGGGTCTTGTTTCTGTACCCATTCAGTCATTCTGCTTCTTTTGTTTGGAGCATTTCATCCATTTATATTTACATACAAGGTAACTTAAATATAAGGTATATTTACATATATATATATATTCTTATTGACATTTTATTTATTGTTGTTTTTAATTTTATAGGTCTTTTTTTATTCTTTCCTCTTTTGTTCTCTTCACTTTTGACTAAATGGCTGTCTTTGGTGTTGTGTTTTGGAGTTCTTTTCTTTTTTGCATGTGTATATCCATTATGTGCTATGCTTCCTTGCTCAATAGTGTCTGACTCTTTGCAACCCCATGGACTGCAGTCTTCCCCCCCCACCCCCCACCCCATGAGATTTCTCCAGGCAAGAATACTGGGGAGTGGGTTGCCATGCTCTCCTCCAGTGAATCTTCCCGAACCAGGGATCGAACCCAGGTCTCCTGCATTTCAGGCTAATTCTTTACCATCTGAGCCTCCAGGAAAGCCCAAGAATACTGGAGTGGGTAGTCTATCCCTTCTCCAGGGGAGTTTCCTGACCCAGGAATAGAACGAGTCTCCTGCATTGCATGCAGATTCTTTACCAGCTGAGCTATCAGGGAAGCCCATATACCAGCAAATATATATATTTGCTGCTGCCATGAGGTTTCAATATAGCAGAGTATGTGTGTATTTATATTTATAATTGTTTTAAGTAGCTTAATGCAATCTATCTTAAGTATCTCTTAACTTGAAATCCATTTTGAATATCCAACATTTGTACTCTTCTCCCATCCTGATTACTGGTTTACATATCATGTTTGTGTGTAAATTATTTCCCACCTTTACCATGTGTTTGCCCTTTGCAGTGAGCTTTCCCGTTTTTAAATGATATTCTTTCTAGTTATGGTCTTTTCTACCTAAGGGAGTTCCTTTAGCATCTTGTAAACTTAGTTTGGTGGTGCTGAATTCTTTTAGCTGTTGTTTATTTGTAAAGGTTTTGATTTCTCTATCAAATCTGAGTGACGGTCTTGTTGGGTAGAGTACTCTTGATTGTAGGGTTCCCCTTTCATCTTTTAAAATATATCATGTCACTGCCTTCTGATTTGCAGAGTTTCTGCTGAAAAATTTGTTGATAACCTTATGGGGATTCCCTGGCATGTTATTTATTGCCTTTCCTTTGTTGCTTTTAATGTTTTCTATTTATCTTTAATTTTTTCCAATTTAATAAATCTGTGCCTCAGCTTGTTTCTCTTTGGGCTAATCCTGAAAAGGAGTCTGTGCTTCCTTGGCTGGGGTGATGGTTTCTTTTGCCATATTAGGGAAATTCTGAGTTATTATCTTCAAATATTTTCTCAGGCCCTTTCTCTCTCTCTTCTCCCTTTACAAACTCTATAATGTAAATGTTGGTGCATTTGCTATCCCAGACGTCTTGTAAATGGTCCTTATTTCTTTTCATTCATTCTTTCTTTTCTGTTCACTGGCAGTGATTTCCATCAATCTGTCTTCCAACTCATGTATCTGTTCTTCAGCCTCATTTATTCTTATATTGATATCTTCTAGTGTGGTTTTCATTAAATAATTGTACTCTTCAACTTTGTTTGATTCTTATTTATATCAAATTATCTTTGACTGTTAAAAACTTCCTTTGACTTATCACTCTTTGCATTTATTCTTTCCCCAAATTCTTGGATCATCTTTATGATCATGAGTGAAAAGATTGCCTGTCTCTACTTTTCTTAACTGTCCTTCCTGAGTTTTATCTTGTTCCATTGTCTTGAATATAGTCCTTTCTGGCCTCATTTTGCCTTAATTTCTTTTTACTTCTTTATTTATAATTGGAGGGTAATTGCTTTAAAACACTGCATTAGTTTCTGCCATATATCAATATGAATCAGGCATAGGTGTATGTGTGTCCCCTCCCTCTTGACCCTACTTCCCTCCTCCCATCACATACCACCCCTCTAGGTTGGTGCTCCCCTCAGAGGGCACTGGATTTGAGCTCCCTGCATCATTCATTAAATTTCCACTGGCTATCTAGTTTTACATATAGTAGTGTATATGTTTCAATGCTGCTTTCTCAATTCATCTCACTCTCTCCTCCCCACTACCATATCCACAAGTCTGTTCTCTATGTATGTGTCTCCATTGCTTTACTGCAAATAGGTTCACGAGTAACATCTTTCTAGATTCCATATATGTACATTAGTGTATCAAATATTTCTATCTCTTTCTGACATGCTTCATTCTGTATAATAGGTTCTAGGTACATACACCTGATTAGAACTGACTAAAATGTGTTCCTTTTTATAATGGAGTAATATTTCATTGTGTATATGTACCACAACTTATTTATCTATTTATTTGTTGATGGATGTCTAGGTTTGTTCCATGTTCTGTTGTTATTGTTATTTAGTCACTAAACCATGTCCGACACTCTGACCCCGTGGACTGAAGCACCCCAGGCTTCCCTGTCCTTTACTATGTCCCAGAGTTTGTTCAACTCAAGTGCATTGAGTCGATGATGCCACTGAACAATCTCCTCCTCTGTCGCCTCCTTTTTCTCCTGCCCTCAATTTTTCCTAGCATCAGGGTCTTTTCCAATGTACTGGCTCTTCACATCAGGGGGCCAAAATATTGGAGCTTTAGCTTCAGCATCAGATCTTTCAATGAGTATTCAGGGTCTATTTTATTTAAGATAGACTGATTTGATCTCCTTGCTGTCCAAGGGATTCTCGAGTCTTATCCAGCACCACAGTTGAAAAGGATCAATTCTTTGGTGTTCAGCATTCTTTATGGTCCAACACTCACATCCGTACACAACTACTGGAAAAACCACAGTTTTGGGTATATGGACCTTTGTTGGTAAAGTGATATCTGTGCTTTTTAATACACTATCTAGGTTTGGCAAAGCTTTTCTGACACAGTCAAAAGCTTTAGTGCAGTCAATGAAGCAGAAGTTGAATTTTTTCCCCTTGGAATTCCTTTGCTTTTTATATGATCTAATGGATATTTTCAATTTGATCTCTAGTTCCTCTGCTTTTCCTAAATCCAGTTTTTGATCTGGATGTTCTTAGTTTATGTACTATTGGAGCCTAGCTAGAAAAATTTGAACATGACCTTGTTAGCACGTTAAATGAATATAATTGTGTGGTAGTTTGCACACTCTGTGGCATTTTCCTTTTTTGGGATTGAAATGAAAGCTGACCTTTTCCAGTCTGTGGCCATTGCTGAGTTTTCCAAATTTCCATGTCCTAGTTATTAATAGCTGCTGCTGCTAAGTCGCTTCAGTTGTGTTGGACTCTGTGCAACCCCATAGATGGCAGCCCACCAGGCTCCTCTGTCCCTGGGATTCTCCAGGCAGGAATACTGGAGTGGGTTGCCATTTCCTTCTCCAATGCATGAAAGTGAAAAATGAAAGTGAAGTCACTCAGTCGTGCCTGACTTTTAGCGACCCCATGGGCTGCAGCCTACCAGGCTCCTCTGCCCATGGGATTTTCCAGGCAAGAGTACTTATTAACAGCTAGGACATGGAAATAACAAAGAACAAAGGTTCTTGGTGTGCACCAAGAACCAGGGAAAGGAGCATGACCTCCACAAGAGTCTGAGCCACAGCTGGTTTTGAGTGTTTGAGTGTCTCCTGTGGAGGCACGGGTCAGCAGTGGCCTGCAGCAGGGACAGAGGCTCTGACAGCAGCAGTCCTGGGATGTGTGGTATGAGGCGTAAGTCCTCTTGGAGGAGGTTGATATTAGCCCCTCTACGGAGCTGCCGAGCAGGCAACCCACAAACTGGAGAACAATTATACCAAAGAAGTTTTCACACTGTTGTGAAAGTTCTAGGGCCCACAACATTTCCTAACCTGGAGACCTGGCAAAGGGACTGAGAACCCCCAGGAAATTCGCCTTTGATGTCAGTGGGATTTGATTACTGAACTTCCACAGGACAGGGAAACAGAGACTCTTGGAGGACACAAATAAAACCTGGTGCACATTAGGATCCAGGAGAAAGGATCAAAGACCCCACAAGACACTGAGTCAGACTTCCTGGTGAATATTTGGCAGTCTTCAGTGGAAGGGTGGGTCAACAGTGGCTTGCTATGGGATCAGGGCTACTGACTGCAGCAGTCCTGGGAGGCATGGCATGCTGGGATAAATCCTTTGGGAGGAGGTGGCCATTATCCCTACCATAGTGTGGCCTCAGGCCAAGCTACAGGGGCGGGGGAACACAGCCACGCCGATCAGTAGAAAATTGGATGAAAGATTATTGAGCATTGCCCTGCCCACCAGAGTAAGACTCAGTTTTCCTGACAGCCAGCATCTCCCACCAAGAAGCTTCTACAAGCCTCTTACCCTCATTAGTCAGAGGCAGACAGAATGAAAACCACAATCACAAAATCTAACCAAACTGATCACATGGATCAGTTAGCCTTGTCTAACTCAATGAATACACAGAAGAATACAAGAAGAACTGTACAAAAAAGATCTTCATGATCCAGATAATCACGATGGTGTGATCACTCACCTAAAGCCAGACATCCTGGAATGTGAAGTCAGGTGGGCCTTAGAAAGCATCACTAGGAACAAAACTGGTGGAGGTGATGGAATTCTAGTTGAGCTATTTCAAATCCTGAAAGATGACACTGTGAAAGTGCTGCACTCAATATGCCAGCAAATTTGGAAAACTCAGCAGTAGCCACAGGACTGGAAAAGGTCAGTTTTCATTCCAATCCCAAAGAAAGGCAATGCCAAAGAATGCTCAAACTACTGCACAATTGCACTCATCTCACATGCTAGTAAAGTAATGCTCAAAATTCTCCAAGCCAGGCTTCAGCAATACATGAACTGTGAACTTCCAGATGTTCAAGCTGGTTTTAGAAAAGGCAGAGGAATCAGAGATCAAATCACCAACATCCACTGGATGATCAAAAAAGCAAAAGAGTTCCAGAAAAACATCTATTTTTGCTTTATTGACTATGACAAAACCTTTGTGTGGATCACAATAAACTGTGGAAAATTCTGAAAGAGATGGGAATACCAGACCACCTGACCTGCCTCTTGAGAAACCTATGTGCAGGTCAGGAAGCAACAGTTAGAACTGGACACGGACCAAAAGACTGGTTCCAAATAGGAAAAGGAGTACATCAAGGCTGTATATTGTCACCCTGCTTATTTAACTTATATGCAGAGTACATCATGAGAAACACTGGGCTTGAAGCACAAGCTGGAATCAAGATTGCAGGGAGAAATATCAAGAACCTCAGATATGCAGATGACACCACCCTCAGGGCAGAAAGTGAAGAGGAACTAAAAAGCCTCTTGATACAAGTGAAAGAGGAGACTGAAAAAGTTGGCTTAAAGCTGAACATTCAGAAAACTAAGATCATGGCATCTGGTTCCATCACCTCATGGGAAATAGATGGGGAGACAGTGGAAATGGTGTCAGACTTTATTTTTGGGGGCTGCAAAATCACTGCAGATGGTGACTGCAGCCATGAAATTAAAAGATGTTTACCGAGGGAGGAGCCAAGATGGCAGAGGAATAGGACAGGGAGACTACTTTCTCTCCTACAAATTCATCAAAATAATACCTGAACGCAGAGCAAACTTCACAAAACAACTTCTGATCACTAGCTGAGGTCATCAGGTACCCAGAAAAGCAACCCATTGTCTTCGAAAGGAGGTAGGACAAAATATAAAAGATAAAAAGAGAGACAAAAGAGCCAAGGATGGAGATCCGTCCCGGGAAGGGAGTCTTAATAGAGGAAGTTTCCAGACACTGGGAAACCCTCGCACTGGTGGGCCTGGGGGAAGTGTTTGAATCTCGGAGGGCAACCTGACTGGGAGGGGAACAATAAATCAAACCCACAGATTACGTACCTAAAAGCAACTCCCAGCAGAAAAGTACCCCAGACACCCACATCCGCCACCACCAAGTAGGGGCAGAACGGAGAGGAGCGGGCGGCATTGCTTAGGGTAAGGACCGGGCCTGAGTGCCCTGAGGACAATCAGAGGGAGCTTGTGTGAGTTACCAACTTAAACTGTGGGACAGCAAAAGAGAGAGAGAAAATTAACCAGCCGGAACACACTGCCAGCCATTCGCAGAACAAAGGGACCGAGCAAGTCCAGAGAAGAGCTCGCAGGCTGTGGAAAGGCCCAGCCCCAATGGAGGCTGGAGGCAGGGGGGAGGGGAAAGGGGCAGGCTCGGCCCCAAGGACTGCATCCCGTACCGCACTGCAAACAGGCCTCCACTTTTTAATCAAAGACCTCCTGAGATTCTGGATGGTCGACATCCTTCGGGAGGGTCGCGGGGAGACACAGGGCGCAGGCACCCAACCGGTGCAGGTGGGGACTGGGGCTGGGGACGTGGAAGGCAGAAGGCGCATGCACCCAACTGGCGCGGGCAGAAACTGAGACTGAGATTGCGGAGGGGAGAAGGCGCGCCGCACCCGGGGAGAGTGTGCATGTCAAGCTCTTGGCTACCTGAGCCGCTCGGACGGGGAAGGCACCAAAAGCAGGCACAGGTTTTTGTTCCGCGCTTTTGCGGAGCACCCGAAGGCTGGAACCGTGCGCAGCGCAGGGCACGCTCCATATAGAGCAGCCGGGAGCCTGAGCAGCATAGACGGGGAAGGAGCGCCAGCCCCTCCCTGCAGCGCGAGGGAACTAGCAACCTGAATAAGAGTCCACCTCCACCCGCCGGTGTCAGGGCAGAAATTAGGCACTGCAGAGACCGGCAAACAGAAGCCAAATAAACAAAGGGAACCGCTTCAGAAGGGACCAGTGCAACAGATCAAAATCCCTGTAGGTAACACCAACTACACCGGAAGGGGCCTGTAGATATCGAGAAGTGTAAGCTGGAACGAGGAGCTATCTGAAACTGAACCGAACCCACACTGACCGCAACAGCTCCAGAGAATTTCCTAGATATACTTTTACTTTTTTTTTTTTTTAAGTAAGAAGAAAAAAAATTTTTTTTCTTTTTTCTCTTTTATTTTCTTTTAAAATTCCCTATTACTCCCCCATTACTCCTTAACTTTCATTTTCATAGATTTGTATGATTTTTTTAATTAGAAAAAAATTTTTTCTTTTTTCCTTGTTTTCTTCTTTTTTCTCTTCTTTCTTTTTCCTTTTTCTCTTCTATTTTCTATTTCTCTTTTTCTTTTATTTCCTTTTAAAGTCCTCTATTACTCCTCTACTACTCCTTAATTTTCATTTTCATTACACTATAACCTTATGGAAAAAAAAAAAAAAAAAGAGAGGAGAAGCCCTATTTTTAAACTGAACTTCATATATATTTCTAAAAAATTTTTTGTGTGTTTTGGTTTTTGTTTTTAATATAGTATTTTTAAGAATCTAACCTATACTCTAGATTTTTAATCTTTCTTTTTCAGTATATGATATAAATTGTGGACATTTAAGAATCCAATATGCAGTTCCCATTTTTATTCAGGAGTGTGTTGATTATTCTCTCCCAATCTTGACTCTCCATTTTCTACCTCAAAACACCTCTATTTCCTCCTTTCCCCTTCTCTTCCCAATCCAATTCTGTGAATCTTTGTGGGTGTCTGGGCTACGGAGAACACTCTGGGAACAGACAACTGCGTAGATCTGCCTCTCTCCTCTTGAGTCCCCCTTTTTCTCCTCCTGCTCATCTCTATCTCCCTCCTCCCTCTCCTCTTCTTCATGTAACTCTGTGAACCTCTCTGGGTGTCCCTAACGGGGGAGAATCTTTTTGCCATTAACCTAGAAGTTTTATTATCAGTGCTGTATAGTTGGAGAAGTCCTGAGACTACTGGAAGAATGAAACTGAAATCCAGAGGCAGGAGACTTAAGCCCAAAACCTAAGAACACCAGAAAACTCCTGACTACATGGAACTTAAAGTAATAAGAGACCGACCAAAAGCCTCCATACCTACACTGAAACCAATCACCACCCAAGAGCCAATAAGTTTTAGAGCAAGACGTACCACGCAAATTCTCCAGCAATGCAGGAACATAGCCCTGAACGTCAACATACAGGATGCCCAAGGTCACACCTAACACATAGACCCATCTCAAAACTCATTACTGGGCACTCCATTGCTCTCCAGAGAGAAGAAATCAAGTTCCACACACCAGAGCACCGATGCAAGCTTCCCTAACCAGGAAACCTCGACAAGCCAATCGCCCAACCCCACCCACTGGGTAAAACCTCCACAATAAAAAGGAACCACAGACCTTCAGAATACAGAAAGCCCACTCCAGACACAGCAATCTAAACAAGATGAAAAGGCAGAGAAATACCCAACAGGTAAAGGAATATGAAAAATGCCCACCAAGTCAAACAAAAGAGGAGGTGATAGGGAATCTACCTGAAAAAGAATTTAGAATAATGATAATAAAAATGATCCAAAATCTTGAAAACAAAATGGAGTTACAGATAAATAGCCTGGAGACAAAGATTGAAAAGATACAAGAAATGTTTAATAAAGACCTAGAAGAAATAAAAAAGAGTCAATTAAAAATGGATAATGCAATAAATGAGATCAAAAACACTCTGGAGGGAACCAAGAGTAGAATAATGGAGACAGAAGATAGGATAAGTGAGGTAGAAGATAAAATGGTGGAAATAAATGAAGCAGAGAGGAAAAAAGAAAAAAGGATCAAAAGAAATGAGGAAAATCTCAGGGAC
Organism: Dama dama; assembly: GCF_033118175.1. Classification (NCBI taxonomy): domain Eukaryota; kingdom Metazoa; phylum Chordata; class Mammalia; order Artiodactyla; family Cervidae; genus Dama; species Dama dama. The sequence goes on along the minus strand of NC_083693.1, from coordinate 10,919,361 downwards.
CTCTGGGACAATGTGAAATGCCCCAACATTCGAATCATAGGAGTCCCAGAAGGAGAAGACAAAAAGAAAGGCCATGAAAAAATACTTGAGGAGATAATAGCTGAAAACTTCCCTAAAATGGGGAAAGAAATAGCCACCCAAGTCCAAGAAACCCAGAGAGTCCCAAACAGGATAAACCCAAGGCGAAACACCCCAAGACACATATTAATCAAATTAACAAAGATCAAACACAAAGAACAAATATTAAAAGCAGCAAGGGAAAAACAACAAATAACACACAAAGGGATTCCCATAAGGATAACAGCTGATTTATCAATAGAAACCCTCCAGGCCAGAAGGGAATGGCAGGACATACTCAAAGTAATGAAAGAGAATAACCTACAACCTAGATTACTGTATCCAGCAAGGATCTCATTCAGATATGAAGGAGAATTCAAAAGCTTTACAGACAAGCAAAAGCTGAGAGAATTCAGCACCACCAAACCCGCTCTTCAACAATTGCTAAAGGATCTTCTCTAGACAAGAAATGCAGAAAGGTTGTATAAACGTGAACCCAAAACAACAAAGTAAATGGCAACGGGACCACACCTATCAATAATTACCTTAAATATAAATGGGTTGAATGCCCCAACCAAAAGACAAAGATTGGCTGAATGGATACAAAAACAAGACCCCTACATATGCTGTCTACAAGAGACCCACCTCAAAACAAGAGACACCTACAGACTAAAAGTGAAGGGCTGGAAAAAAATATTTCATGCAAACGGAGACCAAAAGAAAGCAGGAGTCGCAATACTCATATCAGATAAAATAGACTTTCAAATAAAGGATGTGAAAAAAGACAAAGAAGGACACTACATAATGATCAAAGGATCAATCCAAGAAGAAGATACAACAATTATAAATATATATGCACCCAAGATAGGAGCACCACAATATGTATGGCAAATGCTAACGAGTATGAAAGAGGAAATTAATAGTAACACAATAATAGTGGGAGACTTTAATACCCCACTCACAACTATGGATAGATCAACTAAACAGAAAATTAACAAGGAAACACAAACCTTAAATGACACAACGGACCAGCCAGACCTAATTGATATCTATAGGACATTTCACCCCAAAACAATCAACTTCACCTTTTTCTCAAGTGCACACGGAGCCTCTCCAGAATAGATCACATCCTGGGCCATAAATCTAGTATTGCAAAATTCAAAAAAATTGAAATCATTTCAGTCATCTTTTTGACCACAGTGCAGTAAGATTAGATCTCAATTACAGGAAAAAAAATTGTTAAAAATTCAAACATATGGAGGCTAAATAACACGCTTCTGAATAACCAACAAACCATAGAAGAAATCAAAAAAGAAATCAAAATATGCATAGAAATGAATGAAAATGAAAACACAACAACCCAAAACCTATGGGACACTGTAAAAGCAGTGCTAAGGGGAAGGTTCATAGCATTACAGGCTTATCTCAAGAAGCAAGAAAAAAGTCAAATAAATAGCCTAACTCTACACCTAAAGCAATAAGAGAAGGAAGAAATGAAGAACCCCAGGGTTAGCAGAAGGAAAGAAATCTTAAAAATTAGGGCAGAAATAAATGCAAAAGAAACTAAAGAGACCATAGCAAAAATCAACAAAGCTAAAAGCTGTTTTTTAAAAAAATTAAACAAAATTGACAAACCATCAGCAAGACTCATTAAGAAACAAAGAGAGAAGAATCAAATTAACAAAATTAGAAATGAAAATGGAGAGATCACAACAGACAACACTGAAATACAAAGGATCGTAAGAGACTACCACCACCAGCTCTATGCCAATAAAATGGAAAACTTGGATGAAATGGACAAATTCTTAGAAAAGTATAACTTTCCATAACTGAACCAGGAAGAAATAGAAGATCTTAACAGACCCATCACAAGCAAGGAAATTGAAACTGTAATCAGAGATCTTCCAGCAAACAAAAGCCCAGGACCAGATGGCTTCACAGCTGAATTCTACCAAAAATTTAGAGAAGAGCTAACACCTATCTTACTCAAACTCTTCCAGAAAATTGCAGAAGAAGGTAAACTTCCAAACTCATTCTATGAGGCCACCATCACCCTAATTCCAAAACCAGACAAAGATGCCACAAAAAAAGAAAACTACAGGCCAATATCACTGATGAACACAGATGCAAAAATCCTTAACAAAATTCTAGCAAACAGAATCCAACAACATATTATAAAAATCATACACCATGACCAAGTGGGCTTTATCCCAGGAATGCAAGGATTCTTTAATATCTGCAAATCAATCAATGTAACACACCACATTAACAAATTGAAAGATAAAAACCATATGACTATCTCAATAGATGCAGAGAAAGCCTTTGACAAAATTCAACACTCATTTATGATTAAAACTCTCCAGAAAGCAGGCATAGAAGGAATATACCTCAACATAATAAAAGCTATATATGACAAACCCACAGCAAGCATCATCCTCAATGGTGAAAAATTGAAAGCATTGCCCCTGAAATCAGCGACAAGACAAGAGTGCTCACTCTCACCACTACTATTCAACATAGTTTTGGAAGTTTTGGCCACAGCAATCAGAGCAGAAAAAGAAGTAAAAGTAATCCAGACAGGAAAAGAAGAAGTGAAACTCTTGCTGTTTGCAGATGACAGGATCCTCTACATAGAAAACCCTAAAGACTCTTCCAGAAAATTACTAGAGCTAATCAATGAATATAGTAAAGTTGCAGGATATAAAATTAACACACAGAAATCCCTTGCATTCCTATATACTAACAATGGAAAAAACAGAAAGAGAAATTAAGGAAACAATACCATTCACCATTGCAACAAAAAGAATAAAATACTTAGGAGTATATCTACCTAAAGAAACAAAAGATCTATACATAGAAAACTATAAAACACTGATGAAAGAAATCAAAGAGGACACAAACAGATGGAGAAACAGACCGTGTTCATGGATTGGAAGAATCAATATTGTCAAAATGGCTATTCTACCCAAAGCAATCTATAGATTTAATGCAATCCCTATCAAGCTACCAACAGTATTTTTCACAGAACTAGAACAAATAATTTCACAATTTGCATGGAAATAGAAAAAACCTCGAATAGCCAAAGTAATCTTAAGAAAGAAGAATGGAACTGGAGGAATCAACCTGCTTGACTTCAGGCTCTACTACAAAGCCACAGTCATCAAGACAGTATGGTACTGGCACAAAGACAGAAATATAGATCAGTGGAATAGAATAAAAAGCCCAGAGATAAATCCACGAACCTATGGACACCTCATCTTTGACAAAGGAGGCAAGGATATACAATGGAAAAAAGACAACCTCTTTAAAAAGTGGTGCTGGGAAAACTGGTCAACCACTTGTCAAAGAGTGAAACTAGAACACTTTCTAACACCATACACAAAAATAAACTCAAAATGGATTAAAGATCTAAATGTAAGACCAGAAACTATAAAACTCCTAGAGGAGAACATAGGCAAAACACTCTTTGACATGAATCACAGCAGGATCCTCTATGACCTACCTCCCAGAATATTGGAAATAAAAGCAAAACTAAACAAATGGGACCTAATGAAACTTAATAGCTTTTGCACAACAAAGGAAACTATAAGTAAGGTGAAAAGGCAGCCCTCAGATTGGGAGAAAATAATAGCAAATGAAGAAACAGACAAAGGATTAATCTCAAAAATATACAAACAACTCCTGAAGCTCAACTCCAGAAAAATAAATGACCCAATCAAAAAATGGGCCAAAGAACTAAACAGACATTTCTCCAAAGAAGACATACAGATGGCTAACAAACACATGAAAAGATGCTCAACATCACTCATTATCAGAGAAATGCAAATCAAAACCACAATGAGGTACCATTACATGCCAGTCAGGATGGCTGCTATCCAAAAGTCTACAAGCAATAAATGCTGGAGAGGGTGTGGAGAAAAGGGAACCCTCTTACACTGTTGGTGGGAATGCAAACTAGTACAGCCGCTATGGAAAACAGTGTGGAGATTTCTTTAAAAACTGGAAATAGAACTGCCATATGACCCAGCAATCCCACTTCTGGGCATACACACTGAGGAAACCAGATCTGAAAGAGACATGTGCACCCCAGTGTTCATCGCAGCACTGTTTATTATAGTCAGGACATGGAAACAACCTAGATGCCCATCAGCAAATGAATGGATAAGGAAGCTGTGGTACATATACACCATGGAATATTACTCAGCCATTAAAAAGAATTCATTTGGATCAGTTCTAATGAGATGGATGAAACTGGGGCCCATTATACAGAGTGAAGTAAGCCAGAAAGATAAAGAACATTACAGCATACTAACACATATATACGGAATTTAGAAAGATGGTAATGATAACCCTATATGCAAAACAGAAAAAGAGACACAGAAATACAGAACAGACTTTTGAACTCTGTGGGAGAAGGTGAGGGTGGGATGTTTCAAAAGAACAGCATGTATATTATCTAGGGTGAAACAGATCACCAGCCCAGGTGGGATGCACGAGACAAGTGCTCCGGCCTGGTGCACTGGGAAGACCCAGAGGAATCGGGTGGAGAGGGATGTGGGAGGGGGGATTGGGGTGGGGAATACATGTAACTCCATGGCTGAGTCATGTCAATGTATGACAAAACCCACTGAAATGTTGTGAAGTAATTAGCCTCCAACTAATTAAAAAAAAAAAAAAAAAAAAGATGTTTACCCCTTGGAAGGAAAGTTGTGACCAACCTAGGTAGCATATTAGAAAGCAGAGACATTACTTTGCCAACAAAAGTCCGTCTAGTCAAGGCTTTGGTTTTTCCAATGGTCATGTATGGATGTGAGATTTAGACTGTGAAGAAAGCTGAGTGCCAAAAAATGGATACTTTCAAACTGTGGTATTGGAGAAGATTTTTGAGAGTCCCTTGGACTGCAAGGAGATCCAACCAGTCCATCCTAAAGGAGATCAGTGCTGGGTGTTCATGGGAAGGAGTGATGCTGAAGCTGAAACTCCAGTACTTTGGCCACCTCACACGAAGAGTTGACTCATTGGAAAAGACCCTGATGTTGGGAGGGATAGGGGGCAGGTGGAGTAGGGGAAGACAAGAATGAGATGGCTGGATGGCATCACCGACTTGATAGACATGAGTTTGAGTAAACTCCGGGAGTTGTTGATGAACAGGGAGGCCTGGCGTGCTGCGATTCACGGGATTGCAATGAGTCAGACACGACTGAGTGACTGAACTGAACTGAACTCAATGAAACCATGAGCCACCCAAGATGGACAGGTTATGGTGGAGAGTTCTGACAAAATGTGGTCTCCTGGAGAAGAGAATGACAAATCACTTCAATATTCTTGCCTTGAGAATCCCATGAACAGTATGAAAAGGCAAAATGATATGACACTGAAAGTGGAAACCCCTAGGTCAGTAGGTGCCCAGTATGCTATAAGAGAGCAGTGGAGAAATAGCTCCAGAAGGAATAAAGAGGCTGATCCAAAGCAGAAACAATGTCGAGTTGTGGATGTATCTGACGGTGTAAGTAAAATCCCATACTGTAAAGAACAAAATTGCATAGGAACCTGGAATATTAGGTCCATGAATCAAGGTAAATTGGAAGTGGTCAAACAGGAGACTGCAAGAGTGGATATCAACATTTTAGGAATCAGTGAACTAAAATGGATGGGAGTGGACGATTTTAATTTAGGTGACCATTATATCCACTTCTGTTGATAAGAGTCCCTTAGAAGAAATGAAGTAGCCCTTATAGTCAACAAAAGAGTTCAAAATGCAGTACTTGGGTGCAATCTCAAAAACAACTGAATGATCTGGGTTCACTTCCAAGGCAAACCATTTAATATCACAATAATCCAAGTCTATGCCCCAAACACTAAGGCTGAAGAAGCTGAAGCTTATCAGTTCTATGAAGATCTACAAGGACTTTTAGAATTAGCACCAAAAATAAAAAGATGTCCTTTTCATCATGGGGGACTGGAGTGCAAACATAAGAAGTCAAAAGATACCTGGAGTAAGAGACAAGCTTGTCCTTCCAGTACAAAATAAAGTGGGCCAAAGACTAATAGTGTTTGCCAATAAAATGCACTAGTTATAGCAAACACTTGCTTCCAACAGCATAAGAGAACACTACATATGGACATCACCAGATGGTCAATACTGAAATCAGATTCATTATATTCTTTGCAGCTGAAGATGGAGAAGTTTTATACAGTCAGAAAAAACAAGACCTGGAGCTGACTGTAGCTCAGATCATGAATTTCTTACTTCCAAATTCAGACTTAAATTGAAGAAAGCAGGGAAAACCAGTAGGTCATTTAGGTATGACCTAAACCAAATCCCTTAGGATTATACAGTGAAGTGACAAATAGATTCAAGGGATTAGATCTGATATACAGAGTGTTTGAAGAACTATGAATGGAGGTTCATAATATTGTACAGAAGGCAATGATAAAAACTGCCCCCAAGATAAAGAAATGCAAAAAGCAAAATGGTTGTCTGTGGGGGTCTTATAATTACCTGAGAAAAGAAGTGAAGGGCAAAGGAAAAAAGGAAAGATATATGCATCTGAATGTAGAATTCCAAAGAATAGCAAGGAGAGATAAGAAAGCCCTCTTAAGTGAACAATGCAAAGAAATAGAGGAAGAAAGTAGAATGGAAAGACTGGAGATCTCTTCAAGAGAATTAGAGATGCCAAGGGAACATTTCATGCAAACATGGGCAAAATAAAGGATAGGAATGTTATGAACCTAACAGAAGCAGAAGATATTAAGAAGCGGTGTTAAGAATACACAGAAGAACTGTGTAAGGAAAGATCTTAATGACCTGGGTAACCATTATGATGTGATTAGTTATCTAGAGGCAGATATCCTGGAGTGTAAGTCAAGTGGCCCTTAGGAAGCATCACAATGAACAAAGCTAGTGGAGGTCATGGAATTCCAGTTGAGCTATTTCAAATCCTGAAAGATGATGCTATGAAAGTGCTGCACTCAATATGCCAGCCAATTTGCAAAACCCAGCAGTGGACATAGGACTGAAAAAGGTCAGTTTTCATTCCAATCCTGAGGAAAGGCAATGCCAAAGAATGTTCAAACTACCACACAATTGCACTAATTTCACATGCTAGCAAGGTAATGCTCAAAATTTTCCAAGTCTGGCTTCAACAGTACGTGAACTGAGAACTTCCAAATGTACAAGCTGGATTTAGAGAAGTCAGAGGAACAAGAGATCAAATTGCCAACATTCACTGGATCATAGAAAAACTAAGAGAATTCCAAAATAACATCTAACTTCGTTGACCATGCTAAAGGCTTTGACTGTGTGTTCTCTGGTGTTTTCAGTTGCTTAGTTGTGTCCAACTCTTTGTGACTCCATGGACTTTCATCTGCCAGGCTCCTCTGTCCATGGGTTTTCCCCAGGTAAGAATATTGGAGTGGCTTGCTATGCCCTCCTTCCAGGGATCTTTCCATCCCAGGGATCAAATGTGGATCACATCAAACTGGGAAATTCTTAAAGAGATGGAAATGGCAGACCACCTTACCTGCCTCCCGAGAAACCTGTATGCAAATCAAGAAGCACCAGTTAGAACTGGACATGGAACAATGGACTGGTTCAAAATTGAGAAAGGATTACGTCAAGGCCGTATATTGTCACCCTACTTATTTAAGTTGTATGAAGAGTACATCATGTGAAATTCCATGCTGCATGAATTACAAGCTGGAATCAAGATGCCAGGAGAAATATTGATAACCTCAGATATGCAGATGATACCACTCTTATGGCAGAAAGTAAAGAGAAACTAAAGAGCATCTTGATGACGGTGAAAGAGGAGAGTGAAAAAGCTGTCTTAACACTCAATATTCAAAAAACAAAGATTGTAGCATCTGGTCCCATCACTTCATGGCAAATATATGGGGAAACAATGCAAACAGTAACAGACTTTATTTTCCTGGGCTCCAAAATCATTGCAGACAGTGACTGAACCCATGAAGTTAAAAGACACTTGCTCCATGGGAGAAAAACTATGCTGAACCTAGACAGCATATTAAGAAGCAGAGACATTACTTGGCTGAAAAAGGTCTGAATAGTCAAAGCTATGGTTTTTCCAGTAGTGATGTATAAATGTGAGAGTGGTAACATAAAGAAATCTGAGCTTTGAACAACTGATATCAACCCTGACTATCCATTGGAAGTACTGATACTGAAGCTAAAGCTCCAATATTTGGCCACCTGATGCGAAAAACTGACTCATTGGAAAATACCCTGATGCTAGGAAAGATTGAGGGAAGGGGGAAAAGGAGGTGACAGAGGAAGAGATGGTTTGATGGCATCCTTGACTCAATGGACATGAGTTTGAGCAATTGTTGGGACATGGAGAAGGACAGGGAAGCCTGGTGGGTTGCAGTCGATATGTCAAAGGGTCAGACACCACTGAGCAACTGAATGGAACTTAGCTACTGTAAATAGTGTTGTAATGGACATTGGTGTGGGTGTATCTTTTTTCAATTATGGTTTCCTCAGTGTATATGCCCAGTAGTGGGGCTGTTGGGTCATATTGTAATTTTATTCTTAGCTTTTTTTTTTTAACCTATGTGAAAGTTTATGTTTTTAGATCTTGGAGAAATGGCCCTCTGTGGGGCCTTTCCTGAGTGTCCCAGAATAACACTCCCCTCTTATCATCCAAGGGTCAGAACCTGTTGGTTCCAAGGTAGTTTCTTTTTTTGTGAATTCAATTCTTCAGGCTCTAGTATTGTAATTTTTCTGCTTCTGGTGTCTGTCCCCTGGTGTATATGACTGATCTAGAGGCTTGTGCATCTTCCTCATGGGAGGGGCCGTTTTTGGACAGGTGCAGCAGTGAGTAGTGGCTTGCAGTAAGCAGCAACTGGAACCAAGGCCTCAGTTATCAGATTGGGAATTAAATGCCGGTTGTCTCATTGGCAACCAGGACTCCTAACTGCTAGGCCACAGCAGCCAGTATTTAGGATCTAAGTCTCTAGTGCTTGTCTACCTTGTAAGGAAAAATCAGACAAAGAGATAGAATAGAAGAAAGTAAAGTATTTATTAGAAAAGCAGAGTATATATAGAAAGATATGTGGGTAAACTCAGCTAAAGAGTTGCTAAAGTTGTGCCTTTGGGAACTTTAAATTCTGTATAAGGGAACAGTCTTCTCAACCAGTTGTCTTGCTCTGACCCCCTTGATTAATTTATCTCAGGACCTCCCCTGGGTGTGCTCTCACCTCTCAGTCAAGATGGATTTCATCACAGAGACACATGGGAAGGAATAGAAAGACTTATTTTGTCTGGCATCCCCTGCTTTTTGACCCTGTGAAACATTTTGTGCATGTGCAGCATCACCCTTGCCTCAAGGATGGGAAATGTATGACTTCTTGATCTCTTAACGGGGTTGGCCCTTCTCTTTTTACCATAAAGTATCCAATGTCTAAATTCATGTTATTGTTTCTTATATCCAAGTGTAGATCTCCAAATGTAGTCAGGAGTCCAGGCATAAATATGTGGACTGGAGCCCATTTGTCTCTTTCCTCAAGAAATGTAAACATGGAATTGGTGGTGAGTGTCCAGTCTGGAACCCATCATTTTCCCTCCCTAAGATTGTGAACAGGGGGCCAGTGGTAAATGTTTAGCCTGGACCCCAACTATCTCCTGCCTCCTAACTAGTTCCTTCTCACTTGTGGGTGGAACTGGGACTCTGGTGGGCATGATCCTGCCAAGAGACATATTCAGAGGTTGCTGTGGACCCAGGAAATCTGTAAGCATCCTGTCTTTGGATAGACATGGCTCTGTTCTCACCCTGTTGGGTGTTTGGCATGAGGCACACCAGCCCTGGAACCTACATGCTGTTATGCAGGGCCCAGTTGATGCTAAAATGTAAGCATCTAGGAGAATTCATTCCAATGAATACTCACAGATAGCTCTGCCATCAGCATCCTTGAATCCAGAATCAACCACAGCCACCCCTCATCCCTCCAGGAGACCCTCCAAGACCATTGCGTAGGTCTGGACCTGGCTCCTGTGAAGTCACTGCTTTTGTTGTGGGTTGTGATGTGCACAGGCCTTATGTGTATCTTCAAAGAGTGGAGTCTCTCTTTCCCCCATTCCTGTGGAGCTCCTGCAGTCAAGCCCTGCTGGCCCTCAAAGTCAAATGCTCTGTGGTTCCTCCTCCTGATGCCGGAACCCCAGTCTTGGGAGTCTGATGAGGAGCTCAAAACTCTCTCTCCTGTGGGGGAAGGTCTGCAATATAATCTCCAGTTTTTTGATCACTCACTCGGGGGGAAGGGGTTTGATTATATCATGGGTGCATCTGTTTACCATCTCCTACTTGTATCTTCTTTATGTCTTTCATGTATCTCATGTTTTTAATAGGGTCTAGACTTTTTCTTGGTTTTTCAGCAGTTAGCTGTGGTTTGGGTGTGCTTATTAATGGAGATAAACTCAAGGTCCTTCTACTCTACCACTTTTTCCCTTTCCTCTACATCAACCATTTCTTAAGAATATCTATTAGTTGAGTAAGAACTTTATTGATCTGCCATGTTCTGCTGGTAAAAATAACCAGGCTAATCTCATTTACAACTTAGTGGGGAAGATAAATGGAAAAGGCAGAAGAAAAGAAATGAAGCATCATGAAGTATAACTTTTTGCTTTAGCCTTAGACACTCTTCCTAGGTGACATTAGTGGTAAAGAATCCACCTGCCAATTCAGGAGATAAGAGATGTGGCCTCGATCCTTGGGTCAGGAAGATCCCCTGGAGGAGGGCAAGACAACCCACTCCAGTATTCTTGCCTGGAGAATCCCATGGACAGAGGAGTCTGGCGGGCTATAGTCCATAGGGTTGCAAAGAGTTGGACACGACTGAAAAGACTTGGCATACACATGCACTCACCAGGGCATCCACACCTGTCACTCAGTATGTGGACTTTCTAAGGGCACAGGTGGAAGGTGGATGACACACTCTCAGGCCGAATTTATTTTTAAGAAGCCAACAAGGTAGAAATTCTACAGTTATTGTTGCAACACAGGAAAACAGAAAGGACTCTAACAGTTTGTTGGATTGGTTGGCTGAAATATAGACCAAAAAATGGCCAACCATAAGTCAAATGGATATGCCTGATCCCTCTTGATTTAATGTAGAAAAGGGAATTTGAAGCTGAATTTGTCATTTCAGGTCTAATCCCTCACACTGGCAGAAACCAAAAGATACAACATTCACCAATGTTTTGACAAAGAAATTTACACCTATAGTCCCCAAATTCTTTTTTTTTTTTAACTTTAAACTTTTTATTTTGTATTGGGATATAGGTGATTAACAATTTTGTGATAGTTTCAGGTGAACAGTGTAGGGACTCAGCCATACATATACATGCATCTGTTCTCCCCCCAAACGCCCTCCCATCTAGGTTGGTACATAATGTTGAGTAGTATTCCATATATTATACAATAGGTCCTTGTTGGTTAAACCATTTTGAGTATATCAGTGTGTACCATGACCTTCCCAAACTCCCTAACTATTTCTTTCCCATGGCTACCATAATGTAAGTTCATTTTCTAAGTCTGCGAGTCTCTTTCTGTTTTGGAAGTTCATTTGTAAAATCTCTTTTTAGATTCTACATATAAAGGACATCATACAATATTTCCCCTTCTCTTCCTGACTTACTTCATTCAGTAGGGCTTCCCTGGTGGCTCAGATTGTAAAGAATCTGCTTGCAATGCAGAAGATCCAGGTTCAATCCCTGGGTCAGAAAGATCCCCTGGAGGAGGAAATGGCAACCCACTCCAGCATTCTTGCCTGAAGAATCCCATGGACAGAGGAGCCTGGTGGGATACAGTCTTTGGGGTTGCAAAGAGTTGGACATGACTGAGTGACTAACACTTTCTTTCACTTTCATAGGTCCATCTGTATTGCTGCAAGGGGCATTATTTCATTCTTTTTCATGACCGAGTGATATTCCACTGTATATATGTACCACATCTTCTTCATCTATCCCTCTTTTGATGGATATTTATGTTGCTTCCATGTATTATCTACTGTAAACAGTACTGCAATGAACATTGTGGTACATGTATCCTTTTGGGTCATGTTTTACTCTGGATATATGCCAAGGAGTAAGATTGCAGGGTCATATGGTAACTCTAGTTTTAGTTTTCTAAGGGACTTCCATACTATTCTCCATTGTGGCTGTACTGATTCATATTCCCACTAAGAGTGTAGGAGTATTCCTTTTTCTCCATGGTCACCAGAATTTATTGTTTGTGGATTTTTGGATGATAGCCTTTCTGGCTGACATGAAGTGATATCTCATTGTAGTTTTGATCTTCATTTCCCTAACAATTAATGGAAATTAAAGGACACTTGCTACTTGGAAGAAAAGCTATGACAAACCTAGACAGTGTATTAAAAAGCAGAGACATTACTTTGCCTACAAAGGTCTGTATACTTAAAACTGGTTTTTCCAGTAATCATGTATGGATGTGAGAGTTGGACTATAAAGAAGGTTAAATGTGTTGTCACTCAGTCGTGTTCAACTCTTTGTGACCCCATGGACTGTAGCCTACCAGGCTTCTCCGTTCAGGGGATTTTCCAGGCAAGAGTACTGGAGTGGGTCGCCATTTCCTTCTCCAGGGCATCTTCCCACCCAGGGATCAAACCCGGGTCTATTGCATTGCAGGCAGACACTTTACCCTCTAAGCTACAAGTGAAGACCTAAAGAAGGTTAAGCATTGAGAAATTGATGCTTTTGAACTGTAGTGTTGGAGAAGACTCTTGAGAATCTTTTGAACTGCAAGGAGATCAAACCAGTCAATCCTCAGTTCAGTTCACTTCAGCTGCTCAGTCATGTCCGACTCTTTGCGACCCATTGGGCTGCAGCACACCAGGCCTCCCTGTCCATCGTCAACTCCCAGAGTTTACTCAAACTCATGTCCATTGAATCAGTGATGCCATCCAGCCATCTCATCCTCTGTCGTCCCCTTCTCCTCCTGCCTTCAATCTTTCACAGCATCAGAGTCTTTTCAAATGAGTCAGTTCTTCGCATCAGGAGGCCAAAGTATTGGAGTTTCAGCTTCAGCATCAGTCCTTCCAATGCATATTCAGGACTGATTTCCTTTAGGATGGACTGCTTGGATCTCCTTGCTGTCAGTTTTCTCCAATACCACAGTTCAAAAGCACCAATTCTTCAGTGTTCAGCTTTCTAAACAGTCCAACTCTCACATCCATACATGGCAAAACCATATATGGAAAAACCATAGCTTTGACTAGACAGAGCTTTGTTGACAAAGTAATATCTCTCCTTTTTAATATGCTGTCCAGGTTGATCTTAACTTTCCTTCCAAGGAGTAAGTGTCTTTTAATTTCATGGCTGCAGTCACCATCTGCAGTGATTTTGGAGCAAAAAAAAAAAAAAAAGTCTCTCACTGGTTCCTTATCTATTTGCCATGAAATGATGGGACCAGATGTCATGATGTTAGTTTTCTGAATATTGAGTTTCAAACTAACTTTTTCACTCTCCTCTTTCACTTTCATCAAGAGGCTCTTTAGTTCTTAGCTTTCTGGCATAAGGGTGGTGTCATCTACATATCTGAGGTTATTGATATGTCTCCCGGCAATCTTATTCCAGTTTGTGCTTCATCCAGCCCAGCATTTCTCATGATGTACTCTACATATAAGTTAAATAAGCAGGGTGACAATATACAGCCTTGATGTACTCCTTTCCCGATTTGGAACCAGTTTGTTGTTCCATGTTCAGTTCTAACTTGCTTCCTGACCTGCATGCAAATTTCTCAAGAAGCAGGTCAGGTGGTCTGGTATTTTCATCTCTTGAAGTATTTTCTAGAGTTTACTGTTGTCCACACAGTCAAAGGCTTTGGCATAGTCAATAAAGCAGAAGTAGATGTTTTTCTGGAACTCTCTTGCTTTTTCAATGAACCAATGGATGTTGGCAATTTGATCTCTCATTCCTCTGCCTTTTCTAAATCCAGCTTGAACATCTGGAAGTTCATGGTTCATGCACTGTTGAAGCCTGGCTTGGAGAATTTTGAGCATTGCTTTACTAGTGTGTGAAATGAGTGCAATTGTGTGATAGTTTGAGCATTCTTTGGCACTGCCTTTCTTTGGGATTGGAATGAAAACTGACCTTTGCTAGTCCTGTGGCCCCTGCTGAGTTTTCCAAATTTGCTGGCATATTGAGTGCAGCACTTTCACGGCATCATCTTTTAGGATTTTAAATAGCTCAACTGGAATTCCATCACCTCCACTAGCTTTGTTCATAGTGATGCTTCCTAAGGCCCACTTGACTTCACATTCCAGGATGTCTGGCTCTAGGTTGGTGATCACACCTTCGTTATTATCTGGTTCATGAAAATATTTTTTTGTATAGATCTTCAATCCTAAAAGAAATCAATATAAAATGTTCATTAGAAGCATTGATGCTTAAACTGAAGTTCCTATGCTTTGGCCACCTCATGCAAAGACCTGACTCACTGGCAAAGACCCTGATGTTGGGAAAGATTGAAGGCAGGAGGAGAAGGGGACTGCAGAGGACAGGATTGTTGTATTGCATCATTGGCTCAATGGACATGAGTTTTAGCAAGCTCTGGGAGGTAGTGATGGACAGGGAACCCTGGGTGTGCTGCAGTTGATGAGTTCAAAGAGTCAGACATGACTGAGTGACTGAACAACAATAATAATTAGTGATGTTGAACATCTTTTCATAAGGCTCTTGCCCATCTATATGTCTTCTTTGGAAAAAAAAGTCTATTTAGGTCTTTTGCCTGTTTTTTGATTGGGTTGTTTGCTTTGATGCATCATGAGCTGTTTGTAAATTTTGGAGACTAACCTTTTGTCAGTCATGTCTTCGGCAAATATTTTCTTCCAATCTGTGGGTTGTCTTTTCATTTTGTTTTTTGTTTCCTTTGCTGAGAAAAAGCTTTTGAGTTTAAGTGGGTCTCATTTGCTTTTCTTTTTTTTTGAATCCTTTTTTAAAATTAATTTCTAAGTTTTAATTGGAGGCTAATTACTTCACATTATTGTAGCGGTTTTTGCCATACATTGACATGAATCAGCCGTGGGTGTACATGTGTCCCCCATTCTGAACCCCCCCTCCCACCTCCCTCCCCATCCCATCCCTCAGCGTCATCCCAGTGCACCACCCCTGAGCACCCTGTCTCATGCATTGAACCTGGATGGGCACTCGATTTCACATATGGTAATGTTTCAATGCTATTCTCTCAAATCATCCCACCCTCGCCTTCTCCCACAGAGTCCAAAAGTCTGTTCTTTATCTATGTGTCTCTTTTGCTGTCTCATATATAGGGTCATCATTACCATCTTTTTAAATTCCATATATATGCATTAATATACTGTATTGGAGTATTTCTTTCTGATTTACATCACTCTGTATAATAGACTCCAGTTTCATCCATCTCATTAAAACTGATTCAAATGCATTCTTTTTAATAGCTGAGTAATAGCCCATTGTGTATATATACCACAGCTTTCTTATCCATTTGTCGACTGATGGACATTTAGGTTGCTTCCATGTCTTGGCTATTATAAACAGTGCTGCGATGAATATTGTGGTACACGTGTCTCTTTCAATTCTGGATTCCTTGGTGTGTATGCCCAGCAGTGGGATTGCTGGGTCATATGGCAGTTCTATTTCCAGTTTTATAAGGAATCTCCACACTGTTCTCCATAATGGCTGTACTAGTTTTCATTTCCACTAACAGTGTAAGAGGGTTCCCTTTGCTCCACACCCTCTCCAGCATTTATTGTTTGTAGACTTTTAGATAGCAGTCATCCTGACTGGCATGAGATGGTACCTCATTGTGGCTTTGATTTTCATTTCTCTGATAATGAGTGATGTTGAGCATCTTTTCATGTGTTTGTTAGCTATCTGTATGTCTTCTTTGGAGAAATGTCTGTTTAGTTCTTTGGCCCATTTTTTGATTGGGTCATTTATTTTTCTGGACTTGAGCTGCATGGGCTGCTTGCATATTTTTGAGATTAATTCTGTGTCAGTTGCTTCATTTGCTATTATTTTCTCCCATTCTGAAGCCTGTCTTTTCACCTTGCTTATAGTTTCCTTTGATGTGCAAAAGCTTTTAAGATTTTATTTCCATTACTCTGGGAGGTGGTTCACAGAGGATCCTGGTGTGATTTATGTCAGAGAGTATTTTACCTATGTTTTTCTTTTTATTTATATTATTCTGGGATACAGATCACAAAAGATATTCCTGAGATTTATGTCAAAGAGTGATCTACCTATGTTTTACTCTAGGAGTTGTATAGTGTCCAGTCTCACAGTTAGGTCTTTAATTCATTTTTGGCTTATTTTTGTGTATGCTTTAAAAGAATAATCTAATTTCATTTTTTTTTTTTTTTGGCATGTAGCTGCCTAGTTTTCCCAGTACCATTTGTTGAAGAAACTGTATTTCCAGCATTGTGTAGTCTTGCCTCCTTTGTCATAGATTCATTGACCAGAGGTGCATGGATTTATTTCTGAGTTTTCTATCCTGCTTCATTGAGCTGCCACTATCATACTGCTCTGATGACTGTAGCTTTGTAGTACAGTCTGAAGTCAGGGATCCTGATTTCTCCAGCTCTGTTTTTCTTCATCAAGATTGATTTAGCTATTTGGGGTCTTTTGTGCTGTGACACAAATTTCAAGATTTTTTTTTTGTTCTTGTTCTGTGACATATGTGATTGGTAGTTTTGTAGGGCTTACACTGAATCTGTAGAGTGCTTTGGGTAGTACAGTCATTTTGACATTACCAATTCTTCCAATTCATGGATATGGTTTATTTTTTCTTCTTCTTTTTTTCATTTATTTCTATTAGTTGGAGGCTAATTACTTTATAATATTGTAGTGGTTTTTGCTATATATTGACATGAGTCAGCCATGGATTTACACGTATTTTTTCATCTGTTTGTAACTTCCTTGATTTCTTTCATCAAATTTTTTAAATATAGTTTTTGGAGTACAGGTCTTTTGTCTCCTTAGGAAGGCAAAATTCATTGGTATTTTATTTTCTTTGATGTGATGGTAAATGACTGTTTCTTGAATTTCTCTTTTTCACATTTTGTTGATAATGTATAGAATTGCAACAGATTTCTGTGTACTAATTTTGTAATCTGGAACTCTATCAAGTTCATTTCTGAGCTCTAGTAGTGTTGGGTAGCATCTTTAGGATCTTCTATGTATAGTATCATGTCTTTTGCAAACAGTGATGATTTAACTTATTTTTCAACTTGGATTATCTTAACTTCTCGTTATTCTCTGATTGTTGTAGCTAGGACTTTTAAAACTATGTTTAATAAAAGTGGCAAGAGGGCACATCCTTTTCTTGTTGCTGATCTTAGAGGAAATGCTTTCAGCTTTCCAGAATTCATTATGATATTAACTATAGATTTGTTGTATATGACCTTTATTATGTTGAGGTATGTTCTCTCTATACCCTGTTTCTGGTGATTTTTTAAAATAAAAAATCAGTGCAACATTTTATTAAAAGATGTTTGCATATGTCTAGATTATCATATAGTTTTAGTCTTCAGTTTGTTGATGTGGTATATCATATTGATTTTTGGATTTTGAAAAATTCTTGCATCTTTGGGATGAATCCTACTAGATAATGGTATATGATTTAAAAAATTTTTTTTATTAAAAAATTTTTTTCCACTTATTTTTATTAGTTGGAGGCTAATTACTTTACAATATTGTAGTGGTTTTTGCAATATTACTCAGCCATTAAAAAGAATACATTTGGATCAGTTCTAATGAGATGAATGAAATTGGAGCCCATTATACAGAGTGAAGTCGCTCAGTCATGTCCGACTCTTTGCAACCCCGTGAACTGTAGCCCACCAGACTTCTCCGCCCATGGGATTCTCCAGGCAAGAATACTGGAGTGGGTTGCCAGTTCCTTCTCCAGGGGATCTTCCCGACCCTGGGATCTAACCCAGGTCTCCCACATTGCAGGCAGACACTTTAACCTCTGAGCCACCAAGGAAGCCCTTATACAGAGTGAAGTAAGCCAGAAAGATAAACACCAATACAGTATACTAACGCATATATAAGGTATATGATCTTTTTAATGTACTATTAGATTCAGAATGCTAGTATATTTTGTTGAGGATAATTCCATCGATGTTCATCAGTGATATTGGCCAATAATTTTCTTTTTTTTTGTGGTATTTTTGTTCAGTTTTGGTACTAGGGTGATGATGGCCTCATAGAATGAGTTTGGAAGTTTTATTTTCTCTGCATTTGTGGGAACAATTTCAGAAAAAATAGGTGTTATCTCTTCTCTAAATGTTTAATAGAACTTGCCTGTGAAGCCATCAGGTCCTGGACTTTTTTTTGGGGGGGGGGGCGTTGTTAAAATCACAGTTTCAATTTCAGTGCAAAGCATTCTTAATAGTCTAACCAGCACACAACTATGGTTTAGGCTAGTTTGTGCCCCTAAAAGTGAAAAATATAAGAAGACCACTAAATTCTTACTTGATATATATAAGAAGTAAATTTCAAGGACAATTGAACAAAAGTTTGTCTTCAGTCATACAGATAGAAAGTCACAGAACTTTAATCAATTCCCGGAGTTGAGACAATGGGTTTCCCTGGTGGCTTAGTGGTAAAGAATCTGCCTGCCAATCCAGGAGATGCAGGCTTGATTCCTGGGTCAGGAAGATCCCCTGGAGGAGGAAATGGCAACCCACTCCAGTATTCTTGTCTGGAAAAATTCCATAGACATAGCCTAGCAAGCTACAGTTCATGGGGTCACAAAGAGTAAGACACAACAGAGCAACTGAGCACAAATGCACAGACCTATAACCCTCTAAATAAAGGGAGAGGATGTTCTCTTGAGAAATAATCTAGCACATGAAAAAAATAAAACATATATTGTTAGTCTTTCTCGCAGCATTCCACAAAAGAAAATTTTAACACTCTTTAACACCATGAGTCAAAGGAAAGGAAACAATTAGAACTTTCAAGGAATACTGAACTCATATTTTTTCTAGGATACCCCAAATGTCACTGTAGACCTCCATTCAGAATAGGGACCAGAAGAGGAGTCAGGATCTGTGGTTTTTAGCTCGAGTCAGTCTCACAGCTTTTTCAGTGGTTCCTGGACCCATTTTGTTGCATTTCACTAGTTCTAGAAAGCATAACTGGGAGAGAGAAACTTAGCAGCCACGTAATTCCCTCACTGGTCCCATGACCTGTGGACTAGGGCTACTGTGATGGAAAAAGCCAAATAGAATCTATTAAAACTCCTTCTATGTATGAAAATAGTCATCTGAAGGCAATGCTTTATTCCTGATGGAACTGAAAAATTCATGCCACACCAGGGACTTGAAAGATGCAGTGTGGTCCTATGCCACAATTTCATTTGCAGTAATCTTGACTTCTTTCCCTTCTACAAAATATCACACTGACTCACTACACATTACATTTATGACATTATGCTCATCGGACCTAGTAAGCAGCAATAGGAACTACTCTAGGCTCATTAATACTCTAGACACATTAAAAAAAAAAAAAAAAAAAAACTAAGATCATGGCATCCAGTCCTGTCACTTCATGGCAAATAGACTGAGAAACTATCGAAACAGTCACAGACTTTATTTTATGGGGCTCTAAAATCACTGCACTTGGTGACTGCAGCCATGAAATTAAAAAAGGCTTACTCCTTGGAAGAAAAGCTATGACAAACCTAGACAGCATATTAAAACGCAGAGACGTTACTTTGCCAACAAAGGTCCATCTAGTCAATGCTATGGTTTTTCCAGTAGTCATGTATAGATGTGAGAGTTTGACCATAAAGAATGCTGAGTGCCAAAGAATTGATGCTTTTGAACTGTGGTGTTGGAGAAGACTCTTGAGAGTCTCTTGGACTGCAAGGAGATCCAAACAGTCCATCCTAAAGGAAATCAGACCCGGATATTCATTGGAAGGACTGATGCTGAAGCTGAAGCTCCAATACTTTGGCCACCTGATGTGAAGAACTGACTCATTGGAAAAGACCCTGATGCTGGGAAAGATGGAAGGCAGGAGGAGAAGGGGACAACAGAGGATGAGATGGTTGGATGGCCTCACCAACTCAATAGACATGAATTTGAGCAAGCTCTGGGAGTTGGTGATGGACAAGGAAGCCTGGTGTGGGTGCCGTCTATGGGGTTGCAAAGAGTCGGACACGACTGAGTGACTGAATTGAACTGAGGCCATTTATTTATTTTTTCCCAATTATTTTTATTAGTTGGAGGCTAATTACTTTATAATATTGTAGTGGTTTTTGCCATACATTGACATGAAAGAGCCATGGATTTACATGTGGTCCCCATCCTGAACCCCCCTCCCACCTCCCTCCCCATCCCATCCCTCTGGGTCATCCCAGTGCATCAGCCCCGAGCACTTGTCTCATGCATCCAACCTGGACTGGCGATCTGTTTCACACTTGATAATATACATGTTTCGATGCTGTTCTCTCAGATCATCCCACCCTTGCCTTCTCCCATAGACTCCAAAAGTCTGTTCTATGCATCTGTGTCTTTTTTTCTGTCTTGCATATAGGGTTATCATTATCATCTTTCTAAATTCCATATATATGCGTTAGTATACTGTATTGGTGTTTTTCTTTCTGGCTTACTTCGCTCTGTATAATGGGCTCCAGTTTCATCCACCTCATTAAAACTGGTTCAAATGAATTCTTTTTAATGGCTGAGTAATATTCCATGGTGTGTATGTACCACAGTTTTCTTCTCCATTTATCTGCTGATGGGCATCTAGGTTGCTTCCATGTCCTGGCTATTATAAACAGTGTCGCGATGAACACTGGGGTACACACGTCTCTTTCAGATCTGGTTTCCTTGGTGTGTATGCCCAGGAGTGGGATTGCTGGGTCAGATGGCAGTTCTATTTCCAGTTTTTAAAGGAATCTCCACACTGCCATTTATAACACATATATACAGCAGAGAGTGGGGAATCAATTCAGCTAAAATTTAGGTATCTTGTGCCTCAGTGAAATAAAGTTATAGAATCTGCTCAGGTTTTCCTTTTAAGGTGAAGCATAGTTCGCCGCATGTGAACACTTCTACCACCAAAAGTTGCAGAATGTCTGATGGGCATCTGAATTTTTTTTGGGGGGGGGAAATAACCTACATTTGAAGATTTAACTCTGGCACATTTATTGAGTAATGTAAATGCTGCTAATTTTTATTTTTTTTTTCTTTTCTTTTCTTTTTTTAATTATTTTTTTTATTATTTTTATTTTTTTTTTTCCCAGTGGGTTTTGTCATACATTGATATGAATCAGCCATGGATTTACATGTATTCCCAATCCCGATCCCCCCTCCCACCTCCCTCTCCACCCGATTCCTCTGGGTCTTCCCAGTGCACCAGGCCGGAGCACTTGTCTCGTGCATCCCACCTGGGCTGGTGATCTGTTTCACCATAGATAGCATACATGCTGTTCTTTTGAAATATCCCACCCTCACATTCTCCTACAAAGTTCAAAAGTCTGTTCTGTATTTCTGTGTCTCTTTTTCTGTTCTGCATATACGGTTATCGTTATCACCTTTCTAAATTCCATATATATGTGTCAGTATGCTGTAATGTTCTTTATCTTTCTGGCTTACTTCACTCTGTATAATGGGCTCCAGCTTCATCCATCTCATTAGGACTGGTTCAAATGAATTCTTTTTAATGGCTGAGTAATATTCAATGGTGTATATGTACCATAGCTTCCTTATCCATTCATCTGCTGATGGGCATCTAGGTTGCTTCCATGTCCTGGCTATTATAAACAGTGCTGCGATGAACATTGGGGTGCACGTGTCTCTTTCAGATCTGGTTTCCTCAGTGTGTATGCCCAGAAGTGGGATTGCTGGGTCATATGGCAGTTCTATTTCCAGTTTTTTAAGAAATCTCCACACTGTTTTCCATAGCGGCTGTACTAGTTTGCATTCCCACCAACAGTGTAAGAGGGTTCCCTTTTCTCCACACCCTCTCCAGCATTTATTGCTTGTAGACTTTTGGATAGCAGCCATCCTGACTGGCGTGTAATGGTACCTCATTGTGGTTTTGATTTGCATTTCTCTAATAATGAGTGATGTTGAGCATCTTTTCATGTGTTTGTTAGCCATCTGTATGTCTTCTTTGGAGAAATGTCTGTTTAGTTCTTTGGCCCATTTTTTGATTGGGTCATTTATTTTTCTGGAATTGAGCTTCAGGAGTTGCTTGTATATTTTTGAGATTAATCCTTTGTCTGTTTCTTCATTTGCTATTATTTTCTCCCAATCTGAGGGCTGTCTTTTCACCTTACTTATAGTTTCCTTTGTAGTGCAAAAGCTTTTAAGTTTCATTAGGTCCCGTTTGTTTAGTTTTGCTTTTATTTCCAATATTCTGGGAGGTGGGTCATAGAGGATCTTGCTTTGATTTATGTCGGAGAGTGTTTTGCCTATGTTCTCCTCTAGGAGTTTTATAGTTTCTGGTCTTACATTTAGATCTTTAATCCATTTTGAGTTTATTTTTGTGTATGGTGTTAGAAAGTGTTCTAGTTTCATTCTTTTACAAGTGGTTGACCAGTTTTCCCAGCACCACTTGTTAAAGAGGTTGTCTTTTTTCCATTGTATATCCTTGCCTCCAAAAGCTGGTTTTTTGAAAAAATAAACAAAATTGACAAACCATCAGCAAGACTCATTAAGAAACAAAGAGAGAAGAATCAAATTAACAAAATTAGAAATGAAAATGGAGAGATCACAACAGACAACACTGAAATACAAAGGATCGTAAGAGACTACTACCAGCAGCTCTATGCCAATAAAATGGACAACTTGGATGAAATGGACAAATTCTTAGAAAAGTATAACTTTCCAAAACTGAACCAGGAAGAAATAGAAGATCTTAACAGACCCATCACAAGTAAGGAAATCGAAACTGTCATCAAAAATCTTCCAGCAAACAAAAGCCCAGGACCAGATGGCTTCACAGCTGAATTCTACCAAAAATTTAGAGAAGAGCTAACACCTATCTTACTCAAACTCTTCCAGAAAATTGCAGAAGAAGGTAAGCTTCCAAACTCATTCTATGAGGCCACCATCACCCTAATTCCAAAACCAGACAAAGATGTCACAAAAAAAGAAAACTACAGGCCAATATCACTGATGAACATAGATGCAAAAATCCTTAACAAAATTCTAGCAAACAGAATCCAACAACATATTAAAAAAATCATACACCATGACCAAGTGGGCTTTATCCCAGGAATGCAAGGATTCTTTAATATCCACAAATCAATCAATGTAATACACCACATTAACAAATTGAAAGATAAAAACCATATGATTATCTCAATAGATGCAGAGAAAGCCTTTGACAAAATTCAACACTCATTTATGATTAAAAGTCTCCAAAAAGCAGGAATAGAAGGAACATACCTCAACATAATAAAAGCTATATATGACAAACCCACAGCAAGCATCACCCTCAATGGTGAAAAATTGAAGGCATTTCCCCTGAAATCAGGAACAAGACAATGCTGCTAATTTTTAATGGGCCCAGACTCTGCAACTTTCCTATGATGCTGTGCAAACTGATTTACTACTTGATACACATATCCCAGTAAACCTGATGGATTTTGGTTTTATTGGTGGGAAGGAGTACTATTAGGAGCCTTTCACAGGACCTATATTTGAATGTTAGTAGTGCAGGTTTTTAGGATTTTGAAAATAGGTCCTTCTATCTCCCACAATTAACTACTCTTTGTAAGAAACATCTCTAGGCCTGCTACCACATTTACAAAATGACTGCTTGACAATGGATCCTCTGAACTTCCATCATGAACTGTTATCTGATCTACAAATTTATCAAGTTGGGCACGTATAACAAATCTCCATCAAATGTATATGATGTGTATGTGTGTGTGTGTGTGTGTGTGTGTGTGTGTGTGTTTATGTGTATGTGAGATTAGGCTCATGCAGGCTACACAGGCAAAGTTACGTGGATTAGTGACCCAAATTTCTATGGCCCTTACTCTTGCAACACTGCCTTATCTCTCTGAGACTAATTTTATCACATAGTGGGGAGTTCCCCACTATCAGTTGACAGAGGAAGAAAAGACACGGACTTGGTTTATAGATGGTTCCTCACAGTATGCAGGCACCAAACAATAGTCCCTCTACTATTGGGACTACTTGGTAGTCCCTCTACCAAGCTACAGTCCCTCTTTGAGACATTCCCGGACAGATGCAAATGGAAATCTACTCATTAGTTGGGATTTTGGGCACTGTACCTCCATGTTCATTTAAATGACCGGAGTTTGATTATATACTAATTCATACACTGTGGCCAATAGTATGAATTTTGATTGTAGGGACTCGAGAGAAACATGACTGGAAAATTGATAACAATAATAAAGAATAAAGATATTTTTCATGTGAATGCTTACCAAAAGGTCATCTAAGCAGAGGAAAATTTAAATACTCAAGTGGATGATGACATATTTCTTGATGCCAGTCGGCCTTTCTCCCTAACCAACTCTATCATTAACTAAGGAGCTCATAGTGAAGTGGCCATGGTGGCAGGAGTGAAGTTATGTATGGGTTCAGCATCATGGGTTTGTAGTCACCAATTCCCAGTGGCAAATTGGCCAGCAGCAGACAGAAACAATGACTCCGCTGTTATGGCACCATTCCTCAAGTGTTCAGGAGGCTACTTGGTGGCAGATTTCCTAAGTTGGACCACTTCCATTGTTAGAGAGTTAGTATTTTGTCCATAGTGCAGTGGACATATACTCTGGATAAGGATTTGCTTCCCTTGAATGCAGTGCTTCTGAAAACCTGACATTTCTGGACTTATTGAATCCCTTATTCAGTGCCATAGTATCCCATACATAGTCGCTTGGGGTTAAGGAATTCACTTCACTGCACAATAAGTGTGGCATTGAACTCATGCTTGTGAAATTCACCAGTTTCACCATGTTCTCCTGCATCCTGAAACTGCTGGTTTGATAGAATGGTGGGAGGCCCTCCTCAAAAGGGCACTCAGTTACAGTGTTAGCTAGGTGGCAATATGTTGCAGGGTTGGGAGAAAGTTCACCAATATACTCTTAATGTTTTGAATCAGTAACTAATATATAGTATATGTTTTTTCTAGTAGTCTGCATACATGGGTTCAGAAATCAGAGTAGAAATTGGAGTGTTACCACTCAGTATTACTCTGTTAACCCAATAGCCACTTTTTTGTGTCTTGTTCCTTCAAGTTTATACTGGGGTGACATATAGGTCTTCATATAGGTTTCAGAGGAAGGACTGCTCTCACCAAGAGACAAAGCAATGAGTCCAGTGAATAAGAAGTTGCAATTGCACCATGGCCACTTGTGGCTTCTCAAGCCTCTGAACCAAAAGATAGGGAAGAGAGAACTGAATTGGATTTCTTTTTTCAAATTATGACAACAGTCAAAGGGAAAAAAGAAGACATATGTTTAAGCAAAACACATACCCACACACACAACAGTTTTTTTTTTCCCAGTACTATTGTTATGGGGAAAAATATCTCAGTGTAGAACAAGTGTCAGTGATGAATACAGCATGGGCTAGTGAAATTTAGCTAGACTCAATAAATTCACTAAGTCAATTTTGCTAAATTGACTTAGCTGAGTTCTTGCAAAGGTTTTTACAAAGAAGTACAAAAGTGAGCCAAAGAGAAGGTTTAGGAGTCCTGCTAAAGTGTTTTCAAACATCTAGTCTTTTTTTCCTTTTGTTCAAAGGAAAAATGAGACATTCTTATTTTCTTAGGATGATAGTAGTTCTCTTCTTGCTTGGTTGTCTTTTCTTTATTAAGAGCCAACCAAGTCATGTGTTGAGACTTAGTAATGGAGTATGCTATTTAGCACTAGCCATCAAGCATGTTTGGGGGAGGTTCTATGAAAATAAAAGAAAAACAAGTAACACAACTTAAAAACCTAGTTTCTGAGGTAGGATTGAAAGGGTTTATTATGAACAGCTAAAGATTCTCCTCTCACCCCTACCATTCTGAAAATTCCAAGAATTTTAGAAACTCTGTGCCAAGAACCTGGGAAGAACATCAAACTTATATTTCTCATTATATTACAGTAGTACATAAACACTTCCTGGTGGCTCAGTTGGTAAAGAATTCACCTGCAATGCAGGAGACACAGGTTCAATTCCTGACCTATGTACTCCCAGTGAATTCCATATGTGGGTTGCAAAAAGAAGGACTGGTATTTGACCAAACTTGGTGAGGCACGAAAGCCTCCCAAGAGCACCTGACACTTCAGAATTTAAGATAAGGTAAAGGTTCTTCACACAAAGGGGCAATCCAGGCAAAGCAAGTGCTAGGAGAGGCATAGCAGGTGGGAAGGACATGGTGGGATCTGGTATGTATAAGTTATTTGGCATTTCTGGGGCCTGAAATGCCAGGTCAGGAGAAAGGACCCCAAACGAGAGCTGAAGCTAGATTGTGCAATGCTTTGAGGGCCAGGCTGAGAAGCTGGGCCTTTTCCCTGGGATATTAGGGAGCCACAGGAGTGAGATGAGCTGGAGAGGAGCAGGGTCAAGTTTAGATACAGAAATAATGACCTGGGATGTCTAAGAACTAGACTGGAGACCAAGAATCAAGATAGACTATAGTAAGGCACCAGAGAGGAGCAAGGGGAGGCCTAAAATGAGAATAAGCTGAGGGTAGAGAGGAAAGACTGGGGACGGCAGAGGTAGGAACAAGAAGAAAAAGGCTGAGGAGGGGTAAGGAGCTGTTAGGTTCAACTTCATGAACTGTCAGATGTTGGAGCCATTCAGCATCCAATGATGTCTCCATCTCAGGAGAAAGATGTTGAACTCATTGAGAACACAAGGTAGGATGGGCTGAGGCGCATGTAGGAATCCAATAGCTGCAGAGGACCAAAACTCAACAGACAGATTCAGAGAAAGGTAATGTTTAGTGCTTGAAGCAGTTATGAGAGTACACAGATTATCTCTGAAGACAGAGAGGAAACTGGGTCCTTGAGAGAAATTGGCCTCCCTAGGGTGTGCCCCAGGGCACTGTGTAGATGGTGGGATCACCACAAAGATGGAGAATATGTGGTCTGAAAATAGGTTTGTTGAGAATGATGGTGACCTTGGTTTGGGTTATCCAGGAGGCTGTGGGATACACAGGCCTAAAACTTGGGAAAGACATCTGGGCAGGAGAGTGACCATAAGAACCATCCTGTCCCAAATGACAGGTAAAACTTTCAGATGTGTGCAGTCAGTGTAGAGGATATGGGTTAGAAGGGGCCCCAAGAATGCCCTTATTTTGAAAGGCACAAATGGAGGAAAAAAAGGCTGATTCATGAAGGAGAATAAGATCGGCCAGAAAATTAGAAGGGAAACCAGAACTGCATAGTTCCCCAGAAACCAGGAGAGGAGTGAGTTTCAAGAAGAAGAGAGTGGCCAACTGGGTTGAATGCTAATGAAAGATTAAGTATAGTTAAGACAGACGGGTACCTATTATACTGTATTACTAAACATGGAAGTCTCTGCAGACTCAGAAAGATTATGGATGTGGAGGGCAAGCAGTCTCCATGGAGAAGTTTTGCTGAGAAAGATGTTAGAGAAATAGGGCTGTAAATGAGAGGGAGTGTGGGAATGATTCTGATCAAACTTTGTGATCCCAGAACCACCTAGTAGAGGATTAGGCACACAGGCTTTCTCAGAATGCTTGTTGAGAGAATGAACAAATAAATGAATGAGTGATGCAGAGAATAGAATGAGAGGGAAAGAGAGAGAGTTTAGAGATAGAGACAGAAAACAAATAATAACAACAAATTGTAGCTGTCTGTATAAAGAAATAAACTGATAAAGGCAATTTTAATATTGTCTACACTTAACATAGCTGATATCCCCACTTAACATACCTGATATCCCCACCCATATTTTGTTGCCTTGCTTGATGCCCTGAAGAGGAAGCTGTAAGTAAACATTTGGCATTTTCCCAGCCACATGTTTTCAGATGAGCAAACTGAGATCAGAACAAGAGCATGACCCAATGTCCCCCAGTAAGTCATGGGATGATCTGAGTTTTCACAAGTGTATATGATTCCAAAAGCTATCCTCTTTTTTTCAAACCTGTAGGAACATCCATATATTCGTCTGCTCATAATATACTCATTCAATTAGTCACTCATTTGTTATTTCATATATTTGAATAACTATTAAAATTAAGGAGCCATCCTACTTGGGTTAAAACCCTGGTTCTGGCCACTTACCAGCTGTGTGACTTTGAGCAAGTGACTTTAATCTAGTTGTGCCTCAGTATCCACATCTGTAATAGTCTCCATGTTCTATGTCTTCACCCCCTTGAGTTGAGGTGCTTGAATTCTCTCTACAGAATGGACTTGATATGGAACTTATGCTGATTTCCAAGAGTAAAGCATGAGACATGGGGACTTGAGATGTCTGGGGATGCCCCTGTGAAAGGTGGCAAAAGGTCCTCAGAGCTTTATCTGAAACCAGAAAGTGAGTGATTGCAAGACAGTCTCTGCCTTCTTTGATCCTCCAGCTACATAGAGAATGAATTGCCTTTATCCACAAGCCACAAACTGAAAGTCTGTATGTCAAAAGAGCCACAATAGTAGCCAATCCCCATTCCCCATTCTCTGTATTCCCAGGCAACCACTCATCTGCTTCCTGTCTGTGTGGATTTGATTATTACAGACATTTTATATAAATTAAATCATTCAACATGAAGTCTTTTTTGAATGACTTCTTTCACTGAATATGATGCTTTCAGGTTCCATCTATGTTATTCCACTATCAGTACTCCAGTGCTGATACTATCAGTATTCCACTATCAGTGCTTTTTATGGATAAATAATATTTCATAGTGTGGATAGACCACATTTTTAAAACCTTTTCATCAGTTGATGGACATCAACAATGGGTATAGGGTTTCTTCTTGTAACATTCTGGAATTCAATTATTGTGATGGCTTCACATTGTGAATGTAGTATATTCACTGAATTGTAGGCTTTGTTTTTATTTATTTTTTACTTTTATTTGCATTTATTCCCGGGCCATGATTTTGTTTCTTCAGTTTCTTCTGGGATACCTTTTTCTTCTGTGCAACCTCCTCTTCTGGTTTAGGAACAATCTATTCTTTTTCAGTAAGGATCATCTCAATGTGGCAGGGAGAGCTCATGTAGGGGTTGATCTGACCCTGAGCTCTGTAAGTCCTGCGCCACATCTTGGGGGCTTTTTTTCACTTGGATGTGCTCAATGACCAGAGAATCTACATCTAAGCCCTTAAGTTCAACATTACTCTCTGCATTTTTGAGCACGTGTTGTAAAAATTCAGCACTCTTTTTGTGCCACCGACCCTGCATCCAGCCCCACTGTTTGGCCTGTGCACACCTACCAACTCCACCATTGTAACAACGGAATGGCACACATTGCTTCTTTAAAGTGACATCCTTCAGATACTTGGTGTCTTTTTGGATATGCATACCCTTTATGTCCTGGCAGTTTCACGAGTGTTCTTAAAGTGAACACGAATATTTGAACCTCTTGATTTGCATGATTTTGTGGGGTTTTCTGGGTCGAGTGAATAGCGCACCATTTTTAGGAGTCAGCTCAGGCCGCTTACCGGAAAAGGGAATTGTAGACTTTAAAATGGCTCAAGTGACGAATTTTATTTTTTGTAATTTCATTTCAAAAAATCAGATCAAAAAGCAGAGAGAGAGAGAGAGAGAAGAAAGGGAAATAGAATGAGAGGGCCTATTGTTTTTTCCCAATATTTACAAAATCTGAATTGCCAGCATTTCTTGAAAAGTTGGCAATGCTAAGCCCACATGTCAGTGGGCAGCTCCACACTGAAGCCAAAGGGTGACATTTATTATGTCAAATTACACCTCAATAAACTGAATTCCCTGAAAAAATCCACAAAAATGGAGAGGATGAGTTGTGTGGTGTCAAAGAACAAATAAAAAACTGAAGTATTATGATTCTGAATTCAGCGAGGAAAAGAGATCCAACACTCAAAGTGAAGACCTGAAAGTTAGGAGAAGAGTTGCAGGGGCATGAAGTGGTTGATACCTGTGTACCTTTTTTTTTTTTTTTTAACTGCATGTGTGCATATGTGTGTGGCATCAGGTGTTTCAGTGAACTTTCTGAGTGGCCCACACTTAGTTA
The DNA here is from genome assembly GCF_033118175.1 of Dama dama. Lineage (NCBI taxonomy): Eukaryota > Metazoa > Chordata > Mammalia > Artiodactyla > Cervidae > Dama > Dama dama. Next base: position 10,889,130 of record NC_083693.1, on the reverse strand, counting down.
CCCATCCATGATCTACTGTGGTGTTTTCCTTGAAGTCCTATCATGTTGTCCAGGTTCAGCTTACAGGACTTTAGGGAAAAGAAAATTTAGTTCTCAGTGACTCAAATCCAGAAGAGAAAAACATTGATAACATTAATTTGGAGAGATATATGTAGCCAGGTATTGCAGGACATTAGAAGAAGTTAGCATTTTTTCTAGACTTACAAAATATGCCAGACTGATTCCACAAGAGTACCTTCTAATTTTCCTCTGAAACACACACACACGCACACACACACACACACACACACACACACACACACACACACACACATAGATATATATATATTTTTTTTCCTTTCTACTATCATCACCTATTCTAAGAGAGAGAATCAGAGTCAGACAAATTTGTTTGCAAAATAAGCAGTCTCATGAAATTTGGTCTGTTTATTTAAATAAGTACAGTGAGTTTATTGGTAGCCCACTAAGTTTCTTGAGTTTCCTTTGTTGGAACCTTTTGGGAATCTCAGATTAGACTTTCCAATATCAACCTCAACCTTAGGGTAGAAATCTAAGATCTTGTCATCAGATTTTGCCTGCAATACATATAGATCTGGGTAAAAGTCTCTCTATCTGAGTTTTTCCAAATATCCTGAGGTTCATGGTTTTCCTAAAGAGCACCTTTTCCAATGAATTGTAATGCATGGAACATTTTATTTTTCAATGTTTATCTCAAATAAAGATAATTTTTAAAAATTGATTTGTTTCTATATGTCTGAGAGTTTAAAAAATAGTTGATATGTATTATTGCTTCTATATAAGCCAATTTGAGTAGAACTCCTATTAGTGGTTTTATAAATTGACTTGGTGATATCATCCAGACATGGAATATGTCACATATACTTAATATGCATACACACATATAGAAATATGCATAAACCTTTGGATAGGTGCAGAGGTCTTATAGCTTTCATTCTAAAGTGTTAGCCCTGACTCAATAAAGTGTAGCAGTACAAACTCACTTGTTTATCATCACTTTATATATTTTTAAAAACTTCTATTTGAGTATAGTTGACTTATAATGTTGTGTTAGTTTCAGGCATACAGAAAAGTGAATCAGTTTTATATATATTCAAATATATATTTTTTATAAATGCTTTTATGGGCCATTAAAGAGTGTTGAGTAGAGTTCTCTGTGCTATGTAGTAGGTGTTGTTTTTCAGTTGCCAAGTCATGTCCAAATCTTTGTGATATCATGGACTGCAAAATGTCAGGCTTCCCTATCCCTCACCATCTCTCAAAGTTTATCCAAGTTCATGTCCATTGAATTGGTGATGCCATCCAACCATTTCATCTTCTGTCACCCTCTTCTCCTTCTGCCTTCAATCTTTCCCAGCATCAGGGTCTTTTCCAATAATTCAGCTGTTCACATCAGGTGGTCAAAGTATTGGAGCTTCAGCTTCAGCATCAGTCCTTCCAATGGATATTTAGGGTTGATTTCCTTTAGGATTAACTGGTTTGCTCTCCTTGCTCTCCAAGTGACTCTCAACAATCTTCTCCAGCACCACTGTTTGAAAGTATCAATTCATTGGTGCTCTGCCTTCTTCATGGTCCAACTCCCACATTCACACGTGACTAGTGGAAAGGCTATAGCCTTGACTATATGGCCTTTTGTTGGTAAAGTTATGATTTTGCTTTTTAATACACTGTCTAGGTTTGTCATAGCTTTCCTTACAAGAAGCAATCATCTTCTAATTTCATGGTGGTAGTCACCATTAGCAGTGATTTTAGAGCAGCAGCAGAAGAAATCTGTCACTGCTTCCACTTTAATCCTATTTGCCATGAAGTGATGGGGCTCTATGTTATGATCTTAGTTTTTAAAATACTCAGCTTTAAGCTGACTTTTTCACTCTACTCTTACACTCTTATCAAGAGGCTCTTTAATTCCTCTTTGCTTTTTGCCATTAGAGTGGTATCATCTGCATACCTGAGATTGTTAATATTTCTCCTGGCAATTTTGATTCCAGCTTGTAACTCATCCAGCCTAGCATCACTTGATGTGCTCAGAATATAAGTTAAATAAGCAGGGTGACAATAAGCAGCTTTGTACTGCTCCTTTCTCAATTCTGAACCAGTCAGTTGTCCATTTAAGGTTCTAACTACCGCCTCTTGACTCACATACATGTTTCTCAGGAGATAAGTAAGATGATCTGGTATTCTCATCTCCTTAAGAGTTTCCCACAGCTTGTTATGATTCACATAGTCAAAGGCTTTAGCGTAGTCAACAGAACAGTATATATTTTTCTGGAATTCCCTAGCTTTCTCTAAGATCCAGTGAATGTTGCCAATTTGATCTCTGGTTCCCCTGCCTTTTCTAAACTCAGCTTGGACATCTGAAAATTTTTGGTTCATGTAATGCTGAAGCCTCACATGCAGGATTTTGAGCATAACTTTACTAGCATGGGGATGGAGGGAATTGTCAGGTAGTTTCAACGTTCTTTAGTACTGCCCTTCCTGGGAATTTGGACAAAGATTGATGTTTTCCAGTCCTGTGGTGACTGCTGAGTTTTCCAAATTTGCTGACACATTGAGTGTGACACTTCAATAGCATCATCTTTTAGGATTTTAAATAGCTCTGCTGTAATTTCATCATTGCAGCTTTATTGGCCATAGTGCTTCGTAAGACCCACTTGACTTCATACTTCAGATGTCTGGCTCTAGGTGAGTGACCACACCATCAAGGTTATTCAGGTCATTAAGATCTTTTTTGTACAGTTATTTTGTGTATTCTTTCCATCTTGTCTTTATCTCTTCTGCTTCTACTAGGTCTTTAACAGTTCTTTCCTTTATTGTATCATTTTACATGAAATTTTCCTCTGGTATCTCCAATTTTCTTAAAGAAATCTCTAGTCTTTCCATTTCAATTGTTTTCTTCTATTTCTTTGTATTGTTCATTGAAGAAGGCCTTCTTGTCTCTCCTTGCTATTATCAGGAACTCTACATTCAGTTGTATATACCTTTTCCTTTCTCCCTTGCACTTTGCTTCTCTTCTTTCTTTCATCAGCTATTAAAGCCTCCTCAGAAAACCACTTTGTCTTCTTGCATTTCTTTTTATTTGGGATGTTTTTGGTCAGTGCCTTCTGTACAATATTACAAATCTCTGTCCATAGTTATTCAGGCACTCTCTCTGCCATATCAAGTCCCTTGAATCTATTAATTACCTCCACTGTATAACCATAGGGGATTTGACTTAAGGGATACCTGACTGGTCTAGTGGTTTTCCCTGGTTTCTTAACCATGAATTTTGCTATAAGGAGCTGATGATCTGAGCCACAATGAGCTCCAGATCTTGTTTTTGCTGATTGTATAGAGTTTCTCCATCTTTGCTGCAAAGAATATAATCAATCTGATTTTGGTATTGAACATCTGGTGATGTCCATGTGTAGAGTCATCTCTTGTGTTGTTGAAAAGGGTGTTTGCTATGACCAGTGTGTTCTCTTGGCAGATTTCTGTTAGTCTTTGCCCTGCTTCATTTTGTATTCCATGGCCAAACTTGCTGTTACTCCATGTACCTCTTGACTTCCTATTTTTGCTTTCCAATTCCCTATGATGAATAGGATATCTTTTTTGATGTTAGCTCTAGGCAGATTGTAGGTCTTCAGAGAACTGATTAACTTCAGCTTCTTCGTCATCAACCTTTGAGGCATACGTTTGTATTACAGTGATGTTGAATGGTTTGCCTTGAAAAGGAACAGAGATCATTCTGTCATTTTTGAGGTTGCACTCAAGTATGGCATTTCAAACTCTTCTGTTGATTATGAGGACTATTTCATTTTTTCTTTGGGATTCTTGCCCACAGTAGTAGATATAATGGTCATCTGAGTTAAAATCACCCATTCCTGTCCACTTTAGTTCAAAGAGTCCTAAGATTTCGATGTTTGCTCTTGCCATCTCCTGATTGACCATGTCTATTTACCTTGATTCATGGACCTAACATTCCAGGTTCCTATGCAATACTGTTCTTTACAGCATCGTATTTTACTTTCATCAGCAGACACATCCACAACTGAATGCCGTTTCCACTTTGGCCCAGCTGCTTCATTCTTTCTGAAGGTATTAGTAACTGCTCTTTGCTCTTCTCCAGTAGCATACCGGACACCTTCTGACCTGGAGCACTCATCTTTCAGTGTCATGGTGTTCTCATGGCAAGAATACTAGAGTGGTTTGCCATTTCCTCTTCAAGCAGACCACATTTTGTCAGAACTCTTCATTATGACACGTCTATCTTCGGTGGCCCTGCATGTCTCATAGCTTCATTGAGTTATGCAAGCCTTTTCACCATGATAAGGGAGTGATCAAGGAAGGGAGGAGGTTGACTTTAACTCTTCTGTAAATGTTTGATAGAGTTCTCCTATGAAGCCATCTGGTCCTGAACTTTCTTTTGTTGGGAGATTTTTTTTTTTTTTTATCACAGATTCAATTTCATTACTTGTGATTCCCCTGTTCATATTATCTATTTCTTCCTGGTTCAGTCTTGGAAGCTTGCACTTTTATAAGATTTTTTCCATTTCTTCCAGGTTGTCCATTTGATTGGCATACAGTTGCTTGTGGTAGTCTCTTATGATCCTCTGTATTTCTGTGGTTTCAGTTGTATCATCTCCTTTTTCATTTCTCATTTTATTGGTTTGAGTCCTCTCTTTTTTTTGTCTTGATGAGTCTGTTGTTGTTCAGTGGCAAAGTCGTGTCCAACTCTGTGACTCCATTAGCTGCAGCACTCCAGGCTTCCCTGTCCTTCACTAACCCCCAGAGTTTGCTCAAACTCTTGTTCATTGAGTTGGAGATGACATCCAATTATCTCATCCTCTGTGACACACTTATCCTCCTGCCCTCAATCTTTCCAAGCATCAGGGTCCTTGATGAGTTTAGTTTTATTAATTTTATCTTTTTAGAAAGCCAGTTTTTAGTTTCATTCATCTTTTCTATTGTTTTCTTAAATGTTACTTCATTTATTTCTGCTCTGATATTTATGATTTATTTCCTTCACTAAATTTGTGCTTTATTTGTTCTTTCTTTAGGTACTTAACTGTAAGTTTAGGTTGATCATTTGAGATTTTTCTTGTTTCTTGAGGTAAGATTGTATTGCTGTAAACTTCCCTCTTAAAACTTCTTTTTCTGATGTTTTGGATCATTGTGTACTCATTGTCACCTGCATATAAGTATTTTTTAAAATTACATTTTTTATTTCTTCAGTGAGCCCTTGACTATTTAGGAGAATATTGTTGAGCCTCCATGTGTTGATTTTTAGTTTGTTTGTAATTGATTTTTAATCTCACAAGATTTTCATCAAAAAGATGCCTTATATGATTTCAAGTTTCTTAAATTTACCAAGGCTTGGTTTGTGACCAAAGATGTGGTTTAGCCTGGAGAAGGTTTTGTGTGCATTTGAAAAAAAAAAAAAGTGTAGTTTTTTTTTTTTTTTGCTTTCATCTGTAATGTTTTAAAAATATCAAGTAAGTCTGTCTGGTCTAATGTGTCATTTAAGGCTTCTGTTTCTTCCGAAGGCAGACATAACTGGAGTGTTGAAGTTCCCAACTATTATTGTTGCTGTTCAGATGCTAAATTGTGTTCAAATCTTTCTGACTCCAAGGACTGCAGCACTCCAGGCTTCCTTGCCCTTCATTATCTGCTGGGGTTTGCTCAAAGTCATGTCTGTTGAATCAATGATGCCATCCAACCATCCTCTGTAACCCCCCTTTCCTCCTGCCATCAATCTTTCCCAGCATCAGGGTCTTTTCCAATAAGTTGGCTCTTCACATCAGGAGGGTAAAGTACTAGAGCTTCAGCTTCAACATCAGTCCTTCCAATGAATACTCAAGGTTGATTTTATTTAGGATGACTGGTTGGATCTCCTTGCTGTCCAAGGGACTGTCAAGTGTCTTCTCCAGCACAACAGTTCAAAAACATCAATTCTTCTTTTCTCAGCTTTCTTTATGGTCCAACTCTGAAATCTGTACACGACTACTAGAAAAACCATAGCTTTGATTATATGGACCATTGTCAGCAAAGTGACAGCTGTGCTTTCTAATATGCTATCTAAGTTGGTCATAGCTTTTCTTCCAAGGAGTCAGTTGAGTCGCTCAGTTACATCTGACTCTTTGCAACCCCATGAATCGCAGCACGCCAGGCCTCCCTGTCCATCACCAACTCCTGGAGTTTACTCAAACTCATGTCCATTGAGTCAGTGATGCCATTCAACTATCCCATCCTCTGTCATCCCCTTCTCCTCCTGCCGCCAATCCCTCCCAGCATCAGGGTCTTTTCCAATGAGTCAACACTTTGCATGAGGTGGCCAAAGTGTTGGAGTTTCAGCTTCAGCATCAGTCCTTCCAGTGAACACCCAGGACTGATCTCTTTAGGATGGACTGGTTGGATCTCCTTGCAGTCCAAGGGACTCTCAAGAGTCTTCTCCAACACCACAGTTCAAAAGCATCAATTCTTCAGCGCTCAGCTCTCTTCACAGTCCAACTCTCACATCCATACATGACCACTGGAAAAACCATAGCCTTGACTAGACGAACCTTTGTTGGCAAGGTAACATCTCTGCTTTTTAATATGCTATCCAGGTTGGTCATAACTTTCCTTCCAAGGAGCAGGCATCTTTTAATTTCATGGCTGCAATCACCATCTGCAATGATTTTGGAGTCCAAAAAAAAAAAAAAAATCTGACACTGTTTCCACTGTTTCCCCATCTATTTGCCATGAAGTGATGGCCCCAGATGCCATGATCTTCACTTTTTGAATGCTGAGTTTCAAGCCAGTTTTTGAACTCTCCTCTTTCACCTTCATTAAAGGCTTTCTAGTTCCTCTTCACTTTCTGCCATTAGGGTGGTGTCATCTGCATATCTGAGGTTATTGATATTTGTCCCTGCAATCTTGATTCCAGCTTGAGCTTCACCCAGCCTGGCATTTCACATGATGTACTCTGCATATAAGGTCAATAAGCGGGATGAAAATATACAGGCTTGATGTACTCCTTATCCAATTTTGAACCAGTTCATTGTGCCATGATAAGCTCTAACACTTGCTTCTTGACAAATTTCTCAGGAGGCAGGTAAGGTGGTCTGGTATTCCCATCTTTTGAAGAATTTTCCACAATTTGTTGTGATCCACAGAGTCAGAGGCTTTAGTGTAATCAATGAAGTAGAAGTATATGCTTTTCTGGAATTCCCTTGCTTTTTATGTGATCCAATGGATGTTGGAGATTTGGTCTCTGGTTCCTCTGCCTTTTCTTAATGCAGTTTCTACATCAGGATGTTCTCAGTTCATATAATGTTGAAGCCTCGCTTGGAGAATTTTGAGCATTACCTTGCTAATATGTGAAATGAGTGCAATTGTATGATAATTAAATAATTTTTTTCATTTAGTTTTATTAGTTGGAGGCTAGCTACTTTACAATATTGTAGTGGTTTTTGCCATACATTGACATGAATCATTGTATGATAATTTAACCATTCTTTGTCACTACACTTCTTTGGGATTGGAATGAAAACTGACCTTTTTCAGTACTGTGGCTACTGCTGGTATATTGAGTGCAGATTTTTAACAGCATCAACTGTCAATTTCTCCTTTTATAGTTATTAGTGTTTGCCTTATTTATTGAGGTTCTCCAGTGCTGGGTGCACAAATATTTACAATTTTTTTTTTATAATCTTGGATTGATTTCTTGATCATTATGTAGTGTCATTCTTTTTCTCTTTGCAGAGTCTTTATTTTATTTTTTATTAGTTGGAGGCTAATTACTTCACAACATTTCAGTGGGTTTTGTCATACGTTGATATGAATCAGCCATAGAGTTACACGTATTCCCCATCCCGGTCCCCCCTCCCACCTCCCTCTCCACCCGATTCCTCTGGGTCTTCCCAGTGCACCAGGCCCGAGCACTTGTCTCATGCATCCCACCTGGGCTGGTGATCTGTTTCACCATAGATAATATACATGCTGTTCTTTTGAAACATCCCACCCTCACCTTCTCCCACAGAGTTCAAAAGTCTGTTCTGTATTTCTGTGTCTCTTTTTCTGTTTTGCATATAGGGTTATCGTTACCATCTTTCTAAATTCCATATATATGTGTTAGTATTGTGAGGCTGTCACGGCTAAAGCCATGGCAGGCAGCCTAGATTAGGAGTAGGCCTGGTTTCCCGGGGTTACATAATTATCAGGCCTCCTGGAGCCAGCCAATCAACATATGCCTAGCCAGAGAAAAGGGAACCTATCAGGGGAAAGCTGAAAGCCCCACGTTGGCCCAACAAAAATTACCTTGCAACTGTGTAACCAATACGCTTACGCCAACTACCTACTGTGTAACCAATCCGATTGCGCCAACTACCTGCTGCTTATTTTGACCTAATAAATACCCAAGAGAACTGGGGCTTGGGGCCTTTTGTCCTCACACACCTGGTGAGGGCTGGAAGCCCTGGCTCGAGTCAGTACTAAATTCCCCTATTGCGAGTTGCATTGTTTTGAGGAGTCTTCTTTCCCGACCGGGGACTCAGACTACGGGCAGAACATTTGGGGGCTCGTCCGGGATCCCTTGACCAGGGAAGAATGCTCTTTGGAACAAAGGGGAAAAAAGACAGGTAATAGCACCGGTGCTCAGGCAGGTCTAGAAAAGACCAGAGTAAAGCTGAGGCCCTGCTGTGAAGCAGGAAGGTGTCTGGCACAGAAAGACCAGAGTAAATCCGGGGCCCTGCTGTGAAGCAGGAAGGTGTCTGGCATTAGGGAAAGCTTTCCATGAGGGAACGGACTGGCCATTCCGGCTGGCGTGAGGCTGAGGCCAGCGAGCGCGCTGGGAGGCAGCCAGCTCTGCGGGAAAGAGACCTCCTCTCCTAAGCCCGAATCTGGAGAACAGTGGACGCCATACGGTAAGGTGACCCTTGTTCCAGAGGATCTGTGTTGTCGGCCGATGTGTGTCTGTCTGTTTGTTTTTCTGTATAACTGCCGGCATTGTCTCCTGTCTCGTTGTTCTCTGGTGTGTCATTGTCTACTTCTTCCTATAAAGCCTTGGAGCCTCATTCCTGTTTCTGGGAGTTTCAGTGAACAGGAAGACAGTTGTTGGGGCAACTGACGAGTCCCGGCCAGGGCTACTCCCTGGCGGATTCTGAAGGCCTCCCAACAAGTCAGCCCCAGTAACGGGAGCCTGAGAGGGTGAAACTCTTTCTTTTTTCTCGTATTCTAAACCGAGAATCTGGCCAAATGAAAACCCATCTGTGTGGGCACGGGACAGGCACTTAAGAGCCGATAGGGCGCCTGCCACTGGAAGACTCCTGTGAAAGGATAAGGGGGTCACGGAATGGGCTAGAAACCCTTAGGGTGCTCGCCCCCAGAAAGAAAACTTCCGTGCAATGACTAAGGCACTCAAATAGTTCCACAAAGCATACCACAAGCCCAACCTCCTGGCCGCCACCACTCCCGATAGGATTTATTGGTGGTAATTCTTGATGACTTTCTTCTGACTCTCGCTATGGGGCAAGGAAAATCTACCTCTCTCTCTCTCATGACTGATCATTTCTCAGATGTCAGGGCTAAAGCGTATGATCTGTCGCTACTGGCTACAAAGAGTAAATTAATAACCTTTTGCTCTGCAGAGTGGCCCACCTTCCAAGTTGGATGGCCTCCAGAAGAAACTTTTCAACCTTCTATTATTCAGGCAGTGAAAGAAAAAAATGGCTCCTGATCCCCGGGGCCACCCGGGCCAAGTCCCATATGTTATGGTCTGGCAAGATCTAGTAGAAGATCCGCCCGAATGGTTAAAACCTTTTGTTCACAAACTCTCTGAGTTTCCTAATGTAGAGGCCCTTGTTATGAAAACTCCCATTCCCCCAGAGGAAGCCAAGAAGAATAAGGGCCCAAAACCGGTCTTGCAGGAATGCTCGGACTGGAACCTGATTGACTTGGAGATGGAAATTAGGCCCCCGCCATATGCCCCTCCTCCGTTGCAGGTTCCCCTGGGGGGAGGACCCCCTCCCCGATGAATCAGAAGGGATAAGAAAACCCAGACCCCGGAGAAGAAATAGGGGTGAGCAGGATCATGGGGACCCAGAGTTACCTTCATCTACTGTACAGGCACTCCCCATCTGGGTGAGACCAGCTAACCCAGACGGAGAGCGAACCTATCAGTACTGGCCCTTTTCCCATTTTGTTCACTCATAACCCCACCTGGGATGGTTGCCAGCAGCTGTTGCAGGTGCTCTTCAACATGAAAGAACGGGAGCAAATCCTGGCAGAGGCGCGGAAATGGGTCCCGGGGGTTGACGGGAGACCAACCGCCCAGCCTCATCCCATGGACGAGGGGTTTCCTCTGTTGCGGCCTAAATGGGATTTTCAGCGAGTGGAAGGTAGGGAGCATCTCCAAGTGTACCGCCAGACTCTAATGGCTGGCCTGCGGACCGCAGCTAAGAAGCCAACAAATTTGGCAAAGGTAAATTTAGTAAGGCAAGAGCCCACTGAGAGCCCGTCAGCCTTCCTAGAGAGGCTAATGGAAGCCTTTAGACAATATACACCCATGGACCCCCAGGCTGAGGAATCACGTGCTGCAGTTCTACTAGCGTTTGTGAATCAGGCAGACCCAGATATTAAGAGGAAATTACAAAAGATAGAGGGGTTAGGAGAACAGACAATACAAGACTTACTGAAAGCAGCTGAAAAGGTATTTAAGAAACAGAGAGACCAAAAAGGCAGGCCCTAAAGAAAGAGCAGTGCGCTTACTGCAAAGAACGGGGGCACTGGAAAAAAGAGTGCCCTAAGAGGGACCTGAAGAGAAGAACAACCCAGAGAGAGAGAATTTCCCCTGGAACTCAAGTTCTATATGTTGGGAATGACAGTGACTAGGGGAGTCAAGACTCGGCACCTCTCCCCGAGTCCTGGGTAACCATACATGTGAAAGGGAAACCTGTTGGCTTCATGGTGGACACTGGCGCCCAACACTCCGTTTTAAATCAAAAACTGGGACCAATGTCTAAGAAAACCAGCTTGGTGCAGGGAGCCACGGGGACAAAAAAATATTGTTGGACCACAGAACGGAAAGTAAATCTGGGGACCCATCAGGTGTCCCATTCGTTTTTGGTGATACCAGAATGCTCAGCCCTCTACTTGGACGGGACTTGTTGACTAAAGTTAATGCTCAGATCCATTTTGACCCTGGGGGAATGTCAGTCACGGATGGACTTGGACAGCCGATACATGTCTTGTCTCTAGCTTTAAGAGATGAATACAGACTTTTTGTGCCTAAGCCCTCAGAGGTTATAGCACCAGATATACAACCGTGGGTCCACAAATACCCGTTGGCATGGGCAGAAACAGCAGAAATGGGACTGGCTAAACAGAGACATCTGGTTGTCATAAAACTAAAAGCCGAGGCGACTCCTGTGAGGGTGAGGCAATACCCTATAAGCCAGGAGGCTCAGCGGGGCAGCACTCCCCACATTCGACAGCTCATGGATGCCGGAATTCTCAAGCGGTGCCAATCCCCTTGGAACACCCCCTTACTACCGGTGAAGAAGCCGGGGAGTACGGATTACAGACCTGTCCAGGACCTACGGGAAGTCAACAAGCGGGTGGGTGACATACACCCTACTGTCCCCAACCCGTATACCCTCCTGAACAGTCTGCTGCCTGAAGACACTTGGTACACTGTGTTGGACTTGAAAGATGCTTTTTCAGCCTACCACTGGCGGCCCAGAGCCAGGAAATATTTGCCTTTGAGTGGACTGAGGTGGAAGGCCAACCGGTAGTACAACTAACTTGGACCCGCCTCCCACAAGGGTTCAAAAACTCCCCTACCTTGTTTAATGAGGCTTTGAGTGAAGACCTCTATGAATATCGGACTCGCCACCCAGAGGTCATCCTGCTGCAATATGTGGATGACCTTATATTGGCTGGAACCACAGAGGAGGCATGCAGCCGTGCCACCGGTGACCTCTTACAGACTCTAGGCACCTTGGGATATCATGCTAGCACAAAAAAAGGTGCAAATACCCCGGCAAGAGGTCACCTATTTGGGGTATAAGATCAGGTAGGGGCAAAGGTGGGTAACTCAGGCCATGAAGGAAACAATATTGCAGATACCAGAGCCCAAGACCCCCCGCCAGGTGAGAGAGTTTTTGGGGACTGTTGGATATTGTAGACTGTAGATCATGGGGTTTGCTGAGAAGGCCCAGCCCTTATATGAGAAAAGTAAAGAGACCCAAAACTAGACTTGGACTGAGCCAATGAAACAGGCTTTCCAGACACTCAGACGGGCCCTACTAAAAGCGGCCAGCCGGGGCTACTGAGGTTCCCTCGACAAAATGCAACTGTACGAGAGATAATCCAGGCTTGCAAAGCGTGCCAGCTGATGAGGACAGGGAAAAGGCAGCACACTGGAACAAGGTACCGAGGGGAAGAGCCAGGGCAACACTGGGAGATAGATTTCACTGAGGTAAGGCCAGGCAAGTACGGGTATCGCTATCTGTTGGTTCTGGTTGATACCTTCTTGGGGTGGGTAGAAGCCTTCCCTACTAAGGGAGAGACAGCAACAGTGGTTGCTAAAAAGATCTTAGAGGAGATAGTGCCTAGGTACAGGCTGCCAGGGACTATGGGCTCTGATAACAGACCTGCCTTTGTGAGCCAGATTGTACAAGGGCTGGCCCAAGCTCTGGGGACAAAATGGAAGTTACATTGTCAATACAATCCCCAGAGCTCAGGACAGGTTGAAAGAATGAATCGGACCCTAAAAGAAACTTTGACAAAGTTGGCAACAGAGACTGGTGGGGACTGGGTGACCCTCCTTCCTTTCGCACTCTTTCAGGCGCGCAACACCCCTTATAAGCTGAATCTCACCCCTTTTGAGATTCTGTATGGAAGACCCCCTCCTGTGTGTCCTATTTTCAAAGGAAAATGCTGCCACCCCCTCTGTGTCTTGGTTGCTGTAATGCCAAAAATCATACCACTCTGAAGAGGTTACATATTCACATTGGGACCAGGAAATGCTAAGACAAAAGAGAAAGCCAATCAGTGCGATCACCATAGCAACCTTGTTCAGTGTTGGGCTGGCAGGAGCAGGACTTTGGGACAATTCCAGCAAACTCTGATGGCATTAAGTAAGGTGCATAACCATATTTGGAAACTGATTTGAGAGATACAAGAGGGTCAAAATAAGGGGGCCATCCCCTCACATAATATTGGCCCAGGTGATTGGGTTTGGGTAAAACGGCACCAATCTAAAGTATTAGAACCTAGATGGAAAGGCCCTTATGTTGTTCTCCTTACCACTCCTACCGCTGTCATGGTTGACGGGGTTGGACCCTGGGTTCACTGCAATCACGTGCGGCAACCCACACCGGAAGGACAAGAAAAAGTGTGAGCAGAATGGAAGGCGAGTCCTCACCCATCAAATCCTTTGAAGCTGAAACTCGTCCGCTGGGAGGCCTCTTAATTCTACTGTTGATGGCTGCCTTTATCGACCCAGGAGTGACTAGTCGCAACCCCCATCAACCTGGCAAGATCACCTGGAAACTCAGCGAACTTGATTTTTCTCCAATAGGGTGGGGTCTGCGTGGCTCTGGGAAAAGAATGTTGTTTCTATGCAGACCATACAAGAGTGGTAAGAGAATCTATGGCAAAAGTGAGAGAGGGACTGGTGCAACGAAAGAGAGAATGGGAAGCCCAGAAGAGATGGTTTGAGTCTTGGTTTCAATGCTCCCCCTGGCTGACTACCTTAATTTCCACACTCCTGGGTCCACTTATTGATACTCCCATGTATTTTAAACCAACTAGTCAATATCAGCCAGTGGCCCAAGATGGAAAAGAGGAAGATTCCTCTACTTGAACAACAGACAGGGGGGAATGTGAGGCGAGCAGAAGTAATGCCATGGCAGGCAGCTTAGATTAGGAGTAGGCCTTCCTACTTCTGGGTGGTAAGATTATCAGGCCACCTGGATCAGCTTTTGCTTAACACTGACTGCTGTTTGCCAATTAGGAACGGGGCGGAAACCCCCGGGAAAGTCCCACGCGCGTGAAAGTTTTGACCAATGAAATTGCTTTGCAATCTGTTTAAACCAATTACCAATGGCTTGTGCTCACCCTATAAATTTGTGTAACAGCTTGGGCTTGGGGCTCTCTGACCCCGCACCACTGCGTTGGAAGCGGCAGGAGCCCTGACTCAAGTGAGCAATAAACTTCCCTTTTTGCGAGTTGCATTGTCTTGGAGGCCTTCTCTCTTCCCACTCGGGGATTCGGACATCGGGCATAACAATAGCAAAGTACCAGGATATAAAATTAGCACAGAAAAGTTCCTTACATTCTTATACACTAACCATGAAAAATCTGAAGGAGAAATTAAAGAAGTATTCCCATTCATCATTCATTGCAAAAAAATAAATTAAATATCATACTTAGGAATAAACTTACCTAAAGAGACAAAATACCTTTATGCAGAAAACTGTAAGACATTGATGAAAGAAATCAAAGATGACACAGATAGAGAGATATACCATGTTCCTGGACTGGATGAATCAATATTGTGAAAACGACTATACAATCCAAAGCAATCTACAGATTCAATGTAATCCCTATGAAACTATCAACGCTATTTTCCATTGAACTAGAACAATAAAATTCACAATTTTTATGAAACCACAAAAAACACACTTGGGAAAGAAAAATGGAATTGGAAGAATCAACCTTCCTGACTTCAGACTATATTACAAACTTACTATACTACAGACTATACTACAAAGTTACAGTCATCTAGACAGTATGACTCTGGCAAAAACCATGATAATGGATCAAGATAGAAAGTCCTGTGGTAAACAAACACATTTATGGGCACCTTATCCTTGACAAAGAGGCAAGAGCATACAATAGAGAAAAGATAGTCTCTTCAAAAAGTGGTGCTGATTGATTTATGCTGATGTTTGCTAGAAATCAAAGCAATACTGTAAAATAATTATCCTTCAATTAAAAATTAATAAATTGAAAAAAGGAAAAATCTGGTGCTGGAAACACTGATCAGCAACACGTAAAAGAATGAAATTAGAATATTTCCTAAGAACACAAAAAAAAAATGAATTAAAGTCTTAAATGTAAGTCCAGAAACTATAAAGCTCTTAGAGGAAAACATAGACAGAACACTGTTCAGCATAAACCACAGATCCTTCTGGACCCACCTCATAGAGTTGTGACAGGCAAAGTAAAAAAATAAAAACTAGTGGGACTTAATCAAACTTGAAAGATTTTTCACAATGAAGGAAACTATAAACAAGGTGAAAAGACAGCACTAAGAATAGGAAAAAATAATATCAAACAAAACAACTGAAAAAGAATTAATCTCCAAATAAACAAGCAGATTAATCTCCAAAATAAACAAAGCAGCTCATGCTGCTCACTATGAGAAAAACAAACAATCCAATCAAACACTGGACTGAAGACAGAAACAGTCATTTCTCCACAGAAGACATACAGATGGCTAATAAGCACATGAAGAGATGTTCAACATTGCTCATTGTTAGAAAAATGCAAATCAAAACTACAATGAGGTATCACCTCATATTGGTAAGAAAGGCCATCATCAAAAAATTGCAAAAATAAGTGCTGGAGAAGTTGTGGAGAAAGGAGAATTCTCTTGTACTATTTGTAGGAATGAAAACTGATATATCCAGTATGGAGTACAATATGGATAGTCCTATAAAAAACTGGAATTAAAAGTAATATATGACACAACAACCCTACTACTGGGGAAAAACACTGAGGAAACCATAATTGAAAATGTTGAGGGAAACTATGTGACTGCCTTGAGGAGAAGGTCCTCACAAGGGTCTGGTGAAGGGCCAGAGCCGCCAGGCATGTCTCGATGTTTTGCCCTGAGAAACATTTCCTGCATATACGGCTTTAGGACTGCGTGAGAATAGTGCTGAGAATAACAAGCTGGCCTTGAGGAGAGCAGATTGTCTCTTGATCCTGAGAATTTAGAGTCTATGTGTCTCATTAACTTTGTAAACTTGCTATTATCAACTTTGTACATGCTCAAGCTTCATCTGTGTAACCTTGATTTTTGTAAGCTTTTTCCTTGCTCCCATGCATAAAACAACTCGCTGTAGAAGTAAAGTTTTGTCAGTTTCCCAGAGAAGCTGTCCATGTCCTTTTTTCAGAATCTACTCCGCCGAGCCCTCCACAGAAAAGACACATGTATTCTAATATTTGGTCAGTTTTCATTCCAACCCCAAAGAAAGGCAATGCCAAAGAATGTTCAAACCACCATACAATTGCACTCATCTCACACATTAGCAAAGTAATGCTCAAAATTCTCCAAGCCAGGCTTCAACAGTATGTGAACCATGAACTTCCAGGTGATCAAGATACATTTAGAAAAGGCAGAGGAACCAAAGATAATTGCAAACATCTGTTGGATCATTGAAAAAGCAAGAGAGCTCCCGAAAAACATCTCAGTTCAGTTCAGTTGCTCAGCCATGTCCGACTCTTTGTGACCCCATGAACTACAGCCGAGTGCAGAAGAATTGATGCTTTTGAACTGTGGTGTTGTAGAAGACTCTTGAGAGTCCCTTGGACTGCAAGGGGATCCAACGAGTCCATCCTAAAGGAGATCAGTCCTGGGTGTTCATTGGAAGGACTGATGCTGAAGCTGAAATTCCAATACTTTGGCCACCTCGTGCTAAGAGTTGACTCATTGGAAAAGACCCTGATGCTGGGAGGGATTGGGGGCAGGAGGAGAAGGGGACAACAGAGGATGAGATGGCTGGATGGCATCACCGACTCGATGAGCATGAGTTTGAGTAAACTCTGGGAGTTGGTGATGGACAGGGAGGCCTGGCGTGCTGCAATTCATGGGGTCGCAAAGAGTCGGACACTACTGAGTGACTGAAGTGAACTGAACTGACCTGAACTACAGCATGCCAGGCCTCCCTGTCCATCACCAGGCATCTGGTCTCAGCACTTCATGGCAAATAGATGGGAAAACAATGGCAACAGTGACATAATTAATTTTGGGAGGCTCCAAAATCACTGCAGATGGTGATTGCAGCCATGAGATTAAAAGACACTAGCTCCTGGGAAGAAAAGCTATGACCAACCTAGGCAGCATATTAAAAAGCAGAGACATTGCTTTGCCAACGAAGGTCCATCTAGTCAAAGCTATGGTTTTTCCAGTTGTCATGTATGGATGTGAGAGTTGGAATATAAAGGAAGCTGAGCACCGAAGAATTGATGCTTTTGAACTGTGGTGTTGGAGAAGACTCTAGAGAGTCCCTTGGACTGTAAGGAGATCCAACCAGTCAATGATAAAGGAAATCAGTCCTGAATATTCATTGGAAGGACTGATGCTGAAGCTGAAACTCCAATACTTTGGTCAGCTGATGCAGAGAACTGATTCATTGGTAAAGACACTGATTCTGGGAAAGATTGAAGGTGGGTGGAGAAGGGGACCACAGAGGATGAGATGTTTGAATGGCATAACCGACTCAATGGACATGAGTTTTCAAAGAACCCAGGAGTTGGTGATGGATAGGGATGCCTGGCGTGCTGCAGTCTATGGGGTCACAAAGAGTTGGATATTACTGAGCGACTGAACTGAGTGACTGAACCTAATTTTCATTGCAGCACTATTTACAATAATTAAGACTTGGTAGCAACCTAGATGTCCTTTAACAGATGAATGGGTCAAGAAGCTGCAGTACACATACACAATGTAATACTACTCGGTTCTAAAAAGGAATGCATGTGAGTCAGTTCTAATGAGGCAGATGAACCTAGAGCCTATTATACAGAGTGAAGGGAGTCATAATGAGAAAAGCAAATATAGTATATTAATGCATATGTATGGAATCTAGAAAGATGGCACTGATGAACTTATCTTCAGGTCAGGAGTGAAGATCATTCAGGTCAGAACCAGACATAGAGAAAAGAGTGTGGACACAGGGAGAGATGGAGAAGGTGAGACTAATTGCAAAATACTGGAGCTTCAGCTTCAGCATCAGTCAGTCTTTCCAGTGAGTATTCAGGTTTTATCTCCCTTAAAACTGACAGGTTTAATCTCCTTGTTGTCCAAGGGACTTTCAGGAGTCTTATCCAGCACCACAGTTGGAAGGTATCAATGCTTTGGCATTCTGCTTTCTTTATAGTTTAGCTCTCACAACCGTATGTGACACTGGGAAGGCTGTAGCCTTGACTATAATGGACCTTTGTGGGCAGAGTAATGTCTCTGCTTTTCAACATACTGTCTAGGTTTGTCACCACTTTCCTGCCAAGAAGAAATTGTTTTTTGATTTCAAGGCTGAAGTCCCTTTCCATCATGATTTTGGAGCCCAAGAAGAGGAAATCTGCCACTACTTCCAAGTTTTCCCCTTCTATTTGCCATTCAGTGATGCGGCTGGATGCCATGATCTGTTTTCTTGATATTTAGTCTTAAGCTCGCTCTTTCACTCTCCTTCTTCAACCTCATCTGGAGGTTCTTTAGTCTCTCTTCACTTTCTGCCATTAGAGTGGTATCATCCACTTATCTGAGGTTGTTGATCCTTCTCCCACCTATCTTGATTCCAGCTTGTAACTTACCCAGCCCAGGATTTCTCATGATGTGCTCAGCATATAGATTAAAGAAACAGGGTAACAGGTATACTCCTTTCTCAATATTGAACCAGTCAGATGTTCCATACAGGGTTCTAACTGTTGCTTCTTGACCCACTTACAGATTTTTCAGGAGACAGATAAGATGGTCTGGTATTCCCAACTCTCTAAGAGCTTTCCACAGTTTGTCATGATCTACACAGTCAAAGGCTTTAGCATAGTCAAAGAAACAGTGACAGATGTTTTTCTAAAATTCCCTTACTTGTAATCTTAGATATCCAGGTGGAAATTTGCTCTATGCCTCATAGAGCTCAAATCCCATACTCTGTGACAACCTAAAGGGGTGTCATGGGGTGGGAGGTGGGAGACAGGTTCAAGAGGAAGGGCACATACATATACCTTTCCCAGGTGATGCCAGTGGTGAAGAACCTGACTGCCAACGCAGAAGATGTAAGATACACAAGTTCTATCCTTGGGTCTGAAACATCCCCCAGAGAAGGCATGGCAAACTACTCCAGTGTTCTTGCCTGGAGAATCCTGTGGACAGAGGTTCCTGGGCAGCCACAGCCTATAAGTTTACAAAGAGTTGGACAAGACTGAAATAACAGAGGCAACTTCACATGCACACATGAATAATTCATGTAGAAATGTGTCAGAAACCAACCCAATATTGTAAAGCAATTATCCTCCAATTAAAAAGAAAGTTAAATAAAAGAACCCCTGCATGGTATTGGCACAGAGACAAGCATAAGATCAGTGCAACAGAATAGAGAATACAGAAATTAACCCACACATCTAAGGTGAACTAACATTCAACAAAGGCTAAGTTGGGAAAGCTGGGCAGCTGCTTGTAAATTAATGACGTTAGACGGGAGCCCTCTTAACCCTCCTGCTGATAACAGTTTTCATCGGCCCAGGAGCAACCAGCCACAACCCCCATCAGCCAGCTAACCTGACTTGGGTGATCTACAATCCTGAGACTGGAGAAATGCTTAATTCGAGCTCCAACGTGGCCCCCAAAGGGACATGGTGGCCAGTACTGACTTTTGCTTTGTGCGTGCTGGCGGCTGATGGTAATGGGTTTGGTCTCCACCAACTGACCAAGTTCTTTGCCCACGGCTCTTTCGGTCTGTTCACCCATAACTGTGAGCGAAAAGGCCCACAGTACTACGAACAGGTGCCTGTTTATGTCTTCCCGGGGGGAAGAAGGGATCGAAACCAAATTGAAAAATGTGGGGGAGTTGACTCTTTTTATTGTGCCGCTTGGGGTTGTGAAACCACGGGAACAGTCCCTTTCGCACCTCCAAGAATCTTTGAGCTCCTTGGCTGAAGTAGTGTTACAGAATAGGAGAGGTTTAGATTTGTTGTTTCTGCAACAAAGAGGATTATGTGCAGCACTGGGAGAAAAATGCTGTTTCTATATCGACCATTCAGGGGTGGTACAAAAATCTCTCCAGAAAGTAAGAGAGGGACTAGCCCAGCAAAAGAGAACGAAAAGCCCAACAAGGCTGGTTTAAATCTTGGTTTCAGCGCTCCCCCTGGTTGACCACTTTGATTTCCACCCTCCTGGGTCCACTCATAATATTAATATTGTTACTGACCTTTGGTCCATGCGTGTTTTTTTTTTTTTTTTTTTGTTATTAAACCGTCTGGTCTCATTTATTAGGAAGCGCCTAAATACCATCCAAATTATGGTATTGAGACAACAATATCAGTCAATTTCACAGGGTGAAGAGAAAGATTTCTCTACCAAAGTACCAAGACAGGGGGGAAATGTGAGGCTGTCATGGCTAACGCCATGGCAGGCAGCCTAGATTAGGAGTAGGCCTGGTTTCCCGGGGTTACATAATTATCAGGCCTCCTGGAGCCAGCCAATCAACATATGCCTAGCCAGAGAAAAGGGAACCTATCAGGGGAAAGCTGAAAGCCCCACGTTGGCCCAACAAAAATTACCTTGCAACTGTGTAACCAATACGCTTACGCCCACTACCTACTGTGTAACCAATCCGATTGCGCCAACTACCTGCTGCTTATTTTGACCTAATAAATACCCAAGAGAACTGGGGCTTGGGGCCTTTTGTCCTCACACACCTGGTGAGGGCTGGAGACCCTGGCTCGAGTCAGTACTAAATTCCCCTATTGCGAGTTGCATTGTTTCGAGAAGTCTTCTTTCCCGACCGGGGACTCGGACTACAGGCAGAACAGTATGCTGTAATGTTCTTTATCTTTCTGGCTTACTTCACTCTGTATAATGGGCTCCAGTTTCATCCATCTCATTAGAACTGATTTAAATGAATTCTTTTTAACGGCTGAGTAATATTCCATGGTGTATATGTACCACAGCTTCCTTATCCATTCATCTGCTGATGGGCATCTAGGTTGCTTCCATGTCCTGGCTATTATAAACAGTGTTGCGATGAACATTGGGGTGCACGTGTCGCAGAGTTTTTATTTTAAAGTCTATTTTTTCTCTTATGAGTATTGATACCTCAGCTTTTTAAAAATTTCCATTTGCATGGAATGCCTTTTCCATTCCTTCACTTTCAGTTTGTATGTGGTTCTGAAGTTGGTCTTGTATGGACAGTGTATATGGATCTTGCTTTTCTATCCATCTATTCTATTTGTGTCTTTTGGATGGAGTACTTAATCCACTTACATTTAATTATTATTATGTATGTCCTTTTAACCATTTTCTTGTATTGTGTTAGTTTTTCTTGGTCTTTTTCTTCTCTTGTATTTCCCTCCTACAAAGTTCCTTTAGCATTTGTTGTGAAGCTGATTTGGTGGTTCTAAATTCTCCTAGTTTTTGCTTATCTGTAAGGGTTTGAATTTCTCTGTTGAATGTGAATGAGAATCTCACTGGATATGGTAATGTTGGTTGTAGGTTTTCCCCTTTATTCACTTTAAATATATCCTGCCATTTACTTCTGGCATGCAGATTTTCTGCTGAAAAATCAGCTGATAACCTTATGGGGATTCCCTTGTATGGTATCTATTGATTTTCCCTTATTGCTTTTACTATTTTTCTTTGTATTTGATCTTTGTTAGTTTGATTGGTATGTGTATCAGAATAGCCGTCCCTTAGTTGAAACTTTGTGGAAGTCTCTACTTCCTGGACAAGATTTCCTTTCCCATATTAGGGAAGTTTTCAACTGTAATCTCTTCACATATTTTCTCAGACCCAGTCTCTTTCTTTCCTTCTTCTGGGAGCCCTAGAATGCAAATAGTTTTGCATTTAATGTTGTCCCAGAGATCTCTGAGATGGTCCTAATTTCTTTTATTCTTTTTTGTCTATTCTGTTTCACAGCAATTATTTCCACCATTTTCTCTTTCAGGTAACTTGTCTGTTCTTTCTATATTCTGCTACTGATTCTGCACAGTGTATTCTTCATTTCAGTTACTGTGTTGTTCATTACTGTTTGTTTGTTCTTTAATTTCACTATTTTTTTTCTTTTATATCTTTTATATTCTCATTCCATACCTCCACTCTATTTTCTTTTTCTTTTTTATTTTATTTTATTTTTTATTAGTTGGAGGCTAATTACTTCACAACATTTCAGTGGGTTTTGTCATACATTGATATGAATCAGCCATAGATTTACACGTATTCCCCATCCCGATCCCTCCTCCCACCTCCCTCTCCACCCGATTCCTCTGGGTCTTCCTAGTGCACCAGGCCTGATCACTTGTCTCATGCATCCCACCTGGGCTGGTGATCTCTTTCACCATAGATAGTATACATGCTGTTCTTTTGAAATATCCCACCCTCACCTTCTCCCACAGACTTCAAAAGTCTGTTTTGTATTTCTGTGTCTCTTTTTCTGTTTTGCATATAGGGTTATAGTTACCATCTTTCTAAATTCCATATATATGTGTTAGTATGCTGTAATGTTCTTTATCTTTCTGGTTTACTTCACTCTGTATAAGGGGCTCCAGTTTCATCCATCTCATTAGGACTGGTTCAAATGAATTCTTTTTAATGGCTGAGTAATATTCCATGGTGTATATGTTATTTTCAAGTTCTTGGATCATCTTTATGATCATTAATCCAAATACCTTTTCAAGGTAGATTAACTATTTTATTTATTTGGTTTTGTGTGTTTTTATATTGCTCCTTCTGCAACATATTTCTCTGTCATCTAATGTTGTCTAATTACTGTGTTTGTGATCTCTTTTCCACAGGCTGTAGGGTCATAGTTCCTCTTGCTTCTGATGGGTGGGGCTTGCATATGCTTCCTGGTGGGAGTGATTAGAGCCTGCACTTTGATGGGTATAGTTGAGTCTTTTCCCTCTGATGGGCATGGCTGCATCTGGTGGTGTATTTTAGGATGTCTGTGAGTTTAGTATGATTTTAAGCAACCTGTCTGTTCATGGGTGGGGCTGTGTTCCTGTTTTGCTAGGCATGTGGTTGAGGTGTCCAGCACTGAACCCCAGAAAGCAGATGGATGGAGCTAGGTCTTGGTGTCAAGATGGAGAACTCTGGGAAAGCTCACACTGATTAATATTCCCTGGGGCCATGAATTCTCTCTTGATCCAGCATCCTGGACACAGTGCTCCACTCCAGATGCTCACTGCTTCGACCCTAGAAGCTCAGACCTGACCCGTAGCCTAGGAACAAAGAGCCAAGCAACCATGTGGGGCTGAATGAAAGGAAAACAAAACAAACAACAAACCAACCCCAAGACAAATAGTAAAAACAAAAACAAATACAGCCACAGCATAAACAGAAAAGAGACAATTCTTAAAACCGGTGGCAAAAACAAAATAAGTAAAGAAACAGAAAGCAAAATAAAACTAAAAAAAAAAAAAGATAATAAGAGTAACCAAAATAACCAAAAATGAAAACAAACAATAAAAACAGAAAAAGCAGAAACCAAACAAAACAAATCAAGGAAAAATAAAATAAGCACATAAAATGCTTTTTAAAAGATAAAAATAAAACAAAGAGCAAAAACAAAAACACAGACCAACAAAAGACCTTCAAGTTAGGCTTCAGCAGTACATAAACTGAGAACTTCCAGATGTAAAACCTGGGTATCTAAGAGGCAGAGGAACCAGAGATCAAATTGGCAACATCTGTTGAATCATGGAGAAAACAAAGCAATTCAATAAAAACATCTGCTTGTGCTTCATTGACTATGCTAAAGTCTTTGACTGTGGGGATCACTAAAAACTGTGGAAAATTCTTAAAGAGATGGGAGTACTATACCACCTCACCTGTCTCCTGAGAAATCTGTATGTAGGTCAGGAAGCAACAGTTAGAACTGGACATGGAACAATGAACTGGTTCAAAACTGGGGAAGAAGTACTTCGGGTTGTATATTGCCTCCCTATTTATTTAATTTATGTGCAAAGAACATCATGCAAAATGCCAGGCTGGATGCATCACAAACTGGAATCAAGATTGTCAGGAGAAATATCAACAATTTCAGGTATGTAGATGATACCACTCTGATGGCAGAAACTGAAGAGGAACAAAAGGGCCTCTTGAAGAGGTCAAATGTTGAGAGAGAAAAAGCTGGCTTGAAACTCAATATTCAAAAAACTAAGATCATGGCATCCAGTCCCATCACTTCATGGCAAATAGAAAGACTCAAAGTGGAAACAGTGACAGGTTTACTTTCTTGAGATCCAAAATCACTGTTGATGACTGCAGCCATGAAATTGAATGATGCTTGCTCTTTGGAAGGAAAGCTATGACAAACCTACACAATGTATTAAAAATAGGAGACATCACTTTGCTAATAAAGGTCCATATAGACAATGGGTTTTTTCAGTAGTCATGTAGGGATGTGAGAGATTGTCTGTGACAGAGGGTGATTGCTGAGGAATTGGTACTTTTGAATTGTGGTGCTGGAGCAGACTCTAGAGAGTCCCTTGGACAGTTAAGAGATCAAACCAGTCCATCCTAAAGGAAATCAATCCTGAACATTTATTGGAAAAACTGTTGCTGAAGCTGAAACTTCAATACTTTGGCCACGAGATACAAAGAGCCAAATGATTGGAAAATACCCTGATACTGGGAAAGACTGAAGGCAAAAGCAGAAGGAAGTTGCACAGAATGAGATAGATAGCTTCACCGACTCAATTGACATGAATTTGAGCAAACTCTTGGAGACAGTGGAGGACAGAGGAGCTTGACAAGCTGCAATCACGGGATTGCAAAGAGTCAGATAGGATTTAGTGATTGAACAACAACAGATGACCTCATTGTTGTTTTCTTTTGAAAATTAAGCATTGTTGTAGACAATGCACATATGCCTCACATTGACAATTTGTAGATTTTAATAGTTAATATTATGCATCAACTGTTTTAAGAAAAGTACTAAATGTGAAACATTATTTCTGAGTACCTGTGTGGATATTTCTGGATGAGAGTAGCATTTGTTCAGCCCCCTGAGAAAAGAAATTTATTTCCACAAAGCAGATGAGCATCATCTAATTCAAAGAGATATTCTTGATAGAACAAAATAGTATTAACAAAATAAAAAAAAAATTCTCTCCTCTCCTAGATTTGCGATATCTATCTTTTCCTACCCTTAGATATAAGTGCTCCATCTTCTCAGGTTGCAGACTCTGGGTCTTAGACCAACAATCCCTTGGGTCTGAACCCACTGACTTGAGACTAGGAGTTACACCCTAAACTCCTCTTATTCTCAGGCAAAAGCCCATTTATCACTGAATTTCAACACCACCATTCTTGGTTACTTCTTGCAGATGGCAGAATGTGGCACTTTTCTGCATCCATTGTTGTTCAGACACCCGGTCATGTCCAACTGTTTGTGATCCCATTGACTGCAGCATGCTAGGCCTGCCTATCACCATCTCCTGAAGTTTGCTCAAGTTCATATCCATTGCTTCCAGTGATGCCATCCAGTTATCTCATCATCTAACACCCACTTCTCATTCTGCCTTCAATCTTTCCCAGCATCAGGGACTTTTCCAAAGAGTCAGTTGTTTGCATCATATGATCATAATACTTGAGTTTCAGCTTTGGCATCAGTCCTTCCAATGAGTATTCAGGGTTGATTTCCTTTAAGACTGACTGGCTTGATCTTGCTGTCTAAAGGACTCTCAGGAGTCTTCTCCAGCACCACAGTTTGAAGGTCTCAATTCTTCAATGCTCCATCTTCTTTATAGTCCAGCTCTCACAACTGAAAGTGACCACTGGGAAGACCATAGCCTTGACTATATGGACCTTTGTCGTCAGAGTAATGTCTCTGTTTTTCAATACACTCTCTAGGTTTGTCATAGCTTTCCTGCCAAGAAGCAACACTTCTATGTCCACCTATAACTCCTATAAATTGGGGATTAAACTTGCAGTTTGGGGAGTTAGAAAGGATTCTCCTAGTTTGTTGGGTTGGTTAACTGATATGTGAATCAAATGATAACCCATTGTAAGGGAAATGGAAATCACCAATTTCACTTGGTTTAATAAATATGGAGGGACTCAAATAAAAGCTTGTGTGTGCTTAGTTGCTCAGTCATGTCTGACTCTGTGACCCCATGGACTGTAGCCCACCAGGCTCCCCTGTCCGTGGGGATTCTTCAGGTATTGGAGGGGGTAGCCATTTCCTTTTCCAGGAGATGTTTCCAACCCAGGGATTCAACCCAGATCTTCCTCATTGCAGGCGGATTCTTTATCATCTGAGCCACCAGGAAAGCCCAATAAAATAAAAGTTTCAGTTCAGTCACTCAGCTGTGTCTGACCCTTTGTGACCCCATGGACTGCAGCATGAGAGGCTTCCCTGTCCATCACCAACTCTTAGAACTTACTCAAACTCATGCCCACGTCGGTGATGCCATCCAACCATCTCATCCTCTGACGTCCCCTTCTCCTCCTGCCTTCAATCTTTCCCAACATCAGGGTCTCTTCCAATGAATCATTTCTTTGCATCAGGTGGCCAAAGTATTGGAGCTTCAACATCAGTCCTTCCAAAGCATATTCAGGACTGATTTCCTTTAGGATGGACTGGTTTGATCTCCTAAAAGCTTAGAGAGACTTAAATATTAGATTGCATCTGTCAATGAAGATCCATTCACCCACTGTGGGAGGGTCCACAAGACATATATTTTACAAATATACATAGATAAATAATGTTGGACATGGTGCCCTGCATCCTTGAAGTGTTTTAGTATTGCCTATCTCTGTAAGTAAGATCTCATAGTGGGGACTGTAGCCACTCAGTTGGAAAATCTAAACATAGTGGGATTGATTGGATTACATGGTGGCAGAAGCCAAATGGTTTTTTTTTATTCAGCTAAGATAGACAAAAGAAGGTATAATTATTTTAGTGGACAGCAAGTCAAAATAACAATCATAATAGTCGAACTTGCAGAGACCCCCCCCCCCACACACACAAACAGCTTTGGCTAGTGTGTTCTTAGAGGTGAAAAACAGATATCTTATTGAATTCTTCCTTGATCTGTATAAGCAGAACAAGTCTAGGTCAACTGAACAGTAGTCTAATGAATTATAAAATTGTGACTCTCAGTCCTTTCAACATTTTCTTGACTTGAGCCAATTTACTAAACTAAAGCCCCTTGAATGATTTGGAGATACTATTAAAATAAAAAAAATATTGCTAATCTTTCTTTCAGCCTTTCCCCAAAAGATGTACTGATTTTTATCAGGATAGTGTACTAGAGAAAAGAAAATAATTAGAACTTTCAAGGACTGTTGGACACAGTTCCGAAAAGACCTTTTATTCCTGGACACCCAAAATATCATTGTGACCCTCTAGTCAGATTGGGGTCAAGTAATCATTGGAATTTTAGCAAGTATTCAACTCAATATGTGTCAAGAGGGTCTCCGAACCCATACTTCTGTTATTTTCCCATTTTTAGAATGCATAATGGGGTGGAAACACTTCAGAACTAGCAGAATCCCCGTGTTGGTTGTCTGAACTTCATAGTGATTGATAGCTTATGGTTAGCAATGCCAGTATTCGTGGCCTCTGAGGGAGAAAATTTCATACTGGGACCCAAAAGATGCAGTCTCAGTCACTCAGAGTTTTGTGTAGCAAGGCTTTATTAGAGTGAAAAGGATAGAGAAAGCGTCCAGAAAAAGGCACTGAAAGGGGGTAGGAGAGAATCCACCCTCACTAGTTAAGAGGACATTATATACTTCTCAACTGGGTGCTGAGAATAGATATAAAGAATACCTCAAAGTTGTAAGAGTTCCACTAGACTCTTTCCCAAGGCATACATCCTAAGATAACTTCAGCACAAGATTAGCCAGGAAGAACAGGTTCTGAGCAGCGTGACTCTGGGTGAGATATATTGTTGAGAAACAGGTTCCCAGACAAGATTTGTCAGTTATAATCATTAACATAGAGTCTAAGAAAAGCATACCCATGAGTAAGATATATTGTGTTGTGTAACTATTAGTTATGGACCTAAAGAAAGGCTGGGTCCTCAGTGAGATATATTGTTGCAATACCAGTACAGGGCTTAAAAGAAATATGTCCTATATGACTAAGGCAAAAGAATGGATAAATGAATGTTTGTCTTCTCCTTCTTTAGGGGTCTTGGACTGCCTGCCTAAGCTTTAACTATCTTATGATGGCTTTTATAGTGGGAAAGGCCAAATGAAGGTCATTAGAGCTACCTCTCCCTAGGAAAAATCATTGCATTGTAGCATGGATTGCAGAGATTCATGCTACCTTCAAGGAACTGCATGATGAAAGGGTGGTGATTCCCACCAAATCTAAACTCAGTTCTTCCATTTAGACTGTATAACAGACAATTGGGTCTGAGAGAAAGATAGTGGATTTGACCAGTTTTAACCAGATGGTAGCTCCTACTGCAGCTGTTGTAGCAGGTGTCATTTTGTCTCATGAGTTATTGCTCTTTTGGAAATATTTTTTTCTCATAACTCTCCATAAAGCACACCGAAATGTTTTTTCCTTTCAGTTGACAAGGCCAGTGAAAGCCTTCACATTTCCACTTAAGAGGCATATTAACTCTAGTTATATGGTTTTACAGGAATCTTGATCACATTTCCTTTCCAAAATATGTCATTGGTTAATCACGTTGAAAACATTCTGTTGACTGGACCTAGTGAGTGCAAATAACAACTTTTCTAGAATCATTGATAAGACATTTGTGTGTCAAAGAATATGAAATAAATACAATTAAAATTCAGGACCTATTACCTCAGCTAAATTTCTAGGAGTCCAGTAATTTACAAATTGTCCAGAAACCCCTTCTAAGGTGAAGTATAGGATTTTTGCACAGGGTCCTTACTATAACAAAAAGAAGCACAATTTTAGTGGGCCACCCTGCATTTCTGAGACAAAAATTACTCATTTGGGTGTACCTCTCAAATGAGTAATTTACTAAATGACCAAAAAAATCTGCTAGTTTTGAGTAGGGTCCAAAACAAAAGAAGGCTCTGGAACAGGTCTAGCTTACTGTATAAGCTGTTTTATCACTGGGACATATATTTCAGAAGACCCAGTGATTCTGGAAGCTTCATTTGCAGATATTTTGTTTGGAGACTTTGTCAGCCCTTATAAGTAAAGCACAATGCAGTCTTTAAGGGTGTTTGTGCAAGGTGCTGCTATAATCCACAAATATCCAGTCTATTCCACTTTCAACAAGTGGAAAGTAGATTTGTCCTATTATTGAGCCTTGTTGTTGCTCAGTTGTGTTTGATTCTTTGGGAGCCTGTGGACTGCTGCCTGCCAGGTTTCCCTGTTCTTCACCATTTGAGCTTGCTCAAATTTATGTCCATTGAATCAGTAATGCCATCTAACCATCCTGTCCTCTGTCCTTTCCCCTCCTACCTTCAAGCTTCCCCAGCATCAGGATCTTCTCTAATAAGTCAGCTCTTCACATCAGGTGGCCAAGGTACTGGAGTTTCAGTTTCAGCATCAGTCCTTCCAATGAATAGTCAGGGTTGATTTCTTTAGGATTGACTGGTTTGATCTCCTTGCAGTCCAAGGGAATCCCAAGAGTTTTATCCAACACCAAAGTTTAAAAGCATCAGTTTTTCAGTGCTCAGCCTTCTTTGTGGTCCAACTCTCACACCCATACATGACTTATGGAAAAACCAGAGCTTTGACTATACAGACTTTGGTGGCAAAGTAATGTCTGTCTCTGCTTTTTCATGCACTGTCTAAATTTGTCATAGCTTTTCTTCCAAAGAGCAAGTGTCTTTTAATTTCATGGCTGCAGTCACCATTTGCAGTGATTTTGGAGACCAAGAAAATAGTCTGTCATTGCTTCCTTTGTTTCCCCATCTATTTGCCATGAAGTATTGAGCTCTAAGTGAAGTGAAGTTGCTCAGTCGTGTTCCACTCCTTGTGACCCCATGGACTGTGAGCTACCATGCTCCTCTGTCCATGGGATTTTCCAGGCAAGAATACTAGAGTGGGTTGCCATTTCCTTCTCCAGAAGATCTTTCTAACCCAGGAATTGAACCCAGGTCTCCTGCATTGTAGGCAGACGGAGACTGAATGCCTTAATCTTAGTTTTTGAATGTTGAGGTTTTTTTTTTAAAATTATTTATTTATTTTACTTTACAACATTGTATTAGTTTTGCCATACATCGACTTGAATCCGCCATGGGCGTACATGTGTTCCCCATCCTGAACTCCCCTTCCAATTCCCTCCCCATCACATCCCTCTGGGTTATCCCAGTGCCAACTTTTTCATTCTCCTCTTTCACTTTCATCAAAGGGCTCTTTAATTCTTCTTCACTTTCTGCCATAAGGGTGGTGTCATCTGCATATCTGAGGTTATTGATATTTCTCCCAGCAATCTTGATTCCAGCTTGTGCTTCATTCAGCCCAGCATTTCTCATGATATACTCTGCATATAAGTTAAATAAGCAGGGTGACAATATACAACCTTGGCATATCAAATGCTTGACCATGGGGCACTGAGTTACCATATGACTAGCACTGTTCATCATGGACTGAGTGTTACTCTTTTTATAAAGTTTGGAGTGCACTAAAATACTATATTTAAGTAAGAGTGTTACATATGTGATTGGGTAAGAGCATGTCCTGTTGGCACAAGTAAATCACATGAAGAAGAGGCCCAAATGCCTATGGTACTTACTCCTGCTACATAATTTACTCTGTCTCAAATGGCAATTATGACCTCATGGAAAACTTCTTTAGATCGTTGACAAAGAAGGAAAAGGCACTCTCCTTATTTAATGATAATTCTATGCAATATGAAGACACAGAATTTGGACAGCTACATCCATACATCCCTTCTCTGGAACTTTTACGAAAGATAGTAGTAAGGAGAAATTCTCCAGTGGGTAGAATGTCAAGCAGTTCACTTTGTTTGGAAAGAGAGATGGCCAGAAGGGCAATTATATGCTGATTCATGTTGCTGTTGTTGTTCAGTTGCTAAGTTGTGTCTTACTCTTTGTGACCCCGTGGACTGTAGCACACCAGGCTCCTCTGTCCACTATCTCCTGGATTTTGCTCAAATTTATGTTAAGTTGATGAGGCTATCTAACCATCTCATCTTCTGCTGCCCATTTCTCCTTTTGCCTTCAATCTTTCTTGGCATCAGGATCTTTTCCAATGACTTGATTTTTGCATCAGGTAGCCTAAGTATTGAAGATTCAGGTTCAGCAGCAGTTTTTCTAATGAATATTCAGGGTTGATTTCCTTTAGGATTGGCTGGTTTAAATCATGCTGATTCATGATTTATGGCCAATAGTATGACTTGGTGGTCAGGGACTTGAACATGATTAGAAATTGGTGACCAATGAATTTTGGCAAGAAGTAGGTGACTACAATTCTCTCAGTGAGCAAAATAACATAAAATATGTGTCTATGTTGTGTGACCTCAGCAGAGCCATACTTCAACAGTTAAGTGGATAGGAGAAATATATACAGATACCAGTCAACCTCTTTCCAGAATGCCTGTCATTACCCAAAGGGCTCATTAACAAAGTGGCAATGATAGTAGGAATGAAGGTTATGTAAGGGCTCAACAATGTTGATTTCCACTCATCAAAGCTAAGTTTCCAAAATGACAGCAGCAGGCAGCAATACTTCATTCCTGTTATAGGTTTTCTGACATGTTTAGTCAGGTACCAGGTGCCAAGTTGGTTACACTGGACTACTTCCATCATTGAATGGCTTGTGCTTTGTCTTTACTGAAATATACACTTCCTCTGGATATAGGTTTGCCATCCCTTCATGCAATGCCTCAAATAAAACAACCAACTATGCATTTATAGAATGCCTTATCTGTTGTCATGATACTCCAGATAGCGTTGTTTCTAATCAAGAAACTAACTTCTAATCAAAAGAAGTGCAGCAATAGGTCAATGCACATAGAATTTTCTGGTCATAACATGTTCCCCGCCATTCTGAAGCAGTTGATTGATAGACTGGTAGATAGACCTTTAAAAGATTCAACTACTTAATCGATTAGGTAGGCATACATTGCAGGGCTCTAGTAAGGTTCTCCAGGCAGTTGTGCATGCTCTGAATCACTTTCCAACATATGGTGCTGTTTCTTTTATATCCAGGATCACAGGTCTAGGAATCTGACATGGAAATGATACTAGCACAATATTTGCTCTCAGTCTGTCAAATTTATGCTCTGCTGCCTAGAGATGGTAGCTTCAGAAGATGGAATACTTCCATCAGGAGGCAAAACAGTGATTCATTTGAATGGAAGTTGGATGGAAGTGATTCATTTGAATGGGAGCCCACCTAGCCACAGTGGCCTCCTCATACTTCTGAATTAACAAGCATGAAGGGGATTTGTATACTGGCTAGGGTGATTTATTCTGATTACTGTCAGAGAAAGCCCGAAACCAAACAATAGGTTAGTAAAAAGAGACTTACTTGAACTATAGGATAAGAGAGTTCTCAGTATTGAACCAAGTTCAATTCTGAGGATATAACTGTGCAAGTAGGAATTTATAGAAAAGAATCCTGAGGGAGTAGCAGAAGAAAAATTACTAGAAAAAAATCATGTGATGTAAGGGGATTTTGGTTAATTTAATTCTTGATCAAGTCATGTTAGCTTTCCCAGACATCACCTGGTGGATGGTGCAGTAGGAGAAACCTGATTAGATATAGGAAGTAATCATACCTGGAGGATTAGAGACCCTTCCTAAACTGCCTTAGCAGGGTTCTAGCTAAGGATGTTACAAGGGAGTGCACAGATAGTCCTTGAACAGTTTTCAGGAGGCTGCTTCATATTTTCTGTTCATAATCTGTCACTATCAGAGGGATATTGGAAAACTACTACACGACAGAAGTAAGAAAAGTATGTTTGGAATGCAGAATATACATGTACTACATCATTCCCTGTGATTAAGGTCAATGTAAGCTATAACTCTATCCAAGCAGGACTAGTAATGAACCACAGTATTTAGAAATTAAGCTTTGTATCACACTACCAGGTAAATAACTATGACTGAGATGCTTTCTAAGGTAGAGGGAATATAGAATCTGTAGTAGAAGATTGTTATAAGTGACAGTGACCCAATAGGTTGCTAGCTTTAACTGGGAGCTAGAACAAGAGAAAACTCTGCAGAAGGCCCAGCATGGGATGCAAGCTATTCTGTCATGCAAGTCATTTATTTCAGCAGGCCCAATGGTTCTAGAAGTTTCATTGACAGATTTTTTAGAGCTTTTTTTACTCCACATATGTTTTAGGTTTTGGACAAGACACTGATCTCATCTACAAATATTTACTCTAATTAAGAGAAATAACTTTTTTTTCCTTTCTTTATATTCTTTTCCATTATAGTTTACTGTTGTTGCAGTTGTTCAGCAACTGAGTCATGTCCAGCTCCTTGTGACCCCATGAAGTACAGCACACCAGGCTTCCCTGTCCTTCACTATCTCTCTGAGTTTGCTCAAACTCATGTCCATTGAGTTGGTGAAATGCCACCCAATCATCCTATCTTCTGTCATCCC
The DNA here is from genome assembly GCF_033118175.1 of Dama dama. Classification (NCBI taxonomy): domain Eukaryota; kingdom Metazoa; phylum Chordata; class Mammalia; order Artiodactyla; family Cervidae; genus Dama; species Dama dama. The sequence continues at coordinate 10,855,627 of NC_083693.1, read as the reverse complement.
CTTCTCCTCTTGCCATCAATCTTTCCCAGCATCAGGGTCTTTTCCAATGAGTTGGCTCTTTGAATCAGGTGACTAAAGTATTGAAGCTTCAACTTCAGCATTAATTCTTCCAACAAATATCCAGGGTTGATTTCTTTTAGGATTTACTGGTCTGAACTCCTTTATGTCCAAGGGACTCTCAAGAGTCTTTTCCAGTACCACAATTCAAAAGCATCAGTTCTTTGGTGCTCAGCTTTCTTTATGGTCTAACTTTCACATTTGTACATGACTACTGGAAAAATCATAGCTTTGACTATATAGACCTTTGTTGGTAAAGTGAATGTTTCTGCATTTTAATGTTCTGCCTAGGTTAATTATATATAAATAAGAGACATGTAAGAGACATGTGGTTACCATTGAGTTCATTTCTGTTTAAAAAATAAGGATGTTTGTGTCATATTTTAGATTCCACATATAAGTGACATCATATGGTATTTGTCTTTTCCTTTGTGACTTAATTCACTTAACACGACAGTCTCTAGGTTACTGCAAATGGCATTATTTAATTCTTTTTTATGACTGAGTAGTATTCCATCATGGAGAAAGAAATGTCAACCCACTCCAGTGTTCTTGCCTGGAGAATCCGAGGGACGGGGGAGCTTGGTGGGCTGATGTCTGTGGGATCACACAGAGTTGGACATGACTGAAGTGACTTAGCAGCAGCAGCAGCAGCATTCCATCATGTGTTTGTATATATTTACATGCCACATTTTATTTATTCATTCATTTGTTGATGGACATTTACGTTGCTTCCATGTCTTGTATGTGCATGCTCAGTTGTGTCCAACTCTTTGTGACCCCATGGATTATAGCCTGCTGTGTTCTTATGTCCATGGGGATTCTCCAGGCTGGAGTACTGGAGTGGGTGGCCATTTCCTCTTCTGGGGGTCTTCCCAACCCAAGGATTGAACCCATGTCTCCTGAGGTACTTGCATTGGCAGACAGACACTTTAATCCCTGAGCCACCTGGGAAGTAAGAAGAAGGATAACAACTATTTAAGAACAAGATATCACTGGGAGAATTTAATATAGTGATAAATCTGAGGCACTCTTTTGCTCCACAGAAACGAAGACAGATTCTACATATGTCTTGGTATACCCAATGACCATTCTGCCCCTACCCCATCCCAGGACAGCACATGAGGAGGTTTCTACTGAACATCCAGTTTCTCGGTTAAGAAAAGAGAAACCCAAGGCACAGTAAAACCTCCCCAGCATTTTGGGTCACCTTATGGAATCCTCTACTCTGATCTTGCAACATAGGGATTGCAGGAGCTCAACTATTGGAAATCTGACTGTGATGGAGAAGAGGGTAAGGGATTGAAACAGCCAGCGCACAGGTGTTGTCAGACTGAGTCCACACCTTCCATGTCCAAGTAGTAATCCCAGTCCGTGGCTTTGCTCATCTGCAGAAGCAAATCAGGGGCATACTCTGACCAGGGAACTTAGCAGGGTGCAGATCTGCCTGATTCAGATCAGATGAGAAGTTTTACCAGCCCTAGAGCTTCACTTGCACATGTCCAGGAAAGGAGATGAATCACAGCCCAACTGCTGTTGCAGATGATTTTCTAGCCTCATCTAACTAGATGAGCTAGTGACAACTCCTGGGAGTAATATGGCTCCATGGTGCTCAGGTCAAGAAGTGGGTGGGCAGGGTTGACTGTCCCCAGAGCAAAGCCAGTAATGAGTATGAAGCTTGAAATAGGTAGTGAGATGAATTCATAGCCAAGGCTGAGGGTGACTGCCAGTTTCTTCCAACAAGATAGCCTAGTTGGGAAAATGAGACGAGCATAAAGCAGCCTGTCCTCCTTCTGCCCAGGCAAGGAAGCTGTGACATACCCTGTGGAGAGCGTCTTTCTGACCCATATGACAAACAGGGCGGTAGCAAGCCTTGAAAGCTGTGCAGCCTTGTGGCACTCAAGCAAAGAGGAGAGTAGGTGGGGCCTGTAGTTTACAGAAAAAAACCACTGTTCCTGTTTGATCAGGAAACTTGGGGAGCAAGACTGCTTTAGCCAAGATAGCATAGAGCCTGGATTCGGAGCTGCTTCTCCCCTTGGCCAGGCAGAGACTCTAATTCACAGCCCCACTCATTTTAGAATATAGCCTTCAGCCTCTCTGATGAGATAATTTAAACAGAGAACAAGGGAAGCTGCCTAGCATATTCAGCATCTTTCCACATGGTGCCATTTGAACAGAGCATACCCCATGGACTTCCCCACTCTGCAGGGTAAAACCAGCAGCCTCACCTCACCAAGACATTCAGTGCACACTCTGGTCTGACTTGAGTCCCCAAATAATGATCTGTACAGGGCCTGGGTTTTGTCCTGCTGTCCTGCCAGAGCAGGGAAGCTAATTTGTAACTTGTTTCACTACTGAATATAGTATCAAGTCCCGGCCAGTAAGCCTTACCAAAGAATCCAGCAAATGAAGATCTATCCTACAGCCTTATTTGGGTACAAAACAAAGCTGGCCAGTCATATCCAATGGTTCCCATTCAGTGACACATCCCCATCCCCATCCTCAGAGCTTTGCTTCATCCCCAAATATGCCATAATTGCAAGACCCACCTGCCCATGACATTACCAACAGACACATATAGAAACCCAGACTTACTGACTGGTGAAGCAATGTCTCTGTCCAAGCAAATCTGTAAGGCCTGGAAGAGGACCCTGATTACTCAAATGCACAGATACAATGTAAGAAATCAAGAATCATGAAGAATCAGATAAATATGACATACCAAGGGAAACTAGTAAAGCTCTAATAACTGACCATAAGGAAATGGAAAACATAAACTGTTAGACAGATAATTCAGAATAACCTTCTTAAGGAAGTTTTTCGTTTTCACAGAAAACTAAATGAAATTAGGAAAAGAAATAATGAACAAAATGAGAAGTCCAAAAAAGAAACAGCAACCATAAAAAGAAAACAATACATATCCTAGAATTAAAAATATAATAACTGAATAATTCAATAAAGGGTTTCAAAAGCAGACTCATGAAGAAGAATCAGCAATCTGGAGGGTAGGACATTGGAAATTATCCAGTCAGAAAAACAAAAACAAAAAAGAATAAAAATGAAAGACAAAGGCCTACAGAAATTATGGGTCATGATGAAAAGAAATGGTATTTGCATTTTGGGAATTATAGAAAGAGAAGAGAAAGGGACAGAAAAAGTATATTTAATGCAGCATTGGCTACAATTTTCCCCAAACTGGAGAGATAAATGAATATCCAGACTCAAAGGATCTCAAACAGGGCTACACTGAGACATATTATAATTAAACTATCAAATGTAAAGGACAAAAAAAAAAAATAATAGCAACAAGAGAAAATGGAGAAGCCCCTTCCCTCACAGGCAGGGAGATTAGTTGGGACAGAAGGGCAGCTTTGGGGGCCTAGAGGAGAACACAACAGCCAGTCTTGTGCAGACAGGCAGCACAGAGTAAGAGCTACACAAATGGTCCACAGCCCTGCAAACCCCAGCTTGAGACAGGGTCCACCTGTGCACATGGGGGCTGGGTGCTGGAATGTGGAGACTGGAGAGCAGGACCATGAAGGGCACTGCAGTCAGCTGTGAGGAGGCAGTCTGAGGGGATGGGAGTAAGGAGGTCTGCAATCGGGAATGCTCAGAGAGGAAGCCCAGACTGCCACAGAAGCCAAGTGCCATTGCTGGGTGACACAAAGGGCAGGGCTGCCATTGCAACTTCTCCACATGGACAACCCTCGGCCATCACAGGCAAACGGAGGGCTCCAGCTAGACTCAGCATGCACACCCTCACCATCGTCACCACTGTCCAGCCCCCACACCAACTGAGCAACCCACTTGCCCTTAGCACCGCCTCTCCCCTTTCTTGCCTAACACGCTTATGTGTTCCAGGAATGTCCGGAGCAGACTCTGGTGGGAGGACCGCACAGAGAAGTGGGGCTGAAAACACAGTTGAGCCCCTGAGGCCATGTGACTAAGGCAAAAGAGCTAAAATACCTCCTCACAGCTGCACAAACTTCAGAGTTAGCCCTCTGCTGATGGCTTCCTTAATTCAGTGTCCTCTAAACATCCAAAAGAACAACAAGTGCTCCTAGAGCTGGGATAGCTCTGGGTTTAGCAGCAGTGAGCTTTGTGGTGGGGCCTGGGCCAGAGAAAGAGCTGTCTCCATAGTTCTACAGCATATCCAGGTGTACAACTACTGCAGTACTGGAACATGACCTCAGTGGATCTGTGCTGGTAGCCTGATGAAAACAATGCCAGAAAGTCATGGGATAAACTGCCAGAATACTCACAGTTAAGGTGGAGCCAAGACAGAAGTGCCAACAGCTATATACTTCGTGAGGATGCAGAACTGGCAAAAAGGGACATAACAGAGCACATTCACAGATGAATAGTCCCTTAGGAGATAAACTTTGTGGCTTCTCTCCCAGTAGGAGTGCTCCAATCCTGCCTTCCTTGCACTGCAGATCAGAAACATGGCTAAGAAACAGAACTGGGGACATCTACTCCATCACTGAGGGAGCCAATCCTACCCTTGACAAGGCAGTGACAACCACAGAGCAAGGTGGAGACTCCACTCAAAATCCTAGGTAAGCTCTGCTCACCATGACACCAGGCAAACCTCCTAACAAGGTGATAACACCACAAGCCTCCAGACCAAATCTACCCAGCAGGGAGCAGAAACCAAAAGCAAGAGGGACTACAGTCCTGCAGTCAGCAGATAGGAGACCACAGAAAGTCAGACAAAATGAGATGACAGAGAGATATGTTGCAGATGAACGAGCAAGATAAAAACCTACAAGTGCAACTAAATGAAGAGAAGATAGACAGTCTACCTGAAAAGGAATTCAAAGTAATAATAGTAAAGATGAACCAAGATCTCAGAAAAAGAACAGAGGCACAAATAGAGAAGATGCAAGAAATGCATAACAAAGAATTAGATGAACTTAGGAACAAACTGTGATGAACACTACAATAACTGAAAGGTAAAATACACTAGAAGGGATCAATAGGAGAATAACTGAGGCAGAAAAACTGATAAATGGCGTGGAGGCCAGGATGGTGGCAACTGCTGCTGTGGAATGGAATAAAGAAAAAAAAAATGAAAGGAAGTGAGGACAATTTAAGAGACCACTGGGACAGCATTAAATTCATCAACATTCAAATTATAGGGGTCCCAGAAGAAGAAAAATATAGAAAGGGCCTGAGAAAATATTTGAAGAGATTGTAGTTGATAACTTCTATAACATGGGAAAGGAAATAGTCACCCAAGTCGAGGAAGTCCAAGAGTCTATTCCAGGATAAACCCAAGGAGGAACATGTCAGTGCACGTATTAATCAAACTAACAAAACTTAAGCATAAGGAAAAAAATTTAAAAGCAACAAGGGAAAAGCAATAAATAACATACAAGTGAGTCCCCATAAGTTTATCAGCTGATCTTTCAGCAGAATCTCTGCAGGCCAGAAGGGAATGGCATAATATATTTACAGTGATGAAAGGGGAAAATGTACAAGCAAGAATAATCTACCCAGAAAGAGTCTCATTCAGATCTAAAAGAGAAAACAAAGTAGTACAGAGAAGCAAAAGCTAAAAGAAATCGGCATCACAAAACCAACATTACAACAAATGCTACAGGACATGTTCTAGGCAGGGGAATGAGAAATACAAGCAAACACACAAGAAACTACGCAGACAGAAACACAGAAAAGAAACAGCTACACAAACATAACACTAATGATGGTCACCAAACCACAAGAGAAGAAAGTAAAAGAGAAATGTAAGAAAAAAGGCCTACAAAATTAAAATGAAACCATCAAGAAAATGGCAGCAGGAAGATACATGTCAATAATTATCTTAAATATAAGTAGATTAAGTGCTCCGAGTAAAAGATATAGGCTGGTTGAAGGGATAAAAAAACAAGACTGTATATATGCTGCCAAAAACAGACCTACTTCTGACCTAAGGACACATGATGACTGAAAGTGAGGGGATAAAAAAAGATATTCCATGCAAATGGAAATTGAAGTAACACTGGAGCAGCAATATTCATATTTGACAGAATAGGCTTTACAATAAAGACTGTTATAAGAGACAAGGAATGCCATTATATAAGGATCAAGGTATCAATCCAAGAAGTTATAACAATTATATATATATATACGAACACCTCAATATATAAGGTAAACACTTCCAGCCATAAAAGGGGAAACCCACCATAACACAATAATATCGGGGAGTTTGAACATTCATGTACACCCATGAACAATCATCCAAGTAGAAAATTAATAAGGAAACACAAACCTTAAATGACATATTAGACCAGATAACCTTAATTGATGTTTATAGAACATTCCATCTGAAAGCAGCAGAATACACTTTCTTAACTGCACATGGAACATTCTTCAGGACGGATCACACTCCGGGTCACAAATTGAAGAAAACTGGAATCATACTGACCATCTTTTTTGACCACAGTGCTATAAGATTAGAAATCATTTACAAGAGAAAAACTGTAAAAAACACAAACACATGGAGGTTAAAGAATATGTTATTAAATAACCAATGGATTACTGAAGAAATAAAAGAGGAAATTTAAAAATACCTTGAGATAAATGACAAGAAAAACACAATGATCCAAAGCCTATGGGATGCAGCAAAAACAGTTCTAAGAGGGAAGTTTTTAACAGTAAATTCTTGCCTTAAGAAACAAAAATATCAAATAAACAACCTAAGCTTATACCTAAAACAATTAAAAAAAAGATCAAACAAAACCCAGTTAGTAGAAGGAAAGATATCATAAAGACCAGAGCAGATATAAATGAAATAGAGATGAAGAAAACAATACCAAAGACCAATGAAACTAACAGCTTATTCCCTGAAAAGATAAACAAACTGATAAACTTTAGCCAGACTCAATAAGAAAAAAAAAAAAGAAGACTCAAATCATTAAAGTTAAAAATGAAAAAACAGAAGTTATAACACATGCCACAGAAATCAAAAGGATCATAAGAGACTACTACATGAAACTACACACCAATAAAATAGAAGACCTGGAAGAAATGGACAAATTCTTAGAAAAGTACAACCTGCCAAGACTAAGCCAGGAGGAAACAGAAAATATGAATAGACTAATTATAAGTACTGAAATTGAAACTGTGATTCAAAAACTCCTAACAGACAAAAGTCCAGGACCAGATGACTTCTCTGATGAATTCTACCAAATATTTATTGAGAGGTTAAAACCTACACTTTTGAAACTCCCAAAAACATGCAGAGGAAAGGACACTCCCACACTCATTTTTCAAAGGCAACATCACCCTGAGACCCAAACAAGACAAAGATAACACAAAAAATATCACAGGCCAATATCACTGATGAACACAGACCCCAGTATTCTCAACAAAATACTAGCAAACTGAATCTACCAACACACTAAACAGTTCATGTGCCATAATAAAGTGGAATCTATCCCAGGGATGCAAGGATTTTTCAATGTCTGCAAATCAATCAATGTGAGGTTATTCTCATAAAAAAATCAAGAATAAAACCATATGATTTTCTCAATAGATACAGAGAAAGTTTCTGAAAAAAAATTCAGCACCAATTTATGACAAAAAAACCATATGATTTTCTCAATAGATACAAAGTTTCTGAAAAAAATTCAGCACCAATTTATGACAAAAAATCTTCAAAAAGTGAGCATAAATCTACCTCAAAATAATAAAGACTATATATGACAAACTCACAGCAAACATCATTTTCAAAAGTGAAAAACTGAAAGGATTTCCTCTGAGATTAGGAAGAATAAAAACAAAGATATCCACTCTTGCCATTTTTATTCAATATAGTTTTGGAAGTCTTAGCTGCAGCAATTAGAGAAGAAAAAGAAATAAAACAAATCTCAATTGGAAAAGAAAAAGTAAAACTGTCACTGTTTGCAGAGGACATGATACTGTACATTAAAAATATCCTAAAGAGGCTATCAAAAAATTATAAGAACTCATGAATGAATTGGTAAAGCTGCTGGATATAAAATCAATACACATAAGTATATTGCATTCTTATACAATAACAATGATAGATTAGAAAGAGAAATTAAGGAAACAATCCCTGAAGGGATCTTCAAGATAGTGGAGGAGTCGTGGTGATCACCTTCCACCACACAAATACAACAAAATATATCTACATGTGGAACAATACCTACTGAATGCTGGTAGAAGACCTCAGACTTCCAAAAGGGCAAGCTGATCGCCAATATAAATAAGAAAAAAAAAAGAGACAAGGGAATTGGGACAGGACCTGTGCCTCTGGGAGGGAGCTGTGAGGGAGAAAAAGTTTCTGAACACTAGAAAACCTCACTCAGTGGTGAGAGCAGGAAGGCATCAAAATCTCAGAGGCGAGCACACTAAGAGGTGTGCAGAGGGCAAAGCAGAGAGAATTCTGCATAGAGACCAGCAGCTCCCAGACTATGACACTTTCCTGCCTGCCCACTGGCACGGGTGTGGAATAGGTGCTGAGGCTCAAGCTTTGGAGAAAACTAGGGTTGACTGCTATGAAGATGGTTTGAGGGGACACAGCTGAATCAGTCCAGGAAGAACCCTGGGCTTGTCAAAGAGACAAGAGACTCTTGTTGCAGGGTGGTGAGGGGAGGCACAGGCCAAGAAAGGAGCTTCTAACACCATGTGCTCACAGCTGGCAAGGCACTGCCTATGTGAGCTCCAGAGGTGGTGCAAGTCTCAGCTGCTATCTCCAACCACAGAGGTGGGTGATTGACTGCTACCACTGCCACCGAGCTATGAGCAAGTGCAGGTCATTGTCCATGGCTTCCAGGAAATCTGTGCAGCCTGGCACTGCAATCAAGGGCCAACTCCTCTGGGAAAATGCACAGTTGCCTCAGGCTGTAGCAACTTCCTTTCCAGCCTCTGCTGCTGCAGGAACTCCTTACACATTCCAATTGTGTAAGGAACTCCTCAGACATCCCTACCTCTCCCCAGGCTGAGAGAGCAAGCTCATCCTATGCTTTCACCACCTCCTGTCTGGGCAGGGAACAGGTGCAGGAGGGCAGCATAGAAAGGGAGGTGAGAGTACAAAACCAAAGCTATGTGACCAGGGGCCATGTGACTGAAGAGGAACGGACTTCTCACGTGCAGCTGAAAGAGCAAAAGATTAAATCCCCACAGTTGGCTTGGTAAGCACTGCGTCTGTGGAATATCTGAACAGACAAGTGTTCCCACATTTGAGGCTGTGAACTTTGGGGGCAACTGTGGACTTTGGATACAAGTACAAGCTAGAGTAAGTCCAGGTCAGAATTTGAGCTGGCCCCACAGTGTCAACGGCAGGTCCAGAGACCTTCCTAGAAATAATGGAGGACTTCCTAGATAGGCAGATTGGCTGGAGCTTACTGTGAGGGCAAAGAGAGTGACAGATGAGGCCACAGGAAAATTTTCTTCCTACTACAAGTCTCTCCCCCTTTCTCAAAAATACACATATTCTTTTTGTTTTGTCCTATTGTTATTCACTTATTGTTATTCATTTAATTTGTATTCAGTTTTTTATTCTTTTACTTTAAATATGTTTTCATTTTTTTCCTATTTCTATTGTATTTTTTAATTTACTGCATTTTCCTTGTTTTTCTTTCTGTTCTTTGTTTTATCTTTTTAAATTCTATCTTACATTTCTCTCTCTCTTTTTTACTTCCTTGCTGTTTCGTATTTTTCCTTTTGTTTTAATCTGTTTTGTTCTTACATTTTTTCTATGATCATATTTGTCTGCTTGTTTTATGCTTTCTTTGCCTTTTACAGTTTACTTTCTGTGTTTGATTTTCTTTTCTTTTTTTTTGTTTTTGCTAGTTTAGTTTGTAGTGTTTGTTTTTATTTAGGGATTACTGGTTTGCTCTCTTCTTTACTGTTTTCTCTCTTTTTTTTCTTTCTCTTCATGAATGTGAGTGTGTGTTTCATTTTGTGTTTTTGTCTGTTTAGTTTTAAAACAACTTTTACCATTTGTCTTAGGGTTTTGTCTGCCCATTTTTGTTTGGATCCAACCAATGGCCAGCAACCTCTAGTACTGGAAAACAGGAACAAGTCCCCACTGACAGGAAGCCTAGCCAAAGCACTGATCCAATGCCATCCACTGGGAGCAGACTCCGTTTGTAAGAGGAATTATGACCCTGCAGTCCATGAAAATCAGAACGCAAGCACAGTAAGTTAGATGAAATGAGAAGACAGAGAAACACACAGCAGATGAAGGAGCAAGGTAAAAACCCACACAAACAAACAAATGAAGAAAAAGTAGGCAGTCTACATGAAAAAGTATTCAGAGTAATGAGAGGAAAGATGATCCAAAATCTCGGAAATACAATGGAGGCATAGATAAATAGAATGGAGGCATGGATCAAGAAGATACAATAAATGTTTAACAGGGACATAGAAGATTGAAAGAACAGGCGACCAGTGATGAACAACAGAATAAGTGAAATTGAAAACACACTGGGAAACAAATTAGAATAAATGAATAAATATGCACCCCATATAAAACCACCTCAATATCAAATGCTACCAGCAATAAAAGGGAAAACTGCCAGTAACACAATAATAGTGGGGGACTTTAACACCCCACTCATATGAATGGACAGATCATCAAGACAGGAAAATAATAAGGAATTGAAAGTCTTACATGGCACTTAGATCAGTTGGACCTTATTGATATGTAGAGGGCATTTCCAATCAAAAGCAGCAGAATACACTCTATTTTCCTAAAGTGCACATTGATGAATCTCCAAGATAGATCACAGCTTAGGTCACAAATTAAGCCTTGGTAAATTTAAGAAAATTGAGATGGTATTAAACATCCTTTCTGACCACAACATTATGAGATTAGATATTAATCACAGGGGAAAAACTGTAAAAAATACAAAAATATGGAGGCTAAATGACATGCTTCTAAATAACCAAGAGGTCACTGAATAACTCAAAGAAGAAATTAAAACAAAACTAAAAATAAATGACAACAGAAACAGGACAACATAAAACAAATGGGGTGCATCAAAGCAGTGCTAAGAGGAAAGTTTATAGCCGTAAAAAACTACCTCCAGGAAAGAGAAAAACATCAAACAGTCAATTAGATGGTTAGGTGTAATATCACACCTAAAGCAACTAGAAAAAAGAAAACAAAGTTACAAAGAAAGTGATAAAGATGAGGACGGAAACAAATTTAAAAAAATGAAATCAATAGAAAAATCAATAAAACTAAAAGGTGGATCTTTGAGAAAATAAACAAAATTGACAGATCACTAGCCAGACTCAGCAAGGAAAAAACAGAGAAGCTAAAATCAACAAAATTAGAAATGAAAAAAGAGAAATTGAAACAACAATACAAAGGATCATAAGTGTGGCAAGTAGTTGCTTACTGCAAGGAACTATATGCCAATTAAATGGGCAACCTTGGAAGAAGTGGAAAAATTCTTGGAAAACTACAAGCTTCCAATAATGAACCAGAAAGAAATAGAGCATATGAACAGAAAATCACAAATACAGAAATTGAGACAAACTGCTGCAAAAATCTTCCAAAAATAAAGGCCAGTGATACATGGCTTCACAAGCAAATTCTATCAAACATTTAGATCTAACACCTATCCTTCTCAAACTTTTTCTGAAAAATTCCAGAGGAAGGGATCACTCCCAAACCAATTCTACCAGGCCACCATCACCCTGATACCAAAACCAGACAAAGATATCACACACAAAAAAGAAATTACAGGCTAAAATTACTGATGAATGTAGATGAAATTCCATCCAAAATGCTACTAAATAAAATCCACAACATATTAAAACGGTCATGCACTGTGATCAAGTGGGGCTTATCTCAGGGAGGAAGGGTTTATAAATATATGCAAATAAATCATTGTGATATACCACATTAGCAAATTGAAAGATAAAAATGATATGAATAGCTCAACAGATGGAGAAAAAGCTTTCAACAAATCTCAAGGCCCATTTAAAATAAAAAGCTATCCAAAAATGGGTATAGAAGGACCCTAACTCAGCATCATAAAAGACATACACAATAAACCCACAGCAAACATTATTCTCAATGGTGAAAAACTGAAAGAATTTTCTCTAAGGTTAGAAACAAGACAAATGTAAACATTACTGCCACTATTATTCAATATATTGTGGAAGTCCTCAGCACAGCAAAACAGAAGAAGAAGAAGAAATAAAACTCTCACTTTTTGCAGATGACATTATACAATACATTGTTGTCTGTTTCAATCTCTCAGTCAAGTCTGACTATTGATGACTCCATGGACTGCAGGACAGCAGGCATCCCTGTTCTGAACTATCTCCTGGATCTTGCTCAAACTCATGTCCATTAAGCTGATGATGCCATTCAACCATCTCATTCTCTGTCAACCCTTTTTCCTCCTGCCCTCAATCTTTCCCAGCATTAAGGTCTTTTCCGAGCTGACTCTGCATCAGGTGTTCAAAGTACTGGAGCTTCAGCTTCACCATCAGTCCTTCCAATGAATATCCAGGGTTGATTTCCTTTGGGATTGACTGGTTTGATCTCCTTTCTGTCCAAGGGACTCTCAAGAGTCTTCTCCAGCACCACAGTTCAAAAGCACCAACTCTTCAGTGCTCTGCCTTCTTTATAGTCCAACTTTCACATCCATACATGACTACTGAGAAAACCACAGCTTTGAATAAATGAACCTTTGCTGGCAAAGAGATGTCTGCTTTTTAACACACTGTCTAGATTTGTCATAGCTTTTCTTCCAAGGAGCATGCGTGTTTTATTTGCTTGACAGCAGTCACCGTTCACAGTAATTTTGGAGGCCAAGAAAATAAAATCTGTTATTATTTCCACTTCTTCCCCATTTATTTACCATGAAGTGATGGGACCAGATGCCATGGTTTCATTTTTGGGATGCTGAGTTTTGAACCACCTTTTTCACTCTCCTCTTTCATGTTCATCAAGAGGCTCTTCAGTTCAAAGCATCAACTCTTTGGCTCTTTACCTTCTTTATGGTCCAGTTCTCACATCCATACATGATTAGTGAAAAGGCCATAGCCTTGATTATATGGACATTTGTCAGTAAAGTGATGTCTTTGCTTTTTAAAACACTGTCTAGGTTTGTGAAAAGTTCCCTGTCAAGAAGTAATCATCTTCTAATTTAATAAATGCTGTCCCATCTGCAGTGATTTTAGAGCCTCAACAAAGGAAATCTGTCACTGTTTCCACCCTTTCCACTTCTATTTGCTATGAAGTGATGGGATCAGATGCCATGATCTTCATTTTTTTTTTTTTTTTTTTTTTTTTTTGATCTTCATTTTTTTAATCCTGAGTTTTAAACTGTCTTTTTCACTCTCCTCATTCAACCTTATCAAGAGGTTCTTTACTTCCTCTTCACTTTCTGCCAATATAGTGATGTCATCTGCATATTTGAGATTACTGATATTTCTCCTAGCAATCTTGATTCCAGCTTGTAACTCATCCATCCTGGCATTTCCCATGATGTGCTCTGAGTGTAAATTAAATGAACAGGGTGACAATAAACTCCTTTCTCAATCCTGAACCAGTCAGTTTTTCCACACAGGATTCTAATTTTTGCTTCTTGACTCACATATAGGTTTCTCAGGAGACAGGTAAGATGGCCTGGTATCCCCATATCCTTAAGAGTTTTCCACAGTTTGTTATGATTCACACAGGTAAAGTCTTTAGTGTAGTCAATGAAACAGAGGTAGATATTATTCTGAAATTCCCTTGCTTTTTCTATGATCCAGTGCATGTTGGCAATTTGATCTCTGGACTTTTCTAAACCTGGATTGAACATCTGGAAGTTCTCAGTTCACATATGCTGAAGTCTAGCTTGGAGGATTTTAAGCCTAACTAGTATGTGAAATGAGGGCAATCCTCCAGGGGTTTGAACATTCTTCAGTACTACCCTTCTTGGGAACTTGGATGGGGATTGACCTTTTCCAGTCCTGTGACCACTGCAGGGCTTTCCAAATTTGCTGACATATTGACGCAGAACTTTAATAACATCATCTTTTAGAATTTGAAATAGCTCTGCTGGAATTTCATCACCTCCACTAGCCTTAATGGCAGTAGTGTTTCCTAAGGCCCACTTGACTTCACACTCCAGGATGTCTGGCTCTGGATGAGTGACCACACCATCATGGTTATCCAGGTCATTGAGATCTTTTTTCGTGTGTGTACAGTTCTATGCGTTCTTTCCATCTCTTCTTGATCTCTTCTGCTTCTATTAGGTCTTAACCATTTCTGTCATTTATTTTCCCCCTCTTTGGATGAAATGTTCCTTTGATATTTCCAATTTTCTTAAAGTGATCTTGAGTGTTATTTTTCCTGTTGTTATCCTCTATTTCTTTGCATTGTTCATTGAAGAAGGCCTTCTTGTCTTTCTTTGCTATTCTCTGGAACTCTGCATTTAGTTGGGTATACCTTTCTCTTTCTGCCTTTCTTTTTGCTTCTCTTTCCTCAGCTATCTGTGAAGCCTTCTCAGACAACCACTTTGCCTTCTTGCTTTTCTCGTTCTTTGGGATGATTTTGTTCACTGTCTCCTGTACAATATTAGAGACCTCTCTCCATAGTTCTTCAGGCACTATGTTTACAAAATCTAATCCCTTGAATCTATTAGTCGTCTTCACCATATATTCATAGGAGATTTGATTTAAGCAATACCTGGCTGGCCTAGGGTTTTCCCCACTTTCTTTTGTTTAAGCCTGAATTTTGCTAGGAGGAGCTGATGATCTGAGACACAGTCAGCTCCAGGTCTTGTTTTTGATGACTGTATACAGCTTCTCCATCTTCGGCTACAAAGAATATAATCAATCTGATTTCAGTATTGAACATTTGGTGACGTCCATGTGTAAAGTCGTCTCTTGGGTTGTTGAAAAGGTGTTTGCTATGACCAGTGTGTGTTTTTTTTTTTTTTTTTTGGCAGAATTCTGTTAGCCTTTGCCATACTTCATTTTGTACTCCAAGGTCAAATTTGCCAGTTGCTCCAGGTATCTCTTGACTTCCTACTTTTGCATTCCAATCTGTCTATAACTCTTCAAATTAATGCTTACTATTTTTCTCCCATCTGACTTGACATCCTAGCGAACTGGAACTTCCCTTTTCCTGAATCTCTGTAAGTTGAAGTTGCAGGCCTAGCTAAAAACCTCAAGTACATCTCCACAAATGATCTTGTACGGGCAAACTTCATGTCTACTGCTATGTGTATCACATAGAAAGTTCAACAGAAAATAAAAGCCATCACTGTAGGCACTCAAACTACAAATGAGGAAATTCACTGGATAATCACTGCTGTCTGTACTCATCACCTAAATATGCTTTGAGGGCAACATCAAGAATTATTCTCAACAGGCTTCCTTATGGAATCAGAAAATGTGGTTTTATATTAATATTTGTTTTCTGTTATTTTCATAGAAACCCACCTCATTAAATATTTCATGGCCAGCACCTGAAAGCATATCTATTATGGAATATCAACAGATAACTTAGCAGGTCTTTAATGAATATAGGTGACTGAGAAGAAACAAACTATATTATTTTAAGGAAAGAAGAATGTCTCTTCATTCTTTTGAACAAAGAATGGATGGACATCAGAATTGACCCTGGTTCAATCCTGAGGGCTCTTTTGCCCTATTCCAATAGTCCTGAATAACTCTGTTTTTATCATTTTAACAATTGTGTAACTATAGGTTCTCTGCAACAGTAATCACAATCAATCACTCTAGGCAGCACCCAAACTCTCTGCTGTGCATGTTGATTCACAGGCAGTAGGAGCCCAGTGTGACTAGGTGAGTCTTAATATCCATCTGGGGGAACCACTGTTTTGTCTCCTAGGGGAAGCAGACCTTCCTCTGTATCTAAGAATTCAAAGTCAACAGAGCATAAAGATAAGGGAACAAGAGCAAAAATAACACATTTCCCTTTCCACTTCTTGGCTTTTAGATGCATGAATCCTGGATAGAAGAAAACAGCAACATACTGGATGCTGATTCAGAACATGTACAACCTACTGGAAAATCTTGGTAAAGCCCTGCAACAAATATACTCTCATCTGGCTCTGTAAATGAGCCTTCTAAAGTTCCTTCTACCATTCTATCAAACAAGCTGCTTCAGATGGTGGGAAATGTGATATTACCAGTGAATGTCAAGTGCATGGGTCCATTATGACACTTCTTTTGCTATGAAGTGAGTTCACTTATTAGAAACAGTGTTGTGCAATATGCCACAACAGTGGGCGAGACATTCTTTAAGTCCATGAATGACGTTTTTGGTAGTAGCTTTACAAACAGGTAAGGCAAATGTGCAACAAGTTAAATGTCTATTCCAGTAAGGAAAAAAAAAATGCTGCAGTTTCCATGAAAGAGGGATCCATTGTAATAACCATGGTACAAGAATACTGGTTTATTTTCATAATCAGTGCACACCTTTGTCTACCAGTGCTCTGGCTACTACTGGAAAGAGTCATTACCATCTTTAAATCTAATCAGATTAGAGAGTAGACTCCAGAAAACCCAGAAACAATCAGAAAAATCATCCTTAAAATTCTCAAGGTTCCTCAGGGACCGCTCTTGGAACCAAAATCTATATTTGCCAGAATTCTCCAGTAAACTCAAACCAGTAGGAGATGATGATAATAATAGACAGACAGACAGATCTAAGAGGATATTTATCATAAGAATTATTTCAGGTGTTTATAAAGGCTGAGTAACTCCCAATTTTCCACCTACATTTTGGAGAACCAGGAATGCCTATGGAATAATTTAGCAAAGTATATAGGCCTAAGAAGGAGGAGAGTTGATAGTGTAATTCCTACTTCCAAATCAAAGACCTCAAAAGTAGTGAGCAGCTGGTATAATTTCCAGAGTCTAAAGGCACAGACCAGAAACACATGTCCAAGTGCAGGAAAAATTGGATGCCTTAGCTCTAACAGAGGAGAGAAAATACATCTCTCATTTTTTTTTTTTTTGTTCCATTGGTCACCTCCATCTGGATTGGGTGAAGCCTGCCCTCACTGAAGAGAGTGAATGTCTTTACAAAGAATACTGAAACAAAGGCTACTATCCACAGAAACACTCTTACAGACACACTCAGGAATGCTTTTACCACATACCTTACTTCCTTAGCCCTATCAAGTTAACTATCACAAGTCCACCCATTCCCAACTTGACATCTATACTCAATGTCTTCAATTATACTTAATTCATCATACAAAGACAGCAATGACATCATGATTCTGCATAACAAGATAAAACATCTTATGTATAACCAAAAACAGTCACCTCTTCCCCAGAAGAGGAAGTAAGTCCTTAAACGACACTTACTATTGTCCGATATAGCAGAAAAACAGTTATGTCATGCAATTAACAATACTTAAATACTATGATATAATGTTAGAACATCTCATGTTGAATGATAAGGGAATATGTGAAGATAGAAAACAAATGTATATATTTAATATATGTAAGTGTGCATGCGTGTTAAATCTCTTCAGTTGTGTCCAACTTTTTGTGACCCAATGGACTGCAGTGCACCAGGCTTCTCTGTCCATAGGATTATCGAGGCAAGAGTAGTGGACTGGGGTGCCGCGCTCTTCTCCAGGAGAGCTTCACCACCCGGGGATCTAAGACACATCTCTTCCATCTCCTGCATTGGCAGGTGGGTTCTTTACCACTATTGCCAACATATATACACAAAGAGGCATCTTAAAGAAATATTCATGATAATTATAATCCTCCTTTCAGTAACAAGTACTAGATCAAAGCCAGTATTTACACTACCTCTTCTACTGTAAATTCTGTATTCCCTTTGTCTCAATAAGCACCTGAATTACTCTTTAACTGAGGGTGACCCAAACTTTCATTCCGAAACTTTTAGTTTCGGGTCACTACTAGACCTGTTTATATCAAGTTTTTTATCTTTTATTGTTGACCTTAACCACAAGATGTGGTAACACTAAGAGAAACCTTAAGGGATATCCTGAGCTCCAGACATATTACTCCCAACTTCCATTGCTGAGTCCACTTTTCATCTGATAGTGACACAGATTCTTTGCTTCACCAGACTTTAGTATTCTCTTCACACAGTTCCCACCACTTTTTTCTTTTAATGTAAACATTTAAGAAACACTATGAAGGACAGATGTGAATTCAAAAAGCAAAGATAATAGAAATAAAATCTACTGGAAGAAAAAACAGCAAGGAGAATACAGGAAAGCTATTATACATCATTAGTAAAACATCAAGTCTATAAAAGAGTGTAATACCAATATATAAATGCAAAACATAATGGTACATTATGTGAAAAAGAAAAAGATCAGTACCTGATACAGACAGGCAGTCAAGGGAACCAGGGTGGAGCTCGTTGGGCCTGGTCTCCGAGGCAGCTGGTATTGTTCTAACACTTCCCTATGCTGGGTAACCTGACAGCTATGGGGCAGGTAGTAGGGAGCAGAGACCTGTGAAAATAGAAAAAAATGATCCAGAGGAAACAATCTTTACCAGAGAAATACAAGTTTAGATGATTAGTGTAAAAATAGGGCCTTTGCAGGGTCAACTGGATGAAAAATCTTGGGGAGTGGGAAGGTGCTTTTCTCTTGGTTTCTCCAAGGATTGTTCCTGAGCTTGCATCAGACCCAGGCAGGAACCCACTTACTCTTCATTATCTTCTCTAGGTCAAGGTCAAGGAGAAGTTCCCATAGCCCAAAGTCTCTGCACTTTGGCAAGGTTTTGGATAGCTTAGGTAAGATTTCACTTTTTCTTTGAAACAATTTCTTGGGTCATTTATTTGTAGTTTTCTCAATCACTGATGACCCCAACAGAAACATTAGGGTAAGTGCTGCTCACAGTAATTAAATATGTTTGCCCATGAAGGCTGCAGACAACATTGGTGAGGGCTTTGGTCCCAACAGCCCTTTCTACTTGTTTGTGTGCTGGTGTCCAAGGTGACTCCTTTCTGCATGGGAGGTCAGTGTGCTGAGCAGAGAACACTGACGTGCTTCAGTTCAGTTCAGTCGCTCAGTTGTGTCCGACTATTTGCGACCCCATGAATCGCAGCACGCCAGGCCTCCCTGTCCATCACCAACTCCCAGAGTTTACTCAAACTCATGCCTATCGAGTCGGTGATGCCATCCAGCCATCTCATGCTCTGCCTTTCTCTTCTCATTCTGCCCCCAACCCCTCCCAGCATCAGGGTCTTTTCCAATGAGTCAACTCTTCACATGAGGTGGCCAAAGTATTGAAGTTTCAGCTTCAGCATCAGTCCTTCCCATGAACACCCAGGACTGATCTCCTTTAGGATGTACTGGTTGGATCTCTTTGCAGTCCAAGGGACTCTCAAAAGCCTTCTCCAACACCACAGTTCAAAAGCATCAATTCTCCAGCGCTCAGCTTTCTTCACAGTCCAACTCTCACATCCATACATGACCACTGGAAAAACCATAGCCTTGACTAGACAGACCTTTGTTGGCAAAGTAATGTCTCTGATTTTTAATATGCTGTCTAGGTTGGTCATAACTTTCCTTCCAAGGAGTAAGCGTTTTTAAATTTCATGGCTGCAATCACCATCTGCAGTGATTTTGGAGCCCAGAAAAATAAAGTCAGCCACTGTTTCCACTGTATCCCCATCTATTTGCCATGAGGTGATGGGACCAGCTGCCATGATCTTAGTTTTCTGAATGTTGAGCTTTAAGCCAACTTCTTCGCTCTCCTTGTTCACTTTCAGGAAGAGGCTTTTTAGTTCTTCTTCACTTTCTGCCATAGGGGTGTTGTCATCTGCATATCTGAGGTTATTGACATTTCTCCCGGCAAGCTTGATTCCAGCTTGTGCTTCTTCCAGCCCAGCATTTCTCATGATGTACTCTGCATAGAAGTTAAATAAGCAGGGTGACAATATACAGCTTTGACGTACTCCTTTTCCTATTTGGAACCAGTCTGTTGTTCCATGTCCACTTCTAACTGTTGCTTCCTGACCTGCATACAGGTTTCTCCAGAGGCAGGTCAGATGGTCTTGTATTCCCATCTCTTTCAGAATTTTCCAGTTTATTGTGATCCACACAGTCAAAGGCTTTGGCATAGTCAATAAAGCAGAAACAGATATTTTTCTGGAACTATTGCTTTTTCGATGATCCAGCAGATATTGGCAATTTGATCTCTGGTTCCTCTGCCTTTTCTAAATCCAGCTTGGACATCTGAAAGTTCATGGTTCATATATTGCTGAAGCCTGGCTTGAAGAAGTTTGAGCATTACTTTACTAGCGTGTGAGATGAGTGCAATTGGGCGGTAGTTTGAGCATTCTTTGGCATTACCTTTCTTTGGGATTGGAATGAAAACTGACCTTTTCCAGTCCTGTGGCCACTGCTGAGTTTTCCAAATTTGCTGACATATTGAGTGCAGCACTTTCACAGCATCATCTGTTAGAATTTGAAATAGCTCAACTGGAATCCCATCGCCTCCACTAGCTTTGTTCGTAGTGATGCTTCCTAAGGCCCACCTCACTTCACATTCCAGGATGTCTGGCTCTAGGTGAGTGGGAGTGATCACACCTTCATGATTATCTGGGTTGTGAAGATCTTTTTTTGTACAATTCTTCTGTGTATTCTTGCCACCTCTTCTTAATATCTTCTGCTTCTGTTAGGTCCATACCATTTCTGTCCTTACTGTGCCCATCTTTGCATGGAATGTTCCCTTCTTATCTTTAATTTTCTTGAGGAAATCTCTAGTCTTTCCCATTCTGTTGATTTCCTCTATTTCTTTGCACTGATCTCTGAGGAAGGTTTTCTTATCTATCCTTGCTATTCTTTGGAACTCTGCATTCAAACAGGAATATCTTTCCTTTTCTCCTTTGCTTTTTGCTTCTCTTCTTTTCACAGCTATTTGTAAGGCCTCCTTAGCCATTTTGCTTTTTTTCATTTCTTTTCCATGGCGATGGTCTTGATCCCTGTCTCCTGTACAATGTCAGGAACCTCCATCAACTCCAAAAACTAAACACTTTGTAACAAAGAAGTTGGGTGTTCCTTTAGGCCCATTTGTTCACTCCTTGCAAAATCCTTAGCAAGAACACAGTTAAGTCAGCCAGCCAAGAGCCCATTACCTTCCATGTCTGACCACCCTCCACATCCATCAGCTGGATTACAACTTTCAGCAAAAATTCTATTAATTAGCCGGAAGTTCCTATATCCATTAATATTTCTTCTTAGTTATTTTCCACTCACTGACTCTCACATGGCTCCCTGGCTATCAGTTTCCACTTTCCACTGTTGTATTTGGAATTGAACCCGCTCTATACTGAGCTTTCTTTTTCCGTCTTTCAACAGTACTAAATAGATATGTTTTGAACACTTTAATATCTATCTATGATTTTTCTTTGACAGGTACAGGACTGCAGCTTGGATACAGTCAATCTGGACTCTCAATCTTTGGAGTCCAGACTACTCACACAGAATGCTAAGTGCACACTTTTGAAGACTTGATCTTCACTCCTGACTGATGATCAGGGATCTTTTAGTGAGTTCAACTTATAAATGCTCCCTGCTGCTAGTAGGGACAGATGTTGGTTCTTAAAAATGAAGTGCACTTTAGAAAGTAGTTTAGAGTTCCAGATAAAGAGAAGCTTGTGTATAGTGCTGGGTTTCTCTGTTTCTAGAACACAGGCAGGTACAAGTTGGGTTGGAGATCAAAGTTATCTGTTCAAAAGTATCAAGGTACCATTAGTTAAAAATATGGGAGCATCTCCTTGGACTGAAAATCCTCTTCTTGAACTCCTCCCGAAATTGTGTTCTGCCACCTCTGTGTTTCCTTTCTTGTTGGCATGATTTTACAAAGGATAACTTGAAATTTTAGTGGCATTTTTAGGACATTTAAGGTTTTTCCCCTACTGGCTTCTCTAAAACCTGCCCCTTCTCATCGGGGCTGTAACTGCTTCCTTCTTTTATTGCTTTGGATCTTCCCTCCAGTTCCTTTCATCCTTTGACATGTTCTACTTCAAACCACTACCTCCTCCGTTTTCCTGGCAACATTGACAGACTTATCCCACCTCAGCCCCTCCACTTCCTGCAGTCACTGGAACTTTACTCCCCCCCTCGCGTTCTATGGAAGGCTCTCAAGGGACTAAGGTATCCCTTTAAGAAACCACCTGAGACTGAATAGAGAACGAAAGGCTATTTGAAAACAGAACTAAATGTTTTACCCATTCAGATGGGGTCTGGAGACATCTGAGAGCTCACAGTCAGTGATGTTAAATTGAGTTCATAGCTGCCATCAGACTATATGTCAAGCAGAGCAAAAGAACATCTTCAAAGTAGTCTCCATAACAATTCAGATGAAAATAATAAGTAGAGATAAACCAGTTTGATTATATCACTATGTTTTACTGACCCACAGCTAGAATTTACAATGAAACTTTAAGATTTCTGTTGGCGTGCCTATATGTCTATATATGTTTATGTGTGTATGCACACACAGATGTCAACATATAATGGCATTTTTCTACATATGGGCATTACTAAATTAATTTATAAAATCCAATAAAGGAATTATATTTAAATATATTTAGAAATAAGTGAGCTATTATATAATTAGGCATTCCTAAAACTATATGAACTACAGGAACACATTCAATTTTTAAAAGTTCCCATGACCTGGGATAATGTTTGGCAGGTAAAACTAGATTTCAAAATTGTTGGTAAAGTAAAACAGGCATAACTTTTAAGTTGTCAGTGTTAAGTATAATGCAAACACTCTATTTTTTTCTACTTCTTTTACTAGTTAAGCATAAATTATGTTCACTAGATGTTTAGGATTATACAATAGAACTATAAATTGATCCTAAGACAAAATGTATATTAAAAATGAATTGCTTGATGCATATCAAAAACAGTAGGTAGAAAAAAGATAAAAAAGGAAAGACAATATGAATAAATGTTTACATTAATTGTTTTTGATATTTGTTACTTGCATAATATGTCACCACCTCAAAATTTAGGATAATGTAAGATTATTGTTTAGTTCATGAAATTTTCATTATAAAATCAAACATGATTGTTAACCAGAAGAGAATTAAATAGATGCAACCATATAAAATGCATAAATGAACATTATACTACATGTATTTTATGTTTAATATGATATAACATGTACTATAACCATGTTTTTCATACTTATGTTTTATAATAATTATGCTCATAAATGTCCACATGAAAATAGTTTCACAAACTTATTTGGCAACTTGAACTTTAAAGCTATATGACCCTAGGAAAAAAAAAGGATATTCACTGAATATCTATATCATTTCCAAATAAAATAATACATGGAAATTTACCTGCTGCACATAAGTTTATCTCCTTGGCATCTTGTTTTCATAAGGGTTAGAAAATCTAAATACTTTTAGGTCTATTAATAAACATCAGAAGTATACTTGGAAAAGATACATGCACCTCAATGTTCATTGCAACACTATTTGCAATAGCCAGGAAACCTAAATATCCATCAACAGAGGAATGGACAAGGGAAACAAGATGATGGAGGAGTGGGAGGATGTAGAGTTCATCTCTCTTCACAAATGCAACAAAAATATATATCTAAAGATGGAACAATTCTTACTGAACACCAGCTGCACACTAGCAGACCTTGGACACCAGGAAGGACAAGAAAGATACTTGCATATCTTTCTTGAAATAAAATGAAAGAAAGAAGGGGAAAAATAGAGGAGAGGAAGCAAGATGGGATCTATGCTTGCACTTCTTGGGGGGAGCTGAAGCAGAGTAGCTAAATCAAATCCCTTATGACTATACAGTGAGAGTGAGAAATAGATTTAAGGGATCAGATCTGATAGACAGAGTGCCTAATAAACTATGGACAGAGGTTCGTGATATTGTACAGGAGACAGGGATCAAGACCATCCCCATGAAAAAGAAATGCAAAAAGGCAAAATGATTGTCTGAGGAGGTCTTACAAATAGCTGTGAAAAGAAGAGAAGTGAAAAGCAAAGGAGAAAAGGAAACACATTCCCATTTGAATGCAGAGTTCCAAAGAATAGCAAGGAGAGATAAGAAAGCCTTCCCCAGCTATCAATGCAAAGAAATCAAGGAAATCAACAGAATGGGAAAGACTAGAGATCTCTTCAAGAAAATTAGAGATACCAAGGGAACATTTCATGCAAAGATGGGTTCAATAAAGGACAGAAATGGTATGGACCTAACAGATGTGGCAAGAATACACAGAAGAACTGTACAAAAAAGATCATGACCCAGATAATCATGATGGTGTGATCACTTACTGACAGCCAGACATCCTAGAATGTGAAGTCAAGTGGGCCTTAGAAAGCATCATTATGAACAAAGCTAGAGGAGGTGATGGAATTCCAGTTGAGCTATTTCAAATTCTAACAGATGATGCTGTGAAAGTGCTGCACTCAATATGTCAGCAAATTTGGAAAACTCAGCAGTGGCCACAGGACTGGAAAAGGTCAGTTTTCATTCCAATCCCAAAGAAAGGTAATGCCAAAGAATGCTCAAACTACTGCACAATTGCACTCATCTCACACGCTAGTAAAGTAATGCTCAAAATTCTCCAAGCCAGGCTTCAGCAATACATGAACCGAGAACTTCCAGACGTTCAAGCTGGTTTTAGAAAAGGCAGAGGAACCAGAGATCAAATTGCCAATATCTGCTGGATCATCGAAAAAGCAAGAGAGTTCCAGAAAAACATCTATTTCTGATTTATTGACTCCACCAAAGCCTTTGACTGTGTGGATCACAATAAACTGGAAAATTCTAAAAGAGATGGGAATGCCGACCACCTAACCTGCCTCTTGAGAAACCTGTATGCAGGTCAGGAAGCAACAGTTAGAAGTGGACATGGAACAACAGACTGGTTCCAAATAGGAAAAGGAGTACGTCAAAGCTGTATATTTTCACCCTGCTTATTTAACTTATATGCAGTGTACATCATGAGATACGCTGGGCTGGAAGAGGCACAAGCTGGAATCAAGATTGCTGAGAGAAATATCAAGAACCTCAGATATGCAGATGACACCACTCTTATGGCAGAGAGTGAAGAGGAACTGAAAAGCCTCTTGATGAAAGTGAAAGAGAAGAGTGAAAAAGTTGGCTTAAAGCTCAACATTCAGAAAACTAAGATCATGGCATCTGGTCCCATCACTTCATGGCAAATAGATGGGGAAACAGTGGAAACAGTGTCAGACTTTATTTTAGGGGGCTCCAAAATCACGCACTTGGTGACTGCAGCCATGAAATTAAAAGACATTTACTCCTTGGAAGGAAAGTTACGACCAACCTAGACAGCATATTAAAAATCAGAGACATTACTTTGCCAACAAAGGTCCATCTAGTCAAGGCTATGGTTCTTCCAGTGGTCATGTATGGATATGAGAGTTGGACTGTGAAGAAAGCTGAGCGCCGAAAAATTGATGCCTTTGAACTATGGTGTTGCAGAAGACTCTTGAGAGTCCCTTGGACTGCCAGGAGATCCAGCCAGTCCATCCTAAAGGAGATCAGTCCTGGGTGTTCATGGGAAGGACTGATGCTGAAGCTGAAACTTCAATACTTTGGCCACCTCATGCGAAGAGTTGACTCATTGGAAAAGACCCTGATGCTGGGGTGATTGGCAGCAGGAGGAGAAAGGGATGACAGAGGATGAGTTGGCTGGATGGCATCACCGACTCAATGGGCGTGAGTTTGAGTAAACTCCGGGAGTTGATGATGTACAGGGAGGCCTGGTGTGCTGTGATTCATGGGGTCACAAAGAGTCGGGCATGACTGAGTGAATGAACTGAACTGAACTGAACTAATACATGGATGTGGAATACAGGAAAAAATGGTGTAGATGAGTTTATATGCAGAGCAGACATAGAGACACAGAAACAGAGAACTCTATTCAATATTCATTGGTGACCTAAATGGAAAGGAAATCCGAAAAAGAGTTGATATATGGAGAGCATATCTGATTCACTTTGTTGTACAGCAGAAATTAACACAAAATTGTACAGCAACTATACTCCAATAATTAAAAAAAAAAACACAGAAGAGTTGGTAAAGAAAATGTGGCATGTATATACAATGAAATATTACTGAGCCATAAAGAAGAACTAAATAATGCCATTTGCAGCAACATGGATAGACCTAGAGATTGTCATACTGAGTGAAATAAGTCAGACACAGAAAGACAGATAACATATGATATTGCTTATATGTGGAATCTTAGAAAAATGTGCAAATTAACTTATTTACAAAACAGAAGTAGAATCACAGATGTAGAAAACAAACTTATGGTCATCACAGGACAAGAAGGGGACTAACTGGGAGATTAGGATTGACATAAAGACAGTATTTTTTTTGACATAAATACAGCACTGTTTTGCTGTGCTGTATACCTAAAACTGAAAGATCATTGTAAATCAACTATACCCCATAAAATTTAAGAAAGAAAAATGTGACTTTGAAAAAGTCATATGGATGGACGAATATCAGAATGGTTACGCTAAGTGAATGGCTATGCTGAGAGAGTCAGCTCCTAGGCAGGTTGATAAGTCCGGGATCCACAAGAAGGAGAAAGGGGTCTGGAATTCTCAAGGAAGAGAAGAGAACAAACATCTTTTTGTTTTTGTTTTTTTTCCTCTACATTCCTTAGTCTTAGTCACATAAAACTTTTTTTCCCCTTTAAGCACAGAACTGATGATAACACATCAAATAACTCAGTTTAAACTCTGTACTAAGGATTATATAACAGCAATGTATCTATTTGAGGACAGCTTCTCCTTCCTGAAAACCTTCTGGCTAATCCTATTATCTTAAAATGTAAACTATGGGAGTGAGTCTAGTAAGATCTTTACAACCTTGAGACATTCTTTTGATTTATTGTAATAACTTATGAAAAAATTATATAACTCCCTTGTTAACACTAGCGAGGGGGGCATTATGTCTATGTCAGAATCTCTTTTGTCCCTTTTTATACTTTAGTAGAACTCTGCTACACAAAAGCTCTTGAGTGATCAAGCCTGGTCCCTGGTCCTGAAGCTAAATCTTCTTTGGAGATCATGAATCCAACATCGTTCATGGTAAGCTATCAATGCTATGTATCAAGCATACAAAAAAGAACACAGTGTGTGATCCTATTGATATAATTTTAGAAAATGCAAAAAAATCTACAGTGATGGAAAGTATATCAGTGCTTGCTTGGGGATGAGATGTCAGCGAAGGGCAAAGAGGAGGGATTGTCAAGGGTCACAGTGAAACTTTGCAGGGGAGGAGAGTATTAATAGCATAATCATTGTCTTGAGAGCAGTGATGATTTTCTGAGTATATAAGCCAAACTTTTAAAATCAAGAATTAATCCCATGCAAAAGAGCATATACCTCTAGAAAATTATGAAATGATATAAATTTGCTACAGAATGACACTATTTGGCCAAAGTTAACAACTGTTTACTTCCTAGTTCTCTATGTAAAAGAACATGACCAGTGTTGAGAAAGTATCAACATATATAAATGAAACTATAGGACTAATATGATAAAGAAAAACCAAAACTCTGTAGGCATGGAAAGCAAGATTTGTTTTTAACAAGAAGAGGTATGAAGGATGTGTTTTCATTAAGGAAAACAATGAGTAATTTTATCCTAGAGTGACTAGTTAATATTCCAGAATATGAATTAAAATGATTAAAATGGAATGGGTATTTTTAAAATGTTGTAGAAAGACTGTGGGAAAAATCCTGAATAGGAATTTTATAATCTATGATCAAATCTGGCTAATGATGAATGGATTTATTTATGTTTTTTAAAACTTAGCTTTAAGAATAATACTACATTGATGTGAAATCAGAATTTAGTTTTGTTACAGAAATGAAGTTTTCTTAAATTTCAGGTCTACATTGAGAAGAAATTTAAAAAATGTTTTCCTTTACCTTTTACATATTGTGCCTGGCAAACCAAGATTTTTTGTCTTAAATTTATTTTGTCTCCTTCATATTGTCTTTATCATTCCTTTGATTGCTTAAGAAAATAGAGCTGTCTCAACAGTTAGAGAGCTACATTTTTTTTTTTTTACAGCTATGCCATTTCCTGCAATTCCTCTGGTTACTTGTCACTTTGGTTAAATACATAACTAAGTGCACTTTCACAGTTTCCTGTGATACTATTTAATGAAGTGTTCAAACCTATTGATATTATTGACAATGTCTCAAAATCAATATTAAAGGGAGACTTTTTACTTCAAACTGATGTGAGATTCCCCAGAGTGCCATTGGAAAGTCTCAAAGGATTTGTTTCTTACTTTGTAAAATGGAGATGCTAAAATAATTTGGTTACTTAGTATGTTAAATTATGTGGGAAATGCTATCAAATAATAGAGATGATAAACTTCTTAGGTTATATGAGGTGGATAAACGTTTCTGATACAGGTATTCCAGAAATTGTATGAATTTCATAGAAATCTGTCAAAACCCTCATGGTCCAGTTATGTTAAAATGCTGCAACAAAGGAAACTATAAGCAAGGTGAAAAGACAGCCCTCAGATTGGGAGAAAATAATAACAAATGAAGCAACAGACAAAGGATTAATCTGAAAAATATACAAACAACTCCTGCAGCTCAATTCCAGAAAAATAAATGACCCAATCAAAAAATGGGCCAAAGAACTAAACAGACATTTCTCCAAAGAAGACATACAGATGGCTAACAAACACATGAAAAGATGCTCAACATCACTCATTATCAGAGAAATGCAAATCAAAACCACAATGAGGTACCATTACACGCCAGTCAGGATGGCTGCTATCCAAAAGTCTACAAGCAATAAATGCTGGAGAGGGTGTGGAGAAAAGGGAACCCTCTTACACTGTTGGTGGGAACGCAAACTAGTACAGCCACTATGGAGAACAGTGTGGAGATTTCTTAAGAAACTGGAATTAGAACTGCCATATGACCCAGCAATCCCACTTCTGGGCATACACACCAAGGAAACCAGATCTGAAAGAGACACGTGCACCCCAATGTTCATCGCAGCACTGTTTATAATAGCCAGGACATGGAAGCAACCTAGATGCCCATCAGCAGGCAAATGGATAAGGAAGCTGTGGTACATATACACCATGGAATATTACTCAGCCATTAAAAAGAATTCATTTGAATCAGTTCTAATGAGATGGATGAAACTGGAGCCCATCATACGAAGTGAAGTAAGCCAGAAAGATAAAGACCAATACAGTATACTAATGCATATATATGGAATTTAGAAAGATGGTAATGATAACCCTGTATGCAAAACAGAAAAAGAGACATAGATGTACAGAACAGAATTTTGGACTCTGTGGGAGAAGGCGAGGGTGGGATGTTTCAAGAGAACAGCATCAAAACATGTATATTATTTAGGGTGAAACAGATCACCAGCCCAGGCTGGATGCATGAGACAAGTGCTCAGGCCTGGTGCACTGGGAAGACCCAGAGGAATCGGGTGGAGAGGGAGGTGGGAGGGGGGATCGGGATGGGGAATACATGTAAATCCATGGCTGATTCATGTCAATGTATGACAAAAACCACTACAATATTGTAAAGCAATTAGCCTCCAACTAATAAAAATAAATGGGGAAAAAAATAAAATGCTGCATGCCATGTAAATAACTAGTTGTCTTTATACAACAAGCTCTCATAAGAAATTTAATCATGGTCACTTAACAGTCACAGATAGTCAATGGTTTGTGTTGATTTTTTTGTAAAAGTTTTTAAGGTTCATTACAGGCAGGAATCCTCCATGTTGGCCTAATGTGACCAAATTTTAATCCATGCCACTGGACTGAGTAATAATATCCAGAAAGCATGAAGACATTAATGCCACCAATCACACAGAGTAAGAAATAATTCCATGTAAATGAATGAACTGACAAGGAAAATTATAGTGTTTTGGACATTTGGGAGGAAAACTTCCATAGTTTCTTTAAAGTTATGTTTCTGAGAATGAAAATTATCCTTTACCCTTAAGCTATTAATACGTGTAACTTTCTGCAATTTGGTAAATTATAGCTTTGTGTACAAAGATAGAATACTTCCTTTTTATCTCTATTTCCAAATCTCAATGAGTATTCTTATATTTATGGTAATATAGTTAATTAGTAATATAGTAATTACTATAGGTAATATAGTCAATGACAATTTCTTCTTGCAATGGGATACATTTGGAAACACTGGTTATAATACTAAGGCTTTGAATATAATGTACATCAAATCAGATATCACCTGAGGGCTTTAAAGAACTAAGGTTGACTTTAAGGACAATTTTTAGAAAGTCCCCCTTGGAAAATCTGACCTGTACTTGGCTTATGGGGTTTCCTAACTTATATGTCATTAAAAAATGTTCACTTTATAGCAGGTCTGGGACCTGCTATATTCTGAGGAATATTTACGGGAATGTATGGAATAAAGAAATTCACCTAAATATTAAGTATTACAGGTTAAAATCTAGTGGCAAATTCTTGGATTGGCTTCACAGTCTCCACGGGCTTTTAAAAGTGGGAGGGGGGATCGGGATGGGGAATACATGTAAATCCATGGCTGATTCATGTCAATGTATGACAAAACCCACTACAATATTGTAAAGTAATTAACCTCCAACTAATAAAAATAAATGAAAAAAAAAAAAGTCCAGTCTGAGATTCCTTTATGAAAAGTTCCAGCAAACTCAAGTCACCTTGTGGTCAATCACTAATCTTGCTGTACTTATGCAAACAATTGACCATTTTTAATAAGACTGGACTTAATTCTGCAAACATATTAGTCTATGATTCTCTGTCACAGAAGAGGTGGTGACAACAGAGGTAAAAGTTATGTTTCAATGGAAAACTATAATATGCACTTGTGAATTCTATCTTGCATATTCTGGCAGTCCTTGAAAAATCCCGAATTATTAGTGAAAAATCCCAAATTATTAGTTGGAAAATGAGAGGAGGACCTTGCTCTAAAATCCTAAAGACCTGTTCTGAGATATACCTCTGGGGGCTGCCAGTGCTTTCAAATTTGTGAAAAAATGAAACTTTAAGAATCATTGGAGCTGCTGGATTATGTGGTCCAAGTGGCAGAGTGGTTTGGACAGTATCCTGGACCTGTTAAGAGAGTCTTCTCGTGTTTGTTGTTGTTCAGTCACTATGTCATGTCCACCTCTTTGAGACCCCATGGACTGAAGCATGGACAGATCCCCTGTCCTTCACTATCTCCCGGAGTTTGTTCAAATTCTCTTGTCTGAGTCCCACTCTAAACTAGTATCATTCTGGTCACGTGATACACGGGACAGACGAACACTCTCACACGAGAAACATGTTGCCTCCAAAACACAAAACTCCCACTAGGTGTTGTGCCTCCTAGTTTTGGGGTGGACCAGATACAACAACTGACCCTTCACCTTAAAAGGGATTTATGGACATGTCCCACACTTTTGGATTCCTAGAAATGTCACTGAAGTTGCTTCCTGAATTTTATTTGAATTTATTCTCCATCCTCTGATATTAAGTTTAGTTGCTATTCCCTTTTCTAGGTCCAATCAGCATAATGTCAAAATGTCATGCATCATTGGAATTGTGACATCTTGTGGAAGGGAGAAGTGATGAACATCTCTGCAAACTGTGACACAAGACTAGAGAGTTGATAAATTCCTAAGTTAGGACAGTGAAGGTGTATTTCTGACCTTGCCACATCCAAGGAAACTGCTCCTAGTGGACAGTATGGTGAGGTAAGCATTTGTCAGGTCAATAGCTATATGCTGGATATCAGAGTATGTGTGAATTTGATATATCAATAAAACTATATCTGATACAGCATCTGCATCACTATCTTAACCTTACAATCATCAATTGACATTCTTCCCTATATTTTTCTTCTTCCCAGGCCAAATAAAAAAGGTTGAAAGGGGGACTTTCAACTATTAGCTTCTTAAAGTCAATCTTAGTTCCTTAAAGCTCTCAGGCCATATCTGATTCGATGCATATCATTCTCAAATATAAAATTTTGAAGTCTTTTAATATAATCAATGTTTCCAACTATGTCCTGTTACAATTAAAAGGTATTTTTATTGAACATATGCAAATTACTACAGTGCCACAAATACAAGAATCAAAATCTGGAAGGATAGAGATAAAAAATAACTGCATATCACACAAGGATATTTTACCAAGTTGCTATACTTTTAAGAATAGCTTGAGAGAAATTTCTTTCAGTTCAGAAAATATACATTTCTTAAAAAGCAAAGTTTCAAAAAGAATGACCATGGTTAAAGTTCTGATATAGTTTACTTGATAAGGGATATCAGCTACTTCTGGGGCATGACACATTGTAACATAGTATTCTGACAAAAAGAATATTGAAAAGTTAATAATTTCTGATTTGACAATGTAGTCTACATAATTTAACATACAAAAAATGAACCAAGTAACTTTGGCATCTTTTACAAGATAAGATATAAATACTTTAAGATTTTCCAGGGGCCTCATTGTACATTCTCAAAGTTAGTCTTAGGTCAAAAAGACTCCATTTAAATTCGATTTTGGGAAATTGTAAAAAATGTCAAAAGTTTGAAAACTTCACTAAATTAGATTACCAGTAATTGTGAAACAATAAGTTTATCCCTAGTGACCATTAAAATCGTTCACAGCAAAATATATAAAATTCTATAGCTGTAAAAAAAATCTCTTTCAATAATGGGAACTCAGTTTTCTGAAGTAACCAAAGATATGATAAAAACAATCTGAAACACATAAAATTATTTTCACATACAAAATATTGGTTTCCTTGGCAAAAAATTAATAGGTAAGGCACAAACTTTTCTTAGAATTCATACTACTAATTTAAGTACTATATTTTTGTTTTGTTTTGTTTTAGGAGAGAAAGAGCCAAATTCTAGTTTTGCACCATTGTATTATTAGCTCTAAGACAAAGTTTTACAAACCTTGTAGATTCTTCCAATCTTAGCCAGTTCTGACCGCACAAGATGATTCATTTTCCAAAATTCCTTTCCCATAATCCATCTACAAATTAAAAATAATCCATTTAATTTTATCTTGCCCTTCTATATATCATTCTGAAACAACAAATCATTTGCTTTCCAGAAAAATTACTCTCCTTTAACCTTAATGAAAACATA
The DNA here is from genome assembly GCF_033118175.1 of Dama dama. Classification (NCBI taxonomy): domain Eukaryota; kingdom Metazoa; phylum Chordata; class Mammalia; order Artiodactyla; family Cervidae; genus Dama; species Dama dama. The sequence continues at coordinate 10,822,434 of NC_083693.1, read as the reverse complement.
TCCTTCTTATCTTTCACTATCATAAACATGTCTTACATAGAGAAAAAAACACAGTTACCAAAGCAGAAGTGGGAGAAGGGATAAATTTGGAGTATAGGATTAATAGACATACACTACCAAATATAAAATAGATAAATAACTATGATTTACTGTTTCTCACAGGAAACTATGTGCAATACCCTGTAATACTGCATAATGAAAAAGAATTTTAAAAAGAATATATAAACATACACACATGAACATACAGCTAAATCACTTTGCTTTATGCCTAAAACTAGCACAATATTATAAATCAGATATACCGCAATTAAAAAAAACATGTATTATTTTCCTTGCTATTTTTTTTAACCTTATTATACTTCGTGGTATCATTTATAAATTTTGAATAAACTTTTTAACCATCAGACACCTTTCTTTTACAGAGAAAACTAGGAAGTAATTATTAACTGTCTGGCACATGTGATCATTCTGCAGCAAATTTATGAATAAATGATTTCATAAGTTTCTAGACTCATGTGCTTTTGCTGATGTTTGGAAATGGACTCCAAATATATTTAGCTTGTCTATACTATATATTAAAATGTGCCAAAAGTCAACAAAGTTTTGTTCAGCAATTAAAGTTTCTATATTGTATTCTATCTGTAAATGATCTAGATGTTAATGAATATGTAATACTTACGTTAATTTAGATTAATTTTATGGTTTCAAGTTATGAAAGAAAGGTTTGTAATACTATTTTAAGTAGATATACTATAAAACATAACTGTTGAAATATTTATTTATGTATTTTATCACACCTATATCTATTTAGTCCAATTGTGCTGAACAATAATGTGTGAATTGATCATGAAAATTTCATAAAGTAAACAAATCTAATCATCATCCTGAGTTATTTTCCTTGCCCATAAATTAGGTAACTATCCAAAAGAAAATCACAAGGCTAAAAACACAAAAAGGTAAACATATGGCTCTTGTGATTTTATGTTAAAAAAAATTCCTACTGTTTGATATGCATCATGCAATTCATTTTTATTTTATATTTCATACTCAGATTGTATTTATAATTTTACATTGTGGACCTCAGGAAGCATTACTATGAACAAAGCTAGTGGAGGTGATGGAATCCCAGCTAAGCTATTTAAAAATCCTAAAAGATGATGTTGTTAAAGTGTTGCACTCAATATATCAGCAAATTTGGAAAACAGCAGTGGCGACAGGATTGGAAAAGATCAATTTACATTCCATTCCCAAAGAAGGGCAATGCCAAAAAATGTTCAACCTACCATATAATTGTGCTCATTTCATATGCTAGCTAGCAAAGTTAAGCTCAAAATCCTTCAGGCTAGGCTTCAGCAGTATGTGAGCCAAGTACTTCCAAATGTACAAACTGGGTTTAGAAGAAGCAGAGGAACAAGAGATCAAATTGCCAACATTTGTTGGATCATGGAGAAAGCAACAGAATTCCAGAAAAATATCTACATCTGCTTTGTTGAAAATGCTCAAGCCTTTGTGTGAGTCACAATAAACTGTGGAAAATTCTTAAACAGATGGAAGTACCAGACCACCTTACCTGTCTCCTGAGAAGCCTATATGCAGATCAAGAAGCAACAGTTAGAAACAGACATGGAACAACTGTCTGTTTCAAGATTGGGATAGGAGTAGAGCAAGGCTGTATATTGTCACCTTGCTTATGTAACTCATATGCAGGGTACATCCTGCAAAATGCTGGGCTGGATGAATCACAAGCTGGAATTAAGATAGCTGGGAGAATTATCAACAACCTCAGATATGCATATGATACCACTTTAATGGCAGAAAGTGAAGAAGAACTAAAGAGCCTTTTGATGAGGGTTTACTGGAGAGGGAAAAAAGTTGCCTTGAAACTCAACATTCAGAAAACTAAGATCAAGGCATCTGGTCCCATCACTTCATGGTAAATGAAAGGGGAAAGCAGTGACACAGTTTATTTCCTTCAAAATCACTGTGGATGGTGGCTGCAGCCATAAAATTAAATGACTCTTGCTCCTTGGAAGGAAAGCTATGACAAACCTAGACAGCATAATAAAAAGCAGGGACATCACTTTGCTGACAAAGTCTGTATAGTCCAAGTTATGGTTTTTCCAGTAGTTATCTACAGATGGGACAGTTGGACCATAAAGAAGGATGAATGCTGAAGAACTGACACTTTCAAAATGTGTTACTGGAGAAGACTTTTGAGAGTCTCAGACTGCAAGGAGATCAACAAGTTGATCCTAAAGGAAATGAGCAAAATAAATGAGCAAACTCCAGGAGATAGTGAAAGACAGGGAAGCCTGGTGTGGTGCAGTCCACAGGGTTGCAAAGAGTCAAAAATGACTGAGTGACTAAACAACAATAATAACAAGAGATCCACCTCAGACCTAGGGTACACAGACTGAAAGTGAGGGGTGAATATTCCATGCAAATGGAAGATCAAAAGAAAGTGGAAGTAGCAACACTCGTATGAGATAAAATAGACTTTAAAATAAAGATCATTACAAAAGACAAGGAAGGACACTACACAGTGATCAAGGGATCAACCCAAGAAGAATATATAACAATTACAAATATATATGCACCCACCATAGGGGCACCTCAATACATAAGGCATATGCTAACTACTATGAAAGGGAAAATTGACAGTAACATGATCATAGTGGAGAATTTTAATGCCCTACTCACACCAATGGACAGATCATCCAGAAAGAAAATTAATAAGGAACCACAAGCTTTAAACAATGCATTGGGCCAGTTGGACCTATTTCATTTCTACAGGGCATTTAATCCAATTTTTTTCTCAAGTGCACATGTAACATTCTGCAGAAGATATCACATCTTAGGCCACAAATCAAGTCTTGGTAAATTTTTAAAAACTGAAATCATTTCAAGCATTTTTTCTGACCACAATACTATAAGATTAGATATCAATTACAGGAAAAAATAATTAAAAAAACACAAACACATGGAGGCTAAGCAATACCCTTCTGAATAACCAACAGATCACTGAAGAAATAAAAAAGGAAATAAAAATATGCCTAGAAACAAATGACAATGAAAACATAACAATGTAAAACCCATGGGATGCAGTAAAAGCAGTGCTAAGAGGGAAGTTTATAGAAATACAAGCCTACTTCAAAAATAAAGAGAAACATCAAGCAAGCAACCTAATCTTATACCTAAAGCAACCAGAAAAAGAACAGCAGAAAACAACCTAAAGTTAGTAGAAGCAAAGAAATCATATAGACCAGAGTAGAAATAAATGAAAAAGAAATGAAGGAGAAAATAGCAAAGATCAATAAAAGTAAAAGGTGGTCTTTTGAGAAGATAAACAAAATTGACAAACCATTAGCCAAACTCAAGACAAAAAAAGGAAGAAGACTCAAATTAAAAAAAAATCAGAGATGAAAAAGAATTTACAACATAGAACACAGAAATACAAAGGATCCCAAAAGTCTACTATGAGCTAATGTATGCCAGTAAAATGGACAACCTAGAAGAAATGGATAGATTCTTAGAGAAGCTCAACCTTCCAAAATTGAACAAGGCAGAAATAGAAAATATGAACAGGCCAATCACAAGCATAAGAAATCAAAACTGTAATACAAAATCTTCCAACAAACAAAAGCCCAGGGCCAGATTCCTTCACAGGTGTTCTACCAAAGGCTTAGAGAAGAGCTAACACCTAGCTTCCTCAGATTCTTTCAGAAAATTGCAGAAGATGAAAACTCCCAAACTCATTCTATGAGGCCACCATTACCCTGATACCAAAACCAGACAAAATTGCCACACACACACACAAGGAAAATTACAGGCCAATATCACTGATTAACATAGATGCAAAAATCCTCAACAAAATTGTAGCAAACAGAATCCAGCAAGACATGAAAGGATCATACATCATGATCAAATGGGCTTTATCACAGTGATGCAAGTATTCTTCAATATATGCAAATCAGTCAATGTGATACACCATATTAACAAATTAAAAGATGAAAAATCACATGATAATTTCAATAGATGCAGAGAAAGCATTTTGCAAAATTCAATGCCCATTTAGGATTAAAAACTCTCCAGAAAGTACACATAGAAGGAACATAGCTCAACATAATCAAGGTCATATATATCACAAACCCACAGCAAACATTATTATCAACACTGAAAAACTGAGAGCATTTCCTCTAAGACCAGGAACAAGACAAGGGTGAACATTCTCATCACTATTATTCAACATAGTTTTGGAAGTCCTAGCTACAGCAATCAGAGATGAAAAAAGAAACAAAAGGAATCCTTGAAAGTGAGAGTCACTCAGTCATGTCCAACTCTGTGACCCATGGACTATACAGTCCATGGAATTCTCCAAGCCAGAATACTGGAGTGGATAGCCTTTCCCTTCTCCAGGAGGTCTTCCCAACCCAGGGGTCGAACCCAGGTCTCCCACATTGCAGGCGGATTCTTTACCAGCTGAGCCACAAGGGAAGCCCAAGAATACTGGAGTGGGTAGCCTATTCCTTCTCCAGCAGATTTTCCCAACCCAGGAATCAAACCGGGGTCTCCTGCATTGCAGGAGGATTCTTTACCAACTAAGCTATCAGGGAAGCACATAAAGGAATTCAGATTGGAAAAGAAGAAGCAAAACTCTCATGGTTTTCAGATGACATGATTCTCTACATAGAAAACCCTAAAGAGGCCACCAGAAAACTACTAGAGCTAATCAATGGATATAGAAAAGTCACAGGGTATAAAATTAATACACAGAAGCACCTTGCATTCTTACACACTAACAATGAAAAGTCAGAAAGGTAAATTAAGGAAACAGTTCCATTCACCATTGCAACAAAACAATAAAATGCCTAGGAATAAATCTACCTAAAGAGACAAAATACCTACATGCAGAAAACTATAAGACACTGAAGAAAGAAATTGAAACGACACAAAAAGATGGAGAGATATATCAGGTCCCTGGATTGGAATAATCAATATTGTAAAAATGACTATACTACCCAAAGCATTCTATAGATTCAATGCAATCTCTATCAAACTACTCATGGTATTCTTCACAGAACCAGAACAAAACATTTCACAATTTGTATGGACATACAAAAGACCCCAAATATACAAAGCAATCTTGAGAAAGAATAATGGAGTTGGATGAATCAACCTGCCTGACTACACTAAAAATCTACAGTCATCACAGAAGTATGGTACTGGAACAAAACAGAAATATAGACTAACTGAATAACATAGAAAGCCCAGAGATAGACTCACATATCTATCGGCACCTTATCTTTGACAAAGGAGGCAAGAATATACAACAGAGAGAAGGCAGTGTCTTCAGTAAGTGGTGCCGGAAAAATTGGATCAGTTCAGTTCAGTTCACTCAGTCAGGTCCAACTCTTTGCGACCCCATGAATCACAGCACACCAGGCCTCCCTGTCCATCACCAACTCCTGGAGTTTACTCAAACTCATGTCCATCGAGTCAGTGATGCCATCCAGCCATCTCAACCTCTGTCGTCCCCTTCTCCTCCTGCCCCCAATCCCTCCTAGCATCGGGTCTTTTCCAATGAGTCAACTCTTTGCATGAGGTGGCCAAAGTATTGGAGTTTCAGCTTCAGCATCCGTCCTTCCAATGAACACCCAGGACTGATCACCTTTAGGATGGACTGGTTGGATCTCAAAGAATTAAATTAGAACACTTTAATACAATACACAAAAATAAAATAAAAATGGATTAAATACCTAAAGGTAAGAGCAGAAACTATAAAACTCTTAAAGGAAAACATAGGCAGAACACTCTTTGACATAAATCACAGCAAGATCTTCTATGACCCACCTCCTAGAGCAATGGAAATAAAACCAAAATAAATGAGATCTAATTAAACTTAAAAGCTTTTGCACAGTGAAAGAAACTAAAAGCAAGGTGAGAACACGATGCTCAGAATGGTCGAAATAATGGGAAACAAAACAACTGACAAAGCATTAATCTCTGAAATGTACAAGCTGTTCAATACCAGAAAAGTAAAGAACCCAATCAAAAAGTGGGCAGACAACCTAAACAGCCATTTCTCCAAAGAAGACATATAGATGGCTGATAAACACATGAAAAAGATGCTCAGTATTGCTCATTATTAGAGAAATATACAGGTCGGAATGGTCACCATCAATAAAATCTATGAACAATAAATACTGGAGAGGGTGTAGAGAAAAAGGCAACCCTCTTGCATTATTGATGGGAATGCAAGTTGATAAAGCCACTATGGAGAACATTGTGGAGATTCCTTAAAAACTAGGAATGAAACCACCATATGACTTAAGAATCCCAATACCCTGAGGAACCTATAATTGAAAAAGACACATGTATTCTAGTGTTCATTTCAGCATCATTTACAATAGCTAGGAAATAGAAGCAATATAGATGTCCAAGAACAGACGAATGGATAAAGAAGTTATGGTACATATACACAATGGAATATTCAGCTATAAAAGGAATGCGTTTGACTCAGTTCTAATAAAGTGGAGGAAACTAGAGCCTGTTGTACAGAATGAAGTAAGTCAGAAAGAGAAAAACAAATATTGTAAATACATACATACATGCATGTACATATATGTATACATATATTCATACATATATGGTGTTACATATATATTTGATACTACTGATGATCCTATCTGCAAGGCAGCAGTGCAGATGCAGACATACGGAACAGACTTGTGGACACAGTGGGAGAGGGAGAGAGTGGGATGAATCGAGAGAGTAGCATTGGAACATGTACATTCAGTTCAGTTCAGTCACTCAGTCGTGTCCAACTCTTTGCGACCCCATGAACCACAGTATGCCAGGCCTCCCTGTCCATCACCAACTGCCAGAGTCTACCCAAACCCAAGTTCATCAAGTTGGTGATGCTATCCAACCATCTCATCCTCTGTTGTCCCCTTCTTCTCCTGCCCTCAATGTTTCCTAGCATCAGGGTCTTTTCTAATGAGTCAGTTCTTCGCATAAGGTGGCCAAAGTATGGAGATTCAGCTTCAGCATCAGTCCTTCCAATGAATACCCAGGACTGATCTCCTTTAGGATGGACTGGTTGGGTGTCCTTGCAGTCCAAGGGACTCTCAAGAGTCTTCTCCAACACCACAGTTCATCAATTCTTTTGTGCTCAGCTTTCTTTATAGCTCAACTCTCACATCCATACATGAGTCCTGGAAAAACCATAGCCTTGACTAGATGGACCCTTGTTGGCAAAGTTATGTCTCTGCTTTTTAATATGCTGGCTAGGTTGGTCATGACTTTCCTTCCAAGGAGTAAGCATCTTTCAATTTCATGGCTGCAATCCCCATCTGCAGTGACTTTGGAACCCAAAAAATTAAAGTCAGCCACTGTTTCCACTGTTTCCCCATCTATTTGCCATGAAGTGATGGGACCAGATGCCATGATCTGAGTTTTCTGAATGTTGAGCTTTAAGCCAACTTTTTCATGCTCCTCTTTCACTTTCATCAAGAAGCTCTTTAGTTCTTCTTCACTTTCATTACCATATGTAAAATGAGATAGCCAGTGGAAATTTGCTGTTTGACACAAGGAGCTCAAATCTGGTGCTAAGTGACAAGCTAAAGTGGTGGGATGTGGTGGCAGGTGGGCAGAAGGACCAAGAGAGAGGAGACACACATGTACCTATGGCTGATCAATATTCTGCCATATTGATACATGGCAGAAACCAACACAATATTGTCAAGCAATTATTCTACAATTAAAAATAAATAAATTTAAATTAAAAAAGAGGAAATTCTACTATTTGCCACAACATGGATTGATTTTGAGGACATTATGCTAAATTAAATAAATCAGAGAAGGACAAATACTTAAACATATAGTTACTTATATATGGAATAGGTTTCCAAGATGGCACTAGTGGTAAGGAACTCAGCAGCCAATGCAGGAGACATAAGAGATGACGGTTTGATCACTTGGTTGGGAAGATATCTTGGTGGAGGGCATGGAAACTCACTCCAGGATTCCTGCCTGGGATTTCTAGGGAGAGAGACGCCTGGCACACTGCCGTCCACAGAGTCACAAAGTGTCAGTCATGACTGAAACAACTTGGCACTCACACACATGTGGAATATAGAAGAAAACACAGGGACTTGGGCCAAGTGAAAACATCAGCAGTTGTCAGAAGTGGAGATAAGGATGGGTAAAATAAGAGAAAGAAGTCAAAATGCACAAACTTCCAATTATAACATAAATAATTCCTGGCAATATAACACAGTGTGATGACTACAGTTAACAATACTGCATTGAATATTTAAAAGTTACTAAGAAGGTAAACCTTAAAAGTTTTCGTCATAATAAAAAAAAATGTAACTATTTGTGGTGACGTGTGTGATGCTAACAAACTGTTTGATGGTATATATGTCTCTTTATTTTGTACACTAGAAAATAATACAACAGTATATGCCAATTATATCTCAATTTTAAAAAGATCCAGAGAATTTTTTTGTTGTAGCCCAGGATCGCAGGAATGAAGCCTACTCCTGACGCTGAAGCTGAAGCTCTAATACTCTGGCCATGTGATGCAAAGAGCTGATTCATTAGAAAAGACTGATGCTGGGAAAGATTGAAGGCAGGAGGAGAAGGGGACAACAGAGGATGAGATGGTTGGATGGCATCACCGACTCAATGGACATGAGTTTGAGCAAGCTCCGGGAGATGGTGATGGACAGGGAAACCTGGTGTGCTGCAGTCCATGGGGTTGCAAAGAGTCGGACATGACTGAGTGACTGAACAACAATAACAAAACAAGGGACAGGCAAGGATCTCCATTCCTGCACACACAAGAAGTCTGAGCCTCTAACCTCACCCCAGATAGTGTACTCAGAATTGTAAGAACTAAAATTATTCCTCATCATGCTTCATACATTTGTCTGGAGCATTGGGTCAGAAGCTGGGCTTACCACCAGATACCACAATGGGCAAGAAGAAGGGAGATTAGATAAAGGTCTCTTTGCAGCTGAGAGGTCTGTCACGTCCAAGGGTCCAGTGGTATTTCTGATCCAGACCCCATCCATGGAGTCAGATTAACTGTCAAAGATAGACAAAACTGACAGCAGTTAAAAGGATAAACATAGATTCTCATCAGAAACATGCTGCTGTTATAGGAAAAAGGACCAGTGTGAACAAAACTCCACTTCTGTTTGCTCTGAGGTGACTGAGCATTTTCACGGGAGAACTAGGGAACAGCAGGAAGGGGAACATTGAGGGGGTGCTCAGGAGGGTCAGAAAAGGGGAAAGTTACAGGAAGTGGGAAAGGAGGGCTGTCCCTGTAACCCCTCTGAGTTTGTCAGCCAGCATTTATCAAAATTAGGCTCCCACAGACACAGGAGCTTATCTCCAGGAGTAGAATAAACAGAAAATTCCTTTGCTTGAGTTCTCTCAGGCTAACTCTTTAATGGGGGTGGGGAAGGTCCAGGGTTAACCTAGGGAGGCAGCATGGGCTTCTTAGAAACTGGTTTTTGTTGTTGTTGTTGTCTTGATAGGCTGAAGTTTAGGCTTAGTCTGGAGGAAGGCTCAGAGGGGCTGGGCTAGAGTTTTGTCAGACAGAACATTTGTTAGACGCAATGTGCCAACAAAGAAGGGTGTGGGGGAGACAGAGGAAGGGCGGGAGAAAGGAAGAGAAAAACAAACATAAAAACACCTGAAGCTGAGAATGATTAAAATAAGCTAAAGGAAATACTGTTTATCCCTGATAGACAAAGTATTAATAACCTACCAACAATTATTACAGATTTGAAGAAAACCCCCAACAAAAAGCTGAGGAAGGGACTGCAGTAGGGAACCTCTTAGCATTGAGACAATGAAGAAAACCGGCAAGGATTGTGTCAGGAAGTCAAAGAGTCTCTAAGAGAACACATACACAACGGGATCCTGCCGCCAGGGAAATGGGGCCCATAAAACCCTGCCCACCGCCGGACTGAAGCACCTGGGCGCCAGTTGCCAACCTCACCTGTTTTGCTCCCAGTGTGGTCCCTCCTGTTGCGGGGCTGTGGACCAGCTTTGTCCAGCTTCCTGTTATGGCTGCGCTCAGCTCCCGCATGTGGACACCAGATGGCGCTGTGAGCGAGCCAATCTGAACGCCGGGATCAATGCATCCATCCACATACTGGTGAAAAAGGACCAAGGGAACAGCAGCCTACATTCAGGTCGGGCGCGGAGGGCTTGAGGGTGAGAAGGCGGGTGAACTGGGCACTCAGGGTCCTTGCCGGCCCGTGAAACTGAGAACCTACTCTGTCTCCTTCAGTTTTGCTACTCCTCCAGCCCAGAACCCCTTCCTTGTAACATCCAGGGACTTCTTGAGTGGACAGGGGCCACCCTTGTTTGTTATGATTGTCTTCTCTGACAGGCAGTCCTCATGGGCCTGGGGTAACTGACAAGGGACAAGACCCAGACCTTCAGAATTCCTCAACATGCAAGCATTCCTCTGTGGGCTTCACGTGGCTCACTTCCCGACCTTCCCTCTTTCATCTGTCCAGTCCCACCAAGGTCTGCCCTTCATGCCCTTGACATCTTCACAAGTCACTGTGCCCAGTGGGCCCTCAGATGCATTGACTTCCTCACCTGCCCTTGCCTGAGTAAAAGACACTTTTTTCTCTCTCCCCTCTTCCGGTCTTGGTTTCCCTCAGTGCTCCTCATGCAAGCACTCCTCAGATGTTCTTCTCCAAGAAGTTCCTGGGCATCCCATTCCAGGTCTGATTCCTATCCTTGGAGTTCCGAAGCTCAGCTCTCTACCAGAAGCTTAGTTTTCTGAATCCCCACTGGATTGCAATCTCAGAGAATGGGGAGCTTGATCTGTGTTTTAATCCCACAGGATCCCCACACATGGCATGGACACAAAATGACAGATAAGAGTCTCTTATCATTGAAATTCTAAACCAAATGAGGCTATTTCATTCTGTCACATCTGTCGCCTCTAGTCTTGCTGCATTCCATATAACATAGCCCCAAATTCTGCAATTATGAACAGGATTCGAATTTTATTACGCTCCCCGAGGGAGTCAGCACTATAGGGTGAGGCTCCTGCTCCTTCCCAAACCACCACCTTGTTAATACTATAAATCACTGTGACACCCAGGGCTTCTTACCATCTCCTTCACACCCATTCTTTCCTTCTGAGTGGGGAATCTGACCTTGCTGGATCCAAGCTAACTATGAATTCTCCAAGAATTAGCTCAGAAATGTATGCTCCTTTTAGAAACCATTTCAAACATCAATTTTGCTTCATCCATTTTGTTGTGTACATTTTCTTACATTTTCCATCCTAGAGGAAAAAAAATAAACCTCATATAATTAATGGCATCTCACAGAGCATGTTGTCATTGCCGATGCACACATACACTTGTCCGAGACCCTCTGTTGACATTTTCTTGTGAGATTACCACCATGATATTTAGCAGAACTGGTGCCACTGTCTTGGAGGGAAGTCTCAGGGATAAAGAAGGCATGCTTTTCATTAAGAAATACCATGTTACCATTTCAGGTAACAATATTACATAGAACATTGTGGATATCGCTGGTTCTGAGTCTGAACTTGATTCTGAAGATTTAGATACATATTTTGAAGATACTTAGGGAAATGGCAACCCACTCCAGTATTCTCACCTGGGAGATCCCATAGACAGAGGAGCCTGACAGGCTACAGTCCATGGGGTTGCAAAGAGTCAGTCATGACTTGGTGAAAAAACAACAATAAACTCTGTGTGTGTGTGTGTGTGTGTGTGTATAATGGGATATTTATATATTGCATATATATATATATATATATATATATATATATATATATATATAAGTATACAGGACTTATTTCTGTATAATTTGCAAAGGATTCTTTCAATAAGTACAAACTAAGGACTTCGTGAATAAGCCACCACCACCACCAAGGATTGTAAACATTAGGCTATACTGCAACTGAGCACTTTTCTTTCATTAAAAACATCTTAAATTAATGATTCTGTAATTTAATGACATATGCTAAGTCCCACCCTTTTGCACTAAAAGTGAAACAATGTGAAATGTGAAAATTCTAATTTTGACATTATTTTTTGTATTACAACTGCCAAGTGTTTTGCCTGTCTTATTTTGTAGAATTTATTTGAATTATCCTTTTACCTAAATACCATGAATCAAAAACCTTAAGTTGGTGCATATAAATCTTTCAGTCAAAGTTTGCAGAAGAATCAGGAAATTTTTGGGCAATGAATTTTAAAAATATGGAAAATTCTAAGGAGCTGCTATCTGAAATGTTGGGATACATTAGCATGTTTTGGGTGACTATGCTCTTAGGTACTCAGTGCAGTGGAAAGAACATGACCATGAAGCAATGAAGCACTTCATGGTGTAAAATAACAAAGGGTAATGGCTCCTAAAACTTCTAAGTACTGGAAAATGTTAAACTGGAATCCCAGGAAAAACTGTTTAATATCAATATGGATGTGAGATTTGAACTATAAAGAAGGTGGCGAACCAAAAAATTGTTGCATTCAAACTGTGGTGCTGGAGAAGACTCTTGAGGGTCCCTTGGTCAGCAAGGAGCTCAAATCAGTGAATCCTAAGGGAAATCAATCCTGAATATTCATTGGAAAGACTGACTCTGAACCTACAGTTCCAATACTTTGGCCACCTGATGTGAAGAACTGACTGTGGAAAAGACTTTGATTCTGGGAAAGATTGAAGGCCTGAGGAGAAGGGGACGAGAGAGGATGAAATGGTTGGATGGCATCACCGACTTGATAGTCATGAGTTTGAGCAAGCTGCAGGAGATAGTGAAGAACAGGGAAGCCTGGTGTGCTGCAGTTCTTGGGGTCACAAAATATCAGACACAACTTAGTGACTGAACAATGTATCAATACCAAATTTGACTAGATCAGAAGAAGTCGGGACACATTATGGTGATACCATAATTTAATAAGTTTCATAAATTTAAATAAAAGTGTGAAATGATTACAATTTATAATTTTTTTAGCCTTTTATGAGAGACGAATAGATAATTATTCTAGTAATGCTTCAGATACTGACAGCTTATTCTTGTGCCACAAACTTGGTGATTAAAATGATATAAAGCTTGAATCCATACATTGTTGAGTCTGAGATATCATATCAGCTATACCTACATTAAAAAATTTTTTTCCATAATCTAATCATTATGTATGTGTGTATGTAAAAATTGTTCCAGAATCTGCTGTAGGACATAGCAACAAAGTTGTTACTAAAAAGGAATTATCTGTAGTCAACTCTATTCTGACACCTATTCAGCATCTACTGTTTTCCAGGTGCTTCTGCATGGTTGTGTGAATCCTCTTCTCTTGGTGTTTCAGTTGTAGAAGGTGTCCATTCAGAGACAAGTAAGACAGAAAATGACAAATACTAATGATACCACTTGTGTGTGAAACCTGGAGAGAGCCAGAACTCAGAAACAGTAGAATAGTCGTTTCCAGGTGCTGGGGGCTGGGGGAAATAGAGAGATGTTGGCCAAAGGACACAAATTTATAGTAAGAAGATAAATAAGTCCTTAGGATATAATATGCAACATATTGATTATACTTGATAGTACTGTGTTATATACCTAAAAGTTGCTATAAAACTAGATTTTAAATGTTCTCACAGAAAAAAAGTGATAATTATGTGATACGATGGGGGAGTTAACTAAAACTACAGTGATTTTATATTGCAGTCTGTAAATGTACCAAACCATTGTACACTTTAACGTATACAATGTGATATTTTGATTATATAGCAATTGAACATTGACTGCCTCTCAACCATTTGGAAATAAATTTGCAATCACACTTGTGCCTGTTAAAGTCACAGTTAGTTGAGATCAGGGGCCAAGCTGCAGGCACATCATCCTTGCTTCCTGGCACCAAACAGGACTCTAAGCAGACCTGCAGGAGTTTTTATTTTATTTTATTTTTTTACTTTACAATATTGTATTGGTTTTGCCATAATTGACTTGAATCCACCGTGAGTGTACATGTATTCCCCATCTTGAACCCCTCTCCCACCTCCCTCCCCATCCCATCCCTCTGGGTCATCCCAGTGCACCAGCCCCGAGCACCCTGTATCATGCATCAAACCTGGACTGGTGATTCGTTTCATATATCATATTTTACATGTTTCAATGCCATTCTCCTATATCATCTCACCCTCACACTCTCCCAGAGTCCAAAAGACTGTTCTATACATCTGTGTCTCTTTTGCTGTCTCATATATATGGTTATCATTACCTTCTTTCTAGATTCCACATATATACGTTAGTATACTGTATTGGTCTTTATCTTTCTGGCTTACTTCACTCTGTATAATGTGCTCCACTTTCATCCATCTCATTAGAACTGATTCAAATGAATTCTTTTCAAACGTTTTCTTTTTAATGGCTGAGTAATATTCCATAGTGTATATGTACTACAGCTTCCTTATCCATTCATCTGCTGATGGGCATCTAGGTTGCTTCCATGTCCTGGCAATTATAAACAGTGCTGCGATGAACATTGGGGTGCACGTGTCTCTTTCAGATCTGGTTTCCTTGGTGTGTATGCCCAGGAGTGGGATTGCTGGGTCATATGGCAGTTCTATTTCCAGTTTTTTTTAAGGAATTGCTACACTGTTCTCCGTAGTGGCTGTACTAGTTTGCATTCCCACCAACAGTGTAAGAGGGTTCCCTTTTCTCCACACCCTCTCCAGCATTTATTGCTTGTAGACTTTTGGATAGCAGCCATTCTGACTGGCGTGTCATGGTACCTCATTGTGGTTTTGATTTGCATTTCTCTGATAATGAGTAGTGTTGAGCATCTTTTCATGTGTTTGTTAGCCAACTGTATGTCTTCTTTGGAGAAATGTATGTTTAGTTCTTTGACCCATTTTTTGATTGGGTCATTTATTTTTCTGGAATTGAGCTGCAGGAGTTGCTTGCATATTTTTTGAGATTAATCCTTTGTTGTTTCGTTTGCTACTATTTTCTCTCATTCTGAAGGCTGTCTTTTCACCTTGCTTAGAGTTTCCTTTGTTGTGCAAAAGCTTTTAAGTTTAATTAGGTCCCATTTGTTTAGTTTTGCTTTTATTTCCAATATTCTGGGAGGTGGGTCATAGAGGATCCTGCTGTGATTTATGTCAGAGAGTGTTTTGCCTATGTTCTCCTCTAGGAGTTTAATAGTTTCTGGTCTTATATTTAGATCTTTAACCTATTTTGAGTTTGTTTTTGTGTATGGTGTTAGAAAGTGTTCTAGTTTCATTCTTTTACAAGTGGTTGACCAGTGGAAACACAAGTCTTAAGTGTAACATTAGATGTGATGAATCTCACTGCTATCTTCCAGACATTCCTTCCAAAAGCAGAAGAATACACCTTCTTTTCAAGTGCACATGGAAATTCTCCAGGACAGACTGCATCTTGGGTCACAAATCAAACCTCAGTAAATTTAAGTACTGGGATGACCCAGAGGCATGGTATAGGGAGGGAGGTCAGAGGGGGGCTCAGGATGGGGAATACATGTACACCCATGGCTGATTCATGTCAATGTATGGCAAAAACCACTACAGTACTATAAAGTAATTAGCCTCCAATTAAAATAAATGAATTAAAAAAAGAGTTACAGGCAATAAAAGAAAAGAAAACTGAAATCATATCAGGCATCTTCTCTGATCACAATGCTATGAGATTAGATATCAGTTACAAGAAAAAAAGTGTAAGAAACACAAACACATGGAGGTTAAACAACACATGTCTAAACAACTAACAGGTTACTGAAGAAGTCAAAAGGGAAATCAGAAAATTTTTAGAAACAAATGGCAATGAAAACACGACAACTCAAAACCTGTGGAATGCAGCAGGGGTGGTTCTCAGAGGGATGTTTATAGCAATACAATCCTATCTCAAGATACAAGAAAAACATAAAATAGACAGCCAAACTTTGCACCTAAAACAACTGGAACAAGAGGAACAAAAAAAGCCCCAAAATTAGTAAAAGGAAAGATATCATAAATATCAGAGCAGAAATAAACGAAAAAGAAGTGAAAGGAAAAATAGTAGGGATTGATGAAACTGGGAGCTGGTTCTTTGAGAAGAGAAGCAAAATTGACAGGCCTTTGGGCAGACTCATCAAGAAAATAAAAGAGAGAAGAATCAAGTCAACAGAATTGGAAAGGAAAAAGAGATGCTACAACTGACAAGGCATAAATGCAAAGGATTATAAGAGACTATTATAAACAACTATATGGCCATAAAATAGATAACCTGAAAAGTTCAGTCTTCCAAGACTGAACCAGGAAGAAATAGAAATTACGAAGAATCCAGTTACAAGTGTTGAAGTTGAAGCTGTGATCAAAAATCTCCCAAGAAACAAAAGCCCAGGACCAGATAGCTTCACAGGAGAATTCTATCAAACTAGAGAAGAGCTAATGCCTATCCTTCTAAAACTCTATCAAAAAATTAGATGAAGGAACACATCCAAATTCATTCTAGAAGGCCACCATCACCCTGATACCAAAACCAGACAAAGACAACACAAAAAATAAAACGACAGGCCAATATCACTGATGACATAGATGCAAAAATCCTCAACAAAATTTTAGCAAACAGAATTCAGCAACACATCAAAAAGCTCATAAACCATGATCAAGTTGGGTTTATACCAGGGATGCAAGGATTCTTCAATATACAGAAATCGATCAATGTGATACAGTGTATTAACAAACTGAAAGGTAAAAAGCATATGATGATCTCAGGGTATGTAGAAAAAGCCTTTGACAAAGTTCAGCACCCATTTATGATTATTTTTTAATTCAACTTTATTTAGGTATAATTTACATAAAATCCATACAATTTAGGTTTATAGGTCAATTACTTTTTTAAAAATTTTATTTATTTATTTATTTATTTATTAAAATAAATTAATTTTAATTGGAGGCTAATTACTTTACAATGATGTAGTGGTTTCACCATACACTGACATGAATCCACCACGGGTGTACATGTGTTCCACATTCTGAACTCCGCTCCCACCTCCCTCCCCATCCCATTCCTCTGGGTCATCCCAGTGCACCAGCCCTGATCACCCTGTCTCATGCATCAAACCTGGACTGGCAATCCATTTCACATATGATATTATACATGTTTCAATGCCATTCTCCCAAGTCATCCCACCCTCGCCGTCTCCCACAGAGTCCAAATGACTGTTCTGTACATCTGTGTCTCTTTTGCTGTCTCTCATAGAGGGTTATCATTACTATCTTTCTAAATTCCATATATATTGTTAGTATACTGTATTGGTGTTTTCCTTTCTGGCTTACTTCACTCTGTATAATAGGCTCCAGTTTCATCCACCTCATTAGAACTGATTCAAATGTATTTTTTTCAATCGCTGAGTAATATTTCATTGTGCGTATGTACCGCTGCTTTCCTATCCATTCGTCTGCTGACTGGCATCTAGGTTGCTTCCATGTCCTGGCTATTATAAACAGTGCTGCAATGAACATTGGGGTACACGTGTCTCTTTTGATTCTAGTTTCCTTGGTGTATATGCCCAGCAGTGGTATTGCTGGGTCATATCGCAGTTCTATTTCCAGATTTTAAGGAATATCCACACTGTTCTCCATAGTGGCTGTATTAGTTTGCATTCCCACCAACAGTGTAAGAGGGATCCTTTTCTCCACACCTTCTCCAGCATTTATTGCTTGTAGACTTTTGGATAGCAGCCATTCTGACTGGCGTGAAACTGTACCTCATTGTGGTTTTGACTTACATTTCTCTGATAATGAGTGGTGTTGAGCATCTTTTCATGTGTTTGTTAGCCAACTGTATGTCTTCTTTGGAGAAATGTCTGTTTAGTTCTTTGGCCCATTTTTGGATTGGGTCGTTTATTTTTCTGGAATTGAGCTTCAGGAGTTGCTTGCATATTTTTGAGATTAATCCTTTGTCAGTTGCTTCATTTGCTATTATTTTCTTCCTTCTGAAGGCTGTCTTTTCACCTTGCTTATAGCTTCCTTCGTTGTGCAAAAGCTTTTAAGTTTAATTAGGTCTCATCTGTTTATTTTTGCTTTTATTTCCATTACTCTGGGAGGTTGGTCATAGAAGATCCTGCTGTGATTTATGTCGGAGAGTGTTTTGCCTATGTTTTCCTCTGGCAGTTTTATAGTTTCTGATCTTATGTTTAGATCTTTAATCCATTTTGAGTTTATTTTTGTGTATGGTGTTAGAGAATGTTCTAGTTTCATTCTTTTACAAGTGGTTGACCAGTTTTTCCAGCACCACTTATTAAAGAGATTGTCTTTTCTCCATTGTATATTCTTGTCTCCTTTGTCAAAGATAAGGTGTCCATTTATTATGATTAAAACTCTAAAAAAATGGGCATAGAAGGAACATACCTCAATACAGGGAATGCCATATATGGTAAGCCTACAGCAAACATTATTCCCAAAGGTGAAAAGCTGAAAGCATTTCCCCTTAAATTCAGGAACAAGACAGTGGTGTCCAATTTTGCATCTATTATTCAACATAGTTTTGGAAGTCCTAGCTACAGCAATCACAGAAGAAAAAGAAATGAAAGGAATCCAGATTAGAAAAGAAGATGTAAAGCTCTCACTGTTTGCAAATGACTTGATACCGTACATATAAGACCCTAATTATACTATCAGAAAGTTACTAGAGCTAATCAGTGAATTTAACAAAGTTGTAGGATACAAAATCAATACACAGAAATCACTTGCATTTTATAGAGTAACAATGAAAAATCAGAAAGAGAAATTAAGGAATCAGTCCCATTCACCACTGCAACAAAAAGAATTAAATATCTAGGAATAAACTTACCTAAGGAGACAAAAGGTGTGTACACAGAAAATTATAAGACACTAATGAAAGAAATCAAAGATGACATAAACAGATGGAAGATATTCCATGTTCCTGGATAGGATGAATCAATATTGTGAAAATGACTATACCACCAAATGCAATGTACAGATTTAATGTGATCCCTATCAAATTGTCAATGGCATTTTTCACAGAACTAGAACAAAAAGATTCACAATTCACATGGAAACACAAAAGACCCAAATAGCTAAAGCAGTCTTGAGAAAGAAGAATGGAGCTGGAGGAACCAACCTTCCCAACTTCTTTTTTTTTCCCATTTATTTTTATTAGTTGGAGGCTAATTACTTTACAATATTGTAGTGATTTTTGCCATACATTGATATGAATCAACCACGGATTTACATGTGTTCCCCATCCCGATCCCCCCTCCCGCCTCCCTCTCCATCCTATCCCTCTGGGTCTTCCCAGTGCACCAGCCCTGATAGCTTGTCTCATGCATCACTACAAAGCTACAGTCATGAAGATAGTATGGTACTGAAACAAAAACAGAAATATAGAGTAATGGAACAAGGTAGAAAGCCTAGAAATAAACCTATGCTCCCATGGGTACCTTATTTTTGACAAAAGGGGCAAGAATATACAATAGGGAAAAGACAGCCTCTGCAATAAATGATGCTGGGAAACCTGGACAGCTACAAGTAAAAGAATGAAATTAGAACACCTCCTAACACCATACACAAAGATAAACTCAGAATGGATTTAAGACCTAAATGTAAGACCACAAGCTATAAAACTCTTAGAGGAAAACTTAGGCAGAACACTCGATGACATAAATCAAAGCAAGATCCTCTATGACCCACCTCTTAGAGTAATAAGAGAAAAACAAAAGTAAGCAAGTGGTACCTGATTAAACTTAAAAGCTTTTGCACATCAAAGGAAACTATAAACAAGGTGAAATGACAACCCTCGGAATGGGAGAAAATAATGGCAAAGGAAACAACTGACCAAGGATTAATTTCCAAAATATACAAGCAGTTCACACAACTCAATACCAGAAAAACAAACAACCCAATCAAAAAGTGGGAAAAAGTACTATACAGACATTTCTCTGAAGAAGACATATAGATGGCTAAAAAAAATATGAAAAGATGCTCAGCATTGCTCATTATTGAAGAAATGATAATCAAAACTACAGTGAGATATCACCTCACACCGGTCAGAATGGACATTATCAAAAAGTCTAGAAACAATAAATGCTGGAGAGGGTGTGGAGAGAAGGGAACACTCTTGCATTGTTGGTGGGAATGTAAATTGATACAACCACAATGGAATATGGTATGGAGATTCCTTAAAAAACTAGGAATAAAACCAATATGTGACCCAAAAATTCCACTCCGAGACATATACCCTGAGGAAACCAAAACTGAAAGAGACACATGTATCCCATTGTTCACTGAAGCACTGTTTACAATAGCTAGAACATGGAAGCAACCTATGTGTCTATCGACAGAATGGATAAAGAAGTTGTGTTAGATATACACGATAGAATATTACTCAGCCATAAAATGAAACACATTTGAGTCAGTCCTAACGAGGTGGATGAACCTAGAACAGAGTGATGTGAATCAGAAAGAGAAAGATAAATACCGTATTCTAATGCATATATACTGAATCTAGGAAAAACATACCAAAGAATTTATTTCCAGGGCAACAATGGAGAAATAGACATACAGAATAGATTTATGGTCATGGGGAGAGGGGAGGAGAGGGTGAGATGTATAGAAAGAGTAGCGTGGAAACTTACACACTACCATATGTAAAATAGATAGCCAACGGGAACTTGCTTTTGGTTAATGGCTCAGGAAACTCAAACAGGCACTCTGTATTAACCTAGATGGGTGGGTTGGGGACGGAAATGGGAGAGAGTTTCAAAAGGGAGGGGGTATATGTGTACCTATGGCTGATTCTTCTTGAGGTTTGAGAGAAAACATCAAAAGTCTGTAAAGCAATTACCCTTCAAAAATAAATTAATTAAAAAAAAAGACACAATGATACAAAGCATGATTTATTATTTTTGTAGATTAAAATTCTTTAGTAGTATCCTGATGCAGAGTCCTGCCTATTAATTTATCCCTATCTCTTTGTTTGTTGTATTCACAAACCCATGAATATGACATACAACTTCTCTGTAACTCAACAATATGTGTGATTCCTTGTTAGCTTAGTTGCATGTGCCTTTGTGTGAGTGGTCAAACAGTTTAAAGGAAATCCCAATTTCCTTGCCTATACTGAAAATCCAGAATTAAGTGTCTAGTAATAATTAGTATCATGCATATTGCTCTGTATGCATGTGGCTTTTTTTTTTATTTCTTAGTCCACTCATCACTCTAGAGAGAAAAATAAGAGGTCACAGGAAAATAACCAATACTTCTGCCTACAATGTGGGAGAGCTGGCTTCGACCCTTGGGTTGGGAAGATATGCTGGAGGAAGGCATGGCAACCCACTTCAGAATTCTTGCCTGCAGAATCCCCATGGACAGAGGAGTCTGATGGACTACAGTCCATGGGGTTGCAAAGAGTCAGACATGACTAAGCGACTAAGCACATATGGAGCCTGTAGCTTGCTTCATTAACGTGAAGAATAAATTAACACTATCTTTCTAATCTTTTTCTGCAGATTTTCTACATTGCTGATGAAAAACTTTAGGACTCAGATTTGTGAAGCTCAGCATTTTATGGTATTTTGCTTTGTTTTATCATGAAGCCAAGACAATTACAGACTATGAATTGACCTGGCTACAAGTTTGTGCAATAGGCAGAATCCAGGATAGGTGTACATATATAGGCATAAATCCTAGGAAATCCAGGTCTTCCCTGGAACTAAGAACTCTGGATTATGGGTGTAGAGAAGACCCTGGGTTAAAGCCCTCATCTCTTTATCAGGCTTAATGACCATGCAGTACACTAGGATAAAACACTCAGATAAATAATACAGACTTAAAAATCTTCCCTTTACCGTGACTCTCAGGTATGGAGCTGTGTTCTGAATATGTGCTTGTTTCTAGGCCCTTGCATGAAGGAGAGAGAATAACATAGGAGGACAGTTTATGAACTCCAACAGACAGCAACAATAGGCCCATAATGCTACTGGGTATCAGAAAACTGCACAAATTTAAAAAGTATCCATCATCTTTTGCATAGGGTTACTCTGCATTTAGAAGGATGGGTTTCAGACTTCTTAAGGTCTTTATGAGTCTGTACTAGTTATTCTAAGAAGTGTATCCTTAATGTCTTCACTTGTTTAATGGGCAAAATAATTGTTCATGATGTAAGTTTGTGTGTGTGTGTGTACTTAGAAAAAGCACTAAAAGTAGATTTCTGACACAAACTATTCCATCAAAGTTCTATCTACAGTCATTGCCATTATTATTCTGGTTACGGGTGTATTTACATAAATATAAACACAAGCAAACACACACACACACACACACACTTGTATAGATATACCCTCAGATGAAGAATCCATATACTTTTCTAAAGCAGAGTACATTTTTATAAAAGAAACACACCACAATTTTGATATTGGTCACCAAAGAAAAGTGAAATGTGAGGAGATATGAAATATATACAGATTTACACTTCTATGTTCATAAAATGAAATTAAAATCAAGGAAGCAAAACATTAATTCATGTATCTATGAGAAAGTTATTAAATTTTTAACTAATATATAAGTAAATTATAAAATATTTCTAAATCTTATTCCTAATATTGCATGTTTTTCTGACTACACTCTACTTGTATCTTTTCTACACTATTACAAAAATACAAGGAATTCCAACTAACTTCTAAAAACAGTGAAAGAAAACTAACTCCAGAAAGAACGAAAAGAACCCACTTCAATATTGTAAAGTAATTAGCCTCCAACTAATAAAAATAAATGAAAAAAAAAAAAAAAGGAGTCAAAGCAAAAACAAAGCCCAGTTGTGGATGTGACTGGTGACGGAAGTAAAGACTGATGCTGTAAAGTGCAATATTGCATAGGAACCTTGAAAGTTAGGTCCATGAGTCAAAGTAAATTGGAAGTGGTCAAACAGGAGATGGCAAGAGTGAACATCGATATTTTAGGAATCAGTGAACTGAAATGGACTGGAATGGGTGAATTTAACTCAGATGACCATTATATCTACTACTGTGGGAAAGAAGTCTTTGAAGAAGTGGAGAAGCCCTCATAGTCAACGAAAGAATCTGAAATGCAGCACTTGGGTGCAATCTCAAAAATGACAGAATGATCTATTTGTTTCCAAGGCAAACCGTTCAAAATCACAGTAATTCTACTCTATGCCTCAACCAGTAATGTTGAAGAAGCTGAAGTTTAACATTTCTATGAAGACTTACAAGACTTTCTAGAACTAACACCCAAAAAAGATGTCCTTTTCATTATAGGGGACTGGAATGCAAAAGTAGGAAGTCAAGTGATACCTGGAGTAATAGTCAAATTTGGCCTTTGAGTACAAAATGAAGCAGGGCTAAGGCCAACAGAATTTTACCCAGAGAAAATACTTGTCATAGAAAACACCCTCTTCCAATAACACAAGAGAAGAATACACATGGACATCATCAGATGGTCAACATAGAAATCAGATTGATTATATCCTTTACAGCCAAAGAATGAGAAGCTCTATACAGTCAGCCAAAACAAGACCTGGAATTGGCTCAGATCATGAACTCCTTATTGCAAAATTCAGACCTATCTTGAAGAAAGTAGGGAAAACCACTAGACCATTCAGGTATGACCTAAATCAAATTCCTTATGATTATATAGTGGAAGTGACAAATAGACTCAAGGGATTCAATCTGATAGATTGACTGAAGAACTATGAACAGAGGTTCATGACATTGTACAAGAGACAGTGATCAAGACCATCACCTGCCAGGAGCCAACATATGAGACCCTACCCATGATAAGGTCATGAGGGAGAAATCCTGACAGGCAAGGCAGATCAGATTTTCAGGGATTCCAAAAAGCTGCCCCTGGCGCTCACCTTAATGATGATATCTGTCTTTCTGATTCCTGCTTCAATAGACTACTCCCTAATTTCTGTGACACAGGCAGAAGGCCTTCGCCAATCTCTTCCCAAGTAAGAATCAATTTAGAACTTTAATCAATAAGTTTCCCAGGTGGTGGTATTTTATGAGATTATCCAGGGTGAAAGGAGTGCTTTAATTTAAACTCCTTTGCTGGTATTTTAGTTTGTTTGGCAAATGCGTTTATGCCCTTGGTACTAATATGCATGATTGCTTATAATATCCTAATCATAAAATAGCATAGAGAACCTGATTATATAAAAGCCCTAATAGACATAGAGCCTTTTTGAAGGGTGAAGGAGTCCTATTAGAAAACATAAGAAGAATTATTCTAAAGGTGGTTATTGGGTTGACGTTTGCTTGCTGTGTTTTGCTTGCTGTGTTTTTGCTTTAATGTGCTAAGGTTGTGTTATAGAAACCATGGTTAATATAGTTATAGATCTAGAAAAATAAGAGCTTAGCCCTAGTGCAGTACCAATGAGATGGTTGTTAATTGTTAGCCAGGAGTGCTAGGCAGAGGCTGCCTCACCAAAGTCGCAGAGTCAGTGTGGGGTAAACTTCTTAGATAAACTCAACTGACAACTTCTGCAGAAGGATTAATTTTTGTGTTAACAAGGTTATACTTCTACTCTGTACTGTTGCCCTATGAGAATGCTACCTTTCAGTTAAGGTCACCATAGAAACAGAAAATAGGTTTACATTCACCTGACTTGCATAAAATGTTAATAGGCCCCAAGGCCAGAAGATAATGTACAAGACCCTCATAAACAAAGAAGTATGCAGAAAACACCCTGGTTTCGTGAAGAACAAGCTGATGTAATGTTTAACTATCTTCCCCTTAGAAATGTACTAACTTAGGGTATAAAAGCTACTGTAAAAAATTAAACATTGCCAGACCCTGCAAACACCCCCATCTAGTCTCTCTCTCTCTCTCTCTCTCTCTCTCTCTCGCTCTCTCTCCCTCACAGATTTGGCCCTATCAAGGCTGGTCTCACGTGTCTTCTCTCGCCGACGCCGTTCATCCTGAGGGTACCCCCTGGATCCTGCCGAGGCTGGACCCTGGCAATCACCAAGAAAAAGAAATACAAAAAGTCAAAGTGGTTGTCTGAGGAGGCCTTACAAAGAGTTGAGAAAAGAAGAGAAACTAAAGGGAAAGGAGAAAAGGAAAGATATATCCATTTGAATGCAGAGTTCCAAAAAATAGGAAGGAGAGATAAGAAAGTCTTCCTCAGTGATCTGATCAGTGAAAAAAATAGGGGAAAACAATAGAATGGGAAAGATTAGAGATCTCTTCAAGAAAAGCACAGATACCAAGGGAAAGTTTCCTGCAAAATGGGCACAATAAAGGACAGAAATGGTATGGATCTAACAGGAGCAGAAGGGATTAAGAAGAGGTGGCAAGAATACATGGACGAACTTTACAAAAAAATATATATATCTTCATGACCCAGATAACCACGATGGTGTGATAACCCACCTAGAGCCAGACATCCTGGAATGTGAAGTCAAGTGGGCCTTAGGAAGAATCACTATGAACAAAGCTACTGGAGGTGACAGAATTCCAGTTGAGCTATTTCAAATTTTAAAAGATGATGCTGTGAAAGTGCTGCACTCAATATGCCAGAAAATTTGGAAGACTCAGCGGTGGCCACAGGACTGGAAAATATCAGTTTTCATTTCAATTCCAAAGAAAGGAAATGCCAAAGAATGTTCAAACTATTGCACAGTTGCACACATCTTACATGCTAGCAAAGTAATACTCAAAATTCTCTAAGCTAAACTTCAATAGTACATGAACCATGGACTTCCAGATGCTCAAGCTGGATTTAGAAAAGGCAGAGGAACCAGAGATCAAATTGCCAACATCCGTTGGATCATCGAAAAAGGGAGCGAGTTTCAGGAAAACACCTACTTCTGCTTTTTGACTCTGCCAAAGCCTTTGACTGGGTAGATCACAATAGACTGAGGAAAGTTCTCAAAGAGCTTGGAATACCATACCACTTTACCTGCCTCCTGAGAAATCTGTAGACAGGTAAAAAATCAACAGTTAGAACCAGGCATGGAACAACAGAATGTTTCCAATTCTGGAAAGAATTATGTCAAGGCTGTATATTGTCATACTGCTCATATAACTTATATGCAGAGTACATCATATGAAATACCAGACTGGATGAAGCACAAGGTTGAATCAAGATTGCTGGAAGAAATATCAATAACCTCACATATGCAGAAGACACCACCCTTGTGGCAGAAAACAAAGTACTAAAGAGCCTCTTGATGAAAGTGAAAGAGAAGAGTGAAAAAGCTGGCTTAAAACTCAACATTCAGAAAACTAAAATCGTGGCTCCGTTCCCATCACTTTCTGGCAAATAGATGGAGAAACAATGGGAAAACAATGGAAATGGTAAGAGATTTTACATTTTGGGGGCTCCAAAATCACTGCAGATGGTAACTGCACCCATGAAATTAAAAGATCCTTGCTCCTTGAAAGAAAAGCTATGACCAACCTAGACAGCATATTACAAAGCAGAGACATTACTCAGCCAACAAAGGTCCATCTGGTCAAAGCTATGTTTTTTTCCAGTAGTCATGTATGGATGTAAGAGTTGAACTATAAAGAAAACTAAGCACCGATGAATTGAAAGCTGAGTGCCAAAGAATTGATGCTTTTGAACTGTGGTGTTGGAGAAGACTCTTGAGAGTCCTTTGGGCTGCATGGAGATCCTACCAGTTAATCCTAGTGGAAATCAGTCCTGAATATTCATTGGAAGGACTGATTCTGAAGCTGAGACTCCATTGCTTTGGCCAACTGATTTGAAGAACTGACTCATTGGAAAAGTCCCTGATGCTGTGAAAGATTGAAGGTAGGAGGAGAAGGGGATTACAGAGGATGAGATGTTTGGATGGCATCACAGACTCGATAGACATGAGTTTGAGCAAGCCCCAGGTATTCGTGATGGACAGGGAAAGATGGCATGCTGCAGTCCATGGAGCACATATAAGGGATGTAATGAGAAATTGTTACCCTTTGGCATAAAATTGATTAGTGTGGACACAGCCAATTTTGCCACAAATATATATGCAGGAAGTACTGAATTTTAAATTTAGCTCCAAGAAAACTTACCTGGTAGTGCAAAAGGTCCATTTTACAACTGGTTTAAACACATCCATTTTATTTATTTCAAAATCTGTTTGGAAATTTAAAACATATTGATAATATGAGACTCAGATCAGTTTCCTGCCCATCTTGATACCTACTTGGTGTATATAGTGAAAAATTATAGCACTCTTAAACAGGAACAATTTACTAAAGTCTGTATCTCTTTTGAAAGTGTCACTCTACTTCAAATAATAAAAATGTAATAATCAATATTTAATTGATAACTACTTGAAATTTTATTAAGTATACAAATAGATTTATACAGAATTGAAAGGCATTAATACTAAAATGAAGAACTTGGGTTTCACATAATGTTTTATGAGCATAAGTATGAATCTATAAACTTAAATATTCTTTTGCTCTAAATTAAAAATGTGAAATGAGCTGCCTTTAGGGTTCCTTTCCTAAGTAGAAGGAGTAAACACTCTCCACCCAGCCTCCCCCACTGAATGTGGTTATAAAAATTTGGTAAGATGTATGGAACAGCTCTTTGAATATTCCAAAATTAAATAGTAATGGGGCATAAAGGAAGAATACTGGAATGTGAAGCATTACTAAATCGATGAGTTTTCTTTTCTTCTTTTTTTCCCCCTCGTGTTGTCTCCTGACCTGAAGTTAACACATCCAGAAACCCAGAATTGAGCACTGTGGTGCAGACAAAGAACTGCCGGAGAAACTCTAGTTCTAGTCTGAGGAATTAGTGAAAGTGAAAGTGAAGTCGCTCAGTCATGTCTGACTCTTTGCGACCTCATGGACTGTAGCCTAACAGGCTCCTCTGTCCATGGGATTTTCCAGGCAAGAATACTGGAGTGGGTTGCCATTTCCTTCTCCAAGAGATCTTCCTAACCCAGGGATTGAACCTGGATCTCCCGCATTGTAGGCAGACGCTTTACCATCTGAGCCCACATGGAAAAGGGAACTCCTAATACTCAGAGAGTTCCACCCTTCCCCTTTTGCTTTTCTCCAATCTCTCTTAGACCCTGAGGCTACCATTGTCAAGGTGACAGTGGCAACAAAAAGTGAGCTCATAACAACATAAACCAAGTTTGGGGGACTTTCCTTCATTCTCGAAGAAACTGTAGTTCCAAGACTGTGAGACCAACAATCAGTATATTTATTTTTTTCTTTCTCTGGCCTTTGACCACTTCACCTCAAACTCATGGTCAAAATCATGGCCAGAGGACCTAAAAGGGGTTTAGCAAGAAGCAAAATGTAAGGGGAGTTAGTGGGGAGAGAAGGGGACTTGAGAAAGGGACTCTTTGAAGTCCTTTAACAATTTACAGGCTCACTGCCTCCCTCTAACTGCTCCAGTGTGGATCTCATACCAATTAGCATACAAAGACTGAACTGCTCAGTTTAGGACTAAACTCCGGGTAATGTAAAAGCCAGACAGGAAATATTTTTGGCCTCAATATTTTCTCTCAAAAATGACTGAATTTTGACATTGAAGAATTAAGGTAGCCATACACAATTAAATTAATGGATACTGTTTCAACAAAATTTTATCTACAAAAGCAAATTATAGATTTTTTGGCCATAAGTCAACAGAAATATGTGACAGTGTTCATCCCAAACAAGGGTGGATGACATGGTCTCTGCAGACAGAGAAATCGTTTGGTATTCTCATGCCACCACTAATTGCTGCTTTGAAATTGAAAATACATTCTACCTTTGTTTTCTCAAAGATTGAATTCATAGAACAAACTCCACCTATATTTCTGAGCATTAATTTCAGAATAGTGTCTCACACAAAATCATCTTTGAATAGCAATTAGCTTAAAATATTATATATATTGTGTACAATATATGTAAAAACATAGAAATATAGTGATACACTTTAATGTATTTTATAAACATATGTTTTAAAAAGGACATTAAAGTCTTAATAGTGGTAGTACATTTCAATGCACTACCAAATTCAAATTCTGGAATCAGGTGTATAAGTTAGAGCTTTCATAATTGTAAAAAAATCTTCCTTTACACTTTAGTTTTTGCCACTGACAAAAATTCTTTGACCAAATCCAGGCTCGTGAATCTTCTCCTAGGTCCATTTGTGCACTTCCTTCTAAAATTTGGCAGGAAAGAGCCCTGCCAAGTTACCTTAGCTAGTATCCCTCACCTTCGATATTTGATCATCCTCAGGGTCCAATCAGATTCTGTATCCTTCATCATCACCTTCATGTGTGCTAAGTCACTTCGGTATCATCCAACTCTTTGTGACCCTAGGAACTGGAGTCTGCTAATCTCCTCTAGCCATGGGATTCTTCAGGCAAGAATATTGGAGTGGGTTGCCATGCCTTCCATCAGGATATTTTCCAACCCCAGGGACTAAACCTTCACGTCTTACCTCTCCTGCATTGGCAGACGGGTTCTTTACCACTAGCACCACTTGGGACATCATCCCCACTGAATATATGTTAGTCACTGACTCATGTCAAACTCTTTGTGTCCCCATGGACTGTAGCACACAAGGCTCCTCTGTCCATGGAATTCTCTAGGCAAGGATACTGGAATAGATTATTTGCTCTCCAGGGGACCTTCCCAATCCATGGAGGGAACTCGTGTTTCCTACATTGCACACAGATTGTTTACCCTCTGAAACATCAGGGAAGCCCTAGTTTGTGTCTAATGTGTCTGGCCTATATTTAGAAAGGATCCTGTTAGGCTGATTTAGCCAGAACCACTTTTACCCCTAACAATTCCTCCTAGTAATTTTTATCCATTGATCTCCCATCCCACTCCTTGGCTATAAATTCCCACCTGGCTATGATATATTAAGAGTTGAGCCTACTCTCTCTCCCCTACTGTAAAATCCCATCACAGTAGCCCCTTTACCTATCGTAATGAAAGTCTGCCTTACCATCTTTAACAAGTGTCATTGAATATTTTTTCTCTTGTATTACCATCAGCATGCATTTGTTTTTCAAAAAATCAACATGAAGTCACCATACTGCTGCTGCTAAGTCACGTCAATCGTGTCCAACTCTGTGTGACCCCATAGACGGCAGCCCACCTGGCTCCCATCCCTGGGATTCTCCAGGCAAGAATACTGGAGTGGGCTGCCATTTCCTTCTCCAGTGCATGAAAGTGAAAAGTGAAAGTGAAGTCGCTCAGTTGTGTCCTACTCTTTGCGACCCCATGGACTACAGCCTACCAGGCTCCTCCGTCCATGGGATTTTCCAGGCAAGAGTACTGGAGTGGGCTGCCATTGCCGTCTCCGGAGGAAGTCACCAGAGCAATAAAGAATAAAGATTTTAGAATAATACAATCAACTAATAAAATATAGTAGACCCTACTGTCTTTATGTTGAGATTGCCTCCTTTTCCCTAAACTTCTCTAATACTAAACATTCCATCATAAAGCATGAGAGAGGTGAATCAAAATAATTAACAACAAAAATAAAATTTTCATGACTTTTAAGGTTGCATAAGCTACAGTTTACTATGTTTACCATGAGCAAGGTGCTAATTAAGCTAAAAGGTCAGAAACTACCTTCCTTGGTCTAATCATACATTTATAAATAAATCTTTGCTGGAATACAACCATGACAATTCATTCATATTGGTGTCTGGATGCTTCCATGCTACAACCACAAAGGTAAGTAACTGTCATGGAGATCATATGGTCCTCCAAGCTTAGAATACTTAATATCTGGACCTTTAGAGGGGGAAGAAGAAAGAAAGCTGACCTCTGAATTACATGGTTTGAGGAATATTTTCTAAGAAAAAGTCACAACCGAGAGAATAACATAGGTGAAACAGGTACTATCAATTAAAAACAATCTGGAAATGATCAGTTATCAAGTGAGGGTTAGGATAATGGAGTAAGTCATAATACATAGAAAAACAAAGTCCAGTAGCTGTTTCAAAATTTGTGAAACTTTTTTCAACTTTGCACAAAACTGTTTTAAATAACTTTAAAGGACTTTATTGAGACTTTTGGGGGAAATTTGACTTTGAAGCCCTTAAATATCCTTTCATATTAAGGGTATTTTATTGGAAAATTAGGGAAAAAATGAAAGGCAATAGAGAATCTTAATGACAGTATATTAATAGAAATTATTAAAGTATTATTCTACTAAAAGAGATCACGAACCTTATTATTAAAAAAACATTTAAATTCTCAGATGAATGTAATAAACAAAACAAACGGATTCATGTTTTAAAAGCAAAGGTATAAAAGCATGGCTTTAGGCAACGTTTGTATGACTAAACAAAGGAAAGAGATGGGTGTTCAAACACTACAGTACGTATTTTTCCTGGAAAAACAAAACAAAACAGAGACTGGTACAAAGGCGAAGAGAAAAATCCAAAATAATGAAACTAAACCTAGAGTGGATAACTATTATGGGAAAGTAACTCGTACATTTTGTTACTCCTTGCGGTGCAAACGACGGATGGAAAACTCCCAGAGGGCGCCTTAAAGCTGACGGACCGGGAGGAGAGAGCGGAAACGGAAACCCGGAGTGGAAGCGGCACTGCACCCGGTTCCGCCCCGCCCACGCTGCGCAGCCGCGTTCCCGATCGGCTCCCGGTGCCGCGGGTTAGCGGAGTAGCCACGTGACCTTCCCACAAAGCAGTGCGAACGAGACGGCGGCGCCGTACAATCGCGCATTTCCTTCAGGTCGCAGTGTTAGACCGGAAGCCCTGGTGGCTGCCGGTGTTGCTTGAATCCGACCAGTGGGGAATCAGGGATGCGGCCGCGGTGCGGGTCCCGACTAAATACGTCAGACCTCTCTGTGAGATTGAGAAACGTTTTCAAGGATAATGACCTATTAAACCTTTATCGTATGAAATTACACTCCTGCACTGTGAAAACAGAACCGGAAAAGGAAGTGTTTTTAAACACACACGGACAGAGTTCCGCTGGGGTGAACGTGACGCAATGCGATGCCAACTGAATTAGTTTTATAGCCCAAATAAGAACCATGTGTCCACGGCAAGAAATTCCTTTATATCCATGTTTGTAAATAAAGTCAGTCTATTAGGATTCACATCAACCTTTACCACTTAGTAGAAAAGGTGAAGTGGATATTGGCCAGGCCTCCCTATTTCTTTACCGGAAATAATTATGAATCACCTTCCCATCGCGAAATCATGCATTATTTTCAAATTTGATGTTTGTATTTTAAAATTCCTGCTCAAAGGAACACAGGTATTTCACATTCCTTGATCGCCTCCCTTGCCCAATTTTTAAAGACCTTTTCATTTAGCTTGCCCTTGGTCTCCCATTTCTATTGATGCTAGATGGCGCTGTGAGCCCAGGGGTCCCTGATTCCCCCAAACACGTTGTACTTCTGAAATATGAGAAGGTTAGTTTAAGGGGTGAGTGTAACTTGTGTTGGGACTGAATTACCTCCAGATGGGCGGTCGTGATGTGACTGTCTTTAACGTGAAAGCCTGTAACTCATCGGTAAGAAAGTTTTACCCTGAAAATACTAAACTTTTCTGAGCCTCCCCACTTTCATTTGGATCTTAGGCTGACTCATTTTCCCCACCCCATAATTTTGCCTTACCTATTACAGATTTTGAGTCTAAAACACAATTTTTTCCTTCAAATTTACGAGATTCCCAAATTCCCATTTTATAGTTAAACCAGCTCTGTTCCTGGTAAGTAGACCCATGGTAACATAATGAAACATGAAAAAACTACAAAATCCGCACGTTAACACAAAATAAAATCCCTCAAATATCTAGCCCAGGCATATAGTATTCCAGCGTTTGTCAAACGTACTATCATTGCTACATTCCATGGATACTTCAAACCTTGACTTCCAGACATACCCTTGTTCCTAGCTGAATACAATCCCTTTTTTGTCTTCTCTAGTTCTAATCTACAAGACTTTCGGCTACTTATTCTTTATGTATTCAACCATAATTTCCTTTAGGAGACTTCCTATGCCGATTTAAATTCAAGTTGCATGCTAAAGCATCTTGTGGATTGCAACAGAATAATGCACATTACCCACTGTGGCACAGCTAATCTGAATTTACATTCCCTATTCAAATCTCTGCTTGACTAATAACTCAAATAAAGGACAAACTTTATCTTTGTTGTTCATTTGTCCATTCCTTACAAGTAACAAGGTACACACGTGGTTGCTACTCAATTCTCTCAGTTTTCAAATATGAATAGGTCAAAATCAGTTGTCTTCCTATATACCAATAAGGGATAATTGGATATTGAAGTTAAATATATTTTATAACAGCATAAAAAACGTGATATACTAAAGGATAAATGTGGCAAAATAGGTGCCAAATTTATAATCTGAATATTAAAAATACTGATGAAGTTAACTAAAGTATATTTAAATAGATGTAGAGATACACCAATTTCAGGAACTGGAAGCATCAATATTTTTAAGATTTCAATTCTCACAAATGTATCTATAACTTTTGCATAGTCTACAGTTAATACCCCATTATGGCTTTTTGTAGAAGTTAACAAATAGATTATAAGCTTTATGTAAGAAAGTAAAGGATTTAGAATACTCAAGCTAGATTACAAAACAAGGATAAATATCATAAGACTCTCAAAACTTATTTCAAGGCATTAATGTAAAGCCCCATTAATCAAGATAGTGAGGTATTGGCACAGAGATATATATTTAGATAAATGGAACAACATAGCATTTAGAAATAAACCTACACATTCATGGTCAATGGATTTTTTACTAATATGACAAGGAAATTCAAAGGAGAAAGGATAGTATATGCAACAAAGAAGACTAGGACAGTTGAGCAGCTATACACCACCACCACCCCCACCACCACCAACAAAACCAAACTTTCCATCTTTATTTTGCACTGTATACAAAAATTAACCCAGGATTTATCATAAACATAAAGTCTTATAAAACATCTAAAGAAGACAGAAAATGGTCTTCATGATCTTGGGATAATCAAAGATTTAATATATAGGAAATAAATATTATAAATAACAAATAAGAAAAAGTGGATAAATTGTTCTTAATAAATATTAAAAGTAAATTCTGTTGTTTGAAAGACACTGTTAAGAAAATTGACAAGATTCAATAGAATTGGAGAACGTATTTTCAATACAAAAGCAAGTTTCAAAACAAATCTTAAAACAATGATTATATATATATAATTTAAATAATAATAAAACAAGAAACACATATTTTAAGGTAGAAAAGTGATACTGAACCAAAGAAGAGTTGCAGATAAACCCATGAAATATGCCCACATGAATATGCTCAATACCACTGTCATTAAACATCTGGAAGATCCCCAGAGGAGGAAATGACAACCGACTCCAGTATTCTTGCCAGGAAGACCTCATGAACAAAGGAGCCTGGTGAACTACATTCCTTAAGGTCACAAGGAGTTAGACACTACTGAGTGAATGAGCACGTTGTCTTAAAAAGATGTGAACTTCACCACCATGAGATAACCACTGCATATCTACTGGAATAAGTTTGAAAAAGTTTAAAAATATACTGTCAATGTCAAATGCTAGGGAAGCTGTGGAGCAACTAGAATTTTCAGAGTTTGTTTTGAAAATGTGAAATGGTACAGCAACTTGGGAAAAGGGTTTGGCAGTTTCTTGTGAAGCACATCATACATTTATTATATGACCCAGCACCTTGCAATTAGACATATTCTCAAGAAAACTGAAGCTATATGTCCACAAAATGCTGTATCTAACTGCATATAGAAAGTGTGTTTCTAATAATCCAGACCTGGAAATGACCTTATTACCCATGAAGTAGTTAAAAAAGGTGAATGAATTCTAGTACATTTACTCAAAAAAATACAATGCAGAATTTAAAAGTAAATTACTGACATGTGTAAAAGTATGGATGAATCTCAAAAGCGTTATTGTAAGTGGGAAAAACTAGACAGAAAATATTGAATACCAAATGGTTTCATTTATAAGACTTGGAAAAGGTTAAGAAATCAAGTTAGATATGATTAATAAATTCCAAGACTGTGTACTACAAAAAGGCACGACAGAAACTCAGGTAGTAATGAAAACTGTTCTTAATTATAATCTTAATTGTATATGGTTGCATGAGTTCATGTAATTTTTGAAATACATTAAACTGTCTACTGGAAAAGGATGGATTTCAGCTTAATAAGTCCAACTTAAAAATAGGTGGGTTGTTGCATCAATCTCCTTATTTTCAGTATTTCCTTTTTAAAATTTGTAGCCTCCCTCCAAATGCTAAAATATAATTATCTCCTTTTCATAGTAGATCGTTCAGTTTATGTCTCCTTCATAGAGATGAAATGATAAGAGTCCAGCATATAGGATTAGACTTACCTCTTGTCCCTATGCCCACGGACAGTTTTATAAACAGGCCACTTTTCTTATTCTTGCCATACTTTTGAACATATTTACCCCTGGGTAGGTCTTCCCTTATTTCCATAGCCTTAAAATCTGTATTTGTACTTGTTATGGGCTGAGTTGTGTCTCCCTCAAATTCATATGTTGATCACCCTGGCATCTCAGAATGTGGATGCACTTGAGGGCCTTTAAAAAGTGATTAAGTAAAACTAAGACCATTAGGGTATGCTCTAATCCAATTTTACTGGTCCTTATAAGTAAAAAACATTTGGATGTGCAAAGAGATACCAGGAATGCTAACATACACAGGAAAGAGGACATATAAATACACAAAGGAAAAGACCAGGTGAGGTCACAGTAAGAAGGCAGGTCAAAGAAGAGACCTCAAAAAAACCCAAATTTCTTAATATTTTGATACTGGCCTTCTAGCCTCCAGAACTGTAAGAAAATTAATTCCTACTGTTTATTCACCTGAGTTGGGAAAGTTTGCTATATCTCTTGCAAATTAATATAACACTTTAATAAATATTAATTATATTGTTAATTATTGGCTTAAAACTCAGCATTCAGAAAACTAAGATCATGGCACCGGTTCCACCATTTCATGGGAAATAGATGGGGAAACAATGGAAACAGTGACAGACTTCATTTTTGGGGGCTCCAAAATCACTGCAGATGGTGACTGCAGCCATGAAATTAAAAGACACTTGCTACTTGGAAGACAAGCTATGACCAAACTGGACAGCATATTAAAAAGCAGAGACATTACTTTACCAACAAAGGCCCATTTAGTTGAAGCTATGTTTTTTTCAGTAGTCATGTATGGATGTGACAGTTGGATTATAAAGAAAGCTGAGTGCCAAATAACTGATGCTTTTGAACTGTGGTGTTGGATAACACTTTTGAGCGTCCCTTGGACTGCAAGGATATCCTACCAGTCAATCCTAAAGGAAATTAGTCCTGAATATTCATTGGAAGGACTAATGCTAAAGCTGAAACTCCAATACTTTGGCCACCTGATGTGAAGAGCTGACTCATTGGAAAAGACCCTGATGCTGGGAAAGATTGAAGGCAGGAGGAGAAGGGGATGGCAGAGGATGAGATGGTTGGATGGCCTCACCAACATGATGGGCATGAGTTTGAGTAGGATTCAGGAGTTGGTGATGGACAGGGAAGCCT
The DNA here is from genome assembly GCF_033118175.1 of Dama dama. Taxonomy (NCBI): domain Eukaryota; kingdom Metazoa; phylum Chordata; class Mammalia; order Artiodactyla; family Cervidae; genus Dama; species Dama dama. Next base: position 10,785,840 of record NC_083693.1, on the reverse strand, counting down.
GGCCTGCTGTAGTCCATGGGGTTGAAAAAAGTTGGACATGACTGAGACACTGAACTGAACTGAATAACTATTAATAACTCACTCAGTGTCTCACTTAAGAAATTTACTGCCTGATAACTCAGATTATTCTTAGATACTTTTCTTTTGGATTAGTAAAATTATCTGAGCTTAGGTTTGGCTTTACTATTCCCCATTATGACTTTTTAATTTAATTTAATTTTATTTTTTTTATGACTTTTTAATTTTAAATATTCTTCAGTGGTTCTACTCTTATTTAATAGTCTTCATTTTAAAAAGCAATGATGAGCAAATAGGCAGGAAGTGTATAAACTGTCATAAATATGACACAAGTTTGTGATGGAGAAAGAAAAAAACAGAACCCAAATAGGCTGTGATTTAAATTTTTGCGAATCCCTAAACACATTATAGTGCTCCAATGGAGATGGCTTCCAGTGGAGGGCACCTTGATCTCAAGAAGACCAGAAAGAACAGTGACAAGGATAATATTCAACTTGTAAATAAAACATTAAAAATAAAAAGATTCATTTTGCTTCTATGAAAATAAAGTCATTTAAATTTTTATTTTTAAATTTAAGTCAAATAAATAGGTTAATTATATCTAAATTCAATTTTAAATTAAATTAAATTGAATTTTAACTTTAATAAAATAACATTTTCAGACTGCATATGTGGCAACCAAGATGAAAATGAAAATTGCAGCTATTAATAATGAATTTTCTGTCTATGCTATAAGCTCTATTCTTCAAACTCAAATCAGTGTATTTCCTCTATGTAATTTAACATCTAGGTGTTTTCACCTGTGAGGTCAGAGGAAATAGTCTAGGTTCAGTGGGTCAAATAGAATTCAGTATCTCCAAGGGCCTTACATTCTAGGTCTTGTTTTCCAGGTGATATAAGTACAGAACTCATGAACAAATTGCTCAGCATCCAACTGGCATCTACTGTTAACAGGATATATGGAAATAAGCTTTCAAGAGGGTGCTCTGTGACCACTTAACATCACAGTGGCGTCAACAATCAGCACTCATCCACATTATATATATTTTGGCTTTTGTTATTTTTTGAGTTTTTCTTGTTACTCATCTGTTGCCAAAATCTGCATGTTCCATGTATCTTTTTCATCTAACAGCCAGGTTGCTCCACCAAGTTTGAATCCTGAACCTAGACTCTTAGTGACTGAGATCTATCTGCCTATCTATCCATTTCAATAGGTGGCAATATTATCTTAAAATTAAATTATAAAAATCATAATTGTGCCAAACTACACATACTATAATCAGAATCAAGATTCTAGGTTGGAGAAGGAAATGGCAACCCACTCCAGTATTCTTGCCTGGAAAATCCAATGGACGGAGGAGCCTGGTAGGCTATATCAGTCCGTGGGGTCGCAAAGAGTCGGACACGACTGAGTGACTTCACTTTCACTTTCACACATAGTATAAAGTCTACCATCTTAACTCTCTTTAAGTTCACTTAAAGTTCACTTAAGTTCAGTTAAGTATATTCACAGTTTTGTACAATCAATCTCTAAAATTGTTTTAATATCTATGCACATTAAACAACAATTCTCCATTTCTCCCTCCTTCCAGCCCCTGAAAACTACCAGGGAATTTTCTTTATGAATTTAACGGTTACTTTGTATAATCAGATTCATACAGTATTTATCTTTTTGTTTATTTCACTTAGCATAGTGTCCTCACAGTTCACCCATTTTGTGAATCAACATTGCCTTTCTTTGAAGGCTGAATATTTCTCCCTTGGTTGTGTAAACTACATTCTTTATCCTCTCATTTGTTGGTAGACACTTTTGCCGCTCTACTCTTTTGGCTATTGGGAATAATATTACAATACACATGGGTAGACAGAGATCTCTTCAAGAGTTTGATTTCAATTGTTTTAGGTATATACAGGAACAGAATTATGGGATTATATAATAATTCTATATTAAACTTTTTTGAGTAAATGACTACTTTACTTTTATAACAATTGTACCACTTTATATTCCCACTAAGACTGCACAAAGATTCTCATTTCTCCACATCTCACCAACATGTCATTTTCTGTATGTGTGTTTGCTTGATTTATAGTAGCCATTCTAAAGCTATGAGGTGGTATCTCACTGTGGTTTGGATTTGCATCTCCCTAATGACTAATTATGTTTAACATCTTTTCATGTGCTTGTTGGACATTTGCATATCTTATTTTGATAACTTTTCAAGTCCTTTGAATATTTCTTAATCAGGTACTTGTTTTGATATTGTTGAATTGCAGGGGCTATTTATATTCTAGACTAATGCCTTATCAGATATGATTTGCACATTCCCATTCCAGTTCATCAATTTTTGTTTTTGCTGCATGTGCTTTTGGTATCATATCCAATAAATCATTGCCAAATCAAACATCGTTAGGATTTCCCCCTATGTTTTTTTCAAGGAGTTTTATAGTTTTCGACCTTACATTTACATCTTTGGTCCATTTGGAAATGGTTTTGTATATGGCATAAGATCAGAGTTAACCTTTATACTTTTGCACTTGGATAATCAGTTTTTTCCATCATCTTTTTTTAAAGGCTGCCTTTCCCCAGTTGAATGATCTTGGAAACCTTGTTAAAGATCATTTGACCATATATGCAAGGGTTTATTTCTAAGCTCCCTATTCTATTCCATTAGCCCATATGACTGTCTTTATGCTAGTACCACACTCTTTTAATTATTGTAGATTTGGAATAACTTTTGGAATCAGGAAGTATGAGACCTTCAACTTTGTCCTTTTTTTTAAGATAATTTTGACTATTTGGGATCTGCTGAAATTCCATATTAATTCTAGAATGTAATGCTATTTTTTGATACTGATGAAAGTTCTCTGATCAAACCTTAGCCAAGTTCCTCTGAGTCTTCTCAAATAGACTTCATCTTGGCCTATTAAAACTACAGACTTTCCATACAAATGATTTTGTCTATCCACCCCACACCACCCCCCCCCCCCCCCGTGCACACACACATTAAAAGACTTAAACAAATATTATCACAGTTTCTAACAGCTCAATACCTAGAGTGACTCAAGGCTGCCAAAATTTTGCTGTATGTTCTAGCCCATAATTGATCCCATTTTCTTAGAGTATTTACTAAAAAGAGCTTGCAATTTTGGATCTTTTTTTTTTTCTGTTCCTTTGAGATGTATATGCATCTCTTTCTACTCTTGGGAATCTTTCTCAAGGACCTGAAAACCATTCCTTTGAAATTAAATTTTGAAGGGTAGGGCTTCCATCTTCAAGTCTCTGTGGGAGGATAACATCTCAACTTCAATAACTGTCAGCTTGCAGACACAGCTGACCTAATCACATTTACAGGAACCAACCCTTTGTTGTTTGTTCCCATCCCTAATTCTACTGAGCCCTTACTCACCCCCTTCTCTTTCCCCCATTCTCTCTTTAAAATGCCTGTTCACTTAAATAGAAACTGAGTTCAGTTCACAGTGGACCTCCTTTCTTATTGCAATAGTATATTGTTGATTAAAATCTCTTTACTGCTACTTTGTATCTTTTGACGGGGGGGGGGGGGGGGGGGGGACACTTAGATCTCATATTCTACTTTTGAAATCTTGGCATTCCAGTAAATACCATATGATAGGTTATTTGAGTTTGCAGGCTGCCTCTTGCTATTATTGGTCACAGCTTGAGGCCATCTTCTCTGTAGAAGTTATTTTGAGAGGTGTATTGTCTATATCAGGGCAGTTTTCATTGTGGTGTTTGAAGAATGTGCCTCTGAAGAACAGGAGAATGAAACCAAGAGCCTTAGTTAAAGACAGGTGGATAAAAAAACATTTAAAATTTCATTGTTTTCCTTTTTTTTTTTTTTTTTTTTTGCTATTTACATGCTGATGCCAGTGGGTTTTCATATGGAGGAATAAGACCTATGAAATACTACTGCCTGGACTGATTTCCCAATCTTGCAATTTTCTGTGTGGCTTTGGGAAAGTTTCTTAACTTGCCTGTGCCTCTGATTTCTGATCTGTACAATAGTAATGAGAGTTCCAATATGATATTTTGAAATTCAGAGGTGATAACCTATTGGTATGAATACTATATTTAATATCCTATAAAATATATCTGTTTTATCAAGCATGTTTCTAGGAGCTGTGAATGTTCTCACTGTGGAGCTCCTGAGTGTGAGGACTAGGTTTTAGCACAGGTTCCGTCTCTGGGAGGTATTAATAACTCCACAACGACACTTTGGCATACCAATTTTCTGTGTGGGCAGTCATAAATCAATTTCTCATACCCATCTGTCTAGATGACTATTCAAAATTCCCTCCTGAGTCTATATCCAGAATCAAGTAGTAACTTTTAGCCAACTGGGAGATGAATAAAGAAGGTACGTTGTTCTGTGTGGTTTTTTCTTTCTGTACTGCTGCTCACCAACTTAAGACATAGTTCCCCTCAGAAGGTAACAATACATATTCATTGAATATATGTGTGTGCTAGCTACTGTTATTAACATTTAATTCCCACAAATCTCAATGAGCTGGTCATTGTTGTTATTGCCTTGGGGCATAAAATGACATTAGATATTCAATAACTGCCTAGCAGTCTTTAGTCTAACACATGGTAAAATTGCCTCACAGTCAATCCCCAGGTTTCTTTCTATTTTTTTTTTAATCACTGGCCACAATTTTGGCTCACATTAAGATGAAAAATGAACATGAAATATGGCACTGTCTGGAATATTTCCCAGATGCAGCAGAGGAAACTGTGAGGGACACTGCACACTGATTCCCATAAGGCCTGTTTCAGTTCGCCTCACCCGTCTGTTCCCAAGTCCAGTGCCCTCTCCCTGCAGAGACGGTTGCTATGTGTATCCCTGTTTCACTGGAATGTGGATCACAGAACAACAGGAGTAGTTCAGGGAAAAAAAAAGGCAAGAAACAGGAGAAGTCACTCAAACTTGACTCTCAACCCTTTAATATTGTCTGACTGCAAAAAAAACAGAGGTTTTCATGTCATGGCCATCTTGCAACAAGCCCAAGGGTGAAAGACTACCCAATAGAGATGAAGGAAACAATATGCATAAGTGGGTTGAGCCTCTCATAGGGACCTTAATCTGCCTTTTTAACTATTTCTTATTATATGTGGCTGATAAAGTTACAAATAATTCAAGAAGAGTTTTCTATTTATAAAAGTCAACACTATCATCTTTTTTTCTCTTTTAAAGAAAAATCAGAACTTTGCTGTGGTGCAGTGGACAAGAATCTGCCTGCCAATGCAGGGAACAGATTTGACCACTCGTTCAGGAAGATTTCACATGACATGGGAACAACTAAGCCCATAAACCACAACTATGGATCTCTTTCTCTAGAGCCCATAAACTGCAACTACCAATCCTGCGTACTGCAGTTACTGAAGCCCCCATGCCTAGAGCCTGTGTTCTGCAACAAGAGAAGTCACAACATTGAGAACTGCCTGCACCATAATAAAGAGCAGCCTCTACTTGCTGCAACTTGAGAAAACATGTGCAAAACACTGTAGACCCAACATAGACAAAAATAAATAAAATTATATAAAAAAGAGACATCAGTAAGACTTATTGCTTTTGTTTCCAAAAACTCCTCCAGTTTCCTTTAAATTGGTGAACCACCTCTGCCCTTTGGTACATAAATACCACATTCTATGTAGTTTGCATGAAACATAAGGTTGCTATTCACAAACAGGAAAATTAATGTTGACAGGCTCCAGCATTGTGATAGTGAAGGGCAATTTTTCACTAAGATCTGACCTTTGAATTCTCTATTTAGAGTTTTGACCCTCAGTGCCCCGAATGCAGCCATACACTTTGTAGTAAAAAATATCCTTAAAATAGCAATACTTTTGCTCTGTTGGTTGCTCACAACTCATAAACTGGAGTCAGATATTCCCCCCAGATTACTTTTTACGTCATTAGGTCAAGGATGTCATTACTTGCAGAACAGACATATGTTATTGAATCTCAGAGATGCACGCTGTGAGGAGTAGTGTGTTCCTTTCAGCATAGTCCTCCTGGCATTCATATCATTTGCACTGAATACCCTCAAATAAACCCTAGTCGCCTTGTTGAAGCCTTGGATGTCTTCTCTATACTCTTCTTGATTTTGTATCTCTCAGTGGTTTCTGATGAGGAAACCCATGTTCATCCCATGCTGAAGAATCCCATCTACACTCTCTAGGACACTCAGCAGCCTATTCACAACAAACTACGACAGAGAGGTATCAAAGTTTCAGCCTGAAATAGTGGGCATCGATGAATCAGCTAAATCATAGAAAGGTGGACAAATAATTGACTAAGGCAACAAAAATGATAATCCTAAAAAGTCACAAGCATAAAACTACTTTTAACCTTATGGTAATTGTCAAAGAGAAGTAGATAAAAGACTAAAATTCTATTTCTACATGATCAGATTACAAAAATATGTGTTGCCTGTAACAGATGTGTAAACACATAATTTGAATAGCACTTTTATTTCATTGAAAACAATTTTGCTACTCACTCAAAAAAGTAATAAAATTTTATATATGTGTATATATATGTATGTAATAGGCTATCTGTACAAATAACATCATACAGACATTTACAAAATGAGGTGGAAGTAATCACAGGCTCCAACCAATGTCTACATGTCTTGGGTAAGGATAAAAGCAAACGGCATAAGAAAATTCATACTAACAGAATAAAAAGTGTCTGATCTTTGCATTCAGAGTGGGAATCTTAGATTCCCATTTACATAAACGAATGTTTTTGTGAATCTTTCATAATTAAAACAGATTAAGTCATATAACACAATATTCATAGCACTTTTAAAGCATGAGTTTCTGAGCACATTTTACTTTGTGGCTCCTGTCTGTCTCTTTTTTTCTTTTTTTTCCACCAGAAGTTTGTAAGAGGAAATTTCCAGAAAACACTAAAAAAGGGAAATTGCAACATTTCTGCCATTCCTAAACAAACAAACAAACAAAAAATCCCATTCAGTTCCGTAAAGAACAATGCTTGAGTAGATTAAAATACTTGAAAAGACTCTGAAAATGATTATGAATGTGTTTTTTAAAAGCAACAGTGATAAGTATCCAAGATATCAAATACAAATCTGTCTGTAGATAAGGTTTATGTGAGTTAAAATAATGAGAATATATACACATATTAAATAAACTTCCATACCAGAATAGAAAAATGCAGGAACAAACACTCCAAGGTAACATAGAGCAAGCAGTATGATTTCTGAACAAACATTCTTTATACAAACTCTCCAACTGGCCCCAGAGGGAGAGCAGGGAGCATCTGGCCTTTCCTGTGTAGCAGACCCTGCAAAGAGGCCCCCAGCTCCACTAACCCTGGTGAGGCCCTTGAAGGGAGAAAATACCAACAGTGCTTGGAGGGTCAGCTGCGCGTGGGCAGGGAGCGCTTCGGGCTGGCTTCTCTGGCTGCTACTGGCTGTTGCTGGAGCAAAGAGTGGAAATTTCCAGAGGTTCTAAAAAGCAGGGAAGGAAAAAGAGGAGGTGTGCCACGGACTAAGTCACTGAGAATGTATCATACTAAAAAAATAAAAAGGAGACATGTTGAGGGATTGCCTAAATTCACAAAGACTTTAAAGACAAAAACAACAGCAATAAAGAATTTTCTGTCACATCCTGGTTGAGGGCAGACGTGGGGGCAGGGAGGGGAGGAGGTTGGGTGTCAGCTGTAAAAGCTTTGGGAGAAATTTTAATACAAAACAGAAATCATGAACTCAGAGAAGTATCTGCCTCATTTTTGTGTAAAGTGGTCTAGCTATGTGTATATAGAAGGCCATCCTTATTTTGTGAAAATGTAGACAATGATATTCTTATTTACAATCGTCTCCTTCACACGTATATAGATGAGTTGCAGTAATAATGTGGTAATACTTTTGAATCTGGGTGCATGGATATACCTGTTTATTTTACTATTGCTTTTGTTTTTTGTTTCTTTTTCATTTATTTTTATTAGTTGGTGGCTAATTACAATAGTGTAGTGTGCAAAAGCACACTTGTTTTTTAAAGAAAATTTCTATTTTTATTATAAACTTACATTAAAAAAATTCAATACAGAAGTTGTCTCTCATACACTAAATTACACACTAAAATGGTAAGAGAACACATATATTGTAATAACTATGTAATTCCATTCCATGATTCCCAACTTTATGTAAAATGAATCCTTCTGTAGGGAGTCCCTCTTGTGTGTGGTTGTGAACCAATGTGAAGAGGATTCAAATTAGAAAATTAACTTGTTTCAGTTATTATGTTCTGATCTCATGGCAGGATATGAGTCCCTGACTTCTGTCTCATTCTCTTTTATGGCCTTCTTATTCTCACACCACTATTTAAGATTGCCTAAAGAATAATGATGCTTCTTATCTCATCTGCATCTCTTCTTTCATTCTGGGCAGTTTTCCCCTCTTAGATCAAGTAAACTCTTAATCACAAGAGTCAGTCCTATTACAGTACCTCCTTTGATAAATATTTCCAACTCCTTATTAGTCACTATTGTTGTTGTTGTTTGGTCACTAAATCATGTCCGACTCTTGTGACCCATTGGACTATAGCCCACTAGGCTTCTCTATCATGGGATTTCTCAGGCAAGAATACTGGAGTGGGTTGCCATTTCCTCTTTCAGGGGATCTTCCTGACCCAGGACGTGAACCTGCATCTCCTGCATTGGTTCATTCTTTGCTGCTGAGCCACCAGGGAAGACCATTAATTACTATAGCTTACCAATTTTAGTATTTTTTTTTTTCAAATTTTACCAAAACTGCTCTTAGTCTGGTGGTATGCATGGTAAGGCTTTCATTTTCTGCACATGCATGAACACATGTGCATGGCTACGGATTTTCTATTTTCACATGCTGGCACAATCACCTATGTGGAAACTTGCAGAATGGGTGTCAACAGTAAAGGTGGAAATCACACATACAATTTTGCATCCTTCTTTATTAATACATGTTTCTTGGTCATCACTCTTTATGCTACAGAGGGTAAGGATAAAATATTCATAACTCTGGATCAAAATCTTATTCAGAACATTTAGAAAAAGAATATCAAAGGATTTGTAAATTCATTTAAAGATTAATTTCTATTTTGTCTTCATTTTTGTGTGGTAGATCATATTCTAGGCTTATTAATTTAGAGAGATTCAAGGCATACAAACTCTAGCATCCATTATGGATCAGATCTATCAGAAGAGTAGCAATAGCCCAAAGGCCAAAGATGGGATTTTCCTAAAACTGATAAAGAAAACCTACAGCTGACATCATGCATAATGTTAAATAATTGATGTTTTGTTTTTAGGATTGAAACAAGGTAAAGATGTCCACTCTCACCACTGGTTTTTTACATAGATATTTTTGCTTTTTTTAAAAACCAGATTCTTTAGCTAATTCAATAAGGGAAAATGAAAGGAAATGTATTTCCACTTCAAGGGGCACAGGTTTAATCCCTGGTTGGGGAACTCAGATTCCACAGGCCATGTGGCTAGTTAAAAAGAAACAAACAAAAACACTATAAATGAAAACCAGAGAATATTAATAAAATGAAACATATACCAAATCTTTACACTGAAAATTACAGAATACTAATTTAAAAACAGTTACTTCTTCTTTGTCTACCTCTAGGAATAATATCCTATGAAAAAATCAACAAAGACCAAAATAAGTGAAAAGATATATCTTGTTCAGAGAATGGAAGACTCAGCTTAGCAAATAAATGGTTCTATACAAATTGATTTATAGGTAAAGAAATTTCTATGAAAATCAAGAAAACATTTTTGTAGATATGAACAGTTATATTATCAAATTAACATGGAAAGTCAAAATAACTAAAGTAGCTAATACAATTTTGAAAGAGAAAATGATAAAATTGGAGGAATCACATTACTTGATTTTGAGACTGTGTAGCTACAATAATCAAGGCGCTATAAGGTTTGGTGGAAATAGAGACATATATCAATGGAACAGAAAAGAGTTTATAATCTGTTGTTCAGTCTATAAGTCATGTCCTACTCTTTGTGACCCCATGGACTGTTGCATGTCAGCTTTCTCTCTCCTCCACTATCTCCCAAAGTTTGATCAAATTCATGTCCACTGAATCGGTGATCTAACCATTTCATCCTCTGCAACCCCCTTATCCTCTTGCCTCAGTGTTTTCCCGCATCAGGGTCTTTTCCAGTGAATCAACTCTTCACATCAGGTGGTCAAAGCTTCAGCTTCAGCATCAGTCCTTCTAGTGAACATTCAGGGTTAATTTCCTTTCAGACTGACTGGTTTCATCTCCTTGCAGTCCAAAGGACTCTCAAATGTCTTCTCCAGCAACACATTTGGAAAGCATCAATTCTACAGTGCTCAGCCCTCTTTATGGACCAACTCTGGCCTTGGAGCGTCCACGCTGGGCCCTCTCCCCTGCCCAGGCCGCCTGGCAGAATAGCCTCTTGCGGTCTGCAGGGCCAGGACAGCTGAAGGGGAAGGCAGATGATTCAGCGACCGGTAAGGGCCACTCCAACAGTCACGATTCTGTCCCCACCTTGCTCCTCTACCCTCATGGGGCTGAGCCTCCTGGCTGAGTATGCAAACAAGTCAGCCTGGAGCCCTGACATTGTGATGGACAGAAGGCAGGGCATTTTCCCCTCTGATGCCTCAGAGTTTTTTTCTGTGGCTGGCTGTGAGTGCCCGCCAGTCTCATGCCATATGAGTTCCTCGTCCTCAGCAATAGAAGTGGATGTCAGCAAATTGGAGAGCCATTCCATCTGTCTTCCTTGCCTTCAAGGTGAAGATTTGACTTTCTGCCTCCAAGCAAATTCCACAGGCTGTGTTTCTCATCCTTAAGAAGCAGAAACAGGGAGTTCCACCTGCCAGAATTCCCCAGATAGCTTTGCTGATGTCAGGAGGATCTGAGGGTGCAAAGATGAGCGTGGATGAGCCCCGTGAACTGTGGAGCCTCCTTGCTCCCTGTACATGTCACCTCATGGGGCTTGTTCCCTGCCCCCCCATACTAGATGTCATTGAGTTGTTTTGAACAGGGAAACATCTTACAGCTCTGATTCTCAGTGTAACCCAGGTACCACCAGGGGATCACGTGGGGAGCTTTACAAAATGTCAGTTTCCAAATCAAAACCACCAATGAAAGGGATAGAATACAGATAGCTGTAGAAGTCCCAGTAGGGGACTAAGAGAGAAACCTAGGGAACTTCGGAAGACCACTCTGAGTTAATGGTCTCTTAAAGAAAGTCGCTCAGTTGTGTCCGACTCTTTGCGACCCCGTGGACTGTAGCCTACCAGGCTCCTCCGTCCATGGGATTCTTCAGGCAAGAATACTGGAGTGGGTTGCCATTTCCTTCTCCACATCTGTACATAACTACTGGAAAAAGCATACCTTTGACTATATAGGCTTTGTCAGTTAAGTGATATATGTATTTTTAACACATGATGTCTAGGTTTGTCATAGCTTTCCTTCCAGAGAGCAGGAGTTGTTTAATTTAATCCCTGTAGTCACTGTCCACAGTGATTTTGGAGCCCAAGAAAATAAAATCTGTCATTGCTTCCACATTTTCCCCTTCTATTTGCCATGAAGTGATGGGACCAGATGTCATGATCTTCATCTTTTTAAATAGTGAGTTTTAAGCGATTTTTTTCACTCTCTTCTTTCACCCTCATCATGTGGCTCTTTAGTTCTTCACTTTCTGCCATTAGAGTGGTATCATCTGCATATCTGAAGTTGTTGATATTTCTCCCAGCAATCTTGATTCCAATTTGAGATTCAACCAGCACGATGTTTGGTATGATGTACTCTGCATATAAGTTAAATAGGCAAGATGACAATATGCAGCCTTGTTGTACACTTTTATCAGTTTTGAATCAGTCAGTTGTCCCATATCTTGTTCTAATTGTTGCTCCTTGAATTGCATACAGGTTTTGCAGGAGACAGGAAAGGTGGTATGATATTCCCATCTCTTTAGGAATTTTGCACAGTTTATCACGATCCACACAGTTAAAGGCTTTAGAGGAGTCAAGGAAGCAGAAGTATATGTTTTTCTGGAATTGTCTTCCTTTCTTTAAGATCCAATGAATTTTGGCAATTTGATCTCTTGTTCCTCTGCCTCTTTGAAACCCAGCTTGTACATCTGGAAGTTCTCAGTTCATGTACTGTTGAAGCCTCACTTGAAGGATATTGAGCATAATCTTGCTAGCATTTGAAATGAGTGCAATTGTATGGTAGTTTTAATATTCTTTGGCATTGCATTTTTTGGGATTTCAGTGAAAACTGACATTTTCCATTCCTGTGGCCACTGCTGGGTTCCGAAAATTTGCTGATATATTGATTTAGTGCAGCACTTTAACAGCATCATCTTTTAGGATTTTAAATAGCTCAACTGGAATTCCACCACCTACACTAACTTTGTAGTAATTTTAAGCCAAAACATAATATATAAAAGGAATTCAGTGGAGAAACACTTTTTCAAATAGATGGTGCTCGTTGTATGTTGAACACACACATGCAAAATGAATCTCAATTCATACCTCATACCTTATGCAAAAATCAACCATTTAAATGTAAAATGCTAAACTGTATAACCTTTACAGGAAAATAGGATAAAATTCACTGACTTATGGTTAGGAGATAAGATATTTGATCCAACTCCAGACGCATGATCTATAAAAGAAAAATATGAAAAATATCAACTTTTGGATTTCTAAATTAATAACTTTTTTCTGTGAAAGATAAGATTAAAAAACTGGGAAAGTCAAGCTGCAGAATGAGTGACAATATTTGCAAATCATATATCTGACAAAGGGCTCATATCTAAAATATGCAAAGAACTGTCTCAAAGAAATAAAAAAGCTCTAAATAATGGAAAAGTCTCGAACAGACATTTCACAAAAGAGAAGATATGAATAGCATACAAGCACATGACAGATATTCAACATACTTAACAATTAAGGAAACTAAAATTTAAGCCACTGTGAGATATTACTGTACCTACTAAAATGGCTAAATATTTTAAAAAGGAAAACAAAAACAAGTGATGTGGGAATATGCAACAGTACAGCCACTCTTGTAAACGGTTTTGCAGTTTCTTATAAGGTTAAAAATACATTTAACATATGACCTATCAATGTCACCAGGGGGAATATACTCTAGAGAAATGATATAAATTTTCACACAAAAAGCAATACAAAAACATTCACAGCAGCTTTTCCTGTAATGTCTACAAACAGGAAATAACCCAAATGTATTTCACTGGATGTGTGGGAAACCCAGCAACGTTATATCCATGCAATGGAATACTATTCAGCAATATAAAGGAGTATACTATTGATGCATGCATGTTCTGGATGTATTTCAAAACATTAGCTTGAATGAAAGGAAATCAATCTCAAATATTACATCTCATAGGATTTAATTTACATAACATTCTTGAAATTATAAAAATGCAGTTATGGAGACCAGGTCAGTGGAGGAGAGGGACTAAGGGTAGGAGAAGATCTTATTATTAATATCACAGCACAGCATGTGAAAGATTTTTCAAGAGTGGTGATGGCAAAATTCTGTGTGCTGAATGTGATGGTTGTTTCACAAATCGTAAATGTGACAAAATTTTATAAAATTATATGCAACAAATTATGCATATTAAAGAGCTTTCCTGGTGGCTCAGATGGTAAAGAATCTGCCTGCAGTGCAGGAGACCTGGGTTTGATCCCTGGCTCAGGAAGATCCCCTAGAAAAAGTAATGGCAGTCCTCCCCAGTGTTCTCGCCTGGAGAATTCCATGGACAGAGGAGCTTGGTGGGCTACAGTCCATGGGGTCACAAAGAGTGACAGGACTGAGTGTCTAACACTGTCTTCATGCATATTGAAATGGGTGTAATCCAAAAAATCCGTGTAGTTTTGTTAATGGTATTGTACCAAGGTCAATTTTTTGGCTTTGATAACTGTACTCTAGTTACATAAGATTTATTACTGGGAACAAAGATGAAGGGGCCAGGACAACTTTATTAACATTATTTTTTAAGATCTCGCAAGACACCTTACAGTTCTGTTTTCCCAAGCAGGTTCCCAGCAAGAACCAACATGTTCCTGGTGTGCTCTTTAATTTCTTAGTAACTTAATTTAAATCCCTAGTAACTAAAAATATACGTTAAACAGGATAGTGTTTCATTTTAAGATTTCAACTGGCAAAATGGTCTTTGATTCAACATTTTGAACCTTTGATTTGTCAAAACTGAGATTTCTTGTTTTACTCTTGAAAACTTTGCAACTCCATAGACATGATATTGTGAGTTAACTAATTTTTCAGGTTTCCTCTCTTCATTTATGAACATGTTTATGGATTTTCCCAGGCAGGAGCATCTGAGATGTGTCTTCTTACACATGGCCAGGGCAAAAGTCAGCAGTAAAGGTAATGCTTTTATGTAGTACACCAAAAATGCATCACTGCGGGAAGGAACATGATACAATAAGAAACATAGGAGAGCAAGGTACATAAATAATTTATGCAAAACGCTTCACAATGTTACTTTTTAAGGCTCAAAATTGAGTTTGGCTAGACTATATTGTTCATGCTAATACCATAGTCTTGTTGTGAAAAAAAAAGTGTGACTTTAAAAACTATGCTCTCAGTATTAGTCTTGCGCCTCTCTCTGTCTTTTTTTCCCTAAGAATATTTTTGACAGTTTAAAGTTCATTACAAAATTAAGAGTGAGATACAGAGATTTCCCACAAATCCCCTGCCCTACATGCGTACAGCCTCTCCCATCATCCTTATCACTCCCCAGAGTAGTAATTTGCTACAACTGATGAAACTTCATTGAAACTTAGTCATCTGAAATGCAGAGTTTACATTAAGGTTCACTCTTGATATTGTCCATTCAGTGAGTTTGGACAATATAACGACAGGTATCCATCAATATAATATCATAGAGAGTATTCTCACTGTCTTGGAAGTCCTCTATGCTGCACGTATTCAACACTTCCCCCTTTCCCCAACCTCTGGCTTTCTTCTTTTTTAATTTTACCTTCTCTAAAATAGCATATACTTGGAATCATATAGTATGTAGCTTTTTCAGATTGTCATCTTCCACTTAGATATATGCATTTATACCTCTTCCACATGGTTTTTCTCAAGGTTTGACAGTTCATTTGTTTTTAGTGCTAGATAATATTCCATTGTCTGAAGTAATAGAATTTGTTTATCCATTTACCTACCAATGAAAGGGAATCTTAGTTGCTTCCAAGCTTTGGCAATTATAAATAAAGTTGCTATGCCATCTTTGTTAAGGTGGATGTGTGAACATGAATTTTCAATACCTTTCTATAGATACCAAGAGGCATGAGGTGATGATATGAGAGTTTCTGATTGCTTTATGTCCTTATGAGCATTTACTGTTGTCAGGATTCCAGACTTGGCCATTCTGTTTGTAGTGGCATCACAATGTTGTCTTAAGTTGCACTTATCTGATTGCATCTCTTAAATTGGTCTTCTGGAGTGATCATATATTGTGTTTTTATCTTTAAGACAAGATGTATAAATGCAAGTGACTGTTAAGATAATGGATAAATAATAACTAAATTAATTCTATATTTCAACAACTGTTCAAAGACTTTTTCATGAGTCATATTATGCCATAAATAGTAAATTTTACACCTCTGATTAAACATAAAATGATTCTCCCCACTACAAAGCCCTAAGTTCCTGTATTAAACCCACAACAGGCAAGCATGTAAGAGAAGCAAGTGCATTTGATACACATACATGCCATCTGTCAAGAGATGTGAAGGTAATCTCCACTGCCTCCTTCATTTCTTTTTCCAGATTGCAGGAATATGAAGGTTCACATATTAAGGGTGGTGGGGAAACACAGGAGGCTGCGACTATCAAGACACTCTTGAGCTTCCATAATACTTCAGGTTTGCTTACCAGTTTCTGAACTTTTAATTTTTAATTTATGACTCTGCTGGTTCTTCAATGCTTTGTGTAGGCTTTCTCTAGTTGCGACAAGTGGGGGCTACTCTTCATTGTGGTGCACGGGCTTCTCACTGTGGTGGCTTCTCTTGTTGCAGAGCACAGGAAGGCACATGTACTTCAGTAGCTGCAGCACGCAGGGTCAGTAATTGTCAGGCAGGGGCCTATTTTCTCAGCAGCATGTGGAATCTTCCTGGATCAGGAATTGAACCTGTGTCCCATGCTATGACAGTCAGAGTCTTATTCACCTCACCACCAGGGACATCCCATGACTTGAATTTTTGATGCAATAAAAATAAACCTTCATTAACTGGTCAACCACTTGTAAAAGAATGAAACTAGAACACTTTCTAACACCATACACCAAAATAAACTCAAAATGGATTAAAGATCTAAATGTAAGACCAGAAACTATAAAACTCCTAGAGGAGAACATAGGCAAAACACTCTCCGACATAAATCACAGCAAGATCCTCTATGACCCACCTCCCAGAATATTGGAAATAAAAGCAAAACTAAACAAATGGGACCTAATGAAACTTAAAAGCTTTTGCACTACAAAGGAAACTATAAGTAAGGTGAAAAGACAGCCCTCAGATTGGGAGAAAATAATAGCAAATGAAGAAACAGACAAAGGATTAATCTCAAAAATATACAAGCAACTCCTGCAGCTCAATTCCAGAAAAATAAATGACCCAATCAAAAAATGGGCCAAAGAACTAAACAGACATTTCTCCAAAGAAGACATACAGATGGCCAACAAACACATGAAAAGATGCTCAACATCACTCATTATTAGAGAAATGAAAATCAAAGCCACAATGAGGTACCATCTCATGCCAGTCAGGATGACTGCTATCTAAAAGTCTACAAACAATAAATGCTGGAGAGGGTGTGGAGAAAAGGGAACCCTCTTACACTGTTGGTGGGAATGCAAACTAGTACAGCCACTATGGAGAACAGTGTGGAGATTTCTTAAAAAACTGGAAAGAGAACTGCCATATGACCCAGCAATCCCACTTGTGGGCATACACACTGAGGAAACCAGATCTGAAAGAGACACGTGCACCCCAATGTTCATTGCAGCACTGTTTATAATAGCCAGGACATGGAAGCAACCTAGATGCCCATCAGCAGATGAATGGATAAGAAAGCTGTGGTACATATACACCATGGAATATTACTCAGCCATTAAAAAGAATTCATTTGAATCAGTTCTAATGAGATGGATGAAACTGGAGCCCATTATACCGAGTGAAGTAAGCCAGAAAGATAAAGAACATTACAGCATACTAACACATATATATGGAATTTAGAAAGATGGTAACGATAACCCTATATGCAAAACAGAAAAAGAGACACAGATGTACAGAACAGACTTTTGAACTCTGTGGGAGAAGGTGAGGGTGGGATGTTGTGAAAGAACAGCATGTATATTATCTATGGTGAAACAGATCACCAGCCCAGGTTGGGTGCATGAGACAAGTGCTTGGGCCTGGTGCACTGGGAAGACCCAGAGGAATCGGGTGGAGAGGGAGGTGGGAGGGGGGATCAGGATGGGGAATACGTGTAACTCTATGCCTGATTCATATCAATGTATGACAAAACCAACTGAAATGTTGTGAAGTAATTAGCCTCCAACTAATAAAAAAAATAAACCTTCATTAAGTCTCTAAGAAACTAGTTTTCTTTTTCCTTTAATAACCAGATTTCTTAAGTTCAGTTAGCTTGCATTACCCTGGGCAGACCTTACACCAGAATCCAACACAAGTCTCCCAGAAAGCCTTGGGTGTTGTTCTTCATAAATGGCACTTTTATGCTTTTCCTTTTCTCTATTCTCATTTCTGATTTATTGTTACTCTTTGATCAGCCTACCAATCATATTATTCTCAAGTAAATTTTATTAAAGTACTGTAAAAGGTTATCTAGAGGCAATAGACAGTATTGATATAGCTTCTAAAGGAAAATGAAAGACTTAACATACTCTGATTTGTGAATGAGATGATATTTCTTCAATATAAAAATATTCCTTGATAATATACAATATTGTAAAGTAATTAGCCTCCAACTAATAAAAACAAATGGAAAAAATATTCTTCATATTATAGCATATAACATAGCTCTACAGGATGATGCGTAATACAGTAAGACATAATATAATGTGGATAATAAGTTGCTATTATGCAGTAAGATTGCAGAGATGCACACTTTGATCTGGAAGTTAAAACCCTACAAATATATTTTATATACATATAAGTACTTTAGCACAGATAAATGTACAGGGTATGCATAATCCACAATTGCTTATTTGGGCAAAAAATTAAAATATAAATGAAAAAATGGAAAACAAACTAAATTCTGTACATAGCCATAAAAGACTAATGGGATGATTGAGTAAACAAATTATGGCACATCTTTATGAGGAGATTACTATGCAAACATCTGAGGTAAATCAACAATGTTAACATATGTACAGTAAGGGACAACATGACGATGAGAAGAATTAATGCCTACACAGGGGTAAAGAGGATGGTGGTGTAGAGAACAAAGGTGATAGTGTTCTGGTTACATTACTTAATATTCAGTACCTATATAACCTTTTGCCACTTACAGTACCTACTCCACCCCTAGGGTATATGCAGTGGGTATAACACATACCTACATTTTTAATGAGTGACAGTGTTCTAATCAAATAAAAGAATGCCAATTTTGACTTGTGGTAATACGAGGACATGGTATATAGAGTGGAAATAAAACAATTATCACTGTGTGCTCTCTACACAAGTTTATATGTGAAAACATACAGATAAATAAATGCATGCATATGTATTTTATAAGCATAGGTCTGAAAAAAAAAGAGACATCAAAATATGGATGTTGGTGGTTACAAATTGGAGGAGTCATAAGGTAGATGAAGGTCCTTCATTATGTAACTTTTGTCCAGGTATAATTCAAACTTTTATCAACAAAAGTTCTTCTTTCAAAAATTAGAAAGTTAACACAGCAAAATAATTATGTATACAGTTATGAATATTCCATATAGGAAAAGTATAGAGCTATCAAAACAAGAGTTGAACATTAATACCAGTTCTCCTATTAAGAATTTCATGTTATTGGGTTTTCCCCTGCTTCTTCTTTATCTTATTACATGTCATTCTGTAATAATTTTTAGACTACAGAAGACCAAAGAGGTAAATTCTGAGTAATTTACAATGCACAGGAAGGAAAAGAGACCTACTCTTTTGTGTGGTGCACTGTATAAGTGATTTCTGAAACTGAGATGCAAAAGCTTGAACTAGGATATATCACAGACAGAACAAGGGTGGGGTGTATGTGCAACAAAATTCCCCCACCAAGGATGAACTTGTGCCATTAGCAGTGAAACGTGGGGTCCTAACCATTGGACCCTCATTAAATTCCCAAAACTCTTAAATTGAGTAGGTCCAAAGTGAGATTCAAGGGTAGTGGGTAAGAGGAGTTGTATATGGAAGAGGTTCGAATGGAAAGTCCAAGAGCTGTTTTGAAATTAAAACAACAAAATGCAAATTGTTATGTTGTGTATGTTTAGTCACTCAGTTGTGTCCGACTCTTTCTGACTCCATGGCCTGTAACCCACCAGGCTCCCCTGTCCATGGAATTTTCCAGAAAAGAATACTGGACCTTGTTCTCATTCTCTTCTCCAGGGGATCTTTCCACCCCAGGTATCAAACCCCTGTCTCTTGTGTCTCCTCCATTGGCAAGCTGTGCATCATTAAATTATTGAAATTTAAATTTAAAAGGCTGGGAGTAAATCACAAAAGTTTGAAATCTGGAGCAAAGCAAAATTTGCAATAATCACAGAATTCTTAAGGTGTGTGACACTGTAAAATACCAGCCTCCAAGTTTCCCAACGACCCCACCCCCAATACCCGGAACTATTGGGGTGCATGAAAAAGTTTGCAAAACACTAAAATAAGTAATCAGTATCCAAATCTAAATTTTTGAAGAAACCCTGACTACTTAAACTAAAAGTAAAAACAGAAAGCACTAACATTTAAAAGGAATATCATGTAAATCCATGGCTGATTCATATCAATGTATGACAAAACCCACTGGAAAAAAAAAATAATAATAAAAAAAAAAGGAATATCATAAATAACTATTTACCGACTTCATATAAATATAAAAAGAGATGGATGTTAAAAGCACACTTTCACATTTTCCTGAAAAAGCCAGATTCTGTATATGCTGAAAATCAGGTATCAAAATCTAGGGATCCAAACTCCCCAGAAGAAACCACCTGCCCGGTTAACTAGCCATATCTACTAGCGCATATTGTACTCGGGCTCCGCGGCGCAAAAGACCCATGGGAAATTCGCAGCGAGCTCCTAAAGCGTGGACGGACCTGCAGAGGGCCAAGTGACGGATGCCAGCAGCGGACAAAACACTTCACATAGTCTCATCTGACACTACAGAACAGACGCAATTAGAATTAGCCCTTGCGGGTCGCCATCGTCCGGGACAGTCACGTGACCGCCCCGCTGCGCTCGGCCGGACGGCCTTCCTGATCCAAGCTCTTTGGTGGCCGTGCTTTGCAGGGCTCGCTGACAGTGGGCATCCCGGCCGGGAGGGGGCCAGTGTCCAGAGACCCGGAGGGTCCTGTTGTGTTCACTTTGCGCTCCTCATAAGCAAGGGGAAAAATTTCCGCAATGCTCTTTTCCCGGAAGGCCCCCGCTTTAAATTCCCACATCCTCGCTGTTTTTCAGCATAGTAATACAATAAGTGTGTCTGCATGCGTACTCAGTCGCTCAGTTGTGTCCAACTCTTAATGACCCCACCGACTGTAGCCCGCCAGGCTCCATACAACAAGTGTGAAATATCGTAAAATAAACTCCCTTTACCATTGCTTACAGAACAATGCCCTTCAGGTCGTTTTGTAAAGAAAATTTTACAGCTGATAGGTTCTTTAGCTGCATTCTACAGGCTGACTGAAAAGCTGAATTTAAAATGTTGAGAGAACAGGTAACAAAGTAGCACATGCCTTAAGATATTTAGGCAAATGTACAGAATCAACAAAATCACAGTAAAAATACTCTAAAATATATATATATATATATAAAAAAACCCAAAAACACTTTCACACTTTTCAGGGTATTCCAGTTCCCATCTTTCACTGAATATATGTTTTATATATAACTTGGCTTAATAAAAATGAACTTTAAATATATATTTGAAGTATATTTGATTTACAGTGTGGTGTTATTTTCAGATGTAAAGCGATTCACTTATACACATAATTTTCCATTATAGATTATGACAAGGTATTAGTTCGTTGTATTATACAATGAACTAATTGTACATCTTGGTTGTTTATCAGTTATGTGTTGTTCATCTAAAAATGATCTTTTATTTAAAAGCGACAAACTTACAGTGGATAGATAATTCAAATATTTTAGCATTCATTAAATAACATTGATTCTTTGGCAATACATATAAATAATCCAAAAGTGTCATAAATGTATTTTTGAAAGAAAGAAAAACAATAGTAAAATGTTTTGCTAATATAGATGTTCACATGAAATCGAAGAATAACCAGAAAAGGTTTACATTTTTCTTTAAAAAATAGTACTAATGTTTATATGTAATATGCTAAGACTACAATTCTTTCTGGAGTTATTTCTCCAGAGGATATTTCTGATCTTGAAAGATGATGCTGTGAAAGTGCTGCACTCAATATGCCAGTAAATTTGGAAAACTCAGCAGTGGCTGAGTTTCACAGGACTGGAAAAGGTCAGTTTTCATTCCAATCCCAAAGAAAGGCAATCCCAAAGAATGCTCAAACTACCGCACAATTGCACTGATCTTACACGCTAGTAAAGTAATGCTCCAAATTCTTCAAGCCAGGCTTCAGCAATATGTGAACTGTGAATTTCCAGATGTTCAAGCTGGTTTTAGAAAAGGCACAGGAACCAGAGATCAAAGTGCCAACATCTGCTGGATCATCAAAAAAGCAAGAGAGTCCCAGGAAAACATCTATTTCTGTTTTATTGACTATGCCAAAGCCTTTGACTGTGTGGATCACAATAAACTGTGGAAAATTCTGAAAGAGATGGGAATACCAGACCACCTGACCCACCTCTTGAGAAACCTATATGCAGGTCAGGAAGCAACAGTTAGAACTGGATATGGGCCAACAGACTGGTTCCAAATAGGAAAAGGAGTATGTCAAGGCTGTATATTGTCACCCTGCTTACTTAACTTATATGCAGAGTATATCATGAGAAACACTGGGCTGGAAGAAGCACAAGCTGGAATCAAGTTAGCTGGGAGAAATATCAAAACCTCAGTTATTCAGATGACACCACCCTTAAGGCAGAAAGTGAAGAGGAACTAAAAAGCCTCTTGGTGAAAGAGGAGAGTGAAAAAGTTGGCTTAAAGCTCAACATTCAGAAAACTAAGATCATGGCATTTGGACCCATCACTTCATGGCAAATAGATGGGGAAACAGTGGAAGCAGTGTCAGACTTCATTTTTTGGGCTCCAAAATCACTGCAGATGGTGATTGCAGCCATGAAATTAAAAGACATTTACTCCTTGGAAGGAAAGTTACAAGCAACCTAGATAGCATATTAAAAAGCAGAGACATTACTTTGCCCACAAAGGTTCATCTAGACAAGGCTATGGTTTTTCCAGTGGTCATGTATGGATGTGAGAGTTGGACGGTGAAGCAAGGTGAATGCCAAAAAAATTGATGGTTTTGAACTGTGGTGTTGGAGAAGACTCTTGAAAGTCCCTTGGACTGCAAGGAGATCCAACCAGTCCATCCTAAAGGAGATCAGTCCTGGGTGTTCACTGGAAGGACTGATGCTGAAGCTGAAACTCCAGGACTTTGGCCACCTCATGTGAAGAGTTGAGTCATTGGAAAGACCCTTATGTTGGGAGGGATTGAGGGAAGGAGGAGAAGGGGACGACAGAGGATGAGGTGGCTGGATGGCATCACTAACTTGATGGACGTGAATTTGAGTAAACTTTGGGAGTTGGTGATGGACAAGGGGGCCTGACGTGCTGCGATTCATGGGGTTGCAAAGAGTTGGACATGACTGAGAGACTGAACTGTACTGAACTGAGGGTAGTAGTCAGTGTAATACTCAGAGCACAGATTGGCCTAAACTTAATAAGAGGAAACAAAAACAACTTTAAACATGTAATAAGTCATACAAACAGGTTGTTTTTAGAAGAGAAGACAAATAAGTTAAATAAAACAGTACAAAATGGTATCTTCCTGCAAAACTAAAGTAACCTAACAATAGGAGCCATGTTAACTTGATTGGAGAAAAAAATGAAGTATTAATATTCACTTTTGAGAACTGCTTATTTGGTATTTACACATCTTAAGACAGCTTATTGACCTGTTTCTTCTGTTAATACATTTACTGAAAGTGTGAAATTTATTGGGGCATAGACAAATTAAGTATGGATAGAGATAGATAGGGCTTCTCTGATGACTCAGTGGTAAATAATCCACTGGTTTGGGAAGATCCCCTGGAGAAGGAAATGGCAACCCACTCCAGTATTCTTGCCTGATAAATCCCATGGACAGAGGAGCCTGGCAATTTACAGTCCTTTGGGTCACAAAAGAGTTGGACAGGACTTAGCAGCTAAAGAACAAGAAGATATAGATAAAGAATATAATATGTTATAAATTTTCCCGCAATCTGAATATGTAAACAAGTTTAAAATGTAGTATGGAATGAAATAGAAAAATACTGTGTATAACTAATTTTTTAACTTGTAAGCATCTGTAATTTTTATATGTTTATGTTGACCATCTATTCTGCAATTTAGAAGGTATTCTACTATTCTCTTCATTGAAGTCCTTACCAGTAGTTCCTTGGCCTCTGCTCTTTCCAGGACTCTGATCTCTCTATTCAGAATAATCATTAACATCTTCAGCGCTGCTGGGAGCCTGGGTTCTTAGCAATTTAATTTTATCCTGTTCTCCGTACTTCCATTTCTGGATGACAGATGGCGCTACAACTTGGATCGCTGATAATCGCTAACACTGACACCCCACACATGAATGAGTTGAATTTTAAAGAGGACAATGGAGTTGTTCTTGGGGCTAACAGATTTCCTTTGAGGATGGGATACTGATGTAAATTTTCAGTTAGATTTCAAGCGTTTTAGCAAAAGAATAGTATAGGGCAATCTCTGTGTTGAGAAAAGTTCACAAAATAAAGTATCCAAAGAGTTGTTCTCCTCATAATCCATTTTCCCCCCCGCCCCCCCAGCCTGGGCTCACCAGTTCTCGAGAACTCCAAAGACCCAAGAACATAAATAAAGAGTGAGTCTTGGGGAAAAAGTTTTTGTGGCACATCTTGGCCAAAATTTTCAGAAAATGTCATACAAAGAATTAGAAAATGTACTAGAAAATTGTGAGTAGTAATAAGACAAAAACAGAAAGCATATATTTTAAAGTAAAGACTTGAAATGAGATGATCAATCATTAATGAAAAAAAAAATTGGATTCTGAGAAAATGTCCTTAGCCTCACAATTTTTAAACTATGAAAAAATCTTGCATAAGCTACTTAATTTTAGAATCTTCACAGGGTTATGGGCTTATAGAAGCCTCAGCCTCGTGATTGTACTAATGCATTTCTCATTCTGGATGACCCACAAGAGCTGGTGAAAAAGAATGTTAAAAAAACATAAAGCTGAGTCTGACCTATGTATATATGAAAAATTAATGCATTATAAATAGGATATTTCAAATCAAAGAAGCAAGAACTAAAGAGTCTATTTTTGAAGCAAAATAATGTTGGAGTAAGGAAATGCTTGGAAAAAAATGGGGACATATCAAAGGGTACAGAAGTCAGCTTGAATGAGGCAGATATGTAAAAACATGTGCATCAAAATAAATAAAGCAGTATTCAATTATATCCCTTAACATAACACAAAAAGCCACGAGTCCAATGCCTTTCAGTGTGGCTAAAAATAATAAAAATCCATGAGTCCAGACTTATATACATAAATAACTTAATAAATTAACACATGAATAAATAAGACACATATTTCATATGAAATAACCCTGAATCATTTATATAGATATCTGCCCTCCCCCACAAGTCAATAGAACATACATCCTCACTTCTGAAGTGTAGGCAGCTCATAGTGACATACTTCAAAAAGTGAAATGTAGAAGGGAGGAAAAGGAATAACTTGACTGTGGAAAAAGTTGACAAACATTACCTCAGGTGTTCAAGTGCTAAGTCAGATTGATAGAATGATGATAGAATTGATGCAATAGAAATGATGCTTTTCTCTGTGATTCTTCTCCCCCAAACCTAAAGACGTGCTTAATCATGAGAAAAACGTCAAATAAAGCACATTTGAAGGACACCGCACAAAATACTTGCCTGGTATTCCTCAAAAGTGTGAAAATCATTAAAAACAAGGACATGTTGAGAAAGTTTCACAGTCTAGAGGAGCCTAAGGGGACTTGGTAAATAATGTGGTAATGTGGTTTCATGGGAAAGATAACACACATTAAGTAAATATTAAGGACTGAGTATAGTGTGACTTTTAATTAATAATAATATCTCAATATTGGTATATAAATTATAATAAACACACTTATGCAAAATGTTAAATATAGGGGAACTGGATGTCAGACTCTCTGTAGGAGCCCCGAATAAGAATTGAGGCGCTCTCTGTACTATCTTCACAGTTTTTCTGTAAACTTAGAACTGTTTTTTTAAAAGAAATAAAGGTAATAATGGATTTGAACCCAATGAGTAAAAGGAGAATCCATGAATCCATACTGATAAAAACTGAATGACCGATTGAGGGTGAAAAGAAAACTTCCTGACATTAGGATATTAACTAATAGCTCAAGAAGGAATGATAAGAAGGAATTAGAAAATCATCAATTTGTGTTAAAACAGTGAGTAAAAGTATGATTAGGAACAGACTGTTTACACTGTCTCATAGCTTTTGATTAATTAAAAAGATCAATTGCTGATCATGGAGAAACCAAACTATCCATTTGAACCATAGTAATCAAAGTTGTCATCAACAATATTGGTAAGTACCAACATTATATATCTCCTGAAATAAAGCTTTGAGAAGGACCCAACATCCATTCAGTAACATCCTTGCTAAAAACACAGAATATATATTAACCACAGGGAAACATCAGACAACACAAATTAAATGGTAGTTTACAAAACAGTTGATCCCATACACTTCAAAAGCATAAAAATCAAGATCAAAGAAACATTGAAGAATTACTCTAAAGAAGATGATAACTAAAAACATAAAAATTAAATGTAGATGCTCATTTTGCATATCAACTGTACTTCAATAATAAAAATAGATTGTAGACTGGATAATGGCCTTCAATCAATCTTAAGTTTCCTGAATTGTGGTTATATAAAGAAAGTCAGTGCTGTTGGAAATGCACTCCAAAGTATAACTGTTTGCCTTATCTAACTTATTTTCAAATGGCTTGGAAATAAATTGTGTGTGTCTGTGCATATGTGTGTGGTGCATGGTTATGTCTACATCTGGCCATGGCTATAAAGAGAGTGATGAGAACAATAAATCAAATAATGGCAAAATGTAAACAAACATAAGATGCATCTGGTTAATTCACATAGGAGTCCCTTGTCCTATTCTTGCAACTTTCTTTAACTATATAATTATAGCATAAATAAAAAGTTATCAAAATAGCTTGGTATGATTTTTTATGTCGTCTCTCACAGTTGTTTAAATTAACATAGAATGACTATCTAAAATCAGTTGAGGATCTCTATCAACCAGAAAGAATTATTTGTAGCAAGTGTGATTGAGAAAAATTTGGCCTCTAGAATGTATAAAAGTCTTCCAAAATGATGAAGATTAGGCACATCCACCTAATGGGGGAAAATAAGCAATTTCTATCTGACAGGAAATTCACAAAATGAATTACAAAAAAAAAATGACAAGATGCTTAATCTCATGTAGAAAATAGGAAAATTAAAATATACTTTTTTCACCTATTGAAGTGAAAATTTACAAAAAGTTACTTTATATGGTATGGTCAAAGGAGCAGAGAAACAAGAATTCATTATATTGGTACTGGCAGTGCAAATGTGTGAAGTCTCAATGTTCCACATAATGGCTATGTTTAACCATTTAGAGAAGGAAGGATTAGCTGAAATTCTGGAATAAAAAATAAAAAGGAAAAAAAGGAAAGAAGATTAAATATCCATCTATCTATATAATGAGTACTTTCAATTTCTAATTATTTACATGCATTTTAAGATAGCTTCTGCTCTATAAAATCATAAATTTATGAAAATAATATGCAAGAATATGGAAACAATGCCAACAGGGATAATAAAGTTACTATTGTCATTAACTGGTATGGCTGACTAATTCCTGTTACATCTGATGAAATATTTGTGAAATGAAAGACTACTCCAAATAGAATGCTATAATATGTTCTCAGGATATATTAGAATATATTAGTAAGCAAGCGCTGATTTTCAACCCAATGGGATAAATAATTAAAAAACATTTTTTCTTTGCTTCAGTATACCTATTTAAAAAAAATGCTTTGAAGGGTCATCATATTATTTGTGGTTTCCCACTCTAAATATAGATATCTACCTCAGGTTCTTGATGTTGATGCTTACAGCTGGACATATCCATCTACAAATTGCATCGCCAGAATTCTGACCAGGACAGGAATAGAGCCTGGTGTTTTTTTAAAGCCATATAAATTCACTGGGGACTATCATGTACCCTCTAATTGCCATGAATCATAGACAGATGCTGTGTTTATTTTCCATGTGGTCAGTAATATTCAGAGTGATTTTGAGTTAGAAAATTTAAAATTATCTGTCCTACATAAGGAAGACTAGAAAAATGAGCAATAATGGGTCTTTTTATAGACCTTAACAATTCATATCTGAGTCTTCATCCTACCCTGGGTGGATTTTCCTCCTCATTCCATCAAAATAAATGTTTCAAGGTTGTGGTACTTCATGCTGTCAAATCTGGTAGACCCTCCCCACTGTTCTTCTTATCCAACCACTCATCAGATTGAAGGATTCATGAGCTGTCTCTTTTCTAAATATCTTCCTCTCTGTTTCTGGGCTTCCATTTTCCTTCTTGTCCATTGAACCCTCTGACTGGTCTAACTCAGTCACATTTATTGGCTCCCTCTCCTGTGTTTCTGACTCCCAAATGTTGAAGTACTTAAGCCATGGTGGTAACACCTCCATATTGTCGACTTTCTCATGTGAAAAAAGGCTACAATAAGTTCCAATCCCTGCATCCAAATCATTGGGTAGCCCCTGGCCATACTGAATCTGGGTTGGGCTATATGTACTGCTTTTGCCAACAGGATAACTGCAAATGTGAAACAGCCAGACATGCAGAAAAAGTATTTGCACACAGGTCCGCCCTTCTCTTACATTCTTAAATATCCGATAACTATGAGGAAGGCTGATAAATGCTGAACAACATATCACTAAATCATAACTGTCACCTAACCTGCCACCAAGTCAACCTTTACATATGTAAGTGAGGCCATCCTAGAACATCCAGCCTCAGCTGAGTTGACTCAGATCAGAACCATGAAGCTCTCTTTCTCTCTCTCTCCACACACACACACACACACACACACACACACACACACACTCATTAGAAATAATAAATATTATTGTTTAAAGCCTCAAATTTGGGGGATATTCTGATACACACTAAAGTTAACTGATACATAAACAGCTATTTAGAAGTGTGGGATGCTATAAACTAAAATATAAGGCATCTGGCCAAAAAGCCAAACAACCTGATTAAAAGATGGATAAGCTGAAGGACATTTTTCCAAAAAAGATATAAAGGTAGCCAATAGACAAATGAAAAGATGTTAAACCTCACTAATTATTAGGTAACTGCAAACCAAAACTACTAAGAAATATCACCTCTCACCTGGCTATTGTCAAAAATGCAAGAAAGTACTGCAGATGATGTAGAGAAAAGAGAACATGTGCAATGTTGGTGGAAATGTAAATTGATACAGCCAAAAAATTCAGAATAGAGCTATCATATGAATCGGTTATTCTGCTTCTGAATGGAAATTTCAAGAATATGAAAACAATAATTTGAAAAGACATACACCTCCCCCAAGAACACATATGCTGCATTCATCACAGCATCATTTATAGCCAAGATGTGCAAATATGGAAACAACCTAAGTACTCAAGAAGTGATTAATGAATAAAGATGTGATAGATGTGATGTATGCATATATATATATATATATATAATATGCAGTGGAATACTACTAGTCATAAAAAGATGAAATCTTGCCATATGTGACAATATGGATGGATCCTTAGGGTATCATGTTACATGAATTGCCAGATGGATAAAGATAAATATGATAATATTTCATTCATGCAATACAAACCAAACAAACAAAAAACCCACAAAATAAATGAAGAAACCCAAGATGAATGGGAGAGGAAAACACCACCTCAGAAACCCAGAGGGTACTTGGACTCACTGTCCTGTCTGTTCACCAGAGTGGATCGCATATTATGGAGAAAGACTCTAATGCGTGGAGGTGAGAACCTCAGGGAAGAGCGCGGTCAGATTCAAGGCCCATGTAAGCAAAGAGCATGTCTTTACCATGATGATCTTTTGTATTGACGTGTGCCCTGATGCACAAACAAAAGGCTGTCTCAAAATCACGCTAACATGAGGGCGCATGAATGGAACCACGACAAAGGAGCACAACGGCACAAACAAAACCCTGATACTTTGGAAGACCCCTCTGCGCACAGAGGGCCGCTGCACTGCTTCTCATCTACAGATACCCACTGGCAACAACTTACATACAGACAAATCTGAACAAAGGCGTTCCCAACACAGCACAAGTAACTGTTTTCTTCTCTGGGGGAGAAAAGCCTCTAGTTCTCATTCTTGCCTACCTGCAAGAAGAGTATAAAAGAGCTTTGAGGTCCGGTTTGAGAAATACGACTTTTCACATCACTGCTTTCACACAAATTCAGTGCGTAAAAAGTTTTTATAGCCCCTCAACCTCATAACTCAACCCTTGTCACATCATTGCTTATTTCCATCTTTAACCATAGATACCCCTCCACCCAACCATAAAGTTTGGACAGGCAATTGGTGGGAAAATTCAGACAAAAATGTGTGATTCTGAATTTAAGCCCACTTCTTAGCTTAATGACCAGAAAATGGGTTTTCGCCATTAGTAGTTTGTTGGGAGAAATTAGTAGTCTGTCACCAACCTGGGTAGCATATTTAAAAACAGAGACATTATTTTGCCAACAAAGGCCCGTCTAGTCAAGTCTATTGTTTTTCCAGCAGTCATGTATGGATGTGATAGTTGGACCGTGAAGAAAGCTGCACTGAAGAATTGATGCTTTTGAACTGTGGTGTTAGAGAAGACTCTTGAGAATCCCTTGGACTGCAAGGAGATCCAACCAGTCCATCCTAAAGGAGATCAGTCCTGGGTGTTCATTGGAAGGACTGATGTTGAAGCTGAAACTCCAATACTTTGTGAAGGGTTGACTCATTGGAAAAGTCCCTAATGCTGGGAAGGATTGGGGGCAGGAGGGGAAGGGGATGGCAGAGGATGAGATGGCTGGATGGTATCACTGACTCAATGGGCATGGGTTTGGGTAGACTTTGTGAGTTGGTGATGGACAGGGGGGCCTGGCGTGCTGCGGTTCATGGGGTCGCAAAGTGTCAGACACGACTGAGCAACTGAAACTGAACTGAACTGAAGAGACCTTAAAAAAATAAACATCATTCCTCCTTAAAAGCTTCCCCCTCAAATTCTCACTTATGACACAGCCACAAAGGACACAGGGCTCAGTGATGGGGCCATACTGCACACATTACCCAGGCATCAGGAAGACCCATTGTTGTCCAAGTTTTGTTAGCCTTTCCCATCTCTCCTTCCCTTTTCATTCCAGAATTGGCAGACAACAGTTTCATTCCAGCAGGCAGGGAATGGGGTCTTTTCCAGGTTAGATTCTGGAAACCAGTTTTAGATGCAATTAAAAGTTCCTGATTATCCTTGGGCTGTTTCCACGACAAGCTCACAGCACTCTGACCCAAATTTTACCTTAGGGCATGTATTAAAGTCAGGAGGAGGCCTTTTAAAATATCTGTGTACCCACTCCTGTAGTTTCAGCTTGATCCGACTGAGGTGCCCTGAGAATCTGGGTTTCTAACCAGTTTGCAGCAACTGAGGTGCTGTTCTGCAGAACACACTTTGGGGATTGCCATGCAATCAGCAATGGCCAAAGTGAGAGTTTGGCTCATAGGAAGTGGGGCTCAGATGTTGAGGTGAAAAGTACTTGGACCTCATCCCCTCCAGTTTGTCAATCTGCCTAAACTGCTTTCATGCAGCTGCTCTCTTTCCAAAATTAAGGTTCGTTGTCTGACTCTAGTCCTACTCTAGTGACCCATACAGGTAATCTCCCAGTCCCAACACCGCAATTATAGGTTGTCAGAGAACAGAAAGGCATAGCGCTTGCACAGTTCAGCTGCGGTCTACTGATGCAGTACAATGTCACAAAACAAACACTTGGGGGCTGTGAGATCCGGCAGAGGGGAGGAGCAGAAAGAGAGAATGACGACCAACAATCCCTCACAATCCCCCCCCGCCCAGCTCTCGAGCTTTCTGGAAGGTGCCAAACTTGCGCAGCCGCACAGCAGGCTCCGCAATGCTGTTAAGAACAGTGCGCAAGCGCCAGGCAGCCCCCTCCCCATGGAAACCGTCCCTGCAGTGCATCAAGAGTGCGCATGCGCCCGAAACCCCCTTCCTGTAAGCCCCAGACCCCTGCAGTGCAGTGCAAAGAGTGCGCAGGCGCTAGGAGGACCCCTCCCTCACAGGACTGCTAGCTGGTCTCCACCCATCCCTTCCCACCTCCCCTTCAGGTGATTGACACTAGATGTTGCCTAAGAGATGAATGGTCGCAGAATGGTGGTCCTAGGAGACCGGTTCCAAATACAGATGCGCCACCAACGTTATATGTTACTGCAACATAACCCAAACACCTGACCCTGTCCGTGAACGGACAGAGTTTAGAATGGAGAAGCGAGCTAATAGTGGGTTGAGGTTAGATTAACGAAACCAGAGTGCTCTGAGATTGCAGTCATTCTGACTTCAGTTCAGTTCATTCTGGCTTCTTCAACATTCTTCACCTTTGCACCTTTCAGACGGCCTGTTAGGAGCCTTCTTACTTCATCTTCATAAGTCATCATCGTTGTCAGTATTTTTAACCTCTACACACCTACATCAGTGAGGCCCAGGGCTTCTAAATTCCACTGTGTCACAGTGGTACAGGAAGTCAGGATAGTAGCAGAAAATAAGACCTGGCTACTCTGTGGTCCTGCTGAGGAGAGAGGAGTCAGTTTGGAACCAGGCATCTGGACCAGGCAAAGGAGCGGTAAAGGGAACCCCTCACCCCATGTCTGCCCTCCACTTTTCACCTTGCCCTGTTTTCAGGTTAAGAACCACATTTCCCCAATAGGCTCATGTGTAAACATTCTGGTTTCATACTGGCCACATTATAGACCATCAGCATCCTGTCACAGAGCCCCAGCTAAATGAGATTTCTTTGGGTGGCAGAGGTCTGGGCTAGCACAGCAAAGTGGTTTCTTACACTAGTTCAACTATTTCTAACGCATGGTGATTTTTCTGACTAATTTCAGAAACCCTCCGAAGATGACCCCTTCAGGGCCAGGGTCTCACATAACCTCCTGTTTTATCTGACACAACAGCAGGAGGACAGAACATGACGTGTAGGTGAAACCTGGATAGAATCCATTAATCTCTCACTTAGGTGACTGTCATAGTCTCTGAACTTGTTTTCCCGTTTCTCTTCTTGTCCCTTGCCTCGCCAATAGTACTGCACATAGTACTGCAGAATGAGTCAGACTGTGGCTCACGTCTGTTCAAACCCCTGCAATGGCTGTTCACAGCAGTGTTTGGAACCCGAGTCCTCGGCATGAGCTGAACTATGTGAATGGCTGTGATGTCTCCTTGCCTTCGGCTGCACATCGGCTGCACTGCCCCCCTTGCCATTCCACTGACAAATGAGCTCCCCTGTAGGGCCTTTGCTCTCTGACTTGAATAACCCCCATTCTGCTCCTGCTCAATTAACTGTTTCCTTTCCTTCCACTCTTCGCTTAAAATTAACAGCCTAGTTCTTTCCCAACAACCTTATGCACTTCTGAAAACTGCCCTCCCCCAAACAACCCCTCTCTAGTCACCATGATACATTTGTCTTTTTTGCCCACTGTCTTCTCCTTACCCACTAGATAATTTAATATAAATTAGTTATAAATATGTAATGTAAATTATGATTCTAAGCTTATAAAAACGGGGTTTTTTTTTGTATACTAGAGTATTTCAAGACCCTAGGATAGTACTCAGTATACAATAGTGTCCAAAATATTTATTAAATAAATTAATATTTAGGTCTCAGGAATAAGACACAAAATGAAATGACAATTTACGAACCGTTGAGTTGAGTAGGAGAAATGAGTTAAGTAGCAAGACGGAAAAAAAAAGTGGTATAGAAAAATTCTTAGGGTCATAAACAGACTTCTCAAACTGTTTTTTGGATTGTGAGCAGAGAGGATAGTGACAACGCAGTGAAGCCTTATAAGGAAGCAAGAAGCGCATTCACGCATCAGAAAGACAGCTCCATGACAGGGTTGTGTATTCTTACAGCTTGTCCTCCTGCATCAGTAAGCTGCCTCACACAATTCTCAGCACACTTGCTTCCCTGGAACAAAATGTGTACACGTCTGGGCATGAAACTTGTTTTCCCTGAAAGGCCTCAGTTTCACAATGAGTAGCCTCACTTTGAATATTTTGGTCTCTATGCGTCTCAATCACATAGTCTGTCTTCAGAAGTTCAATCTTGTCCCACAACCAGGGAGAGTTTCGAGAGATTAGCTGTGGAGAATAAGCTAGGAGACAGGCAGCTGTCATCAATTCCTGTTTGAGATCAGGGCATGGCTACCCTGGAGTGTCTGTTCCACCCATGTGACCTCAGGGAAGCCTCTTCTGGGGCAGGTATTTTTTTTTTAATATTTTGCAAAATGTGAAATATACCAACATTTAGATATAACTATCTTATTTTTTCTATGAAAAGATTAAAAAAAAAAAAAACCAAGAATATCCACTGTATTGTAGTGGAAAAAACTAGCAATGATAATTATCTATAAATAGATGGTTGATAACAAAATAACATCCATTTGATATTGTACATTATAGAACTGATGAAAAGGATGGAAGAGTATTATATATGGAAAATGATATGATAGTTGTAAAATCAGAACAATTTAAAAAATAAGTTAAAAGCAGCATTTGTAATAATTTAGGCATTTTTGAATGTATTTGTATAGGCATTGATCACTTTGTAGATGTTAGTTTGTAACAGTGGTTGCATTTATTAAATTAAACGAGACAGGGGACTTGGGCATTGGTAGTTCTAGATTGTTAGAATTCTTGCAGCAACTGTTAATTGTTTTTTTTTTAAATCCTGCCCCATTGACCTCCATCATTGTCTCCACAGTCCCTTCTCAGTACCCTTTATGAGTCTTCTGACACTCTCCCCTCAGGTGAGCACTGTTTTTTTTTGTTTTGTTTTGTTTTCCCCTTCTGCAGCTCTTCTATGTTTTTAGAAAGCATTTTGATTCTTACCCACTTTTGAATGCCAGATGGCGCTGTAAACTGGTTGGTAACATCTATTCCAAGCAAAGATACCTCAAATGGGAATGAGGATCATTTTAGAGCAGCAAATTCAGAGGTGTTTGGTTTTTACCCCGCTCCTTCATGGGAAGGATGGTGGTGCCCTTGTTCACAGGGAGATTTTTAAAAATTCTAGTGGGGGGAGGATTGGGCACCCTCTTGGGGTTGAAAAAAATCTGCCAGGTATAGGATCTTACCCATCAAATGCACACTTGGGGACCTGGTAGGTTAGAATCTACAGCAAAAGCCCAAAGGGGAAGCCCAGGAGGGGTTTGCTGACAAATTTTCCTTCAAAAAACAAATACACAAACAACCCCTACATAAAAACAACAAGTAATAAAACAAAAAAACAAAAAGAGTCTTGAAGTAATAGCCTTTAAATGACAAGAATGATTGATGAATTAGAAAAATGTCTCCTCCAATTTTAATTATCCTGAATTTTGCTATTTCTATATATGGGAAAAATCTGCCATAAGTGGTTTTGGGGAAGAACTTCTGACTGCTGGTACCTGTAATTGCCTCAGTTTAGAATTTTTATAGTTAATTACTTCTGGAAAAACCATAAATACAAATGATAGTTAACAGGAAAACAGTTTAAATTTATGTTTAATTGTACAGAGAAACATATTCAAGCTAATTAGAACATACCAAACTGGATAAAATTGAAACATTAAAAATATACTGCTACAACATTTGGACTTCATACATTTAGGGAAAAACGTAGCTAAATGAATATCTTAAATAGTTTATGAAAAAAAGTCCTAGTGTTCTGAAAGCAGCAGAAGGTAATGAATAAAAGGTGAAAAGATGAACAATAGCCTCAGAGGAGATATGTGCAACTTTCCTAAAAAGATAATTAAAAAGACCTCTATAAACTAGTAAGAGAAAAGACTGCAAAGGCAGTGGGAAAGTGGGCAGATTACAAGAAAATTCAAATCACAGCAACATGGAATAGAATTAAGTGTATTTATTGGCCGTTACCCACCCCCCTGCTACATTGCTATTCTAAGAGGATGTACCCAAACATAAGTGTCTTCCCTAAAGTCAACAGTGAATATTTGCCAGGGATCAGGGTCACAGGTAAGTTGAAATTCTGGAAGCAAATAATGATAACAGAAAATAAGCAAATAGTTTTATTTTATAACTATTCCTTTATTTTGTGTGAATTTGAATTTTTTTTTTCCAACTAGAAACTTTGGCTCATCTTCATTTATTTGTCATCTTTAACATATTTGAATTTTCTTTACTAACATTAATTTTTAAAATTTCTATCTTAACACTTTTTTCCTTTTTTAAAAATTAATTATTTTTTTATTAAAGGATAACTGCTTTACAGAATTTTGTTGTTTTCTGTCAAACCTAAATATGAATATACCATAGGTATACATATGTCCCCTCTTTTTGAACCTCCCTCCCATCTCCCTCCCCATCCCACCGCTCTAGGTTGATACAGAGCCCCTGTTTGAGTTTCCAGAGCAACTGAAGGATAATTGCTTCACAATACTGGTTTGATTTCTGCCATATATCTACTTGAATTAGTCATAGGTGTACATATGTCTCCTCCATCTTTTTTTCTTTTTTTCAATTCATTTCTTAATTGCTTTACAGAATTTTGTTGTTTCTGTCAAACATAAAACATGAATCAGCCATAGGTATATGTATATACCCTCCCTTCTGAAGCTCCCTCCACATCCCACACCCCTAGGTTGACACTGAGCCCCTGTTTGAGTTTCCTGAGCCATACAGCAAATCCCTGTGGCTTCCTATTTTACACATGGTAATGTGAGTTTCCACATTACTCTCTCCATACATCTCACCCTCTCCTCCCCTCTCCCCATGTCCATAAGCCTATTCTCTATGTCTCTTTCTCCATTGCTGCCTTGTAAATAAATTCTTCAGTATCATTTTTCTAGATTCTGCATATATGCATTAGTATAAAATATTTATCTTTCTCTTTCTGACTTGCTTCACTCGGTATAATGGGTTCTAGGTTCATCCACCTCATTAGAACTGACTCAAATGTGTTCCTTTTATGGCTGAGTAATGCTCCACTGTGTATATGTACCACTACTTCTTTATCCATTAATCTGTCGATGGACATCTGGGATGCTTCCATGTTCTAGCTATTGTAAATAGTGATGCAATGAACAATGGGATACATGTGTCTCTTTCAGTTTTGGTTTCATCAGGTATATGTCTAGAGTGGGATTGCTGGGTCATATGGTGGTTTTATTCCTAGATTTTTAAGGAATCTCCATACCATCTTCCATAGTGGCTGTATCAATTTACATTCGCACCAACAATGCAAGAGCATTGCCTTTTCTCTACACTCTCTCCCGCATTTATTGCTTGTAGACTTTTTGAAGATGGTCATTCTGAGGTGATATGATGAGGTGAGGTAAATGAGGTGATATCTCACTGTAGTTTTTCTTTTCTTTTCTTTTTTTTTCATTTATTTTTATTAGTTGGAGGCCAATTACTTTACAATATTGTAGTGGTTTTTGTCATACATTGACATGAATCAGCCATGGATTTACATGTATTCCCCATCCCGATCCCCCCTCCCACCTCCCTCTCCACCGGATCCCTCTGGGTCTTCCCAGTGCACCAGCCCTGAGCACTTGTCTCATGCATCCGACCTGGGCTGATAATCTGTTTCACCCTAGATAATATACATGTTTTGATGCTGTTCTCTCTAAACATCCCACCCTCACCTTCCCCCACAGAGTCCAAAAGTCTGTTCTGTACTTCTGTGTCTCTTTTTCTGTTTTGCATATAGGGTTATCGTTACCATCTTTCTAAATTCCATATATATATGTTAGTATACTGTAATGGTCTTTATCTTTCTGATTTACTTCACTCTGTATAATGGGTTCCAGTTTCATCCGTCTCATTAGAGCTGATTCAAATGAATTCTTCTTAATGGCTGAGTAATATTCCATGGTGTATATGTACCACAGCTTCTTCATTGCAGCACTATTTATAATAGCCAGGACATGGAAGCAACCTAGATGCCCATCAGCAGACGAATGGATAAGGAAGCTTTCCATTTTTTTCTAAGGGATTTTTGTTCTTATCACTCCTCCCAAAGATTTTTGCAAAAGCTTCCATTACTTTCATGTTTATTTTTTAATTACCTTATGTTTAATTGGAAGATAATTGTTTTACAATGTTGTATTAGTTTCTGTCATAGGTCAACATGAATCAGTCATAGGTATACTTATGTCTTCTCCCTCTTGAATCTCCCTCCAACCTCCCACCACATCCCATCCTTCCAGGTTGTCACAGAGCACCAGGTTGAGCTGCCGGCATCATACAGCAAATTCCCACTGGCTGTCCATTTTACATATGGTAATGTGCAGGTTTCAATTCTACTCTCTCAAGTCATGCCACCCTCTTTCCCTTGCTGTGTCCACAACTCTGTTCTCTGTATCTGTTTTTTTATTGCTGTCCTGAAAATAGTTTCATCAGTACTGTCTTTCTAGATTCCATATATGTGCATTAATACATGATATTTATTTTTCCCTTTCTGACCTACTTTTCTCTGTATGACATACTCTAGGTTCGTAAACCTCAATAGAACTGACTCAAGTTCACTCATTTTTTTATAGCTGAGTAATATTCCATTGTGTATATGTGCCAAAACTTCTTTATCCACTCATCTGTCAATGGACATCTAGATGCTTCCATGTCCTGGCTATTGTAGATAGTGCTTCAGTAAACACTGGGGTACATGTGTCTTTGAGAATTGTGGTTTTCTCAGGGTTTATGCCCAGTAGTTGGATTGCCGGGTCATATGGTAGTTTTCTTTCTACGTTTTTAAAATGAATCTCCATACTGTTCTCCCTAGTGGTTATTTCAATTTACATCCCCACCAAGAGTGGGTTCCCTTTTTTCCACACACTCTCCAGCATTTAATGTTTATAGATAGTGCATTTTTTTTTTTTTAGCCTAAAGGGGCTCACAGAACTTGACTGCTCACCGAACTTGACTGTGGTGGTAGCCCCACCCACCCAGGAGCCTAATCCTCTCCTACTCACCCCCTTGCAGGCTCCTGGTCTTTCAGACCTTTCTGACCAGGCTTTTTCACTCTTTTTCCCTGCACTTTTCACGGCTCTGCTGTTTTTAAAATTTTGTCCTTTATTCCCCTCTGGACTCACCATCCACCACCTGGCAGACCCTAGCTTCTTTTTCTTTTCTCCCTGGTTAACCTTCAGCTGAGTTCCCTTCCAAGCAAATGTGGAAGCCCTGATTCGGTTAAATCCAATCAGGCTTCTGATGAGCATACTGGTGGTAATTAGTATAGGAGCCACATTTTGTCTGCTGACAGCAAGAACCAGAAAATGAATTAGCCACCATGCGCTCAAAGGAGGGGAAGAAGGCAGGCAGGGGAGAAAACAGCAATGCAACACTGTACCTCTGGACCCCCCACCCCGCTCTCTCCCCACCATCCTGGAGCAGGCTCAGGGGGTACACCTGCATTGCATCATGGAAACTGTGGGCGGGGGGCTGGTATCCTCTGCTCTCCTTGGCAACACATTTTCTAGAAACCTGATATGAGCTTTGCTGAAGGGGTAGGGAACCTGCAGGAATATGGCTCCAAAAGCCAGATTTCCCCAGACAGTTGCAATTAGAACCTCCTGGATTATACCAGACCGAGTTTGACACCCACCTGCCATCCTTCCCATCCCCAGCCTGTCCATGTCCAAGCTAATTTGGCCCTATGGTCAGAGAGGAATGGAGATGACCAGTTATCCTTCTGTTGTTCAGTTAATTCAACCTTCTTCTAATCATGCATTCATTTTATGAAAGAGGCAGCTGCCCTTGCTTCCCATGATTATAGGGATCCAATATTTTCTACTCTCTGTTACTACGATATCCCTTCTATTTTGGGATGAAATGGCCAGGTGTCCACCGAATGATGGCAGGGCACCATTCACAGATGTCACCAGCTGTGACAGGGTATATCTTCGCTTGTGGTACATTAAAAACACTTTATGGCAGGACAGCAGCACAACAGGGAGGGGCCGTAGGGAGCTTCTAAGAGATACTACTAATGCTGTTTTTCTGGATCTGGGTGCTGGATACACAGGTATTTTGTTCACCTTGTGAAAAAAATTACTGAAGTTACACTTATAGTGTATAGTTTTCTGTGGTTTTCTTAAAACCGAAAGCACATGCACCACTACCACCACCAACAAAAAGCAAACTAAAACCTGAGGCAGATAAATAAAAACTTACTTAGGAGCCATGAATTTAAGCCAAAGGGATGGGCCAGCAAACACACACACACATGGACAGATATGCATGTGCATACATGCGAACTTCATCACCTTCTACTGCCTTGCCCCCAGACATCAGAAAGGAATCCCATCAAGGGTGCAAGTAAGATCCTCAATGCTGTATCAAGAAAATGAATACTTGTCTAAGACCCCTCCCAGCATAGAGAGCTCCCTTCTTTATTTCCCTCAACCCACCCAATAACCACACACTGAGCCCCCGTTTTATCACCAGATATAGGACTGGACACTCATTTTTTTTTCAGTGTCAATTTCAAACATTTTGGCTTCTATCCAGATGCTTCCTGCAGTATGGTGTGCTAGTCACTTCAGTCATGTCTGACTCTTTTCAATCATATGGACAGTAGCCTGCCAGGCTCCCCTGTCTTTGCGATTCTCCAGACATGAATACTGGAGTGGCTTGCCATGTCCTCCAGTGGATCTTCCCAACCCAGGGATGGAACCTGCATCTCTTATGTCTCCTGCATTGGCAGGCGGGTTCTTTACCACTAGTACCACCTGAGAAGCACCATGCATTATTATGTCTTATTTATTCCATCAGATCCCCCAACTGGGCTAGGCTTCTGGAAATCAAGAGCCCTGAATGGGAAGTTGGGCTTACAACAGCAATGGTGATGTTACAACTTTGTTTGTAGTTTCCTTTGCAGTGTAAAGGCTTTCAGTTTAATCAGGAACACATAGGCAGAACACTCAATGACATGAATCAAAGTAAAATCCTCTATGAGCCACCTCTTAATGCAATGGAAATAAAAACAAAAGTAAATAAGTGGGACCTGATTAAACTTAAAAGCTTTTGCACAGCAAAGGAAACTATAAGTAAGGGGAAACAACAGCCCCCAGAATGTGGGAAAATAATAGCAAAGGAAGCAACTTCAGAGGATTAATTTCAAAAATATATAAGCAGCTCATACAACTCAATACCAGAAAAACAAACAACCCAATCAAAAAGTGGGAAAAAGGCTTAAACAGACATTTCTCCAAAGAAGACACATGGATGGCTAAAAATCACATGAAAAAATACTCAACATCGCTCATTATTAGAGAAATGAAAATCAAAACTACAGGGAGATATCACCTCACACCGGTCAGAATGACCATCTTCAAAAAGTCTACAAGCAATAAATGCGGGAGAGAGTGTAGAGAAAAGGCAATGCTCTTGCATTGTTGGCGCAAATGTAAATTGATACAGCCACTATGGAAGATGGTATGGAGATTCCTTAAAAATCTAGGAATAAAACCACCATATGACCCAGCAATCCCACTCTAGACATATACCTGATGAAACCAAAACTGAAAGAGACACATGTATCCCATTGTTCATTGCATCACTATTTACAATAGCTAGAACATGGAAGCATCCCAGATGTCCATCGACAGATTAATGGATAAAGAAGTAGTGGTACATATACACAGTGGAGCATTACTCAGCCATAAAAGGAACACATTTGAGTCAGTTCTAATGAGGTGGATGAACCTAGAACCCATTATACCGAGTGAAGCAAGTCAGAAAGAGAAAGATAAATATTTTATACTAATGCATATATGCAGAATCTAGAAAAATGATACTGAAGAATTTATTTACAAGGCAGCAATGGAGAAAGAGACATAGAGAATAGGCTTATGGACATGGGGAGAGGGGAGAAGAGGGTGAGATGTATGGAGAGAGTAATGTGGAAACTCACATTACCATGTGTAAAATAGGAAGCCACAGGGATTTGCTGTATGGCTCAGGAAACTCAAACAGGGGCTCAGTATCAACCTAGGGGTGTGGGATGCGGAGGGAGACGGGAGGGAGCTTCAAGAGAGGATATATATACCTGTCGCTGATTCACGTTGAGGTTCAACAGAAAAAAACAAACTTCTGTAAAGCAATTATCCTTTAATAAAGTGAAGTTAAGTGAAATCGCTCAGTCATGTCAGACTCTTTGCGACCCCATGGACTGTAGCCCACCGGGCTTCTCCATCCATGGGATTTTCCAGGCAAGAGTACTGGAGTGGGTTGCCATTCCTTCTCCAGAATACCTTCCTGACCCAGGGATCGAACCCGGGTCTCCCACATTGAAGGCAGACAGTTTAGCATGTGAGCCACTAGGGAAGCCCATCCTTTAATAAGAAATAAATTAAAAATGTCAACATTCAGGAAATAAATATCATGGCATCCATTCCCAACAATTAATGGCAAATACAAGGGGACAACATGGAAACAGTGACAGACTTGATATTCTTGAACTCCAAAATCAGTGTGGATGGTTACTTCAGCAGTGAAATTAAAGACACTTGCTCCTTAGCTGTGTCTAAGAAAAGTTGTGACAAACCTAGACAGCATGTTAAAAAAGAGATACATTACTTTGTTGACAAATGCACATTCACTCAAGTTTGTGGTTTTTCCAGTAGTCACGTATGGACAGTTAGATCTGGACTATAAATACGACTGAGCACCATTAAAAATTGCTGCTTTGAAACTGTGGTGCTGCAGAAGACTCCTGAGAGTTTCATGGACAGCAAAGAGATCAAACAATTCAATCCTAAAAGAAACCAACCCTGAATATTCATTGTAAGGATTGATGATGAAGCTGAAGCTCCAATACTTTGGCCAACTTATGTGAAATGCTGACTCACTGGAAATGACCCTGATGCTGCGAAAGATTGAAAGCAAGAAGAGAAGAGGATGACAGAGATGAGATGGTGGGATGGCATCACTGACTCAATGGACATGAGAAGCCTTGTGTGCTGCAGTTCATGGAGATCATAAAGAGTTGGATGTGACATAGCTATTGAACAACAAATATAATTATTAATATAATAAGATTGAAGGCAGGAGGAGAAGGGAATGACAGAGGATCAGAGGATTGGATGACATCACTAACTTGATGGATATGAGTTTGAGCAAGCTCTGACAATTGGTGATAGACAGGGAAGCTTGGTGTGTTGCAGTCCATGGGGTTGCAAAGAGTCAGACATGACTGAATGACTGAACTGATTAATTATATAATATGCATAACATTATATCATCAATATAACACTATTTGTATTAATATATCTTAATTTACAATTGATATGAGCTTTAAAATATTTCTGTATATATTTATATTTAAATATTTGAAACTAGGTTTGTTTGGTTTTCACTGTCT
The DNA here is from genome assembly GCF_033118175.1 of Dama dama. NCBI lineage: Eukaryota > Metazoa > Chordata > Mammalia > Artiodactyla > Cervidae > Dama > Dama dama. The sequence continues at coordinate 10,742,621 of NC_083693.1, read as the reverse complement.
GCAGAAGACTTGGTCCAACTGGAGATACTTGGCCACGTCCTGAAACAGAATGCCAAGTTGGTGTCCTTCGAATGTGACAGCAAAATCTCATGAACTGCTACAAACTCCAGAGTTATATTTGTTCAGGTCAGTCAGATAAAAATATTTCTGTGAATGAATGTCAGGGAATTCTACATAAAGATCCCAGACAATTGCATAAGTTTTGATGTGGTATATGTGGACAAGGGACAGAAAGACTGGTGAGGAGGCACAAAGGCTTATAAAACCAAAGTAGTGCCCCTGGTAGAGCCATCTAGAAAAGAAAGTAGGAGAAATGAATAATCTGGAGAGAGACACGAAGGATGTGTGGATTCAGACATCCTCCCACACAGAGGGTGTCTACTCACCTTCCCCACTCATATCTTCTCTTTCATTCCTGTGGTCTGAGGAATGAACCTGCAGATATACTTGACTGCCCATCCTTGTCAAGAACAAACTGTATTTCCCTTTGCTTCAATAAAAAATATATAATACAACACATCCTCCAAACTGCATTCTTATCTTTGGGCAGGACCCCCTTCAGGGAGCTGGGGACCTGGAATGAGGAAGGCTAAAGACAGGAAGCATAGTTTTGTTTTTTGCATTTAGCCTTCATAAAGTATCTAGTCTCTCCAATTGCTGATCTCATCCCTCAGGAAAGTGCAACATCAATTCTATTCAAGGCTAAATCATGGAAACTTTGTTTTCATTTCACTTGTTAAAAATTTTCTTTCCAGGATACCTTAGCTCTTGTGATGTCTTGTTTCTTTTTTCATTAAACACCTTTTACCATAATATGCAAAGTGTTTTCCATTCAACTGGCAGCTTCTCTAAGGATGCTATCTGCAGAGGTGGCCTCTTTAACTAGTTCACATATAAAGACAGGTAAGAGGCAAGAGCTTGATGTGAAGCCATGCTCATATTTGATGAGGAGCTATTAGACATGTAGAGACTGAGGATGGGTTCTATGTCTTGATTGGACAGGAATGTCCCAAAGTGGTCATCACGAATGTTCTAGAATAACAACTGGCATTATGTGCAAACTCTAGAAGCATCCTAGGAACATACCAGCACCCCTTATATCTGATATATTTTTAAGCCACATTGTAGCATTGTAATAATTTCCCCCATATTGCAACTTAAAAATCTCAATTGTTTGACATCAAATCATGAATTAATATTTGAGGATCAGATATTAATTAATATTGCCCATTAATAAGCAATATTCGCTAGTTATAGAAATCTGAATAGAGAAATATAGCTGGCAGTATATAAAACCCTTAGAAATGTAATATTTTCCTGCCTCAAAAATCTTCCTGAAATCATGTGAAACTTGAAGTGACATCGCAGCTCAAAGTTTTATCATGAGAAGGTTACTCAATACCTACTTCAGGATCTGCCAACACTGGTCTCCAACACTAACACTTCTCACATCTTATGTAGCCAGAACTGCTGGTTGTTGTATAAGGTGAACTCTGTGAACCCTATTAACTCAGTTCCTAGTGTCAGAACATAGATCAGGAGAAAAGGAAGCACTACTCATTTTTCTCAGATCTGGGCAAAGCTTCCTAAGATACATCTGTTTACTTAATTATGTCTTTACGAAGGCATTACCCACCTTCAAGGTCTTAACTCATTTTTAACCAAATTCTAGGCTCCCCCAACACTTTCTAAGCCATAAAAGTACTGAGGTCAGTGCAAGAACCAAACCAAGGAAATCTGTATCTCAATAAACTAAAATAATAGTCTCCAGTAGTAACCCAATAAAATAGCACTGCCACATAATTAAATCTGTGTAGGTAATCAGTGTGGAAAGTGGGTCATACAAATGAGGCTGTAATGAATTTAATCTTGTACTTTTACAAAAGGAAGTTAGCTAATCAGTCATAATCAGTTTGAATGGAGGGATGGACAGGTAGGAAGGATTGGTAGTGGAAATCTTCCATACATCTCAATCCATCTCTTTTCTTCCTCCCAATACAGCTTCTATCAATACAGAGGTGCAGGTGCTGACAGTGCACCCAGATTGCTCTGTGAAAATGCACTTGATCCTGGTAGATCTTTTTCAAGTAGCCTACCACTTCTCTTCTTGTCCTTACCCTGTAAATAACTAATAACAGCCTTGTTGCCAGGAATAAAGCATATCCTTGCACACCCTAAAATTTAATAAAGTAGAGAAAACATCTAGGCCATTCAGGTATGACCTAAATCAAATCCCTTACAATTATACACTGGAAGTGACAAGTAGATTCAAGGGATTAGATCTAATAGATAGAGTACCTGAAGAACTATGGATGGAAGTTTGTAACATTGTACAGGAGGCAGTGATTAAAACCATCCTCAAGATGAAGGAATGCAAAAAGGCAAAGTGGTTGTTGGAGGAGGCCTTACAAATAGCTGAGAAATGAAGAGAAGCTGAATACAAAGGAGGAAAAGTAGTATATATACATATATATATATATGTATATATATATATATATATATATATATACATACATACACACACACACACACATCTGAATGCAGAGTTCCAAAGAATAGCAAGGAGAGATAAGAAAGGCGTCCTATATGATCAATGCAAAGAAATAGAGGAAAACAATAGAATGGGAAAGACTAGAGATCTCTTCAAGAAAATTAGAAGTACCAAGGGAGCATTTAATGTGAAGATGGGCACAATAAAGGACAGAAATGGTATGGACCTAACAGAATCAGAAGATATTAAGAAGTGGCAAAAACACAGACAAACTAAACCAAAAAGCTCTAGTGACCTAGATAACCATGAGGATAAACCACGAAGGTGTTATAACTCACCTAGAGCCAGAAATCCTGGAGTAGAAAATCAAGTGCGCCTTAGGAAGCATCACTATGAACAAAGCTAGTGGAGGTTATGGAATTCCAGCTGAGCTATTCCAGTTCTAAAAGATGATGCTGTGAAATTGCTGTCCTAAATATGCCAGCAAATTAAAAATCTCAGCAGTGGCCACAGGACAGGAAAGGTTAATTTTCATTCCAATCCCAAAGAAAGGCAACGCAAAAGAATGTTCAAACTACTGCACAATTGCACTCATATCACAAGCTAGCAAAGTAATGCTTAAAATTCTCCAAGATAAGCCTCAGCATTATGTGAATTGAGAACTCCCAGTTTTTCAAGCTGGACTTAGAAAAGGCAGAAGAACCAGAGATCAAATTGTCAACATCCTTTGAATCATAGAAAAAGCAAGAGAATTCCAGAAGGAAAGCATGTACTTCTGCTTCATTGACTACACTAAAGCCTTTGATGTATTCAGTTCAGTTCATTTCAATTGCTCAGTCGTGTCTTACTCTTTGAAGCACCATGGACTGCAGCACAACATGCTTCCCTGTCCATCACCAACTTCCAGAACTTGCTCAAGCTCATGTCTGAGTGATGCCACCAACAATTTCATGCTCTATGGTCCCCTTCTCCTCCTGCCTACAGTCTTTTGCAGCATCAGGGTCTCTTCCAATGAGTTAGTTCTTCATATGAGGTGGCCTAACTATTGGAGCTTCAGCTTCAGCATCAGTCCTTCCAATGAATACTCAGGACTGATTTCCTTTAGGATTGACTGATTTGATTTCCTTGCAGTTCAAGGGACTTTCAAGAGTCTTCTCCAACTCCACAGTTAAACGCATCAATTATCCAGCACTCAGCTTTCTTTATAGTCCAACTCTTACATACATACATGACTATTGGAAAAACCATAGCTTTAATTAGATGGGCCTTTGTTGTCAGAGTAATGTCTCTGCTTTTTAATATGCTGTCTAGGTTGCTCATAGCTTTTCTTCAAAGGAGCAAGTGTCTTTTAATTCCACGACTGCAGTCATCATCTGTAGTCAGTTTGGAACCCAAGAAAAGAAAAAGCCATCATGGTTTCCATTACTTCCCCATGTATTTGATAGGAAGTGCGCTTCATGGGGTCACAAAGAGTCAGACACGACTGAGCAACTGAACTGAACTAAACTGATGGGACTGGATGCCATGATCTTTGTTTTTTGAACGTTGAATTTTAAGCCAACTTTTTCACTCTAATCAAGAGGCTCTTTAGTTCCTCTTTGCTTTTTTCCATAAGGGTGATGCCATCTGCATATCTCAGGTTATTGATACTTTTCCCAGCAATCTTGACTCTGGTTTATGAGTTTTCCAGCCCAACATTTCACGTCATGTACTCTGCATATAGGTTAACTGTAGAAAATTCTTAAAGAGATGGGAATACCACACATCCTTACTTGCCTCCTGAGAAGTCTGCATGCAGGTCTGGAAGCAACAGTTAGAACTGGTCATGGACCAGTGGACTGGTTCCAAATTGGGAAAGGAGCACATCAAGGCTGTATATTGTCACCCTGTTTGTTTAACTTCTATGCAGAGTACATCATGAGAAATGTCAGGCTGGATGAACTGGTATTTCATCCAGCAATCCAGTAACCACAATAACAGTAAAATCCCCTCTTCTCCCTTGCATTCAGTTTTCCCTTATTCTGGAGCCTGAGGCAAATCCTGATATGGATTTTGCCACAAAAGATTTGTTTCAGAACTTGCTATGAATTGATCAGACAGTATATACTCTTGGGTCACCAGTGAAGTCGCTCAGTCGTGTCCGACTCTTTTAGATCCTGAGGACTGTAGCCTACCAGGCTCCTCCATCCATGGAATTTTCCAGGCAAGAGTACTGGAGTAGGTTGCCATTTCCTTCTCCAGGGAATATGCCCGGCCAGAGTATGCCTATTTTTTAAAGATTCATTGATGTGGTTGTGTTTATCAGTTTATTAACAGTTTATCACTTTGGTTTGTCACTCTTTATAGATGACTGGGTTCTGTTCAGTGGCTCAGTCATGTCCAACTCTCTGTGACCCCATGGAATGCAGCATGCAATGCTTCCCCGTCTATCACCAACTTCTGGAGCTTACTCAAACTGATGTCAGTGATGCCACCAAACCATCTCATCCTCTGTCGTCCCCTTCTCCTCCCACCTTCATACTTTTCCAGCATCATGGTCTTTTCCAAAGAGTCAGTTTGTTGCATCATGTGGCCACATTATTGGAGCTTCAGTTTCAGTATTTCAATGAATATTCAGGACTGACTTCCTTTAGTGTTGACTTGATGGAACTCCTTGCAGTCCAAGGATCTCAAGAGTCTTCTCCAACACCACGGTTTAAAAGCATCAATTCTTTGGCACTCAGCTTTCCTTAAGGTCCAACTCTCACATCCATACATGACTACTGGAAAAACCATAGCCTTGACAAGATGGACCTTTGTTGGCAAAGTAATGTCTCTGCTTTTTAATATGCTGTCTAGGTTGGTCATAACTTTCCTTCCAAGGAGTGTCTTTCAGTTTCATGGCTGCAATCATGATCAGCAGTGCTTTTGGAGCCCAAATAAATAAGTTCAGTTCAGTTCAGTTGCTCAGTCGTGTCCGACTCTTTGTGACCCCATGAATCACAGCACGCCAGGCCTCCCTGTCCATCACCAGCTCCTGAAGTTTACTCAAACTCATGCCAATCGAGTTGGTGATGCCATCCAGCCATCTCATCCTCTGTCATCCCCTTCTCCTCCTGCCCCCAATCCCTCCCAGCAGCAGGGTCTTTTCCAATGAGCCAATTCTTCTCATGAGGTGGCCAAAGTATTGGAGTTTCAGCTTCAGCATCAATCCTTCCAATGAACAATGAGGACTGATCTCCTTTAGGATGGGCTGGTTGGATCTCCTTGCAGTCCAAAAGACTCTCAAGAGTCTTCTCCAACACCACAGTTCAAAAGCATCAATTCTTCAGCGCTCAACTTTCTTCATAGTCAAACTCTCACATCCATACATGACCACTGGAAAAACCATAGCCTTGACCAGATGGACCTTTGTTGGCAAAGTAATGTCTCTGCTTTTTAATATGCTGTCTAGGTTGGTCATAACTTTCCTTCCAAGGAGCAATCATCTTTTAATTTCATGGCTGCAATCACCATCCACAGATATTTTGGAGCCAGAAAAATAAAGTCAGCCACTGTTTCCACTGTTTCCCCATCTATTTGCCATGAAGTGATGGGACCAGATGCCATGATCTCAGTTTTCTGAATGTAGAGCTTTAAGCCAACTTTTTCACTCTCCTCTTTCACTTTCATCAAGAGGCTCTTTGGTTCTTCTTCACTTTCTGCCATAAGGGTGGTGTCATCTGCATATCTGAGGTTACTGATATTTCTGCCAGCAATCTTGATTCCAGCTTGTGCTTCCTCCAGCCCAGCATTTCTCATGATGTACTCTGCATATAAGTTAAATAAGCAGAGTGACAATATACAGCCTTGATGTACTACTTTTCCTATTTGGAACCAGTCTGTTGTTCCATGCCCAGTTCTAACTGTTGCTTCCTGACCTGCATACAGGTCTCTCAAGAGGCAGGTCAGGTGATCTGATATTCCCACCTCTTTCAGAATTTCCCACAGTTTATTGTGATCCACACAGTCGAAGGCTTTGGCATAGTCAATAAAGCAGAAATAGATGTTTTTCTGGAACTCTCTTGCTTTTTCAATGATCCAACAGATATTGGCAATTTGATCTCTGGTTCCTCTGCTTTTTCTAAAACCAGCTTGAACATCTGGAAGTTCACGGTTCACGTATTGCTGAAGCCTGACTTGGAGAATTTTGAGCATTACTTTACTAGCATGTGAGATGAGAGCAGTTGTGCGGTAGTTTGAGCATTCTTTGACATTGCCTTTGTTTGGGATTTGAATGAAAACTGACCTTTTCCAGTCCTGTGGCTACTGCTGAGTTTCCCAAATTTGCTGGCATATTGAGTGAAGCACTTTAACAGCATCATCTTTCAGGATTTGAAATAGCTCAACTGGAATTCCATCACATCCACTAGCTTTGTTCCTAGTGATGCTTTCTAAGGCCCACTTGACTTAACATTCCAGGATGTCTGGCTCTAGGTGAGTGATCACACCATTGTAATTATCTGAGTCTTGAAGATCTTTTTTGTACAGTTCTTCTGTGTATTCTTGCCACCTCTTCTTAATATCTTCTGCTTCTGTTAGGTCCATACCATTTCTGTCCTTTATCGAACACATCTTTGCCTGAAAATTTCCCTTGGTATCTCTAATTTTCTTGAAGAGATCTCTAGTCTTTCCCATTCTGTTGTTTTCCTCTATTTCTTTGCATTGATCACTGAGGAAGTCTTTCTTATCTCTCCTGGCTATAAAGTCAGCCACTAATTCCCCATCTGTTTGACATGAACTGATGGGGCCGGATGTCATGATCTTAGTTTTCTGAACGTTGACCTTTAAGCTAATTTTTTCACTCTCCTCTTTAAATTTAATCAAGAGGCTCTTTAGTTCTTCTTCACTTTCTGCCATAAGGGTGGTGTCATCTGCATATCTGAGGTTATTGATATTTCTCCTGGAAAACTTGATTCCAGCTTGTGCTTCATCCAGCCCGGCTTTTCTCATGATGTTCACTGGATTAAGTTAAATAAACAGGGTGACAATATGGAGCCTTGACGTACACCTATTCCTATTTGGAACCAGTCGGTTGTTGCATGTCCAGTTCTAACTGTTGCTTCCTAACCTGCATACAGATTTCTCTGTATGCAGAGGCAGGTCAGGTGGTCTGGTATTCCCATCTCTTTCAGAATTTTCCACAGGTTATTGTGATCCACAAAGTCAAAGGCTTTGGCATAGTCAATAAAGCAGAAATAGATGTTTTTCTAGACCTTTCTTGCTTTTTTAATGATCCAGTGGATGTTGGCATTTTGATCTCTGGTTCCTGTGCCTTTTCTAAAACCAGCTTGAACATCTGGAAGTTCACGGTTCACATATTGCTGAAGCCTGGCTTGGAGAATTTTGAGCATTACTTTGCTAGCGTGTGAGGTGAGTGCAATTGTGCGGTAGTTTGAGGATTCTTTGGCCTTGCCTTTCTGATACATTGGAAGGAAAACTGACCTTTTCCAGTCCTGTGGCCACTGCTGAGTTTTCCAAATTTGCTGACATATTGAGTGCAGCACCCTAACAGCATTATCTTTTAGGATTTGAATTAGGTCAGCTGGAATTCCATCACCTCCACTAGCTTTATTCATAGTGATGCTTCCTAAGGCCCGCTTGACTTCACATTCCATGATGTCTGGCACTACGTGACTGTTCACAGCATCATGATTATCTGGATCATGAAGATTTTTTTTTACAGTTCTTCTGTGTATTCTTACCACATCTTCTTAGTATCTTCAGCTTCTGTTAGGTCCATACCATTTTTGTCCTTTGTTGAGCCCACCTTTTCATGAAATATCCCCTTGGTATCTCTGATATTCTTGAAGTGATCTCTAGTCTTTCCCATACTATTGTTTTCCTCTATTTCTTTGCACTGATCACTGAGGAAGGCTTTCTTATCTCTCCTTGTCATTCTTTGGAACTCTGCATTCAAATGAGTATGTGTTTCCTGTTCTCCTTCGCTTTTTGCTTCTCTTCTTTTCACAGCTATTTTAAACATCTTATCATATAGCCATTTTGCTCTTTTGCATTTCTTTTTCTTGGGGATAGTCTTCATCCCTGTCTCTTGTACAATGTCATGAATGTCGGTCCATAGTTCATCAGACATTCTGTCTATCATATCTAGTCCCTTAAATCTATTTCTCACTTCCAATGTATAATCACAAGGAATTTGATTTAGGTCACACATGAATAGTCTGGTGTTTTCCCCTGCTTTCTTAAATTTAATTCTAAATTTGGCAATACGGAGTTTATGATCTGAGCCACAGTCAGCTCCCAGTCTTGTTTTTGCTGATTGTATAGAGCACCTCCATATATGACTGCAAGTATAATCAATCTGATTTTGATATTGACCATCTGGTGATGTCCATGTGTAGAGTCTTCTCCTGTGTTGTTAGAATAAGGTGTTTGCTATGCCCTGTGTGTTCTCTTGGCAAAACTGTGTTATCCTTTGCCTTGCTTTATTCCGTACTGCAAGGCCAAATTTGCCTGTTACTCCAGGTGTTTCTTGACTTCCTAATTTTGCATTCCAGCCCCCTATAATGAAAATGACATCTTTTTTGGGTGTTAGTTCAAAAAGGTTTTGTAGGTCTTTATAGAACCATTCAACTTCAGGTTCTTCGGCATTACTGTTCGGGGCATAGACTTGGGTTGCTGTGTTATTGAATGGTTTGACTTGGAAATGAACAGAAATCATTCTTTCATTTTTGAAATGGCATCCAAGTACTACATTTTGGACTCTTTGTTGACTCTGATGTCTAATCCATTTCTTCTAAGGGATTCTTGCCCACAGTAGTAGATATAATGGTCATCTGAATTAAATTCACCCGTTCCAGTCCATTTTAGTTCCCTGATTCCTAAAATGTTGATGTTCACTCTTGCCATCTCCTGCTTGACCATTTCAAATTTGCCTTGATTCATTGACCTAACATTCCAGATTCCTATGCTATATTGCTCTTTACAGCATCATACTTTGCTTCCATTACCTGTCACATCCACAGCTGGGTGTTGTTCTTGCTTTGGCTCCATCTCTTCATTCTTCCTTAAGTTATTTCTCCATTGATCTCCAGTAGCATATTGTGCACCTACTGACCTGGGGAGCTTATTTTTCAGTATCATATCTTTTTGATGTTTCATACTGTTCATGGGGTTCTCAAGGCCAGAATACTGAAGTGGTTTGCCATTCCCTTCTCCCGTGGACCACATTTTGTCAGAACTCTCCACCATGACCCGTCTGTCTTGGCTGGCCCTACACAGCATGGCTCATGGTGTCATTGAGTTAGACAAGGCTGTGGTCCATGTGATTAGACTGGTTAGTTTTCTGTGACTGTGGCTTTCAGTGTGTCTGCCCTCTGATAGAGAAGGATAAAAGGCTTATGGAATCTTCCTAATGGGAGATACTGACTGAGGGGGAAACTGGGTCTTGTTTTGATGGGCAGAGCCATGCTCAGTAAAATCTTTAATCAAATTTTCTGTTGATGGGTGGAGCTGTGTTCCCTCCCTGCTATTTACCTGGGGCCAAACTATGGTGGAGGTAATGAAGATAATGGTGACCTCCCTCAAAAGATCCCATGCATGGACTGCTACACTCAGTGCCCCCAACCGTGCAGCAGGCCACCACCAACTCACGCCTCCACTGGAGACTTCTGAACACTCACAGACACGTCTGGGTCAGTCTCTTGTTGGGTCACTGCTCCTTTCTCTTGAGTCCTGGCACACAAGGTTCTGTTTGTGCCCTCCAAGAATCTGTTTCCAAGTCCTGTGTAAGTTCTGGCAGCTCTATAGTGGGGATAATGGCGACCTCCTCCAAGAGAGCTTATGCCGTAACCAAGTCTGCTGAACCCAGAACCCCTGTCCCTGTGGCAGCCCACTGCTGACACATACCTCCATAGGAAATGCTCAAACAAAGTTCTGTCTCAGTCTTTGTGGGGTCCTTGGTTCCTGGTACGCACAAGGTTTGTTTGAGCCCTCTTAATGTCTCTGGAAGGAATGGGGTTTGATTCTAAACATGAATTCACCACTCCTACCATCTTGTTGGGGCTTCTCCTTTGCCCTTGTACTTGTGGTATCTCCTCACAGCCGCTCCAGTGCCTACCATCTTATTGGGGTTTCTCTGACTTTGAACATGGGGTATCATGCAATGATCTCAATCCTTGCATCTCTTCATATCTAGAGAAGCACTGAATCCCTTCATGGTGACATCAGATCCTCATGACTAACAAAAACCTTTTGTAAAATGAGTGCTTCATGGCATTGAACTCCCTCTTCACCAAAACCTTATATACTGACTTTCCCCCACTGCCACTTTGGAGCAGTCTCTCAGAGCTATCTGAAATGCTGCCTCCCCAGCTACAGTCCTCATTTGACCCCAAATAAAAGCTTAACTCACAACCCTCAAGTTGTACATCTTTTTTTTTTTTTTTTAAGTCGACACTGCTATGCACATTTCTTTAAAATTCACTGTGTAGAAATATGTTTTAATTCATTTTTGGTAAATATCTAGGACTAGGTTGCTGGTCCTTATGGTAACTGCATGTTTACCTCTATAAGAGATAACCAAACTCTATTCCAAACAGCCCTACATTTTTATGGTCCCCAAGGCAACTTATAAGTATTTTAGTTGTCCAAAAGCTATGTCAACAATTGGTGTTGTCAGAATTTTAGATTTTACCCATTCTAGTAGGTGTATGATGGTATTTCACTGTGGTTTTGCTTTGTATTTCCCTCACGATGTGATGTTAAACATCTTTGTATGGTTAGTTGACCATTCATGTATCTTCTTAGGTAAAGAGTCTGACTATACCTTTTCCTTACTTTTATTGAATTGTTTATCTTATTACTGAATTTTAAGAGTTCATTATAAAATCTAGATATAAAACTTTTGCTACATATGTTAAATGTAAACATTTGCATAGTATTCTTCTTTTTTCATTTCATCAGAGATGAATTTCATAGAGCATAAGTTTTATTTTTTATTTGTATTGTATAATTTTCACTTGATGCAATTATTTTTAATTAATTAATTAATTTTAATTGGAGGTTAATTACTTCAAAATATTGTAGTTTTTTTTTTTTTTTTTTGCCAAACATCGAATCAATCAGCCTTAGGCACACATGTGTTCCGCATTCAGAACCCCCTTCCCACCTCCCTCCCCATCCCACCCTCCAGGGTCATACCAATGTACCAGCCCTGAACATCCTGTCTCATGCATCCAACCTGGACCGGTGATCTGCTTAACATATGATCATATACATGTTTCAATGCTACCCTCTCAAATCATCCCACCCGCGCCTTCTCCCAGAGTCCAAAAGATTTCTTCATATCTGATCTCTTTTGCTGTCTCACATAAAGGGTCACTGTTACCATCTTTCAAAATTCCACACATGTGCATTATTATACTGTATTGGTTTTTTTCTTTCTGACTTACTTCACTCTGTATAATAGGCTCTAGTTTCATCCACTTCATTAGAACTGATTCAAATGCATTCTTTTTAATGCCTGAATGCCTGATGAACTATGGACTGAGATTCATAACATTGTACAGGAAATAGAAATCAAGACCATCCCCAAGAAAAAGAAACATAAAAAGCAAAATGGTTGTCTGAGGAGGCCTTACAAATAGCTGTGAAAAGAAGAGAAGTGAAAAGCAAAGGAGAAAAGGAAAGCTATACCCATTTGAATGCAGAGTTCCAAAGAATAGCAAGGAGAAATAAGAAAGCCTTCCTCAGTGATCAATGCAAAGAACTAGAGGGAAACAATAGAATGGGAAAGACTAGAGATCTCTTCAGGAAAATTAGAGATACAAAGGGAATATTTCATGCAAAGATGGGCTCAATAAAGGACAGAAATGGTAGGGACCTAACAGAAGCTGAAGATATTATGAAGAGGTGGCAAGAATACACAGAAGAACTGTACAAAAAAGATCTTCACGACACCTATAATCATGATGGTGTGATCACTCACACTCACCTATAGCCAGACATCCTGGAATGTGAAGTCAAGTGGGCCTTAGGAACCATCACTACAAACAAAGCTAGTGGAGGTGATGGAATTCCAGCTGACCTAATTCAAATCCTAAAAGATAATGCTGTTAAGGTGCTGCACTCAATATGTCAGCAAATTTGGAAAACTCAGCAGTGGCCACCCGACTGGAAGAGGTCAGTTTTCCTTCTAAGGTTTCAGAAAGGCAAGGCCAAAGAATGCTCAAACTACCACACAGTTGCACTCACCTCACACGCTAGCAAAGTAATGCTCAAAATTCTTCAAGCAGGCTTCAACAATACATGAACCGTGAACTTCCAGATGTTCAAGCTGGTTTTAGAAAAGGCACAGGAACCAGAGATCAAATTGTCAACGTCTGCTGGATCATCAAAACACCAAGATAGTTCCAGAAAAACATCTGTTTCTGCTTTATTGACTATGCCAAAACATTTGACTTTGTGGATCACAATAAACTGTGGAAAATTCTGAAGGAGATAGCAATAGCAGACCATTTGACCTGCCTCTTGAGAAACCTGTATGCAGGTCAGGAAGCAACAGTTAGAACTGGACATGGAACAACAGACTGGTTCCAAATAGGAAAAGGAGTACATCAAGTCTGTATATTGTCACCCTGCTTATTTAACTCATAGTCAGAGTACATCATGAGAAATGCTGAGTTGGATGAAGCATAAGCTGAAATCAAGATTGACGGGAGAAATATCAATAACCTCAGATATGCAGATGACACCACCCTTATGGCAGAAAGTGAAGAAGAACTAAAGAACCTCTTGATGAAATTTAAAGAGGAGAGTGAAAAAATTGACTTAAAGCTTAACATTCAGAAAACTAAGATCTTGGCATCCAGTCCCAACAGTTAATGGCAAATGGATGGGGAAACAGTGGGAACAGAGGCTGACTTTATTTATTTGGGCTCCCAAATCACTGCAGATGGTACTTTCAGCCATGATATTAAAAGACGATTACTCCTTGGGAGAAAAGTTATGACCAACCTAGACAGCATATTAAAAAGCAGAGACATTACTTTGCCAACAAAGATTCATCTAGTCAAAGTTATGGGTTTTCCAATAGTCATGTATGGATGTGAGAGTTGAACTATAAAGAAATCTGAGCACCAAAGAATTGATGCTTTTGAACTGTGGTGTTGGAGAAGACTCTTGAGAGTCCCTTGAACTGCAAGGAGATCCGACCCATCCATCCTAAAGGAGATCAGTCCTGACTGTTCACTGGAAGGACTGATGTTGAAGCTGAAACTCCATTACTTTGGCCACTTGATGCAAAGAGGTGACTCATTGGAAAATACCCTGATGGTAGGAAAGATTGAGGGCAGGAGGAGAAGGGGACGACAGAGGATGAGATGGTTGGATGGCATCACCGACTCAATGGACTTGGCTTTGGGTGGACTCCAGCAGTTGGTGATGAACAGGGAGGCCTGGAGTGCTGTGGTTCATGGGCTCGCAAAGGGTTGGACATGCCTGAGCAACTGAACTGAACTGAATATTCCATTGTATATGTGTACCATATCTTTCTTATCCATTCGTCTGCTGTTGGACATCTAGGTTGCTTCCATGTCCTGGCTATTGTAAACATGAACATCAGAGTATGTGTGTCTCTTTCAATTCTGCTTTTCTTGGTGTGTATGCCCAGCAGTGGGACTGCTGGGTTGTATGACAGTTCTATTTCCAGTTTTTTAAGGAATCTCCACACTGATCTCCATAGTTTTAAGTGAAGTTTAACACTTGTTGATTTTTTGAACCATAAATATTTGCCTAACCCAAGGCTATGGATATTTTCACCAATATTTTCTTCTAGATGCTTTATAATTTTAGATTGTATGCTTATGGTCCTTGTCATTAATTTTTGTGTATAATGTGATGCAATTTTGTTTCATTTTTTTCCAATATGGGCAACCAGTTTTTCTAGCACATGTTGGGAATGATTCTGTTCCTAATTCAGAGAGTTTTCTGAAAACCAATCAGCCACATATATATGAATCTATTTTTTGACCCTTAGTTGAGTCTTATTAAACTACTTATTAAAACTTATTAAATTACTTAAGTGAGTTCTATGCTTATATCAGTAACACACTTTCTTGGTTAATGTAGTAACTTGAAGTCAGATGGTGTGAATCCTTCAAATTGGAATTTTTTCTTTTCCAAAATTGTTGTTACCCTAAGCACTTCGCATTTCCAAACACATTTTAAAATCAGGCTGTGATTTTCTTCAAAAAGCCTGCTGTGCTTCTTACTGTTTTGTGTTTTATATATATATCCACTTAAAAACTTTGATATTTTAACAATATCGAGTCTTTCTGTCCATTAGCATGCTCTATATTTCCATTTATTTAGATTCTTCTTTAAATTTTCATGGCAAATTTTTGTCTTTTTCAGTGCAAATGTCTTGCAAATATTTTGTTAAAATATATGCTGATTTCATATGTGTTTTTGCTATAATAAATGGTATTGCTTTGAGGTTTATTTTCAAATTGCTTGCTGGTACTTAATAGAGATACAATTAATTTTTTATTTTTAACCTTTGCCCTGCAACCTTGCTAAATTCACTGACTAGTTTGCATATTTATATATTCTTTTGGAATTGACATATACATTATCATGTCATCTGTTAATAAACGTTATTAACAGTATTTATATTAACTTAAAAAATCTCATTGTTTCTGAGTGTGTTTTAAATGGCATACTTTTTCTACTAGTTACAGGTCATATTTTCCTGCTTCTCATCATATTTAGTAAGTTTTGAGTGAATGGTGATTATAGTGAATATTTCAGTGTTGATTGTCTGGATTCTGTTGACCTTTGTTCTGACAGGCAGGTAGGTAACTTACAAATCATCTCAATCATTCTGAGACTTGTTTCAAGCCATTTTTAGGGCAAGTCTGGATTTACTTTTACTGTAGGAAGAGTTTGGTCCTATTAAAAATGAATGGACCATTTTGGGTCACCACTGAATATTTTGTCATTAAATGAATTTATTCCGTGTTGCCTGTCTATACTGGAATACTCTCCAGCACTGCCTGATATCTAGGAATTGTTCAGTTTGCAGTTCTGTGGTTGTTCTTTGTCCACCTATTCATGGAATAGTAGCAGACTCAGTGGTACTGCAATGCAGTTTTGAGGAGTTTTCTTTTTTTTTCTTTTTTCATTACTAGGTCCCATAAATACAAGTCATCTCATCCTCTGAATGTCGACCTCTGCTTCCTCTTACCAGAGTGATTGCACTGTTGGTTGGGATGTCCCTCTTTTCATTGCAGTGGCCAAATTACTTCCAGGCAGAAAGTGGAGCAGCTGTCTTTTTTTCTTCTCTATGGGATAATGTTTATGTTGCCTGTTTTCATTGTTTGAAAATAATTGTTTCACATTTTTTTCCAGTTTTCCATTTTTTATGACAGGAAAATAAGTCCAGCCCAAGCTCTGGCTAAGTGGATAGAAATAGAGGTCTTCCTCCTAGTCATCCTCCTGAGTCCCCTAAATCTACCCAAGTAATAATGAAGACACTTGCTATACACTAAACACACAGTACAAAATCTGGAATCTGGGAAGACCCCTATAAGCTAAACAGTTGATAATATTTGTTACAACCCCATCCACTTCATGTCTTTACCAATTTAAGAACAGAATCTCTTATTCAGTCCTAATTTCAATACTCTGACTTCTCTCTTGTTGTATCACTCAGCATGTTCTGAACATCTATTTTTCATAGCTTCTTACCAGCCTAGAATGAGAAGTATAGGTAGCAGAGAGTACAGGTCATGCATTTCTACTCTAAGTAGTGATAGTTTAGCCATAGTTTCCTTCAATATTTTTGATTTTCAAAGCCCTCCATAAGTCCACGCAGACTGAAACATCCTGTCCATTCAAAAACAATGTAATGAGATCAGCGAAATGTGGTATATTCATACAGGATAATATTCAGTTCAGTTCAGTTCAGTCACTCAGTCGAGTCTGACTCTTCGTGACCCTATGTGCCACAGCACGCCAGGCCTCCCTGTCCATCACCAACTCCCATAGTTTACCCAAGCTCATGTCCATTGAGTCGGTGATGCCATCCAACCATCTCATCTGTTGTCCCCTTCTCCTTCTGCCTTCAATGTTTCCCAGCATCAGGGTCTTTTACAATGAGTCAGCTCTTTGCATCAGGTGGCCAAAGTACTGAAGTTTCAGCTGCAATATCACTCCTTCAAATGAACACACAGGACTGGTCTCCTTTAGGATGGACTGGTTGGATCTCCTTGTAGTCCAAGGGACTCTCAAGAGTCTTCTCCAACACCACAGTTCAAAAGCATCAATTCTTTGGTGCTCAACTTTCTCTCTAGTCCAACACTCACATCCATACATGACTAATGGAAAAACCATAGTCTTGACAAGATGGAGGACGAAACGATTGGATGACATCATCGACACAATGGACATGACTTTGAGCAAATTCTGGGAGATAGTGAAAGAGAGGGAAGCCTGGTGTGCTGCAGTTCATGGGGTTGTAAATAGTTGGACATGACTCAGTGACTGAACAATAACAACAACATATGGTATGTGATCTCAATGAAGCTGTTCAAAATATATGTAAAAAATGGGTCTTCAAGGGCCAGTACCAGAGTACAGAACTGAAACTTTAACTCCCTAGATGTGACATGAGCATTGAGCATAGGCAGGCTTTGTGAGACAATTTTCACAGATGTGTGTGTGTGTGTGTGTGTGTCTGTAAAATCCCCCAAATTAGTCCTTTAGAAACGAGTGCTTCCAGGTTTGTGTGCATATGTAATTTGTGGTGTTTAATGAGGCAAATATATATGAGGAAAATATGGCAATTGGTGGTTTAAAGGACCCTATAGGAAAAGAGAAATGAATTTTTAAGACTTCCCATGCACTGACTTCAGAGGAAGGCTAAGCAGAGTAAATGCTCTGTAGAGAACTGAGAAGAGACATCCTCCTGGCAGGGGCTGAGTCCTCATTCCATTCATGTCTACCATTTTCCTTCCCTAGCCCATCTGAACCTTTATATAAGGATGGGGCTTTCTCACATAAATCATAGGACTCCGTGGCTCCCTGCACAGTGTTTCTGTCATTAGTCTGAGCTTTTCTTTTCCAGTTTTACAGAAGTAGAATCACAGCCCCTAGATTGGGGCTCTTATAACAAGGCTACTTTGACTATCTGTGAACAAATATTTCTACAGATGTATTTTCATTCTATTGGATAAATAACTAGAAATTGGATTGCAAATTCCTACTGTAAGCATATGTCTAATTTTGCTAAAAAATGGATAGTTTTCAAAAAATACTGCATTCAGTGATGGCTTCAATTCTTAAAGTAATCTATTCTTAATTATCTTAAAAACTCCATAGGCTTTCCATGTATGTGCTTCTAATCAGGTCGTTGTACCAATATTCATACCTACAATTACTTTTGAGAACTTGTCAATTAGCCATTTTCTTGTGTTTTATTTTCCACAAATTTCTTCAATTTGTAGAGGAAGGTGTACATTTAACCTGCTAGCAACACAAAGGAGGAAGATTATAACCTTTTGATATTTTTGACAAGGTATGTTAACACATTGATGTATTTTACTGGCCATTTTCTCAAAAAACCCTTAAAATATAACTCCTATCCTCACATTTTCTTCTGGCTTTCAACCTGGTCTGTTTTTTTTCTTTGCTTATAATATTTCACCCACTGTAGGTAATGGCTTCCAATGTCAGAAGTAAGATTTTATTTCCCAGAGTCTTCCTCACAAGCTGCTGTTTCAGGAAGCTTGTGGTTCACCTCTCAGCTTAGTGAAGACCACAGAGTAACCCCATATTTTGCCACCATCAAAGACAGATGATCATCTTTCTAGACTCAGATATCAATTTCTATACTGCTTGCTAATTTAAAACTGCATGCTTTGGTTTTCATGTTGTTTTAGAATGCTGACTCTCTAAGGATTGTTACAGTACATTAAGCTAGGTTGTATTGTGGTAAAAATCTTAACCCAAAGAATCTGTGGCTTAACACAAAATTAGTTTGTTACATATCACATAGATGGGTAGGTGGCTCTCCTCCACAGAGTCTCTCAGGGACCTAGACTGCTAGAACTGTCACTTCATGCAGACTTTTGTTGCTTCCTTGGGCTCTTACCTCACATATTGTCAATATGGAGCCTCTTATGGGAGGATATATTCCCCTACACTGCATCATTCTACTTGAAGCTCTGGTCAACAAATAGGCTACTTTTTTTTTTTTTATTTTTAATAGCAAATCAAATCCAGTCCAAAATTTATTTCAGACCATGCACAGATAAGCAGTAAAGATGAAGGGGCATATGTTTAAAACCATCATTTATGGAAACTACAACACAAAAAAATGGAGACTAAGGTTAGTGAACTCAGAATCCTTCATATCAAGAGACAATAAACTGTCCCAGTAAACTGATGACAAGTGGGGGCCCAATCACAGAAATCACACAGTGCACTATGCATGCAGTATAGACTATAAGGCTACCTTGCTCAGCATACATGACCAAGTTTAATATGCTTACAGAGAGACAGTCCTGAACTACAATATTTTCATAAGAAACAACATACAAATTCTAACATTTTAAACACCCTTACATTTTTTGGACCAAAATTAGGAAGCAGTAATCCTAGCTCTTGTCTCTATCTCCCACAAGAAATGTCCTGTGGTGGTCAATTGAGTAAATAAAGTGCAACTGATACCACCCAAATCAGGAAAATGCACTAAAATATCCACTTTAGCCTCTTATAATCTTCCCCCTTATTCCAAGAACTTATTTAAAGAGCTTGAAAATATTTGCACAATCAGACATGATATCTTAAATTGTGGATTATCAAGTTTCCCTTCATTTAGTGTTTCAACTAGAGAAACATGCAGCTTTCCCCAAACTTGCGCTCTTGTGCTGAATGTAAAATTTCCCTTATACAAGTTTGACAGGATGTTAAGAAACATGAACAGTCCTACACTGTTGGTGGGAATGTAAACTGGTGTAGCCACTATGGAGAAGAGTATGGAGGTTCTTGGGCTTCCCAGGTGTCTCAGATGGTAAAGAATCCACCTGTAGTGCAGGAGACCCAGGTTTGTTCCCTGCGTTGGGAAGATCTCCTGGAGAAAGACATGAAGACCCACCCCAGTATTCTTGCCTGGAGAATCCCATGGACAGAGGAATCTGGAAGGCTACAGTTCATGGGGTCACACAGAGTCAAACATGATGGAGCAACTAACACACACACACACACACACACACACACACACACACACACACACACACACAAGGGGGTTCTTAAAAAATACTAAAACTAGAGCTACCATATTATCCAGCAATCCAATTCTTAGGTATATCCCTGGAGAAACCTCTAATTCAAAAAGGTAAAAGTACCCCAATGTTCATAGCAGCACTATTTGCAATAGCTGAACCATGGAAGCAACCATCAACAGATGAATGGATAAAGAATATGTGGCATATGTGTATGTATGTGTGTATATTATTGTTGTTCAGTCACTAAGTTGTGTCTGACTGTTTATAACATTATGGACTGCAGTATGCCAGGCTTTCCTGTCCTTCACTATCTCCCCAAGTTTGCTCAAATTCATGTGCATTGAGTCAGTGTAACCATCTCATCCTCTGCCTCCTCCTTCTTATGTCTTCAATCTTTCCCAACATCAGCATCTTTTACAATGAACCAGATCTTCACATCAGGTGGCCAAAGTATTGGAGCTTCAGCTTCAGCAACAGTCCTTACAAAGAATATTCAAGACTGAATTCCTTTAGGACTAATTGGTTTGATCTACTTACTGTTCAAGGGACTCTCAAGAGACTTCTCCAGCAGTACAATTCGAAAGCATCAATTCTTTGGCACTCAGCTCTATTTATGATCCAACTCTTACATCGATACATGTCTACTGAAAAAACCATAGATTTGACTGTACAGACCTTTGTAAACAAAGTGATGTCTCTGCTTTCTTTTTATTTATTTATTTTTTATTCTGCTTTCTAATATGCTGTCCTGGTTTGTCATAACTTTCCTTACAAGGAAAGTCTTTTAATTTCATGGGTGCAGCCACCATCCACAGTGATTTTGGAGCCCCCCCCCCAAATAAATGCTGTCATTGCTTCCACTTTTCCCCTTCTATTTGCCATGAAGTGATGAGACCTGTTACCATGATCTTAGTTTTTTAAAGTTGAGTTTCAAGCCAACTCTTTTACTCTCTTCTTCCCCCCTCACCAAGAGCCTCTTTAGTTCCTTTTCACTTTCTTCCATTAGAGTGGTATCATCTGCATATCTGAAGTTGTTGGTATTTCTCCTGAAAATCTTGATTTTATCTTGATTCATCCAGTCTGACATTTTTCTTTTTATTTTATTTCTCCATTTATTTTTATTGGTTGGAGGCTAATTACTTTACAATATTGTAGTGGTTTTTGCCATACATTGACATGAATCAGCCATGGATTTACATGTATTCCCCATCCTGATCCCCCCTCCCACCTCCCTCCCCACCCCATCCCTCTGGGTCTTCCCAGTCTGACATTTTTCATGATATACTCTGCGTATTAGTTGAGTAACCAGGGCGATAATATACAGCCTTGTTGTAATCCTTTCTCAGTTTTGAACAAACCAGTTGTTCCATGTCAAGTTATAACTGTTGTTTCTTGACCCACACACAGGTTTCTCAGGAGACAGGTAAGATGGTCTGGTG
Organism: Dama dama; assembly: GCF_033118175.1. Classification (NCBI taxonomy): domain Eukaryota; kingdom Metazoa; phylum Chordata; class Mammalia; order Artiodactyla; family Cervidae; genus Dama; species Dama dama. The sequence goes on along the minus strand of NC_083693.1, from coordinate 10,721,424 downwards.
CTTCTATCTTATACTCTCATGTATGTATGTATATATGAATATATATGTATATGCATAGAGTGGAATCTTACTCAGTTGTTAGAAAGAATGAAATGATGCCATTTTCAGCAACATAGATGGACCTAGAGATTATCATATTAAGTGAAATAAGCCAGACATATTGCTTATATGTAGAATCTAAAAATAATGTACAAATGAACTTATTTACAAAATACAAACAGGCCCCCCACAGACATAGAAAATAAACTTATAGTCACCAAATGGGAAAGAAGTGGGAGCTATAAATTCGAAGTTTGGGATTAATGTTTACACACTATTATATATAAAATGGGGCTTCCATTATGGCTCAGATGGTAAAGAATCTGCCTGCAATGCAGGAGACCTGGGTTCAATCCCTGGGTTGGGAAGATCTCCTGGAGGAGGGGATGGCAACCCATACCAGTATTCTTGCCTGGAGAATCTTCATGGACAAAAGAACCTGATGGGCTAGAGTTCATGGAATTGCAAAGAATCAGTCACAACTCAGTGAATTAGCACAGCACATATATAAAATAGGTAAACAACAAGGACTTACTATATACCACAGGGAACTATACTCAATATTTTGTAATAGCCTATAAAGGAACAGAACCTGAAAAATAATTTGTATTACTTCCATCAAAAGGCAGAGATTAATTTCCCTCCCCTTGAAACTGGATGGGGTTGGAAGTGCTTCCACTAACAGAGTATGGCATTGATGTTCTGTGACTTCTGACTCAGGATCACAAAAGGAATGCTACTTTGTTTTGCACACTGGAAATCTGACCGTTTAAATTTAATCCACTGTGTACTATCCCTAACTAGGTTTCCAGGCTGTGAAGAGTCCAAACCACATGAAGAACCCCTGTTGATAGTCCTAGCTGATCACAGCATTTGGGTTGTTTCTGACCAGTACCAGTACTCACATATGTGAATGAAGAAGCTGCTGCATTATTCCAGTCCCCAATATTTTTAGTCACTCTCTACTTATTCACATTTTGCCGTTTCAGGCCCCAGACATTACAAAGCAAAGAAAAGTCTTCACTACTATACCAAAGAATCCATGAACATAACAAAATAGTTGTTATTTAATACTACCTATTCTGGAATGGTTTGTTACAAAGCAATGAACAATGGTACCACATTTCATACTTCATTGTTACATATGGGCAAGGTGTCATGGGGATGACCAAGATATTTTATGTATGAAAGATCCTTCTGCAAATGGCTTAGGAAGGTAAAAAGAGAAAACTGTAATGTAATTTGGGATAGAGGGAAAATTGCTAATTTTTCTCAGGCCATGGAAGATATTCCTAAGATGCAACGTTTTCTCACTTTAGGTTTTGGGGATGCTTTTAATTCACTTCTTAAAAATTCAGATTTATCCAACTTTTAGATATTAAAATATGTTTTTCCTTCCTAATTTAAGTTAAGTTAGTCAAACAGAAACCCAAGCCTACCCTCTTATTTCTGACAGACAGCTTGTGGATGGAGCAATGTTTACATTGATCACTACATCAATAAGTATGATGATGTCTGGTGTAGTTAAATGGAGAAAAGTGTCAGCATAAAGAAGGTGGTAAGGGAAAATTCCCCCTTATTCTCTAAACCTGACTACTGTACCACTCATACCTCAACTTCTTAAAGGAGATCTGGATTATGGAGAGACAGACCCTGGAAGAAGAACTGCAGCGCTCAGAGAATACTGTCCAGACTTTACAGAGGCATTCCAAACAGAAAAGTTGGTCTGAGTTCATAGTCTTAACCTCTCTGTATTTGCCTACTGTCAGCTTTGATCTGGTATGGGACTGGGATATGCACAAATAGGAGCCTGGAGAGAGATTTCCGACCAAGCACATACCTGAAGATTCTGACTTGGAGCATTCAAATGCACTTGAACAGACTTGGTTCCCATCTTTTCCTCCAAATATCTTTAAAAGAAGAAAGTGCCTGCCAGATAGCAGTCTCACATTCTCTGGTCACAAATGCTATACTTATTATATTTCTCTTGATTGAGATTTCCTCATAACTACCATTCTTATTATATTTCTATTGTTTGAGATTTCCTCATAACTGTCATACTTGTCGTATTTCTCCTGAATGAGATTTCCTCATACCTACCATATTGTTTTATTTCTCTTGACTGAAATTTCCTCACATTTTCTCATCTCAGACCTTTAATCATCCATTTGAAATTTCAGTGGCAAATGATCATCCACATTGATTTATACATTATGAGTACCTTCTCTGTTTCACTGTTTCTACACTATGGATTTCTTCCCATTATATCTGAGTTGACCATAGTTATAGGTGGAAAAGTTAAGAATACAGCAAATCCACTACACATAGACCTTCAAGTTGTAAACTTTCAAAGATACAAATGTGCATTCCATCAACATCACACATGAATGAAATTGCTTACTTTCCATCTTCTATTGCTGATTATCCTTCAGTCCTACCATCTCCTACCTCCTTTCCCTCCCCAGTCAGTAACTCTTCTTGCCTGTTTACTAAATGTATTCCACTTTACTCACCCTGCATGCCAGGTGTTGTACTGTGCTACCATACTTTTCTTGTAGAGAGGGAGGTGGGAGGGGGGATCGGGATGGGGAATACATGTAAATCCATGGCTGATTCATATCAATGTATGACAAAACCCACTGGAAAAAAAAATAATAATAATAAAAATTAAAAAATAAAAAAATAAATGGAAAAAATTATTTATTTTAATTGGAGGCTAATTGCAATATTGTAACAGTTTAGCCAGACATTGACATGAATCCACCACAGGTGTGCATGTGTTCCCCATCCTGAACCCCCTCCCACATCTCTCCCCATCCTTCCTTGTGGGTGATCCCAATGCACCAGCCCCGAGCACCCTGTCTCATGCATCGAACCTGGACTGGCGATTCGTTTCACATAAATGTGACATATACATGTTTCAGTGCTATTCTCCCAAATCATCCCACCCTCGCCCTCTCCCACAGAGTCCAAAAGACTGTTCTGTGTCTCTTTTGCTGTCTCGCATATAGAGTTATCATTACCATCTTTCTAAATTCCATATATATGCATTAGTATACTGTATTGGTGTTTTTCTTTCTGGCATACTTCACTCTGTCTCCAGTTTCATCCTCATCATAAGAACTGATTCAAATGCATTCTTTTTAATGGCTGAGTAATATTCCATTGTGTATATGTATCACAGCTTTCTTATCCATTCATCTGCTGATGGGCATCTAGGTTGCTTCCATGTCCTGGCTATTATAAACAGTGCTGCAATGAACATTGGGGTGCAAGTGTCTCTTTCAGATCTGGTTTCCTCGGTGTGTATGCCAAGCAGTGGGATTGCTGGGTCATATGGCAGTTCTATTTCCAGCTTTTTAAGGAATCTCCACACTGTTCTCCATAGTGGCTGTATTAGTTTGCATTCCCACCAACAGTGTAAGAGGGTTCCCTTTTCTCCACACACTCTCCAGCATTTATTGTTTGTAGACTTTTGGATAGCAGCCATTTTGACTGGCATGAAATGGTACCTCACTGTGGTTTAGATTTGCATTTCTCTGATAATGAGTGATGTTGAGCATCTTTTCATGTGTTTGTTAGCCATCTGTATGTCTTCTTTGAAGAAACGTCTGTTTAGTTCTTTGGCCCATTTTTTGATTGGGTCATTAATTTTTCTGGAATTGAGCTGCAGGAGTTGCTTGTATATTTTTGAGATTAATTGTCAGTTGCCTCATTTGCTATTATTTTCTCCCATTCTGAAGCCTGTCTTTTCACCTTGCTTATAGTTTCCTTTGTTGTGCAAAAGCTTTTAAGTTTAATTAGGTCCCATTTGTTTAGTTTTGCTTTTATTCCCAATACTCTGGGAGGTGGGTCATAGAGGATCCTGCTGTGATTTATATCAGAGAGTGTTTTGCCTATGCTTTCCTCTAGGAGTTTTATAGTTTCTGGTCTTCCGTTTAGATCTTTAATCCATTTTGAGTTTATTTTTGTGTATGATGTTAGAAAGTGTTCTAGTTTCATTCTTTTACAAGTGGGTGACCAGTTTTCCCAGCACCACTTGTGAAAGAGATTGTCTTTTCTCCATTGTGTATTCTTGCTTCCTTTGTCTTTTCAAGGCATCGTATTGTAAGAGTAAAGTGTTTTATTTTTGTGTCTGTTTTTTAATGTATTATTAGTGTGAAAAGTATTATAAGCCTACTATAGTACAGTACCATATAGCCAATTGTGTTAATTGAGTACCTAGGCTAATTTTGTTGAACTTACCAATGCATTCTCAGAAATGAAAGTGAAATGAAATGAAAGTCGCTCAGTGGTGTCTGACTTTTTGCGACTTCATGGTCCATACACTCCATGGAATTCTCAAGGCCAGAATACTGGAGTGGATAGCCTTTCCCTTCTCCAGGGGAATCTTCCCAACACAGGGATCAAACCCAGGTCTCCCTCACTGCAGGAGGATTATTTACCAGTTGAGCCACCAGGGAATCCCATAAGAGTTCAGAAATGGAACTCATATATATATTGGGGGTTGCTGAAGAAACACTTCTTTGAAAGTTTCTTGACTAATTCTCCACAATGAGGGTTATGCGAACAATCCTTTAAGAGTCATAGGACAACAATAAAATCCAAAACATCATGGGAAAATAGTTTGAATAGATATTTCTTTAAAGAAAATACACAAATGGCCCCAGAGCACAGCCATACATCACTAATCACTAGAGAAAGACAAACCAGAAATATAATGAGAAACCATTTCACACCTATTACAGAAAATAACAAGTGTTGGTAAAGATCTGAAGAAATTGGAACACTTGCACACTGCTGGTGAAAGTGTGAAATGGTGTAACCACTATGGAAAAGAGTGTGGAGATTTATGAAGGAATTAAAATTAAAATTATATGATGCTTTGCTATCACTTCTGCATGTATACTCAAAGGTATACAAAGCAGAGTGCTGAACAGATATCTGTATACCCATGTCCATAGCAGCATTATTTACAGTAGCCAAAAGATGGCTATGCAAGTGTCCATTGGTGGATGAATGGGTAAGCAAAATGTGGTATTTACAGAAAACACAATATTATCCAGTCTTAAGAAAGACAGAACATTTAAAACATATTCCAAGATGGAAGAACCTCAAGGACATTAGGGACATTATGCTATGTGAAATAAACCAGTCACAAATGCCACATACTATTGATTTCATTTATATGAGGTACCTAGAGTATTCAAACTCATAGAGACAGGAAGCAAAATGGTGGTTTCTAGGGAATGGGGATGGGGGAATGAGGAATTACTGTCTAATGAGTCTAGAGTTTCAGTTTTGTAGGATGAAAAGAATTCTATAGGTGAATGTTGGTGATGGTTACACAAGAATGTGAACGTGCTTAGTGCTACAGAACTATGCAACTAAAAATGGCTAATAATATTTATGTTAAGTGCATTGTACTGCAATCTTTAAAGTCCAGTTAAAAAATCTGGTGGGAATAGCATGAGCAAAGATATCAAGTTAGGAAAAAAACAGCATACTATGGGAGCAGTAAAAGCACCAACATCTCAAAAACTGCAGACATGCTGAGAAAAGTGGAGGTGGGGATAGAGTAATAGATAAAAAATAAGCAAAGGCAGAAGAGGATAGATTTCACATAGGAAAGTGTGAGGTTAGATAATAACAACTGTTGAGGAAAATGTGAAGAAGACAGTATCCTCATACATTACTGGTGGGATATAAAATGGTGCAGCCACTTTGGAAGATAGTTTGAAAGTTCCTCAAAAAGTTAAACATAAAGTAATCATTTGACTCAGAAATTCCACTCTTACAAATATACCCAAGAGAAATGAAAACATATACCACAGAAAAACATACACAAATGTTTACACCAGTATTATTCATAATAGCCAAAAGGTAGAAATAACCCAAGTGTCCATCAATTAGATGAGTAGATAAATGTGGTATGCACATGCAATGGAATATTATGTAGCCATAAAAAGTGGTGAAGTACTGATGCATGTTACATGAATGGACTTTGAAAACATTTTGATTAGTGGAAGGAAGTAGTCACAAAAGCTCATGTACTTTATTAATCCATTTATATAAAACATTCAGAATAAGAAATCCCTAGAGATAGAAATTAAATCAGTAGTTGCTTGGGGCTGAGGAGAATGTGGACTAAGGGGTAAAAGATAAAGGGTACAGAGTTTCCTTGGTTGTAAATGTTCTATGTTTGCTTTAAGTTTTAGTCTAAATTTATTGTGATGATTGCTCACTTCTGTGAATATACTAAAACACAGTGAATTGGACATGTTAAGTGGGTACATATCATGTTATGTGAATTACCTATCAGAAAGCTGTCACAGAAAAAAAAGTTAAAAAATGAGGGCCTAGGAGTAAGGCAGATGGAAGGGCAGGTGGAGGAAGAAAGCTTGATCATATCTCTCCTCCTTCTTAACCCTGATTTCTGTAGGCACAAAGAGGACTGCTTGGTTACCCCCAAAATACATGCAGCATCCATGCAGACCTTTCCCAGTTCATACAGCAGTTTCCTGTCTTATTCTCCTCACCTCTGACATGCTATCATCTACCAACTACTTTGTTTTCACCAGAGGCACATATTCTTTTGAATACTATTCATATTCCTAAAATTCTGCTATGTCGTATAAATCATATAACATGTCTTCAGCAGCCTGCCTTCTCCTTTCACATAAAGAGGCATCTAGAAAACAGTAGCCTATCATGGAGAATGAAACTCACACCCCTGCACCCCGAAAAGCTCTATACGTGCTCCAGCATTCCTGTTCATGACATTCCTGCTGCTCCTGTACTACCCACATCAGGGTATAAGTGAGGCCATTTATTATCAGACTGTGCTTGCTGAGGCCACTGTCACTTCTATATAGAATCTCAGAGCACTGAAGTCAAAAAGAACACATGAAAACCGGAAGAGGTAGATAGAACTCATGGTTTTGTGCCGGGACATATTTAGTTCTTTTTCAAGGCAATGAAGTAAAAATAGTTTACAAGGAAACTTAGTCTACAGGGTAGACTACAAATAAAAATAAATAGTAAAAATAGTCTACAAAGGAAACTTTCTTTTGTGGGAAAGCTTGTGGGTCAGTTTTCTGTCATGAGAAGTTTGAGGGCATGCATACCATGAGGGCACTCAGGCTCCACAACATCTTCTTCAGGGTTCAGCCCCCCAGATGACGGTTTTCGGTTCTGTCCCTAGAAAGGAAATCAATATAGTTAGTGTATTTAAGATCACAGTTTACCAGAAGCTCTGTTTAATATCTTATGAAATAGGTGTCACAATAATGTGCATGTATTGGCATTTATATCTCAGTCCTACCCCAAAAGTATTTCTGGGAGACAAAGGGGCAAACCAAGGAGGTCACCACAAGCATACATTAGAAGAGACCAAATAGCCCTAATTCCTTTGCTCACGTATTTTAAGATTGTTGTAATGTGTTCATTTCACTAAGCTCCTGGCTTACTCATTGCCAAATTCCAATCTGTTTTTACTTTCATGTCTATAAACATAGAAGATGAAGACCAATATTTTCTATCACTTTTTCCAGAAACCAATTATCCTAACCCAAGTCATAGTGTCTGAGATCTAAACACCAGCACAAGATAAAGAAAGATGGATTTAGATCAATCTGTGTATATGTAAAGGAAAATAGAATAGTTAAGAATTTCATGCTCAGGGAAAATTTTGTCTCTGAAAAAGAATATTCAAGATGGCAGAGTAGAACGGGCTCGTCTTCACCTGCAAGAACACCAAAATTGCAACTCACTGCTGAACAACCATCAACAAGAGAATGTTGGATCCCACCAAGAAAAAAGATACCCCAGGTCAAAGAAAGAAGTTATAATCCAAAAATTCCATTTCTGAGTATATATACAAATATATACAAATAAAACAAAAGCACTAATTAGAAAAATCACATGCATCCCAATGTTCAAAGCAGTGCTGTTTACAGTAGCCAAGGTATGGGACCAATCTAAGTGTTCATCAACAGATGGACAGGTACGGAATGGGTGAAATGTATGTGTGTATATATACACACACTGCGGCTGCTGCTGCTAAGTCACTTCAGTCGTGTCCGACTCTATGTGACCCCATAGACCCCAACAGGCTCCACCGTCCCTGGGATTCTCCAGGCAAGAACACTACCCAGCCATAAAAAAGAATGAACTTATGCCATTTGTGAAAATATAGATGGATCTGGAGGGAATTATGCTTAGTGAAATAAATGAAACAAAGAAGACAAGTACTATAGGTTTTCACTCATATGTGGAATAACCAAATAAACAAATATAATAAAATAGAAACAGACTCAGAGATACAAAGAACAAACCAATTCTTAACAGTGATGAGAGGGTGGAAGGAAGGGCAAGAAAGGGGAACGAATTAAGAGGTATGAACTACTAGCTATAAAATAAATATGACAGAAGAATGTAACATACAGCACAGGGAATATAGCCAATATTTCATAATAATGTTATATGTAATATCATCTACAACAATGTTCAATCACAATTCTGCACTTATGAAGCTAATATAATATTTTAAGTCAACTATACTTCAAAAAGGAAGAAAAGAAATAAACAGGTATCAATAACCAACAGGGAAGGTTAGAATGAATCCCATATTTTAATATATCTATATATTTACAAAGACTCAACAAAACAGATACAAAAATAAACACATAAATGTGGGTGTACAATGAGTACATACATATATTCTTAGTTCTCAGTTAGCTGAAAAGGCCTACAAGTAGTGACACTCCAGTATTAACAAATACAGCTAATTTTGAAATACAATTCTCCAGCAGGAACAACAAAAACAAAGTGGAACTTCTTGAAGAAGTGTTTGAATTTATGGTTAAGACAGAAAAAATACAAAAACAATCCAGAGCAACTACATTAAAAATTAAAACTAAATTTAAAAATTGCTATATTGTACCCCTGATGCCTTGGACAAAAAAAAATCTGCCTGCAATGCAGGAGACCTGTCAGTCAGTCAGTCAGTTCAGCCACTCAGTCGTGTCCAATTCTTTGCGGTCCCATGAATCGCAGCACGCCAGGCCTCCCTGTCCATCACCAACTCCCAGAGTTTACTCAAACTCATGTCCATAGAGTCGGTGATGCCACCCAGCCATCTCATCCTCTGTCGTCCCCTTCTCCTCCTGCCCCCAATCCCTCCCAGCATCAGGGTCTTTTTCAATGAGCCAACTCTTTGCATAAGGTGGCCAAAATATTGGAGTTTCAGTTTCAGCATCAGTATTTCCAGTGAACACCCATGACTGATCTCCTTTAGGATGGACTGGTTGGATCTCCTTGCAGTCCAAGGGACTCTCAAGAGTCTTCTCCAACACCACAGTTCAAAAGCATCAATTCTTCGGTGCTCAGCTTTCTTCACAGTCCAACTCTCACATCCATACATGACCACTGGAAAAACCATAGCCTTGAGTAGACAGACCTTTGTGGGCAACGTAATGTCTCTGCTTTTTAATATATTGTCTAGGTTGGTCATAACTTTCCTTCCAAGAAGTAAGTGTCTTTCAATTTCATGGCTGCAATCAACATCTGCAGTGATTTTGGAGTCCCCCAAAATAAAATCAGGCACTGTTTCCACTGTTTCCCCATCTATTTGCCATGAAGTGATGGGATCAGATGCCATGATCTGGGTCTGATGTAAATTCTGAGTATTATCAGCACAATTCAAAAAAGAAATATTAAGTAACTGATGTGATGCAGATTGTAGCTAATGCTATTGTGATAATCATTTTGCAATATATAGCTTTATCAGATCAATAATGTTATACACTTTGAAGTTATACAACATTATATATTAATTATATTTAAATAAATTTGGAAAAATCAATAAGCCCATACTGATATAAATAAGTGTTTACAGAATAATTTGAAATAAACACAGAAATGAATAAAGTAGACCATCATCTTACATCATAATAACAATAATTACTGCAAACAAGATTCACTGAGTACTAAAATTAGTTTTTGTAACATTACAATGAAACAAGATAAAGTATCTTTTCCAAAACATTTTTAATTATTGTAGTGGTTTTAACATAAATTTATTCCTTGGTAATTCACTCCTTCTATTAGTTATGGGATAGAATCAGAGAATTGCATCCAATAAGTAAATAATAGAAGAGAAAAACCAGTAATTTTATAGGGGAAAAAATCTGGCAGGTACCATTTAAACCAAATGAGCAACTTCAGCAACACCAGTAAATATTATGTGGTCATGACATATCCCTGACATGGGGCAATGAGAAGGGTGTTTCACCTCGGTGTTATTCTTCCTAAACATCCACATCCCACACTCTTGATTTCAGTTCTGGCATGGAAATAGTTTGAGGGTTGTCACCTCTATTTTTTAAAAAGAAATCGGTGGACAAATTGAAAATCAATTACTTACCTTGGATGTTCTGCAGAGAATTGAGGTCACAGAGCAAGTCTGCAATCTAAACTATGGAGAAACAGACACATTCACAGACATATATCAAACAAGATCTCCTTACCAGGAGCAGAAAGTGATAGAATCCTAAATGAGTAGATGTGTTAAATGATGATTTGATGAGTTGAGTGTAGACTAAGATGAGGGTGGGAGCCTCCTGAGTGACACAGTCTTAGGAAGACCTTATAATTTCATGGACCTCCAGAAACCCTCTCAGGCTCTAATGCTTAGCCTGGACCCTGGTGGCCCCAGCAGGAGATAAAAAAGAGTAGCCATTGTAAAAACCATCCAGAGCCTTCTCTCAAAGCAACAAAACAAACAAATCAGTTTTGGAGGATAAATTTTGCCAGAGTGTAATTTGTAAACCCTGACCCAAGGATCTGGAGAGGACTTTTCCCCACGGATCTAGATAGGACCCTTCCTATCTCACCTAAGGAGTGTAAGCTCAGAGGGATACAGTGATTTAAGATAAAGTATTTTGAAAGCTGCAGATACTGAATGGAATAGGGAACTGGTTGGAGGAAAGGGGTGGAAGTCTCTCATTCTCACAACATAAAGGAGGACAGTTCAGTTCAGTAGCTCAGTCGTGTCTAACTCTTTGCGACCTCATGGACTGCAGCATGCCAGGCCTCTCGTCCATCACCAACTCCCAGAGTTTACTCAAACTCACGTCCATTGAGTCGGTGATACCATCCAACCATCTCATCCTTTGCCGTCCCCTTACAAATCATTGTAAATATCACAGGCTGAAGATACATATAAATTAAAAAATTGAGATTAACTTGGAATGTTGTATAATATCCCATATCCTTCAGACCTATCATCGCATCAAAATAGTTTCAGTATTATAAAGTGGATTAGAGGTGAAACCAGAGCAAGACACAAACTATTTCTAAATTGTAGCTCATACAGAATACCAAAGCTAAGAGGGAAGGGGGCAAGAGGACAGTAATGAAATTTGAAGCCTCTGGTACCCACAGCTACCACAAATAACAAACAGAATCCAACTCCTAGCTGGATTAACATAAAGTCTTTAACGTTCTATTTATCTCAGTTCCTATTGGCAGGTATAGAATGTACAACTTTCAACAAAAACAGCAAAATTCTATGAAAAACAGTAAGAAAAAAACAGACTAGAGAGACAAAATAATCATCAGAAGACTAAGATATGACACTGATGTTGGAATTATCAGGGAGGGAATTTAACATAACTATAATTAATACATTAAGAGAAAAATGAAAGAAAATAGACAATATGTAACTACAGATAGGTAAAACAGAGATGAAATCTCAAATGACCAAAATGAAATATGAGAAATTTCTTTTTTAAAAAAGAGGAAAAGAAATGAAGAGTGAATTGAATTGTTTACTTGACTTGATATGGTTGACGAAAGAATCAGATGACTCAAGTTAGGTGAATAATAACTTCCCAGCTGAAATGGAAACAGGATAAAGAGTGAGATGAAATAGGAAGAAGAGAATATTCAAGAACTCTGTGGCAATACCAAGAGATAAAGCATACTTATTGTTGGAAGAGCAGGAGAAGAAAGAAAGAATGGTGCAGAGTAAAGATTTGAAGCAATAATGACCAAGAATGTCCAAAATCCCTGAGAAACAGCAAACCAAGATAAACAGCAAACCAAAAGGAAGAACATAGAAAACTAAAGAAGATAATAGAAATAGAAAACCAAAGAATATAAACAGCAAAACAAAAGAAAAATACATATATACCTTTCACACTCAAGCTGCAGGAAACTAAAGACAAAAAAATTGATTCTAATGGAATCCTGAGAAAACAAACTTTACTTATAGAAGAATAAAGGTAAGAATTATAATGCACTTGTCTTTGGAAACAATTTGCACAAGAAGTGAAGATATTTGAAGTGTCAAAGGAAGAAAAAGCATGGATCTATAATTCCACATGCAGCTAAATCATCCATCAAAAGTGAAGGAGAGGAAAAATATTCTGTAACTACAGACCTCTGAAAATTTGCTCCTTCATAATAGCAATAAAAGCCCAGTGAAAAGTATCAAAATTACCCTTTTCAGAACTCTGGAAATCAACCAAAGGCTTCCAAAAATTGAAGGACTGGGTATTAAAAAAAATGAAATAATTTCTATAATAACAGTAATTTTGGGTCATTTTAATTTGCTCTATTCCCATTTCCCCCTCCTGAACCCTACAGTAATTTTGAAATCTATCAACTCTGCAACCACTTTAACTGTGAAAATCAGTGTCCTCACAGCCATTGGACGAGGGAAGAATGGGTTTTGAACTTCTCTCCAAACTCCATTCCTAGGCACTTGTTACTCTTTTACTGGAGAGTTCCCTGGAAAATATGCATCCATAAGGCTTGTTTTTATTTGACGTGACTAAGAGCTTGCTCAGTAAGGATACCATTTTGTGTTTTTGCCAGAAATGATAAACAGCATTTGTTTAACATTGTGAATAGCTGATATGGTATATTTAATTGTTAAGTACTGTTTGATTATTTGTGATCCCATGGACTGCAACATGACAGGCTTCCCTGTCCTTCAGTATCTCCCAGAGGTTGGACAAATTCATGTCCGTTGAGTTGGTGATGCTATCTAACCATCTCATCCTTTGTTTCCCCTTTATCCTTTTCCCTTCAATCTTTCCCAGCATGAGGGTCTTTCCCAATGAGTTGGCTCTTCACATCAGGTGGCCAAAATATTGGAGCTTCAGTTTTAGCATCAGTCCTTCCAATGTATTTTCAGAGTTGATTTTATTTAGGATCAACTGGATTGGTCTACTTGCCATCCAAGGTATTCTCAAGAGTCTTCAACTCCACAAAAACCTGAGACACAAGGTGTCTATAAGACACTTTAGGACCAACATATTATTAGTGACCTAGAAATACATATTCATGTGCAGAGCAGTATGCAGGTTCAAAAATGACTTTGAATGGCTTAATCTCTCACCTGTGGCTTTAACCACTCTTACCTGATGTTCCACACAATCAGGAAGTGAAAGACTAAAGTAGAGTTGTAAATAGTTGAAGAATAAAGCTATGTCCCAAACCCTACACAGAGCCCCTTGGAAAAGATTGGGAAACCTAATGGTTCAAGTCATTTAAGAAAATTTCTGTCCAGTCATTAACTGGAGACTTAGATAAATGACAGAAAACACAGTAGCCACAGATGATTAGTAATACAGGCTTTATGGATTTAGTTCAGGGAAGTCACTAAATAAACAAACAATTCAGTTCAGTTCAGTTCAGTTGCGCAGTTGTGTCCGACTCTTTGCAACCCCATGAATCGCAGCACGCCAGGCCTCCCTGTCCATCGCCAACTCCCAGAGTTTACTCAAACTCATGTCCATAGAGTCGGTGATGCCACCCAGCCATCTCATCCTCTGTCGTCCCCTTCTCCTCCTGCCCCCAATCCCTCCCAGCATCAGGGTCTTTTCCAATGAGTCAACTCTTCACATGATGTGGCCAAAGTATTGGAGTTTCAGTTTCAGAATCAGTCCTTCCAATGAACACCCAGGACTGATCTCCTTTAGGATGGACTGGTTGGATCTCCTTGCAGTCCAAGGGACTCTCAAGAGTCTTCTCCAACACCACAGTTCAAAATCATCAATTTTTTGGTGCTCAGCTTTCATCACAGTCCAACTCTCACATCCATACATGACCACTGGAAAAACCATAGTCTTGACTAGATGGGCCTTTTTTGGCAATGTAATGTCTCTGCTTTTTAATATGCTATTAACAACAGTGAGAAGAATTTCCAGAGTTGTCACTGCTTATTCAAAATGTCAAGTTTTTAACAAAAAATTATGATACACAAAAATAAAAAAGAAAATATGCCCTGTGTATGGAATGACAAGCAGTCAATAAACAGTGTTTCTTCCACAATAAGCTTAGAACTTGGACTTAAAGGATAGAGGTATAAAATCAGCTATTACAGCTATTTCAAAGAATCAAAGGAAACCATGTTGAAGTAAAGTGTAAGAAGGATATGCCAACAGGAAAATAACAATAAAATGTATTGTTTAAAATGGAAAATCATAGAGCTTCAAAATATAATAACTGAAATGAGAAATTCACTTGAGAGCTTAACAACCTATTTAAATGGGAAAAAAAATTGAATAAAGGACTACTGAGATCAATATTGTACAGACAAAAGAAAAAAAGAATAGAGAAAATTGAACAGAGCTTTGGACATCTTTGGGACATTATAAAATATATAATGTATATATTATACATTATATTATAATATATTATATATATATATATAATAGGATTCCTTGAATGAGAGTAGATAAAGTAGCAGAAAGAATATTTAGGGAAATAATAGTTTAAAAATTCCCAAATATAGTGAAAAACATTACATGTGGAAAAGTCAGAAAAAATACAAATAGGATGAACTTAGAGACCCACACCAAGATATAGCATAGTCAAATTTCAAAAGCCATAGACATAGAATGTTTAAAGCTGGGGGAAAGTGGCATGGATAAGGATATTGATACAAGAAATAATTTAATTATTGAGTAGATTTATAATCAGAAATCATGAGTCCAGAGTGCAGTAGATGAAATATTCAAAATGCTGAAAGAAAAATCAGCTAAAGAAACAGCAGGGGGGTGGAAAGTATACAACAGAAAATACATAAGGAAGCAGTGATGCCTAAGTGTGGAACAAAAAAGAGTTAAGACCTACCAAAAACAAGTAGTAAAATGGAAGATACAAATCCTCCTGTAGGGCTCTCTTAAGATGGCAGAGGAATAGAATGGGGAGACCACCTTCTCCCCAACAAATTCATCAAAAGATCATTCGAGCGCTGAGTAAATTCCACAAAACAACTTCTGAACACTGGTGGAGGACACCAGGCACCCAGAAAGGCAGTCTGTTGTCTTTGAAGGGAGGTAGGACACAATATAAAAGATAAAAAGAGAGATAAAAGAGTTAGGAATGGAGACCTGTCCTGGGGAGGGAGTCATGAAAGAGAAGTTTCCAAACACCAGAAACCCTCTCACCAGTGGGTCTGTGGGGAGTTTTGGGATCTCAGAGGTCAACATAACTGGGAGGAAAAAATAAATAAATAAAACCCACAGATTATGCACCTAACCATAACTCTCAGTAGAGACGTAGCCCAGATGCTCACGTTGGCCACCAGCAAGCAGGGGCTGAATAGGGAGGGCAAGCTGCACTACTTAGGGCAAGGACTGGGCCTGAACGCCCTGAGGGCCCTGAATGAGGACAATCTGAGGGAGGTAACATGAGACAGCAACCCAAACTGTGGGATAGCCAAGAGAGGGAGAGAGAACTTTCCCATGAAAAGCTCTAACCTAAGGCACTGCTGGGCCCACTCACAGATCAAAGGACTGAGCAAATACCAGAGGAGAACTAGCCAGCTGCTGATTGGCCCATCCCCCGCCAGAAGCAGAGAGGCAGGTGGGTAACAGCCAGAGCTGGAAGGTGAGGGGGCAATCTCGGCCCCAGAGATGGCATCCTCTACCAAACTGCGAGCTGGCTCGCTCCCAGTTGCTAACCAAGTCTTCCTGGGATCCTGGACTGTTGACATCTGCCAGGAGGGTGGCAGCCAGAGATTAACCCCCCAGAGAAGACACACAACACACTTGGGACAGCGCTCCCGCTGCACACACAGGAAACCTAGAGGCTGGGACAGGGGAGGTGATAAGATACACCACCCATCTGGGGAGAGTGCACTCACCAAGCACCTGGTCGCCTGAGCTGCTCGGACCTGGGAAGGGCAGAAAACATAGGCCCAATTGAGTGTGTGCCTTTGTGGAGTACCTGAGAACCTTAACCTGAGTGGCTTAAAACTGAGAAGTGCATGCAACCTAGGGCCCGCTTTAGACAGTTCCCCTGCTGAGAAACCTGGAACTTAAACAGTGTAGACCGGGAAAGCACACACGCCATGAGCAGGGGCAAACCCAATGTGGCCCAAACACTGCGAGCACTCCCCACACATGCCAGTGACTGTTTGCAGTGATTCTCCCTCCCCACAGCACGACTGAACAAGTGAGCCTAAATAAGTGACCACCTCTGCCTCCTTGTGTCAGGGTTGAAATCAGACACTAAAGAGACTTGCAAACAGAAGAAGCCAAAATAAACAGAGGGAACCGCTTTGGAAGTGGCAGGTGCAACACTTTGAAACCCTGTAGTTAGCACAGATTACATTGGAAGGGGCCTATAGACCTTGAGAAGAAGTATAAGCTGGAACAAGGAACTATCTGAAACTGAACTGACCCCACACTGCCCTCAACATCTCCAGAGAAATTCCTAGATATATTTTACTATTATCATTTAACTTTCTAAAATTTTTAAGTCCTTTTTTACTTCTTTAGTTTTCATTTTTATAACCTACTGTTACCTTGCAAAAAAGATGCTATTTTTAAAGCAATTTTCATATATATTTTTGTAATTTTTGTGATTTTGTTTTTTTTTTTTTTTATATTGTATTTTTGAGTGTCTAACCTCTACTCTAGATTTTTAATGTTTGCTTTTGGGTATTTGTTATCAATTTTATACCTATGAGAATCCAATCTTCAGCACCCATTTTTACTCAGGAGTGTGATTACTGGCTTGACTGCCCTCTCCCCCTTTTGACTCTCCTTTTTTTCCCCCCAAGTCACCTCTATCTCCTCCCCCTCCCTTCTCTTCTCTACCCAACTCTGTGAATCTCTTTGGGTATTCCGGGCTGTGGAGAACACTTAGGGAACTGATTACAGACTAGATCTTTCTCTCTCCTTTTGACTGCCCCTCTTCTCCTCCTTATCACCTCTATCTCCTTCCTCCCTCTTCTCTTCTCTGTGTAACTCTGTGAACCTCTCTGGGTGTTCCAGGCCGTGGAGAGCACATAGGGAATTGATTACCAGCTAGATTGCTCTCCCCCTTTTTGATTCCCCCTCTTCTCTTCCTGGTAAACCTCTATCTCCGTCTTTCCTCTTCTCTTCTCCATGTAACTCTGGGAACCTCTCTGGGTGTCCCTTATTGAGGAGACTCCTTTCTCCATTAACCTAGATATTTTATCATCGGTGCTGTATAGATGGAGAAATCTTGAGGCTACTGTAAGAATAAGACTGAAAACCACAAGCAGAAGGCTTAAATCCAAAACTTGAGAACACTGGAAAACTCCTGACTCCAGGGAACATCAATCAAGAGCTCATCCAAAAGCCTCCATACCTACACTAAAACCAAGCTATACCCAAGAGCCAACAAGTTCCAGAGCAAGACATACCACACTAATTCTCCAGCAATGCAGGAACATAGACCTGAGCATTAACATACAGGCTGCTCAAAGTCACACCAAACCCATAGACAACTCAAAACTCACTACTGGACACTTCATTGCACTCCAGAGCGAAGAGATCCAGCTCCATCCACTGGAACACCAACACAAGCTTCCCTAACCGGGAAACCTTGACAAGTCACTTGTCCAACCCCACCCACAGGGAGGAACCTCCACAATAAAGAGGGACCATAAACTTCCAGTATACAGAAAGGCCACCCCAAACACAGCAATCTAAACAAGATGAAAAGGCAGAGACATATTCAGCAGGTAAAGGGCCATGATAAATGCCCACCAAACCAAACAAAAGAGGAGGAGATGGGGAGTCTACCTGGAAAAGAATTCAGAATAATGATAGTAAAAATGATCCAAAATCTTGAAAACAAAATAGAGTTACAGAAAAATAGTCTGGAGACAAGGATTGAGAAGATGCAAGAAATGTTTAACAAGGACCTAGAAGAAATTAAAAAAAGAGTCAATCAATTATGAATAATGAAATAACTGAGATCAAAAGCACTCTGGAGGGAAAAAACAGTAGAATAACTGAGGCAGGAGATATGATAAGTGAGGTGGAAGATAGAATGGTGGAACTATATGAAGCAGAGAGGAAAAAAGAAAAAAATAATTAAAAGAAATAAGGACAACCTCAGAGACCTCTGGGACAATGTGAAATGCCCCCAAATTTAATCATAGGAGTCCTAGTAGCAGAAGACAAAAAGAAAGGCCATGAGAAAATACTTGAGGAGATAATAGTTGAAAACTCCCCTAAAATGGGGAAGGAAATAGCCACCCAAGTCCAAGAAACCCAGAGAGTCCCAAACAGAATAAACCCAAGGTGAAACATCCATAGACACATATTAATCAAATTAACAAAGATCAAACACAAAGAACAAATATTAAAAACAGCAAGGGAAAAACAACAAATAACACACAAGGGGATTCCCATAAGGATAACAACTGATCTTTCAATAAAAACTCTTCAGGCTGGAAGGGAATGACAGGACAATACTTAAAGTGATGACAGAGAAAAACCTACAACCCAGATTACTGTACCCAGCAAGGATCTCATTGAAATATGAAGGAGAAATCAAAAGCTTTACAGACAAGCAAAAGCTGAGAGAATTCAGCACCACCAAACCAGCTCTTCAACAAATGCCTAAGGATCTTCTCAGGAAACACAAAAAAGGTGTATAAACTCAAACCCAAAACAAAAAAGTAAATGGCAACAGGATCATACTTATCAATAATTACCTTAAATGTAAATGAGTTGAATGGCCTAGCCAAAAGACAAAGACTGGCTGAATGGATACAAAAACAAGACCCCTATATATGCTGTCTACAAGAGACCACCTCAAAATAAGGGACACATACAGACTGAAAGTGAAAGGCTGGAAAAATGTATTTCATGCAAATGAAGACCAAAAGAAAGCAGGAGTAGCAATACTCATATGAGATAAAATAGACTTTGAAATAAAGGCTGTGAAAAGAGACAAAGAAGAACACTACATAATGACCTAAGGATCAATCGAAGAAGAAAATATAACAATTATAAATATATACACACACAACATAGGAACACTACAATATGTAAGGCAAATGCTAACAAGTATGAAAGGGGAAATTAACAGTAAAACAATAATAGGGGGAGAATTTAATACCCCACTCACATCTATGGATAGATCAAATAAATAGAAAATTAGCAAGGTAACACAAACTTTAAATGATACAATGGACCAGTTAGACCTAACTGATATCTATAGGACATTTCACCCCTAAACAATGAATTTCACCTTTTTTCTCCAGGGCACATGGAACTTTCCCCAGGATAGATCATATCCTGGGCCACAAATCTAGCCTTGGTGAATTAAAAAAAAATGAAATCATTCCAAGCATCTTTTCTGACCATAATGCAGTAAGGTTAAATGTCAACTACAGGGAAAAAAAAAAACACCAATTATTAAAAATACAAACATATGGAGGCTAAGCAACACTCTTCTGAATAATCAACAAATCACAGAAGAAATAAAAAAAAAATAAAATTATGCATGGAAATGAATGAAAATGAAAACACAACAACCCCAAACCTATCGGACTCAGTAAAAGCAGTGCTTAGGGGAAGGGTCATAGCAATACAAGGTTACCTCAAGAAACAAGAGAAAAGTCAAATAAACAGCCTAACTCTACATCTGAAGCAACTAGAAAAGGAAAAAAAATGAAGAACTCCCCGGTTAGTAGAAGGAAAGAAATCATAAAAATTAGGGCAGAAATAAATGAAAAAGAAACAAAGGATACCATAGAAAAAATCAACAAAGCTAAAAGCTGGTTCTTTGAGAAGATAAATAAAATAGACAAACCATTATACAGACTCATCAAGGAAAAAAGGAGAAGAAGCAAATCAACAAAATCAGAAATGAAAATGGAGAAATCACAACAAACAACACAGAAATATAAAGGATCATAAGGGTCTACTATCAGAAACTATATGCCAATAAAATGGACAACTTGGAAGAAATGGACAAATTCTTAGAGAAGTATAACTTTCCAAAACTGAACCAGGAAGAAATAGAAAATCTTAACAGATCCATCACAAGCTTGGAAATCAAAACTGTAATCAGAAATCTTCCAGTAAACAAAAGTCCAGGACCAGAGAGTTTCACAGGTGAATTCTACCAAAAATTTAGAGAAGAGCTAACACCTATCCTACTCAAACTCTTTCAAAAAATGCAGAGGAATGTAAACTTCCAAATTCATTCTATGAGGCCACTATCACCCTAATACCAAAACCAGACAGAGATGCCACAGAAAAAGAAAACTACAGGCCAATATCACTGATGAACATGTATGCAAAAATCCTTAACACAATTCTAGCAAACAGAATCCAACAACATAGTGAAAAGATCATACATCATTACCAAGTGGGCTTTATCCCAAGGATGCAAGGATTGTTTATTTATTTTTTTAATTAATTTATTTTAATTGGAAACTAATTACCTTACAATATTTTAGGGGTTTTTGTCATACACTGACATGAATCAGCCATGGGTGTACATGTGTTCCCCATCCTGAATCCCCCTCCCTCTTCCTTCCCCATCCCATCCCCCTGGGTCATTTAATATTCACAAGTCAATCAATGTGATACATCACATTAACAAATTGAAAGATTAAAAACCATATGATTATCTCAACAGATGCAGAGAAAGCCTTTGACAAAATTCAACATCGATTTATGATTTAAAAAAATAAACCTCCAGAAAGCAAGAATAGAAGGAGCATACCTCAACATAATAAAAGCCATATATGAAAAATCCACAGCAAACATTATCTTCAATGGTGAAAAATTGAAAGCATTTCCCCTAAAGTCAGGAATAAGGCAAGAGTTCCCACTCTCACCACTACTATTCAACATAGTTTTGGAAGTTTTGGCCACAGCAATCAGAGAAGAAAAAGAGATAAAAGGAATCCAGATTGGAAAAGAAGCAGTAAAACTCTCACTGTTTGCAGATGACATGATTCTCTACATAGAAAATTCTAAAGACTCCACCAGAAAATTACTAGAGCTAATCAATGGATATAGTAAAGCTGCAGGATATAAAATTAACACACAGAAATCCCTTGCATTTCTATACACTAACAATGAGAAAACAGAAAGAGAAATTAAGGAAAAAAGTCCATTCACCATTGCAACGAAAAGAAGAAAATACTTAGGAATAAATCTACCTAAAGAAACAAAAGACATATATAGAAAACTATAAAACACTGATGAAAGAAATCAAAGATGAAAAAAAAATAGATGGAAAAATATACTATATTCATAGATTGGAAGAAACAATGTAGTGAAAAAGAGTATATTACCCAAAGCAATCTATATATTGAATGCAATCCCTATCAAGTTATGAATGGTATTTTTCACTGAACTAGAACAAATAATTTCACAATTTGTATGGAAATACAAAAAACCTCGAATAGCCAAAGCAATCTTGATAAAGAAGAATGGAACTGGAGGAATCAACCTGCCTGACTTCAGACTATACTACAAAGCCACAGTCATCAAGACAGTATGGTACTGGCACAAAGACAGAAATATAGGTCAATGGAACAAAATAGAAAGCCCAGAGATAAATCCACATACCTCTGGACACCTTATCTTTGACAAAGGAGAATATACAAAGGAGAAAAGACAATCTCTTTAACAAGTGGTGCTGGGAAAACTGGTCAACCACTTGTAAAAGAATGAAATTAGAACACTTTCTAACATCATACACAAACATAAACTCAAAATGGATTAAAAATTTAAGTGTAAGACCAGAAACCATAAAACTTCTAGAGGAAAATATAAGCAAAACATTCTCTGACATAAATCACAGCAGGATTCTCTATGACCCACCTCCCAGAGTAATGGAAATGAAAGCAAAATAAATAAACTGGACCTAATTAAACTTAAAAGCTTTTGCACAACGAAGGAAAAAATAAGCAAAGTGAAAAGACAGGCTTCAGAATGGGAGAAAATAATAGCAAACAAAGCAACTGACAAGTAATCTCAAAAATATACAAGCAGCTCCTGCAGATCAATTCCAGAAAAATAAAAGACCCAATCTAATAAAGGGCCAAAGAACTAGATAGACATTTCTTCAAAGAAGACATACAGATGGCTAACAAACACATGAAAAGATGCTCAACATCACTCATTATCAGAGAAATGCAAATCTAAACCACAATGAGGTACCATCTCATGCTAGTCAGAATGGCTGCCATCAAAAAGTCTACAAACAATAAATGCTGGAGAGAGTGTGGAGAAAAAGGTGCCCTCTTACACTGTTGGTGGGAATGCAAAGTAGTACAACTACTATGGAGAACAGTGTGGAGATTCCTTAAAAAACTGGAAATAGAACTGCCATATGACCCAGCAATCCCACTTCTGGGCATACACACCGAGGAAACCAGATCTGAAAGAGACACGTGTACCCCAATGCTCATTTCAGCACTGTTTACAATAGCTAGGACATGGAAGTAACCTAGATGTCCATCAGAAGATGAATGGTAAAGAAAGCTCTGTTTCATAGACACAATGAAATACTACTCAGCTATTTAAAAGGATGCATTTGAATCAGTTCTAATGAGGTGGATGAAACAGGAGCCTATTATACAGAGTGAAGTAAGTCAGAAAGAAAAACACCAATACAGTATACTAACACATATATATGGATTTTAGAAAGATGGTAATGATGACCCTATATGCAAGACAGCAAAAGAGATACAGATGTAAAGAACAGTCTTTTGGACTCTGTGGGAGAAGGTGAGGGTGGGATGATTTGCGAGGGTAGAATTGAAACGTGTATATTATCATATGTGAAGTGGTTCCTGGGTCCACGTTTGGTGCATGAGACAGTGTGCTCACGGCTGGTGTACTGGGATGACTCTGGGGGATGGGATGGGGAGGGAGGTTGGAGGAGGGTTCTGGATGGGGAACCTATGTGTGTTCATGATTGATTCATGTCGATGTATAGCAAAAACCACCACAATCTTGTAATGTCATTAGCCTCCAATTAAAATAAATAAATTAATTAAAAAATAAATCCTCCAGTAACAGTAATAATATTAAAAATACAGGATTAAAGATCCTATGAAAAGGCAATGTTGTCAAAATTGATATGAAAAATTATCTAAATGCATGTTTCTAAAAGGAAACACTAGGACTTTCCTGATGGTCCATTTGGGTTGGAATCTATCTGCCAATGCACCAACTCAGGAGACAAGAGTTCCATCTCTGGAATGGGAAAATAGCACATGCAGAGGGGCAACTAAGCCTGTGTCCCACAACCACTGAGCCCACGTGCTGCAACTACTGAAGCCTGCATGCTTAGAGCCCGTGCTTCCCAATAAGAAAAGTCACCACACTGAGAAAACTTTGCACCTAAAGCTTGCTCACCATCACTAGAAAAAGTTCACAATCAGCAACGGAGACCCAGTATAGTCAAAAAATAAATAAATAAACAAATAAATAAAAGGGAAACATTGAGAAACAAAGACATAAACAGATTATAAGTTAAATGATAAAAATATATATCTTAGTAAACATTATCCAAATAATGGAGGAGCTATATAATTATTAGACAAATATAGATTTAAAGAAAAATATTACTAAAAATAAATACTTTTTATAGTAATGAAAACGCCAATTCATCGAGAAGACATACTTTTAAGCTGATATACATCTAACAATAGAACTCAAACCACACAGCAAAACTGACAAAATTTATGACACAAATAAAACAGTAATATTTGCAGACTTAAATTCCCATTTTAAATAATAGGTAGAATGACTAAGAAGATCAAAAAAGAAATAGGAGACTTGAACAGCACAGTATTTCAACTAAATCTAACAGATATCCATAGAACATTCTACATAATATCAGTAGAAGGCATATCCTGCTGAAACACACATGGATCTTTGTACAAGATAGACCATATTTTAACCTATAAAATATGTATTAGTAAGTGTATAAAAACAGAAGCATTTAAAAAAGGATTTTTCCTAACCATAATGGAATAAAGTTAGAAGCCAGTTACCCATAAATATTTACAACATGTGGAAATTAAATCACACATTCCTAGATAATCAGTAGGTCAAGGAAGAAATAACAAGAAATTCTATCCTAATTGTAGCAATTATTTTGTAACAACATATACATGTATCAAATCATTGTGCTGCACAATTTAAGATTAAACAATCTTATATGTCAATTATATCACAATAAAACTGGAAAAAAGTTTAAAATTTTAAAAAATGGACAGTAATTTGAGATAACCTTTATATACACAGTCCATGGGGTTGCAAAGAGTTGGATACACCTTAGTGACTGAAAAACAACAGATGTTCCATTTATACACATTTTCTGATGAAGTTTTTTAAAAATCATAAATGGGTGCTGAATTTTGTCAAAAACTTTTCCTGCAACTATCATAATTCACAAACAATAAATGATGGAGAGATTTTGGAGAGAAGGGAACCCTCCTACATTGTTGGTGGGAATGTAAATTGGTATAGTCACTATGGAAAGCATTATAGAGTTTCCTTAAAAAGCTAAAAATAGCTTTACCATATGACCCTGCAATCACATTCTTGGACATATAAGTGGAGAAAAACATGGTCTGAAAGGATCCATGCACCCCAGTGTTCATTGCAGAGCGTTTTACAGTAGTCAAGACATGGAAGTAACTTGTGTCCATCAACAGAGGAATGGATGAAGAAGATGTGGTGTATATATACAATGAAATATTACTAAGCAATAAAAAGGAACACATTTGAGTCAGTTTGAATGAGGTGGATGAAGCTAGAGCCTATTATAAAGAGTGAAGTCAGAAAGAGATAAACAAATATTGTGTATTAACACATATATATGGAATCGAGAAAGTTGGTGCTGATGAACATATTTGCAGGGCAGCAATGGAGATGCCCAGGAGGCACTAGTAGTAAAGAGCCTGTCTGCCAATACAGGAGATGTAAGAGATGCGGGTTTGATCCATGGGTCAGAAAGATATCCCATGGAGGAGGGCATGGCAACCCACCCAGTATTCTTGCCTGGAGAATGACATGGACAGTGTAGCCTGGCAAACTATAGTCCATAGGGTCACACCAAGTCAGACACAACTGAAGCAACTTAGCAAAATAGCAATGGAGATGCAGAAATACAAAACAAACGTGTAGACACAGTAGGGGGAAAAAAGCGTAAGACAAATTGAGAGAGTAGTGCAGAAATATATACATTACCATATGCAAAATAAATGTGGTGTGGTGTGGAAGTCACTGAGTCGTGTCTGACTCTTTGTAACCCCAGGAACTATAGCCTGACAGCAAGTTCCATGGAATTCTTCAGGCAAGAATATTGGAGTGAGTTTCCATTCCTTTCTCCAGGGTATCTTCCCTACCCAGGGATTGAACCCGGATCTCCTGCATTGCAGGCAGATTTTTTACCGTCTGAGTCACCAGGGAAGCCCTGTAAACTAAACAGCAGGTAGGGATTTGCTATATGACAGAGGGAGCTCAAAACTGATGCTCTCCCTAATTTTGTATTTTCAAATAACACGTTGTTCAACATTGCTCATCTTCTAACTCAAATTATTGTGTTTAAAGTGCAT
Source organism: Dama dama (assembly GCF_033118175.1). NCBI lineage: Eukaryota > Metazoa > Chordata > Mammalia > Artiodactyla > Cervidae > Dama > Dama dama. Next base: position 10,695,506 of record NC_083693.1, on the reverse strand, counting down.
GCTCAGTCGTGTCCAACTCTTTACAGCCTCACGGATTGTAGCCTGCCAAGTTTTTCTCTCTATTAAAGTTTCCAGGCAAAAATATTTGAGTGGGTTGCCATTTCTTTCTTCTGGGATCTCCACAACCCAGGGATTGAACCTTTGTCTCTTGCATCTCCTGCATTGGCAGGTGGATTCTTTATCAATTGCACCACTAACTCAGATAAATATCTGTATAAATTAACCTATACCAGTAGCCTAATGATGAGAAAACACAAGATAAATCCATATTTGGGTACATTATACAAAATATTGAACCAGTACTTTTCAAAACAAGCAGGGTGACAATATATAGCCTTGACATACTTCTTTCCTGATTTGGAGCCAATCTGTTGTTCCGTGTCCCATGCATATTGTCACCCTGTTTATTTAACTTATATGCAGAGTACATCATGAGAAATGCTGGACTGGATGAAGCACAAGATTCAATCAAGATTGCTGGGAGAAATATCAATAACCTCAAATATGCAGATGACACAACACTTATGACAGAAAGCATAGTAGAACTAAAGAACCTCTTGATGAAAATGAAAGAAGAGAGTGGAAAAGTTAGCTTTAAAGTCAACATTCATAAAACTAAGATCATGGCATCCAGTCACACCATTTCATGGCAAATAGATGGAGAAACAGTGGAAGCAGTGAAAGACTTTATTTTGACAGGCTCCAAGATCACTGTAGGTGGTGACTGCAGCTATGAAAGTTAAACACACTTGCTCCTTGGAAAAAAAAGTTATGACCAACCTAGACAGCATATTAAAAAGCAGAGACATTACATTGCCAACCAAGGTCCATCTAGCTAAAGATGTGGTTTTTCAGTAGTCATGTATGGATATGAGATGTGGACCATAAAGAAAGCTGAGTGCCAAAGAACTGATGCTTTTGAATTGTGCTGTTGGAGAAGACTCTTGAGAGTCCCTTGGACTTCAAGGAGACCCAACCAGTCCATCCTAAAGGAAATCAGTCCTGAATATTCATTGGAAGGACTGATGCTGAAGTTGAAACTCCAGTATTTTCATCATCTGATGTGAACAGCTGATTCGTGGGGAAAGATACTGATGCTGGGAAAGATTGAAGGCAGGTGTTGGAGGGGATGACAGAGGATGAGATGGTTGGATGGCTTCACTGACTCAATGGACATGAGTATGAATAGACTCTGGAAGTTGGTGATGGACAGGGAGGCCTGGCGTGCTGCAGTCCATGGGGTCGCAAAAAGTCAGACACAACTGAGCGACTAAACTGAACTGAACTTTTCAAAAGGGTTAAGTCCAGGAAAACTAAGACTGAGAAAGTGTTGGAGAATAACTGATGTGGCCAGTAGACCCTGAGATGGTACCTGATGATTCTCCATCTCTTGACATACTGTCTTTTGTTCTAATCCCCTCTTCATGAGTGTGGGTAGGAACTGTGACCTGCTTACATAACAAAGAATTGAATGCAAATTCTAGACAATGGACAGGAAGGAACAGAGGCACTTGGTCCAGGAGACTGCAGACGATTGATTTCTAATAATCATGATAATCATGTGAGCTTGGAAGGGCAGTCTTTCCTGGCTGAACATTCTGTTGAGGCTTCATCTTTGGCCATTACCTACATCTGGATTCTTCACCCACACAAACATTGATACAATATATGTGGATTTTGTTATGCTAAATTATGTGATAATTTATTATTAGCAAAAAAAGTAATATATATGGCAAATAAATGTAATGTATCCTGGATTGAATATTGCAAGAGAAAAATGACTTTAGGTACCATTACACACCAGTCAGAATGGCTGCTATACAAAAGTCTGCAAGCAATGAATGCTGGAGAGGGTGTGGAGAGAAGGGAACCCTCTCACACTGTTGGTGGGAATGCAAACTAGTACAGCCGCTATGGAGAACAGTGTGGGGATTCCTTTAAAAACTGGAAATGGAACTGCCATATGACCCAGCAATCCCACTGCTGGGCATACACGCTGAAGAAACCAGAACTGAAAGATACACCTGTACCCCAATGTTCATCGCAGCACTGTTTATAATAGCCAGGACATGGAAGCAACCTAGATGCCCATCAGCAGACAAATGGATAAGAAATCTGTGCTACATATACACAATGGAATATTACTCAGCCATTAAAAATAATACACTTGAACCAGTTTTAATGAGATGGATGAAACTGGAGCCTATTATACAGAGTGAAGTAAGCCAGAAAGAAAAACACCAATACAGTATACTAACGCATATATATGGAATTTAGAAAGATGGTAATGACAACCCTGTATGCAAGACAGCAAGAGAGACACAGATGTATTGAACAGTCTTTTGGACTCTGTGGGAGAGAGCGAGGGTGGGGGTGATATGGGAGAATGACATTGAAACAGGTAAATTATCATATGTGAAACGAATCGCCAGTCCAAGTTTGATGCATGATACAGGATGCTTGGGGCTGGTGCACTGGGATGACCCAGAGGAATGGGATGGGGAGAGAGTTGGGAGAGGGGTTCAGGTTGGGGAACACATGTACACCCATGGTGGATTCAAGTCAATGTATGGCAAAAGCAATACAATGTGGTAAAGTAAAATAAATAAATAATTTAAATTAAAAAATGACCTTAGTTGGAAATCATTCTGGTAAAATATCAAGAAAATCAAAACCATTTAATAGATTTATACCACTGTCAATTTCTCAGTTTTTATAAATATGCTATGGTGACAAAAGATTGTTAATATTACAGAAAGCTTATGGTATATGAAAATATCTGTACTACCTATGCTATTTTATGCAAATATAAAATTGTTTCAAAAATATTTTAAAATATTACTTCTGTATTAAAAAAACTCTGAAAAACATAAACAAACAACAACAACAAAAGTCTTGGGCTCAGAGAGTAAAAGAGAAGGGCAAGGCGGTATCCCTAATCTATCCATTGTTCCAAACACAGATGCACTTTCTTCAGGAAGACCCTCTCAAGCTTCCGGGACTCTCCACCTTTCCTTTCCCTCTTCATTGTCCCCATCATCCTGTTATCAGTTTGTGTCTCAATAAACAATTCTTGAAAAATATGTGTCTGTGCCTGCACCTCCCTTTTATGGAACAAAACTGTTATGGCCAAGGGGATTGCATAATTCAATGAAGCTATTTTGAGCCGTGCCATGCAGAAACACCCAAGACAGATGGGTCATAGTGAGGAGTTCTGACAAAATGTAGTCAACTGGAGAAAGAAATGGCAACACACTCTAGTATTCTCGCCTGGAAAACCCCATGGACAGTATGAAAAGGCAAAATGATATGGCACAGGAAGATTAGCCACCTCCAGAACAGAAGGTGTCCAATATGCTACTGGGGAAGAGCAAAGGAAAATTACTAATAGCTCCAGAAAGAATGAGGGTGCTGGGCCACTGTGGAAATGATGCTCAACTGTGGGTGTGTCTAGTGGTGAAAATCCAATACTCTAAAAAACAATATGGCATAGGAACCTGGAATGTTAAGTCTGTGAATCAAGGTAAATTGGACATGTTCAAGCAAGAAATGGCAAGATTGGACATTGACATTTTAAGAATCTATGAATTAAAATGGACAAGAATGGGAGTATATAGTTCATATGACCATTATACCCACTACTATGGTCAAGAATTCCTGAGAAGAAATGGAATAGCCCTCATACTCAACAAAAGAATCCAAAATGCAGTACTTGGGTGCAATATCAAAAACAACAGAATGATCTAAGTTTGTTTCCAAGGCAAACCATTCAATATCACAGTAATCCAAGTCTATACCACACCTCTGATATTGAACAAGCAGAAACTGACCAGTTCTATGAAGACCTAAACCATCATGTAAAACTAACATCAAAAAAGTTATCATTTTCATTATATGGGATTGGAATGCAAAATAGCAAGCAATATCAAAAGAGACCAAGAATAACAGGAAAGTTTTGTATTGTAGTACAAAATGAAGCAAGGCAAAACCTAACAGAGTTTTGTCAAGTGAACATGCTGATCTTAGCGAACACCCTTTTCCAATGAACCAAGAGACAATTCTACACATGAATATCACAAAATGATCAATATCAGAATCAGTTGATTATGCTCTTTACAGCCAAAGATGGAGAATCTCTCTACAGTAAGTTAAAAAAAAGCCTGGAACTAACTGTGGAACACATCAAGAGTTTCCCACTGCAAAATTAAGGCTTAATTAGAAGAAAGTAGGCAAAATCCACCAGGCCATTCAGGTGTGACCTAAATAAAATCCCTTATGGTTATACAGTAGAGGTGATGAATAGATTAAAGGATTAGATCTGGTAGACAAAATATCTGAAGAACTATGGACGGAGGTTCATAACATTGTACAGATGGCAGCGACCAAAACCATGCCAAACAAAAAGAAAGGCAAGAAGGCAAAATGGTTGTCTGTGGAGGCTTTACAAATAGACGAGGAGAGAAGGGAAGTGAAAGGCAAAGGAGAAAGGGAAAGATATACCGAAATGAATGTAGAGTTCCAAAGAATAGAGAGCAGAAATAAGAAGGCTTTCTTAAGTGAACAATGCAAAGAAATAGAGGACTTTTGGATAGCAGCAATTCTGACCGGTATGAGATGGTATCTCATTGTGGTTTTGATTTGCATTTCTCTAATAACGAGTGATGTTGAGCATCTTTTCATGTGTTTGTTCATATTTGGAGAAATGTCTATTTAGTTCTTTGGACCATTTTTTGATTGGGTCATTTATTTTTCTGGAATTGATCTGCAGGAACTGCTTGCATATTTTTGAGATTATTTCTTTGTCAGTTGCTTTGTTTGCTATTATTTTCTCCCATCTGAAGGCTGTCTTTTCACCTTGCTTGTAGTTTCCTTCGTTGTGCAAAAGCTTTTAAGTTTAATTAGGTCCCATTTTTTTATTTTTGCTTTTATTTTTATTACTCTGGGAGGTGGATCATAGAGGATCCTGCTGTGATTTATGTCAGAGAGTGTTTTGCCTATGCTTTCCTCTAGGAGTTTTATAGTTTCTGGTCTTATGTTTAGATCTTTAATCCATTTTGAGTTTATTTTTGTGTATGGTGTTAGAAAGTGTTCTAGTTTCATTCTTGTACCAGTAGTTGACCAGTAGAAAGATGGTAACAATGACCTTATATGCGAGACAGCAAAAGAGACCCAGATGTATAGAACAGTCTCTTGGACTCTGTGGGAGAAGGTGAGGATGGGATGATTTGAGAGAATAGCATTGAAACATATATATTATCATATGTGAAACATCTTGCCAGTCCAGGTTCGATGCATGAGACAGGGTGCTCAGGGTTGGTGTACCAGGATGACCTTGAGGGATGGGATGGGGAGGGAGGTAGGAGGGGGGTTCAGGATGGTAAACACATGTACACCCATGGCTGATTCATATCAATGTATGGCAAAAACCACTACAATATTGCACAGTAATTAGCCTCCAATTGAAATAAATAAATTAAAGAAAAAACAAAGAAATAGAGAAAAACAATAGAATGGGAAAGACTAGAGATCTCTTCAAGAAAATTGGAGATATCAAGGAAACATTTCATGCAAGCATGGGCAACTTAAAGGACAGAAAAAGTAAGGATTTAACAGAAGCAGAAGAGATTAAGAAGAGGTGGCAAGAATACATAGAATAACTAATCAAGATAGGTTTTGATGACCCAGCTAACCACGATGCTGTGGTCACTCACCTAGAGCCTGACACCTTGGAGTGTGAAATCAGGTGGGACCTAGGAAGCATTATTACAAACATAGCTATTGGAGGTGATAGAATTCCAGGTGTACTATTTAAAACCCTGTATGATGATGCTGTTAAGTGTTGCACTAAATCTGTGAGCGAATTTAAAAATTGAGCAATAGCCACAGGACTGGAGTCAGTCAGTTTTCATTTCAATTCCAAAAAAGGGCAATGCCAAATAATGTTCAAACTACCATACAATTTCATTCATTTCACATACTAGCAAGATTATGCTCAAAATCCTTCAAGATAGGCTTCAATAGTATGTGAATTGAGAACTTCTAGAAATACAAACTGGGTTTCAAAGAGGCAAAAGTACAGGCGATCAAATTGCCAACATTCATTGGATCACGGAAAAAGCAAGGGAGTTTCAGAAAAAGAAAAAAAAATCGATTTCTGCTTCTTTGAGTATGGTAAAGCCTTTGAGTGTGGAGCACAACAAATTGTGGAAAATTCTTTAAGTGACTGGAGTATGAGACTATCTTGACTGTCTCCTGAGAAACCTGTATGCAGGTCAAGAAGCAACAGTTAGAACTGACCATGGAACACCTTACTGGTTCAAAACTGGGAAAGGAATATATCAAGGCTGTATATTGTCACCCTACTTTTTAACTTATAAGCAGAATATATCATGAGAATTTCCAGAATGGATGAACCACAAGCTGGAATCATGATTGCCTGGAGAAATATCAATAACCTTAAATACATAGCTGATATCACTCTTATGGCAAAAATTGAAGAGAAACTAAAGAGCTTCTTGAGGGTGAAAGAGGAGAGTGAAAAAACTGGCTTGAAAGTCCACATTCAAAACTAAGATCATAGCATTTGGTTCCATCACTTCATGGTAAATAGAAGGGAAAAAAGTGGAAGCAGTGACACATTTCATTTTCTCGGTCTCCAAATTACTGCAGATGGTGACTTCAGCCATGAAATTAAAGGCACTTGCTCCTTGGAAGTAAAGCTGTGACAAACCTAGATGGCAAATTAAAAAGCAGAGACGTCACTTTGATAACAAAGATCTATATAGTCAAAGCTATTGTTTTTCCAGCAGTTTTGTACAGATGTGACTGGGCATTTGGACCATAAAAAATTCTGAGCATTGAAAAATTAATGCTTTTGAATTGCAGTACTGCAGAAGACTCTTGAGAGTCCCTTGGACTACAAGGAGATCAAACTAGCCAATTCTAAAAGAAATAAACCCTGAATATTCACTGGAATAACTGGTGCTGAAGCTGAAGGTCCAATACTTTGGCTACCTGATGTGAAGAATCAACTCATTGGAAAAGTCCCTGATCCTTAGAAAGATTGAATGCAAAAGGAGAAGGGGGCAGCAGAGGATGAGATGGTTAGATAGTATCATCAACTCAATGCACATGAATTCGAGCAAGCTCCAGGAGATAGTGGAAGCCAGAGGAGCCTTACATGCTACAGTTCACAGGATCTCAAAGAGTTGGACAAAACTTACTGACTGAACAACAACAACAATCTGTGCCTCACATATCCCATTTTCTCTTTTCACAACTTTTATTTTTTTATGGAAAAACACTTTATTTTTAATATACTGCTATATTAAAAATATGTCAATCCCAAACTTTCAATGTAGCTATCTCCCAAACTTTATTCCTCTGCTAGCCATAGGTTTGTTCTCTGATTTTGTTTTGTAAATAAGTTCATTTGTATCATTTTTATAGATTCCACATATCATATGATATATGATATTTATTTTTCTCTTTCTGACTTATTTCACTTAGTCTGATAATCTCCAAGTACATCATTCCTCCTGCAAATGATATTATTTCATTCTTTTTAATGGCAGAGTAATATTTCATTTTATATATGTACCTCATCTTCTTTATCAATTCATCTGTTGATGGACATTTAGGTTGGTTCCATAATGGTGCTGCAATGAACAATGGGGTGCATGCATCCTTTCAAATCATGTTTTTCTCTGGCTATGTGACCAGGTGCAAAATTGGTGGCTCATATGGTAACTCCACATCTCCTGGCAGTATATATGCAGGATCCCAATAGAGATTTTTTGAAAGACATGGTTTCTGGATATTAGAAGACAGGATTGATACATGCAAGTGATAGAGAATATTAAATCACATTTTTGAATTCAGGAGAGGTTTTTTTTTTTTTTTGTTGTTGTTGTTCTTTTTTGTGTGTTTTTGTCTTCAATATCTTCAGAGACTGGCTAGCTCTTGAGGGAACCCTTGACTAACTTCTTTCCATTTGACAGACTCCATCATCAGTTCACTGGGTCAATTCATCCTCTGGACACTCACATTTTGAATTTTATAACCCAATGCCAAGCCTGAAATCCACAGGATAAAGATGGTCATAGCAGCAGGTGAGCTGGGTACAATTGTTTTTGTGTGTTTTAGGCCAATCTCTGTTTATACACATCTGTTTGTGAACCTTTATATACCATAGTTTTGAAATATGAAGACAGTGAATGATTCAGGATGTGTTGTGCATGGGTGAAGAAAGCCTGGAAGAGGAAAGAAAGAAAAAACACAATACAACATACACCAACACTCCATGCTGTGTCTAAGAGAGGACTCAGTTGAATTATGATTGTACCTGTGTTGGCTAAACCAATATCCTCCCCCCAGCATGGAGGACCACATGCTCCTTCCTAACATAGCTCCTTTTCACAGCCATAGCAGTCCTGCCAGATAACACCAGGGCAGATTCTAGGAGTTCTGTCTACAAAGCCAAAGAACTGCATACTGTACTCCCATGGATGTCTACAAAAGCAAAGCCTTGTTTTTATCTTCCATAATCATAGAGTATATTCTCCATACTACTTTCATGCCTTCCATGAGAAGGATAATTCCTGGGGCCTGGAGACCTGGAATAAGAGACACAGCTGACCTGGAACACATTTCTCACTTCCAGGATCAGGATAGCGTTTACTTAGGTGCTATTATTTTGGACATTAGTGTAACTCAAGAAAACTTGTCACTCTCCCAAGACCAAAGTTCACTCCTTAAGAAAGTATGGCCTACTTTAAACACGACATCTTAAAGCATAGACAGTTATTCCATTCATTTTATTTTATTTGGAGTTCTCATAACAGTTAAATGACTTGTCATATCCCTCTCCCTCTTCATGCCAATGCAGACGTTAAAATACATTATGATTTATACTGTGAATGTCATTCCTCACTAACCTTTTTACCAAACAAAACCACAAACAACAATGAGAACAAGAATAAAAGCCAGACTTGCAGTCCTTAAACAGATGAGTATTAAACAAGGAGTGACCTAAACTCTAAACTGGTAAATAAAAGAACCAAACAAACAGCCTTGAGTGCTTAGGGTTAAGAGAAGAGAGGAGATAGATACAGTATAACACGATGTCTCAGGCACAAATGATACAGTACAACACGGTCTCAGGCAGAGAGACCAGTATGACATGATGTCGCAGGCTCAGAGGGCAGAGTATGACATGGTGTCACAGGCACAGAGGGCAGAGAATGACATGACGTTGCAGGCACAGAGGGCAGAGTATGACACGAAGTCGCAGGCACAGAGGGTAGAGTATGACACGGTGTCGCAGGCACAGAGGGCAGAGTATGACACGGTGTCGCAGGCACAGAGGGCAGAGTATGACACGGTGTCGCAGGCACAGAGGACACGGTATGACACGATGTTGCAGGCACAGAGGGCAGAGTATGACATGGTGTTGCAGGCACAGAGGGCAGAGAATGACATGACGTTTCAGGCACAGAGGGCAGAGTATGACACGATGTCACTGGCACAGAGGGCAGAGTATGACACGGTGTTGCAGGCACAGAGGACACGGTATGACACGATGTCGCAGGCACAGAGGGCAGAATATGACATGATGTCGCAGGCTCAGAGGGCAGAGTATGACACGATGTCACAGGCACAGAGGGCAGAGTATGACATGATGTCTCAGGCTCAGAGGGTAGAGTATGACACGAAGTCGCAGGCTCAGAGGGCAGAGTATGACACGGTGTCGCAGGCACAGAGGGCAGAGTATGACACGGTGTTGCAGGCACAGAGGACACGGTATGACACGATGTCGCAGGCACAGAGGGCAGAATATGACATGATGTCGCAGGCTCAGAGGGCAGAGTATGACACGATGTCACTGGCACAGAGGGCAGAATATGACATGATGTCTCAGGCTCAGAGGGTAGAGTATGACACGAAGTCGCAGGCTCAGAGGGCAGAGTATGACACGGTGTCGCAGGCACAGAGGGCAGAGTATGACACGGTGTCGCACGCACAGAGGACACGGTATGACACGATGTTGCAGGCACAGAGGGCAGAATATGACATGGTGTCACAGGCTCAGAGGGCAGAGTATGACATGGTGTCACAGGCACAGAGGGCAGAGAATGACATGACGTTTCAGGCACAGAGGGCAGAGTATGACACGAAGTCGCAGGCACAGAGGGCAGAGTATGACACGGTGTTGCAGGCACAGAGGACACGGTATGACACGATGTCGCAGGCACAGAGGGCAGAATATGACATGATGTCGCAGGCTCAGAGGGCAGAGTATGACACGATGTCGCAGGCACAGAGGGCAGAGTATGACACGATGTCACTGACAAAGAGGGCAGAATATGACATGATGTCTCAGGCTCAGAGGGTAGAGTATGACACGAAGTCGCAGGCTCAGAGGGCAGAGTATGACACGGTGTCGCAGGCACAGAGGGCAGAGTATGACACGGTGTCACAGGCACAGAGGACACGGTATGACACGATGTTGCAGGCACAGAGGGCAGAATATGACATGGTGTCACAGGCTCAGAGGGCAGAGTATGACATGGTGTCACAGGCACAGAGGGCAGAGTATGACACGATGTCACAGGCTCAGAGGGCAGAGTATGACACGATGTCGCAGGCTCAGAGGGCAGAGTATGACACGGTGTCGCAGGCACAGAGGGCAGAATATAACATGATGTCGCAGGCTCAGAGGGCAGAGTATGACATGGTGTCGCAGGCACAGAGGACACGGTATGACACGATGTTGCAGGCACAGAGGGCAGAATATGACATGGTGTCACAGGCTCAGAGGGCAGAGTATGACATGGTGTCACAGGCACAGAGGGCAGAGAATGACATGACGTTTCAGGCACAGAGGGCAGAGTATGACACGAAGTCGCAGGCACAGAGGGCAGAGTATGACACAGTGTCGCAGGCACAGAGGGCAGAGTATGACACGGTGTCACAGGCACAGAGGACACGGTATGACACAACGTCGCAGGCACAGAGGGCAGAGTATGACACGATGTCACTGGGACAGAGGGCAGAATATGACACGGTGTCGCAGGCTCAGAGGGCAGAGTATGACACGATGTCGCAGGCTCAGAGGGCAGAGTATGACACAATGTCACAGGCTCAGAGGGCAGAGTATGACACGGTGTTGCAGGCACAGAGGACACGGTATGACACGATGTCGCAGGCACAGAGGGCAGAATATGACATGATGTCGCAGGCTCAGAGGGCAGAGTATGACACGGTGTCGCAGGCTCAGAGGGCAGAGTATGACACGATGTCACAGGCACAGAGGACACGGTATGACACGATGTCGCAGGCACAGAGGGCAGAATATGACATGATGTTGCAGGCTCAGAGGGCAGAGTATGACACGGTGTCGCAGGCACAGAGGACATGGTATGACACGATGTCGCAGGCACAGAGGGCAGAATATGACATGATGTTGCAGGCTCAGAGGGCAGAGTATGACATGGTGTCGCAGGCACAGAGGACACGGTATGACACGATGTCCCAGGCACAGAGGGCAGAATATGACATGATGTCGCAGGCTCAGAGGGCAGAGTATGACACGATGTCGCAGGCACAGAGGGCAGAGTATGACACGATGTCACAGGCACAGAGGGCAGAGTATGACACGGTGTCGCAGGCACAGAGGGCAGAGTATGACATGGTGTCACAGGCACAGAGGACACGGTATGACACAATGTCGCAGGCACAGAGGGCCGAATATGACATGATGTCACAGGCTCAGAGGGCAGAGTATGACACGATGTTGCAGGCTCAGAGGGCAGAATATGACACGGTGTCGCAGGCACAGAGGACACGGTATGACACGATGTCGCAGGCACAGAGGGCAGAATATGACATGATGTCGCAGGCTCAGAGGGCAGAGTATGACACGATGTCACAGGCACAGAGGACACGGTATGACACGATGTCGCAGGCACAGAGGGCAGAATATGACATGATGTTGCAGGCTCAGAGGGCAGAGTATGACACGATGTTGCAGGCACAGAGTGCAGAGTATGACACGATGTCACTGGCACAGAGGGCAGAGTATGACACGGTGTCGCAGGCACAGAGGACACGGTATGACACGATGTCGCAGGCACAGAGGGCAGAATATGACATGATGTCGCAGGCTCAGAGGGCAGAGTATGACACGATGTCGCAGGCACAGAGGGCAGAGTATGACACGATGTCACAGGCACAGAGGGCAGAGTATGACATGGTGTCACAGGCACAGAGGGCAGAGTATGACACGATGTCGCAGGCACAGAGGACACGGTATGACACGATGTCGCAGGCACAGAGGGCCGAATATGACATGATGTCGCAGGCTCAGAGGGCAGAGTATGACACGATGTTGCAGGCTCAGAGGGCAGAATATGACACGGTGTCGCAGGCACAGAGGGCAGAGTATGACACGCTGTCGCACGCACAGAGGACACGGTATGACACGATGTCGCAGGCACAGAGGGAAGAGTATGACACGGTGTCACAGGCACAGAGGGCAGAGTATGACACGGTGTCGCAGGCACAGAGGACACGGTATGACATGATTTGGCAGGCACAGAGGGCAGAGTATGACATGGTGTCGCAGGCACAGAGGACATGGTATGACATGATTTGGCAGGCACAGAGGGCAGAGTATGACATGGTGTCGCAGGCACAGAGGGCAGAGTATGACACGGTGTCGCAGGCACAGAGGACACGGTATGACATGATGTCGCAGGCACAGAGGGCAGAGTATAACACGGTGTCACAGGCACAGAGGGCAGAGTATGACACGGTGTCGCAGGCACAGAGGACACGGTATGACACGATGTCGCAGGCACAGAGGGCAGAGTATGACATGGTGTCGCAGGCACAGAAGGCAGAATATGACACGATGTCACAGGCACAGAGGGCAGAGAATGACCTGATGTCGCAGGCACAGAGGGCAGAGTATGACACGAAGTCGCAGGCACAGAGGACACGGTATGACAGAATGTCGCAGGCCCAGAGGGCAGAGAATGACATGATGTCGCAGGCACAGAGGGCAGAGTAATAACACGATGTCGCAAGCACAGAGGGCAGAGTATGACACGATGTCGCCGGCACAGAAGGCAGAGTATGACAGGATGTTGCAGGCACAGAGGGCACGGTATGCATATTCCGAGGAGTTCAACTCTGAATGGGAAAAATGTTAGCAATAGTAACTTTATTAGTTCATGGCGCTTATGTTGGGTTGGCCAAAAAGTTTGTTTGGGTTTTTCTATAAGATATTATGAAAAAACTGATTGAACCTTTTGGTCAACCCAATATTTTCCATCTTGTGATCACAAGTGTGACAGAAGACAAATATTCACATTTATACCAGTTTTAAAAAGTGTTTTCCAGCACTGTTTATAATAGTCAGGGCATGGAAGCAACCTAGATGTCCATCGGCAGACAAATGGATAAGAAAGCTGTGCTACATATACACAATGGAATATTACTCAGCCATTAAAAGTAATACATTTGAATAAGTTCTGATGAGGTGGATGAAACTGGAGCCTATTATACAGAGTGAAGTAAGTCAGAATGAAAAACACCAGTACAGTATACTAACACATATATGTGGAATTTAGAAAGATGGTAACAATGACCCTATATGTGAGGCAGCAAAAGAGACACAGATGTATAGAACAGTCTCTTGAACTCTGTGGGAGAAGGCGAGGGTGGGATGATTTGAGAGAATAGCTTTGAAACATGTATATTATCACATGTGAAACAGATTGCCAGTGCAGGTTCGATGCTTGAGACAGGGTTCTCAGGGCTGTTGCATTGGGATGACTCAGAGGGATGGGATGGGGAGGGAGGTGGGAGGGGAGTTCAGGATGGGGAACACATGTACACTCATGGCTGATTCATGTCAATGTATGGCAAAAACCACTACAATATTGTAAAATAATTAGCCTCCAATTAAAATAAATTAAAAAAAAAAGTTAAACGTACACTGTCCATATGACCCAACTCTTCCACTCTAGGTATTTACCTAGGAGAAAATGAACATATATGTCTATACAGGGACCTGTAGAAAACTGGTTAAAGCAGTTTTATTGGTAACAACCAGAAACTAGAAATAACCAAAACTTCCATCAACAGATGAATGGATAAACATTGTAGTAGCAATACATTCAATGCAATGCTGTCAACAATAAACAAGGCATGAACTATTGGTACATATAATAACATGGATGAAATAATTAGGCTGAAAAAAAAAGAGACAAATAAGAATACTAGCTGTATGATTCTTTTTTATTTAAAACTCTAGGAAAGGCAGAATAATTTATGTAACAGAAGCAGATGGTTGGTTTTCCAGGAGGTGGGAAGAGCATCAGGATCTAAGGACATTCTGGTGGTGACGGAGATGTCATTATCTTGAGGGGGATGATGGTTTCTCAAGTGTATACATACTGTAGAACTTACTAAATTGTTTAAGTGTAATTTATCATATGTCTGTACCTCAATAAAGTTCCTTTTTAAAAAGTGTTTTCCATAATTATAATGTAAAATTCTAGGTGACAAGAGATATATGTGCCAAAGTTTTCAGTCATTTTCTTTCCTTGTGACATACACAATAATGATGCATACTTCAGTTACAGTAATTTTGTAATTACTTAGAAAAAACTGTCAGTATTAGTCCAGGATGACTTAGTGGGTATGACAGATCTGATATTAGTCCACACACTTTATGTGTCATGAGTTTACTTAATCCTTCCATCTCAAAAGGTAGACACTATAATCATATCAAAGTTTCAGTACTCAATCTTAGTTAAATTACTTCCAGAAATGAATAGAAGAAGCTTGAGCATGACACTTTCTGTCTTGAGATTTTTAAGAACTATACTGAAAGTTCTTTTTTTTTTTGAAAGTTCTTTTCTTTCAGAAAATACTTTCTGAATCTAGTTTATGAGCCATCTCCCCCCACCCCACAATGTCGTGAAGTTATTTTCCTAAAGTAGGTACTAGATACTGCATTAAATTGTTTTTATTTAATTTTAGGATTTTTTATTGGAGTATACTTGATGTACAAAGTTGTGCTCATTTCAGATGAACACAAAGTGAATCTGATATATATATATATATATATATATATATATATATATATATTCAGTTCAGTTCGTTACTTAGTCATGTCCAACACTTTGTGACCCAATGGACTGCAGCACTTCAAGCTTCCTGTCCATCACCAACTCCCAGCGCTCGCTCAAATTCATGTCCATCGACTGGGTGATGCTATCCAAACATCTCATCCACTGTTGTCCACTTCTCCTCCTGCCTTCAATCTTTCACAGCAGCAAGGTCTTTTCAAATGAGTCAGTTCTTAGCATCAGTTGGCCAAAATATTGGAGTTTCAGCTTTGGTATCAGTCCTCCAATGAATATTCAGGACTAATTCCTTTAGGATGGATTGGTTGTATCTCCTGGCAGTCCAAGGGACTCTCGTGAGTCTTCTCCAACACCACAGTTCAAAAGCACCAATTCTTTGGTGTTCAGCTTTCTAAACAGTCCAACTCTCACATCTATACATGACTACTGCAAAAACTATGGCTTTGACTAGACAGATCTTTGTTGGCAAAGTAATGTCTTTGCTTTTTAATATGCTGTCTAGATTGATCATAGCTTTCCTTCCAAGGAGCAAGCATCTTTTAATTTCATGGCTGCAGTCACCATCTGCAGTGATTTTGGGGGGGAAAAAAGTCTGTCACTGTTTCCATTGTTTCCCCATCTATTTGCCATGAAGTGATTGGAACAGATCCATGATCTTAGTTTTCTGAATGTTAAGTTTTTAAACCAACTTTTTCACTCTCCTCTTTCACTTTCATCAAGAAGTTTTTAGTTCCTCTTCACCTTCTGCTATAAAGGTGGTGTCATCTGCATATGTGGGATTATTGATATTTCTCCCAGCAATCTTGATTCCAGCTTGTGATTCATCCAGCCAAGCATTTTGCATGATGACATTGTACAGGAGGCAGTGATCAAGACCATCCCTAAGAAAAAAGAATGTTAACGGGCAAAATGGTTGTCTGAGGAGGCCTTACAAATAGCTGTGAATGAAGAGAAGTGAAAGGCAAAGGAGAAAAATAAAAATACACCTATTTGAATGCAGGGTTCCAAACAATAGCAAGGACAGACAAGAAAGCCTTCCTCAATGATCAATGCAAAGAAATAGAGGAAAACAATAGAATGGGAAACACTAGAGATCTCTTCAAGAAAATTAGAGATACCAAGGGAACATTTTGTGAAAAGATAGGTGCAAAAAAGCACAGAAATGGTATGGACCTAAGAGAAGCAGAAGATAATAAGAAGAGGTGGCAAAAATAAACAGAAGAATCATAGGAAAAATGTTTTCCTGACCCAGATAACCACGAAGGTGTGTTCATTCACCTGGAGCCAGACATCCTGGAATGCGAAGTCAAGTGGGCCTTAGGAAGCATCACTACAAACAAAGCTAGTGGAGGTGATGGAATTCCAGTTGAGCTATTCCAAATCCTAAAAGATGATGCTGTGAAAGCACTACAGTCAATATGCCAACAAATTTGGAAAACTCAGCAGTAGCCACAGGCCTGGGAAAGGTCAAATTTCATTCCAATCCCAAAGAAAGGCAATACCAAAGATTGCTTAAACTATTGCACAGTTGCACTCACCTCACATGCTAGCAAAGTAACGCTAAAAATTCTGCAAGCCACGCTTCAACCGTACATCATCTGTGAACTTCCACATGTTCAAGCTGGATTTAGAAAAGGCAGAGGAACCAGATATCAAATTGCCAACATCTGTTGGATCATCGAAAAGCAAGAGGGTTCCAGAAATCTATTTTCTCTATTTCCTGTTTACACATCTATTTCCTCTTTACTTACTATGACAAAGCCTTTGACTATATGGATCACAAGAAACTGTAGAAAACTTAAAGTGATGGGAATACCAGACCACTTGACCAGCCTCCTGAGAAATCCATATGTGGGTCAAGGAGCAACAGTTAGAACTGGACACTGGGCATGGAACAACAGACTGGTTCCAAGATGGGAAAGGAGTACGTCAAAACTATATTGTTACCCTGTTTATTTAACTCATACACAGAGTATATCATGAGAAATGCTGGACTTGATGAAGCACAAGTTGGAATCAAGATTGAGGGGAGAAATATCAATAACCTCAGATATGCAAATGGCACCACACTTATGGCAGAAAGCAAAGAAGAACTGAAGAGCCTCTTGATGAAGGTGAAAGAGGAGAGTGAAAAAGTTGGCTTAAAACTCAACATTCAGAAAACTAAGATCATGGCATCCAGTCTGACTACTTCGTGGTAAATAGACGGGGAAACAATGGAAACAGTGAGAAGGTTTATTTTGGGGGGCTCCAAAGTCACTGCAAATGGTGACTGCAGCCATGAAATTAAAAGATACTTGCTCCTTGGAAGGAAAGCTATGATCAACCTACACAGCATATTAAAACACAGACATTACTTTGCCAACAAAGATCTGTCTTGTCAAAGCTATGTTTTTTTTTTTTTTTTCATTAGTCATGTATGGATGTGCGAGTTGGACTGTTTGGGAAGCTGAACACCGAAGAATTGGTGCTTTTGAACTGTGGTGTTGGAGAAGACTGTTGAGAGTCACTTGGACAACAAGGAGATCCAACCAATCCATCCTAAAGGAATCAGTCCTGAATATTCATTGGAAGGACTGATGCTGAAGCTGAAACTCCAACACTTTGGCCACCTGATGCTAAGAACTGATTCATTTGAAAAGACCTTGCTGCTGTGAAAGATTAAAGGCAGGAGGAGAAGGGAACAGCATAGGATGAGATGGTTGGAAGGCATCACTGACTTGAGAGACATGAGTCTGAGTAAAGTCCAGCAGTTGGTGATGGACAGGGAAACCTGGCATGCTACAGTCCATGGGGTTGCAAAGTTTCGGACATGACTGAGCATCTGAACTGAACTCTGCCCATGAGTTAAATAAGCAGGGTGACAATATACATCCTTGACACACTCCTTTTCCAATTGGAACTGGTCTGTTGACACATGTCTGTTTCTAACTGTTACTTCTTGACCTGCATACAAGTTTCTCAGGAAACAGGTAAGGTGGTCGGTATTCCATGTCTTTGAGAATTTTCAACAGTCTGTTGTGATCCACACAGTGAAAGGCTTTAGCCAATGAAGCACAAGTAGATGTTTTTTATGGAATTCTCTTGCTTTTTTTAATGTTCTTGGAGAAGCTGGCAATTTGATCTATGATTCCTCTGCCTTTTCTAAATCCAGCTGAAACATCTGGAATTTCTCAGCTCATTTAATGTTAAAGCTTACCTTAGATAATTTTGTGCATTATTTTGCTAGCATGTGAGATGAGTGCAATTGTGAGTAGTCTGAACATTCTTTGGCATTGCCTTTAGGATTTGAATGAAAACTGCTTTTTTTTTCCAGTCCTGTGGCCACTGCTGACTTTTCCAGATTTGCTGGCATATTAAGTGTAGGAGTTTCACAGCATCACCTTTTAGGATTTTCAATAGCTCAGCTGGAATTCCATCACCCCCATTAGCTTTGTTCATAGTGATGCCTCCTAAGGGCCACTGGACTTCACACTTTAATCCATGCTCTCCTATGCCCTTTCCCTTTGCCTTATGCAAACACTTTTTCCCCCATGGAAAAATATATCAATAGGATTATGAATCTGTAAGAGATTTCCCTGCTAGAAGCCATTCCAGGGGAGGAGCTAAGATGGTGGAGGAATGGGATGGGGAGACCACTTTCTCTCTTACAAATTCATTGAAAGAACATTTGAACACTGAGCAAACTTCACAAAACAACTTCTTATCACTAGCAGAGGACATCAGGCGCCCAGAAAAGCAGCCCATCATCTTCGAAAGGAGGTAGGACAAAATATAAAAGACAAAAAGAGAGACAAAAGAGCTAGGGACGGAGACCCGTCCCAGGAAGGGAGTCGTAATAGAGGAAGTTTCCAAACACCAGGAAACCCTCTCACTGGCAGGTCTGGGGGAAGTTTTTGAATCTTGGAGGGCAACCTAACTGGGAAGAAAAATAAATAAAACCCACAGATTACATGCCTAAAAGCAACTCCCAGCAGAAAAGTACCCCAGACGCCCACATCTGCCACCAGCAAGTGGGAGCAGAATGGAGAGGAGTGGTCGGCATTGCTTAGGGCAAGGACCGGGCCTGAATGCCCTGAGGGCACTTGGAGGGAGCTAACATGAGATAGCAACTAAAACTGTGGTATAGCAAGAGAGAGAGAGAAAATTAACTGGTCCAAACACACTGTGGCCTGTTCGCAGAACAAAGGAAGAACTGAGTGATCCCAGGGAAGAGCTAGCCCATCCCCTGCTGGAGGCAGGAAGCAGGGGGGAGGGGAAAGGGGCAAATTAGGCCCCAGAGAAGGCATCCCCTATCAAACTGCAAACAGGCTTCAGGTTTCTAACCAAATACTTCCTGAGATTCTGGATGGTTGACTTCCGCTGAGAGGGTCGCGGCTAGAGACCAGCTCCCGAGAACAGACACAAGGCTCACCCAACCGGAGTGCGTGGAAACTGAGGCAGGGACGGCAGAGGGGATAAGGCACAGCACACCCGGGGAGAGTGCACTCGTCAAGCTCCTGGCTGCCTGAGCTGCTCGGGCCGGGGAAGGCACAAAACACAGGGCCAACCGAGTCCGCGCTTTTCTGGAGAACCTGAAAACTGGAACCGCACGCAACGCAGGGCCCACTCCATATAGAGCAGCCTGGAGCCTGCGCAGTGTAGACGGGGGAAGCACACACCTGTGAGCAGGGGCAAACACAGTGTGGCCAGAACACTGTGGGTCCTCCCCACACAGGCCAGTGATACTTGTCTGCAGCTCCCCTCCCTCCCCACAACACGACTGAACAAGCAAACCTAAACAAGAGACCACCTCCGCCTGCTTGTGTCAGGGCGGAAATTAGACACTGAAGAGACCAGCAAGCAGAAGCCAAATAAACAAAGGGAACCTCTTCAGAAGTGACAGGGGCAACAGGTTAAAATACGTGTAGGTAACACAGACTACACTGGAAGGGGCCTATAGATATTGAGACGTGTAAGCTGGAACAAGGAGCGATCTGAAACTGAACTGAACCTACACTTCCCACAACAGCTCCAAAGAAATTCCTAGATATATTTTTACTTTTTTTTTGTTTGTTTCTTTTTTAATTAAATTTTTTTTTCCTTTTAAAATTTTTTTCACTTTTATTTTCTTTTAAACTTCCCTATTACTCCTCTATTACTCCTTAACTTTCATTTTCATATATTTTTACTATTTTTTTAATTAAAAAAATTTTTTGCCATATATTGATATGAATCAGCCATGGATTTACATATATTCCCCATCCCGATCGCCCCTCCCACCTCCATCCCCACCCCATCCCTCTGGGCCTTCCCAGTGCATCAGCCCCAAGCACTTGTCTCATGCATCCAACCTGGGCTGGTGATCTGTTTCATCCTTGATAATATACATGTTTCAATGTTGTTCTCTCAAAACATCCCACCCTCACCTTCTCCCACAGAGTCCCAAAGTCTGTTCTGTACATCTGTGTCTCTTTTTCTGTTTTGCATATAGGGTTATCGTTACCATCTCTCTAAATTCCATATATATGCATTAGTATACTGTAAAAATAAATGGGGGAAAAAAAAAGTAGAATCATACCAAAAAATTTTTTTTCTTTTTAAATTTTTTTCCTCTTATTTTCTTTTAAAGTCCCCTATTACTCCTCTATTACGCCTTAATTTTCATTTTCATTTCACTATAACTTTGCCAAAAAAAAAGAGGCCCTAGTTTTAAACAGAACTTCATATATATTTCTTATTTTTTTTTTTGTTTTTAATATTGTATTTTTTAAGAGTCTAACCTCTACTCTAGATTTTTAATCTTTGTTTTTCAATATTTGATATCAATTTTGGACATTTAAGAATCCAATATTCAGTACCCATCTTTACTCAGGAGGGTGTTGATCACTCTCTCCCACTTTTGACTCTCTGTTTTCTTCCTCAGATCACCTCTATTTCCTCCCTCCTCCTTCTCTTCCCAATCCAATTCTGTGAATCTCTGAGGGTGTCTGGGCTACAGAGAACACTTAGGAAACAGAGTACTGTGTAGATCTGTCACTCTCCTCGAATCCCCCCTTTTCTCCTCCTGCTCATCTCTATCTCCCTCCTCCCTCTCCTCTTCTTCATGTAACTGTGAACCTCTCTGGGTGTCCCTCACTGTGGAGAATCTTTTCACCATTAACCTAGAAGTTTTATTATCAGTGCTGTATAGTTGTAGAAGTCTTGAGGCTACTGGAAGAATAAGACTGAAATCCAGAGGCAGGAGACTTAAGCCCAAAACCTGAGAACACCAGAAAACTCCTGACGACACGGAGCATTAAGTAATAAGAGATCATCCAAAAGCCTCTATACCTACAGTGAAACCAACCACCACCCAAGAGCCAATAAGTTCCAGAGTAAGTCATACCATGCAAATTCTCCAGCAACACAGGAACACAGCCCTGAGTGTCAACATACAGGCTGCCCAAAGTCACACTTAACACATAGACCCATGTCAAAACTCATTACTGGACACTCCATTGCACTCCAGAGAGAAGAAATCCAATTCCATGCACCAGAACACCGACACAAGCTTCCCTAACCAGGAAACCTTGACAAGCCAATCGTCCAACTCCACCCACTGGGAGAAACCTCCACAATAAAAAGGAACCACAGACCTCCAGAATACAGAAAGGCCACTCCAGACACAGCAATCTAAACAAGACGAAAAGGCAGAGAAATACTCAGAAGGTAAAGGAACATGAAAAATACCCACCAAGTCAAACAAAAGAGGAAGAGATAGGGAATCTACCTGAAAAAGAATTTAGAATAATGATAATAAATATGATCCAAACTCTTGAAAACAAAATGGAGTTACAGATAAATAGCCTGGAGACAAAGATTGAGAAGATGCAAGAACTGTTTAATGACCTAGAAGAAATAAAAAAGAGTCAATTAAAAATGAATAATGCAATAAATGAGATCAAAAACACTCTGGAGAGAACCAACAGTAGAATAACGGAGACAGAAGATAGGATAAGTGAAGTAGAAGATAAAATGGTGGAAATAAATGAAGCAGAGAGGAAAAAAGAAAAAAGAATCAAAAGAAATGAGGACAACAGGAGGGACCTCTGGGACACTGTGAAATACCCCAACATTCGAATCATAACAGTCCCAGAAGAAGAAGACAAAAAGAAAGGCCATGAGAAAATACTCGAGGAGATAATAGCTGAAAACTTCCCTAAAATGGGGAAGGAAATAGTTACACAGGTCCAAGAAACCCAGAGAGTCCCAAGCAGGATAAACCCAAGGCAAAACACCCCAAGACACATATTAATCAAATTAACAAAGATCAAACACAAAGAACAAATATTAAAAGCAGCAAGGGAGAAACAACAAATAACACACAAAGGGATTCCCATAAGGATAACAGCTGATCTATCAATAGAAACCCTCCAGGCCAGAAGGGAATGGCAGGACATAGTTAAAGTAATGAAAGAGAATAACCTACAACCTAGATTACTGTACCCAGCAAGGATCTCATTCAGATATGAAGGAGAATTCAAAAGTTTACAGACAAGCAAAAGCTGAGAGAATTCAGCACCACCAAACCAGCTCTTCAACAAATGCTAAAGGATCTTCTCTAGACAGGAAACACAGAAAGGTTGTATAAACGTGAACCCAAAACAACAAAGTAAATGGCAACGTGACCATACCTATCAATAATTACCTTAAATGTAAATGGGTTGAATGCCCCAACCAAAAGACAAAGACTGGCTGAATGGATACAAAAACAAGACCCCTATATATGCTGTCTACAAGAGACCCACTTAAAAACAAGGGACACAAACAGACTGAAAGTGAAGGGCTGGAAAAAAGTATTTCACGCAAACAGAGACCAAAAGAAAGCAGGAGTTTATATCAGATAAAATAAACTTTCAAATAAAGGCTGTGAAAAGAGACAAAGAAGGACACTACATAATGATCAAAGGATCAATCCAAGAAGAAGATATAACAATTATAAATATATATGCACCCAACATAGGAGCACCGCAATATGTAAGGCAAATGCTAACGAGTATGAAAGGGGAAATTAACAGTAACACAATAATAGTGGGAGACTTTAATACCCCACTCACAACTATGGATAGATCAACTAAACAGAAAATTAAGAAGGAAACACAAACCTTGAATGACACAATGGACCAGCTAGACCTAATTGATATCTATAGGACATTTCACCCCAAAACAATCAACTTCACCTTTTTCTCAAGTGCACACGGAACCTTCTCCAGAATAGATCACATCCTGGGCCATAAATCTAGCCTTGGGAAATTCAAAAAAATTGAAATCATTCCAGTCATCTTTTCTGACCACAGTGCAATAAGATTAGATCTCAATTACAGGAAAAAAATATTAAAAATTCAAACATATGGAGGCTAAATAACAAACAAACCATAGAAGAAATAAAAAAAGAAATCAAAATATGCATAGAAACGAATGAAAATGAAAACACAACAACCCAAAACCTATGGGACACTGTAAAAGCAGTGCTAAGGGGAAGGCTCATAGCAATACAGGCTTACATCAAGAAACAAGAAAAAAGTCAAATAAATCACCTAACTCTACACCTAAAGCAATTAGAGAAGGAAGAAATGAAGAACCCCAGGGTTAGTAGAAGGAAAGAAATCTTAAAAATTAGGGCAGAAATAAATGCAAAAGAAACTAAAGAGACCATAGCAGAAATCAACAAAGCTAAAAGCTGGTTTTTTGGAAAAAATAAACAAAATTGACAAACCGTTAGCAAGACTCATTAAGAAACAAAGAGAGAAGAACCAAATTAACAAAATTAGAAATGAAAATGGAGAGATCACAACAGACAACACTGAAATACAAAGGATCATAAGAGACTACCACCACCAGCTCTATGCCAATAAAATGGACAACTTGGAAGAAATGGAAAAATTCTTAGAAAAGTATAACTTTCCAAAACTGAACCAGGAAGAAATAGAAGATCTTAACAGACCCATTACAAGCATGGAAATTGAAACTGTAATCAAAAATCTTCCAGCAAACAGAAGCCCAGGACCAGATGGCTTCACAGCTGAATTCTACCAAAAATTTAGAGAAGTGATAATACCTATCTTACTCAAACTCTTACAGAAAACTGAAGAAGAAGGTAGACTTCCAAATTCATTCTATGAGGCCACCATCACCCTAATTCCCAAACTAGACAAAGATGCCACAAAAAAGGAAAACTACAAGCCAATATCACTGATGAACATAGATGCAAAAATTCTTAACAAAATTCTAGCAAACAGAATCCAACAATGTATTTAAAAAAAATCATACGTCATGACCAAGTGGGCTTTGTTCCAGGAATGCAAGGATTTTTTAATATCCACAAATCAATCAATGTAATACACCACATTAACAAATTGAAAGATAAAAACCATACGATTATCTCAATAGATGGAGAGAAAGCCTTTGACAAAATTCAACATACATTTATGATGAAAACTCTCCAAAAGGCAGGAATAGAAGGAACATACGTCAACATAATAAAAACTATATATGACAAACTCACAGCAAGCATTACCCTCAATGGTGAAAAATTGAAAGCATTTCCCCTAAAATCAGGAAGAAGACAAGGGTGCCCACTCTCACCACTACTATTCAACATAGTTTTGGAAGTTTTGGCCACAGCAATCAGAGCAGAAAAAGAAATAAAAGGAATCCAGATAGGAAAAGAAGTGAAACTCTCACTGTTTGCAGATGACATGATCCTCTACATAGAAAACTCTAAAGACTCTACCAGAAAATTACTAGAGCTAATCAGTGAATATAGTAAAGTTGCAGGATAAAAAATTAACACACAGAAATCCCTTGCATTCCTATACACTAACAATGAGAAAACAGAAAGAGAAATTAAGGAAACAATACCATTCACCACTGCAACAAAAAGAATAAAATACTTAGGAGTATATCTACCTAAAGAAACAAAAGACCTATACATAGAAAACTATAAAACACTGATGAAAGAAATCAAAGAGGACACAAACAGATGGAGAAACATACCGTGTTCATGGATTGGAAGAATCAATGTTGTCAAAATGACCATACTACCCAAAGCAATCTATAGATTCAATGCAATCCCTATCAAGCTACCAATGGTATTCTTCACAGAACTAGAACAAAAATAATTTCACAATTTGTATGGAAATACAAAAAACCTCACATAGCCAAAGCAACCTTGAGAAACAAGAATGGAACTGGAGGAATCAACCTGCCTGACTTCAGACTCTACTACAAAGCCACAGTCATCAAGACAGTATGGTACTGGCACAAAGACAGAAATATAGATCAATGGAACAAAATAGAAAGCCCAAAGATAAATCCACATACCTATGGACACCTTATCTTTGACAAAGGAGGCAAGGATATACAATGGAAAAAAGACAACCTCTTTAACAAGTGGTGCTGGGAAAACTGGTCAACCACTTGTAAAAGAATGAAACTAGAACACCTTCTAACACCATACACAAAAATAAATTCAAAGTGGATTAAAGATCTAAATTTAAGACCAGAAACTATAAAACTCCTAGAGGAGAACATAGGCAAAACACTCTCCGACATAAATCACAGCAGGATCCTCTATGACCCACCTCCCAGGATATTGGAAATAAAAGCAAAAATAAACAAATGGGACCTAATGAAACTTAAAAGCTTTTGCACAACAAAGGAAACTATAAGCAAGGTGAAAAGACAACCCTCAGAATGGGAGAAAATAATAGCAAATGAAGCAACAGACAAAGGATTAATCTCAAAAATATACAAGCAACTCCTGCACCTCAATTCCAGAAAAATAAATGATGCCCCCCCCCCAAAAAAATGGGCCAAAGAACTAAATAGACATTTCTCCAAAGAAGACATACAGATGGCTAGCAAACACATGAAAAGATGCTCAACATCACTCATTATCAGAGAAATGCAAATCAAAACCACAATGAAGCACCATTACACACCAGTCAGGATGGCTGCTATCCAAAAGTCTACAAGCAATAAATGCTGGAGAGGATGTGGAGAAAAGGGAACCCTCTTACACTGTTGGTGGGAATGCAAACTAGTATAGCCGCTATGGAGAACAGTGTGGAGATTTCTTAAAAAAACTGGAAATAGAACTGCCATATGACCCAGCAATCCCACTTGTGGGCATACACACAGAGGAAACCAGATCTGAAAGAGACACGTGCACCCCAATATTCATTGCAGCACTGTTTATAATAGCCAGTACATGGAAGCAACCTAGATGCCCATCAGCAGATGAATGGATAAGGAAGCTGTGGTACATATACACCATTGAATATTGGTCAGCAATTAAAAAGAATTCATTTGAATCAGTTCTAATGAGATGGATGAAACTGGAGCCCATTATACAGAGTGAAGTCAGCCAGAAAGATAAGCACCAGTACAGTAAAGTAACACACACACACACACATATATATATATATGGAATTTAGAAAGATGGTAACGGTAACCCTATATACAAAACAGAAAAAGAGACACAGATGTACAGATCAGACTTTTGGCTTCTGTGGGAGAAGGCGAGGGCGGGATGTTTTGAGATAACAGCATCAAAACATGTATATTATCTATAGTGAAACAGATCACCAGCCCAAGTTGGATGCATGAAACAAGTGCTTGGGCCTGGTGAACTGGGAAACCCAGAGGGATGGGGTGGGGAGGGAGGTGGGAGGGGGGATCTGGATGAGGAATACATGTAAATCCATGGCTGATTCATGTCAATGTATGGCAAAAACCACTACAATATTGTAACGTATTTAGCCTCCAACTAACAAAAATAAATGGGAAAAAAAAAGAAAAAAAATGTTTGTAAAGATTAAAACAAATCAAATAAAATAAATAAGCCTCCAGGATGTAATGTTTAGCATAAGGAATTTTGTCAGTAATATTGTAACAACTTTGGGAAGAAATGGTTACTAGACTTATTGTGGTGATCAATCATTTCCTAATATTATGTAAATGTTAAATCACTATGTAGTTCGCCTAAATCTAACATAGTATTTTACAACAAATATATTTCAATTGTATAAATAAACAAATGAATATTTTAAAGATTAAAAAAAGAAGCTATTCCACAGCATGACTTAACCCCCATAGCATCCTTCTAGATGAATAGAGATTATGAAGATCAGAGCCTGAACACAGGCACGGTTGTTCTCTTCAGAAATCAAAGGCTTTAGCACAGTCAATGAAACAGAAGTAGATGTTTTTCTGGAATTCTCTAGATTTTTCAACAATCCAGTGAATGTTGGCAATTTGATCTATGGTTCCTCTACCTTTTCTAAATCCAGCTTGAACTTCTGGAATTTCTTGGTCCATGGCCTAGCTTGGAGAATTTTGAACATTACTTTGTTAGTGTGTGAGATTCACAAAGATAGATGTGCCAGCAAGGTCTTTTCTCATCCAGGGCTTAGGAAATGTGTTGGCCACACCATAATCTTCATTAAACCCTGTTACTTTTTAACCCAAGTCTTGAGTTATGATTCAAGATTTTATTATTATTTTCTGAGAAGCCAATTTATATGGGGACTTACTCAAAGTACAGCCTAGACTTTTTTTGGGTAATAAAATGGTTCAAAAGTTCAGTGAAGTTTGTTTTTAATGGCTGAATAATATTCCATGGTATATATGTACCAAAGCTTCCTTATTCATTTGTCTGCTGATGGACATCTAGGTTGCTTCCATGTCCTGGCTATTATAAACAGTGCTGTGATGAACATTGGGGTGATGACTTACACATGTTTGAAAAATGAGTGAGAATATATAAATTAGCTAATCATCTATATTAATTGAGAGAGATGAATGGTCAAATAGTGAGAAAATAACAAAGAGAAAAAAAAACTAGCTTCTCTCCATTTCTCTAAACTTCTCCCTTGATGCTATGAGCATAGGCACAGTCACAGTCACCAAGGAAACCAACAGAGTGCAAGATCCAGCTTTACACTGAAAATAGAGCAGGAGGACCCCTTGCCCACACTGAGTAAGAGGACACCATGACTGAGCCTTATAGAGTTATATTTTTCATTTGCTTCTTTGTCAGGTTTGGATCCATCCATATCCCATCTCAGTGCATTGGACAATTCATCAGAAGCATCTGGTGAACCTGGAGAAACAGATTTCTGAGCCCATCTCCAGATTTTCTCATTCAGTAGGCCTGAATTAGACCTTTTGCAACCATGAGGTTGCAAAGAGTCAGACACGACTGAGTGAACTGAACTGAAATGAACTGAGACCTGAATTACAATAACTTGTTTTAACTTCAGGCTTAACTAGTAGCCAAATCCTGTTCTCTTTCTCTCTCTTGTTTCTATTTCTTCAGTGCCCAAATTGGGGATGGCATCCCTCTAGGAGCTCTAGAAAAATTTTCTGAATCATAGTCATAATGGAAGAGGTAGGAGTTGGTAGAAGGGATGATGAAGAGCAAAGCCACACTGAAATTTGACCAAAGGGTCTCTGTACAGAAGGACAAAAGAGCACAGAATGAGATCAGGGGACTGTTCTTAAAAGAGGAGGAAGTTATCTGAGCATTATGCCAATACAAAAGCACAATCCCCTAAGTTTCACAGCACACCAAGTTCCAAATGAAACCAATAGATGAAATGGGGATTCTAGAGGAAGGAGGAGTGCCCAGTTACCCATATCTCCCTAATCCACTTGTTGCCAGCATATGGCAATGTTGTCCTAGACAACACATATCAAAAGAAAGCCATTTAAAGCATGCACACATGCATTAGATCAACATCTGAAGCCAGATTTCAAAGTCACATTCCCACCCTGAAGCAACAAAAGGATTCTGGGGATTAGAAGCCTGAAATGAAGATTGTAGCTGATCAGGGATACAGCTCATATTTCTGTATTCGGATTGTTAGGTCTTCCTACTCAGACTTCATGAAGCCTTCTACCATGGTCAGTCTCATGTGAAAATTCTGGCACAGGTTCACTCAAATTATGAAATAGAAATGATTCAAATAACTCCAGATTTCTTCTTTACCAAGCATTTGCAATGTGTAGCCCATATCTCATTTTAAACACTAACACCCCAGAGTTGGATATAGCCAACACCTTTAAAGCTGAGAGAGTATTGCTGAAGTTTTCAGTTCAGTTCAGCCAATCAATCACGTAAGACTCTTTGCGATCCTATGGACTGAAGCATACCAGGCTTCCCTGACCATTACCAACTCCCAAAGCTTGCTCAAACTCATGATCCAACAAGTCGGTGATGCCATTCAACCATCTCACCCTCTGTTGTACCCTTCTCCTCCTGCCTTCAATATTTCCCAGCATCAGGGGCTTTTCCAATGAGGCAATTCTTCCCATCAGGTGGCCAAAGTTTTGGAACTTCAGCTTCAGCATCAGTCCTTCCAATGAATATTCAGGACTGACTTTCTTTAGGATGGGCTGTTTGGATTTCCTTGCAGTCCAATGGACTCTCAAGAGTCTTCTTCAACACCACAGTTCAAACGCATTAATTATTCAACACTCAGATTTCTTTATGGTTGAAGTCTCGCATCCATACATGACTACATGAAAAACCATAGCTTCAACTAAATGGACCTTTTTCTGTAAAGTAATGCTTTTTAATATGGTGTCTAGGTTTGTCATACATTTTCATATAAAGAGCAAGCATCTTTTAATTTCATGGTTGAAGTCACCATCTGCAGTGATTTTGGACCCCAAGAAAATAATATTTCCCCATCTATTTGCTATGAAGTGATAGGACCAGATGCCCCCATCTTCACTTTTTGAATGTTGAGTTTTAAGCCAGCTTTTTCACTCTCTTCTTCCACTTTCAACATGAGACTCTTTAGTTCATCTTCACTTTCTGCCATAAGGGTGGTGTCATCTGAATATCTGAGGTTATTGCTATTTTTCCTGGCAATCTTGATTCCAGCTTGTGCTTCATCCAGCCCAGTATTTCGCATGATGTACTCAGCATATAAATGAAATAAGCAAGGTGACAATATACAGCCTTGATGTACTCCTGTCCCTATTTGGAACCTGTCCGTGGTTCTATGTCCAGTTCTAACTGTTGCTTCTTGATCTGCATACAGATGTCTCAGGAGGCAGGTCAGGTGTTCTGGTATTCCCATCTCTTTAAGGATTTCCCACAGTTTGTTGTGGTCCACACAGTCAAAGCCTTTAGTGTAGTCAAAGAATCATAAGTAGATTTTTTTTTTTTTTGAAATTGGAATCCTTTTTATATGATGTATCAGATGTTGGCAATTTTATCTCTGGTTCCTCTGCCTTTTCTAAATCCACCTTGAATATCTGGAAGTTCTTGGTTCATGTACCACTGAAGCCTCACTTGGAGAATTTTGAGCATTAATTTGCTAGCATGTGAGATGAGCACAGTTGTGTGGTAGTTTGAGCATTCCTTGGCATTTCCTTTCTTTGGGATTGGAATGAAAACTGACCTTTTCCAGTCCTGTAACAACTGCTGAGTTTTCCAAATTTGCTGGCATATTGAGTAAAGTACTTTCACAGCATCATCTTTTAGGATTTGGAATAGCTCAGCTGGAATTCCATCACCTCCATTAGCTTTGTAGCAATTTCTCCTAAGGCCCACTTGACTTTGCACTCCAGGATGTCTGGCTCTAGGTGAGTCATCAAACCATTGTGATTATCTGGGTCATGAAGGTCTTTTTTGCAGAGTTCTGTGTATTCTTGCCACCTCTTCTTAATCCCTTCTGCTTCTGTTAGGTCCATACCATTTCTACCCTTTATTGTTCCCATCTTTATATGAAATGTTTCCTTGCTATCTCTAATTTTCTTGAAGAGATCTCTAGTCTTTCCCGTTTTATTGTTTTCCTCTATTTCTTTGCATTGATCACTGAGGAAGCCTTTCTTATCTCTCCTTGCTATTAATGGGATCTCTGCATTCAGATGGATATGTCTTTCCTTATCTCCTTTGCCACTTGCTTCTCTTCTTTTCTCAGCTATCTGTAAGGCCTCCTCAGACAACCATTTTGCCTTTTGGCATTTCTTCTTCTTGAGAATCATTTTTGATCACTGCCTCCTGTACAGTGTTATGAACTTCCATCCATAGTTCTTCATGCAATCTATCTATCAGACCTAATCCCTTGAATCTTTTTGCCAATTTCACTGAGTAATCATAAGGGATTTATGTCATATCTGAAAGGTCTAGTGATTTTCCTTACTTTCTTCAATTTAAGTCTGAATTTTGCAATAAGAAGTTCATGATCTGAGCCAAGTCAGCTCCTGGTCTTATTTTTGCTGACTGTATAGAGCTTCTCCATCTTTGGCTGCAAAGAATATAATCAATCTGGTTTTGGTATTGACCATCTGGTGATGTCCCTGTGTAGAGTCATCTCTTGTGTTGTTGGAACAGGGTGTTTTCTATGACCAGTGTGTTTCTTGGCAAAACTCTGTCAGCCTTTGCCCTACTTTATTTTGTTTTCCAAGGCCCAAATTTCCTGTTACTCCAGATATCTTTTGACTTCCTACTTTAGCATTTCTGTCTCTTATGATGAAAAGGAAATCTTTTTTGCTGTTAGTTCTAGAAGGTCTTGCAGGTCTTCATAGAAGCATTCAGCGTCATCATCTTTATCATTAGTGGTTGGGGCACAGACTAGGATTACTGTGACATTGAATGGTTTGCCTGGGAAATGAACAGATATCATTCTGTTGTTTTTTAAACTGCACCTAAGTACTGCATTTCAGACTCTTTTGTTGAATACAAGGGCTACTTCATTTCATCTAAGGGATTCTTGCCACAGTTGTAGATATAATGGTCATCTGACACATTCCAGTCCATTTTAGTTCACTGATTCCTAAAATATTGATGTTTACTCTTGCCATCTCCTGTTTGACCACTTCCAATGTACCCTGATTTATGGACCTAACATTCCAGGTTCCTATGCAATAATGTTTTTTTGAGCCTTTATCAGACTTTACTTCCATCAGCAGTGACATCCACAACTGGGTGTTGTTTTCACTTTGGCTTGCCTTTCATTCTTTCTGGAGCTTTCTCTCCACTCTTGTCCAGTAGCATATTGGGCACCTACAGACCTGGGAAGTTCATCTTTTAGTGTCATATCTTTTTGCCTTTTCATACTGTTCAGGGGGTTCTCAAGGCAAGAATACTGAAGTGGTTTGCCACTCCATTCTCCAGTGGACCACATTTTGTCAGAAGTGATAGATCATGAAATAGCTATGTCCAATAGGAGCACCAAAGCAATATTCTGCAGGGAGATACAGGTAATTCAGTCTGTGGCTGGAAATCAGGGGATAAAGGATGGACCTGACAAATTGCTAAGAGCATGTATAACCTGAAACTGTAAAACTCTTAGGAGAATACATAAAGAAAAAGCTCAATGACTTCAGTCATGGTGGTGATTTTATGGATATGCCATCCAAAGCAAAAATCATCAAGTGGGACTATATCAGACTAAAACTGCCTGCACAGAAAAAAAAAAAAAAAAAGACAACAAAACATATAAAATGGGAGAAAATAACTTGCAACTCAGCTATCTGATAATGGGTTAATATGCAAAATGTGGGATTTCCATGGCAGTCCAGTGGTTAGTACTCCGTGCTTTAACTGCCATGGCCTGTCTGAATCCCTGGTCAGGGAAATGAAATCCTGTAGTGTGCAACACTGACAAAAAGGGAGAGGTTGCTGTGCAAAATACACAAAATTCATGCAAATCAATAACTAAAACCCCTCAAATAATCCAATTTAAAACTGTTCAGATGATTTAAATAAGCATTTTTCTAAAGAATACATACGTGACCAGCAGGTATATGAAATGGTGCACAGCATCACTAAACATTAGGTAAATGCAGATCAAAACCACAGTGAGATACCACCACACACCTGTTAGAATGACTATTATAAAAAGAGACAAGAGATAAATGATAATGAGAATGTGGAGAAAAAGGAACTTCTAGTACACTGTTTGTGGGAATGTAAATTGATTCAACCATGATAGAAATCAGTATGGAGGTTCCTCTAAAAACTAAAAATAAGACTAGAATATGATCTAACAACCCCACTCCTGAGTATATAGCTGAAGGAAGTGAAATCAGTATCTTGAACACACATCTTCACTCCCATGTTTATTGTAGCATTAAACATGATAACAATAAAAAAAAAAAAAAACTTATGTCCACCAACGAATGAGCAAAACTGTGTCATATGCATATCATAGTGGAATATTTTTGGCAATAAAAATAAGAAAGTCCTGCCTTTTGCATCAACATGGGTGGCACTTGAGAGTATTAAGTTAAGCAAGATGACTCAGAGTGAGAAGTACAAATACAGTATGATCTCACTTATACTTGGAATCTTAAAAAGCAAAACTCATAGAAACAGAGAGAAGGTTGGTGGTTATCATGGGTTGAATAGCTTGGGGACATGGGGAGATGTTGGTTAAAGGGTATAAGCATCCAGTTACAAGATGAGCAAGTTCTGGAGATGTTCCAAAGGGAATAGTGACTATAGTTAACATTACTGCACCATATACTTGAAAGTTGTGAAGAGAATCAATCTTTTTTTGTTTGTTTTTTATTTTTTTTCATTTATTTTTATTAGTTGGAGGCTAATTACTTCACAACATTTCAGTGGGTTTTGTCATACATTGACTTGAATCAGCCATGGATTTACATGTATTCCCCATCCCGATCCCCCCTCCCACCTCCCTCTCTACCCGATCCCTCTGGGTCTTCCCAGTGCACCAGGCCCGAGCACTTGTCTCATGCATCCAACCTGGACTGGTGATCTATGGTGATTTCACCATAGATAATATACATGTTTTGATGCTGTTCTCTCGAAACATCCCACCCTCACCTTCTCCCACAGAGTCCCAAAGTCTGTTCTGTACATCTGTGTCTCTTTTTCTGTTTTGCATATAGGGTTATCATTACCATCTTTCTAAATTCCATATAAATGTGTTAGTATACTGTAATGGTCTTTATCTTTCTGGCTTACTTCACTCTGTATAATGGGCTCCAGTTTCATCCATCTCATTAGAACTGATTCAAATGAACTCTTTTTAATGGCTGAGTAATATTCCATGGTGTATATGTACCACAGCTTCCTTATCCATTCGTCTGCTGATGGGCATCTAGGTTGCTTCCAAGAGAATCAATCTTAAGTGCTCACACCAAAAAAATATCATAATTGTATGTGGTGATGGAAGTGTTAGCTAAGTGTATCATTGCAATCATTTCACATCTATATGTGTATGAAATCATCATAGTGTAAACCTTAAACTTAAATAATGTTTTATGTCAATTAAATCTTAATAAAGCTGGAAAGACTTTCCTGGTGGCACAGTGGATAGAAATTAGCCTGCCAATGCAGGAGACATGGGTTAGATCCCTGGTCAGGGAAGATTACACATGCAGTGGAGTAGCTAACCCTATTCATCACAACTGAGATGGCGCTCTAGAGCCTGTGAGGTGCATTTACTGAACCCTTGTGTGGCAAGTACTTAAGCCCCTGTGCCTGGAGCCATGCTCCACAATAAAAGAAGACTCTGCAATTAAAAGCCTGCACATAGAAATGAAGAGTAGCCCTGGCTTGCCACAACTAGACAAAACCTGCAGGCAGCAACAAAGATCTACTGCAGAGAAAAATAAAGAAAGTAAAAAATAAAGCTGGAAAAAAATGTGTTTACGAGGGAACACTGCTCATATTTCTTAGATCTGGGAGAAAGTGCTTAAGATTTGGCTTCCTGTATTTGCTTAACTAGAAAACCAGTCCCTTCCTCAACACTCCATTCAAATTCTTTAGCTACTGACTCTTAGAGTAGCACTTATGTCAAAAAAGAGGTACCCTTCCAGTCTTTAGAAATCTCAGAAATCTATCTTATGCCAAAAGGAGTTTGTCAAAGCCCCAAATGGTGAACAAGCCAGCATGGAATTGTTCACAGAAATATGCAGACAGAAGAATGGTGGAGAAGCTTCTTTTTCCTGCTGTCCCACACCTGCAAATCACCCATGTGTTCCTTGCACCAGCAGCAGGGCACAGCACCAGGAAATCCCTGTAAGCGCTTCATATGACAAAAGGCTCCCAGAAAACTCCTGTCCAAATGTGGTTTGCTTCCCAGGACACCCTATGTACCTTTTCCCACCCTCTTGCCCAACCCCAGAGGAAGTTTGACACTGGCTCTAGTCTCAGAACTTAAAAACATTTGTTTTCTCAAGGGCCTTCCTCATGTTAAGGGAAACTTCCGAGTTCCTGGTGAAGCCCCCAACCCTTTGGCACAGACTTGTCTGATCTACCCCTTACAAAGGTGTTGTTACCATGGCCTGTTTTGTTCTTAGCGACCAAATCTGTATTTATGAATCGCAAAATGTTTCCACCCAAGGGTCTCAGTAATGCATTTCTGAACCGTGTTTGGTTGGACAAGGCTGCATCACCACACAACATGTCCTAGGTAGTACAGCGTGATGCTTCCAACCCCCTGCCTGGAAAACATTTCCAAGAGTTAGCAGCCTGCCCTGGGTAATGAGGCTGTCCGTAATTCTGTTCTCATAAATTCCCTAACGACGCTTCACCGCCCCCACCATAGACTCACAACAGCCACCTAGTTAATCACCCGCCCTCGCACAGACGCATTCAGTAGGCAGAGACGCAGCAGGTACACGGGGACAAGGCATCAGCGAACAAAGTGCGTAAATCTGAGGAGAGTCACGTTTTAGTCCCATCTCCATGGCAACAGAAAGTAGAAAACAGGCAATCAAGGATAATAAGCCCCGTGGGCGGGCGAACCAGTGAGAGCTGAGTTAAGCCCCCATCCTTCCTTCCTCCTTTTTTCCGCCCCCATCTGCTCTTTGGAACATAAACAAGCATTAAGCCCCAGTGGAGAGGGCCCTTCAGGGCTCCATGACGACTGCCCTCCCTCCATTCCATCTTCCCTCACCCTCACTAGGCTGAATTCACCACCTTTCTTGCAAAACGCCTCGGCCTCAAACAATCCAGTGACAATATGATCACTCCACAACACCCAATCCAGGTGCCTGACCAGAAGGGGTTTCTGAGGGTCAGCAACCTGGACAATGAGAATGTACCAAAAACAGGACAGAGGGAGGGCAGCTGAAAAGAGAGCAATGCTGTCCTTTCTTTATGCTATTCCTATCCCTTTCCCCCAATTAAATATTTTGATATTAATAAAAAAACAACAAACATTAAACCCACAGGAAAGTTGAAAGGATAGTAAAGTAAATCTCTCTAATAACTTCACTGAACTTCAGAAATTGTTAGCCACTTGGTGCGTTAGGAGTTACCTATCTGTCTGTCTATATTACTATCTAGTCCATGTGTTTATGTATCTATATGTCTGTCTATCGATCTACCTATCTATCATATTGGGCTTCCCAGATGGTGCAGTGGTAAAAAACCTGCTTGCTAATCCTGGAGATGCAAAAAACATAAATTCAACCCTTGGGTTTGGAAATGGCAACCCACTACAGTATTTTTACCTGAAAAATTCCATGAAACATAGATACATTATTATGATGATATTATCACATCTAAGAAAATTAACACATATTCAATAATACTTATATGTAGTCTATTTTAAAAATTTTTCAGTTTGTTTCCATATCTTTTATAGCTTTTTAAAACAATGTTTTGGCCACAGAATGCAAGCAAAGTCCATGCGTTCTGTCTTTTTAAAATTAACATGATCTCCTCACATCCACTAAAGCACATTCATATCTTTTAATTAATTTTTTAAATGACATTTCTTTTCAAGAGTCCAGGGCAGTTGTCTTGTAGAATGTTCTATATTATGGATTTGTCTTATTTTGTTCCCTCAAGATTAGATTCAGGTTGAGTTGCCACATCATCGAGGACACTGGATTTGATTACTACACATTGTACGGGAACATTTTTCCCCTTTGGGCTGGAAAAGTTATCTGTAGGGTAATGCTTTGAGACCACATGGCTACTCTGATATTTAAGAGACATTCACATGATGATTGTAGCCTTGACAAATTATCCTGCCTGAAACACCTATTACACTGGGAATTAGAAAATGTTAATTTTCTACTTTTACCACTCCTTCTGTAGTTATTAGCAAAAGAAAGAAGAGCTCCTTCCTAATTATGCATCTAATCTACCTGTCTCTCTATCATCTACCTATCTCTTTCTCCACTATTCTATATATTTATTGATATAATTAAAAGCTGCATATATTTAAAACGTATAGCTTGATGAGTATTCACATTTGTGTGTGCTAAGTCTCTTTAGTGATGTCTGACTCTTTGTGACCTTATGGTCTGTAGTCCAACAGGCTCCTCTGTCCATGGGATTATCCAAGCAAGGATTCTGGAGTGGGTTGCCATTTTCTTCTACAAGGTATCTTCCTGACCCAGGAATGGAACCTGCATTTCTTATGCCTCCTGCATTGCAGGCAGGTTCTTTTACCACTAGTACCACCTGGGAAGCTCTATTTACATTTTTAAATTATGAAACCATGACCATAATCAAAATAACACTTTATTGCTCTCTAAAATGTCTGTGGCCCTTTGTAATCTCATGTTCTTCCCTCCAATCTTTTCAACAGGTAACCACTGATATGCTTTCTTTCACTATAGATTAAATTTCACTTTTTGGAACCTTGTATACATGTGTGCTTTTTTTAGTCTATCATTTTAGCTTAGCATAATGACTTTGAGATTCTTCTATAATGTTGTGTATGTCAATAGGTTGTTCCTTTGGTCCTTTTTGTTGCTTTATAGTATTCTACTGTCTCCTAATTTCTTTTTATTTAGTTATTTTTAACTGAAGGATAATTGATTAGAGATATTAGTCTGATTTCTGCAATACATTAACAAGAACTAGCCATAGGTGTACATATGTCCCCTCCCTCTTGAACATCCCTCCCACCTCCCACCGTTTCCCACCCATCTAGGTTGTTACAGAGTCCAGTTTGAGTTCCCTGAGTCAAACAGCAAATTTCCAGTGGTTATGCATTTTACTCATGGTAGTGTATATGCTTCCATGCTCCTCTCTGCATTCATCTCATCCTCAATTGAAATTGATTTGAGATTCTTGGAACAATTCCAAAGATTTTCTGTGTCTATTTTCTCTAGCTTTCCCTAAGTTTAGCATCATATACATCATAGACCATTTTCAAAACTAAAACATTAGATCCTTTGCTTTAATCATTTTATCCTTTAATTTATCCTTTAATTTTGCTTTAATCATTTAATCCTTTAATCATTTTTGCTATTGAGTTATTTGAGTTCTTTATATGTTTTAGATATTACACCTAATCAGACAAATAGTTTGCAAATATTTTCTACCATTCTATAGATGGCTTATTCACTGTATTAATCGTTTCCTCAAAGAAACATACAGGGGCCGAATTGTATATGCTCAACATCATTGATCATCAGATCAGTGCAGATGAAAACCAAAATGAGATATCACCACATGCCTTCTAGAATGGGATAGTATCAAAAAGACAGGAGACAAAGAGTAATTTTGAGAATATGGAGAAAAGGGAACCCTACCACACTATTGGTAAGGATATAAATCGGTACAGCCTTTATGGAACCCAGTATGGAGATTCCTTTAAAAGTTAAAAATGAAACTATAATATGATCCAACCATCCCAATTCTTAGTATGTCTGCAAGCAAAATGAAATCAATATCTTAAAGATATATCTGAGCTCCCCTTTTCATTACAGTATTAGTCATAGCCAAGATATGGAAACCATTTAAGACACTTAGATTGCTTGTCTTAGACACCCAGTTTGATTGACAGACACATTGATTGACACGCTGAAATTAGTTCATCCAATTTGTCACAAATGTGAGGATTTCCTTCGTTTTTAAGACTGAATAGTATTCCATGGTGTGTGCATTTATTTATCTGGTGTGTGTGTGTGTGTGTGTGTAGTTGTGTGTACACAATGGACTACTTCAAAAAGAAGGACATCTCCTGTATGTGACAACATAGAGAAACCTAGAAGACATTAAGCTAAGTGGAATAAGCCAGAAACAAAAAGACACATGCTGTATAATCTCACTTACATGTTGAATCTAAAAAAGTCAAACTCATAAAAACAAGGAGCAAAGTGGTGGTTGCCAAGAACTGGTGTATGAGGGAAATAGGAAATATTGATTAAAGGTGTAAAGTTTTAGTTATGAAGGATACATTCTTCAGATCTTAATGACTAGCATGGCAAGTATGGTTAATAATACTGTATTTAAAAAATATTTGGTTGTCTCAGGTATAAGTGGAGGCATGTGTGAACTTCAATCTTTGTTGTGACTGAAGCTTCTTTATTTATAAACATGCACCCTCTTAATTGTGACATGTGAGATTTAGTTCCTGACCAGAGATTGAACCCAGGCCCCTTGCATTGGGAGCACAGGTTCTTAGCCAGTGGACCATCAGGGAAGTCCCAATAATATTGTCTTATAGCAATTGAAATTTACTAGGTGAGTAACTGTGTGAGGGGATGGATATATTAATTTGCTTGATTGTCATAATCTTTTCACAATGTATTCTATATTAAAATATCATATTTTACATGCTAAAATATATATTTTTATTTGTAAATTATAGCTCAATAAAGCTGGGAAACAATCAAAACATTTGCATTTATACAAAATATTATCTTCCTGACCCAGAGACTGAACCTGTGTCTCTTGCACTGGCAGTTGGATCCTTTTTCTAAAAATATTAATTTATTTATTTTAATTGGAGGATAATTGCTTTACAATATTTTGATGGTTTTTGCCATACATCAATACGAATTGACCACAGGTATCTCCCCGACCCTGTACCCCTTCCCACCTCCCTCCCCAACCTATCCCTCTAGGTTGTCTCAGAGCACCAGCTTTGGGTGCCCTGATTCATTCATAGTACTTGTACTGGTCATCTATTTTACATATGGTAATATACATGTTAAATGCTACTCTCTCAAATCATCCCACCCTCATCTTCTCCCACTGAGTCCAAAAGTCTGTTTTTTACATCTGTGTCTCCTTTGCTGCCCTGCATGTAGGATCATTGGTACCATATTTCTAAATTTCATATATAATATATGTGTGTTAATATACAGTATTTGTCTTTCTCTTTCTGACTTATTTCATTCTGTATACCAGGCTCCAGTTTATTCCACTCATTATAACTGACTCAAATGTGTTCCTTTTTAAAGCTGAGTAATATTCCATAGTGTATATGTACCACAATTTCTGTATCCATTCATCTTTCAGTAGACATCTAGGTTACTTCCCTGTCCTAGTTATTGTAAATAGTGCTGCAACAAACATTGGAGCACATGTGTCTCTTTCAGTTCTGGCTTCCTCAGGGTGCATGCCAAGCAGTGGGATTGCTGGGTCATATGGCAGTTTTATTTCCAGTTTTTTTTTTTTTTAAGGAATCTCCATTTTGTTCTCCATAGTGACTATACCAGTGTGCCCTCCCACCAACAGAGTAAAGAGGTTTTCTCCTTTCTCCACACCCTCTCCTGCATTTACTATTTATAAACTTTTTGATGATGGCTCTGACTGGTATGAGATGATATCTCATTTTGGTTTTGATTTGCATGTCTCTAACAATGAGTGAATACTCTTGCCTGTAAAATCCCATGGACAGAAGAGCCTGGTAGGCTGCAGTCCCTGGGGTCGTGAAGAGTCAGACATGACTGAGCAACTTCACTTTCACTTTTCACTTTCATGCATCGGAGAAGGAAATGACAACCCACTCCAGTGTTCTTGCCTGGAGAATCCCAGGGACAGTGGAGTCTGGGGGCTGCCGTCTATGGGGTCACACAGAGTCGGACATGACTGAAGCAACTTAGCAGCAGCAGCAGCAGCATCAACAATGAGTGATGTTGAGTATCTTTCATATGTTTATTAGCCATCTGCATGTCTTCTTTGGAGAATTATCTATTTAGGTCTTTTGCCCACTTTTTGATGGGACTGTTCGTTTTTCTGATATAGAGCTGCATGAGCTGCTTGTACATTTTGGATTAATTCTTCGTCAAAGAATTATTGAAAACTGACAGAGATTGTCAGTTGTTTCTTTTGCTATTATTTTCTCCTATTCTGAAGGCTGTCTTTTCACCTTACTTACAGTTTCCTTCATTGTGCAAAAGCTTTTAAGTTTAATTAGGTCCCATTTATTTTTGTTTTTATTTCCATTACTCTGGGAGGTGGGTCATGGAGGATCTTACTGTGATTTATGTCATAGCGTGTTCTGCCTATGTTTTCCTCTAAGAGTTTTATAGTTTCTGGTCTCACATTTAGGTCTTTAATCCATTTTTGCATTTACGTTTGTGTATGGTGAATGGGCTTCCCTCATAGCTCAGTTGGTAAAGAATCTACATGCAATGCAGGAGAATTGGGTTCAATTTCTGGGTCGGGAAGATCCCCTGGAGAAGGAAATGGCAATCTACTCCAATATTCTTACCTGGAATACCCCATGGGCAGAGGAGTCTTGTAGGCTACAGTCCATGGGGTCAAAAAAGTCAGACATGACTTAGCGACTAAACCACATGGTGTTAGAAAGTGTTCTAGTTTCATTTTTCTACATGCAGTTGACCAGTTTTCCCAGCAATGTTTGTTGAAGAGATTGTCTTTTCTCCACTGTATATTTTTGCCTCATTTGTCAAAGATAAGTTGTCCATAGGTGCATGGATTTATCTCTGGACTTCCTGTTTTTTTTTTTTTTTTTCTTTTCCATTGATCTATATTTCTGTCTTTGTGCCAGTACCATATTGTCTTGATGACTGTAG
Source organism: Dama dama (assembly GCF_033118175.1). Classification (NCBI taxonomy): domain Eukaryota; kingdom Metazoa; phylum Chordata; class Mammalia; order Artiodactyla; family Cervidae; genus Dama; species Dama dama. The sequence continues at coordinate 10,653,600 of NC_083693.1, read as the reverse complement.
CTTTGTATTATAGTCTGAAGTCAGGAAGCTTGATTCCTCCAGTTCCATTCTTCTTTTTCAAGATTTCTTTGGCTATTTGGGCTCTTTTGTGTTTCCATACAAATTGTGAAATTATTTGTTCTAGTTCTGTGAAAAATACTGTTGGTAATTTGATAGGGATTGCTTTTGGATAGTACACTCATCTTCACTATTCTGATTCTTCCAATCCAAGAACATGGTATATTTCTCCATCTATTTGTGTCATCTTTGATTTATTTCATCAGTGTTTTATAGTTTTCTGCATAAAGGTCTTTTGTTTTTTTAGGTAAACTTATTCCTGAGTATTTCTTTCTTTTCATTACAATGGTGAATGAGATTGTCTTCTTAATTTCTCTTTCTGATTTTTCATTGTTAGTGTATAGGAATGCAAGGGATTTCTGTGTATTAATTTTATATTCTGCAAACTTACTATATTCATTGATTAACTCTAGCAATTTTCTGGTATATATTTAGGGTTTTCTATGTAAAGGATCATGTCATCTGCAAACAGTGAGAGTTTTACTTCTTTTCTAATCTGGATTTCTTTTATTTCTTTTTCTTCTATGATTGCTGTGGCCGGACCTCCAAAACTTTGTTGGATATAGTGGTGAGAGTGGGAACCCTTGCCTTGTCCTGACTTTAGAGGAAATACTTTCAGCTTTTCACTATTGAGGATAATGTTTTCTGTGGGTTTGTCATATATAGCTTTTACTATGTTGAGGTAGGTTTCTTCTATGCCTACTTTCTGGAGAGATTTTATCATAAATGGGTATTGAATTTTGTCAAAGGATTTCTCTGCATATGCTAAAATAATTATATGGTTTTTAAACTTTAAATTTGTTGATATGGTGTATCACATTGATTGATTTGTGAATATTGAAAAATCCTTGCACCCCTGGGATAAAGCCCACTTGGTCATGATATATGAACTTTTTAATATATTGTTGGATTCTGTTTGATAGAATTTTGTTGAGGAATTTTGCATTTATGTTCATGTGATATTGGCCTGTAGTTTTCTTTTTTGTGGTATCTTTGTTTGGTTTTAGTGTCAGGGTGATGGTGGCCTCATAGAATGGGTTTGGGAGTTTTCCTTCCTCTGAAATTTTCTGAAGAGTTTGAGTAGGGTAAGTGTTAGCTGTTCTCTAAATTTTTGGTAGAATTCACCTGTGAAACCATCTGGTCCTGGACTTTTGTTTGTTGGAATATTTTTTACTACAGTTTAAATTTATGTGCTTGTGATTTGTCTGTTTAATTTTTATATTTCTTCCTGGTTCAGTTTTGGAAGGTTATACTTTTCTAAGAATTTGTCCATTTCTTCCATTTTACTGGCATATCGTTGCTCATAGTAGTCTCTTATGATCATTCTTATTTCTGTGTTGTCTATTGCAATTTCTCCATTTGTATTTCTAATTTTATTGCATTTTCTCCCTTTTTTTCTCAATGAATCTGGCTAACGGTTTGTCTATTTTGTTTTATCTTCTCAAGGAATCAGCTTTTAGTTTTATCAATTTTTGCTATAGTTTCCTTCATTTTTTTTTTGGTTCATTTATTTCTGCTCTGATTTTTATGATTTCTTTCCTTCTACAAACTTTGAGGGTTTTTGTTGTTGTTTTTGTTCTTTTTCTAGTTGCTTTAGGTATAAAGTGTTTGCTGTTTCTCTTGTTTCTTGAGGTAGGCTGGCAGCTGGATTCTTTACCACTAGTGACACCTGGGAAATTCGCTACAAAATTTACAAAATAGTTAAGCTAGTTTTAATCCAGACAAGTTTTTTTCTTTAATGCCATTTTTGTCCTGTGCCAAACACAACATGATATATGGGAAAAGAATATAGGAACAGGATGTACTGTTCTTATATATCATGTGTGTTTGGCCATCATGTCATTTAGCCTCCTCCAATCTGTGTCTATTTCTCAGTTTTTCTTTGTTTTTCATGATTTGGCACTTTTAAAGAGAATACTACTGTGTTTTGTAGACTGTCCTTCAATGTGAACTCATATATTTTCTTATTATTAAACTATGGTTATGGGTTTTGCAGGCAAACATCACAGAAGTGAAGCTCCCTACTCAGCACATAAGATCTGATAATACATGATTTCAACATGACCTGTTTCTGGTGACATCAACCTTGATCAGTTGGTGAAGGTGGTGTCTGTTGTTGTTCCCCACTGCAGGGTTACTATTATTTCTTTTCCATACTCCTCTGAAGCAAGTTACTAAGCCCACACTCGTGGGAGAACAATTAAGCTATACCTCCTAGATGGGGGAATACCTACATCTATATTTTGAAATCCTTTTGTAAAGAATTTCTCTACTGTTTATTTATGCAATTATTTATTATAAAATATTGGTATGGAATCATATGTATTTATATTATTATTTTCCAAAACTATTATTTTGTTGTTCAAGTTGCTCAAGCTTTTTTGTAAGCTATTGGGAATTTTTTCAGTCTATTTCTGTGTCCCTGTGACATGCACTATGTTGGATTTTGTTTTTCATTTTCTTATTTTCTACCATTATGTGATCCTTTAAGTTCACTCTTTATTTTTGCTGCCCCAGCCTTAGAATCACTCAAAGCCTTCATTTCTTTATTACAGAATAGTGGGGGAGGCCACGCTGCTTGAAGTGGTTGTGTTTGAACTGATGTCTTGGGAGATGTGGTGTCCAGTGTAAATTTAAGCAAGGTGGAGCCCTGATGGAATAGAGATGGTGATGTCTAATCAAATGAAGGCATGTGGTGGGGGAGGCAGGCTTTTTTGCTAGGTGAAAACTTCTTACATCAGCAGATTCTTTTCTATCCCTCCAGCCTCTTCATTAAATCTGTACCTTTCTCACAGATCAGAATATGGGAAGGGTGATGAGTAAGGTTATTTTTCTTTTTTTCTTCCTTACCTTAATTAGGCCCTCCCCTCCATGCACACCCAAAGTCCATGGTTTCTGATTTTTCTTTATTGTGTGTATGCTTGCTGAGGTTGGCCCACCTATTTATAATAACTGTCTTATATCTGCTTTCCTAGTGACATCAATCTTCTTGGTCTAGGACTTTGGGTGGGACTCTGTATCCCAGATGTAAGTCCAAAGTGCACAGACTCCATGATATTCTAGAATGTGAACTCTGAAATGGACAGTAACTGTAACTTCAGAGGTGCACATTGAAGGTATGGGATTTGCACATCTGAATCACTGAGCAAAGAAAATAGCATTACTTGAGAAATTTCAGAAAGTACTCTATCTCCTATGCTACCAAAATTCTTCCCTCTTGACCTTAAAGTCCCACAAAACTTTGGAACTAAAAAACATGAATGAAATGGTGAAGATACACTGTGTGTCATGTATGTAGAAAAGCCCAAATATTCCAAATATTTTCTGTCTAGAGATATTTAGGATTTGCATCCCGTTTTTTCCCATTTTGTCCCTAAGAATCATAGTGGGTTATCGTGATCTCCTCTGGGATTATGAATTGAGAGAAAAGCATGACAAACCAAAGAGTTCCCTGGTGATCCAGTGGTTAAGAATCTGCCTGCCAATGCAGGGAACACTGGTTTGATCACTGGTCTTGGAAGATTCCACATGCCATGGAGCAACTAAGCCTATGTGCCACAACTATGAATCTTGTGCCTCTAGTGTCCATGCTCTGCAATAAGAGAAGCCACCACAATGAGAAGCTTGGGTGCCGCAATGAGGAGTAGCCCCTGTGCACAGCAACAAAGGCATAGAGAAGGCAAGAAAAAATGACCAGCTAGGGTTTCCCTGGAGTCCCCACACTGTACTTCATGCCTTGTGTGATGGGTCTTACACTGCAGCTATGCAGTTTTCATAGCCCACAATATATGTGGGGAAGTTTGAGGTGGGTGAGCTGGAGAAGCTGGTGGATCTGCCAGACACTTCATCCCTCTTGAATAACCATGTGATTTTTTTCTTTTTTTTTTTGCCACAACATTCTCATATTTGTGAGAGAATTATACAGTTCTGCTTCTTAGTCTACCTTTATGTAACCTGAGGAGTTCAAAGTATAATATTGTTATCTCTGGTTATGGTGTAAAGGGGATATTAAACTCTGCTAGTCTATTGTTTAAGATACAGAACAATCAAATGAATGGAGTTTTATGAAGGAAAGCTAAGAGTTTGGTGGGACTAGCATTTTCTATGATAAACCTGAGTAAAGTATAAGCATACATTGTATTTCCTTCTGTTCTGTAGAACCTAGAAGCAGCAACACCCTAGTAGTAATGAGTGCACATAATGCTCTATTCCATCAGGGCCCCAACCTGCTTAAGTTTACACTGGGTACTACATCTCCTTAGACAAGACAGCAGCTCAAACACAATCACCTTAGGCATCATGACCTCCCCCACTTCAGTCCTAACTGAGGGTTGGACATGGGGTGAGGAAAGCAGCTGGTGAGAGCACAGCTCATGTTTCTGAGATCAGGAAGGTCATTCCTTAGGTGCTGCTGTTGTGGACATTTGGCTACCAGGAACCATTCTGGCTCTCTGAGCTCTTAGCTCAGCCCCGGTCAACTTTCACAGGATTTTCCATGCCTCGTCTTAAATAGATCATGTGCAGCTGTTCTTGTCATTTTGTCCCCCATGTTGCTTAACCCATTGCCAACGTCATTCTTATTGTTACTTTAGACACTCTGAAGAATGGCAGAGCAAGCTGGATGAGAGCAGAGCCCGAATCAAACCTTGACTCTTGTTAGCTGTGTGACTCTGTGTAAATCATTTAACATCTCTTTGCTATGACCTCAATATAAAGGGGGAAAGTAATAATATCACTGGGATACCATAAGGTTCTAAAAATGTTTAAATGAGTTAATTGTGTGAAGTCCTGAGAATACACCATGCACCTGAGAACTGCTATGAAAGTGCCAGGCATCTACTAGAACCTGTCATTACTTATTGATCTCTCCAAAATCCCAGGGCTGCCCAGTACAAGACAAGGAGGAGGCCTGATGCTGCAAATTAATGTGTTCAGGCCCAAGAGTAAGACACTGAGAACCAAAAGATGCCGACTAGAAGGGATAGAACATTTTCCCAGGGGTGTGCAAACACATATTTTGAAGACCTGGCTTCTCCTGTGAGTTGTCACAAATGTGAAACTGCAGGCCAGTGCCTGAGTCATAAATTGTCAGAGCTTGGTTAGTAGCTTCTCCAAGCAACAACCTCAAAGTTGGTTCCAAATCCTAGCTCCCAATAATACCTTTAGTTGCAAAGAGCAGACTGCGCTTAGAAAGAGGAAAAGATGGAGAGAAAGTTTTTTGGGGAATGAAACTGACAGAGGGCTTTCAGCCCCTTACTCATGGTAACATAATGCTTTCACCTACAAAATTATCATATGGCAATCAGTACCTCTGGGATCACAGATACAGTAAAGACTGCTTTGCTAACCTGTTAACATTGTTCTGTTTTCATTAAGACTTCTCATGTCCCAGAGTATTGTCTACCCCTACCCCTACACTACTGCTTGTTATTGTCTGAAACCCACCTTTGTCCCTAACTAAGTAACTTACCAAACAGAAAGAGCAAAACTGTAAGTATATTTACAATTGCACTTCCTGTATTGAAATACTAATTATTTTGATCCCACTATTTGCAATGATACTATTTTTTGTTCCTCTCAGTAACTTTCACACACATATTACTTTTAAGGCAAAAATCTTAACAAATAAGTCTGTCTTTACTCATGATTGTTTTGACTGTATAACCAATTATAGGTGTGGTAAAATCATAAGATTTCTCAATTTTATTCCATGGCTGTATGGAATATAAACTTACCCAACTAAAACAGGATAAATGAAAGCACTTCTGCATGTTGCAACTGTCCAAAGAACAAGTTACAAATTGAAGAATTAAATTGTAATCACCATCTAAAGCCTAAATATTTAGTTTTCTAGTCTTTGCTTGCTTTCTTCCCATTTAATTATGAAAAATTTCAAACCAAAATGTTGAAAGAATTATGTATCAACATCTAGATTCTACAACTAATATCTTATTATAGCTGCTCTAGATTCTACAACTAATATTTTATTATAGCTGCTCTAGTACATATCTATCCATCATCCATTCCTACATTCAAACTATCTTATTCGTATTAACTTCTATACAGAGTGGGGCTCCCCTCATAGCTCAGTTGGTAAAGAATCTGCCTGCAATGCAGGAGACCCCAGTTTGGTCCCTGGGTCGGAAAGATCCACTGGAGAAGGGATATGCCACTCACTCCAGTATTCTTGGGCTTCCCTTGTGGCTCAGCTGGTAAAGAATCCGCCTGCAATGCGGGAGACCTGGGTTCGATTCTTGGGTTGAGAAGATCCCTTGGAGAAGGGAAAGGCTACCCGCTCCAGTATTCTGGTCTGGAGAATTCCGTGGACCATACAGTCCATGGGGTCGCAAAGAGTCAGATAGGACTGGGTGACTTTCACTTTCATATGCAGAGTACATCATGAGAAATGCCAGGCTGGATGAAGCACAAGGTGGAATCAAAAGATTGCTGGGGGAAACATCAATAACTTCAGAAATGCAGATGACATCACCCTCATGTTAGAAAGGAAAGAGGAACTAAAGAGCCTCTTGATGAAGGTGAAAGAGAAGAGTGAAAATGCTCGCTTAAAACTCAACTATCTCCAAAGAAGACATACAGATGGCTCACAAACACATGAAAAGATGCTCAACATCACTCATTATCATAGAACTGAAAATAAAAACCACAGTGAGGTACCATCTCATGCCAGTCAGAATGGCTGCTATCAAAAATTCTACAAATAATAAATGCTGGAGAGGGTGCAGATAAAAGAGGTGGGATTCCCACCTCTGGTGGGAATGCAAACTAGTACAGCCACTATGGAGAACAGTGTGGAGATTCTTTAAAAAGCTGGAAATAGAACTGCCATACAATCCAGCAATCCCACTGCTGGGCATACACACTGAGGAAACCAGAATTGAAAGACACACGTGTAACCTAATGTTCACTGCAGCACTGTGTAGAATAACTAGGACATGGAAGCCACCTAGCTGTCCATTGGCAGATGAATGGATAAGAAAGCTGTGGCACATATATACAGTGGAATATTACTCAGCTATTAAAAAGAATGCATTTGAATCAGTTCTAATGAGGTGGATGAAACTGGAGCCTGTTACACACAGTGAAGTAAGTCAGAAAGAAAAACACCAATACAGTATAATAATGCACAATATGGCATTTAGAAAGATGGTAATGATGACCCTATATGTGAGACAGAAAAAGAGACACAGATGTAAAGAATAGACTTTTGGACTCTGTGGGAGAAGGCGAGAAGTGGGATGATTTGAGAGAATAGTATTGAGATACATATATTACCATATGTGAAATAGTTCACCAGTCCAGGTTCGATCCATGAGACAGGGCACTTAGGGCCGGTGCACCAGGCAACCCTGAGGGATGGGATGGGGAGGGAGGTGGGAGGGGGTTCAGGATGGGGGACACATGTACACCCATGGCTGATTCAAGTCAATGTATGGCAAAAAAACCACTACAATATTGTAAATTAATTAGCCTCCAATTAAAATAAAAAAAAATAATTTCCAAAAAATTTAAAAAAATCAACATACATCAGTGTCATAATTTTCTGTATACAGTTCTTTAGTCTCCTTAGTTTGGTTTATGCCTAGATTTTTTTTACTCTTTTTGTTTCAATGGTGAATAGGATTGATTCTTTAATTTCTCTTTCTGATTTTTCATTGTTAGTATATAGGAATGCAAGTGAGTTCTGTGTATTGAGCTTGTATCCTTTGAGTTTGATAAATTCATTTATCATCTCTAGTAATTTTTTGATAGTTTCTTTTGGGTTTTCTATGTGTAGTGTCATGTCATCTGCAAACAGTGAGAGTTTTACTTCTTTCCTGATCTGGATTCCTTTTATTTCCTTTTTTTTTTTTTTCTCTAATTACTGTAACTAGGATTTCCAAAACTATGTTGAATAATAGTAGTGAGAGTGGACACCCTTGTCTTGTTGCTGATCTTAGAGGAAATACTTTCAGTTTTTTACCATGGATAATAATGTTTGCTGTGGGTTTATCATATATGGCCTTTACTATGTTGAGGTATGTTCCTTCTATGTCCATTTTTTGAAGTGTTTTTATCATAAATATGTGCTGAATTTTCACATAGGCCTTTTCTGCATCTATTGAGATGATCATTCAATATAAACAGATGGAGAGATATTCTATGTTCCTGGGTAAGAAGAATCAATATTGTGAAAATGACTACACTACCAAGTGCAATCTACAGATTCAATGCAATCCCTATCAAATTACCAATGGTATTTCTCACAGAACTAGAACAAAAAATTTCACAACTCATATACAAACACAAAAGACCCAGAACAGCACAAGCAGTTTTGAGAAAGAAGAATAGGGCTGAAGGAATCAACCTTCCTGACTTCACACTATGCTACAAAGCTACAGTCATCAAGGCAATATAATACTAGAACAGACACAGCAATATAGACCAATGGAACAAGATAGAGAGCCCAGAGATAAACCCACACACCTATGGGTACCTTATTTTTGGCAAAGGATGCAAGAATATACAACAGGACAAGGATGGCTTCTTCAATATGTGGTGCTTGGAAAACTGGACAGCTAAGCACAAAATAATGAAATTAGAACACTTCCTAATGCCATACGCAATGACAAACTCAAAATTGAATAAATACTTAAATGTAAGACCAGAAACTGTAAAACTCTTAGAGGAAAACATAAGCAGAACACTCGATGACATAAGTGAAAGCAAGATCCTCTATGTCCCACCTCCTGGAGTAATGGAAATAAAAACAAAAATAAACAAGTGGTATCTAATTAAACTTAAAAGCTTTTGTACAGCAAAGCAAATTAAAAACAAGGTGAAAAGACAACCCTCAGAATGGGAGAAACTAATATCAAATGAAACAACTGACAAAGGATTAATTTCCAAAATATATAAGCAACTCATGCAACACAATACCAGAAAACAACCCTATCAAAAAGTAGGAAAAAGACCTAAACAGACATTTCTCCAAAGAAGACACACAGATGGCTAGCAAACACATGAAAAGATGCCCACCATCACTCATTATGAGAGAAATGCAAATCAAAATTGTAATGAGATACCACCTCACACCAGTCAGAAAGGCCATCATCAGAAAGTCAACAAAGAATACTGGAGGGGGTATAGAGAAAAGGGAACGCTTTTCTTACATCTCTGGTAGCTCTGCGGGTAGCTCTGCTAGTAGCTCAGCTGGTTTAGAATCTGCCTGAAGTGCAGGAGACACAGGAGACCTAACAGATGCAGAAGACCTAACAGAAGCGAGTTGAACTCCTGGGTCAGTAAGTTCCCATGGAGGAGAACAAGGCAACCCACTCCAATATTCTTGCCTGGAAGATCCCATGGACAGAGGAGCCTGTGGGCCATAGTCCATAGGGTTGCAAAGAGTCAGACATGACTGAGCACTCTTGCACATGCACACACACAAACGCACATGCATATACACAGATCCTGGTATTGATCTTCTTAGGTTTTTCTAATATTTCTTAGATTTTTTGACTAGTTTGCTTTCCAACCTTACACTCCAATGAATTCCAAAAAATCACGATGCTGACTTAATCGAGCTCCCTTTTTTACTTTAAGGGTGGGAGTTACATAAGTTCTGTGCATTTTTTTTTTTTTTTTGTATTTTTGAGTAATTAGTCTATTTATACTTTATATAATTACCATTATATTAGGAATTCACTTGGTTTCTTTTTCTCCCTTTTATTGAATCTTTACTTTAAAATCAATACAATATTTAGTCATTCACTTATTTAAAAATTTATCTATTTTTTTTTACCGGATTATTGCTTTACAGAATTTACTGTTTTCTGCCAAACGTCAACATGAATCAGCCACAGGTATACATGTGTCCCCTCCCTCTTGAAACTCCTTCCTATCTCCCTCCCCACCCCACCCCTCTGGGTTGATACAGAGACCTCTTTCAGTTCCTTGGGCCATACAGTAACTTCCCATTGGCTATCTATTTTACATATTGTAATGTAAGTTTCCATGTTACTCTTTCCATACATCTCACCCTCTCCTCCCCTCTCCCCATGTCCACAAGTCTACATCTGTTTCTCCATTGTTGCCCTGTAAATAAATTCTTCAGTACCATTTTTCTTGGTTCTTCATATATGTGTTAGAATACAGTATTTATCTTTCTCTTTCTGACTCACTCACTGCATTCTGTATAATAGGTTCTAGGTTCATCCACCTTATTAGAACTGACTCAAATGCGTTCCTTTTATGGCTAAGTAATATTCCATTGTGTATATACACCACAACTTCTTTATCCATTCATCTGTTAATGGACATCTAGGTCATTTGTTATTTTATTCTCATTATTGCTTGTCTAATGGACTACAATAATCTTTTTTAGAGTAATAAAGCCTGATATGAGTTGCTACTTTTGTTGTCATCCTGGTGATGATAGAAACATGGAGTACTTAACTCTACTTTCTCCCCTTTGAACTATCATTGTCTTGCATTTTAATTCTACTGATATTGTGAATACTATAAAACCTTATTATCAGTTTTGTACACCAATATCCACTTTTATTTAAACACCTATGTAGCCTGTCTTTTGTCATTGTCATCTTCTTGTATTTCTAGTGTTTCTCTTAGGGATTATTTTGACATAAAAAGTTATTTTGATTGTTACTTTAGGGCAGGCACGTTGGCAAAATTTCTCTGAAAATATTAAGTTACTTTAATTTTGAAGGATGTTTCCACTGAATTCTATATAGAATTCTTTGCAGCTATTTCCTTTTTATTTACGAGAAGACATTCCATTGTTTTCTGGCTTCAATTATTTCTGTTTGGAAGTCTGACTGCTTTATTTTTGCTCATTTACACATAATCTGATAGACAGAGTGCTTGATGAACTATGGATGGAGGTTTGTGACATTGTACAGGAGACAGGAATCAATACCATCCCCAAGAAAAAGAAATGCAAAAAAGCAAAATGGTTGTTTGAGGAGGTCTAACAAAAGCTGTGAAAAGAAGGTAAGCAAAAAGCAAAGGAGAAAAAGAAAGATATATCTATTTGAATGTAGAGTTCCAAAGAATAGCAAGGAGAGATAAGAAAGCCTTCCTCAGCGATCAATGTAAAGAAATAGAGGACAACAATAGAATGGAAAAGACTAGAGTTCTCGTCAAGAAAATTAGAGATTCCAAGGGAATATTTCATGCAAACATGGGCACAATAAAGGACAGAAATAATATGGACCTAACAGAAGCAGAAGATATTAAGAAGAGTTGGCAAGAATACACAGAAGAACTGTACAAAAAAGATCTTCATGACACAGATAATCACGATGGTGTGATCACTCACCTAGAGCCAGACATCCTAGAATGTGAAGTCAAGTGGGCCTTAGGAAACATCACTACGAACAAAGCTAGTGGAGGTGATGGAATTCCAGCTGAGCTATTTCAAATCCTGAAAGATGACACTGTGAAAGTGCTGCACTCAATATGTCCGCAAATTTGGAAAACTCAACAGTGACGACAGGACTGGAAAATGTCAGTTTTCATTCCAATTCCAAAGAAAGTTAATGGCAAACAATGCTCACACTACTGCACAATTGCACTCATCTAACACGCTAGTAAAGTAATGCTTAACATTTTCCAAGACAAGCTTCAGCAATACGTGAACCGTGAACTTCCAGTTGTTCAAGCTGGCTTTAGAAAAGGCAGAGATCAAATTCCCAACATCTGCTGGATCATTGAGAAAGCAAGAGAGTTCCAGAAAAACATCTATTTCTGTTTTATTGACTATGCCAAAGCCTTTGACTGTGTGGATCACAATAAACTGTGGAAAATTCTGAAAGAGATGGGAATACCTGACTACCTGACCTGCTTCTTGAGAAACCTGTATGCAGATCAGGAAGCAACAGTTAGAACTGGACATGGAACAACAGACTGGTTTCAACTAGGAAAAGGAGTACTTCAAGGCTATACCTTGTCACTCTGCTTATTTAACTTATATGCAGAGTATATCATGAGAAATGCTGGGCTGGATGAAGCACAAGCTGGAATCAAGATTTCTGGGAGAAATATCAATAACCTCAGATATGCAGATGACACCACCCTTATGGCAGAAAGTGAAGATGAACTAAAAAGCCTCTTGATGAAAGTGAAAGAGGAGAGTGAGAAAGTTGGCCTAAAGCTCAATATTCAGAAAACTAAGATCATGACACCTGGTCCCATCACTTCATGGCAAATAGACAGGGAAACAGTGGAAACAGTGGCTGACTTTATTTTTCTTGGCTCCAAAATCACTGCAATTGGTGATTGCAGCCATGAAATTAAAAGACCCTTACTCCTTAGAAGGAAAGTTATGACCAACCTAGACAGCACATTAAGAAGCAGAGACATTACTTTGCCAACAAAGGTCCATCTAGTCAAGGCTATGGTTTTTCCAGTGGTCATGTATGGATGTGAGAGTTGGACTATAAAGAAAGCTGAGTGATGAAGAATTGATGCTTTTGAACTGTAGTGTTGGAGAAGACTCTTGAGAGTCCCTTAGATTGCAAGGAGATCAAACCAGTCAATTCTAAAGGAAATCAGTCCTGGGTGTTTATTGGAAGGACTGATGTTGAAGCTGAAACTCTAACACTTTGGCCACCTGATGCAAAGAACTGACTCATTTGAAAAGACCCCAATGCTGGGAAAGATCGAGGGCAGGAGGAGAAGGGGGTGACAGAGGATGAGATGGTTGGATGGCATCACCGACTCAGTGGACATGGCTTTGTGTGGACTCTGGGAGTTGGTGATGGACAGGGAGGCCTGGCGTTCTGCGGTTCATGGGGTTGCAAAGAGTCGGACCCGACTGAGCGACTGAACTGAACTAAACTGACAGATAATGTGTTTGTTTTTCTCTGGCTTCTTTCAGAATTTTCCTCATTAAATTGGGATTCAGTGTTTTTGCTACATGTGCCATAAGCATAGTTTGCTTTGTATCTATCCTGCTTGATTTTCACTGGAGTTTATAATTTTGTTGGTTGATATTTTCATTAATTTTGTAAAATTCTCAGGTATTATCTCTTCAAATATTACTTTGGACCCCATTTCTATCTTTCTCCATTTCTAGATTATAATTACAAATGTGTTAGATATTTTCACTGTGTTCTTGATGTCTCAAATACAATTTCTGAATTATTTATTCTTTGCAATTATCTGTGTATATTTGCTGTTGGCCCAGCAAATATTTCTTATTCAATCACTTAAGCTGTTATACTATATATGGAGTTCTTAATTTTAGCTATTGCATCTTCTATTTCTCTAATTTATTTGAGTACTTTATTTATTCTTTACCTTTGAAAACGTATATTTTCATCTCATATCAGGTTCACCATATTTTCATAAGCATAAAAATTAGAATTGAAAATATCAACTTGCCACATTCTTCAACAGCTGTAGAAAAAAATTTTACAGTTTAAAAAAATGTCCATTTAAGGTGTCAATTATTTAAAAAATACAGCTGTATAAGTACATTTCAAAAAGCACAACCATAGTGAGATAGTCTCAAGGGTATATTCTCCAACACAAAGAATATACTCAATATTTTACAAAAAAGCACATGGAAAATAACCCTAAAATTGTGTATAAACAAATAAATAAATTACGGTTTTCATAATATTTTATTTAATGTTATGAAAAATGACAAGTAGCATTTTCACATATGAAATATCAAAGAATGGTGTTTGAAACAGATATGGCTAAGACATGGACTATGATGTTTTGAATACACATCAAGAATAATATGCTAAACAGGGCACTCAAAGCCAGTGCACTGGGACAACCCTGAGGGGTGGGATGGGGAGGGGGGGAGATGGGAGGGGGCTTCAGGATGAGGGACACATGTATACCCATGGCTGACTCATGTCAATGTATGGCAAAAACAACTACAATGCTTTAACCTAATTAGCCTCCAATTAAAATAAATAATTAAAAAAGAATAATATACTGATGTAATTTTTCAGTGTTTATAAAAATTGCTTAAACAGGGTATCCAAATGGATCAATTTAAGATATTAAGGATTTTTCCAAACTGGCAGATTAAAATAAAATTTATGAAACTCCAATCTAAGATAGCACATTCTTGGAGACAATCCCACTTTCTTTTCTGGAGATAGGCAAGGCTGTTTGTGGCTAGAAAGAATGTTCACAGTACAAACAAAAAGCTGTGTGGACTTCAGACAGAATTAGGAGCTCTCCCTTGCCTATTTACACTTAACATGCCTCTGTATATCTGTTTCCAAACTTTGTAGCCAAATATGGAAAAATAGACCTGAACATGTTTTTTTTTGTTTGTTTTGTTTTGTTTTGTTTTTTTGCATGAAAGGACCACTTAAAAAAAAGAAAAGAAAAAAAAAAAACTGGCCTCACTTCTACATGCTTTGGCTTGTAAAATTGTGAATCACATAACATGTCGTCAACAGCTATCCCATCCTGATGCCAGAAAATGCTTCTAGGAATGAGCACATGGGATTAAGACACTGTGAGTCCAGGACTCTTTATTAGGCATAGCTGTTTTATTCATGAGAATTTGCTAGTGTTGCTTTGTTTTTCACAAGTATTTGATTACTTTTTATACAATTCCATATTTAATTAATTACTTTAAATCACTGATTTTCAGAGTGCATTTGTGTGCACTAGAGGCATCTTCATCAGGGATCAGCTTAATCCATTTCGAAACCCAGGGACTATAGTACATGTTGACAGGGAAACAGGTGGTAAATATTTTATCCCCATAGCAACATGATAGAAAAGGTAAGAAGGAAAAGGAATGAGATGGTCCTTCTTTTTTTTCCCCATGTATCCTCAGACTCATTTCTTCCCTTTTCTTACAGAAAAATGAAAGAAGTGGGGAATACAAATTCAAATAAATTTATCTCTCACACAAATAATATCATGTAGTCTCTGTGGAGATATCTCACAATCAGGCACTTCCTACTTGTGTTTCTCTCTCATGGCAGCAGATGTATTATTGGTATCAGTTACTGACTTCCGCTTTCCTATCAGAATATTTTATTGCTCCATTCTATGTGTAGACATGTGGCATACTCTTAGAGTGTGAGCAGAAGTGATGGGTGATGGATGTCACATCCAAACGCCAGTGTGGGAGGTATCGTGGGCTCCTGTGATTGCTTTTGTTCCTCTTTCACCAGAAGAGGATCATCCTTCCTCTTGGATCCAGAATAAAGAACGTATGCACAGAACTTCAGTTGAGGTCCACCAGACTCAAAATCACTATTTATGTGAACAAGAAAATAATGTTTGTCAGAGGGCAACGTGCAGCAGAGGGAGGGATAAAGTGGGGGATTTGGATCAACATATACACACTACTATATAAAAAATAGATACATAACAAGGACCTACTGTATATCAAGGTGTTTGCATTCAGTATGCCAGCAAATCTGGAAGACCCAGCAGTGACCACAGGACTGGAAAAGGTCAATCCTCATTCCAATTCCCAAGAAGGGTATTGCTAAAGAATGTGCTAACCGCTTGACAATTACATTCATCTCCCATACTTAAAATCTTGCATGCTAGGCTTCAGCATTATGCAAACCAAGAACTTCTAGACGTCTAAGTTGGGTTTAGAAAAGGACGAGGAACTGGAGGTCAAATAGCCAACATTTGCTGGATCATAGAGAAAGCTAGGGAATTCCAGAAAAATATCTACCAGTTTCACTGACTATGCCAAAGCCTTTGACTGTGTGGATCATAAATTGTGGAAAGCTCTTAAAGCGATAGGAACACCAGACCATCTTATCTGTCTCCTGAGAAACCTGTATGTGGGTCAAGAAGCAACAGTTTTCCCTGTATGGAACAAATGATTGCATACTCAATCTTGGTTCAAGATGGAGAAAGGAGTACAAGAGGCCTGTCTGCTGTCACACTGTTTGTTTAATATATATGCTGAATACATCATGAGAAATGCTGGGCTAGATGAGTTACAAGCTGAAGTCAAGATAGGTGGGAGAAACATCAACAACCTCAGATATGCGGATGATACCACTCTAAATGGCAGAAGTGAAGAGGAACTAAAGAGCTTCTTAATGAAAGTGAAGGAATAGAGTGAAACAGCTGGCTTAAAACTAAATATTAAAAAACAAACAAACAAACAAAGATCATGGTATCCAGGCCCATTACTTCATGGCAAATAAAAAGGGAAAAGGTGGAAGTAGTGACAGATTTCCTCTTTTTGGGCTCTAAAGTCACTGCAGATGGTGACTGCAGCCATGAAATCAGAAGACAATTGCTTCTTGGCAGAAAATCTAAGACAAACCTACACAATGTGTTGAAAAGTAGAGACGTTACTCTGCTGACAAAAGTCTGCATTGTCAAGGCTATGGTGTTCACAGTGGTCACGTCCATTTGTGAGAGCTGAACCATAAAGAAGTCAGAGTGCCAAAGAATTGATGCCTCTGAACTATGGTCCTGGAGAAGGACTCCTGAGAGTCCCTTGGATAGCAAGGAGATCAAACCAGTCAATCTTGAGGGAAATCAACCCTGAATACTCATTGGAAGGGATGATGCTGAAGCTGAAACTCCAGTACTTTGGTCATCTGATGTGAACCATCTCGTTGGAAAAGTCCCTGATGCTGGGAAAGATTGAGGGACGAAGGAGAAGAAGGCATCAGAGGATGAGATGGCTGGATGGCATCTCCAATGCAATGGACATGAACTTGGGCAAACTCTGGGAGATGGTGAGAGACAGGGAGGCCTAGCATGCTGCAGTCCACAGGTCACGAAGAGCTGGACAAGACTGGGCAACTGAACAACAACTGTATAACACAGGGAACTCTTCTCAATAGTGTATAATGATCTATATGGGAAATGAATCTAAAAAAGAGTGGTTCTCTCTAAACATCCCACCCTCGCCTTCTCCCACAGAGTCCAAAAGTCTGTTCTGTACATTGGGGATTGGGTGGAGAGCGAGGTGAGAGGGGGGATCAGGATGGGGAATACATGTAAATCCATGGCTGATTCATGTCAGTCTATGGCAAAAACCACTACAATATTGTAAAGTAATTAGCCTCCAACTAATAAAAATAAATGGGGAAAAAGAGTGGATACGTGTATATGTATAACCGACTCACTTTGCTATACAGCAGAAGCTAACACAACATTGTAAAACAACTAGTCCAATACATTTAAAAGCTTATTATGCATGTTTTAATTACTTTTTATTGGAGTATAGTTGCTTCAGAATGCTGTGCTAGCTTCTGCTGTACAGCAACATCAATCAGTCATTCATATCCATGTACGCACTCCCTTCTGGACTGCCTGCCCATTCAGGCCACCACTGTGCATTACATAGAGTTCCCCGTGCTATACAGCATATTCTTGTCAGTTATTTATTTGATGTATGTGTGTTAAGTTGCTAAACTATGTCTGATTCTTTGTGACTCCATGGACTGTAGCCCACCAGGTTCCTTTGCCCATAGGATTTCCCAGGCAGGAATACTGAAGTGGGCTGCCATTTCCTCTTCCATGAGATCTTCCTGACCCATGGATTGAATCTGTGCCTCCTATATTGACTGGTGGATTCTTTACCACTGAGCTACCTGGGAAGCCCCAATTATTTTATATATAATATCAATAGTGTGGGCTTCCCAGGTGGCCCTAATGGCAAAGAACCTGCCTACCAATGCAGGAGATGTCAGAGATACAGTTTTGATCCCTTGGTCGGGAAGAGATCCCCAGGAGAAGGGCATGGCAATCCACACCAGTATCATGCCTGTAAAATCCCATGGACAGAGAGGCCTGTCGGCCTATGATCCACAGTGTCTCAAAGAGTGGGACACGACCAAAGCAAGTTAACATGCATGCATCATAGTGTATGTGTCAGTCCCAATCTCTCAATTCCTCCCACCCCGACTTGCCCCCTTGGTATCCACACATTTGTTTTCTATGCTGTGTCTGTATTTGTGCTTTGTAAATGAGACCACATTTATCATTTCCCTAGATTCCACATATATGCATTAATACACAATATTTACTTTCCCCCCCACCCCCTTTCTAGCTTACTTCATTCTGTATGACAGTCTCTAGGTATGACCAGGTCTTTACAAATGACCCAATTTCACTCTTTTTAATGGTTGAGTAATATTCCATCAGTTCAGTTCAGTTCAGTCACTCAGTTGTGTCCAACTCTGTGTGACCCCATGGACTGCTGCACGCCAGGTCTCCCTGTCTATCACTAACTCCCAGAGTTTACTCAAACTCGTGTCCATTGAGTTGGTGATGCCATCCAACCATCTCATCCTGTTGTCCCCTTCTCCTCCTGCCTTCAATTTTTCCCAGCATCAGGATCTTTTCCAATGAGTCAGTTCTTCACATCAGGTGGCCAAAGTATAGGAGTTTCAGCTTCAACAACAGTCCTTCCAAAGAATATTCAGAACTGATTTCCTTTAGGATGGACTGGTTGGATCTCCTTGCAGCCCAAGTGACTCTCAAGAGTCTTCTCCAACACCACAGTTCAAAAGTATCAGTTCTTCAGCACTCAATTTTCTTTATGGTCCAACTCTAACATCCATACATGACTACTGGAAAAACCATAGATTTGACTAGATGGACCTTTGTTGGCAAAGTAATGTCTCTGCTTTTTAATATGCTGTCTAGGTTGGTCATAACTTTTCTTTCAAGGAGCAAGCGTCTTTTAATTTCATGGCTGCAGTCACAATCTGCAGTGATTTTGGAGTCCCCCAAAATAAAGTCAGCCACTGTTTCCACTGTTTCCCTGTCTATTTGCCATGAAGTGATGGGACCAGATGCCATGATCTTAGTTTTCTGAATGTTGAGTTTTAAGCCAACTTTTTCACTCTCCTCTTTCACTTTCATCAAGAGGATCTTTAGTTCTTCTTCACTTTCTGCCATAAGTGTGTTGTCATTTGCTTATCTGAGGTTATTGATATTTCTCTCAGCAATCATGATTTGTTGAGATATATTTCTTACCATAATAATAACTTAGTTAAAACTAAATGAAGAAATTAATCACACTGGTTATGAGATGCCACCAGAAGAAAAAATGAAAATATTTGTATCAGACCCAGACAAGAGTCAGTTACAAAGTTGTTATTGATGTCTGCAAAATAGAGTGGCCCAAGATTTTACTGATAAAACACTTGTTAAAATTGGTGTGTGTGTGATGGAATAAGCATATGGGCTTAGGCAATCATATTGGGAACATGAAGGTAACTTCCATGACTTGGTTGTTATAGAAAAGATATTCTAAGAAAAATAAAGTTTCAGAAGATAACATATGAATTTGATAACAAAGTTGAAAGATGAGATTTGTGATCATCTGCAAACAATGAAAGGTGAAATTGAAAACAAAGATCAAAATTCAACATTATGGTAAAGACCAAATCAAAGGCTTGACCTCATACTCTTTTTACAACTGTTGAATTGATTAAGGTGACATTTGGTCAATAATTTTAGTTGTACAAATGTCCCAAAGAACAAAAAATACTAAAAGTGTTAGTGTTTCTTGGAAGCTTGATTGCCTCAGGTTACATCAATTTACTCCAGATTACTCTAAGCTACAACTAAAGCATGTATTGGAGAGAACTGTGAGCATGACTATGGACACAAAAGGATAATACAAGAGAAAACCCAACAATGTTTTGAGAGAGTTGTATTGTCAAAGAGCCACCAGCCTAAATTAAAATAGCCTGTGGATGTTTGAGACTTAAAATGATTGGGCCCCTAATTTTCTGTTCACCCCCAAAGAGGGAATATCCTTTAATGCCATATTCCAGTGTGGCCAAGGATGGTGGTGGAGAATTATGGACTCTCAGAGGGTGGGGCCAAGAACCACAGAGCCTGGATAACTGCCCCAGGAGAACAGACACTGGAACTAGTAAGATTGTCTACAGATTAGCCAGAAGTGGCATGGGGGGCAGGGGGAGACCTAATGCCCATCAAAAGGATTTCAGAATTTCTGCAATTTAAGCTGAGTGTATCCCAATCTCCTCCTTTCTGAAGAAGAATACTTATTGAGATGACCCTGCACCAGTACTGTTGATTGCGTGCAGAGAAGACAGTTTATTTTTTATACCTCTGGATAATCAATGAAGAACTAACATAGTATAGAGTGGTGTCATGAGATTCAGGAGTTGTTGAGTCTGATAATATGATGAGATATTACTGTGGAGATTTCACTGAGAGGAAGGAGTGAATTCTGAGTACTTGAAGGAAGGAAATCATTTTTGTAACAAAGGTTGGATTGTGGCAGATTCCATTGTAGTTTCTATTTGTTCCTTTGCCACCTCCATGCAAAATAGAATTGCCACCTCCATGCAAAATAGAATATATTCTGTGTGCCATAGACATTCGGTTTGGCTATTGTACTGCCTCTAGAATGTGAGTTGAAGTAGTAAGTGCCACATCCAACCAGACCCTTGAAGACCCATCCAAGGATGTAGTGTTGCTTTTCTTTCTGCTATAAGAATGTGATGTGTTAAGTCAAATATACTTTAATTTTTTTTAATGTGATGTGTTTTCTGCTTGGACCTCAGAAGATACATAAAGCAAAGCTCTGACTGACCTCTGTTGATATAGACATTGGGAAGAATTAAATGTTTTGATTGCAAATCAGTGAAATTTCAGGAGTCTTTGATACTGTAGTATCAATATACCCTAATGAAAGCTAATATAAATGCCATACATTTCAGTTCTTCAGCTTTGTTTCCAGGAACAAAGTCTGTTAAAAAGGGGTCCTAGATATCTCATTTTGTCATACAGCTCAAATCTCAGACATCATGGCCTCTCTGTATTTTTTTAATCTCAAGGGGAAAAATGAGTGATGAGAAATCCTGAGTGATTTGCCATATGAAAAGGGCAGTTCTATGTGGCATGTCTGACCTGGAGAGGATTAGGAAGGTGTGTGCATGTTGTAACCTGGCAGAGTGTTGAGTCTGAATCACAAAAGAAGGCACACAGGGAGGAGAGCAGCCACCATGGTAGACTACTTACATCCTGTGGACACATTAAGTACAAGTGCATGTTAAGGATAATGAAAACCAAAATTTCACTCTTGGAGAACAGACTTTCACAAATCCCAACCTTGTGCTGGACATTGTCCCCATTAGGGCCCCAGCACCCACCATGACCATCACAACTCCCTTCAAAGTCTTATTACACCCAGACCCAAATACATGTCCACCTTCCACTTTACAATCTTACTCACCCTCTTCCATGCTTTGAGAAGCTTCAGACACTTGGGATAACCCCGCTGTGTCCCTGGTTAGTGTGTGGGTTCTGCAAAAAGCTCTGCCCCACTCCAGCTCTCCAAACACTCTCAGATACCTGCTACCAAGTCTCTCCCTCAGAAATTAAAGCAGATAAATTTTAACAAGTATACAATTAGATACCAGGCTATACAAGAGACTTACAACTAAACTTGTAATTTATATTAGCTAACACTTGATATCTTGTATCTCTCGTGTTCTCAGTATCAGAGATTTAAAGCAAGCACACCATGCAGAAGAATTCCAGAAAATTATATAGATGTTCTACCCTCAAAGAGAGGAAGTATAATTCTGCACACCTTATAAGAGCTGCCTAAAGTAACTTCTTTCCAAAGATTACAGTATCCAAGGGGATTAAAAGAGTAACTCAGTGTGGGGAAGCTTGACAAACACTACTTGGGCCAGGTGATCAAGGTCAACATCAACAATGATAAATCACACATGCCTTTGATATGTAATATGGTGGAGATGGCACATTCACTCTATGGTCTTCTTCCCCAAACTCAAAATCTCCACTGAATCATGAGGAAAACAGCAGTTAAATTTCAATATAGAGACATTCTGCAAAATACCTGATTAGTACCATTCAAAGCTGTCAAAGTCACAAAAAGTTGAGAAAACATCATAGCCAAGAGGAACCTAAAGCACATCTGACTAACTATTGTGTAGTGTCCTGCATGGGATCCTGGAACAAGGAAAGGACATTTAGGTAAAAAAAATAAGGAAATATCTTCAAGATGATGTCTTATATGCACCAGCTTCTCTGTAAAATGAATTTACCTCTTAATTGTTATTTACTGAGTGAGTCAGTATTTCATTTGTATGGATTTTATCCAGCAACTAGGGGAGAAAAACACAGAAAATCTAATATAAAGATAATCTTTTGTACAATAAAAAAAAACACCTGAGGTAACATCAATAAACATTAGTCATTAGTCATGTATCAGAACTGATGCATTAGCTATGACAAAGGTTCCAAACTAATTCAATATGTTAGTCATGGGGAAAGTGGGTATGCTGTATTCAGGAACTCTCAGTACTATCTTTGCAACTTTTCTTTTTTAAAACAAACTAATAGTCACTTTCCCTCTTTTCCCATTCAGTGAGTCAGACTGGACACAATACAGCAAGGAGAGGAGACAGCTCTTTTCACTTCACCCCATTGTAAGGAGGCAAAGGCAGGAAGAAGGCTCTATCCTGCACCAAACTGAGTGGCTAAGCATGAGGGAGACCCCTCCTAGCCCAGGGCAAAACCCACTTGTTTCCCACACATACACATTGACCATCAAAGGCTTTTAGAATCCTAATACTACATAGTTTTACCTGAAAATAATGTTTTTATAAAAGGACACCAGTTGCTAATTGTCCCTGTTGTGGCTTGACTTACATAGTCGGTTGTCAGCACTGCACCCCCTTCCCTCTGAGAGATAATGATTCTGGAACTGACAGCAAGAACAGCAAGTCAGATCCAGACCTGGCCTTGCTGGTTGACAGCTGGACTTCCTTAGCCCACGCTATAGAATGGCTTCCTGATACCAATAAAAAATACACATTTACCCAGTCAGGGATGACTGCAAAGACTAGCTCTTGTCTATAACAATTTAGAACATTGTGAATTCAATTTCAGACACATTGCCTTTGGCTAGGATGAGTCACACATACCGTCTCCTCAGCCTCTCATCTCTGCTTCTGCTTAGAGAAAATATCTAGACACAGTAGGTCAGAATGCAAACCAGAGTCATTGAGAAACACAGCATACATATTTTAGGTGGCCTTTATAGCTCCATTCAGTCCTCCTGAATTTTTATTTACATGGACCTTAAACCAACCTTTATGAAAGTATAGTTGTTTCACCACTGAACATCATTTTTCATAGACTGTCAAGGAGAATAATGTTATCCTTTGTCTCTGCAGCAGCTCCAAAGAAACTTTGACACCTGCAGTTTCATGTGAAAATGGAAAGTTAAGGGATGACAGCAGAAATTAGTCCGAAGACACATTGTCACACGCCCTATAAGGACTAGTTTTTTGTTTTTTTTTAAGTACCACTGGTCCACTGGTAAGTACAAACTCAAAAAGGAAGGAGTAAGCTCTAAATTCATAGCAGCACAATTAAAAGTAGCCAAGACATGGAAATAACCTAAATGCCCATCAACAGATGAATGGCTAAAGAACTTGTGATACATGTGTGTGTGTGTGTTACTCAGTCATTAAAAAAAAAAGATGAAATATTGCTATTCTCAGCAACATGGATGGACCTAGAGATTATCATACTAACCAAAGTCAGAAAGAGAACAAATGGTATGTAGTATCACTTATATGTGATATCTAAAATATGACACAAATAAACTTATTTACAAAACACAAACACTCACAGACATCGAGAATAGACTTGTGGTTCCTAAGGTTGTGGGGAGGAATGGATTGGAAATCTGGAGTTAGCAGATGCAAATTATTATATAGAAAATGGATAAAAACAAATACTCCAACAATATTTTTAAAAGGAGGGCTCAGACAGAGAAAGGAGACAAATGAACAGGCATTGTCTCTCTCCTCTTTGCCCTCAAAGAGACAGGCCTCATGTACCTACACCAAACTCTTCTCCCTCCATGCATCCCCCCAAAACCTTCAACAAACCTTATCCACGTTTATCTCAGAAATGCAGTTGGTTCCCTGACAGTTCTGGTACCAACCTTTGTTCATAACCTGCTTAATCCAGTTGAAATGTTCTAACATATTGAATAACTCATATTTACTGTCTCCATCTACAGTCTCTGCCCTGTACACAGAGAAACCATCTGGTACCTAGCCAAATTCATTGAAAAATGTATTGGACATGGGTACCTTTCCTATTTGGGGGATCAAAGCTGCTCTTCTTCAGTTACACTCCTCAAATTTATCACTCGTCCACTTATTAAACACCAATCACCTTTCAGAACATGTCATTATCACATATTATCTGGATTTGCTTGCTCTGTCATTTGCTTGTTCCTTGTGTGAGGTGCTCCCATGTTTCACCCACAGAACAGGGTGGAAGGTAGACATACTGAGGATCAAAACAGGGGAGCCCTGCTTCATCTATATCTACAGTGACAGGATATCAGCAAGAACCACACAAAATGAAAAGGCAGTGCTATTATCCTTCTGACTGTTCTGTAACAACAGCAATCATTTTTCTACTTCTCCTCCAATTCTACTCTCCACAACTTCTGTTATGTCTATATGCAGAGTTAATAGGAAGGTACAGTGCCACGAAAGCCCTTCAGCACATGAAGAGTCACGATGTTTCAGAAGATCACGTCTCAGTTCAGAGCTGCCAAATACTCACAGAAGGGCATGACTCCTGTTCCTAAGATATGCCCAGATCAAACACTTTGGTATATATTCAATGAATTTGTAAATGATATGCTGAGTGTGACATTTAGAAAGGGGCATGAGAGGATGAAAATGAGAAATGAAGCCAATAGTGAGCAGAACTTAGATTTCTTACCCTGTTTTTTTAAATCACTGTTTTTCTCTTTAATCAATTTCCCTCCTTTCCCAACAGATCTTAAGGTGCCACTTCCTAAATTTCAATAACTTCCATTCATTCTAATTATATTCACAAAACACCAAGGCTTAAAATATTTATTCTATTCCCAAATTAAAGCCCACAAAGCTCATACAGTACTATGCTATCCCAGAGTTACGCTTTCTTTCTGGCAGAAGATTTCTTGTGGAAAGTAACATTTAACATCCTCTCTTTGGTGACACCTAAAACATTTTGTACTAACACCCATCATATCAGAGACAGAGAGCAGGTAGGTCTTGGCAAGCAACTGGGATTTCATTTACAAACAACTATGACTTTCAGTGTATGTGCAGAGAATGGGGAAGAGAAAAGCCCTCAGTATATAAAGTTTATAGGAAAGACTTTCACCAAGACTCTCAGGCCAAAGAGCCAATTTGTTGGCTTTCCCTCACATATTAGTATATAGTTTCATTTTCACAGAGATGGGCTTACAACCTCAGGAACCCCAATCTCAAAGGTTATTTTTTTTATTATTTTTAAACAGAAATACATAGTTATGTACTAAACACACATATATTAAGTATACAGCCTCATGAAGTTTTAGCCAAGTGTACAAGCATAGTACATAGGACCCTGATACTGGGAAAGATTGAAGGCGGGAGGAAAAGGGGACAACAGAGGATGAGATGGTTGGATGGCATCACTAACTCGATGGACATGAGTCTGAGTAAGCTCCAGGAGTTGGTGATGGACAGGGAAGCCCGGCATGCTGCCATTCATGGGGTTGCAAAGAGTCGGACATGACTGAGTGACTGAGCTGAATTGACAAGCATAGTATAACCATCACCTAGATCAATATATAAAGCATTTCCAATTAACCCAGAAGGTCCCTCTGTGTCTAGCTATTATCCTTCTCAAGACAAGAATTATTCTGACCTCTGACACTATAGGTTTGCTTTGAATATTTTTTTTAGGTTTCCTTAAATGGAATCATGCAATATGTGGTCCTTTTCATTCAACATTTTGTAGATGATAATAGTTCTATTATTACAGGTCTCTATGGCTTTACTTCAATTTTTTTATTACTGCATATTATTCAATGTTACCACTAATAGATGGGCTTCCCAGGTGGCACTAGATGTAAAGAACCTGCCTGCTGGTGCAGGAGACACAAGAGATGCGGGTTGAATCCCTGAGTCAGGAAGATCCCCTGGAGGAAGGCATGGCAACCCACTCCAGTATTCTTGCCTGGATAATCTCATGGCGGAGGAGCCTGGTGGGCTGTGGTCCACTGGGTCGCAAAGAGTCAGACACAAGTGAAGTGACTTAGCATGCAAACACTCACACACACTATACCTATAATAATCTCGGGTGGCCCAGTGATTAAGAATCTGCCTTCCAATACATGGGAGGGAATACAAGCTTGATCTCTGTATGGGGAACTAAGATCCCATATGCTGCAAGGCAACTAAGCTTATACATAACTCGAGAGCCCACCCACCATGACTAGAGAGTCTGCATGCCACATATACTGAACTGTGCACTCTAGAGCCCATGTGCTGCAACTATTGAGCCTGCATGTTCTAGAGTCTGAGTTCTGCGGTAAAAAAAAGCCCATGCATTGCAACTGGAGAGGCCCTCTGAGCTCCACACCTCGAGAGTGCCCATGTGCCTCAACACAGAGCCCATGCCTCACAACAGAGACCCAGCACAGCCAAAGAAAGCCCAGCATGACACCCATCATAATAAAACTTTAAGATCTGAGAATAGAAGGTGATCCCCCAGCCTAATAAAGCATATATGTAGAAAATTTACATTTAAAATCTAAATCTAAATAAAACATCATAATAGTGAGAAACTGAATGGTTTCCTTTTATGATCAGAAGCAAGGCAAGAATGTCCTCTCTTATCACTCCTAGTCAACATTGTTCTGGGCATTCTAGTAAGTTTAAGAAGAAAAAACAAGTAAAAGTAAGCCATAAACAAATTAAAAATAAAATCAGAAAAGAAGAAATAGAGAAGCTTTTATTTACAGATTATAAGATTATGTAGAAATTAACAAATAATTTACAAGAATGCTTCCAGAAGTAATAGAGAAGCATAAAAAGGTTACAGGTTATAATTTCTTTACTATATATAAAAATTCACTGTTGGAATTAAAATTGAAACTAATGTTATCTACAATAGCACCAAAAAATGTAGTACTGAGGTATAAACAGGATTAGGATGTTAATGAATACAGTCATGAAATAAATCAACCAAGAGGTATCCACTAGCCATGATCTGAAAGGTTTAATATTTCTAAAATGTTAAATTATTCCCAAATTGATCTATAGACTCAATGAAATGCAAATCAAAATCTCAGGAAACCAATCTGTGAGTATCAACCAAATGATTCTTAATGCCTGTGAAAACACACAGAACCACTACGAAGAGCCAAAACAAAAGTGAAGAGGAAAAACAAAGTTGGTGAACTCAAACTACCAGATTAAACACATAATACAGAGCTATAGAAATCAAGACAGTGTAGTACTGGCAAACAAGGAAAAAATATCCATAGATCAACACCTTATTACCAAATTCAGACTTAAATTGAAGAAAGTAGGGAAAACCACTAGATCATTCAGGAATGACCTAAACCAAATCCCTTACAATTATACAGTGGAAGTGACAAGTAAATTCATGGGATTAGATCTGATAGACAGAGTGCCTGAAGAAGTATGGATGGAGGTTCATGACATTGTACAAGAGGCAGTGATCAAGACCACCCCCAAGAAAGAGAAATGCAAAATGGCAAATTGGTTGTCTGAGGAGGCCTGACTAATAGCTGGGAAAAGAAGAGAAGCAAAAAGCAAGGGAGAAAAGGAAAGATATACTTATTTGAATGCAGAGTTCCAAAGAATAGCAAGGAGAGATCAGAACGCCTTCTTCAGTGATCAATGCAAAGAAATAGAAGAAAACAATAGAATGAGAAATACTGGAGATGTCTTCAAGAAAATTAGAGATACAAAGGGAACATTTCATTCAAAGATGGGCACAATAAAGGACAGAAATAATACGGACCTAACAGAAGTAGAAAATATTAAGAAGAGGTGGCAAGAATACACAGAAGAACTCTACAAAAAAGATCTTCTTGACCCAGACAATCACGATGGTGTGATCACTCACCTAGAGGCAGATATCTTGTAATGTGAAGTCAAATGGGCCTTAGGAAGCATGACAAGGAACAAAGCTGGTGGAGGTGATGGATTTCCAGTTGAGTTATTTCAAATCCTAAAAGATGATGCTGTGAAAGTGCTGCACTCCATATGTCAGCAAATTTAGAAGACTCAGCAGTGGTCACAGGACTGAAAATGGTCAGATTTCATTCTAATCCCAAAGAAAGGCAATGCCAAGGAATGCTCAAACTACCACACAATTGCACTCAGCTCACAAGCTAGCAAAGTAATGCTCAAAATTCTCCAAGCCAGGCTTCAATAGTACATGAACCATGAACTTCCAAATGTTCAAGCTGGAGTTAGAAAAGGCAGAGGAACCAGAGATCAAATTGCCAACATCCCTTATCTTCGACAAAGGAGGCAAGGATATACAATGGAAAAAAAGACAACCTCTTTAACAAGTGGTGCTGGGGAAACTGGTCAACCACTTGTAAAAGAATGAAACTAGAACACTTTCTAATACCATACACAAAAATAAACTCAAAATGCGTTAAAGATCTAAATGTAAGACGAGAAACTATAAAACTACTAGAGGAGAACATAGGCAAAACACTCTCCGACATGAATCACAGCAGGATCCTCTATGACCCACCTCCCAGAGTATTGGGAATAAAAGCAAAAATAAGCAAATGGGACCTAATGAAGCTTAAAAGCTTTTGCACAACAAAGGAAACTATAAGTAAGGTGAAAAGACAGCCCTCAGATTGGGAGAAAATAATAGCAAACGAAGCAACAGACAAAGGATTAATCTCAAAAATATACAAGCAACTCCTGCAGCTCAATTCCAGAAAAATAAATGACCCAATCAAAAAATGGGCCAAAGAACTAAACAGACATTTCTCCAAAGAAGACATACAGATGGCTAAGAAACACATGAAAAGATGCTCAACATCACTCATCATCAGAGAAATGCAAATCAAAACCACAATGAGGAAGCATTACACGCCAGTCAGGATGGCTGCTATCCAAAAGTCTACAAGCAATAAATGCTGGAGAGGATGTGGAGAAAAGGGAACCCTCTTATACTGTTGGTGGGAATGCAAACTAGTACAGCCGCTATGGAGAACAGTGTGGAGATTCCTTAAAAAACTGGAAATAGAACTGCCACATGACCCAGCAATCCCACTCCTGGGCATACACACCAAGGAAACCAGATCTGAAAGAGACACGTGCACCCCAATGTTCATTGCAGCACTGTTTATAATAACCAGGATATGGAAGCAACCTAGATGCCCATCAGCGAACGAATGGATAAGGAAGCTGTGGTACATATACATCATGGAATATTACTCAGCCATTAAAAAGAGTTCATTTGAATCAGTTCTAATGAGATGGATGAAACTGGAGCCCATTATACAGAGTGAAGTAAGCCAGAAAGATAAAGAACATTACAGCATACTAACACATATATATGGAATTTAGAAAGATGGTAATGATAACACTATATGCAAAACAGAAAAAGAGACACAGATGTACAGAACAGACTTTTGGACTCTGTGGGAGAAGGCAAGGGTGGGATGTTTCGAGAGAACAGCATTGAAACATGTATATTATCTGTAGTGAAACAGATCACCAGCCCAGGTTGGATGCATGAGACAAGTGCTCAGGCCTGGTGCACTGGGAAGACTCAGAGGGATCGGGTAGAGAGGGAGGTGGGAGGGGGGATCGAGTAGAGAGGGAGGTGGGAGGGGGGATCGGGTAGAGAGGGAGGTGGGAGGGGGGATCGGGATGGGGAATACATGTAAATCCATGGCTGATTCATGTCAATGTATGACAAACCCACTACAATATTGTAAAGTAATTAGCCTCCGACTAATAAAAATAAATGAAAAAAAAAATTGCCAACATCCGTTGGATCATCAAAAGAGCAAGAGAGTTCCAGAAAAAAAAACAAAAAAAAAACTACATCTGATTTATTGACTATGCCAAAGCATTTGACTGTGTGGATCACAGAAAACTGTGGACAATTCTTAAAGAGATGGGAATACCAGGCCATCTGACCTGCCTCTTGAGAAATCTGTATGCAGGTCAGGAAGCAACAGTTAGAACTGGACATGGAACAACAGACTGATTCTAAATCGGGAAAGGAGTATGGCAAGGCTGTATATTATCACCATGTTTATTTAATTTATATGCAGAGTACATCATGAGAAACGCTGGGCTGGATGAAGCACAAGCTGGAATCAAGACTGCTGGGAGTAATATCAATAACCTCAGATATGCAGATGACACCACCCTTACGGCAGAAAGCAAAGAAGAACTAAAGAGCCTCTTGATGAATGTGAAAGAGAAGAGTGAAAAAGTTGGCTTAAGACTCAACATTCAGAAAACTAAGATCATGGCATCTGGTCCCGTCACTTCATGGCAAATAGATGGGGAAACAGTGGAAACACTGAGATACTTTTTTTTGGTGGGGAGGGTTTCAAAATGACTGCAGACAGTGACTGCAGCCATGAAATTAAAAGATGCTTGTTCCTTGGAAGAAGAGTTATAACCAACCTAGACAGCATATTAAAAAGCAGAGACATTACTTTGCCAACAATGGTCCATCTAATTAAAGCTATAGTTTTTCCAGTAGTCATGTATGGATGAGAGACTAAAGAAACCTGAGCACTGAAAAATTAATTCTTTTGAACTGTTGTGTTGGAGAAGACTCTTGACAGTCCCTTGGACTGAAAGGAGATCCAACCAGTCCATCCTAAAGGAAATCAGTCCTGAATATTCATTGGAAGGACTGATGCTAAAGCTGAATCTTCAATACTTTGGGAAGAACTGCCTCATTGGAAAAGACCCTGATGCTGGGAAATATTGAGGGCGGGAGGAGAAGGGGGTGACAGAGGATGCGATGGTTGATGGCATCATCAACTCAATGGACTTGAGTTTGAGTAAACTCCAGGAGTTGGTGATGGACAGGGAGGTCTGGCGTGCTGCTGTCCATGGTCACAAAGAGTCAGACATGACTGAGCAACTAAACTGAACTGAGATCAACTGAACAAAATATAGATCCCAGGAATAGACCCACACAAGTACAGTCAACACAGAGAAGCTCCAATCAGCAAAAGAGAAGCTTTCAATAAATGGTGTTGGACTAATTGGGCATCCATGTTCTAAAAGACAGACATATGCCTTACACTTTACAAAAATTAATTTAAAATGGATCATATATCTATTGCAAATCTAAAAATTCTAAAATAATATATAGGAGAAAATCTATGTGACAATTTGGTGATGGGTTTTTAAACACAACAGCAAAATCATGCCTCATGAAATAAATTGATTATAAATTATAATAGATTATTTTATTATAATCAATAATTATAATAAATTATAATTAATATATTATAATTTACAATAATTATTATAGTTAATAACTGCTTTGCTCTATGTGCTAAACAGCAGGTCCTTGTTGGTTCTCAATTTTAAATACAGCAGTGACCTTTCCACAGTCCTGCACTCTCCCTTCTTCCTGGCAACCATAAGTTCATTTTTTAAATCTGAGTCTGTTTCTATTTCGTAAGTAAGTTCATTTGGATTATTTCTTTTTAGATTCCACATATAAGGAATTTCATACTATATTTCTCATTCTTTATCTGACTAACTTCACTCTGTATAATATTCCTTAAGTCCATCCATGTTGCTACAAATGGTATGTTTCATTCTTTTTAGTGGCTGAGTAATATTCCATTGTAGATATGTACCACATCTTCTCTATCCATTCCTCTCTGCTCAGTGTTATGTGCCAGCCTGGGAGAGAACAGATCCATGTATATATATGGCTGAGCCCCTTCACTGTTCACTTGAAACTCCCACAACATTGTTAATTGTTTATGCGAACGTGAGTGCTACCTCACTTCAGTTGTGTCTGACCCTTTACAACCCTACGGATTGTAGCTTGCCAGGCTTCTCCATCCATAGGATTCTCCAGGCAAGAATACTAGAGTAGGTTGCCAAGACCCCCAGGGGATCTTCCCGACCCAGGGATCAAACTCACATCTTATTTTGTTTCCTGCATTGGCAGATAGGTTCCTTACATCTAGTACCACCTGCTAAGCCCTTAATTAGTTATACCCTGATATAAAATATAAAGCTTAAAGTTTTGGGGAAAAAACTGCTTTGTGAAATACACTGTTAAAAGAATAAGTCACGTTACATACTGGTAGAAAATATGCAAAACCTACATCAGATAAAGTACTTATATTTCAAATATGCAAAGATTACTTAAAATTCAATAAGAGGTAATCAACCCAATTTTTAAAAAGGCAAAGATTAAAAGGCTATCTCATCAAAGAAAATATGCAGGTGGAAAATTAGCATTTGAAAAAATATTCAACATCATTTTTCATTAGGACAATGAAAACTAAAACATCAATGGCATCCTATTACATCTATTAGAATGGCCAAATTCCAAACAACTGGCAGAATCACTGTTGAAGATGCAGAGCAAGAGAAACTGTTGGCAAGGAAGCAAAATAACACAGGCACTTTGGAAAATAATTTGGCATTTCACAAATCTAGCCAAAGTATTACCATACAATTCAGCATTATTACACAATACAAAGCTAGCCATAATATTAGCGTACAATCCAGCATTACCATACAGTTGCCATAGCTACATATTTGTTCAATGGATTTCGATATAAAACTCATATTCACACAAATCCTGAACACACTGTTTGCATAACTTTTTCTCATAATTAGTACAGACTGGAAGCAATAAAGATGCCCTCAGGTGACTTGATAAATGAACTGTGGTATTTTCATATAGTGGAATTACTGTTGTTTAGTCACCATGTCCAACTCTTTTGTGACCCCATGGACTGTAGCCTGCCAGGATCCTCTGTCCATGAGATCTTGCAGACAAGAATACTGGAATGGGTTGCCATTTCTTTCTCCAGGGGATTTTCCTGACCCAGAGATCAAACCTACATCTCCTGCATTGACAGGTGGATTCTTTACCACTGAGCCACCCGGGAAACCCCTGTGTAGTGGAATACTATATGGAAAAAAAAAAATCAGCCATCAAGCTCCCCGCCCAAAAGAAAGAAAGAAAAAAAAAAGGAGGAAACTTAGACATTGCCAAGTGAAAGAAGCTAGTCTGAAAAGGCTACACACTGTATAATTTCATTTATATAACAAATACATTTGTGATGACAGGGGTTCAAGATGCTCAAGGACTGAGTAGGTGAAGCAGAGGGTAGTTTTAGGGCAGAGAAACTATTCTGCATAACATTGTAATAGTGGATACATACATTTTGCATTTATCAAAACCCACATAATGTACAATACAGCCTTCCCAACACTTATCACTCATAGTCAAATGTGGTAAGTGCAGAGAACACCCATCCCCATGTTCACGTTTTATTTGAAGAATATTACTCCCCAGACAGTTCACATTCATATGCCCACACTCCATACCCCAAACCCCTCCACTGAGCTGCCACTGCCTTTATCTCTCAAAGAAGAAATTGCACAGATTTTCCTTAAAGAGTCTCCATGTAAACATCCAGATCTCTACAGGCTGATAGAGCCACCGTGGATAAGAGGGTTAAACTGAGTAGGGGGTCAACAGGAAGTAATGTTCAATCTCCTCCTCATCCCTCAAGCCTCTAATTATGTTTTTGTGAAACATCAGTCATCCTTTTATTCTACATCTTAATTCCTGATGGTCAGGGTATTTTTAACTTATTTTACTCCTAAATATAAGGTACTTATAGCTAATTGCAAAAACCCCAGCACACCTATTATGTGAATTGGACAACACATGCAAGAACGGTGCAATTCTGGTGAAGTTTACATCTGCAGAGATAAATGAGAAATGGTTTATTAATAATTGTGATGCCACTGGAACAGAGGGAGGAGAAGGAGGGAGAGCAGAGAGACAATGACACATGCACATCCTCCGCCACCCACTTCTGCCCAGACCACCTCCAGCAGGAGCCTATCACCCGCGCAGGAGCAGACGATACCCTGCAATGCAGTGGAGCAGTGGCACAAGCTCTCAGCAGACTCCTCCCTGCACCGAGACACACAGGTCCCTTCCCCTCCCCCACAGCTGTTGCAAACACAAGTGACTCCTCAAGAGCTTTGTTTTCAGAAACACAGATTTTTACTGATGGGCCTGAAATCAGCTTTTACTCGAGTCCCAACTTCAAACACCCAAGCTTCACTACGCTAAAGTTAGTGAGGCTATTAAAAAACAACACAATCCCTTCCAGTAGACTAATTACTTTTGTCATCAAAAGGCCAGGAGAACAAAAAAACCAAAAAAACAAACAAAAAAAAACTTGCACAGATATGGCTCTGGACTGACTCAAACAACACCTACTTTGGCCTCCCCTAGGATAACCATGTAGAATTTCTACAGCATCCTTTACCAGTCCTGAGCTAGGCATGCTTCTGGGCATTAGAGAATTAAAGTGAGGGAAAGGCTTTCATTGAGCTCAATTTACATTTCTGATATTAGAGTCTTCTAAGACTATGGGTTTTTTCTCTTCCTCTCTCTATTTTCTCTTTCTTTCTTTTCTTTCTTTCCTTTTTTTTTTTTTTTTTTTTTGAGTTGTTCGTGGTGTTGCCCTTGGCTTTATGAAGTTCTTAACTCACCTCTTGTCGAATTCCATCTGCCTTTTAATTCCACATCTTAAACCACAGATGATCAGGACTTGTCCATCCATCCACACCTGAATCGAAGACCCCCAATATTCCATCCCAAATGTCCACATTCACAGTTGCACTTAGATGGGGAGCAGATGGGCAGACAGGCAATTTATTTGTAGCCACTAAAGGAGGTCTTCAGAAGAATAGAATAGAAAATGGCTGATGAACGGCTGTCAGCCCAAAGGAAGGAATGGCAGGGTAGAAAAATAGAGAATTAGCCCTCTGTATCTCCCTACGATTTCCACCCTTGCTTCTGTGACCCTAAAGGAGACACGAGCACAATGAAGAACTTGCCAGGCATCAAAGAAGAGAGTGCAAGGCCGGAAGCCCCCTCCTCGCAACGGGAGGGCTCACCGCTTGCCCCTCCCTCCCAAACCCGCCCCCTCCCAGCTGTCTGTCCACACATTTGTTCTCAGAAACAAAGCTCTTGCAGACACAGACCCACACACCAGTTTTCCCAAGAATAGCCCCAACTTCAAACATTTCTCACAATCTTGTCAAATAGCAGGAAATCTCACGTGTGAAGTACATCCTTGCTTGTTAGCGGCCATACAATGTTGGGTTTGGGAGATGTGGGATGATGAAAGCGACAGTCAGTATTTCATTACATGAAGCTTTTCCAATTTATTCATTCAGTCTTCACTGAGACTCCCTTTTCCTTCACTCTCTTAGTTCACATTGTCCAGCCCTAGTGTTAATTGATTCACTGAAGCCAGGGACGCTCCAGGTTTTTGTAACCTTTCATCCCACATAGGAACTCAGAGATCCCTTTAGACCTTACTGTAGCTGATCAGCAAATTAAAGGCAGCTTAAGTGGAGGCAATTTAAATAGGAACCGTTACAGAATATATAATAGATGATTAGGGTGGTTGAGCATGAGGAGAAGAATAGGCAGTGAGAATTAGAATGGAGAAACAGCACGGCCAGCATCTCCGAGCCCCAAACACCCCTCCCCCAGCAGTTTGTGTCTCTTATGAAAGGATAAAAGAGCCCAGGCACAAAGAGGACCCCTTGGAACACAAAGTCCAGCGTGGAGACCCCTGATTCACAAAGAGGACGTCCCCTTGTCTCCTTTCCGCAGGCTCTACCTCATGCCTGCCAGCAGCTGGCTCTCACAACTTCTTTACAATACAGCTTCCACACTGCATTGTCTGAAGTCCCTTAATTTCAAACATTCTGCAATATCTTTATTCACATAAGGTGTCCTCCCAATCCTACAGAATCGTTTTACCTAAAATTGTGAACTAAAGCTATTAGGAAAACAGTGGACACTTCTGAAAAGGAAGCAACTTTTCTAAAGGCACAGTTATCCTGTTCTGATACTGTTTCAACTCTCTGAGCCATTAATTACAGTTTGTTCAATTAAAACCTCCTTTCCATTTCCAGTTTTACTCGATTTCTAGCATGTTTACCCAAAAATCCACCTTGAAACTCAGCAGCTACAAGTATCTTAATTTATCAACCAGTGAAACCAAGGACCAGAATCATGCTGCCCTGTAGGGATATATCACACACAAACTCAGAGGGATGGAGAGAGACAGGTAGATGAGGGACGGAGTACAAAAAATACAGCTCTTTGTCCCTCTTTGTCCCACCCCCACTTTTCAGGGTGCTGATAAGAGACAAAGGAGGCAAGGTGCTCTTGGAAGGCTCTCCTGAGGACAGAAGGCCCCCTTCTGTCCCTCTTCTCTTCCCTAGACTCAACTCTCTTACACTGGTGGCTTTGTCTTCAGAAATAGTACAAAATGATTTATTACACTGGACTTCCCTCAAATAGCCCCAATTGCAAACATCCTTTCCCTGAACTCTCATCAAAGAGACTGAAGCACGGATTTAGGAGGGCAAGGCAATGCTACCTGTTTTCTTCCTTCAGCCTTTGTGATGCCTTCCTACTCTGTCAAGCTCTTAACCCACTCCTTGTCAAACTCCTACAGGCTTTTCATGCTGTGTCAAACAGGTACACATGCCCACCCACACACACGACTCCCCCTCCCTGCCTCCTCCCCCCTCCCGGAATATGATGGCTTCATCTTTCCCTCTACAGATACATCAGCGATCTTGGTTGATTGTTTCAAATCATGAGGACCTGCAATTACACATAGGAAGATTACTGAGATGTCAGAGTAAGTAATTATTTAGGAGTAAAGCTTAGGCTGATCTCTTCAGTAAGACACAGATAAGTGGCTCATCAAATACAGGCAGTTCAGAGAAAAGGAAAAGCAGGCAGGTGGAGGAGGGCAAGATTCATCAACTTTCTTTGCTGATGCAACCCCAGGCTCTGGTGAAAACAACATGCAGGAGACAAGTACTGAGGGAGGCACGTGGAAATACCATGAATCCTACTTCTTTGCACAGAGGCAACAAGTGGGCAGCTTTCAGGGTCCAACAAGTTCACTGTAGATTCAGCCCTATGCAGTTGCCTATGGATAGACAAACCATGAAGTATATCAGGGCCATTAATCTGATGTCATACTTATATTTGATTCCTAGGCAATAATCATATATCTCCAAAAAGCTCAATATTCAAATATTCAGCTTCCAGTTTCTGTTCACAGTCCCTAGAAAAATCTGTGTAAGCAGTCCATGAAATTCCAATTTTTTGACCTCCCATGTTTTACTGTCTTTTCACTTCTACCCAGCCTTACCTCTCCTACCTCACTCACATCCTTCAGCCCAATACATCTCTATACCACCTCATCTCTCCTGCTTTTTCGATTCCTATCCACCCCAACAACCAGAGGCAAGTCTGAAGAAAAATATTAAACTATGGTTTTGTTTTTAGTTTACATAACTAAAAAAATGCAAAGTATACATGACATGACATTTACCTCATAGAAGTTTTAAGTGTACAGCTCTTTGGCATTAAGTACATTTACATTGTTTTACAACCATTCCCATCATTAATTTCCTCAACTCTTTGCAACTTGTAAAACTGAAATTCTGTCCCCACTAACAATAACTGCTCATTGTCCCCTCCTCTTAGCCACTGGCAACCACCATTCACCTTTGTGTTTCTATAATTTTGAACACTTATGTACTTCATATAAGTGGAATCAGTATTTGTCATTTTCCAGCTAGTTTATTCACTTAGCCTAAAGTCCTCAACATCCATCTATGTTGTACCATACATCAGAATCCTCTGCTTTAAAAAAGCTTCATAATATTCCATTGTATGGATGGATCACATTTTGTTTACCATTCATCCATCAATGCACACTTTGCTACTTCCATATTTTAGCTATTGTGAATAATCCTGCTATCAATATGAGTGTATAAATATTTATTCAAGATTCTGCTTTATAATTGTTTTGGTTATATGTCCAGATGATTGCTGGGTCATATGGTAATTTTATTTTTAACATGTTGGGGAATTAACTTTTTCCCACAGTGACTGCACCATTCTTTTTATATTCCTACCAATGGTACATAAATGTTGTATTTCTCCACATTCTCATCATCATGTATTTTCTGTTCTTTTTTGATAATAACCTTTCTAATGGACCTGAAGTGTTATCTCATTGCAGTCTTCATTTGCATTTCCCCAATATTTAAAGTTATATTTAACTGTGTCTTTTACTTCACTTACAAAATTTAATCACAGACCTCTCTGAGTCCAGGATACAATAAATGATTCAGGACATGTCCTCCCACTGTGAAAACTAGGAAACTGATCAAAACATATGAAACAATGCTTCTCAGACATTGAAAAACAGGCAGCA
Source organism: Dama dama (assembly GCF_033118175.1). Taxonomy (NCBI): domain Eukaryota; kingdom Metazoa; phylum Chordata; class Mammalia; order Artiodactyla; family Cervidae; genus Dama; species Dama dama. The sequence continues at coordinate 10,615,175 of NC_083693.1, read as the reverse complement.
TAGAATTTCATACAAGAAGCCATATTAGGTAGACTCCTCCCTCTTCTAGGCTGTTTGTTTAGAGACATATCCATAACAGTAGCTCCAGGAAGAGAATCTCATGTGGCACTATCAGTGGAGGAAAAGGAGATGAAAGTTCAGGAAGGCAGAGACATCTGGAAAGTGTGGGGAAGAGAACCAGAGAGGGGTGAGCTATGCAAAGACATTGACCCACAAGTCGCTGTTGCTGAATGCTAACATGCATTTGCATGGGGTGAGACTCCATAAGAAGGTACAAATAAACGGTTGATCCTGATCAATTCTTCGAGTTTGGAGCGGGCTGAGAGACATTCAAGTTAGGACCAGGCAGAGTAAAGAGTCTTTCTTGAGCACCTAGGATGTTAAGTAAAAATACCAGAAGAGACATAACTTAATTACAGTAATAAACTACCAATAGAGTGAAAGATGCTATGAGCCATGTGGTGCAGGGCCACTCAAGATGGACAGGTCATAGTGGAGAGTTCTTTCATAATTCACTGGAGGAGGGAATGGCAAACTACTCCAATATATTTGCCGTGAGTTGAAGCTCCACTACTTTTGCCATCTGATGCAAAGAGGTGACTCATTGGAAAAGGCCCTGAAGCTGGAAAGATTAAAGGCAGGAGTAAAAGAGGGTGACAGAGGATGAGATGGTTGGATGGCATCATCAGTTCAGCGGACATGAACTTGGGTAAACTCTGGGAGGTGTGAAGGATAGGGAAGCCTGGTTTGCTACAGTCCATGGGGTCGCGAAGAGTCAGACACACCTTCATAACTGAACAACAACAACAACAGAGTGAAAGGTACCGTAAGTCTGAGACAGCAAAGCTTTAAAAAGCCTCGAAAGAATCATACTGTTTCATAGATGTTTTAATTGTTTAAAACAATTGTCCAAAGAGCTTCAATCCTCTTTACAAGAAGACAAAAAAAAAAAAAAAAAATCTGTGATCAACAATGTAAAATCACAATGTACAGTAGTCAGAAGGAAACTCCAGATACTTAAAGAAGCAGAAATATGAGAACAATAACCAGGAGAAAATTCAGTTAAAATGAACAGTCTCAGAAATGACAAGGGTGATGGAATTAGCAAATAAGTTAAAACACATTGTGTTAAATTAAAACACATATAGGCAAAGATTTAAAGGAAATTTGAACATAATAAGAACCACATAAAATACATAAAAAGAAAAAATGGAACTTGTAGAGCTGGAAAATACAGTGCTGTTTTTTTTGTTGTTTAGTTGCTCAGTTATGTCCAACTCCTTGAGACCCCATGGACTGTAGCTTACCAGACTCTTCTGTCTATGGGATTCTCCAGGCAAGAATATTGGAATAGGTCGCCATTTCCTTCCTCAGGGTATCTTCCTGAGCCAGGGATTAAATGTGAGTCTCTTGCTTGGCAGGTGGATTCTTCGTTACTGAGCCACAAGGGAAGTCCTACAATAAATAAGGTAAAAAATTTCACTGGGCAGTCTGTAGATTAATTGTTTCAGAGAAATAACGAGACATTGAGGATACTACAATAAAAACTATTCAAACACAGGAATAGAGATGCAAAGAAAAGTGAAAAGAATGGAGATTTCATGAGATGATGGATGAAAAGTTAACATACAGAGTGGGGGAAACATTGGTAAAACATCTATTCAATAAAGTATTAATATCCAAAATATATGGCATACTCAAACAACTTAATAATAAAAAATAATCTAACTAAAATGGGCAAGGATCTAAATAGACATTTTTCCAAGACAGATATTCAAAAGGCCAACTGGCACATGAAAAGTGCCCAACTTTACTTATAGTCAGTTCAGTTCAGTTCAGTCACTCAGTCGTGTCCGACTCTTTGTGACCCCATGAATCACAGCAGGCCAGGCCTCCCTGTCCACCATCAACTCCCGGAGTCTACCCAAACACATGTCCATCGAGTCGGTGATGCCATCCAGCCATCTCATCCTCTGTCATCCCTTTCTTCTCCTGCCCCTAATCCTTCCCAGCCATAGGGTCTTTTCCAATGAGTCAACTCTTCGCATGAGGTGGCCAAAGTATTGGAGTTTCAGCTTCAACATCACTTATAATCAGGGAACTGCAAATTAAAACAACAATGAGATATCTGGTATTACAATACTAGATAGAGTAAGTTTTCCCCAAACATAATATTAATTCTAATAATAGATTTAGGTTAAAAAAAAAAAAAAGACACACGCGTTCTACATAGAGTCTCTGCAAACATTCCAAGTTTCATTCATTTATTCTCCATATCCTCCCAATGTAATTTTAGCCCCTGTTAGTGCTTTGCCAGTGGATTTTGGAATCACAATGCCTTGGTCTCTGATGTCAACGAGTTCCAGAAAAGTTTCTTCTCTACCTCCCTGTAATCTTACCTACATTTTTATATGGTCTTGGGTTTCAAGCTGGGGTTTGGGTCAAGAGACCATGAGTCTTTTGTGAATCCTCATCCTGATTAATTTACAAGATTAGACTTCCTGGATATCTGGAGCCAGGTTTCTCACTGTCAATGTTTGCTTTCCAGCTTAAATAAATTTCTGCAAACTCAAGTAAACAGAATAGGTTTGTTTCAGTATTGAGTCCAGTAGGTCAACCTGTGTGTCCACTTAACCATGATAGCACTGTGATAAGACCTTTGTGTTGACTCAACTGATGCCTTCTTTATTTATTCCATTCTTTAACAACCACTTAAAGGCTTTCACTCCACTGGGACAAGTCTCTAGACTATTGTCTTCATATTCTCCCAATCTCTTGTGGAACACTATAATTTTCTTAGAATATGCAAGACTCAAAAGAGGAAGCTGAAACAACAAATTTGGTACAGCATCTCTGACTACTGCTTGATTTCTCAGCAGTAAGTTTACATAAGGTACCCATGTGACAAGCTTCCTTGATAATAAAATCTACCATTACCTGAGTAAGGGGCTTATTAAATGAACAAACATATCTATCATCATAAATCCAAAACACTATGGCTTGCATATACATCATATCAGCCATTTAATATGGTAAATTCTACAGTACTTGGTATTTAAAGGGGAGATAGGAAAATTCCCCTTCTCAATGTAAACAAACTTTATGGTAGCTCTTATCAGTCCACCAGACTAACTGTCTCCTTTGTATTAGCTTGCTGTGTGTTTGCATGATACATGGCCATCTCTGGTTGTTCAATTGTTATCTGTGAATTCTGCATCAACCTCAAGTGTGCCTGTATCTCATAGCATTAAAAGTCAAGGACACCACTCCTGAGTTACATGTATACATTTAGTTATTTATTCATTTAAACAAATGTTCTTCAGAAAAATGATGATACTCATTCACAAATGAGATAAATTCCTCCCTTCATTCTGGTAGTTTCTTAGTTTTGCAACTTCCCTGCCACCAGGATTGCCTTCTCGGTGATTAGAAGTCATAGAAGTGGTATCTTCTCTTCTAGAATAATTACCCTTTTTTTTTTTTTTGGCAATCTTGAGGCTAGTAGCTATGTGTAGGACTGGCCAAAATTTAAGCTTAGTGTAGATCCAGACTCTTACTTAACAATTTTCGTTACTTAGTTTTATCTGTTACAGATAAAATCAATCAAGGGATTATATATTTAGGTTCTTTTCTCATTATTTTGCATTTCATTAGCAAACTCTTGGTTTTAGTTCCTGAGAAAACACTTAAAGATGTTCAAGTTGGTTTTAGAAAAGGCAGAGGAACCAGAGATCAAATTACTAATATCCACTGGACCATCAAAAAAGCAACAGAGTTCCAGAAAGCATCTATTTCTGCTTTACTGACTATGTCATAGATTTGACTGTGTGGATCACAATAAACTGTGGAAAATTCTGAAAGAGATGGCAATACCTGACTACCTGACCTGCCTCTTGAGAAACCTGTATGCAGGTCAGGAAGCAACAGCTAGAACTGGACATGGAACAACAGACTGGTTCTAAATAGGAAAAGGAGTACATCAAGGCTGTATATTGTCACCCTGCTTATTTAACTTATATGCAGAATACATCATGAGAAACATTGGCTGGATGAAGGACAAGCTGGAATCAAGACCACTGGGAGAAATATCAATAACCTCAGATATGCAGATGACACCACCCTTATGGCAGAAAGTGAAGAAGAACTAAAGAGCCTTTTGATGAAAATGAAAGAGCAGAGTGAAAAAGTTGGCTTAGAGCTCAACATTCAGAAAACTAAGATCATGGCATCTGATCCCATCACTTCATGGCAATTAGATGGGGAAGCAGTGGAAACAGTGACAGACTTTATTTATTTATTTGGGCTCCAAAAATCACTGCAGATGGTGACTGCAGCCATGAAATTAAAAGAAGCTTACTCCTTGGAAGAGAAGTTATGACCAACCTAGACAGCATATTAAGAAGCAGAGACTACTTTGCCAACAAAGGTCCATCAAATCAAGGCTATAGTTTTTCCAGTGGTCATGTATGGATGTGAGAGTTGGACTATAAAGAAAGCTGAGCACTGAAGAATTGATCCTTTTGAACTGTGGTGTTGGAGAAGACTTTTGAGAGTCCCTCGGGCTGCAAGGAGATCCAACCAGTCCATCCTAAAGGAAATCAGTCCTGAATATTCATTGATGTTGAAGCTGAAACTCCAGTACTTTGGCCACTTCATGTGAAAAGCTGACTCATTGGAAAAGACCCTGATGCTGGGAAAGATTGAAGGTGGGAGGGGAAGGGGACAACAGAGAATGAGATGGTTGGATGGCATCACTGACTCACTGGACATGGGTTTGAGTAAACTCTTGGAGTTGGTGATAGACAGGGAGGTCTGGCATGCTGCAGTCCATGGGTCACAAAGAGTTGGATATGACTGAGTGACTAAATTGAACCAAAACACTTAGAAGAGTTGAATCTGTTTCTAAGCCCCAGTGGTATATACTGTCTTCAGTCATTGGTCACAATGTATTATTGTCCCTTACCATGTGTGACTTAGTAGCCATTCATGCATCTAAAGTTTGTCATCCTCTGTTCTGTTGTCCTTTTTGATTCTTTCAAGAATTTTTTTCACAAAGTTTCAGTGAGTCAAAGTCCTTTGTGTGGATGACTAGCTAACACCAACTTGAGAAACTGGTTCCCAAGACAACACTCAGACTGTGATTCACTGGAAGGACTCACAGAGCTCAGAAAACTACTATATCATAGTGTAATGTATCACAGTGAAAAGGGATATTAAAATCAGAATGCAAATGGAGCAAAGTCCAGGAAGAAACCAGGTGCAAACACTCAATTGTCTTCTCCCAATGAAGTCAGATGGATGTGTGTAATTATCCCAGCAACAATGTATAATAACATGTGTGTGGTGTTTTTCACCAGAAATGCTTCTCTGAACCTTGGTGTGCAGGATTTTTTTTTTTTTTTTGAGGGTCACGACAACCACATGACTAACTCTGGCTACTCAAATTCCAGCCCCTCAAGGCAAAATAAGGTATTCATATTGGCATAATTCACACTGTTGGCATAAATCTAATCAAACTGATACTATGGGGTCCATAGTCTTCACATTAAAAAAAACACACACACACAAAAACTATCTGGTCGAATATTCCAAAGGCTTGGAAAGATTATCTTCCAGGGTCAGACCAAGGGCCAATCCCGAAGGCAGGTCTTTCTGGGAAATATTCTGGTTTGCAGAATTAGCACTTTCTTGCACACTCTCTAACTTATTTTATAAATCCCTTATCATCTTCATACAAAAAGCAGGACTTGCAGAAATATAAAATCAAAGAAAACTAGAGATATTTTCTTAGAGATACAGAGATAAAATCAAAGAGGACACGGATGTGTAGAACAGTCTTTTGGACTCTGTGAGAGAGGGCAAGCATGGGATGATATCCAAGAATGGCATTGAAACATGTAAATAATCATGTGTGAAACGAATCGTCAGTCCAGTTTCGATACAGGGTGCTCGGGGCTGATGCACTGGGATGACCCAGAGGGATGTGATGGGGAGGGAGATGGGAGGGGGGTTCAGGATGGGGAACACATGTACATCCATGGTGGATTCAAGTCAATGCATATGGCAAAACCAATACAATATTGTAAAGTTAAATACATGAATTAAAAAGAAAAAGGAAGAAAAGTTCCTCATAAAACTGGAAGTACAAAGCTGCTGATGCTGCTTAAGTTGATTTAGTCGTGTCTGACTCTGTACAGTCCCACAGATGGCAGCCCACCAGGCTCCCCCATCCCTGGGGTTCTCCAGGCAAGAACACTGGAGTGGGTTGTCATTTCCTTCTCTAATGCATGACAGTGAAAAGTGAAACTGAACTCGCTCAGTCATGTCTGACTCTTGGCGAGCCCATGGACTGCAGCCTATCAGGCTCCTCCATCCCTGGGATTTTCCAGGCAACAGTACTGGAGTGGGGTGCCATTGCCTTCTCTCATAGGAGACTACCTGAGGCCAAATTACAGCAGTGTAGGCCCTGCACACACCCTGATTCTTATCAGCAACTCTGCCCTTGAACCACTGCTATAAAGTGAAAGTTGGTCAGTAGTGTTTGACTCTTTGTGACCCCATGGACTAAACTTTTGGTAGAATTTGCCTGTGAGGTCATCTTGCCCTGGGGCTTTTGTTTGTTGGAAGATTTTGGATTACAGTTTTAATATTGGTGCTTGTGACTGGTATTTTTATGCTTTCTGTTTCTTTCTGGTTCAGTTTTGGAAGGTTGCACTTTTCTAAGAACTTGTCCATTTCTTCCTGGTTGTCCATCTTTTTGGCATATAGTTGCTCCGGTAGTCTCTTATGATTCTTTGTATTTCTGCATTGCCTGTCGTGACATTTTTTAAATTTCTAATTTTATTGACTTTTTTTCCCTGTCTTTCTTGATAAGTCTGGCTAATGGTTTGTCAGTTTTGTTTATCTTCTCATTGAACTGGCTTTTAGTTTTATTGATCTTTCTTATTGTTTTCTTAATTTACTTTTCATTTATCTCTGATATAATCCTTACGATTTCTTTTCTTCTACTGTAGGGCGGCAGGCAAGGAAAGCAAGCCCGAGCGCCATGATTCCTCTCGAGAAGCTGGGCAGCGGTGGCTCTTCCCCGGCCGCCGCCTCCGGCTCGGGTCGGGCTGGCCGGGGTCTGAGCACACCGCGCCGGCCGCCGCCCCCGACCCAGGCCCGCGGACTGCTGACGGAGATCCGCACCGCAGTGCGGACCGAGCCCTTTCAGGACGCCTACACCCTGACCCCCGGCCGGGAGTTGGGCAGAGGGAAATTTGCAGTGGTGAGGAAATGCATAAAGAAAGATTCTGGAAAAAAAATTGCCGCCAAGTTCATGAGAAAAAGAAGAAAAGGCCAAGATTGTCGGATGGAAATAGTTCATGAAATCGCTGTACTCAAGCTAGCCCAGGACAATCCATGGGTCATTAATTTACATGAAGTCTACGAGACACCATCGGAAATGATCTTAGTTCTGGAATATGCGGCTGGAGGTGAAATCTTTGACCAGTGTGTTGCAGACAGAGATGAAGCCTTCAGAGAAAAAGATGTTCAGAGACTCATGAGGCAGATTTTAGAAGGTGTTTGCTTCCTACACGCTCATGATGTCGTTCATCTTGATTTGAAGCCTCAGAATATTCTGCTGACAAGTGAATCTCCACTGGGTGACATTAAGATAGTGGATTTTGGCCTTTCAAGAATAATGAAGAAGAGCGAAGAACTCCGAGAGATCATGGGCACTCCTGAGTATGTGGCTCCTGAAGTTCTTAGTTACGATCCTATCAGCATGGCAACAGATATGTGGAGCATTGGAGTGTTAGCATATGTCATGCTGACAGGAATATCACCTTTCCTGGGCGATGATAAACAGGAAACTTTCCTCAACATCTCACAGATGAATTTAAGTTATTCTGAGGAAGAATTTGACGTTGTGTCTGAGTCAGCTGTTGACTTCATCAAGACACTTTTAGTTAAGAAACCTGAAGATCGCGCCACTGCAGAGGAGTGTCTGAAACACCCATGGCTGACTGAGAGCGGTGTTCAGGAGCCTGCCTTCAAGGTCAAAGGGGCCTTAGAAGCAGCACATGCCCTCCAGGAAGCAGATTCTGTGTCTGAAAGTAATTCAGATACTCAGAAGCCAGAAACCGAGGAATCCATTGTAACAGAGGAGCTGATTGTAGTGACTTCGTATACTTTAGGACAATGCAGACAGTCTGAAAAGGAGAAGATGGAGCAAAAGGCCGTTTCCAAACGATTTAAATTTGAGGAACCTTTGCTGCAAGACATTCCAGGAGATTTTATCTACTGAGCAGTATTTCCCTTTAGAACTTTAAGATTTCTACATTGGAAACATTATTTATGGACTTCTGGCCAAATGGTACATGGATTGAAAGTGGATGACCAGGTATCAGTGATAGAAACTTAAAATAACTTTGTCAAACTTGTGGAGTGAGAGAAATCAAGCCAGATTTATCAAGTGGCCAACCAGGAGGCTTAACGGGTGAAGTTACCTTTTTCAATGTTCTTTTTAAGAAGGGAGATGTTTGAACCTTTCATTTCTGCATCCTGCTTCTCCAGAATGAGAATTTGTATGCAAAGACATCTGTATTCACTTTCTGTAAAAATCCAAGTAAAAGTGCCAAATTAACACCTAAAACAAAACAAAACAAAACAAAAAAAGACAACTTCTCTTCCTAATTGTTTTAAGTGTGAGGTTAGGGTGTTTATTTGATGTTTTTTTCCTTTCTTGAGGTAGGCTTTTAGTGGTATAAACTTCCCTCTAGAACTGCTTTTGCTATATCCCATAGATTTGGGGTCATATTCATTGCCATTTGTTTCTAGGTATTTTTTAAAATTTATTTTCTCATGTCTTCAGTGTGGCTATTTTTAAGTGTGTTGTTTATTCCTCATATGCCTGTTTTTTTTTTTTTTTTACATTAAAAAAATTCCTGTAATTGATATCTAGTCTCACAGTGTTGTATTCAGAAAAGATGCTTAATAAGAGTTCAATTTTCTTAAATTTACTGAAGCTTGATTTGTGACCCAAGATGTGATCTGTCCTGGAGAATGTTCTGTGTGCATGTGATTAAAAAAAAAAAAAAAAAGGCATATTTGTTTGGGGATGGAATGTCCTGAATAACTCATTAGGTCCTTTTGATCTAATGTGTGATTTAAAGTTTGTGTTTCCTTATTAATTTTCTGTCCAGATGATCTATTCATTGGTGTAAGTGGGGTGTTGAAGTCCCCCACTATTATTCTGTTACTGTCAATTTCCCATTATATTGTTGCTAGCATTTACCTTATGCATTGAAGTTTTCTTATGTTAGGTGCATAAATATTTACAACTGTTATATCTTCTTCTTGGATTGATCCCTTGATCATTATATAGTGTCCTTTCTTATCTCTCACGTTTCCTGCTAGAGAATTTCCTTTAGCATTTTCCATAAGGCTGGTTTGGTGCTGCTGAATTTGCTTCGATTTTCCTTGTCTATAAAGCTTTTGATTTTACTGTCAAATCTGAATGAAATCCTTGTTGGGTAGAGTAATCTTGGTTGTAGGTTTTTTCTCTTTCATCACTTGAAATATATCTTGCCATTGCCTTCTGCCTGCAGAGTTTCTGTTGAAAAAAATCAGCTGTTAACCTTATGAGGATTCCTTTGTATGGTTTATATGGTTTTCCCTTGTAGCTTTTAATGTTTTTTCTTTGTGTTTAATTTTGTTAGTTTGATTAACATGTATCTTGATACATTTCTCTTTTAGTTTATTCTGCATGAGATTTTCTGGGCTTCCTGGACTTGGATGACGCTTTACTTTCCCGTTTTAGGGGAGTTTTTGACTTTAATCTCCTCAAATGTTTTCTCACACACTTCCTCTTTCTCTTCTTCTTCTGGGGCCCTGATAATTCAAATGTTGATACATTTGATATTGGCCCAGAGATCTCTGAGACTGTCCAAAATGATTTTCATTCTTTTTTTTTTTTTTAATTCTGCTCCTTGGCAGTTATTTTTATTGTTCTATCTTCCAATTCCTTTATGGATTCTTTTGCGCTGTTTATTCTGCTATTGATACTTTCTAGGGCAGTTTTAATTTCATTGATTGTTTTGCTCATTACTGTTTTTTTATTCTTTATTTCCTTTAGCCCTTTGTAAATGTGTTAAACATTTCGTGCATTTTCTCCATTCTATTTTCAATATTTCGAAACTTCTTTACAATTATTACTCTAAATATAGGTTCCCTATTTCCTTTTAATTTATTAGATTTGTGATTTTTCACCTTGCCTCTTCGTTTATAACATATTTTTTGCCATTTCACTTTTATTTTTGGATGGGTAATACTGTGTTCCTATAGTACTAATTGTTTTGCCTGAGGTTCCCAGATGTGGGGTTTGCAAGCAGTTAGGTAGAACCAGGTCTTGGTATTGAGATGTGGACTTCTGGGTGACCTCACTCCAATCTGTATTCCTTGGTGGTTTTCTATTACTCCAGCAATTCAGACTCAGTGTTCTCACCTCAGGGGTTCAGGCCTGGTCTCTGGCTCATGAACAGTGATCCCACAAGTCATGAGGTGTGGGGCAAAAGAAATCCAAAAGGAAGAAAGATAGAGAAATAAGAAATGAGAATGAGGGAGAAAAAAGCAGAACAACAACAAAGATTAAAAGCTAACAACCCCTGAAAGTTAAAACCAAACTCCAATAGCAAAATGAGAGAAGAAAATAAAAGAAAAATAAACATAAGAGTGAGCAGAATAATAAAAAAGATTAAAAAATAATATAATAAACTTAGAAAATTAACAGAAATAGTAGGAAAAAAAGAATATATATGAAACAATCACTGGAGGGTAAAATCAAACTCCACTGGCAAATAGTAAAAATAAAATGAAATAAAAGAATCAAAGCAAAACAAAAAGGAAGAAAAGAAAAACTTTGCTGTGAAGGTTGAGGCTTAGGTTGTGGAGGTGTTTGGGTAGAAAAGATTTAGGTGAGGCTGGGGTTCTGATTCAGGATCCAAGCCTTAAGAACAGGCCTGGAATGGGGGTGGGGGGTACCATGGGCTTCACCTAGCCAAAGGGGCCTCTGATGTGCCTCCTGCTTTGGGTTGTAAAGGATAAGGCCTAGGTCCCCAGAAGGCCCCCCATGCCAAGGATCAGGGGGATATCAGATGGATTCCCTGCTTCTTCAAAACAAGAGGGACCCCTCCCAGCTAGCCCTGCTGTTTTCCCCTCCTCCTGCACCTGCGGGACTTAGGTGGGCAGAGGGTGCCCTTGAAGGTGTCCCTGGAGGATAGAGTGGTACCAGAGGGCAGAGGGTTCATCCTGGAAGGTGAAGAGTGTCTGGAGGGAGGGGGGCCCTGGAGGAGGGGGGCGGGGCTGGCTCAGAAGGAGAAAGGAACCAGGCAGTAAAAAAATGGGTCCCAGATACAAAGAGCCCAGTCCAGAGGTCAGACAGGGCCCCTGTAGGGGTGAGGGGCCACACGGAAAACAGGGAACTTTGAGGGAGGAGGAGGAATCCAGAGAATAGGAGGGGACCCTGGAGGGTGGAGGTGGACTCCCAGATGCTGGAGGGTTCTGCCTGGAGGGATGCTGACTCCAACAGAGAGGAGACAGTCCTGGAGAGCAGAGGGCCAAGTCCAGGGGGCAGATGGAGATCCCTACAGGGATGAGGGGCCTCCAGGGGAAGAGGAATCTTGAAGGCAGAGAGTAGAGGGGGGCCTGAGACAGAAGTGGAGCAATAGGGGAGGGGGTGGATGGGGCCAGGAGGGCAGAGGTGGCCTGGAAGGGCAGAGGGATCAGCCTGGGGCCCTAGGAGGTTCTCCAGTGTTGAGTGGGTGGGGAAATACCAGCCAGTTTCCTGTTTCTGTAATCCCTCAGGAGCCTTACCACTGTCTCTCATGTCCAGATGACCCACCTGGGAAGAGGTCCCTGAAGAGCAGAGGGTGTCCTGGAGGGCAGAGGGAAGAAGGCTCAGTTGGAGATTAGAGAGGGCTGTGGAGGTCAAAAGGGGCTCCAGAGGAAAGAGGCTCCAGGCCCCAGGCCCCAGAAGTCCCTCTGTGGCCAAGTGAAAGGGGAACCCCATGGGACTTCCCTGATGAAAGCTACAGTCTCCTCAGGGGCCTGGCCCCCTCCCAGCAGGCATGCTGCTCCAAGCATCCCAGAGTAGCCAAACCACTAGTGGTGCCCAAAAGGTTCCCAGCACCCAAACTGCTTCACCTCCCCCAGCTACCCTTCAGGCGCCGGTCATCTGTCCTAGACCATTCCCCCACTCCCCCCAACCCAGTACCTGGTTGACCCCAGGGCTCGTCCTGTCTGTCTGTCCACAGAAGGTCCCTCACTAGTGCCTGATAGGTAACAGGTGTGGGCAGACAGACTCCGTGCCTTCCCTCACCACCATCTTGGCTCTGCCCCCTACTTTGTGAATTTGTAGCAGCACCAGCAGTAGTGTTTTACACTCATGTCATTGGGCACCTGAAGGGCCCTAGGACTGAACAGTTTCCCCAACCACTGGCCTGGAAAATGTATATGACAGTGCTGTAAATTAACTGCTTTCTGAAGAAATAAATCTCCTTCATGACTGTTTAAAAAAATTAACTTCAATGTATAGTACAGATTCTCATCAAATGAGGAGTAGGAAATAATGTCCTAAAACTGATAGAAGGCATCTAAGACAAGCCCACAGCTAAAATCATAATTAATGATAAAAGAGTGAGTGCTTTCTTCCTAACTTTAGAAAGAAGACAAGGATGCCCAGTTTTACCTTTTCCATTCAATATTATACTAGAGACTCTAGCCAGTGCAATATAGTCAGACAAAGAAAAATATATAATAAATTAGAAGTGAGAAATTAAGCTATGGTAATGCATGTGGTTCAAATATTCTCTCTCACCCTCTCACCCTGCTATGACCAGTGCAAGAAAAAATATTTTTTTGCAGCCAAGGATGGAGAAGCTCTTTACAGTCAGTAAAAACAAGACTGGGAGCTGACTGTGGCTCAGATCATGAACTTATTATTGCAAAATTCAGACTTAAATTGAAGAAAGTAGGGAAAACCAACTAGACCTTTCAGGTGTGAGCTAAATCAAATCCCTTATGATTATATAGTGGAAGTGACAAATAGATTCAAGAATTAGATCTGATAGACAAAGTACCTGAATACCTATGGACTGAGGTTCATGACATTGTCCAGGAGACAGTGATCAAGAAAAAGAAAGGCAAAAAGGTTGTCAGAGGAGGGCTTACAATAAGCTGAGAAAAAAAGAGAAGCTAAAGGCAAAGGAGAAAAGACATATATACCCATTTGAATGCAGAATTCCAAAGGATATCAAGGAGATATAAGATACCCTTCCTCAGTGATCAGTGCAAAGAAATAGATGAAAACAAAAGAATGGGAAAGACTAGAGATCTCTTCAAGACAATCAGATACTAAGGGAATATTTCACTCAAGATGGGCACAATAAAGGACAGAAAGAGCAAGGACCTAACTAACATAAGCAGAAGACACTAAGAAGAGATGGCGAGAATACACAGAAGAACTCTGCAAAAAAGATCTTCATGATCCAGATAACCATGATAGTGTGGTCACTCACCAAGAGCCAGACATCCTGGATTGTCAAGTCAAGTGGGCCTCAGGAAGCATTACTATGAAGAAAGCTAGAGGAGGTGATGGGATTCCAGTTGAGCTATTTCAAATCCTAAAAGACAATGCTGTAAAAGTGCTGCACTCAATGCGTCAGCAAATTTGGAAAGCTCATCAGTGGCCACAAGACTGGGAAAGGTCAGTTCTCATTGCAATCGCTAAGAAAGGCAATGGCAAAGAATGTTCAAACTACCATACAATTGTGCTTATCTCACACACTAGCAAAGCAATGCCCAAAATTCTCCAATTCAGGTTTCAACAGTATGAAGACTGAGAACTCCTAGATGTTCAAGCTGGATTCCGAAAAGGCAGAGGAACTACAGATCAAATTGCCAACATCTGTTGGATCAGCAAAAAAGCAAGAGAGTTCCAGAAAAATATCTATTTGTGCTTTATTGACTATATCAAAGCCTTTGACTGTGTGGATCACAACAAACTGTGGAAAATTCTTCAAGAAATGGAATACTAGACCACTTTACCCAAATTGGAGCCATTGGAAAAGACCCTGATGCTAGGAAAGATTGAAGGCAGGAGGAGAAGGGGATGACAGAGGATGGGATGGTAGGATGGCATCACCAATTCTATGGGCATGAGTTTGAGCAAGCTCCAAGAGTTGGTGATGGACAGGGAAGCCTTTCGTGCTGCAGTCCATGGGACTGGAAAGAGCCAGACACGACTGAGTAACTGAACTGATTGATGAATAGTATCATGCAATCTGCATACGGAAAGAATTTTCCTTCCTTTTTTCCAGTCTGGATTCCTTTTATTTATTTTTCTTCTCTGATTGCTGTGGATAAAACTTCCACAACTATGTTGATTACTAATGGTGAGAGGGGGCACCCTTGTCTTGTTCCTGATCTTAGAGGAAACGCCTTCAATTTTTCACCATTGAGAATAATGTTTCCTATGGGTTTGTCATATATGGCCTTAATTATGTTGAGAAAGGTTCCTTCCATGCTCATTTTCTAAAGAGTTTTTTATTTTTTTAATCATAAGTAGATGTTGATTTTGTCAAAGTTTTTCTGTATCTATTGAGATTATCATACAATTTTTATATTTCAATTTGTTGATATGGTGTATCACTTTGTTTAATTTGTGTATAGTGAAGAATCCTTGCATCCCTGGGATGAATTGGAATTGATCATGATATATGATCTTTATAATATGTTGTTAGATTCTGTTTGCTAGTATTTTGTTTAGGACTTTTGCATCTCTATCAATGATGTTGGCCTGTAGTTTTCTTTCTCTCTTTCTTTCTTTTTTCTTTTTTGATATATTATTTCTGGTTTTGGTATCAAGGTAATGGTGTCCTCAGAGAATGAGTTTGGTAATGTTCTTCCCTCTGCAAATTTTTGGAAGGGCTTGAGCAGCTAGGTGTTAGCTCTTCTAAAAGCATTTGATAGAATCATAAGTGAAGACATCTGGCCTTGGACTTTTGTTTTTTGTGAGAATTTTTATCACAGTTTCAATCTCATTGGTTGTGTTTTGTCTGTTTATATTTTCTATTTTTTCTTGGCTAAGTCATGGAATGTTGTACTTATCTAAGAATTTGTCAGTTTCTTCCAGGTTGTCCACATGACTGGTACATCATTGCTTGGAGCAGTCTCTTATGATCCTTTGTATTTCTACATTGTCTGTTGCAACCTTTCATTTTTCACTTCTAATTTTGTTGATTTGAGTCTCTCCCCCCACTTTTTTTTTTTTTTTTGATGAGTGTGACTTCTTATGATCCTTTGTAATTCTACATTGTCTGTCGTAACCTTTCCTTTTTCCTTTCTAATTTTGTTCATTTGAGTCTTTTGCTCTTTTTCTTGTTGAGTCTGAGTAACGTTTTGTCAATTTTGCTTATCATCTCAAAGAACCAACTTTTAGTTTTATTGATCTTTCCTATTATTTATTTCATTTCTTTATCATTTATATCTGCATTATTTTTTTCCTTCTACTAAGTTTGAGTGTTTTCTGGTCTTTTTTTTCTGGTTGCTTTAGATATAAGATTAGGTTGTCTATTTGATGCTTTTCTTATTTCTTGAGGTAGGCTTTTATTGCTATAAACTTCTCTCATAGAACTACTTTTGCTGCATACCTGAGGTTTTGGAGTAAATCCGTTTTCCAACTGAGGAAACAGAGAGGTTAAGTTATGTGCTCAAGGTCACAAAGTGATTAAATAGGTTTGTTTGACACTGAGAAGAATGCAACATTTCCCTCCATCCCCAAGAGAAATCCTATATTGAGGAGATCTAAACGATGGAGTACTAGAAGGACATCCACTCATCTTCTCCTATGAGAACACCAAAATCGCAACTAGCTCTTGAGCAATTATTGACAAGAAGATGTTGGAACCCATCAAAAACAGATATTCCACATCCAAGGACACAGGAGAAGCCACAACAAGATGATAAGAGGGGCACAATCACAATAAAACTGACTCCCATGCTTGCCAAAGTGGGCAACCCACAAACTCAAAAACAATAATACCAAATAAGTTATTGCACAGTTGTGAGGTTCTAAGCCCCATATCAGAATTCCCAACATGGGGATCCATCAAAGGGACTCAGAATGCCCAGGGAATCTGATTTCAAAGGACAGTGGGATTTGATTACAGAACTTCCACAGTACTAGAGGAAACAAAGACTCTTGGAAGGCACAAAAAAAAACCTTGTTCAAGCAAGGACCCAGGAGAAAGGAGCAGCGACCCCAAGAGAGATTGAGCCAGACCTGCCTCTGAATGTTTGAAGGTCTCCTATGGATGCGTGGGTTGGCAGTGGCCTGCCCCAGGGAGAGGGGTGCTAGCAGCAGCAGTCCTGGGAGGTGTGTCTTGATGTAAGTCCTTTTTGGAGTTCACAAATAGCTCTACCATAGAGCCTGCAGACTCCAGGACTGGGTCAACTCAGGCCAAACAACTTACAGGGTGGGAGAATAGACCCAGGCATCTGTAGACAATTGGATTAAAAATTTACAGAGAATGGCTCCGCCCACCAGTGAAAGACCCAGATTACCTCACAGCCAGTCCCTCCCTTCAGGAAGCTTGCACAAACATCTTATTCTCATCCATCAGAGGACAGATAGAAGTAAGAACTATAATTTCACACCTCCATAACAAAAACCACAATCACAGAAATCTAACCAAAATGATCACATGGATAACAGCCTTGTGTAACTCAATGAAGCTATTGGCCATGATATGCAGGGTAACCCTAGATGGTGTAGCGTTCTGACAAAATGTGATCCACTGGAGAAGGGAATGGCAAACCACTTCAGCATTATTGCTTTGAGAACCCCATGAACAGTATGAAAATGCTAAAATATATGACACTAGAAGACGAGTGCCCCCAGGTCAGCAGGTGGCCCATATGCTATGGGGGAAGATGGGAGAAATAGCTCCAGAAAGAAGAAGAGGCTGGGCCATGGTGGAAACAATGAACAGTAGTGGATGTACCTGGTGGTGAAATTAAAGTCTGGAATGATTAAAACCCTGGAATGATAGGTTCATGAATCAAGGTAAATTGGACGTGGTCAAGCAGGAGATGTCAAGAGTGAACAGTGACATTTTAGGGATCAATGAACTAAAATGGATGGGGATAGGCAAATTTAATTTGGATGATGATTATATCTACTACTGTGGGCAAGACTCCCTTAAAAGAAATGGAGTACCCCTCATAGTCAACAAAAGAGTTTGAAATGCAGTACCTGAGTGCAATATCAAAAACAACAGTATGATCTCAGTTCGTTTACAACACAAACCATTCAACACCACAGTAATCCAAGTCTATACCCCAATCACTAATACCAAAGAAGGTGAAATTGAATGGTTCTTTGAAGACCTACAAGACCTTCTAGAACTGACACCAAAAAAGTGTCCTTTACATCATAGGGAATTGGAATGCAAAAGTAGGAAGTCAAGAGATACCCAGAGTAACAGGTAAATTTGGTCTTGGTGTACAAAATGAAGCAGGGCAAATGCTAACAGAGTTTTGCCAAGAAGACACACTGGGTCATAGCAAATACCTCTTCCAAGAACACAAGACATGACCCTACACATGGACAGCACCAGATGGTCAGTAATGAAATCAGATTGATGATATTTTTTGCAGCCAAAGGAGAAGCTCTATACAGTCAGCAAAAACAAGAGATGGGGCTGACTGTGGCTCAGATCATGAGCTTCTTATTGCAAAATTCAGGCTTTAATTATAGAAAGTAGGGGAAAACAATAGACCATTCAGTTATGACCTAGATCAAATCCCTTATGATTATACAGTTGAGGTGACAAATAGACTCAAGGGAGTAGATCTGGTAGACAGACTGCCTGAAAAACTATGGATAAAGGTTTATAATACTCTTCAGGAGGTGATAACCAAAACTATTCCAAAGAAAAAGGAATGCAGGAAGGCAAAATGGTTGTCTGAGGAGGCCTTAAAAATACCTGAGAAAAGAAGATAAGTGAAAGGCAAAGGAGAAAGGAAAATTTATACCCAACTGCAGAGTTGCAGAGAAAAGAAAGGTGAGATAAGAAAACCTTCTTAGGTGAACAACACACACACACACACACGCACAGACACACACACACAGATGAAGACAATAGAATGGGAAAGACTAGAGATCTCTTCAAGAAAATTTAGAATACCAAGAAAACATTTCATGCAATGATTGGCACAATAAAGGACAGAAACTGAAAACACCTAACAGAATCAGAAGAGGTTAAGAAGTGAAAAGAATACACAGAAGTGTACAAAAAGAAGTCTTAATGACACAGATAATCATGATGGTGGCGTCATTCACCTAGAACTAGACACCCTGGAGTGGTGTCTTAGGAAGCATTACTTCCTTAGGCCTTAGAAAGTGGGCCTTAGGAAGAATTACTACAAACAAAGCTAGTGAGGTGATGGAATTCTAGGTGAGCTATTTAAAATCCTAAAATATGATCCTGTTAAAGTGCTGCCTTCAAAATGCCAGCAAATTTGGAAGACTCTGCAGTGGCCACAAAACTAGAAAAGTCAATTTTCATTACAATCGCAAAGAATGTCAATACTAAAGAATATTCAAACTACCATAAAAATTGTGCTCATTTCACCTTCTAGCAAGCTTATGCTCAAAATACTGCAAGCTGAAAACTTCCGGATGTGCATGCTGGGATTCAAAAAGGAAAGGAACCAGAGATCAAATTGTTAACATTTATTGCCTCACAGAGAAAGCACAGGAGTTCCAGAAAAAAACATCTACTTCTGCTTCATTGACTACACAAAAGTCTTTGACTGCATGGGTCACAATAAATTGTGGAAAATTCTTAGACATGGGAGAACCAAATCACCTTACCTGTCTCCTGAGAAACCTGAATGAAGGTCAAGAAGCAACAATTAGGACCATAAATGAAACAACTGACTGGTTCAAAATTGGGAAATGAGAACAACACTCTATATTGTCACCTTGATTTTTAACAACATATATACAGAGTACATCATATGAAATGCTGGACTGGATATATCACAAACTGGAATCAAGATTGCTTGGAGAAATATCCACAGCCTCAGATATGCAGATGGTAACCACTAAAATGACAGAATGTGAAGAGAAATGAAAGAGCCTCTTGATGAAGGTGAAAGTGAAAGTTGCTCAGTTGTGTCAGACTCTTTGTAACCCCGTGGACTACAGTCCATGGAATTATCCAGGTCAGAATGCTGGAAGCCTTTTCCTTCTCCAGGGGATCTTCCCAAACCAGGGATTGAACCCAGGCCTCCTGCATTGCACGTGGATTCTTTACCAGCTGAACCACAAGGGAAGCCCAATAACACTGGAGTGGGAAGCCTATCCCTTCTTCAGCAGATCTTCTCAACCAGGAATAGAACCAGGGTCTCCTGCATTGCAGGTGGATCCCTTACCAACCGAACTATCAGAGAAAGTGAAGGTGAAAGAGGAGAGTGAAAAAGCTTAAAACTCAACATTAAAATGCCTAAGATAATGGCATCTGTTCCCATCACTTCATGGCAAATAAACATGGAAAAAGTGAAAGCAGTGACAGATTTTATCTGTGGATGGTGACTGCAGCCATGAAATTAAAAGACACTTGATCCTTGGATAGAAGGTTATAATAATTCTAGACAACATATTTAAACTCAGAGACATCACTTCACTATCAAAGACCCGTTTAGTCAAATCTATGCCTTTTTTGGTAGTCATATATGGATAAAATTGTTGGTCCATGAAGAAGTCTGAGGGCCTAAGAACTGATGCATTTGAATTGTGGTCTTAGATAAGACTCTTGTGAGTCCCTTGGACAGCAAGGAGATCAAAACATTCAATCCTAAAGGAAATCAATCCCGAATATTCATTGGAAGGACTGATGCTGAGGCTAAAGCTCCAATACTTTGGCCACTTGATGCAGAGAGTCCACTTGTTGCAAAAGACCCTGATGCTGAGGAAACTTGAAGGCAAAGGGAGAAGCCAGTGGCAGAGAATGAGATGGTTAGATAGCATCACTGTCTTGATGGACATGAATTTGAGAAAACTCCAGGTGACAGTAGAGGACAAATGAGCCTGGCAGGCAATAGTCCTTTGGATCACAGTTAGACACCACTTAGGAACTGAAGAACAATAACAACACAAAATAATACATTGTGTCTATTAAGTAAAATTAAAAATAATTTTTACAACTCAAAAATAAAAAGACAAACAACCCCATTAAAAATGGTAAAACTATTTGCGTAGATAAAGAATGTGTACACAAGGCCAGTATGTACGTGAAAACATGTTCAACATTATTAGTCATCAGAAAAATATACATCAAAACCATAATGAAATACCCCTTAACACTCATTAGGATGGCTGCAGTGAAACAAACAGACAAAACTAAACTACATGTTCACAAAGATGAATTTGGAGTCCTCATAAATGGCTGATGGGCATGGAAAGTGGTGCTGCCACTTGGGAAGATAATCTGACAGTACCTAAAACTATTAAGCCTAAAGTTAACAAATGAACTAGCACTTCCACTTTTAGTATATTTTCCCCAAATTTTAAAACAGGTACTGAAACAAATATTTGTACACAAATGTTCATAGTGCACCAGTATTTATAATAGCCAAAAGGTGTAAACAACCCAATGTACACCAACTGAGGAATCTTTTGTGATGTGGTAGGGTAAAACCAACACTGGACTATCTTTCAGTAGGAAAAAAAGGGAGAATTAAATAAGGATACATTCTACAACATGATTAAATCTTGAAACCATTATGCTAAGTAAAAGGAGGTAGACGCAAAACTCAAGATGTAAAACAGATATTTGTAATACTCAGTTTTTATGAAGTGAACAGAGGAGTCAAATCTCCAGAGATAGAAGATAGATCAGGGTTTTCCAGGGTTTTGCCATGGGATTTTGCCAGGATTTGCAATGGAGCCAGGAATAAGTAGCGACTGAATAGATATACGGTTTCTTTGTGGGGCCACGAAAATGTACTGGAATTAGATACTTGCATTGGTTGCAAAGCTTTGAGAATCAAGTTGATCCTTGAACAGCATGGCTTTGAGTTGTACAGGTCCACTTAGATGAAAATTGTTTTCAATGGTAAATACAGCTTAACAGTAAGATTCCCAGTTGGTTAAACCCACAGGTGTGGAACCTGCAGGAATAGAAGGCGCTTGTAAAGTTGTAGGCAGATTTATTACAGTTGGGCAATTTGACGCCTCTAAATACCTCCCCAACCCCCTGTGCCTTCTTCAAGGATCAACTGAATAATAAAAATGACTTAACTATGCACTTTAAAGAGGCAAATCTTATGAAGTGTGTTACATTTCAATAAACAAGAGAGACTGATATGGCAGAGAAACAGATGTATTGATTGATAGCACAGAATATAGAATTTATAAACAACCCTCCTCACAAGTATAACCCCTTGATTTTTGGCAAAGGAGCAAAACTAATTCAATGAATAAATAAAAGTCTTTTTAACAAATGGTCTAGAGAAATTGAACATTTGAAATGCAATATTTAAACACTTGAGATGTAAAGAAACTACCTGTTTTCTATAGTGGTTGTACCAATATGAATTTTCATCATCACTGTGAATGATCCAGTTTCTCTTCTACTCAGCATTTAGTGTTATCATTTTTTGTTGGTTTTAAGCCATGCTGATAGGTAGTTTATTTACATTTCAAGTGTTCAAATAACATATTACTCAGACATTGTACTCCTTGGCAGTTATTCCCGAGAGATGGAAATTTATGCTTACATAAAATCTATTTATGAATATTTATAATATTTTATTTATACTTAGCCCCAAACTTGAAACAACACAGAGATCTTTAAGTTTGTTGTTGTTCATCCTCTCAGTCATGTCTAACTTTTTGCAACCCCATGGACTGCAGCACGTTTCCTTGTCCTTCACCATTCCCTTAACTTGCTCAAACTCCTGTCCATTGAGTTGGCAATGCTATCCAACTATCTTGTCTTCTGTTATCCCCTTCTACTCTTGCCTTCTATCTTTTCCAGCATCATGGTATTTTCTAATGAGTTGGCTCTTCACGTCAAGTGGCCAAAGTATTGGAGCAGCTTCAGCATCAGCGCTTCCAATGAATATTCAAGGTTGATTTCCTTTAGGATTGACTGGTTTGATCTCCTTGCTGTCCAATGGACCTCCAAGAGTCTTCTCAAGTGCCACAGTTCAAAAGCATCAGTTCTTCAGTTCTCAGTCTTCTTTATCATCCAACTTTCATATCCATACATGACTACTGAAAAAGCCATAGCTTTGACTAGGTGGACATTTGCCAGCAAAGTAATGTCTCTGCTTTTTAATATGCTGCCTAGGTTTGTCATAGCTTTTCTTCTAAAGAGCAAGTGTCTTAATTTCATGGCTGCAGTCACTGTCCACAGTGATTTTGAAGCCCAAGAAAATCAAGTTTGTTACCGTTTCCATTTTTTTCCCCATCTATTTGCCATGAAGTGATGGGACTGGATGCCACGATCTTAGTTTTTTGAACATTGAGTTTTGAGCCAGTTCTTTCACTCTCCTCTTGTACCTTCATCTAGAGGCTCTTTAGTTCTTCTTTGATTTCTGCCATAAGGGTGGTGTCAGCTGTATATCTGAGGTCACTGATATTTCTCCCATGAATCTTGATTCCGGCCTGTGTTTTATCCCTGCCAGCATTTTGAGTGAAGTACTCTACATGTAAGTTAAATAAGCTGGTGGCAATATACAGCCGTGGCATACTCTTTTCCCGTTTTGGAACCAGACCATGGTTCCATGCTCAGATCTAACTGTTGCTTCTTGACCTGCATACAGGTTTCACAGTAGGTGATCTGGTATTTCCAACTCTCAAAGAATTTTCCACAGTTTGGTCAGTCATGTCTGACTCTTTGCAACCCCATTGATTTTAGCCCACCTTTAGCCCTTTCTGTCCATGGGATTCTCCAGACAAGAATACTGTAATGGGTAGCCATTCCCTTCTCCAGGGAATCTTCCCAACCCATGGATCAAACCTGGGTCTTTGGCATTGCAGTCAGATTCTTTACTGTTGAGGTACCAGGGAAGCCTGTCCTTCAATTGCTTCCTGATTCAACAAGCCTGATGCATCCATTGCATGGGATATTACTCAGCAATGAAAAGGAGTAAATTATTTTTTACAGTGTTTAAATGTTTTTACTCTTTGATAATTTTGTTGTTTAATAACTAAACTGTGTCCATCCATCCAACCATTTCATGCTATGTAGACCCCTTTTCCTCCTGCCTTCAATTGTTCCCAGCATCAGGGTCTTTTCCAATGAACTAGTTATTTGTATCAGGTGGCCAAAGTATTGATGGCATCAGTGATTCGATGGACAAGAATTTGAGCAAGCTCCAGGAGTTGGTGAAGGAGAGGGAAGCCTGGCATGTTGCAGTCTGTGGGGTCACAGAGTTCAACATGATTGCGTGACTGAACTGACTGACTGAAGTTGTGGTCCAACTCTTTTGCAACCCATAGACTAAAGCATGCCAGGTTCCTCTGTCCATGAGGTTTCCAAGGCAAGAATACTGGAGTGGGTTGTCATTTCCTTCTCCAAGGGATCTTCCCAATCCAGGGATGGAAACTGTGTCTATTGCATTGGCAGGGTGATTATTTAGCAACGAGCCACCAGGAAACCTTTCTACTCTGTTAATTTTTATTCTAAAAATGTAGGTTCAGTTTGCCAGATAGTCAGAGATTATAAATCTATACTTTGAGAATAATTTTAAATATTTGGATGTTATTGGAAACTGTGAAGTTCTTTTTTTCTTTTCTTTTCTTTTAATTGGAGGCTAATTACTTTAACTAGCAATATTTCTCTTTTTTCATCTATTTTACAATGTTACTGTACTGTTGATAAATACATATTTTGCATTTTTCTATTTATTTTTATTTCTTATTGAATTATAGTTGATTTACAATGTTGTGTTAGTTTCATATGTACAGAAAAGTGATTCAGCTATTTTACAGATATATATGCACATACATGTATATTTTAAGATTCTTTTTGTTTATATTTATTACAAACTATTGAGTATCATTCCTTGTGCTATACATATTCAATATATAGCAGTGTGTATTTTTAACCCCAAACTCCTATTCTATCCCTACCCTCTTTTCCCCTTGGTAACCATAAGTTTTGTATTTTATGTCTGTGGGTTTATTTCTGTTTTGTACAAAAGCTTTTTTTCTTTTTGTATTATTATTTTTAGATGCCACATATAAACAATGTATGGTATCTGTCTTTTTCTGGCTTTCTTACTTATCCATTAATCTGTCAATGGATATTTAGATCAATTCCATGCATTGGCCATTAGAAATAGTGCCTCTATAAACAGTTGAGTGCATTTTTATTTTTAAATTATGTTTTTCTCTGGATATGTACCCACAGCTAAGAGTACAGGACTATGTGGCAGCTCTACTTATAGTTTTTAAGGAACCTCCATACTGTTCTCTCTATCAATCTGCACTCCTATCAACAGCATAGGTGGGTCCTCTTTTCTTCACGCCCTCTCCAGCATTTATTATGTATAGACTTTTTAATGATGCTTATTCTGATTGGTATAAGGTAATACCTTATTGTAGTTTTGTTTTGCATTTCTCTGATAATTAGCAATATTAAGCATGTTTTCATGTACTTTTTGGCCATCATTATGTCTTCTTTAGAGAAGAATCTATTTATATATTTTGCCCATTTTTTGACTGGATTTTTCCCTCTATATTAAGCTATAGGAGCTGTTTGTATATTTTGGAAATTAATCCCTTCTCAGTAGCATCATTTGCAATTTTTTTCCCTATTATGTAAGTTGTCCTTTTGTTTTGGTTATTGCTTCCTTTGCTTTAGAAAGGTTTTAATTCAACTAGGCCATACTTGTTTATTTTTTTTTTTGTTTTGTTTTGTTTTAATTTCCACTACTCTATGAGGTGAATTTCAAAGTATATTGCTGCAATTTATGTCAAAGAGTGTTCTGCCTATGTTTTCATCTACAAGTTTTATGGAATCCTGTCTTACATTTATATCTTTAATTTATTTTATGTTTATTTTTTGTGGTATTAAAGAGTGTTCTAAATTTATTCTTTTCCATGTAAAATTTTTAAATTTACATTTATTCTTTATAAACTAACCAGTTTCCCAAGCACCAGTTACTGAAGGGACTGTCTTTACTCTATTGTTGTGGATTAATTGACCATAGATGTGTGAGTTTATTTCTGGGCTTTCTATACTGTTCCATTCATCTATGTGTCTGTTTTTTAGCCAGTACTATACTGCTTTGATTACTGTAGCTTTGTATTATAATCTGAAGTCAGAGAGCCTGATTACTCCAGCCCCACTTTTCTTAAGATTACTATGGCTATTTAGGGTCTTTTTCTGTTTCTATAAATTAAAAAAAAAATCCTTTGTTCTCTGAAAAATACCATTGTCAATTTGATAGAGATTCATTGAATACATAGATTACCTTATGTAGTATGGTAATTTTAACAATATTGATTCTTCTAATCCAATAACACCTTTCCATTCATCTGTGTCATCTTCAGTTTCCTTCATCAGTTTCTTACTGTTTTCAGGTATAGGTCATTTGCCTATTTTTTTCTTAATATTTCTATTTTATTGAAATATGGTTGACTTACAATGTTTCAGGTGCAGTGTAAAATGATTTAGTTATACATATACATATATATCATTTTTCAGGTTATTTTCTATTGTATTGTCTATAGTTCCCTGTGCTATATAGTAACCTTTTTTGCTTGTTGCATATCTATTTTTTAAATTAGAAATTTATCATTCACTTCTTACTAAGTCAAACAAGTGGAATGACAATCCCATAAGTTTTTTAGTTAGGCAAAATTTGTAAGTTTTCTAAAAAATCTTGAGAAAGAACATAAAAAAAAGAAGAAATGGAAAAGTTGGAGCATGTAAACTAAATGACATAGGAGCACTGAATGTGAAACAGAGAAGGTGAAACAAACTGGATAAAAGTGAAAGATCATCTTACAGTCCAGTTGTTTCTAGACATGCCTGCTCATTAGAAACATACATGGAGCTTTGGAGAAAAAAAGCAATACTTGGGTGTTTGTATTTGTCAAAAAAAGTCAAGGTAATTTTAATATGCATCTGGATGTTAAAAAGTGTTTAAAGGCTTTTCTATTAAATGGTAATTTTGGTGATGTAGCATTCTATTATTTTTCCTGTTGACCAATCAAGCTACAATGTTATTAAGTGAGTAGTAATTATATAATCAAATAGTAAGAGATGTTTATCAGTTTCCAAGATTGAACTATTGATAAACGTAGCAACCTGGATGAATCATCAGATGATTATGCTGAGTGAAAAAGGCAAACCAAGCAGGTTAAGAATTCTATAATTCTCTACTACAAGTCTTGAAATTCAAAATTACATCAATGGAGAAGAGAGTAGCTGCTCTTAGTGATTAAAAATTGGGATAGGCAGGTCAGGAGATTCAGTTCAGTTCAGTTCAGTTCAGTTGCTCAGTAGTGTCCAACTCTCTGTGAGGCAGGAGATCGGGGTTGGTTATTAAAGGAAGGTATGAGGGATACTGTGGTAATGGAAATGTTCTGTATCTTGAGTGTGTCAATGTGAATATCCTTGTTCTGTTATTGTTTTATAACTGTGTAAAATGTGCAATTAGGAGAAACTGGGTAAAACATATGAAATAAATCTAAAGATTCCTATAATTGCTTGTGAATATACAATTATTTCCACAAATTTATTTTTTTGGGGGTGTATAATTTTATTTTATTTTTTTTCCATTTATTTTTATTAGTTGGAGGCTAATTACTTCACAACATTGCAGTGGGTTTTGTCATACATTGACATGAATCAGCCATGGAGTTACATATATTCCCCATCTCGATCCCCTCTCCCACCTCCCTCTCCACCCGATACCTCTGGGTCTTCCCAGTGCACCAGGCCCAAGCACTTGTCTCATGCATCCCACCTGGGCTGGTGATCTGTTTCACTATAGATAATATGCATGCTGTTCTCTCGAAACATCCCACCCTCGCCTTCTCCCACAGAGTCCAAAAGTCTGTTCTGTACATTTGTGTCTCTTTTTCTGTTTTGCATATAGGGTTATCATTACCATGTTTCTAAATTCCATATATATGTGTTAGTATGCTGTAATGTTCTTTATCTTTCTGGCTTACTTCACTGTGTATAATGGGCTCCAGTTTCACCCATCTCATTAGAAGTGATTCAAATGAATTCTTTTTAATGGCTGAGTAATATTCCATGGTGTATATATACCACAGCTTCCTTATCCATTCATCTGCTGATGGGCATCTAGGTTGCTTCCATGTCCTGGCTATTATAAGCAGTGCTTATAACACTGTTTATGAAAACTGCAGATGAAAACTAATGTGTGATGAACTTTGTGGTGCACGTGTCTCTTTCAGATCTGGTTTCCTCAGTGTGTATGCCCAGAGGTGGGATTGCTGGGTCATATGGCAGTTCTATTTCCAGTTTTTTAAGAAATCTCCATACTGTTCTCCATAGTGGCTGTACTAGTTTGCATTCCCACCAACAGTGTAAGAGGGTTCCCTTCTCTCCACACCCTCTTCAGCATTTATTGTTTCCACAAATTTAAAAATTCTTTGTATTTCTATATACTAATAATGAAAAAAATTGAAAATAAAATGAAAAAAGTGTATATTATTTACAATAACACCCCAAATATGAAAAACTTTAGGATAAATTTAATAAAACATAGGCAAGGCCAACACACTGACAATTCAAACTCTTTCTGGCCCAAACAAAGTTAGATCTTTGTCAGACTGTCAATTCTGGATGTCACAGGAAGAAAGCAGAACTAATATGTCTGAAATAAGAATGATTTTTCAGAGGATCTATCTTTATGTAGTTTGCTTCTTGTAACTTACTCTCTTTCACACATTTCTAGGCTCCTTTGCAACTGGCAATGCATTTTTCTCTTGCTAGCATCCCACTTTAAGGATATTAGAGCACATTCTAAAACATAAAGCCCTGCCTTTATTTGGAAATACCATCCCTGCTGGCTTTAATCTTCTAAAATCATCACACATCTGAGCATGAATTTCTATCCTTCCATTCAGCATAAAGTTTATATAGCTTCTTCTGAGTCATAAATGATAGAAAAACAAAAACAAAATATCTTCTCTATCCTCTGGTTGTTTACACTATTTGGGATGTATTAATTCAAGAAGATCAAAAAATCACAATATGACTGATGCATATCTATCCCAGGAAGTTTATGTGGAATTTAAGCAGGAAAGAAAAAATAATTCCTACAAGTGATGCCTATTGCCCACTGGAAGCTGTCTCTGGCTTTGTGCATCCCATTTATTCAAGGAATCTCAGAGTAGCTTCATTTGTTCAGTTATATTATTTCACTTACTATTACTACAAAAAGCTAGTGGAAGTGATGGAAAAACAGCTAAGCTATTTAGGATGACCTAGAGAGATGGGATGGGGAGGGAGGTGGGAGAGGGGTTCAGGATGGGGAACACATGTAAATCCATGGCTGATTCATGTCAATGTATGGCAAAAGTCACTACAATATTGTAAAGGAATTAGCCTCCATCTAATAAAAATACCAGCCCAGGTTGGACGCATGAGACAAGTGCTCGTGCCTAGTGCACTGGGAAGACCCAGAGGGATCGGGTAGAGAGGGAGGTGGGAGGGGGGATCGGGATGGGGAATACATGTAAATCCATGGCTGATTCATGTCAATGTATGACAAAAGCCACTACAATATTGTAAAGGAATTAGCCTCCAACTAATAAAAATAAATGAAAAAAAAAAAAAAGAAAAAAAGTCCTAAAAGATGATGCTGTTAAATGCTGCACTCAATGTACCAGCAAATTTTGAAAACTCAGCAGCGGCCACAAAACCAGAAAATATCAGTTTCCATTCCAACCCCAAAGAAGGGCAGTGCCAAAGACTGTTCAAACTACCGGACAATTGCGCTTATTTTGCAAGCAAGTAAGGTTATGCACAAAATCACTGAAACTAGGGTTCAGCAATACGTGAACTGAGAACTTCCAAATGTACAAGGTGGGTTTCAAAGAGGAAAACTGGGTACAGGAACAAGAAGTCAAATTGCCAACATTCGTTGGATCATAGAAGAGGTGAGGAAATTCCAGAAAAAAAATCTACTTCTGCTTCATTGACTATGCCAAAGCCTTTGACTGTGTGGATCACAACAAATGATGGAAAATTCTTGAAGAGGTAGGAATATCAGAACATCTTACCCATCTCCTGAGAAACCTGCATGTGGGTCAAGAAGCAACAGTTAGAACCTTACATGAAACAATGATTGGTTCAAAATTGGAAAAAGAGTATGACAATGATGATATTGCCATCCTGTTTATTTAATTTATATACAGAGTGTGTGCTGTGTGCTTAGTCGCTCAGTCATGTCTGACACTTGCGACCCCATAGACTGTAACCTGTCAGGCTCCTGTGTCCATGGGATTTTCCAAGCAAGAAGACTGGAGTGGGTTGCCATTTCCTTCTCCAGGGGATCTTCCCGACCCAGGAATCGAACCCAGGTCTCTTGCATTGCAGGCAGATGCTTTGCTCACTGAGCTACAACATCATGCAAAATGTTGAGCTGGATAAATCATAAGCTGGAATCAAGGTTTCAGGGAGAAATATCAACAACCTCTGATATGCAGATGATAGCACTCTAATGGCAGAAAGCAAAGATGAACTAAAGAGCCTCTTGATGAAAGTGAAGGAAGAGAGTGAAAGAGCCAACTTAAAGCTAAATATTAAACAACAACAACAACAACAACAACTAAGATCATGGCACTGGCCACATTTGTCGTTGTTCAGTCACTGGGTCATGTCCTACTCTTTGCAACCCCATGGACTGCAACACGCCAGGCTTCCCTGCCTTTCACCATCTCCCAGAGCTTGCTCAAACTCAGGTCCATTGAGTTAGTGATGCCATCCAACCATCTCATCCTCTGTCATCCCCTTCTCCTCCTGCCTTCAATCTTTTCCAGCATCAGGGTCTTTTCCAATGAGTCAGCTCTTCCTGATAGGTGGCCTAAGTATTGGAGTTTCAGCTTCAGCATCAGTCCTTCCAATGAATATTCAGGATTGATTTCCTTTAGGATTGACAGGATTGATCTTCTTGCAGTCCAAAGGACTCTCAAGAGTCCTCCCTGTGCAGTGTAGAGTCAATACAGAGGAAGCACATCTGACCAGGCCCATGATACTGTTCTTCATCTCCATTATTGCTTTTATGTATGCTTCCCAATGGACCCAAAGGATGCTAGAGAATAGCCTCCACACAGTATTCAAGAGTGCAATGTATCATTATACATCCCCACCAATAATGTATGAGTTCTAATATTTTTTACATCTTCACCAATACTTGTTATCTTTGCTTTTTGTTTTTAATAATAATCATCCTAATAGATTTGAGGTGATATCCAATTGTAGTTTTGATCTACATGATTAGTGATGTTGAGCAACTTTTCATATACTTGGTGGCATTCTTTTTCTTTTATTTATTTATTTTTTTTGAGAAATGTCTGTTGAAGTTCTTTTCTCATTTTTATTTATTTATTTATTTTTTTTTTTAATTTTTTTTATTATTATTATTATTTTTTTCCAGTGGGTTTTGTCATACATTGATATGAATCAGCCATGGATTTACATGTATTCCCCATCCCGATCCCCCCTCCCACCTCCCTCTCCACCCGATTCCTCTGGGTCTTCCCAGTGCACCAGGCCAGAGCACTTGTCTCGTGCATCCCTCCTGGGCTGGTGATCTGTTTCACCACAGATAGTATACATGCTGTTCTTTTGAAATATCCCACCCTCACATTCTCCCACAAAGTTCAAAAGTCTGTTCTGTATTTCTGTGTCTCTTTTTCTGTTCTGCATATAGGGTTATTGTTATCACCTTTCTAAATTCCATATACATGTGTCAGTATGCTGTAATGTTCTTTATCTTTCTGGCTTACTTCACTCTGTATAATGGGCTCCAGCTTCATCCATCTCATTAGGACTGGTTCAAATGAACTCTTTTTAATGGCTGAGTAATATTCCATGGTGTATATGTACCACAGCTTCCTTATCCATTCATCTGCTGATGGGCATCTAGGTTGCTTCCATGTCCTGGCTATTATAAACAGTGCTGCGATGAACATTGGGGTGCACGTGTCTCTTTCAGATCTGGTTTCCTCAGTGTGTATGCCCAGAAGTGGGATTGCTGGGTCATATGGCAGTTCTATGTCCAGTTTTTTAAGAAATCTCCACACTGTTCTCCATAGCGGCTGTACTAGTTTGCATTCCCACCAACAGTGTAAGAGGGTTCCCTTTTCTCCACACCCTCTCCAGCATTTATTGCTTGTAGACTTTTGGATAGCAGCCATCCTGGCTGGCGTGTAATGGTACCTCATTGTGGTTTTGATTTGCATTTCTCTAATAATGAGTGATGTTGAGCATCTTTTCGTGTGTTTGTTAGCCATCTGTATGTCTTCTTTGGAGAAGTGTCTGTTTAGTTCTTTGGCCCATTTTTTGATTGGGTCATTTATTTTTCTGGAATTGAGCTGCAGGAGTTGCTTGTATATTTTTGAGATTAATCCTTTGTCTGTTTCTTCATTTGCTATTATTTTCTCCCAATCTGAGGGCTGTCTTTTCACCTTACTTATAGTTTCCTTTGTAGTGCAAAAGCTTTTAAGTTTCATTAGGTCCCATTTGTTTAGTTTTGCTTTTATTTCCAATATTCTGGGAGGTGGGTCATAGAGGATCTTGCTTTGATTTATGTCGGAGAGTGTTTTGCCTATGTTCTCCTCTAGGAGTTTTATAGTTTCTGGTCTTACATTTAGATCTTTAATCCATTTTGAGTTTATTTTTGTGTATGGTGTTAGAAAGTGTTCTAGTTTCATTCTTTTACAAGTGGTTGACCAGTTTTCCCAGCACCACTTGTTAAAGAGGTTGTCTTTTTTCCATTGTATATCCTTGCCTCCTTTGTCAAAGATAAGGTGTCCATAGGTTCGTGGATTTATCTCTGGGCTTTCTATTCTGTTCCATTGATCTATATTTCTGTCTTTGTGCCAGTACCATACTGTCTTGATGACTGTGGCTTTGTAGTAGAGTCTGAAGTCAGGCAGGTTGATTCCTCCAGTTCCATTCTTCTTTCTCAAGATTACTTTGGCTATTCGAGGTTTTTTGTATTTCCATACAAATTGTGAAATTCTTTGGTCTAGTTCTGTGAAAAATACCGTTGGTAGCTTGATAGGGATTGCATTGAATCTATAGATTGCTTTGGGTAGAATAGCCATTTTGACAATATTGATTCTTCCAATCCATGAGCATGGTATGTTTCTCCATCTGTTTGTGTCCTCTTTGATTTCTTTCATCAGTGTTTTATAGTTTTCTATGTATAGGTCCTTTGTTTCTTTAGGTAGATATACTCCTAAGTATTTTATTCTTTTTGTTGCAATGGTGAATGGTATTGTTTCCTTAATTTCTCTGTCTGTTTTTTCAATGTTAGTATATAGGAATGCAAGGGATTTCTGTGTGTTAATTTTATATCCTGCAACTTTACTATATTCATTGATTAGCTCTAGTAATTTTCTGGTAGAATCTTTAGGGTTTTCTATGTAGAGGATCATGTCATCTGCAAACAGTGAGAGTTTCACTTCTTCTTTTCCTATCTGGATTCCTTTTACTTCTTTTTCTGCTCTGATTGCTGTGGCCAGCACTTCCAACACTATGTTGAATAGTAGTGGTGAGAGTGGGCACCCTTGTCTTGTTCCTGATTTCAGGGGAAATGCCTTCAATTTTTCACCATTGAGGGTTATGCTTGCTGTGGGTTTGTCATATATAGCTTTTATTATGTTGAGGTATGTTCCTTCTATTCCTGCTTTCTGGGGAGTTCTAATCATAAATGGGTGTTGAATTTTGTCAAAGGCTTTCTCTGCATCTATTGAGATAATCATATGGTTTTTATCTTTCAATTTGTTAATGTGGTGTATTACATTGATTGATTTGCGGATATTAAAGAATCCTTGCATTCCTGGGATAAAGCCCACTTGGTCATGGTGTATGATTTTTTTTTAATATGTTGTTGGATTCTGTTTGCTAGAATTTTGTTAAGGATTTTTGCATCTATGTTCATCAGTGATATTGGCCTGTAGTTTTCTTTTTTTGTGGCATCTTTGTCTGGTTTTGGAATTAGGGTGATGGTGGCCTCATAGAATGAGTTTGGAAGCTTACCTTCTTCTGCAATTTTCTGGAAGAGTTTGAGTAAGATAGGTGTTAGCTCTTCTCTAAATTTTTGGTAGAATTCAGCTGTGAAGCCATCTGGTCCTGGGCTTTTGTTTGCTGGAAGATTTTTGATGACAGTTTCGATTTCCTTGCTTGTGATGGGTCTGTTAAGATCTTCTATTTCTTCCTGGTTCAGTTTTGGAAAGTTATACTTTTCTAAGAATTTGTCCATTTCATCCAAGTTGTCCATTTTATTGGCATAGAGCTGCTGGTAGTAGTCTCTTATGATCCTTTGTATTTCAGTGTTGTCTGTTGTGATCTCTCCATTTTCATTTCTAATTTTGTTAATTTGGTTTTTCTCTCTTTGTTTCTTAATGAGTCTTGCTAATGGTTTGTCGATTTTGTTTATTTTTTCAAAAAACCAGCTTTTAGCTTTGTTGATTTTTGCTATGGTCTCTTTAGTTTCTTTTGCATTTATTTCTGCCCTGATTTTTAAGATTTCTTTCCTTCTGCTAACTCTGGGGTTCTTCATTTCTTCCTTCTCTAATTGCTTTAGGTGTAGAGTTAGGTGATTTAATTGGTTTTTTTCCTGTTTCTTGATGTAAGCCTGTAATGCTATGAACCTTCCCCTTAGCACTGCTTTTACAGTGTCCCATAGGTTTTGGGTTGTTGTGTTTTCATTTTCATTCATTTCTATACATATTTTGATTCCTATTTTGATTTCTTCTATGATTTGTTGGTTATTCAGAAGCGTGTTATTTAGCCTCCATATGTTTGAAGTTTTAACAATTTTTTCCCTGTAATTGAGATCTAATCTTACTGCACTGTGGTCAGAAAAGATGACTGGAATGATTTCAATTTTTTTGAATTTTCCAAGACCAGATTTATGGCCCAGGATGTGATCTATTCTGGAGAATGTTCCGTGTGCACTTGAGAAAAAGGTGAAGTTGATTGTTTTGGGGTGAAATGTCCTATAGATATCAATTAGGTCTAGCTGGTCCATTGTGTCATTTAAGGTTTGTGTTTCCTTGTTAATTTTCTGTTTAGTTGATCTATCCATAGTTGTGAGTGGGGTATTAAAGTCTCCCACTATTATTGTGTTACTATTAATTTCCTCTTTCATACTTGTTAGCGTTTGCCGTACATATTGCGGTGCTCCTATGTTGGGTGCATATATATTTATAATTGTTATATCTTCTTTTTTGATTGATCCTTTGATCATTATGTAGTGTCCTTCTTTGTCTCTTTTCACATCCTTTATTTGAAAGTCTATTTTGTCTGATATGAGTATTGCGACTCCTGCTTTCTTTTGGTCTCCGTTTGCATGAAATATTTTTTTCCAGCCCTTCACTTTTAGTCTGTATGTGTCTCTTGTTTTGAGGTGGGTCTCTTGTAGACAGCATATATAGGGGTCTTGTTTTTGTATCCATTCAGCCAATCTTTGTCTTTTGGTTGGGGCATTCAACCCATTTACATTTAGGGTAATTATTGATAGGTGTGGTCCCGTTGCCATTTACTTTGTTGTTTTGGGTTCACATTTATAAAACCTTTCTGCATTTCCTGTCTAGAGAAGATCCTTTAGCATTTGTTGAAGAGCTGGTTTGGTGGTGCTGAATTCTCTCAGCTTTTGCTTATCTGTAAAGCTTTTGAATTCTCCTTCATATCTGAATGAGATCCTTGCTGGATACAGTAATCTAGGTTGTAGGTTATTCTCTTTCATTACTTTCAGTACGTCCTGCCATTCCCTTCTGGCCTGGAGGGTTTCTATTGATAGATCAGCTGTTATCCTTATGGGAATCCCTTTGTGTGTTATTTGTTGTTTTTCCCTTGCTGCTTTTAATATTTGTTCTTTGTGTTTGATCTTTGTTAATTTGATTAGTATGTGTCTTGGGGTGTTTCGCCTTGGGTTTATCCTGTTTGGGACTCTCTGGGTTTCTTGGATTTGGGTGGCTATTTCCTTCCCCATTTTAGGGAAGTTTTCAGCTATTATCTCCTCGAGTATTTTCTCATGGCCCTTCTTTTTGACTTCTTCTTCTGGAACTCCTATGATTCGAATGTTGGGGCGTTTCACAGTGTCCCAGAGGTCCCTGAGGTTGTCCTCATTTCTTTTGATCCTTTTTTCTTTTTTCCTCTCTGCTTCATTTATTTCCACCATTTTATCTTCTACCTCACTTATCCTATCTTCTGCCTCCGTTATTCTACCCTTGGTTCCCTCCAAAGTGTTTTTGATCTCATTCATTGCATTATTCATTTGTAATTGACTCTTTTTTATTTCTTCTAGGTCTTTATTAAACAGTTCTTGAATCTTTTCAATCTTTGTTTCCAGGCTATTTATCTGTAACTCCATTTTGTTTTCAAGATTTTGGATCATTTTTATTATCATTATTCTAAATTCTTTTTCAGGTAGATTCCCTATCTCCTCCTCTTTTGTTTGACTTGGTGGGCATTTTTCATGTTCCTTTACCTGTTGGGTATTTCTTTGCCTTTTCATCTTGTTTAGATTGCTGTATCTGGAGTGGGCTTTCTGTATTCTGGAGGTCTGTGGTTCCTTTTTGTTGTGGAGGATTAACCCAGTGGGTGGGGTTAGACGATTGGCTTGTCAAGGTTTCCTGGTTAGGGAAGCTTGCATCAGTGTTCTGGTGCGTGGAACTTGATTTCTACTCTTTGGAGAGCAATGGAGTGCCCAGTAATGAGTTTTGAGATGGGTCTATGTGTTAGGTGTGACCTTGGGCAGCCTGTATGTTGATGTTCAGGGCTATGTTCCTGCGTTGCTGGAGAATTTGCGTGGTATGTCTTGCTCTGAAACTTATTGGCTCTTGTGTGGTGGTTGGTTTCTGTGTAGGTATGGAGGCTTTTGGACAGTCACTTATTACTTAAAGTTCCTTGTAGTCAGGAGTTTTCTGGTGTTCTCAGGTTTTGGGCTTAAGTCTCCTGCCTCTGGATTTCAGTTTTATTCTTCCTGTAGTCTCAGGACTTCTCCAACGATGCAGCCCTGATAAGAAAACTTCTAGGTTAATGGCTAAAAGATTCTCCCCCGTTAGGGACACCTAGAGAGGTTCACAGAGTCACATGAAGAAGAGGAGAGGGAGGAGGGAGATAGAGATGAACAGGAGGAGAAAAAGGGGGACTCAAGAGGAGAGAGACAGATCTACACAGCTGTCTGTTCCCAGAGTGTTCTCCATAGCCCAGTCACCTACAAAGATTCACAGAATTGGATTGGGAAGAGAAGGGGAAAGGAGGAAATAGAGGTGTTCTGAGGTAGAAAACAGAGAGTCAAGATTGGGAGAGAATAATCTTCGGTTTAAAAATAGGGCTTCTCTTCTTTTTTTTTTTTGTAAGGTTATAGTGTATTGAAAATGAAAATTAAGGAGTAGTAGAGGAGTACTAGAGGACTTTAAAAGAAATAAGATAAAAAGAAAAATAGAAAATAGAAGAGAGAAAGGAAAGAAAAAAAAGAAAGAAAATGAAAAAAAAAGAAAAAAAAAAAAAAAGGAAAAAAAAATTTTTTTTCCCCCCTAATTAAAAAATCGTAAAAGTCTATGGAAATGAAAGTTAAGGAGTAATGGGGGAGTAATAGGGGATTTTAAAGGAAAATAAAAGAGAAAAAATAAAAAAGAAAAAAAGAAAAAAAAATAAAAAAAAATAAAAAAAAAAGAAAAAAGTAAAATTATATCTAGGAGTTTCTCTGGAGCTGTTGCGGTCAGTGTGGGTTCGGCTCAGTTTCAGATAGCTCCTCGTTCCAGCTTACGCTTCTCGATATCTACAGGCTCCTCCGGTGTAGACAATGTTTCCTAGAGGGATTTTAATCTGTTGCACCAGTCCCTTCTGAAGCGGTTCCCTTTGTTTATTTGGCTTCTGTTTGCCAGTCTCTTCAGAGCCTCATTTCCGCCCTGACACAGGCGGGCGGAGGTGGACTCTTATTCAGGTAGCTAGTTCCGTCGCTCTGCAGGGAGGGGCTTGCACCGCGGGGCTTGCGCCGCGGGGATGGGCTGGGGCTGCCAGGAGGGGCTGACGCTGCTCTCTCCTCTGCGCTGCTCAGGCTCCCGGCTGTTCTATATGGAGCACACCCCGCGCTGCGAGAGGTTCCAGCCCTCGGGTGTTCCACAAAAACGCGGAGGGGAAAGCTGCGCCTGCTCTCAGTGCCTTCCCCGTCAGAGCGGTCCAGGCAGCGAGGGGCTTGGTGGGCGCACTCTCCCCAGGTGTGGCGCGCCCCCTCCCTTCCGCGGACCCAGTCTCAGTTTCCGCTGGCGCCAGTCGGGTGCGCGCGCCTTCTGCCCTCCGCGTCCCCAGCCCCAGTCCCCGCCGGCGCCGGTCGGGTGCCTGCGCCCTGTGTCTCGCCGCGACCTTCCCCTCCCCCCTGCCTCCTGCCTCCGGCGGGGCTGGGCCGGTCCGCAGCCTGCGAGCTCCTCTCTGGACCCTCTCGGTCTCTTTGTTCTGCGAACGGCCGGCAGTGTGTTCGGGCCGGCTAATTTACTCTCTCGCCTCTGGTCTCCCACAGTTCAAGTTGGCAACTCACAGAAGCTCCCTCCGATTGTCCTCAGGGCACTCAGGCCCGGACCCTACCCCAAGCAATGCCGCCTAAGAGCTCCCGGGACGGATCTCCGGCCTTAGCTCTTTTGTTTCACTTTTTATCTTTTATATTTTGTCCTACCTCCTTTCGAAGACAATGGGCTGCTTTTCTGGGCGCCTGATGACCTCAGCTAGCGATCAGAAGTTGTTTTGCGAAGTTTGCTCTGCGTTCAGTTATTCTTTTGATGAATTTGTAGGAGAGAAAGTGGTCTCCCTGTCCTACTCCTCCGCCATCTTGGCTCCTCCCCCCCTTTTCTCATTTTTAATTAGATAATTTTAAATTCATTTTTATTTTTGCTACTGGGTTGTAGGAGAATTTTCTATACTTTGGATATTATCCTCTCATCAGAGAGATGGTTTGCAAGTATTTTCTCCCATTCCATAGTTTTTCTCTTTATTGATCACTTTCTTTGTTGTATAGAAGCTTTTAAGCATGGTGTAGTCTCATTTGTCTGATTTTTGGATTTATTTCATGTATATTCAGTATCAAATCCAAAAAATAAATTGCCAAGGGTGATGCTAAGATACTTCTTTCCTACTTTTTGTTTTGAGAATTTTTACAGTTTCAATTTTTAAGTTTTAAATTTTTAATCCATTTGAGTTATTTTATGTGTATGGTGTATTTCATTCTTTGCATGTGGATATCTAGTACTCCCAACATCATTTGTTGACAGTATACCCTTTCTCCCTTTGTGTGTCCTTAATGTCCTTATTGAAAATCAATATGTTTAGGTTTTTTCTAGTTTCTCTATTCTTTTCCAAACCGGTCTATCTCTCTGTCTTTATGCAAGGACCATGCTGTTTTAATTACTGAGGCTTTGCAATAAATTTCAAAATTAGAAAGTGTGATACCTGTAACATTGCTGTTTATTTAAAGTTTGCTTGGTTTTTCAGGATCTTTTGTGTTTCTATGTGAATTTTGTGGGTTATTTGTTTCTGTAAAAACGTCTGGAATTTTGATAGAAAATGCAGACTGCATCAAATTTGTAGTATGATATTGAGTAATTTGTCTTTCAGTGGTAGGTACATTTTAACAATATTAATCATTCTTACCTATAAATATAGTATGTCTTTCTGTGTATATGATTTTGATTTAATTTAGTTCATCAATATCTTATAGTTTTAGGTGTACAAGTCTTTCACTCCCTTGTTTAGGCCTATTCCTAAATATTTCTTGATGCTATTGTAAATGGTATTGCTTCCTTATTTTCTTTTTCAGATAGTTCATTGTTAGCATATAGGATTACTTTATGACCCAACAATCTCACTTCTGAATTTATATCCAAAATAATTGAAATCAGTATCTGAAAGAGATGTATGCATTCCCAGCTTCATCACAGTGCTATTCACAATAGCCAAGATTATGGAAACAACCCAAAGGTCAATTGACAAATGAAGGAATAAATAAAATGTGATACATACACACAATGAAATATTGTGTGTGTGTGCATCTGTGTGTGTGTGTGATCTGCTGTGTCCAACTCTTTGTAGTCTCATGGACTGTAGCCCTCCAGCCTCCTCTGTCTATGGAATTTTCTAGGAAAGAATGCTGCAATGGATCTTTCTGACCCAGGCATCAAACTCACATCTTTTGCATTTCCTGCATTGGTAGGTGTGTTATTTACCACTATGCCACTGTGGAAGGAACAAGGAAAAGAACACAAGTTTCTGAAAACACTAAATTACATCAAATTTCCTATGCTGGTAAAGAAAGAACTACCTCTACTACTCTGGGGGCTTCTCTGATAGCTCAGTTGGTAAATAACCCACCTGCAATGCAGGAGACCCCAGTTCAATTGCTGTGTTGGGAGATCCACTGGAGAACAGATAGGCTACCCACTCCAGTCTTCTTGGACTTCCCCTGTGGCTCAGCTGGTAAAGAATACACCTGCAATGCGGGAGGCCTGAGTTTGATCCCTGGGTTGGGAAGATTTCCTGGAGAAGAGAAAGGCTGCTAACTCCAGTATTCTTGCCTGGATAATTCCATGGGTGTGCAAAGAGTTGGACATGACTGAGCCTTTCTTTTTTCCTTCCCTCTACCACCACCAAAAATAAAACAACAAAAACAAAAAGAGTCATTGTAATAAATATTAAAGAGATATTATTGCTTTAATCATTAACCAACTGTTCTTAATGAGTATATCAATAAATAATAAATACTCAAATCATATGAATATTTAAGCTCCAAATTCATATGCATGTGCACACACATGTACACACAGAGTGAAATGTGAATAATATGAAGCTTGTTAGTCATTAAACTAAAACAAAGATTCCAAGTTATAAGCCTTAAGTTAATTAAAAATGTTTATTCTTTCAAAGCAAAATTAGGTTATGTGATAATGTGTGATTCTTATGTCTTGTAGTGACATGATCCAATAATGCACAAAAGAGATTGGTGGTGATTTAGCCATTTCATTTGGAAAGCAGCTCGTATCATAATAAAATGCCATAAACACCTTTTCACTCCTTCTCACAGATGCTACCTTATAGAGTTTATCTTAGAATGAAATCAGTCAAAAGTGAGGAAAATACCAAATGCATACTCAGACTTTCAATGTAACATTTTAAAATAAACCTGAAGAGCTGGAAGCAACCTCCAACAAGGTAAGTAATTGAAAAATGTTCTTTTTTACCTACATGGATCCACACATGGTCTAAAATAATGATTTTTAGGGGCCTTTAAGCAGTTGGGGATGGGCTTGTTAAATCATTGCTAGGTGAAAATCAGAATATAAATTATACAGAGTTATCATTTCAACTATTCAATAAATATTTATTCATATGCAAAAAGGACTAATCAGGCACACAAATAATATTATAGTGTACTATGAGTGTGGCTTTGAAATTCACTTGATGGGGAAAGATAGAATAATGGGAGGGATTAGGAAGAGAGGAAAGAAAATCAGTCTTTAGGCAGTGAGTAGAGTGGAAACTGTTGCCAGGGAGACCGGTTACTAGGATCCTGAAATAGCTTAAATGAGGGTTGATGAAATTCTAAACCAAGGCAAAGGCTGAGGGGGTAAATGAAAAGGAAATATTGAGGTTACTATTTTTTAAAAGAAAAAAAAAATATCAGAAAGGAGAAAGGATTCTTTTCCTTTCAAAAAAAAAAAAAAAATGTTGCATGTGTCTTCTACTAAAATATGTTTAAAACATAGTATTGCTTGTTGGTTACTTATTAATAAGTGCCAGGCAATTAACTTTTGTCCTTTTTTTTATGTTGTTTTACGTGGTTGTTTCTATCAGTATCTTGATTTTGAAGAGGAGATGACTAAGATGGGGAAGATTTTCTAATATCACATTGCCTGTGAATGGGATCCCTAGAATTCCTACCACATATCAACCCAAACTTAGATGCTGAACTCCATTCCTAGTGCCTGAACAATGGGTGGAAGGATATACAGACCTGGACAAATACTGAAACTCACTCTTTTTCTCTCTGAATCTCTTTCTTTCTTCTTTTCTGTAATTGAATTTCTAGAATCTTTCACCTCCTTCAAGCTGCTTATTTTGGAGATTGGGTTCTGCAGCACTTCTCTCTCTCTCTGTGGAAGGTGAACAGCTCACAGGCATTCAAAATGAAGGCTTCTGAGTTGCCTCCCAGTTAAAGTGAAAAAGAGAATGGAGGCCAGGTTTTCACCCTTCAAATATTTGTTGGGGATGGGTGAGGAGAGCTGAGAAGTGGGAGGAGGTAGTGTGTGTGTGTGTGTGTGTGTGTGTGTGTGTGTGTGTGTGTGTGTCCTCAATCATGCCTGACTCTTTGTGACCCCACGGACTGTAACCCACCAGGCTCCTCTGTCCATGGGGTTCTCCAGACAAGAATACTGGAGAGGGATGCCATATTTTTCTTCATGGGCTCTTCCAACCAGGGGATTGAACTCACGTCTTAGTGTCCTCTGCATTGGCAGGCAGATTCTTTACCATTGAGCCCCCGGGATGTGTGAGGAGAGTTTAGACGTGGGAGGAGTTAGTAGTGGATCTAAAAGAATAGGTAGAATTGGGTCTCATTTCTGCAGGCAAGGAAGAAGCATAGATTCCTGGGAATTCTGCAGTCTATACATGGGTAGAAGTTGGCAGGAGGGAGACTGACCTAGGAGAGTATGCTACAAGACCAGTAAGAGAAGAACACAGGAAGCAGGAGCTGCATTGCAGTGATGAGCAGTTAGTGAAAGAAAGACAGAAAGAGACAATGCAACCCACACAAGAGGCGTTGCGAAGATTATTAGATGAGAATTCTCTTGGAATCAGAGTCATGGGGTCATAAAAATGTTCTGTTTTCTTTCCCATTGATAAACTATTCAGTTCAGTTCAGTCGCTCAGGCGTGTCTGACTCTTTGAGACCCCATGGACTGCAGCACGCCAGGCCTCCCCGTCCATCACCAACTCCCAGAGTTCACTCAAACTCATGTCCATTGAGTCCGTGATGCCATCCAACCATCTCATCCTCTGTCATCCCCTTCTCCTCCCGCTTTCAACCTTTCCCATAGCTTTGACTAGATGGACATTTGCTGGCAAAGTAATGTCTCTGCTTTTTAATATGCTGTCTAGGTTGGTCATAACTTTTCTTCCAGGGAGTAAGCATCTTTAAATTTCATGCAGTCACAATCTGCAGTGATTTTGGAGCCCCACCCACTCACCCCCCAAAAAAGTCTATCACTGTTTCCCTACCTATTTGCCATGAAGTTATGGGACCAGATGCCATGATCTTAGTTTTCTGAATGTTGAGTTTTAAGCCAGTTTTTTCACTCTACTCTTTCACTTTCATCAGGAGGCTCTTTAGTTCTCTTCACTTTCTGCCATAAGGGTGGTGTCATCTGTATATCTGAAATTACTGATATTTCTCCCAGCAATCTTGATTCCAGCTTGTGCTTCATCCAGCCTAGCATTTCTCATGATGTACTTTGTATATAAGTTAAGTAAGCAGGGTGACAATATACAGCCTTGACATACTCCTTTCACTATTTATTTCCCAATACTATTTAGAGTTATAAATAAATAAAAGCATGTACTATTTGTATAAAGATGAACTGAAACCCAGTGAGCTGATTTGCTCCATTGTGTGGGCTTTCTCACACAATGACAAACTCAACAGCACTATTTTGGTCTCCACCAAGATGACACCACCCTTATGGTGGAAAGTGAAGAGGAACTAAAGAGCCCCTTGATGAAAGTGAAAGAGGAGAGTGAAAAAGCTGGCTTGAAACTCAACATTATAAAAACTAAGATCATGGCATCCGGGTCCATTATTTCATGACAAATAGATGAAGAAACAATGGAAACAGTGACAGACTTTTTCTTGGGTTCCAAAATCACTGCAGATGGTGCCTGAAGCCATGAAATTAAAAGATGCTTGGAAGAGAAAGATCCTTGGAAGAAAAGCTATAACCAACCTAGACAGCTTACTAAAAATCGGGAACGTTACTTTGCCAAAAAAGGTCCATCTAGTCAAAGCTATGGTTTTTCTAGTAGTCATGTATGGATGTGAGAGTTGTACTATAAAGAAAGCTGAGCACTGAAGTATTGATGCTTTTGTGCTGTGGTGTTGGAGAAGACTCTTGAGAGTCCCTTGGACTGTAAGGAGATCCTACCAGTCAATCCTAAAGGAAACCAGTCCTGAATATTTATTGAAAGCATTGATGCGGAAGCTGAAACTCCAATACTTTGGATGCCTGATGCAAAAAACTGACTCATATGAAAAGACTCTGATGCTGGGGAAGATTGAAGTCAGGAGGAGAAGGGGGCGACAGAGGATGAGATGTTTGGATGGCATCGCCGACTCAATTAACATGAGTTTGAGCAAGCTCTGGGAGTTGGTGATGGACAGGGAGGCCTGGTGTGCTGCAGTCAATGGGGTTACAGAATCAGACTCAACTGAATGACTGACTGAACTGAACTGATCTTGGTCTCTAGATGCACCCAGGACCTCACCTCTTTCCTACAACTGATCATCTTGTCACTGCTTCCGCTGCAGGTGTTTGTTCTTGAATCTTTTGAGTATATGTGACATTAACAGGGCCCTTTCCTCTGGCACTCGTGTGACACTAACCAGGGTCCTTTCCTATGGTAATGACCTTTAAGGTTGGCATACTGTTCAAAGTGTACATAACTGCCTGAACTCTATATCCAAGCTGACAATGCAGCCAGTGTGTGTGTGTGTGTGTGTGTTAGTCACTTAGTTGTGTCTGACTCTGCAACCCTATGAACTGTAGCTAGTCAGGCTCCTCTGTCCATGGGATCCTCCAGGCAAGAACACTGGAGTGGGTTGCCATTTCCTTCTCCAGGAGATTTTCCCAACCCAGGGATTGAACCCAAGTCTTCTGCATTGAAGAAG
Source organism: Dama dama (assembly GCF_033118175.1). Lineage (NCBI taxonomy): Eukaryota > Metazoa > Chordata > Mammalia > Artiodactyla > Cervidae > Dama > Dama dama. Next base: position 10,570,967 of record NC_083693.1, on the reverse strand, counting down.
TCACCATCTGAGGCACCAGGGAACCCCAATGTAGCCTAGAAAAGGGCAATTATATATGAAGCAGTAGAATAGATTACAAAAGGCTGACAATTTATAAATAATGTAATATGTAAGAAATAGATCTATTTTTGGAGATCATGTTATTATAGGTTTTCCCCTTATTTTCTGTTGACAATGTATTTTCGGTAATACTAATTGGATATCATCAAGACATAAGGTGAAAATATATTTTCCCTGTTCAGTTATTGTGATTTAAAAAAAAAAAAGAAATAGTGATAAAATTAACAGGCAAAATTTTTAAATGAGGGAAAATTGATCCCACAAATGTTCAACATGTGGTTACCATCTCAACCCTATCAATAAGCAAAAGAGAAACAAAGGGAAGAAGCACCCTTTTTAAAAGTAATACAGAGAGACAAAGATAATTCAGAGAGATTTTATACGTTATCAGATTGTCAGCCTCACTAGTTGTAAAATACACTTATTTAGAAATATGTGACAAATGTAATATAATATTTTTTATATATCAATTCCATTTCTGGGAATACATACATTAATCATTCTAAAATAAGAATGTATATTTGTGGCAATTAATGGTAGAAAAATTTCAGAAAAATCCTTAATAGTTATTCATAAGAAATGTTTTAAATAAATGATGCCTAGTTAACAGTGCATGAGATATTAATATGGAGATACACTTTCAGTATTAAAAGTGGTATGAGATATATAAATATATTACCTCACTATTTTCTCAGTATACACATGTGAAGTACTGTGAGAAGCATACAAACTAAATTATGATTATAAAGGGACTTTCCTGATAGCTCAGTTGGTAAAGAATCTGCTTGCAATGCAGGAGACCCTGGTTCAATTCCTGGGTTGGGAAGATCCCCTGGAGAAGGGAAAGGCTAACCACTCCAGTATTCTGGCCTGGAGAATTCCATAGACTGTACAGTCCATGGACTCAAAAAGAGTCAGATATGACTGAGCAACTTCCATTCATTCATTCATGGTTATAAAAAGAGAAATGGATTTAGTGGAGTATATTCTATGTATATACATCTGTGTTGTCTTAATTGTATCTACTTTAAATTAATACCTTTAATTTCATAAATGTAATTCAGTATTTTTCATTGAATAAAGAAAAATAAACACATAAAATGAGAAAACACAGAAACAATTCACAACCAAAATATAAACAATAAATATAAGAAAAATGTTTGACCTTCCAGGGAATTAAACAAATTCAGCATCTCAAAGTGACAACCATTTCCACATATACAACAATCAAGATTTTTTTAATGTACTGAAAAGTTGATAAGACAACATATATTTTGCATCTCTGAGAATCAGTTAGGCAAACCTTAGAAATTACATTAAAAATCCCATACCTTCTTTTCCTGAGAAATTTCACATTCCGGAATCAGTATGACAAAAAAAAATGAGTTTAGACAACAATTTTTAAAAAGAATGTTTATCAATGTGTTTCTTACCACTTTAAAAAATTAACAATGAGTCAATAAATAGTATATCATAAAATAATGTTAAGTGATGCTTTCATAAAATGTTTTGAGTCACTAAAGTCTAGCAATCTAGACAGCATCAGAATGTGGTGTATTAAACAAGACATAAGAGTGGACAACACCTGTTAGAATTACACAGAGTAGGCAAGTAGAAAGAGTCAACTTCATTATTGTTACTTTAAGGTTTTCAGGTGGGATCAAGATTCTTTTCTAATAGAAACAACTTACTCAAGAATCCCTTGCTCTATGATTCAGAAAGATGGGTTTACCTGTGTCCCTTCCATTCACATAAACCTTAAACTAGACACTAGTATTACATACAAAATAAGACATTTCAGAGAAATCATAGAAAATAAATGGCATTTGGAAACCTCAGTTCAGAAATAGGAGAAAGATTCAACTACTGCCCACTGATAGCATTATTTCAGAACTAAAGAGTTTAAAGTAAAATCATATATAACTACTATTTGTCCATAAAATTACTGTATTTATATGAAAAAGGCAAACAAAAAGCAAGCTAACTGTTCCCCAAACAAAGTTACCTCGGAGGTCTTCATTCATCATTTGGTTTCTGAGTGTAAGTAATACACAGGAGGCTAGTGGTAAGTTACATGAGATAGTGGAATTTCCAGATTTTATTTGATTAATTCTGACCTAAAGTCCATAAAATGACTTACATTCAGCAGAACCAAATGTAGAAAAGATTGTTGAAAAATCCAGTTTCTCTGAATAAAAACATGTCGTGAGAGGGATCAGTACTGATGAGGGAATGGTACAATTCTTTGATTGGCTTTTGATTCATGTCAATGTATGACAAAACCCACTGCAATGTTGTGAAATAATTAGCCTCTAATTAGCAACTAATAAAAAAAATTTAAAAAATCTTAAAAAAATAAAATAAAATACACTGTGATCTAAAGCCCCTCGATTTGCATTCCAGCTGGAAAATAAACCCAAATTAAGAACAATAGGGCATTTGCCTTTTCAGAAACCTTCAAGGATTTTCAAGAATCAAAAATGACAGTAAATTTATTAACATTGCTTCTTAATTTTGACAAAAATAGTGAGATAGAAGTAGATAAAACATAGGTTTTTCTGTGGGGTTTCAGCTTATAAATGAACTGAAAGTGTTTAACTGATAAACAAAAAAAGCAAACATTTTGTTTCTCAAGCTGCAAATCCGTGTGCAGAAACTACTCAGGAAACATCATCTGAAAATATTAGAATTAAAAGAGTATAAAACCTAGCATGGAATGAAAATAATCCTACCACAATTCATGGAGCATTGGGCAGAATGCATGGAAAGTTATTCTTCAGTTGTCAGGGACAATTAGATCTAGACTGGGTGTGCTGATCTGATCAACCCTAACAAACCCTTAAAAATCTAATAAATAAGTAAAATTAAGTAGAGCCAATCCCTGACTTCTGATGATTAGACATAAAATGTTTTGACTTTATAATGGTGCAAAAGCAACATACACTGAGTAGAAAAAATACTTTGAATTTTGAATGATCTTTTCCTGGGTTAGCAATATGTGGTACAGTATTTGTTCATGGTGTTGGGCAGTCACGTGCTTACAAAGGTAAATAATTGATACACTCACCACCACTCTGTGTACCCACGCAACCATTCTGTTTTTCATTTTAAGTATGGTTTTAGTAAATCATATGAGATTTTTAAAACTTTATTATAAAATATGTTTTGTGTGATTTTTGTCCAACTGAAAGACTGATGCTGAAGCTGAAACTCCAATACTTTGGCCACTGCATGCGAAGAGTTGACTCATTGGAAAAGACCCTGATGCTGGGAGGGATTGGTGGCAGGAGGAGAAGGGGACGACAGGATGAGATGGCTGGATGGCATCACTGACTCGATGGACATGAGTTTGAGTAAACTCCAGGAGTTGGTGATGGACAGGGAGGCCTGGGTTGATGCGATTCATGGGGTCACACAGAGTCGGACAAGACTGAAACGACTTAGTAGCAGCAGCAGCAGTACCATTTTCCTAGCTTCAACATGTTTTTTCTCAGTATACAGCATTTATCTTTCTTTTTCTGACTTACTTTACTCTGAATGACAGACTCTAGGTACATCCATGTCTCTAGAGAAAAGCCCTATTAATTCCTTTTAGTGGCTGAGTAATATTCCATTGTATACATGTACCATACATTCCATCTCTCTTTGGACTTTTAGTTTGTTTCCATGTCCTGTATACTGTAAATAGTGCTGCGATGAATATTGGGGTACATGTGCCTTTTGAATTATGATATTCTCAGGATGCATGCCCAGGAGAACCAGACATGGAACTGCATGTGGAACAACAGACTGGTTCCAAGTTGGGAAAGGAGTATGTCAAGGCTGTATAATGTCACCCTGCTTATTTAACTTATAGATAGAGTACATCATGCAAAATGCCGGGCTGGATGAAGCACAAGCTGGAATCAAGTTTGCTGGGAGAAATACCAGTAACCTCAGAAATGCAGATGACACCACCCTTATGTCAGAAAGTGAAGAGGAACTCTTGATAACATAAAAGAGGAGAGTGAAAATGTTTACTTAAAACTCAACATTCAAAAAATTAAGATCGCTCTTCGCCAGCCTGCGGTCTGTGACGGCCCTGCCTCAGCCCCAGGCACCGGCGCTGCAGGCCGGCAGCTGGGAGTCCTGCGCCCCTCGGATGGCCGCGAGACTCGGAAATCTTTCTAGGAACAGTGAGAAAGACAGAAGAACCCCTTGGGCTGCCAAGCACTGCTGCCACCATGCCCAAGAGAAAGGCAAAAGGAGATGCTAAAGGTGACAAAGGGAAAGTGAAGGATGAGCCACAGAAGAGATCAGCACGGTTGTCTGCTAAACCTGCCCTTCCAAAACCAGAGCCCAGGCCAAAAAAGGACCCTGCAAAGAAGGGAGAGAAGCTGGCCAAAGGGAGAAAGGGGAAAGCAGAAGTCGGCAAGGATGGGAACAACCCTGCGAAAAACCGAGATGCCTCTACAGTCCAGTCACAGAAAGCAGAAGGCACTGGGGATGCCAAATGAGGTGTACATTTTTGATAGCTCTGTACTTCTAATGACTCTACTGTTTGAAATACTATTTTTAAATCAACTTTTATAAAAATGTAGATTTTTTTTAAGTTATGTTGTTAGCACATGAGATACTTCGTTGTTGTCTTTTGTGGAAAGGGCAAATAACCACTAGTAGAATGTTTCAGAAGCTGGATTGAAATGGGGGGAAATAGAAGTATTTGAAGATTATTCTTGGTTCCCGGGAGAGATTCTCCGACATTCACAGATATCAGCCACTATGGCTCAGAAGCCTTACTGTGTGGAGAAAAATTACTTCATGTCTTCTTTCTTGATGTCATCAGCACATTCTTGACTTCCTGAAACCAGGAGTCATGATACGGCCTTGACACCCCTAGAATCAGCTGCATCAGGTAACAATACTCAGGCTTTCTGGTGATGACATCAAGATGGTGTTGCTCAGAAGAACCAGGATTTCTGTTTGTAGTTTGTGAATCATCTCATTTATAATCCTGGAGTTTTTAGTTTCTTTCCTCCATGTCAGAGTTGACCTGTGAAAATCCTTAAATGCCTCATGTGAAATAATCATCCTTTTTGAAAATTTTTCCTGTTTATTGTAACAACAGACTTTGTTGATTGTTTGGAGAGGGGAGTTTGAAAGATGTAAGATGTTATGGAATGTCACCCATGTCCTGCTGGAAATAACTATTTTTGAAAAGTCTCTTATAAAGCTGGATACAAGTTAGACTCGTGGTAGGGGAGTGATCATTTCCTACTCAAAAGTCATAAAGCTACTCTTTACTGCCTTTAAAAAGGTTTATAGTTTGCTTTTCACATTGTCTTTAGTCCTCTCTGAACTGATTTTTACAAAAACATGAGATAGTAATTCAGTATTTTTTTTTCCATATGGTAAGTGGTTGTTCCAACACCATTTTCTGAAAAGTTCATCCTTTCCCCAATGATCTATAACACTGACTGTTTTCATGAATCAACTTTCTTTGTGTGGAGGGGTGGGGGAGTCTGTTGATGGTTTCTGTTCTGACTCACTGGTCAAGTTGTCTAACCTTGTGGCAGTACCATACAATCCTGAGTACTACCACTTTAGAAAAAGGTCTTGATATCTCAGGACAATTCCACCTCCACCTTCAACATCAACAAACTTTTCTTCCTTGGAGTATCTTGGCTATTCTTAGCCAATTACTTTTCTATACAACTTCTAGAATTAGATTGACAAGTTCCAAATCAAACAGATGAAAAGTTGAAATTTTTATTGTATTTGTATTGAATTTATAGATTCAGTATAATATTGAGTCTTCCAATTCATGAACATGGTATAATTCTCCATTTATTTAGGCTTTTAAAATATCTCTCAATAAAGTTTTATAATTTTCTCCAAAAAAAAAAAAAAAAAAAAAAAACACACACACACACACAAAAACTAAGATCATGGTATCTGGTCCCTTCACTTCATGGCAAATAGATGGGGAACAATGGAAACAGTGACAGACTTTATTTTCTTGGGCTCCAAAACCACTGTAGATGGTGACTTCAGCCATCAAATTAAAGGACACTTGCTCCTTTAGAAGAAGGACACTTCTTCTAAAGAAAAGCTATGATCAATCTAGACAGCATATTAAAAAGCAAAGACATTACTTAGCTAGCAAAGGTCCATTTAGTCAAAGCTATGGCTTTTCCAGTAGTCATGTATGTATGTGAGAGTTGGATCATAAAGAAAGCTGAGTGACAAAAAATTGATGCTTTTGAATTGTGGTGTTGGAGAAGACTACTGAGAGTCCCTTGGACAGCAAGGAGATCAAACCAGTTAATCCTAAAGGAAATCAGTCCTGAATATTCTTTGGAAGGAATGATACTGAAGCTCCAATACTTTGGCCACCTGGTGCAAAGAACTGACCCGTTGGAAAAGACCCTGATGCTAGGAAAGATTGAAGGCAGGAGGAGAAGGAGATGGCAGAGGATAAGATGGTTGGATAGCATCACTGACTCAATGGACATGAGTTTGAGCAAGCTCTGGGAATTGGTGATGGACAGAGATGCTTGGGGTGCTGCAGTCCATGGGGTCACAAAGAGTTGGACATGACTGAGTGACTGAAGTGAACTGAACTGTTGCCCAGGAGTAGGATTGCTGGGTCATATGGTAGTTTTTAAGGAACCTCCATACTCTTCTCCACAGTGGCTGTATCAATTTACATTCCCATCAACAGTGCAAGAGGGTTCCTTTTCCTCTTCACCCTCTCCAGCATTAATTGTTTGCAGTTTCTTTGATGATAGCCATTTCTGACTGGTGTGTGGAGTTACATCATTATTGTTTTGATTTGCACTCCTCAAACACTTAATGATGTTCAGCATTTTTCCGTGTGCCTCCTGGCAATTGGTATGTCTTCTTTAGAGAGATGTCTGTTTAGTTTTGTTCACCTATTTGTTGAGTGGATTTCTTGTTTGTTTGTTTGTTTTAAACATTGAGCTCCATGAGCTGTTTGTATATTTTGGAGATTAATGCTTTGTTTTATGCTTAATTGACAAATATTTTCTCCCATCCTGAGCATTGTCTTGTTTATGGCTTCTTTTGGTGTGGAAAAGCTTTTAAGTTTAATTAGGTTCCATTTGTTTATTTTTTATTTTTATTTTCATTACTCTAGGAGGTGGTTCAAAAAAAAAAAAAAAAAGATCTTGCTGTGGTTTATGTCAAAAAGTGTTTTCCTTAGGTTTTCCTCTAAGAGTTTTATAATGTTCAGCCTAATGTTAGGTCTGGTATGCTGCAGTCCATAGGGTCGCAAAGAGTCGGACATGAATGAGAGACTGAACTGGATCTTAGGTCTTTAATCCATTTTGAGTTTATTTTTGTGTATGATGTTAGGTAGTGTTTTAATTTCAGCCTTTTACATGTAGCTGCACAGATTTGTCAGCACTACTTATTGACGAGGTTATCTTTTCTCTGTTATACATTCTTGCTTCCTTTGTCATAGATTAGGTGACCATAGGTGTATGAATTCATCTCTGGGCTTTCTTATATTTTGCCATTGCTGTATATTTCTGTTTTTGTACCAGTACCATACTACTTGATTACTGTAGATTTCTAGTATAGTTTGAAGTTTGGGAAACTGATTCCTCCAGCTGCTTTTCTTTCTATGATTACTTTAGCAGTTCAGGATCCTTTGTGTTTCCACACAAACTGCAAAAATTTTGTGCTAATTCAGTGAAGAATGGCTTATTCATCTGATAAGAGTTTCATTGACTCTGTAGATTGCTTTAGGTAGTATGCTCATTTTCACAATATTGATACTTCCAGTCCAAAAACATGGTTTATTTCTCCATCTGTTTGTATCAAATCTTTGATTTTGTTCATCAGTGTTTTATAGTTTCCTAAGTACAGGTTTTGTGACTCCTTAGGTATTTTTATTCCTAGGTATTTTAATCTTTTATGTTCAATAGTAAATGAGATTGTTTCTTTAATTTCTCTTTCTGTTTTTTTATTGTTAGTGTATAAGAATGCAAGAGATTTCTATGTATCAGTTTTGTATCCTGCAATTTTACCAAATTCACTGGTTAGCTCCAATAATTTTCTGGGGGCATCTTTTAGGATTTTCTATGTGTAGTGTACTGTCATCTCTGAAGAGTGACAGTTTTGCCTTTTCTTTTCCAATTTGATTCCTTTTTATTTTATTTTTTTCTTCTCTGAGGGCTTTGAATAGGCCTTCCAAAAATATGTTGAATAAGAGTGGTGAGAGTGGACATCCTTGTCTTTTCCTGATCTTAGGAATAAGACTCATCTCACACGCTAGTAAAGTAATGCTCAAAATTCTCCAAGCCAGGCTTCAGCAATACGTGAACCATGAACTTCCAAATGTTCAAGCTGGTTTTAGAAAAGGCAGGGGAACCAGAGATCAAATTGCCAACATCTGCTGGATCATCAAAAAAGTAAGAGAGTTCCAGAATAACATCTATTTCTGCTTTGTTGACTACGCCAAAGCCTTCGGCTGTGTGGGTCACAATAAACTGTGGAAAATTCTGAAAGAGATGGGAATACCAGACCACCTGTCCTGCCTCTTGAAAAACCTGTATGCAGGTCAAGAAGCAACAGTTAGAACTGGACATGGACCAACAGACTGGTTCCAAATAGGAAAAGGAGTACGTCAAGGCTGTATATTGTCACTCTGCTTATTTAACTTATATGCAGAGTACATCATGAGAAATGCTGGGCTGGAAGAAGCACAAGCTGGAATCAAGATTGCTGGCAGAAATATCAATAACCTCAGATATGCAGATGACACCACCCTTATGGCAGAAAGTGAGGAGGAACTAAAAAAGGCTCTTGATGAAAGTGAAAGAGGAGAGTGAAAAAGTTGGCTTAAAGCTCAACGTTCAGAAAGCTAAGATCATGGCATCTGGTCCCATCACTTCACGGGAAATAGATGGGGAGACAGTGGAAATAGTGTCAGACTTTATTTTTTTGGGCTCCAAAATCACTGCAGATAGTGACTGTAGCCATGAAATTAAAAGACGCTTACTCCTTGGCAGGAAAGTGATGACCAACCTAGATAGCATATTAAAAAGCAGAGACATTACTTGGCCAACAAAGGTCCATCTGGTCAAGGCTATGGTTTTTCCAGTAGTCATGTATGGATGTGAGAATTGGACTGCGAAGAAAGCTGAGCACCGAAGAATTGATGCTTTTGAACTGTGGTGTTGAAGAAGACTCTTGAGATTCCCTTGGACTGCAAGGAGATCCAACCAGCCCATCTAAAGGAGATCAGTCCTGGGTGTTCATTTGGAGGACTGATGCTGAAGCTGAAACTACAATACTTTGGCCAACTCATGCGAAGAGTTGACTCATTGGAAAAGACCCTGATGCTGGGAGGGATTGTGCGCAGGAGGAGAAGGGGACGACAGAGGATGAGATGGCTGGATGGCATCACCAACTCTATGGGCATGAGTTTGAGTAAGCTCTGGGAGTTGGTGATGGACAGGGAGGCCTGGCGTGCTGTGATTCATGGGGTTGCAAAGAGTTGGACACGACTGAGCAACTAAACTGAACTGTACTGATGTATATGTTTCCATGCTACTCTCTCTATTCGTCCTAACTCCTCCTTCCTTCCACCCGAGGTTCATAAGGAAATGCTTTCTGGTGGGAGAGGTTTTTTTTTTTTTTTTTAAATCATAAATGAGTTTTGAAGTTTGCCAAAACATTTTGGATAATCATATGCTTTTTTAAATGTAGTTTTAAAATAGATTTTAAAATTAGGCTTTAAAATAAATCTATGTTTATTTTTAATTGAAGCATAATTTCTTTACAGTATTATGTTGGTTTCTTCCATATATCAACATGAGTCAGCCATAGGTATGCATATGTTCCCTCCCTCTTTTTTTTTTTTTTTTTTCCATGTGTCCAGGGCATGAACCAGGCATGGGCACAGAGCAAAAGCCAAGCTGGGATAAACAAGGAGTTGTTTTGTCCCTCATTGATATGAGACAGCCGCCACCAACCAGGTGCCATTCTACCCAGGTCAGGGACAGTGTTCCCTCCCTCTTGAAGCTCCCTCCCACTTCCCACTATATTCCCACCCCTCTTGGTTGTCACAGAGCCCTGGTTTGAGTTCCCTGAGTGATACAGAAAATTCTCCCTAGCTACCTATTTACGCAATGTAGTGTATATATTTCCATGCTACTTTCTCAATTCATCCCACCCCCTCATTCCTCCCACCCTCTTGTGCCCATAAATTTATTCTCTATGTCTGCATCTCTATTGCTTCTTGAAAATAGGTTCATCAGTACCATCATTATAGATTTCATACATATGCATTAATATATGTTATTTGCTTTTCCCTTTCTGACTTACTTCACTTTGTATAATAGACTGTAGGTTCATCCACCTCACCAACAGACTCAAATGTGTTCCTTTACATGACCAATATTCCACTGTATATATGTACACAACTTTCCTAGTAGCTCAGTTGGTAAAGAGTCTGCCTGCAATGCAGGAGATCCTAGTTCAATTCCTGGGTTGGAAGATCCTCTAGAAAAGGGATAGTCTCCACACTCCAGTATTCTTGGACTTCCCTGGTGGCTCAGCTGGTTAAGAATCCACCTGCAATGCGACACACCTGGATTTGATCCCTGGGATGGGAAGATCCCCTGGAGAAGGGAACTGCTACCCACCTCAGTATTCTGGCCTGGAGATTTCCATGGACTGTATAGTCCATGGGGTCACAAAGAGTCAGACACAACCAGGCAACTTTCACTTTCACCACAACTTCTTCTTCCATTCACCTGTTCTTGGTCATCTTGCTTACTTCCATGTCCAAGCTATTGTAAATATTGCTGCAATTAACACTGGGGTACATGTTTCTTTATTAATTATGGCTTGCTCAGGGTATATGCCCAGTAGTGAGATTGTTGGGTCATATGGTAGTTTTATTCCTAGTATTTTAAGGAATATCCATATTGTCCTCCACAGTGGCTGTATTAATTTACATTCTCACTAAGAGTAAAAGAGGGTTCCCTTTTCTCCACATCCTCTCCAGGCATGTATTATATTTAGATTTTTTGATGGTGGCCATTCTGACTGGTGTGAGGTAATATCTCTTTGCAGTTTTGATTCATATTTCTCTAATAATGAGTGATACTGAGCATCTTTTCTTGTGTTTATTAACCATCGGTATATCTTCTTTGGAGAAATGTCTGTTTAGGCCTTTTGCCAACTTTTTGATTGGGTTGTTTGTTTTTCTAGTATTAGTACATATACACATGGAATATTACTCAGGCATTTAAAAAGAATGCATTTGAATCCGTTCTAATGAGGTGGATAAAACTGGAGCCTATTATACAGAGTGAAATAAGTCAGGAAAAAAAACACCAATACAGTATACTAACACATATATGTGAAATTTAGAAAGACAACTTATATGCGATAACCCTATATGTGAGACAGCAAAAGAGACACAGATGTATAGAACAGTCTTTTGGACTCTGTGGGAGAAGGTGAGGGTGGGATGATTTGAGAGAATAGCATTGAAACATGTATATTATCATATGTGAAACAGGTCGCCGGTCCAGGTTTGATGCATGAGACAGGGTGCTCAGGTCTGTTGCACTGGGATGACCCAGAGGGATGGGATGGGGAGGGAGGTAGGAGGGGGGTTCGGGATAGAGAACACCTGTACACTCATGGCTGATTCATGTAAATGTATGGCAAAAAAACACTACAATATTGTAAAGTAATTAGCCTCCAATTAAAATAAATAAATTGTAAACAATGAGCTACTTATATATTTGGAAATTAATCCTTTGTCAATTGTTTCAGTTGCTATTATTTTCTCCCATTCTGAGGGTTGTCTTTTCATCTGTTTATAGTTTCCTTTGCTGTGCAAAATCTTTTAAGTTTAATTAGACCCCATTTGTTTATTTTTGTTTTTATTTTCATTACTCTAGGAGGTGGGCTTCCCTTGTGGCTCAGCTGGTAAAGAATCTGCCTGAAATGCAGGAGACTTGGGTTCAATCCCTGGTTTGGGAAGATCCCTTGGAGAAGGGAAAGACTACCCACTCCAGTATTCTGGCCTGGAGAATTCCATGGAATCCATAGAGTCACAAAGAGTAAGACATAATTGAGTGAATTTCACTTTCACTCTAGGAGGTGGGTCACAGAGCATTTTGCTGTGATTTATACCATAGAATGTTTTGTCTATGTTTTCCTCTAAGAGTTTTATAGTTTCTGGCCTTACATGTAGGTCTTTAATAAATTTTGAGTTTGTTTTTGTATATGGCATTAGAAAGATTTCTAATTTCATTCTTTTATACATAGCTGTCCACTTTCCCCATCACTGCTTATTGAAGAGACTCTCTTTGCCCATTGTATATTCTTGCTTCCTGTGTCAAAGATAAGGTGTCCACATGTGTGTGGGTTTATCTGTGAGCATTCTTTCTTGTTCTATTTGGTCTGTATCTGTTTTTTTTTTTTTTTTTTCCAGTACCATATGTTCTTGAAGACTGTAGGTTTCTAGGATCATATGGTTTTTATTTTTTAATTTGTTAATATGATATATCAAACTTACTTATTTGTCTATATCAAAGAATCTTTGCACTCCTGGGTGAAATCCCACTCAATGATGATGTATGATCCTTTCTTAAAAATTAATTTATTTTAATTGGAGGATAATTACTTTACAATATTGTGGTGGTTTTTGCCATACATTGACAGGAATCAGCCATGAATACACATGCGTTCCCCTATCCTGAGCCCTTCTCCCATGTCTCTCCTCATCCCATCCCTCTGGGTTGTTCCAGAGCACCAGCTTTTAGTGCCCTGCTTCATGAAATGAATTTGCACTGGTCATCTATTTTACATATGGTAATATACATGTTTAAATGCTATTCTCTCAAATCACCCCAAACTTGCCTTCTCCTACATAGTCCAAAAGTCTGTTCTTTACATTTGTGTCTGTTTTGCTGCATTGCATATAGAATAGTCATTACCATCTTTCTAAATTCCATATATATGCATTAATATACTGTATTGGTATTTCTCTCTCTGACTTACTTCACTCTATATAATAGACTCCAGTTTCACTGACCTCATTAGCACTGGCTCAAGTACATTACTTTTTATAGCTGAGTAATATTCCATTTTGTATATGTACCACAACTTCTTTGTCAATTCATCTGCCTATGGACATCTAGGTTGCTTCCATATCCTAGCTATTGTAAACAGTGCTTCCATGAACTTTGGGGTACATGTGTCTCTTTCAATTCTGACTTCCACCGTGTGTATGCCCACCAGTGCAATTGCTGGGTCAGATGCCAGTTCTATTTCCAGTTTTGTAAGGAATCTCCACACTGTTCTCCATAGTGGCTGTGCCAGTTTGCATTCCCACCAACAGTGTAATAATATGCTGACTTATAGGGGAAAATGGGGACTCATTGTGGTTTTGATTTGCATTTCTCTGATAATGAAAGCTTTGGGTTTTCCAGTAGTCATGTATGTGTGTGAGAGTTGGACTATAAAGAAGGCTGCATGGAAGAACTGATGCTTTTAAACTGTGGTGTTGGAGAAGACTCTTGAGAGTCCCTTGGACAGCAAGGAGATCAAACCAGTTTACCCTAAAGAAAACCAGTCTTGATTATTCATTGGAAGGACTGATCTTGAAACTGAAACTCCAATACTTTGGTCACCTGATGTGAAGAGCTGACTCATTTAAAAAGACTCTAATGCTGGGAAAGATTGAAGGTAGGAGGAGAAGGGGATAACAGAGAATGAGTTGGTTGGATGGCATCACCGACTTAATGGACATGAGTTTGAGTAAGCTCTGGGTGTTGGTGATGGATAGGGAAGCCTGACATACTGCAGTCCATGAGGTCGCAAAGAGTCGGACATGACTGAGCAATTGAAATGAACTGAACTGAATAATGAGTGATGTTGAACATCTTTTCATGTGTTTATTGGCCATCCGTATGTCTTCTTTGGAGAAATGTCTTTCCAGTGCTTTGGCTCAATTTCTGATTATGTTGTTCATTTTTCTAGTATTGAGCTGCATGAGCTGCTTGTATGTTTTGGAGATTAATTCTTTGTCAGTTGTTTCATTTACAATTATTTTCTCCTATTTTGATAGCTGACTTTCCCCATTGCTTATGGTTCCCTTCACTGTGCAAAAGCTTTTAAGTTTAATTAGGTCTCAATTGTTTATTTCTGTTTGTTGATTTTTTTTTTACTAGTATTTTGTTGAGTATTTTTGCGTCTATGTTCATCAGTGATATTGGCCTACAATTTTCTTTTTTATTCTTTTCTATTATCTTTGTCTGGTATTGGTATCAGGGTGATGGTGGTCTTATAGAATGATATGGGAATTTCTTCCCCCTGCATTGTTTTGGAAGAGTTTAAGATAGGTGTTAACTCTTTTCTATGCTTGATAGAACTTGCCTGTGAAGCCATCTGGCCCTTAACTTTTTTAGTTGCAGTTTGAATGTTATTATTTGTGATTGATCTAATTATATTTTCTAATTCTTTCTGGTTCAGTCTTGGAAAGTTTTACATTTCCCATAATGCATTTATTTCTTCCAGGTTGCCCATTTTATTGGCATATTGTTGGCTGTAGTAGTCTCTTATAATCTTTCATATTTCTATGGTATCAGTTGAAATTTCTCCTCTTTATTTTTCAATTTTATTAATTTAAGTCATCTCCTTTATTTTCATAATAAATCTAGCAAAAGTTTATCAATTTTGTTTATCTTCTCAATGAACAAACTTCTATTGATGTTTGCTATTGTTTTTTTCATTTCTATGTCATTTATTTCTGCTGTGATACTTATAATTTATTTCTTTCCACTGCCTTTGGGTTTTCTTTGTTCTTCTTTCTCTAGTTGCTTTATGGGTAAGGTTAGATCATTTATTTGAGACTTTTCTTGTTTTTTGAAGTGATATTGAATTGATAAAAATTTCCCTCTTAAAACTGCTTTTGTTGTGTCCCATAGTTTTTGGGTCATTGTGTTTTCATTGTCATTTGTTTCTCTGTATTTTTTTATTTACTCCTTATTTTCTTTAGTAAATTCTTGGTTATTTAGCAGAGCACAGTTAAGCCTGTGTGTGTGTGTGTGTATGTGTGTGTGTGTGTTTGTGTGTGTGCATGTGTGTATTTTTGCAGCTTTTACCCCTGTATTTGATTTCTAATATCATAGCATTGTAATTGGAAAATATGCTTGATATGATTTCAATTTTAATACATTTTTTGAGGCTTGATTTTTGCCTACCAAATATTTGGTCTGCCCTGGAGATTTTTTTATGTGCACTTGAGAAGAAAGTGTATTCTTCCACTTTCTGGTAGAAAGTCCTCTAGTGCCTGGTTCTGTGGTTAGTTGCTCAGTCTTGTCTGACTCTTTGTGACACCATGGACTATAGCCCATCAGGCTTCTCTGTCTAGGCAAGAATACTGGACTGGGTTGCCATTTCCTTTTCCAGGGAATCTTCCCAACCCAGGGGTCAAACCCAGGTCTCACGCATTGCAGGTGGATTCTTTACTGTCTGCACCATCAGGGAAGCCCTCTAGAAAGTCCTCTAAATACCAATTAATTCTATCTGGACTATTGTATTATTTAAAACTTGTGTTCTTTTATTTATTTACCGTGTGGACGCTCTGTCCATTGGTGTAGTCACTTTTATTGTGTTAGTGTTGATTTCACCATTCTGTGGATGTTCAAATTTGCCTTCAGTATTGATATACTCCTATGTTGAGTACATATATATTTATAATTGTTATATCTTTTTGGATTGATCCCTTGATCATTATGTAGTGTCTTCTTTGTCTCTTGTAATAGCCTTTATTTTAAGGTCTATTTTATCCTATATGAGTATTGCTATTCCAGCTTTTAAAAGAAAATTCCATTTGCTTAGAGTATCTATTTCCATCCTATGATTTTCAGTTGTTATATGTTCCTAGGTCCCAAGTGGGTCCCTTGTAGGTGAAATACACATGGGTCTTATTTTTGTATCTGTTAGCCAGACCTCGTCTTTCAGTTTGGCACTTAATTCATTTACATTTAAAGTAATTATTGATATGTATATTCTGATTTGTTGAACTTGTTTAGTTGCTGAGTCCTAAGTCATGTCTAATGCCTTGCAACCCCAAGGACTGCAGGCTTCCCTGGCCTTCAATAACTCCAAGAGTTTACTCAAACTCATGTCAATCGAGTTGGCTCAAACTCATGTCCGTTAAGTCCATTCAATCATCTCGTCTTCTTTTGCCCCCTTCTTCTTATCATTTATCAATTGTTTTGGGTTTGTTTTGTGGGTCTTTTTATTCTCTTGCATTTCCTGTCTAGAGAAGTTTCTTTAGAATTTGTTGTAAAGCTGATTTTGTGGAGCTGAACTCTCTGAAAAATGTCATTCTCAATTTAGTAAGGGTTGCACTGGATCTATAAATTACTTTGGGTAGTACAGTCATTTTCACAATATTGATTCTTCTAATTCAAGAACAGGGTATATCTCTCCATTGGTGTTGCCTTTGATTTCTTTCATCAGTGTCACATACTTTTCTGAGTACATGTCTTTTGCTTTCTTAGGTGGATTTATTCCTAGGCATTTTTTGTTCTTGCTGCAATGGTGAAAGTGTTAGTCACTCAGTAGTGTCCAACTCTGCAGCCCCATGGACTGTAGCCCTTCAGGCTCCTCTGTCCATGGGGTTCTCCAGGCAAGAACACTGGAGTGGGCTGACATTCCTTTCTCCAGGGGGTCTCCCTGAGCCAGGGATCAAAGGCGGGTCTCCCGCTTTGCTGGGGAGACTCTTTACCGTCTGAGCAACATGGGATTGCTTCTTTGATTTCTCTTTCTGATAGTTCATTGTTAGTGTAGAGAAATGCAAGAGATTTCTGAGTATTAATTTTGTGTCCTTCGATTTTACCAAATTCATTGATTAACTGTAGTAGATTTCTGGTGCTACCTTAGGATTTTCTATCTACAGTATCAAGTGATCTCCAAACAGCAACGGTTTTACTTCTTCATTTCAAATTTGGATTCCTTTTATTGCTTTTTCTTTTCTTAGTGTTGTGGTTAGGATTTCCAAAGCTATGTTGAATAACTGTGTCTTGTTCCTGATTATAGAGGAAATGCTTTCAGTTTTTCCCTATTGAGAATGTTGTTTTCTGTGGGTTTATTGTATATCACCTTCATTATGTTGAAGTAGCTTCTTTCTATGCCCACTTTCTAGAGAAGTTTATTTTAATCATAAATGGGTGATGAATTTTGGCAAAAGCTTTTTCTGCACCTATTGAGATGATCATATGGCTTTTATTCAATTTGTTAATATGGCAAATCGCATTGATTTGCATAAATTGAAGAAATCTTGCATTTCTGGGATAAATCCCACTTGATTATGCTATATGATACTTTAATGTGTTATTGGATTTCGTTTGCTACTATTTGAGGATTTTTGCATTTATATTCAACAGTAGTATTGGTTTATAAATTTTGTTGTGATATCATTGCCTGGTTTTCATATCAGAGTGATTTTGGCCTCTTTGAATGAGCTTGGGAATGCTTTTCCCTTTGCAATTTTATGGAATAATTTCAGAAGCTTAGACATTATCTCTTATTTAAGCAATTGATAGAATTTGCCTGTGAAGCCATCTTGTCCTGGACTTTTTCTTTTGGAAGATTTTTAATTACAGTTTCAATTTTATTATTTGTGATTATTGTGTTCATATTTTCTTTTTAAAACTTTATTTATTTATTTTAATTGGAGGCTGAGGACTTTACAATATTGTAGTCGTTCTTGCCATACATTGACATGAATCAGTCATGGGAGTACATGTGTCCCCCATCCTGAACCCCCACCCATCTTCCTCCCCATCCCATCCCTCAGGGTTGTCCCAGTGAACCGGCTTTGAGTGCCCTGTTTCATGCATCGAACTTGGACTGGTGATCTCTTTCACATATGGTAATATACATGTTTCAATGCTATTCTCTCAAATCATCCCACCCTTGCCTTCTCCCACAGAGTCCAAAAGTCTGTTTTTTATCTCTGTGTCTCTTTTGCTATCTCACATACAGGGTCATCACTATCATCTTTCTAAATTCCATATATATGCATTAATATACTCTATTGGTGTATACAGGCTCCAGTTTCATCCACCTCATTAGAACTGATTCAAATGTGTTCTTTTTAATAGCTGAGTAATAAGATGGGTTCAATAAAGGACAGAAATGGTATGGACCTAACAGAAGCAGAAAGTATTAAGAGGTGGCAAGAATACACAGAAGAACTGTACAGAAAAGATCTTCATGACCCAGATAATCACAATGGTGTGATCACTCACCTAGAGCCAGACATCCTGGAGTGTGAAGTCAAGTGGGCCTTAGAAAGCATCACTACTAACAAAGCTAGTGGATGTGATGGAATTCCAGTTGAGCTATTTCAAATCCTGAAAAATCATGCTGTGAAACTGCTGCATTCAATATGCCAGAAAATTTGGAAAATGCAGCTGTGGCCACAGGACTGGAAAAGGTCAGTTTTCATTCTAATCCCTAAGAAAGACAATCCCAAAGAATGCTCAAACTACCACACAGTTGCACTCATCTCACACGCAAGTAAAGTAATGCTCAAAATTCTCCAAGCCAGGCTTCAGCAATACGTGAACTGTGAATTTCCAAATGTTCAAGCTGGTTTTAGAAAAGGCAGAGGAACCATAGATCAAATTGCCAATATCCACTGGACCATCAAAAAAACAAGAGAGTTCCAGAAAAACATCTGTTTCTGCTTTATTGACTATGCCAAAGCCTTCGACTGTGTGGGTCACAATAAACTGTGGAAAATTCTGAAAGCAATGGGAATACCAGATCACCTGACCTGCCTCTTGAGAAACCTGTATGCAGGTCAGGAAGCAGCAGTTAGAACTGTGCATGGAACAACAGACTGGTTCCAAACAGTAAAAGGAGTATGTCAAGGCTGTATATTGTCACCCTGCTTATTTAACTTATATGCAGAGTACATCATGAGAAACCCTGGGCTGGAAGAAGCACAAGCTGGAATCAAGATTGCTGGAAGAAATATCAATAACCTCAGATATGCAGATGACACCACCCTTATGGCAGAAAGTGAAGAAGAACTAAAGAGCCTCTTGATGAAAGTGAAAGAGGAGAGTGAAAATTTGGCTCAAAGCTCAACACTCAGAAAAGTAAGATCATGACATCTGGTCCCATCACCTCATGGGAAATAGATGGGGAGACAGTGGAAACATTGTCAGACTTTATTTTTTGGGGCTCCAAAATCACTGCAGATGGTGACTGTAGCCATGAAATTAAAAGACGCTTACTCCTTGGAAGAAAAGCTATGACCAACCTAGGTAGCATATTAAAAAGCAGAGACATTACTTTGCCAACAAAGGTCCATCTGGTCAAGGCTGTGGTTTTTCCAGTGGTCATGTATGGGTGTGAGAATTGGACTGTAAAGAAAGCTGAGTGCCAAAAAATTGATGCTTTTGAACTGTGGTGTTGGAGAAGACTCTCGAGAGTCCCTTGGACTGCAAGGAGATCCAACCAGTCCATCCTAAAGGCGACCAGTCCTGGGTGTTCATTGGAGGAACTGATGCTGAAGCTGAACTCCAGTACTTTGGCCACCTCATGCAAAGAGTTGACTCATTGGAAAAGACCTTGATGCTGGGAGGGATTGGGGGCAGGAGGAGAAGGGGACGACAGAGGATGAGATGGCTGGATGGCATCACCGACTCAATGGGCGTGAGTTTTCATAAACTCTGGGAGCTGGTGATGGACCGGGAGGCCTGGCGTGCTGTGATTCATGGGGTCACAAAGAGTCGGACACAACTGAGCGACTGAACTGAACTGAACTGACCACAACCTCTTTATCCATTCGTCTGCCCATGGGCATCTAGGTTGCTTCCATGTCCCAGTTATTGTAAACAGTGCTGCCATGAGTATTGCAGTACACGTGACTCCTTAAATTCTGGTTTCCTCCGCGTGGATGCCCAACACTGGGATTGCTGGGTTGTATAGCAATTTTCTTTTTCTTCTTTTCTATTTTCTATTTTCTTCTTGAATCAGTCTTAGAAGCTCATACCTTTCTATGATGGAGGAGGAAATGTCAACCCACTCCAGTATTCTTACCTGGAGAATCCCAGGGACAAAGGAGCCTGGTGGGCTACCATCTATGGCATTGCACAGAGTCGGACATGACTGAAGCAATAGCAGCAGCAGCAACCTTTCTACGAATTTGTTTATTTCTTCCAGGTCTTTTACTTTATTGGAGTATGTTTAGGTATCTCTTATTGTCCTGTGCATTTTAGTGGTGTCAGATGTTAATTCTCCTTTTTCATTTGTAATTTATTGATTTGAGTCCTCTCCTTTTTTTTCTTAATGAGTCTGGCTAAAAGTTTATCAAATTTATTTATGTTTTCAAAGAACCAGCTTTGCTATTGTTTTATTCATATCTTTTTTCATTTAGTTCTTGTTTGATCTTCATGATTTCTTTGCTCCCACTAACTGGGTTTTCTTTGTTCTTCTTTATCTAGTTGCTAAGTTTGACTCATTTGAAAAGACCCTGATGCTGGGAAAGATTGAAGGCAGGAGGGAAATGGAGTGACAGTGGATGAGATGGTTGGATGGCAACACTGACTCAATGGACATGGGTCTGAGTAATCTTGGGAGTTGGTGATGGACAGGGAAGGCTGATGTGCTGCAGTCCATAAAGTCACAAAGAGTTGGACATGACTGAATGACTGAACTGAACTGAGCTGAAGTGTGAGTTTAGGTTGTTTGAGTTTTCTTTGTTTCTTAAGGTATGACTATATTGAATGAACTTTCCTCATTACAGCATACTAACACATATATATGGAATTTAGAAAGGTGATAACGATAACCCTATATGCAAAACAGAAAAAGAGACACAGAAATACAGAACAGACTTTTGAACTTTGTGGGAGAATGTGAGGGTGGGATATTTCAAAAGAACAGCATGTATACTATCTATGGTGAAACAGATCACCAGCCCAGGTGGGATGCATGAGACAAGTGCTCCGGCCTGGTGCACTGGGAAGACCCAGAGGAATCGGGTGGAGAGGGAGGTGGGAGGGGGGATCGGGATTGGGAATACATATAAATCCATGGCTGATTCATATCAATGTATGTCAAAACCCACCGGAAAAAAAAATAATAATAATAAAAATAAATTAAAAAAAAAAAACTGCTTTTGCTTCATCCCATAGGTTGTCAGTCATTGCATTTTTTATTGCTATTTGTCTCTATGTAGTGTTTTATTTCATCTTTGATTTCTTCAGTGACCCATTAGTTATTTAGCAGCATATTGTTTAACCTCCATGTGTTTTTTTTTTACAGGTTTTTTTTTTTTCCCTGTAATTGATTTATAATCTCATAGCATTGTGAGCAGAGTAGATGCCTGCTACAATTTCAACTTTTAAAAATTTACTGAAGCTTTATTTGTGATTTGAGATGGGACCTATCCAGGAGAATGTTCTGTGTGTGTTTGAGAAGAAAATATACCCTGCTGCTTGCAGATATAGTTTGCCTGTAAATATCAACTAAGTCTATCTGTTCTAATGTGTCATATAAGACCTGCACTTCCTTATTAATTTTCTGTCTGGAAATAAGTTAAAATCTAATACTATTACTTTTTACTATCAATTTGCCCTTTTATGGCTCTCAGCATTTGACTTATGTACTGAAGTTCCCCTATGTCGGGTGTATAAATATTTACAGTTGTCATCTGTTCTTCTTGGATTGATCCCTGTGTCATTATGTAGTGTCCTTCTCTGTCTTTTGTAATTGTCTTTACATAAAGCCTATTTTATCTTATATGAGTATTGCTACTCATTTTCTTTTGATTTCCATTTGCTTCAAATATCTCTTTTCATGACATCACTTTCCATCTGTATGTGTCCTTAGGTCTGAATTGAGTTTCTAGTGGGCAGCACATACATGGGCCTTGTTTTTGTATCCATTCACCATCTGTGTCTTTTATTTGGGGCATTTAATCCATTTACATTTAGGATAATTATGGATATGGATTATCTTATTGTCATTTTCTTAATAGTTTTGTGTTTCTTTTGCAGTTCTTTTTCTTCCATTGTGTTTCCTGCCTAGAGAATTTCCTTTAGCATTTGTTCTAAAGCTGGTTTGAGGTGCTGAATTCTCTTGGCTTTTCCTTGCCCTTAAAGCTTTGATTTCTTCATTGCATCTGAATGGGATCCTTACTGGATGGAGTACTATTGGTTGTATGTTTTCCCCTTTCATCACTTTAAATTTATTCTGAAGTTTCTTCTTTGTCCCAGCTGATTTCTCAACCATGTGGGGGTTTCTTTGAATGCAGGAACCTCTCTTCACCTTCAACTTCCAACCACAGGTGCTTGTCCCTTCCCATTTCCTATAATATTTTTTCTTCTTTCTTTCATCCTAGCCATTTGCATGGGGATTTTTCTTGTCCTTTTTAGGTATCCAAGGTCTTCCACTACCGTTCAGCAGGTGTTCTGTGAGAACTGTTCAATGTGTGGATATATTCTTGATATAATTGTGAGGAAAGGTGAATTCCACATCCTCCTATTCCATAATCTTGACTACTCCCAACCTTCTGGGAGAAAATATTTTCAAATCTTATATCAAGTAAGTGTCTAGTATACAAAACATATGATTAGTCTCAACATAAAAAAATAAATATAAAAAGTGGCTAAAGGAGGGATCAGGCTCCCTGACTTCCCTGATATAAAGCTATGATCACTAAAAGAGTATAGTCCTCATACAAAAACAGACAGATAGATCAATGGGACAGGATAAAAATCCCAGAAATAAACCCATGAAATTATGGTCAATTCATCTACAACAAAGGAGGCAAGAATATACAATTTAGAAAAGACAATCTCTCCAGTAAGTGGTGCTGTGAAGACTGGACAGCTACATGAAAAGAATTAAACCAGAACATTCTCTAACACCATATAGAAAAATAGACTCAAAATGAATTGAAGATCTAAACATATAACAGGATACTATAAAAATCCTAGAGAAAAACATAGGCAGAAAAATCTTTTAAATAAATTATAGCAATTTTCGGATCTGTCCCATAGAGTGAAACTATGGGCTTCCCTCATAGCTCAGTTGGTAAATCATCTGTCTGAGATGCAGGAGACTTGGGTTTGATTCCTGGGATGGAAAGATCCCATGGAGAAAGAGATGACAACCCATTCCAATATTCTTGTCTGGAGAATCCCATGGACAGAGGAGCCTGACAGGCACAGTCCATGGGATTGCAAGGGTTGGGCACGACTTTGAGATTAAACCACCAGCACCATAAAGTAATCAAATAAAAAAAATGAACAAATATTAAAAAAAAATGAACAAATATGACCTAAGTAAACATGAAAGTTCTAAAAGACAACTACAGAATTGGAGAAAATATTTTCAAATCATGTGAACAGTGAATGAATGTTCAAAAATATAAACACCTCATATAAGTCCATATCAAAAAATGATCATAAGACCTAATCTAACAAATATTTCTCCAAAGAATACATACATCTGTATGTATTCATGTGCATGGACAACATGCACATGAAAAGATGCTCAACATCACTATTTATTAGAGAAATCTAATTAAAATGACAATGAGATTATAATCTCACACCAGTCAGAATGATCATTATCAAAAATCTACAAAAAATAAATGTTGAAGTTGGTATGGATAAAAGGGAACCCTCTTATACTGTTGATGAGAATATAAATTGGTGAAGCCACTAAGGAAAACTGTATAGAGGTTCTTTAAAAAAATAAAAATACAGATCTTGTAATTCCACTCTTGGGCTTATATCTAGAGAAAATTCTAATTTGAAAAGATACATGCAGCCTGATGTTTGTAGCAACGCCAATTACAGTAGCCAAGACAGGGAAGCAACATAAATGCCCACTCACAGATTAATTGATAAAGATGTGGTATGTGTATACAAAGGAATATTACTTGGGCATACAAAAGAGTGAAATAATTCCACTTGCAGCAACATGTATGGACCTAGAAATTATCATATTAAGTGAAATAAGTCAGATAAAGAAATATAAAATTATATGATGTCACTTATATGTGCAATTTAAAAAATGGTACAAATTTCTGCCTCCTCAGACAATCATTTTCCCTTTTTAAATTTCTTTTTGTTGAGGATTGTCTTGATCACTGCCCCCTGTACAATGTCTTGAACCTCTGTCCACAGTTCTTCAGGCAATCTGTGTATCAGATCTAATCCCTTAAATCTATTTGTCACGTCCACTTTATAATCATAAGGGGTTTGATTTAGGTCATAACTGAATGGCCTAGTGGTTTTCCCTACTTTCTTCAATTTAAGTCTGAATTTGGCAATAAGGAGTTCATGATCTGAGACACAGTCAGTTCCCAGTCTTGTTTTTGCTGACTGTGTAGAGCTTCTCCCTCTTCGGCTGCAAAGAATATAATCAGTCTGATTTTGGTATTGACCACCTGGTGATGGCCATAACTAGAGTCTTCTCTTGTGTTCTTGGAAGAGTGTGTTTGCTATGACCAGTGTGTTCTCCTGGCAAAACTCTGTTAGCCTTTGACCTGCTTTGTTTTGTACTCTAAGGCCAAATTTGCCTGCTACTCCAGGTATCTCTTGACTTCCTACTTTTGCATTCCAGTCCCCAATAATGAAAATGACATCTTTCCTGGGTGTTCTAGAAGATCTTGTAGGTCTTCATCAAACCTGCACTTATATGTAGAATCTAATAAAAAGGAACATATTTCCAAAAAGAAACAGACTCACAGATCTTGAAATAAAACATTTGCCAAAGTGGAAACGTGGGGAGAAGTATGAATTATGAGACTGGGATTTACATATACACACTATTACATGTAAAATAGATAACTAATATGGACCTACTGTATATCACAGGAAACTTTATTCAATATTCTATAATGACCTATATGGGAAAATAATTTGCAAAATAATGGATATATGTGTAACTAATCCACTTTGTTGTACATCTAAAGCTAATAAAACATTGTAAATCAACTGTATTCAAATAATTTTTTAAAAAATTAAAAAAAATAGATAAAAAGAATCAAAGACTATAACAAGAGTTGACAAGTATGTGGGGAAAGTGGAACCCTTATAAAGTGAGGACAAACATATTGGTTGGCAGTTCCTCATAAATGTAAATGCTAACTAACTTAATTATATATGTCAAATCATCATATTTTACTCTTTAAATATATCATTTTTTTAAATTCTATTTTTTTCTCCCAACTATTTTTACTAGATGGAGGTTAATTACTTTACAATATTGTATTGGTTTTGCCATACATTGACATGAATCAGCCATGTGTGTACATGTGTTCCCCATCCTGAACCCCCCTCCCACCTCCATTCCCATCCCATCCCTCTGGGTCATCCCAGTGCACCAGCCCTGAGCACTTGTCTCATGCATCAAACCTGGACTGGCGATCTGTTTCACCCTTGATAATATACATGTTTCAATGCTGTTCTCTCAGATCATCCCACCCTCGCCTTCTCCCATAGAGTCCAAAAGTCTATTCTATACATCTGTGTCTCTTTTTCTGTCTTGCATATAGGGTTATCATTACCATCTTTCTAAATTCCATATATATGCGTTAGTATACTGTATTGTTGTTTTTCTTTCTGGCTTGCTTCACTCTGTATAATGGGATCCAGTTTCATCCACCTCATTAGAACTGATTCAAATGAATTCTTTTTAATGGCTGAGTACTATTCCATGGTGTATATGTACCACAGCTTTCTTATCCATTCGTCTGCTGATGGGCATCTAGGTTGCTTCCATGTCCTGGCTATTATAAACACTGCTGTGATGAACATTGGGGTACACGTATCTCTTTCAGATCTGGTTTCCTCAGTGTGTATGCCCAGCAGTGTGATTGCTGGGTCATATGGTAGTTCTATTTCCAGTTTTTTAAGAAATCTCCACACTGTTCTCCATAGTGGCTGTACTAGTTTGCATTCCCACCAACAGTGTAAGAAGGTTCCCTTTTCTCCACACCCTCTCCAGCATTTATTGCTTGCAGATTTTTGGATAGCAGCCATTCTGACTGGCATGTAATGGTACCTCATTGAGGTTTTGATTTGCATTTCTCTGATAATGAGTGATGTTGAGCATCTTTTCATGTGTTTGTTAGCCATCTGTATGTCTTCTTTGGGGAAATGTCTGTTTAGTTCTTTGGCCCATTTTTTGATTGGGTCATTTATATTTCTGGAATTGAGCTGCAGAAGTTGCTTGTATATTTTTGAGATTAATCCTTTGTCTGTTGCTTCATTTGCTATTATTTTCTCCCATTCATAAGGCTGTCTTTTCACCTTGCGTATAGTTTCCTTTGTTGTGCAAAAGCTTTTAAGTTTCATTACGTCCCATTTGTTTACTTTTGCTTTTATTTCCAATATTCTGGGAGGTGGATCATAGAGGATCTTGCTGTGATTTATGTAAATATATACATTTTATTTTTCAATTATACCCCATAAAACTTGAGAGAAAAAACGAACTTAAAAGGTAAGCATTGGGTTCCCCAGGTTGTGCAGTGATAAAGAATCCACTTGCTCATGCAGGAGACCCAAGACATGCAGGTTCAATCCTGGGTCAGGAAGATCCCTCAGAGTAGGAAATGGCAACCTTCTCCAGTATTCTTGCCTGGAAAATTCCATGAACATAGGACCATGGCAGATTATAGTCCATGGTGTCTCAAAGAGTTGGACATGACTGAGTATGTGAGCATGCAGCACAAGTCTAGAATGGCCCATGGAATATGATCCAGAAATTACATTCCTCAGTATATAACAACCGAACCGAAAACAGATACACAACTACTGATACTTGAATAATTCTATATCCTATAAAATCTAAAATCAGCAAAATTATTCTTCAAAAGTGAAGGAGAATGAGGAAATGTGCAGACCCAAAACAAAACAATTATTCACCAGCAAACCTACCTTCTAAAACCTTCTAAAAAATTCTTCAGAGGTAAATAAAATTATTTATTTAGAAACTTTGATCTATGTAAAGAAAGAAAGAGGATTTCCTGGTGTCTTAGTGGTAAAGAATCCACTTGCCAAGGCAGGATACTCAGGTTTGATCGCTGATCTGGGAAGGTCCCACATGCTGCAGAGCAACTAGACACATGAGCCACAACTATCTAGCCTGTGTTCTAAAGCTTGATAGTCACAACTACTGAGTCCATGTACTGCAACTACTGAAGACCACAAACCCTAGAGTCCATGCTCCCCAACAAGAGAAGTCATTGCAATGAGAAGCCTGTGCACCACAACTAGAGAGTAGCCCCTACTTGCCATAACTAGAGAAAAGCCCACACGGCACAGAGTACCAGCATAACCAAAAGCAACACACACACACACACACACACACACACACACACACACGTTTATTATTCTGTGACTATGAAGAAATTCATTTGGGAATCAATAATGTAATGGTTTCTACAATGTCTCCAAATATTAAAAACAAATTAATATACTTTAAAACAACTCATTAGACCAAGGGGGAGAAAAATCAAATGGAGAAACACAGAAATATCTGAAATGTGTTGGGTATTGTTGAAAAAATTCTTAGAAGAAAATTTATAGAATTAAATGTGTATGGTATAAATAAGAAATATCTCAAGTCAATGACCTCAACTTCTATTTTATGAGAATAAAAAAGGAGCAAAATATACCCTGAGTAAGTAGAAGAAAGGAATTTACAAATATTAAGAAGCAGAAAGAAGGGTGATAATAGAAACTATCCATGAAAAACAATTATTATTTAAAAAAATCAAGAAAATTGATAATTCTCTAGCCAAACTGCTCAGGATCAAAATAGAAGGGACAGAAATCAACAATATCAATAATAAATGAGGCAACAACACTACAGTTTAAAAATTGTATTAAAGGAACACTAATGGAATGTAATGAA
Organism: Dama dama; assembly: GCF_033118175.1. Classification (NCBI taxonomy): domain Eukaryota; kingdom Metazoa; phylum Chordata; class Mammalia; order Artiodactyla; family Cervidae; genus Dama; species Dama dama. The sequence continues at coordinate 10,542,971 of NC_083693.1, read as the reverse complement.
AAGCTTTATATTAACATATTCCACAAATTGGAGATGGACAAATTCCTTGAATGAAACAAACTGCCAAACCTCATCCAATAAATATATAATCTGAATATTTCTATTATATATTATATAAGTGGAATTTGATTAAAAGTCCTTTTAAGGAAACACTTAGAAACTCAGAGGATTTTTAAAGAAAAACAATATAAGGTTTGCCTAGTACTTGGAAATTGACTAATGTAACCCACAATAGTGTAAAATGTAAAGATGAAACATATTATCTCAATAGAGTAGAAAAATACCATGTTCAATGATGAAATAATGCATCATATTTTGGTAAGACTAGGAATAGCACAAGGAGGTTCTAGACAGTGCAACAAATCAAGAAAAATAAGATATGTGAACTGAACATAAATAGGCAAATAATTTTTTCTTCTCAAAGTATAGCATCATCAATGTAGTATAGCTGAAGGAATCTATACACACAAACACACACACAACCCCTATCACATATTATACTTAATATGTTGAATTATTAAGGTGGCAGGATACAAAGACATGAAAAAGTCAATTTCATATGCACGCATTACCAACAAATTAGACACTGAAATAAAAAGATTTATAATAGTATCGTATCTTTGATCAAAAAAAGGCAATATTATACAATAACGACAACGTCTTCAATAAGTGGTGAGGGGAAAACTGGACAGTTACATGTAAAAGAATGAATTTAGAACACTTCCTAACGTCATACACATGCACATACAAAGAACTCAAAGTAGATTAAAGACCTAAATATAAATCCAGAAACTATAAAATTCTTAGAGGAAAATATAGGCAGAATGCTCTTTGACACAAATCACAGCAAGATCCTTTGATTCACCTCCTAGTATAATGGAAATAAAAATACAACTAAACAAATGCTATCTAATGAAATGTAAAATCTTTTGCACGCCAAAGGAAACTATAAATAAGGTGAAAAGAAAGCCCTCACAATGAGAGAAAATCATTGCAAATGAAGCAACTGACAAAGGATTAATCCTCAAAATATACAAGTATCTCATGCAGCTCAATATCAGAAAAATAAATGACCCAATCAAAAGATGAGCAGAAGACCTAAACAGGCATTTCTCTAAAGGAGACATACAGATGGCCAACAAACACATGAAAAGATGGTCAATGTCACTTATTATTAGAGAATGCTATTTATCATAGCCTCAAATCTTTGACAAAGGAAGCAAGATTATATAATAGAGAAAAGACATCTTCAATAAGTGGAGTGGGGAAACCTGCAAAGGAACCCCAGTGTTTCTACTTTCCAGCCACAGTTGAGAACTACTATTTTAAGTACTGCAAAAGTGACAAAATGATCTGGGGGCACAAATGAACTGCCAGAACCATGGTAGATGACTCCAAGGAGTGGGCACTGGCTATGAAGAATATGCAAGAACATATCAGGTGGGACAGCATTAGGAGGGAAAGAATTCAGGCAATGAAGTAGCATGCACCAAATCACAAAGATATAAAAGGATGTTTGGGGGATTAAATAAAAGCATATTTATTGTGTCACCTTACACAAACATATGCACATGCATGTGTGCATGCTAAGTTGCTTCAGTTGTGTCTGACTCTTTGTGACCTTATGGACTGTAGCTCACCAAGATAATCTGTCCATGGTATTCTCCAAGCAAGAACACTGGAGTAGGTTCCCATACTCTCCTCCAGGGTGATCTTACTGACCCGCGGAGAGAACCTGCATCTCTTTCATCTCCTGCATTGGCAGACGAGTTCTTTACCACTAGTGTGACTTGGAAAGGCTTGTACATGTATATGTGTGTGCTAAGCTGTTTCAGTCATGTCCAGCTCTTTGCAACCCATGGACCATAGCCTGCTAGACTCCTCTGTCCATGGAATTTTCCAGGTAAGAATACTGGAGTGGGTTGCCATTCCCTTCTCCAAGGGCTCTTCCTGACCCTGGGATCTCATGTCTTCTATGTCTCCTGCACTGATAGGTGATTCTTTACCGCTAGAGCGACCTGGGGAGCCCATGTACATGTATACTCTAATTCAAATGCTATTTCCTACTGTTAGGGTGAAACTTACAAATGATATAAACATACAAAGTTCTATATAAAGAAAGGATAAGAAATACTAGAAAACAGGTTCTTACTGAGGAGGAGATGCATCGCTGCAGATGGTGATTGCAGCCATGAAATTAAAAGATGCTTACTCCTTGGAAGGAAAGTTATGACCAACCTAGACAGAATATTAAAAAGCAGAGACATTACTTTGCCAACAAAGTCCATCTTAGTCAAGGCTGTGGTTTTTCCAGTGGTCATGTGTGGATGTGATAGTTGGACTGTGAAGAAAGCTGAGCACTGAAAAATTGATGCCTTTGAACTGTGGTGTTGGAGAAGACTCTTGAGAGTCCCTTGGACTTCAGGGAGATCCTACCAGTCCATCCTAAAGGAGATCAGTCCTGGGTGTTCATTGGAAGGACTGATGTTGAAGCTGAAACTCCAATACTTTGGCCACCTGATGCAGAGAGCCGACTCATTTGAAAATAACCTGATGCTGGGAAAGATTGAGGGCAGGAGAAGAAAGGGACAACAGAGGATGAGATGGTCGGATGGCATTACTGATTCGATGGATATGGGTTTGAGTAAACTCGGGGAGTTGGTGATAGACAGGGAGGCTTGGTGTGCTGCAGTTCATGGGGTCACAAATAGTAGGACACGACTGAGCGACTGAACTGAACTGAACTGAGGAGAAATTTCAGGACTGAAAAGTACTAAAATTTTATTTATATTTCAATTTACATATAAGAATTTTAATATTTTACAAACTTGTGGCAGGTTGGACAATCACTAAATCAATGAAGTCCTCCAGAATATAGCATTTAGAAAATAACAGCAGCATTAAAATTATTAAGTCCATAGGATTGAATCTGATCAAAGTCATAAAAGACCTGTACTCTGAAAATTATGAAACATTGCTGGAAGAAATTAAGGAAGACCTAAGTAAATGGAGAGATCTACCAGATCCATAAAAAGACGCTTACTCTTTGGAAGAAAAGTTATGACCAACCTAGTTTAGTTCAGTTCATTTCAGTCACTTATTCGTGTCCTACTCTGCAACCCCGTGAACCGCAGCATGCCAGGCCTCCCTGTCCATCCATCACCAACTCCTGTAGTTCACTGAAACCCATGTCCATTGAGTCAGTGATGCCATCCAACCATCTCATCCTTTGTCGTCCCCTTCTTCTCCTGCCCTCAATCTTTCCCAGCATCAGAGTCTTTTCAAATGAGTCAGCTCTATGCATGAGGTGACCAACCTAGATGGCATACTAAAAAACAGACATTACTTTGCCAACAAAGGTCTGTCTAGTCAAGGCTATGGTTTTTCCAGTAGTCATGTTATGGATATGAAAGTTGAACTATAAAGAAAGCTGAGCATTGAAAAATTGATGCTTTTGAACTGTGGTTTTGGAGAAGACTCTTGAGAGTCCCTTGGACTGCAAGGAGATCCAACCAGTCCATCCTAAAGGAGATCAGTCCTGACTGTTCATTGGAAGGAGTGATGTTGAAGCTGAAACTCCAGTACTTTGGCCACCTGATGTGAAGAGTTGACTCATTTGAAAAGACACTGATGCTGGGAAAGATTGAAGATGGGAGGAGACGGGGATGGCAGAGGATGAGTTGGTTGGATGGCATCACTGACTCAATGGACATGAGTTTGAGTAAACTCTGGGAGTTGGTGATGGACAGGGATGCCTGGCATGCTGCAGTCCATGGGGTCACAAAGAGTCAGACGCGACTGAGCGACTGAACTGAACAGAACCAGATCCATAGGTCAGAAGATTAAAGAATGTAATTGCTTTCTAAGCAGTTTATATATCCTATACAATCCCAATCAAAATCCTAGCAGATGCTTTGGTAGAAATTGACTAATTAATTATAGAAATCCTATTGTAATTTAAAAATCTAGAATAGTGAAAATAACCTTTCAAAATAAGATTAAAGATGAAATACTAAGAATGTCTTATTTTTAGAATTATGATAAAGCAAAATTTAATCAAGACAGTGTGCTATTTGTTTCAACTAGATCAATGGAACAGAATATAATATAACTTGTATTTATAAAATTGAGTCAAATTTGGTAACTATAAAATATGCTATTTAAATAGTAAGCATACCACAAATTAAAACTAAAACCATAACACTTCTATAAGAAAATTTTGTAGAAATTATTTGGTGCCTTGGTCTAGGAGAATGCCTTAGCTATGGTAACAGCATGCAAAATCCCTTAAAGAACAGATGACAAAATGGTTAAAAACACTCACCTGCTCTTAAAAAATCTGTTAAGATAATAAAAACATTAACTGTAACAAAATGTTTGCAAAGCACATTTCATCAAAGATGGCATGTGGTTGATGATAAACACAGTACTCAGGGGGTCACTATAATTAATCATTAGGTAAATGCAATTAAAACTACAGTGTGATAACACTGCATACCTATTAGAATGGCCCCAAATTAAAATAAGTGTACCTAGTGTTTGTGAGAATGTGGAGGAGCTAGTGTGATGGAAAGTTGCTCAGTCATGTCCAACACTTTGCACCCCCATGGACTATACAGTCCATGGAATTCTCCAGGCAAGAATACTAAAGTGGGTAGCCTTTCCCTTTTCCAGCAGATCTTCCCACCTCAGGGATCATGCACAGGTCTCCCACATAACAGGCCCATTCCTAACCAGCTGAGCCAAAAGGGAAACCCAACTGGTGTGCTCATGTAGTATTGGTGGGAATATGAAAGCCTACAATAACTTTGGAAAAATATATTTTGGTAATTTAGTTAAAAGTTAAACACTGAATACCATATGATCTAGCCAACTCATTTCCATGGAAAGAGATGAAGGCATATTTGCATACAAAATATTTTACATTAATGTTCATAACAATTTTATTTCTGATAACTCTAAGCTGGAAACGGTTAAAATGTTATCAACAGAGTTAAACAGAGTGATAAAATGGTTAAACAGAATGGATTAAAAAACACAATTTGTGGTTTATTCTCATATTAAAATATTATTTAGCATCAAAATGCATGAAATCTTCAGTCAGTTCAGTCGCTTAGTCATGTCGGACTCTTTGCAACCCCATGGACTACAGACACCAGGCTTCCTTGTCCATCACTCTCAGAACTTGCTCAAACTCATGTCCATCAAGTCAGTGATAGCATCCAACCATCTCATGCTCTACCATCCCTTTCTCCTCCTGCCTTCAATCTTTCCCAGCATCAGGGTCTTTTCCAATGAGTCAGTACCTTGCATCAGGTGGCCAAACTACTGGAGCATCAGCTTCAGCATCAGTCCTTCCAGTGAATATTCAGGACTGACTTCATTTAGAATGGACTTGTTGGATCTCCTTGCAGTCCAAAGGACTGTCAAGAGTCTTCTCCAACACCAGAGTTCAAAAGCATCAATTCTTTGGTGCTCAACTTCTTTTATAGTCCAACTCTCACATTCATATATGACTACTGGAAAAACCATAGCCTTGACTAGACAAACGTTTGTTGGCAGAGTAATATCTCTGCTTTTTAATATGCCTTCTAAGTTGGTCATAACTTTTCTTCCAAGGAGCAAACGTCTTTTAATTTCATGGCTGAAGTCACAATCTGCAGTGATTTTAGACACCTCCCCCCAAAAAATAAATAAAATCTGTCACTGTTTCCATTGTTTCCCCATCTATTTGCCATGAAGTGATGGGAACGGATGCTGTGATCTTAGTTTTCTGAACATTGAGTTTTAATCTTACTTTTTCATTCTCCTCTTTTACTTACATAAAGAGGCTCTTTGGTTCTTCACTTTCTGCCATAAGGGTGGTGTCATCTACATATCTGAGGTTATTGATATTTCTTCCAGCAGTCTTGATTCCAGCTTGTGCTTCATCCAGCCTGACATTTTGCATGATATACTCTGCATATTCTTTGGCATTGCCTTTCTTTGGGATTGTAATGAAAACTGATTTTTTTCTAGTCCCGTGGCCACTGCTGAGCTTTCCAAATTTCCTGACATATTGAGTGCAGCACTTTCACAGCATCACATTTTAGGATTTGAAATAGCTCAAATGGAATTCCATCACCTCAATAGCGTTGTTCATAGTGATGCTTCCTAAGGTCCACTTAAGTTTGCATTCCAGGATGTCTGGCTCAGAGTGAGTAATCACACCATCGTGATTGTCTGGGTCACGAAGATCTTTTTTATATAGTTCTTCTGTGTATTCTTGCCACCGCTTGTAAATATCTTCTGCTTCTGTTAGGTCCCTACCGTTTCTACACTTTATTGTGCCCATCTTTGCATGAAAAGTTCCCTTGATATCTCTAATATTTTTGAAGAGATCTCTAGTCTTTCCCATTCTATTGTTGTCCTCTATTTCTTTGCATTGATCACTGAGGAAGGCTTTCTTATTTGTCCTTGCTATTCTTTGGATCTCTGCATTCGAATGGGTATATCTTTCCTTTTCTCCCATGCCTTTCGCTTCTCTTCTTTTCATAACTGCTCGTAAGGCCTCCTCAGACAACCAATTTGCCTTTTTGCATTTCTTTTTCTTGAGGATGGTCTTGATCATTGCCTTCTGTACAACGTCATGAACCTCCATCCACAGATTTTCAGGCACTCTGTCTATCAGATCTAATCCCTTGAATCTACTTGTCACTATATAGTCATAGGAGATTTGATTTAGGTTATACCTGAATGGTCTAGTGGTTTTCCATACTTTTTTTCAATTTAAGTCCGAATTTGGCAAAAAAGGACTTCATGATCCAAACCATAGTCAGTTCCCAGTCTTGATTTTGCTGACTGTATAGAGCTTCTCCATCTTTGGCTGCAAAGAAAATCATCAATATGATTTTGGTATTGACCATCTTGTGATGTCCATTTGTAGAGCCTTCTTTTGTGTTGTTGGAAGAGGGTGTTTGCTATGACCAGTGTGTTCTCTTGACAAAACTCTGTTAGTCTTTGCCCTGATTCATTCTGTACTCCAAAGCTAAATTTGCCTGGTACTCCAGGTGTTTCTTGACTTCCTACTTTTGCATTCTTGTCCCTTATAATGAAAAGGACATCTATTTTGGGTGTTAGTTCTAGAAGGTCTTGTAGGTCTTCATAGGACCATTCAGCTTCAGCTTCTTCAGAATTACTGGTTGGAGCATAGACTTGGATTACAGTGATATTGAATGATTTGCCTTGGAAACGAGCAGAAATCATTCTGTTGTTTTTGAGATCACACCCAAGTACTGCATTTTTTTTCAAATTTATCTATTTTTTTATGAATGATAATTCCTTTACAGAATTTTGCTGTTTTCTGACAAACCTCAACATGAATCAGCCATAGGTATACATATAACCCCTCTCTTTGGAAAATCTTGCCCATCTCCCTCCCCATCCCACCCCACTAGGTTGACACCGAGCCCCTGCTTGAGTTTCCTAAGCCATACAGCAAATTCCCGTTGACTATCTATTTTACATATGGTAATGTAAGTTTACATGTTACTCTTTCCATATATCTCACCCTCTCCTCCTCTCTCCCCAAGTCCATAAATCTATTCTCTATGTCTATTTCTCCATTTTGCCCTGTAAATAAATTCTTCAGTACCATTTTTCTAGATTCCATATATATGTGTTAGAATATGATATTTATATTTCTCTCTCTGACTTGCTTCACTCTGTATAGTAGGTTCTAGGTTCATCCACCTCATTAAAACTGACTAAAACACATTCCTTTTTATGGCTGAGTAGCATTCCAATGTGTATATATACCATACCTTCTTTATCCATTCATCTGTCTATGGACATTTAGGTTGCTTCCATGTTCTAGCTATTGAAAATAATGCTGCAATGAACATGGGATGCATGTGTCTCCTTCAATTTTGGTTTCCTCAGGGTATATGCTTAGGAAGGGGATTGTTGAGCTATATGGTGCTTTTATTCCTAGTTTTTTAAGGAATTTCCATACTGTCTTCCATAGTGGCTGCATCAATTTACATTTCCACCAACAGTGCAAGAGTGTTCCATTTTCTCCACACCCTTATGAGCATTTTTGTTTGTAGACTTTTTAGATGAGGGCCATTCTGACTGGTATGAGGTGATATCTCATTGTAGTTTTGATTTGCATTTCTCTAACAGTGAGCTACATTGAGCATCTTTTCATATGTTTGTTAGCCATCTGTATATCTTCTTTGGAGAAATGTCTGTTTAGGTCTTTTTCCCACTTTTTGATTGGGTTGTTTGTTTTTCTGGTATTTAGTTGTATGAGCGGCTTGTATATTTTGGAAAGTAATCCTTTGCCAGTTGTTTCATTTGCTATTATTTTATCCAATTCTGAGTGTTTTCTTTTCACCTTGCTTATAGTTTCTTTTGCTATGCAAAACTTTTAAGTTTAATCAGGTTCCACTTGTTTACTTTTGTTTTTATTTCCATTACTCTAGGAGGTGGGTCACAGAGGATTTTGTTTTGATTTATGTCATCGAGTGCTCTGTCTATGTTTTCCTCTAAGAGTTTTATAGTTTCTGGTCTTACATTTAGATCTTTAATCCATTTTGAGTTTATCTTTTTGTATCGTGTTAGGAAGTGTTCAAATTTCATTTTTTTTTACATGTAGCTGTCCAGTTTTCCCAGCATTATTTAATTAAGAGGCTATCTTTGCCTCATTGTATATTCTTGCCTCCTTTGTCAAAAATAAGATACCCATAGTTGCATGGGTTTGTTTCTGGGCTATCTATCTTGTTCCATTGGTTTATATTTCTGGTTTTGTGCCAGTACCATACTGTCTTGATGACTGTAGCTTTGTAGTGTAACCTAACATCAGGAAGCTTGATTCTTCCAGCTCCATTCTTCCTTTTCAAGACTTCTTTGGCTATTCGGGGTATTTTGTGTTTTCATATGAATTGTGGAATTTTTTGTTCTAGTTCTGTGAAAAATGCCATTGGTAAGTTGATAGGAATCACATTAAATCTGTAGATTGCACTTGGTAGTATAGTCATTTTCACAATATTGATTCTTTCTACCCAGGAACATGGAATATCTCTCCATCTGTTTATGTCATCTTTGATTTCTTTCATTAGTGTCTTATAATTTTCTGTGTACAGTCTCCTTAAGTAAGTTTATTTCTAGATAATTAATTATTTTTATTGCAATGGTGAATGGGATTGATTCCTTAATTGCTCTTTCGGATTTTGTATTATTATTATATAGAAATGCAAGTGATTTTTGTGTACTGATTTTCTATCCTGCAACTTTGCTAAATTCATTGATTAGCTCTAGTAATTTTTCTGATACTATCATTAGGGTTTTCTATATCATCTGCAATCAGTGAGAGCTTTACTTCTTTTCTGATCTGGATTCCTTTAATTTTTTTGTCTCCTCTGATTGCTGTAGTTAGGACTTCCAGAACTATGTTGAATAATAGTTGCAAAAGTGGACATCCTTGTCTTGTTTCTGATCTTAAGGGGAATGCTTTCAGTTTTTCACATTGAGAATAATGTTTACTGTAGGCTTATCACATATGGTCTTTACTATGTTGAGGTAGTTTCCTTCTATGCCCATTTTTTGAAGTTTTCATCATAAATAGGTGCTGAATTCTGCCAAAGGCTTTTTCTGCATCTATTGAGATGATCATATGTTTTTTTTTCTTTCAATTTGTTAATATGGTGTATCACATTGATTGATTTCCATATTTTAAAGAATCCTTGCATCCCTGGAATAAACCCAACTTGATCATGGTATATGAGCTTTTTGATGTGTTCCTGAATTCTGTTTGCTAAAATTTTGTTGAGGATTTTTGCATCTATGTTCATCAGTGATATTGATCTGTATTTTTCTTTTTTGTGTATTGTCTTTGTCTGGTTTTGGTATCAGGGTAATGGTGGCCTCATAGAATGAATTTGAAAGTGTTCATTCCTCTGCAATTTTTGAAAGAGTTTTAGAAGGATAAGCATTAGCTCTTCTCTAAATGTTTGATAGAATTGTCCCATGAAACCATCTGGTCCTGGGCTCTTGTTTTATGGGAGATTTTTTACCACAACTACAATTTCAGTGCTTGTAATTGGGTTGTTCATAATTTATATTTCTTCCTGGAAGATTGAACTTTTCTAAGAATCTGTCCAGTTCTTCCAGGTTATCCATTTTATTGTCATATAGTTGTTCATAACAGTCTCTTATAATCCTTTGTATTTCTGCATTATCTGTTGTAACCACTCCTTTTTCATTTCTAATTTTGTTGATTTGATTCTTCTCTCTTTTTTTCTCACTGAGTCTGGGCTAAGGATTTATCAATTTTGTTTATCTTCTCAAAGAACCAGCTTTTAGTTGTATTAATCTTTGCTATTTTTTATTTCATTTCTTTTTCATTTATTTATGCTTGGAACTTTATGATTTATTTCCTTCTACTAATTTTGGGGCTTTTTCTTCTTCTTTTTCCAGTTTCCTTAGGTGTAAATTTAGGTTATCTATTCAATCTTTTTCTTGTTTCTTGAGGTAGGATAGTATTGCTCTAAACTTCCCTCTTAGAACTGCTTTTGCTGCATCCCATAGGCTTTAAGTTTTCGTTGTTTTCATTGTCATTTGTTCCTAGAAATTTTTGAGTTCCCTTTTGATATTTTCAGTAACCTGTTGATTATTTAGAAATGTATTATTGAATCTCGATATGTTTGTGTTTCTTACAGTTTTTTTTTTTCTTTTAATTGATATCTATTCTCATAGAGTTGTGGTCAGAGAAGGTGCTTGATACAGTTTCAATTTTCTTAAATTTACTGAGGTTTGATTTGTGACCCAAGATGTGGTCTATCCTAGAGAAGGTTCCATGTGCACTTGAAAAGAAGGTGTATTCTTCTGCATTTGGATGGAATGTCCTGAAGATACCAATGAGATCCATCTCATCTAATGCATCATTTAAGACTTGTATTTTCTTATTAATTTCCTTTTTTCATGATCTACCCATTGGTGTGTGGGGGGAGCTAAAGTCTCCTACTATTATTGTGTTGCTGTCACTATCTTCTTTTATGTCTGTTAGTGTTTGTCTTATATATTGAGTTGCTCCTATGTTCAGTGCATAGATATTTACAATTGTTATGTCTTCCTCTTGGATTGATCCATTGATCATTATGTAGTGTCCTCCCTCATCTCTTGCAATCTTTATTTTAAGGTCTATTTTGTTTGACATGAGGATTGCTACTACAGCTTTCCTTTGTTTCCCATTTACATGGACTATATCTTTCGATCCTCTCACTTTCAGTCTATATGTGTCTTAAGGTTTGAAGTGGGTTTCTTGTAGACAGCATATATATATGGATCTTGTTTTTGTATCTATTCAGCCAGTCTGTGTCTTTTGGTTGGAGCATTTGATCCCTTTACATGTCAAATAATTATTGATATATATGTTCACATTGCCATTTTCTAATTGTTTGGAGTTGATTTTGCAGATCTTTTTTCTTCTGTTGTATTTCTTGACAATGTAAGTCTGTTTGACATTTGTTGTAAAGCTGGTTTGGTGGTACTGAATTCTCTTAACTTTTGCTTGTCTGAAAAGCTTTTCATTTCTCCATCAATTTGAATGAAGTCCTTGCTGGGTACAATAATCTTGATTGTAGATCTTTCCCTTTCAGTACTTTAAATATATCCTGCCATTCCCTTCTAGCCTGCAGAGTTTCTGCTGAAAGATCAGCTGTTAAGTATATGTGGTTTCCCTTGTATGCTACTTGTTGCTTCTCCCTTGCTGCTTTTAATATTCTTTCTTTGTGTTAATCTTTGTTAGTTTGATTAGTATGTGTCTTGGCATGTTTCTCCTTGGGTTTATCCTGTATGGGACTCATTGTGCCTCTTAGACTTGATTGACTAGTTCCTTTTCCATATTGGGGAAATTTTCAACTATAATCTCTTCAAAATTTTTCTCATACCCTTTCTTTTCCTCTTCTTCTTCTGGGACCCCTATAATTCAAATGTTAGTGCATTTGATATGGTCCCAGAAGTCTCTGAGACAGTCCTCAGCTTTTTTCATTCTTTTTACTTTATTCTGCTCTTCAGAAGTTATTTCCACCATTTTATCTTCCAGATCACTGATTCATTCTTCTGCTTCAGATATTCTGCTATTGATTCCTTCTAGAGTATTTTTAATTTCAGTAATTATGTTGTTTCTCTCTTTATGCTTATTCTTTAACTCTTCTGTGGTGGTGGTTTAGTCGCTAAGTTGTGCCTGACTCTTGCAACCCCATGGACTGTAGCCTGCCAGGCTCCCCTATTCATGGAATTTTACAGGCAGGAATACTTGAGTGGGTTGTCATTTCCTTCTCCAGGGGATCTTTCCAACCCAGGAATTTTTGAACCCAGGTCTTCTGCCTTGCAGGCAGATTCTTTACCAACTGAGCTATGAGAGAAGCCCTAGGTTAATTAATTCTTGCATTTTCTCCATTTTGTTTTCAAGGTTTTTGATCATCTTTACTATCATTATTCTGAATTATTTTTCAGGTAATTTTCCTATTTCCTCTTCATTTTTTTTTTTTTTTTTTTGACTTCTGTGTTTCTAGTTTGTTCCCTCATTTGTGCAGTATTTCTCTGCCTTTTCATTTTTTTTTTTTAATAGTTATTTTGTTTGAGGTCTTCTTTTCCCAGGCTTCAAGGAAAATTGAATTATTTCCTTGAAGAAGGTTGAATTCTTTCTTCCTTTTTGCCCTCCTAAGGTTGGTCCAGTGATTTGAGTGAGCTTCATATAAGGTGAGACTTGTGCTGAATTTCTGTTTGTTTGTTTTTTCTCTGATGGGCAAGGCTGAGTGAGGTGGTACTCTTGTCTGCTGATGATTGGGTTTGTATTTTTGTTTTGATTGTTGTTTAGATGAGGCATCATTTACAGGGTGCTACTGGCAGTTGGGTGATTCCGGGTCTTGTATTCAAGTGGTTTCCTTTGTGTGAGTTCTCACTATTTGATACTCCCTACGGTTAGTTGTGGGCTTCCCTGGTGTCTCAGAGGTTAAAGCATCTGCCTCCAATGCAGGATATCCGGGTTCAATCCCTGGGTAGGGAAGATCCCCTGGAGAAGGAAATGGCAACTCACTCCAGTATTCTTGCCTGGATAAGCCCATGGTCGGAGGAGACTGATAGGGTCAGTTGACTGGTAGTCTAGGACCTTGGAGTCAGTGTTCCCACTCCAAAGGCTCAGGGTTTGATCTCTGGTCAGGAACAAAGATTCCACAGTTGGTTGGTTATGGCATTAAGTGAGAGTAAAACAAATGCCCCAAAACGAGAAATAAAAGATTCATCCCAGACAAATGGTAGTTACAAAATTAGGCAAATAATAATCAAAATAATGGAATATGCACATATACATATATACCCATGAGCAAAGTGAAAACAGTCCAACAAAAATAAAGTACAGTAGATTGATCTGGCAAAGAAAGGAAATCAAAAATTATATTCCCCAGTTAAGAACAAAACTAACTTAAGCACAAACTTGGAAATAAAACTAAAGCAAGGTGCCAAGTGGGGAATATAGCAATGAAAACAAAACTAACAAATATGTTGAAAGGAAGGGAAAGAAAGAAAAGATAGAAAGAATAGATATGCAAAGTTAGAGGTAGATGAAGAAGATTTATATATGCTAAAGATTAACTGCAAGGGGAAAAGAACAGTAGGAAAGGTAAATGAAGGAATAAATATAGAAAAATATAATAGATTTAAAAAATTAAAATTAGAGAAAAAAGAAAAAAAAAGGAAGAAGAAAGAAAAAAGGGGAAAGAAAACAAACAAAAAAACTCTGCAGAACTGCAAAAGCCCAATATATATAGAGAGATTTATAATAACCAAAGAAAGTGTGACTGAATATACACATATATAGAGAGAGCCATAAGCAAAATCAAAGCAGTCCAACAAAAATTATGTACAATAGTTTGACTCGGCCAACAAAGGAAAGCAAAAATTATATCTACCAGAGCAAAACTAATTAAAGCACAAACTGGAAAACAAAACTAAAACCAGGTGCCAATTGGGAAATAAAACAATGAAAATAAAACTAACAAATATGTTGAGAGAAAAGGAGAGACAGAAAAGAAAAAAAAATAGAATAGAAATACAAAGTCAAATAGAGGTAGATAAGAAGATTTATATTCATTAAAGATTGACTGCAAGGGGAAAAGGATGGTAGGGAATGCTATCAAAGTAATAAATGTAGAAAAACTAACAACAAGTGTAAAAAAAAAAAAAATTAAAAAAAGAGAATTTTTTTTTTTTTTTAAAAAGAGGAAAACTCCACAGAACTGCAAAAGCCCAATATAGAAGCAAAGGTTTATGACAACAATAAAATATGTGACTGAGAAAAAAGAAAAAACTCAAAAGCTTAACTGGATGTCTTAGTGCCAATAAAATCAACAACTTCAATAGAGGGGGATACAAAAGGGAAAAAAAAAACAGGAAAAAAAATCTAAAAGAATTTACAGAGCAAGTAAAAAAATAAGAATATTAAATATTTTTCTTGAGTCACTGCTGTCAGAATCCTTTCCAGCGCTGGGAATCACAGTCCACCTTACCTCCCTAGGATGCCCTCCAACACTGTACTGATCTCTGGACCTGCTGTGAGGGTTGCTAAGACTCCAATCTGGTCCTACTCCTGTGTGTTCTTGCCCCTGATGTTCACAGCTATCAGAGCTAGTGCATTTTCTTTTGTGGGAGCTCTCAGTGGCCTTTTATATATTCCATAGACATAGAGTCTGCTTAATTGATAGTCTGGGTTTAATCTGCAGCTTGTACAGCTGGTGGGAAAGTTTTGGGTCTTCTTCCTTAGTCACATTGCCCCTGGATTTCAACTATGGTTTTATTTCCACCTCTACATGTGGTCGTCCACTGGGGCTTAGCTCCTAAGGCTGCCCTGGAGGACTTGGGTCTGCCCCTGTGAGGGCCAGGTGTGAAGGTGGTGCAGTTGCTTGGGTCACAGGGGTTCTGGCAGCACCAGGTACTCAGAGGGGTTGGCAGCTAGAGTAGTAGGAAATACAGTGCTCTAGAAGGGTATGGTGATAAGAATACCTGGCAGACCCCAGTCTACAGGGTCGCAAAGAGTCAGACAGGACTGAAGCAACACTGCCCGCATAAGCACAAGAGGCTTTTTTTTTTTTTTTGCTTGTGGCAGCTCTGCCCCAGTGACAGTTAAGCATGAAGGTGGTGCAGCTGCTTGGCTTGCAGGGACCCTGGGGGCACCTAATGTTCAGGGACACAGACTGCTTCCATGGCAGGAGTTATGGCCCTGTAAGAGTCTTTTTTTGAGCCTCTTGTAGCTGGCCATCAGAAGGCCTCTTTGACCTGTTTTTCTCTGTAGCTCCACCCGTTCAGGCACTTGGAGGGATCCCTTGCCTGGGGTCCTTCTCTGTTGTTCAGCACATCAGGCACATAGAGAGGTCCCCTGACTGGGGTCTACTCTGTAGATCAGTGGGTCAGGTGCTTGATGGGCCAGCCTCTCTACTGTTCAGCTGCTTATGCTGGCTTGTGGGGAGAGAGAGACTATGGTGATGGCTTCAGCCCCTACAAGTGACTCAGCAGTATCTTCTTGCTTCTGTGGCTGCCTGACTTTCCTCCACAGGCATCTCCCACCACAATCTCCTCCCTCACATTCCCCCAATCCATCTCTCCACAGTCAACAGCAGCCCTCGCCCTGGGATTGCTCCACAATCCCTGAACTCCAGCTCCCAGTCACTGTCCCTTCCAGGAGACCCACGTTCCTGCCCGACATATGTATGGCTGCAGCAAGGACTGTCTGATTCTCATTCAGTTTGGGCTGTCATATATCAGCTATTTCACTCTCAGCCTTAAATGTTTCTCCTCTGAATTAGGCAATTGCCCCGATGTGGGGATCTGACTGCTGGTTCAGTCCCCCCACCCGCCAAGGGCAGGTCCAGTTCTACTAACACTCCTGTGTTTCCCCCTAGTTCCTTCATCCTACTGAGTTTTACGTAGTTCTATATATTCTTATTCACTGGTCAGGTCCTCCTGTCCATTCTCAGCCGGTGTTCTGCATGCACTTCTGTGTCTGAAGGTGTAATCCTGATGTATCCGTGGAGAATGAAGTACTCCATGTCCACCTACTACTCCACCATCTTGTTCTTCTCCAGACACTTTTTTTTTTTTTTTTTTTTACTATGATGGGTAGTCTATTTCTTCTAAGGGATTCTTGCCCACAGTAGTAGATAAAATGGTCATCTGAGTTAAATTCACTGATTCCAGTCCATTTTAGCTCGCTGATTCTTAAAATGTTGACTTTCACTCTTGCCATCTTCTGTTTGACCTCTTCCAGTTTGTCGTGATTCTAACAAGTTAGGTCCATTCTAACATGAACCTAACATTCCAGGTTCCTATGCAATATTGCTCTTTATAGCATTGGACTTTAGTTCCATCACCAGTCACATCCACAACTGGGTGCTGTCTTTGCTTTGGCTCCATCTCTTCAGTCTTTCTTGAATTAGTTCTCCACTGATCTCCACTAGCATATTGGACACCTACTGACCTGGAGAGTTCATCTTTCAGTGTCCTATCTTTTTGCCTTGTCATACTGTTCATGGGGTTCTCAAGGCAAGAATACTGAACTGGTTTGCCATTCACTTCTCCAGAGGACCACGTTTTGTCAGAATTCTCCACCATGACCCATCTGTCTTGGGTGGCCCTACAGGGCATGGCTCATAGTTTCATTGAGTTAGGTAAGGCTGTGGTCCATGTGGTCAGATTGGTCAGTTTTCTGTGACTGTTATTTTCAGTCTGTCTGCTCTCTGATGGAGAAGGATAAGAAGCTTATGGAAGCTTCCTGATGGAAAAGACTGACTGAGTGGGGAACTGGGTCTTTTTCTGATGGGCAGAGCCATGCTTACTTTGAGGAAGTGAAGTTGCTCAGTCATGCCCGACTCTTTGCGACCCCACGGACTGACTATAGCCTACCAGGCTCCGCCGTCCATGGGATTTTCTAGGCAAGAATACTGGAATGGGTTGCCATTTCCTTCTCCAGGAGATCTTCCTGACCCAGGGATTGAACCCGAGTCTCCTGCATTGTAGGCAGATGCTTTACCATATGAGCCACCAGGGGGGAAACCATGCTTAGTAAATCTTTAATCCAATTGTCTGTTGAAGGGCAGGGCTGTGTGTTCCCTCCCTGTTATTTGACCTGAGGTCAAACTATGGTGGAGGTAATGAAGATAATGGTGACCTGCTTCAAAATGTCCCATGGAAGCACTGCTACACTCAGTGCCCCCAACTCTGCAGCAAGCCACCGCTGACCCATGCCTCTACCTGAGACTCCTGGATACACAGGGCAATTCTAGGTCAGTCTCTTGTGGGGTCACTGCTCCTTTCTCCTGGGTCCTGGTGTGAACAAGATTTTGTTTGTGCCCTTCAAGAATCTGTATCCCCAGTCCTGTGTAAATTTTGGTGGGCCTATGGTTGATTTATGGCGACCTCCTCCAAGAAGGCTTATGCCATACTGAGGTCTATTGCACCCAGAGCCCCTGACTCTGCAGCAGTGCACTGCTGACCCGTACCTTCTCAGGAGACACTCAAAGAGTTCTGTCTCAGTACCTGTGGGGGCTCCTGGTGTGCACAAGCTTTGTTTGAGCCTTCTGAGCATCTCGGTGGGTTTGGGGTTTGACTCTAAATGGAGATTTCACTCCTCCTACTGTCTTGCTGGGGCTTCTTCTTTGCTCTTGGAAGACGGATATCTTCTCAAAGTCACCCCAGCACCAAGCAACTGCCATTCCAGCACCTACAATCTTGCTGGAGCTTCTCTGCTCTTCAGTTCAGTCACTCAGTCATGTCCGACTCTTTGGGACCCCATGAACTACAGCATGCCAGGCCTCCTTGTCCATCACCAACTCTTGGAGTCCACCCAAACTCATGTTCATTGTGTCAGTGATGCCATCAAACCATCTCATCCTATGCCATCCCCTTCTCCTCCTGCCCTCAATCTTCCCCAGCATCAGTTTTTTTTCAAATGAGTCAACTCCCTGCACCAGGTGGCCAAAGTATTGGAGTTTCAGCTTCAGCATCAGTCCCTCCAATGAACACCCAGGACTGATCTCCTTTAGGATGGACTGGTTGGATCTTCTTGCAGTCCAAGGGACTCACAAGAGCCTTCTCCAACACCACAGTTCAAAAGCATCAATTCTCCAGCGCTCAGCTTTCTTCACAGTCCAACTCTCACATTCATACATGACTACTGGAAAAACCATAGCCTTGACTAGACGGACCTTTGTTGTCAAAGTAATGTCTCTGCTTTTTAATATGCTGTCTAGGTTGGTCATAACTTTCCTTCCAAGGAGCAATCATCTTTTAATTTCATGGCTGCAATCACCATCCACAGATATTTTGGAGCCAGAAAAATAAAGTCAGCCACTGTTTCCACTGTTTCCCCATCTATTTGCCATGAAGTGATGGGACTGGATGCCATGATCTCAGTTTTCTGAATGTAGAGCTTTAAGCCAACTTTTTCACTCTCCTCTTTCACTTTCATCAAGAAGTTCTTCTTCACTTTCTGCCATAAGGGTGGTGTCATCTGCATATCTGAGGTTATTGATATTTCTGCCAGCAATCTTGATTCCAGCTTGTGCTTCCTCCAGCCCAGCGATTCTCATGATGTACTCTGCATATAAGTTAAATAAGCAGAGTGACAATATACAGCTTTGATGTACTCCTTTTCCTATTTGGAACCAGTCTGTTGTTCCATGTACAGTTTTAACTGTTGCTTCCTGACCTGCAAACAGGTTTCTCAAGAGGCAGGTCAGGTGGTCTGGTATTCCCATCTCTTTCAGAATTTTCCACAGGTTATTGTGATCCACACAGTCAAAGGCTTTGGCATAGTCAATAAAGCAGATATGGATGTTTTTCTGGAACTCTCTTACTTTTTTGATGATCCAGCACATGTTGGTGATTTGATCTCTGGTTCCTCTGCCTTTTCTAAAACCAGCTTGAATATCTGGAAATCCATGGTTCACATATTGCTGAAGCCTGCTTGGAGAATTTTGAGCATTACTTTACTAGTGTGTGAGATGAGTGCAATTGTGCGGTAGTTTGAGCATTCTTTGGCATTACCTTTCTTTGGGATTGGAATGAAAACTGACCTTTTCCAGTCCTGTGGCCACTGCTGAGTTTTCCAAATTTGCTGACATATTGAGTGCAGCACTTTCACAGCATCATCTTTTAGAATTTGAAGTAGCTCAACTGGAATTCCATCACATCCACTAGCTTTGTTCATAGTGATGCTTCCTAAGGCCCACCTGACATCACTTTCCAGGATGTCTGCCGCTAGGTGAGTGTGAGTGATCACACCTTCATGATTATCTGGGTCATGAAGATCTTTTTTGTACAGTTCTTCTGTGTATTCTTGCCACCTCTTCTTAACATCTTCTGCTTCTGGTTGGTCCATACAATTTTTGTCCTCAGACAGCCATTTTGCTGTTTTGCATTTATTTTTCTTGGGGATGGTCTTGCTCTCTGTCTCCTGTACAATGTCATGAACCTCCGTCCATATTTCATCAGGCACTCTGTGTGTCAGATATAGTCCCTTAAATCTATTTCTTACTTTCACTGTAAGAGATTTGATGTGAAGAGCTGACTCATTTGAATAGACCCTGATGCTGGGAAATATTGAAAGCAGGAGGAGAGGGTGATGACAGAGATTCAGATGGTTGGATGGCATCACTGATTCGATGTGCATGAGTTGTGTAAGCTCCGGGAGTTGGTGATGGACAGGGATGCCTGGCGTGCTGTGGTCCATGGGGTCACAAAGAGTCGGTCATGACTGAGCTACTGAACTGAACTGAACTGCATATACGTATAAGTTAAATCAGCAGGGTGACAATATACAGCCTGGACATGCTCCTTTCCTGACTTGGAACCAGTCTGTTGTTCCATGTCCAGTTCTAACTGTTGCTTCTGGTATATGGTATAACACATGAATCTTAAAATAACCATGCTGAGTAAAGAAGCCAAATAGAAAATATATGTAGAATGATTCTGTTTATATAAAATTATAGAAAATGCACACTATTGTGACAGAGAGCAGATTATTGTTTACCTGAAGGTAAAAGTTACCTCAAATACAATTACAGGCATGTGAGTTATGAATACTATCTTGATTGGGATCATATATTCATGAGTATTTATTTTTCAGCATATACTCTTTAAATATATGCAGTGTATCACACATCAGTTATATCTTAATAAACTCATTAAAAATAAAATATAAGAATCACCTGTGGAATTAGTGGTGAATAACTGAGATAAAGTAGAGCTAAGATTTTCAAAGCCACATAGGATACAGTTGTTTTTGTTGTTATTGTTCAATGGCTAAGTCATTTCCTACTCCTTGTGACCCCATGGACTGTATGACACCAGGATCCTCTGTCCTCTACTATCTCCGGGAGTTCACTCAAATTCGTGTTCATTGATCATCCTCTGCCACTCCCTTATCCATTTGCTTTTAATCTTTCCATCATCAGGATCTTTTCCAATGAATAGTCTCTTTGTACCAGGTGGCCAAAGTATTGGACCTTCACCATCAGCAACAGACCTGCCAATGAATAGTCTGAGTTGATTTCCTTTAGGTTTTGAGGTTTGATTTCCTTGCAGTCCAGGGGACTCTCAAGACTCTTCTCCAGCACCATAATTCAAAAGCATCAGTCCTTAAATGTTCAGTCTCCTTGTGATACAACTCTCACACTTGTACATGACTATTGTACAAACCAAAGCTTTTGTTGGCAAAAGACTTTTATTGACAAAATTATGTCTCTGCTTTTTAATACATTGCCTATGTTTGTCATAGCTTTCATTCCAAGGAGAAAACTTCTCTTAATTTCATGTATACAGTCAACATCTGCAGTGATTTTGGAGCCCAAACAAATAAAGTCTGGTGCTGATTCGACTTTTCTCCCCTTCTATTTGCAATGAAGTGATGGGACCAGATGCCATAATTTTAGTAATTTGAATGCTGAGTTTGAAGCCAGCTTTTTTACTCTCCTCTTTCACACTCATCAAGAGGCTCTTTAGTTTCCCTTCACTTTCTGCCATCATCTGCATATCTGATGCTGTTGATGTTTCTCCTGGCAATCTTGATTCCAGCTTGTGATTCATCCAGCCCATCATTTTACATGGTGTACTCTGCATATGCATTAAATAGACAGGATGGCAATATGTAGCTTTGTCATACTCCTATCCCAATTTTGGAACAACCTATTTTTTCATGTCCAGTTCTAACTGTTGCTTGTTGATCCACATACAGGTTCCTCAGTGAATGGGTAAAATAGTCTGATACCCCCATGTTTTTTAAGAATTTCCCACAGTATATGATCCACATAGTCAGGAGATTTAGCACAGTCAATGAAGCAGAAGTAGATGTTTTTCTGAAGCTTCATTCCTTCTTCTATGTTCCAACAAATGCTACAATTTGATCTCTTATTCCTCTGCCTCTATGAAATCCAGTTTGTACCTTTGAATTTCTTATTTCATGTACTGCTGAAGGATGTACCTTGAAGGATTTTCAAAAAAAAGAAAAGAAAAGAAAAAAAAAAAACTGGCTAGCATGTGAAATGAGTACAATCATATGGCAGTTTAAATATTCTTAGGCTTTAAACATTCTTAGGCTTTAAATATTCTTAGGTTAACCCTTCTTTGAGATTAGAAAGAAAACTGACATTTTTCAGTCCTATGACCACTGCTGAGTTTTCCACATTTGTTGACACATTGAATGTGACACTTTAGCAACATCATCTTTTAGGATTTCAAATATTAATAGTTCACCTGGAATCCAACCACCTCCACTAGATTTGTTTGCAGTAATGCTTTCTAAGGCCCACTTGACTTTACACATCAGTATGTTTGGTTCTACGTGAGTTACCACACCATCTTGGTTATCAGGGTCATTAAGACCTTTCTTGTATAATTTTTCTGTGTATTCTTGCTACCTCTTCTTAATCTCTTCTGCTTCTGTTAGGTCCTTATCGTTTCTGTCCATTTTCATGTCCATCCTTGCATGAAATTTTCCCTTGATGTCTCCAATTTTCTTGAAGAGATCTCGAATCTTTCCCATTCTATTGTTTTCCTCTATTTCTTTGCATTGCTCATTTAATAAGAACTTTTTAACCTCTCCTTACTATTCTATGGAACTCTGCATTCAGTTGGATATATCTTTCCCTTTCCCTTGCTCTTCTCTTCTTTCCTCAGCTATTTGGAAAGCCAACTCAAAACCACTTTGTCTTCTTGCCTTTCTTTTTCTTTGGCATAGGTTTAGTCCCTCCCTCCTGCACAGTGCTACAAACCCCCATAACAGGCACACTGTCTACCAGATGTAATCCTTTGAATCTATTTGTCACTTCCACTGTATAATCTTAAGGGGATTAATTTAGGTCATAATTGAATTTTCTAATGGTTTTCCCTACTTTCTTCAATTTAATCCTGCATTTTATAATAAGAAGCTCATGATCTGAGCCACGGTCAGTGCTGGGTCTTGTTTTGGCTGACTATATAGAACTTTGGCTGCAAAGAACATAATCAATCTGATTTCAGTATTGGTCATCTAGTGATGTCCATGTGTAGAGCTGTCTGTTGGGTTGTTGGAAAATGATGTTTGTCATGACCAGTGTGTTCTCCTGGTTAAACTCCATTAGACTTTGCCCTGATTCATGTTGTGCTCCAAGGCCAAACTTGTCTGTTACTCCAGGTATCTCTTGACTTTCTACTTTTTCATCCTGATCCCTTATGATGAAAAGGACATCTTTTCTGCTGACAGTTCTAGAATTTGTTATAGGTCTTTTAAAAATTAATTAATTTATTTTAATTGGAGGCTAATTACTTTTGAGTACTGGTCAACTTCTGCTTCTTTGACATCAGAGGTTGGAGCATAAACTTGGATTTCTTTGATGTTGAATGATTTGCTTTGGAAATGGACCAAGATCCCTCTGTTATATTTCAGATTGCACTCAAGTACTGTATATTGCACTCAAGTACTGTATTTCAGACTCCTTTGTTGACTATGAGGGCTATTCCATTTCTTCTAAGGCCTTCTTGCCCATGGTAGTACATATAATTATTGTCATCTGGATTAAACTCTCCCAGTCCTGCCCATTTTAGTTCACTGATTCCATAGATGCTGATGTTCACCCTTGCAATCTCCTGCTTGACCATGTTCAATTTACTCTGATTATGGACCTACCACTCCAATTTCTTATGCAGTTTTTTTCATTACAGGGTGGGACTTATTTTCACTACCAGACACATCCACAATACAGCATCATTTCTGCTTTGGCCAACTACTTCATTCTTTCTGGAGCTATAAGTATTTGCCCTCTACTCTTCCCCAGTAGCATATTGGACACCTATTGTCCTGGGGGCTCATCTTGTGGTGTCCTATCTTTTTGCCTTGTCATAATGTCTATTGGGATTTCCAGCAAAGAATACTGGAGCAGGTTGCCATTCCTTTTTCCAGTGGACCAAATTTTGTCAGAACTCTTCACTATGACCCATCTGTCTTGGGTGGCCCTGCATTGCATGACTCATAGTTTCACTGAGTTATGCAAGTCTCATCAACATGACATGTCTCTGATCCTTGAAGGGGATATAAAAAAATTATCTATGTTAATTTGCCCCTACCACATAGTGAATGTGCAGAAAATCATTATCTTGGAGGAAAACTTAATTTTCTACACTCCTGCCTTCTATGTAAAAAGAAGAAGGAGAAGGAGAAGGAGAAGAAGAAGAAGAAGAAGAAGAAGAAGAAGAAGAAGGAGAAGGAGAAGGAGAAGGAGAAGGAGAAGGAGAAGGAGAAGGAGAAGGAGAAGGGGAAGGGGAAGGGGAAGGGGAAGGGGAAGGGGAAGGGGAAGGGGAAGGGGAAGGGGAAGGGGAAAAGGGGAAGGGGAAAAGGGGAAGGGGAAGGGGAAGGGGAAGGGGAAGGAGAAAAGCCTTCTCTCAGCTTTTCCAGAAAGGTAGAGAGTTCAGCCTAACGAGGATGGCAATAAGCATAAAATAGAAGCTAGAGACAAGGAAGGGGGTGAGAATATATTTAAGTTGTCATCACAGGTTGTGGTATAATTAAGAATTTGTCTGGTCTTTGTTCCATGTTCCTGGCTCAGATTAAAAAAAAAAAAAATCTTTGTAATTTCCTGAATGACAAGAGTGTCCTCTCTATGCTAATTACCACTGATTATGGGCGAACAGTGAATTACTTCCAAGCTGGGTCTGTTTATCATAAATATCAATCATGACTAAAAGATTGGGGCTGTCAGCTTCCAGACTATGAGGGCAGAAAGGGCAGAGGGCAGACTGAAAACTGAGTTCAATCACATGGCCAGTGATTGAAAAACTCATGCATATATAATGAAACCCCAGTAAAATCTCTGGAACTAAAGCTCAGTAGTGAACACAGTAATACCCTAAAAGGGTGACACACCCTGACCCACAAGGAGAGGACATGGGAAATTTACCCTGAGAAATCTCCCAGATCTCGTCTTATGTATATCCATCACAATAAGCCATAATTCTATATATAGAATTCTTAGTGAGTTCTGTAATTCTTTCTAGTGAATTGTGGAACTTGAAAGAGTCGTGCATGTGTGCCTAGTCTCTCAATGGTGTATGACTCTTTGTGACTCCATGGACTGTAGCCTGTCAGCCTCCTCTGTCCATGGGATTCTCCAGGCAAGAATACTGGAATGGGTAGATATTCCCTTCTCCAGAGGATCTTCCCAACCCAGGAATCCAACCCAGATCTCCAGCATTACAGGTGGATTCTTTACCATCTGAACCACCCGAGAATCCCAAAACAGTCATGAAAATAGTGAAAGTGTAGTCGCTGTCATGTCTGATTCTTTCTGACCACATGGACTGTAGCCTGCCAGGTTGCTCTGTCTATGGAATTCTCCAGGCAAGAATACTGGAGTTGGTTGCCATTACATTCTCCAGGGAATCTTCCTGACCCAGGGACTGAACCCAGGTCTCCCACATTGCATGCAGATTCTTTACCATCTGAGCAATCAGGGAAGCCTCTAAAAGCGTTATGGGGATCCCTCGGGATTATAACTAGTTGATCAGAATTGGGGGTAAATTTGGGACCCCTGAATTATATCTGGTATCAAAATAAGGACAGTCTTATTCAGAACCATACTCTGAATCACAGTACATTCAGTTGAGGTTGAAAGAGTACAAGCAATATAATAAATACAAAAAAAAAAATGTGAATCACTTATTTATCCAGATTAATGGAAGCAGGTGAATATAAGGCCAGCATAATAAGATTTATTTTACCTAATTTTATATTATTATATAATCATAAAAATGAATCCCTGACATCAATGTGAACAGGTAGAAGCA
Source organism: Dama dama (assembly GCF_033118175.1). Classification (NCBI taxonomy): domain Eukaryota; kingdom Metazoa; phylum Chordata; class Mammalia; order Artiodactyla; family Cervidae; genus Dama; species Dama dama. The sequence goes on along the minus strand of NC_083693.1, from coordinate 10,517,621 downwards.
GCCATTCTAACATCTAAGGACTCAGATGCAATGAAATGAATGAAATTAAGAGCCTTTCTTATTCCAAAAGTTAGTCCCTGAATATAATATCTTAATTTATCAATAGATAAGTGGGATTTTAAAACTAAAAGAAAATAACAGAAGTGGAAAGATCAATGATCTCTTCAGGAAAATTGGAGATACAAGGGGATATTTTCTCCAAAGATGGGCAGAATAAAGGGCAGAAATGGTAGATATCTAGTAGACATCGAAGAGACCAAGAAGAGATGGAAAGAATAAATGGAAGAACTGTACAAGAAAATCCCAATGAACTAGATTAATTCAATGGTGTGATCAACCATCCAGAGCTGCATATTCTGGAGAGTGAAGTCAAGAGGGCCTTAGGTAGTACTGCTGTTAATAAAGCTAGTAGATGAGATGAAATTTCTGTAGAACTATTCCAAAACTCTAAAGGGTGATGCCATCAAGGTGTTGCATTCCATATGTCAGCAAATCTGGGAGACCCAGCAGTGGCCATTGAAAAAAGTCAATCCTCATCCCAATCTCCAAGAAGCATAGTATTAAAGGATGTGCCAACCACTGGACAAATGTACTCATCTCCCATGCTAGTAAGGTCATTTTAAAAAAAACTTTCATGTTAGGCTTCAACATTATGTGAACCAAGAACTTCCAATATCCAAGTTGTGTTTAGAAAAGGAAGAGGAAATACAAATCAAATTGCCAACATTCACTGGATCATAGAAAAAGCTATGGGGAATTCCAGAAAACAATCTACCTCTGTTTCTTAGACTATTCCAAACTCTTTAGCTGTGTGGATCATAATAAACAGTGGAAAGCTCTTAAGAGATTGGAATACCAGACAATCTCACCTGTCTCCTGAGGAACGTGTATGCAGGTCAAGAAACAACACTTACAACCCTGTATGGAACAACTATTTGGTTCAAGATTGAGAAAGGAGTAAAATAGGGCTGTGTGCTGTCTCCCAGTCTGATTAATCTATACACTGAGCACATCGTGAGGAATGCCAGGATGGAAGGATTACAAGCTGTAATCATGATAAGCAGGAGAAACATAAAAAACCTCAGATATGCAAGTGATACCACTCTAATGGCAGAAAGAAAAGATGAACTAAGACAAGCAAAAGCTGAGAGAATTCAGCACCACCAAACCAGTTCTTCAACAAATGCTAAAGTATCTTCTCTAGACAGGAAACACAGAAAGGTTGTATAAACATGAACCCAAAACAACAAAGTAAATGGCAACGGGACCACACCTATCAATAATTACCTTAAATGTAAATGGGTTGAATGCCTCAACCAAAAGACAAAGATTGGCTGAATGGATACAAAAACAAGACCCCTATATATGCTGTCTACAAGAGACCCACCTCAAAACAAGAGACACATACTGACTAAAAGTGAAGGGCTGGAAAAAAATATTTCATGCAAACGGAGACCAAAAGAAAGCAGGAGTCGCAATACTCATATCAGATAAAATAGACTTTCAAATAAAGGATGTGAAAAGAGACAAAGAAGGACACTACATAATGGTCAAAGGATCAATCCAAGAAGAAGATATAACAATTATAAATATATATGCACCCAACATAGGAGCACCGCAATATGTATGGCAAACACTAACGAGTATGAAAGAGGAAATTAATAGTAACACAATAATAGTGGGAGACTTTAATACCCCACTCACAACTATGGATAGATCAACTAAACAGAAAATTAACAAGGAAATACAAACCTTAAATGACACAATGGACCAGCTAGACCTAATTGATATCTATAGGACATTTCACCCCAAAACAATCAATTTCACCTTTTTCTCAAGTGCACATGGAACATTCTCCAGAATAGATCACATCCTGGGCCATAAATCTAGTCTTGGAAAATTCAAAAAAATAGAAATCATTCCAGTCATCTTTTCTGACCACAGTGCAGTAAGATTAGATCTCAATTACAGGAAAAAAATTGTTAAAAATTCAAACATATGGAGGCTAAATAACACGCTTCTGAATAACCAACAAATCATAGAAGAAATAAAAAAAAGAAATCAAAATATGCACAGAAATGAATGAAAATGAAAACACAACAACCCAAAACCTATGGGACACTGTAAAAGCAGTGCTAAGGGGAAGGTTCATAGCATTACAGGCTTACATCAAGAAACAAGAAAAACGTCAAATAAATAACCTAACTTTACACATAAAGCAATTAGAGAAGGAAGAAATGAAGAACCCCCAGGTTAGTAGAAGGAAAGAAATCTTAAAAATTAGGGCAGAAATAAATGCAAAAGAAACTAAAGAGACCATAGCAAAAAATCAACAAAGCTAAAAGCTGGTTTTTTGAAAAAATAAACAAAATTGACAAACCGTTAGCAAGACTCATTAAGAAACAAAGAGAGAAGAACCAAATTAACAAAATTAGAAATGAAAATGGAGAGATCACAACAGACAACACTGAAATACAAAGGATCATAAGAGACTACTACCAGCAGCTCTATGCCAATAAAATGGACAACTTGGAAGAAATGGACAAATTCTTAGAAAAGTATACCTTTCCAAAACTGAACCAGGAAGAAATAGAAGATCTTAACAGACCCATCACAAGCAAGAAAATCGAAACTGTAATAAGAAATCTTCCAGCAAACAAAAGCCCAGGACCAGATGGCTTCATAGCTGAATTCTACCAAAAATTTAGAGAAGAGCTAACACCTATCTTACTCAAACTCTTCCAGAAAATTGCAGAAGAAGGTAAACTTCCATACTCATTCTATGAGGCCACCATCACCTTAATTCCAAAACCAGACAAAGATGCCACAAAAAAAGAAAACTACAGGCCAATATCACCGATGAACATAGATGCAAAAATCCTTAACAAAATTCTAGCAAACAGAATCCAACAACATATTAAAAAAAAATCATACACCATGACCAAGTGGGCTTTATCCCAGGAATGCAAGGATTCTTTAATATCCGCAAATCAATCAATGTAATACACCACATTAACAAATTGAAAGATAAAAACCATATGATTATCTCAATAGATGCAGAGAAAGCCTTTGACAAAATTCAACACCCATTTATGATTATAACTCCCCAGAAAGCAGGAATAGAAGGAACATACCTCAACATAATAAAAGCTATATATGACAAACTCACAGCAAGCATTACCCTCAATGGTGAAAAATTGAAAGCATTTCCCCTGAAATCAGGAACAAGACAAGGGTGCCCACTCTAACCACTACTATTCAACATAGTTTTGGAAGTGTTGGCCACGGCAATCAGAGCAGAAAAAGAAGTAAAAGGAATCCAGATAAGAAAAGAAGAAGTGAAACTCTCGCCGTTTGCAGATGACATGATCTTCTACATAGAAAACCCTAAAGACTCTACCAGAAAATTACTAGAGCTAATCAATGAATATAGTAAATTTGCAGTATACAAAATTAACACACAGAAATCCCTTGCATTCGTATACACTAGCAATGAGAAAACGGAAAGAGAAATTAAGGAAACAATACCATTCACCATTGCAACAACAAAAAAAAATAAAATAAAATACTTAGGAGTATATCAACCTAAAGAAACAAAAGACCTATACATAGAAAACTATAAAACACTGATGAAAGAAATCAAAGAGGACACAAACAGATAGAGAAACATACCGTGTTCATGGATTGGAAGAATCAATATTGTCAAAATGGCTATTCTACCCAAAGCAGTCTATAGATTCAATGCAATCCCTATCAAGCTACCAATGGTATTTTTCACAGAACTAGACCAAAGAATTTCACAATTTGTATGGAAATACAAAAAACCTCGAATAGCCAAAGTAATCTTGAGAAAGAAGAATGGAACTGGAGGAATCAACCTGCCTGACTTCAGACTCTACTTCAAAGACACAGTCATCAAGACAGTATGGTACTGGCACAAAGACAGAGATATAGATCAATGGAACAGAATAGAAAGCCCAGGGATAAATCTACGAACCTATGGACACCTTATCTTCGACAAAGGAGGCAAAGATATACAATGGAAAAAAGACAACCTCTTTAACAAGTGGTCCTGGGAAAACTGGTCAACCACTTGTAAAAGAATGAAACTAGAACACTTTCTAATACCATACACAAAAATAAACTCAAAATGCGTTAAAGATCTAAATGTAAGACCAGAAACTATAAAACTACTAGAGGAGAACATAGGCAAAACACTCTCCGACATGAATCACAGCAGGATCCTCTATGACCCACCTCCCAGAATTTTGGAAATAAAAGCAAAAATAAGCAAATGGGACCTAATGAAGCTTAAAAGCTTTTGCACAACAAAGGAAACTATAAGTAAGGTGAAAAGACAGCCCTCAGATTGGGAGAAAATAATAGCAAATGAAGCAACAGACAAAGGATTAATCTCAAAAATATACAAGCAACTCCTGAAGCTCAATTCCAGAAAAATAAATGACCCAATCAAAAAATGAGCCAAAGAACTAAACAGACATTTCTCCAAAGAAGACATACAGATGGCTAACAAACACATGAAAGGATGCTCAACATCACTCATTATCAGAGAAATGCAAATCAAAACCACAATGAGGTACCATTACACGCCAGTCAGGATGGCTGCTATCCAAAAGTCTACAAGCAATAAATGCTGGAGAGGGTGTGGAGAAAAGGGAAGTGGTGGGAATGCAAGCTAGTACAGCCGCTATGGAGAACAGTGTGGAGATTTCTTAAAAAACTGGAAATAGAACTGCCATATGACCCAGCAATCCCACTTCTGGGCACACACACAGAGGAAACCAGATCTGAAAGAGACACGTGCACCCCAATGTCATCGCAGCACTGTTTATAATAACCAGGACATGGAAGCAACCTAGATGCCCATCAGCAGACGAATGGATAAGGAAGCTGTGGTACATATACACCATGGAATATTACTCAGCCATTAAAAAGAATTCATTTGAATCAGTTCTAATGAGATGGATGAAACTGGAGCCCACTATACAGAGTGAAGTAAGCCAGAAAGATAAAGAACATTACAGCATACTAACACATATATACAGAATTTAGAAAGATGTTAATGATAACCCTATATGCAAAACAGAAAAAGAGACACAAATGTACAGAACAGACTTTTGGACTCTGTGGGAGAAGGTGAGGGTGGGATGTTCTGAGAGAACAGCATGAATACTATCTATATTGAAACAGATCACCAGCCCAGGTGGGATGCATGAGACAAGTGCTCGGGCCTGGTGCACTGGGAAAACCCAGAGGAATCGGGTGGAGAGGGAGGTGGGAGGGGGGATTGGGATGGGGAATACATGTAACTCCACGGCTGATTCATGTCGATGTATGACAAAACCCACTGCAATGTTGTGAAGTAATTAGCCTCCAAGTAATAAAAATAAATGAAAGAAAAAAAGAAAGATAAGAAAAGATGAACTAAAGAGCCTCTTGATGAAAGTGAAGGAGAGTGAAAGAATCAATTTAAAGCTACAAAAAAAAAAAAAGAAAGAAAGAAACCAAAAAAAACAAGCAAACAACTAAGATCATGGCATTGGCCACATTTGCTGTTGTTTTTCAGTCGCTGATTCATGGCCAACTATTTGCAACCCCATGGACTGCAGCACGCCAGGCTTCCCTGTCCTTTACCATCTCCAGGAGCTTGCTCAATCTCATGTTCATTGAGTTGGTGATACCCTCTGATCATCTCATCCTCCATCATCCCTTTCTCCTCCTGCCTTCAATCTTTCCCCGCATCAGGGTCTTTTCCAATGAGTCAGCTCTTCCAATCAGGTGGCCAAAGTAATGAAGCTTCAGCTTCAGCATCAGCGCTTCCAATGAATAGTCATGGTTGATTTACTTTAGGATTGACTGGATTTATCTCCTTGCAGCCCAAAGGACTCTCAGGAGTCCTCCAACACCACAGTTCAAAAGCATCAATTCTTCTGTGCTCACTTCGCTAGTGTGTGAGATGAGTGCCATTGTGCAGTAGTTTGAACATTCTTTGCCAATCTTTTTCTTTGGGATTGGGATGAAAACTGACCTTTACCAGTCCTGTGGCCACTGCTGAGTTTTCCAAATATGCTGGCATATTGAGTGCAGCACTTTAACAGCATCAACCTTTAGGATTTGAAATAGCTCAAATGGAATTCCATTACCATTAACAGCTTTGTTTGTAGTGATGGTTCCTGAAGGCCCACTTGACTTCACATTCCAGTATGGATGGCTCTAGGTGGGTGATCACACCATCATGGTTATCTGAGTCATTAAAAGCTTTTTTGTACAGTCCTTCCATGTGTTCTTGCCACCTCTTCTTAATATTTTCTGCTTCTTTTAGGTCCCTACCGTTTCTGTCACTTACTGTATCTGTCTTTGCATGAAATGTTCCCTTGATATCTCTAATTTTCTTGAGGAGATCTCTAGTCTTTTCCATTCCATTGTTTTCCTCTATTTCTTTGCATTGCTCATTTAAGAAGGCTTTCTTATCTCTCCTTGCTATTCTTTGGAACTCTGCATCAAGACAGGTATATCTTTCCTTTTCTCCTTTGCCTTTTCCCAGCTATTTGTAAGGCCTCCTCAGACACCCATTTTGCCTTTATGTGTTTATTTTTCTTAGGGATGATTTTGATCACAACCTCCTGTACAATATTATGAACCTCTGTCCATAGTTCTTCAAGCATTCTATCATATCTAACCCCTTGAATCTATTCATCACTTCCACTGTATAATCATAAAGGATTTGATTTAGGTCATACCTGAATGATATAGTGGTTTTCCCTACTTTCTTCAATTTAAGTCTGAATTTTGAAATAAGGAGTTTATGTTCTTAGCCACAGTCAGCTCCCAATGTTGTTTTTGCTGACTGTATAGAGCTTCTCCATCTTCAGCTTCAAAGAATATAATCAACCAGATTTCAGAATTACCATCTGGAGATATCCATGTGTGGAGTCATCTCCTGTGTTGTTGGAAGAGGTTGTTTGCTATGGCCAATGCGCTGTTTTGGCAAAACTCTACTACCATTTCCCCCGCTTTGTTTTGTATTTTAAGGCCAAACTTGCCTATTACTCCAGGTATCTCTTGATTTTCTACATTTGCATTCCAGTCTCCTGATGAAAAGGGCATCCTTTTTGGTGTTAGTTCTAGAAGAATTTGTAGGTCTTCATAGAACCATACAACTTCAGCTTCTTTGGTGTTAGTGTTCGGGGCATATACTAAGATACTGTGATATTGAATGATTTGCCTTGGAAACCAACAGAGATCATTCTCTCATTTTTGAGATTGGACCTAAATACTGCACTTCAGGCTCTTTTCTTGATTATGAGGTCTAATAAGGGATTCTTGCCCACAGTAGTATATATAATGGTCATCTGACTTAAACTCTCCCATTCCAGTCCATTTTGGTTCACTGATTCCTACAATATTGATGTTTTCTCTTACCATCTTCTGTTTGACCACTGACAATTTACATTGATTCATGGACCTAACATTCCAGATTGCTATGCAATATTATTCTTTACAGCATCTGAATTTGCTTTCACCACCAGGCACATCCACAACTAGGCATCATTTTCACTTCAGCTCAGCCTCTTCATTCCTTCTGGAGCTATTTCTCCTCTCTTGAAGTAGGTCGCCATTAGCTCCAGTATAGAGCACTGAGCAGAGGGCCCACAAATTGGAGAACAATTATACCAAATAAGTTCTCACACTTTTGCAAAAGTTCTAGGGCATACAGCAGATTTTTCAACCTGGGGATCTGACAAAAAGACTGAACCGACCCCCACCCCCCAGGAATTTGACTTTGAAGGCCAGTGGGATTTGATTACAGAACTTCTGCAGGACTGGGAAAACAGACTCTTGGAGGGCACAAACAAAACTTCATTCTCACCAGGACCCAGGAGAAAGGAGCAGTGGCCCCACAAGAGACTGAGCCAGGAATCTTTGGTGGAGGCGTGGGTTTACAGTGGCCTGCCTCAAGATCAGGAACACTGACTACAACAGTCCTGGGAGCCATAGCTTGCTAGCATAAGTCCTTTTGGCCTCAGACCAAACTATAGGGAGAGAACACAGTCTCACCCATCTGCAGAAAAATGAATTAAAGATTTACTGAGCATGGCCCCGCCCACCATAGCTAGACCCAGTTTTCCCACAGCAAGTCCCTCTCATCAGGAACCTTCCACAAGCCTCTTATCCTCATCCATCAGAGGGAAGACAGAATGAAAATCACAATCACAGAATATTACCCAAACTGATCACATGAATCAAGGCCTTGTCTAACTCAATAAAACTATGAGCCATGCCATGTAGTGCCACCCAAAAAGGGTGGGTCATCGTGGAGACTTCTGACAAAACATTGTCCCCTGGAGAGGGGAAGGACAAACCACTTCAGCATTCTTGCCTTGAGAACCCCATGAACAGTATGAAAAGGCAAAGAGATATGGCACTGAAAGATGAACTCCCTAGGTCAGTAAGTGCCCAACATGCTAATAGAGAAGAGCAGAGAAATAGCTCCAGTCACATTGCTGCTGCTGCTGCTGCTAAGTCACTTCAATCGTGTCCGACTCTGTGCAACCCCATAGACAGCAGCCCACCAGGCTCACCTGTCCCTGGGATTCCCCAGGCAAGAATACTGGAGTGGGTTGCCATTTCCTTCTCCAATGCAGGAAAGTGAAAAGTGAAAGGGAAGTCACTCAGTCGTGTCCGACTCATAGCAACCCCATGGACTGCAGCCTATCTGGCTCCTCCATCCATGGGATTTTCCGGGCAAGAGTACTGGGATGGGTTGCCATTGCCTTCTCCCCAGTCACATTACTTAATGGTAAATAGAGGGGGAAATATGGATGTACTGACAGATCTTGGAAGTGCTGACAGATCTTGTTCTCTAAAATCACTGTGGATGGTGAATGCAGTCATCATATCAGAAGATGATTGCCTTTTGGCAGGAAAACTATGACAAACCTAGACAGTGTGAAAAGCAGAGACATTACTCTGCCAACAAAGGTCCATATAATCAAGGCTATGTTCTTCCCAGTGGTCATATATGGTTGTGAGAGCTGGATCATAAAGAATGTGCAGCATCAAAGAACTGATGCCTTCGAACTGTAGTGCTGGAGAAGACTCCCAAGAGTCCCTTGGACAGCAAGGAGATCAAACCAGTTAATCTTGAGGGAAATCAACCCTGACTACTCATTGGAAGGACTGATACTGAAGCTGAAACTCTAATGTTTTGGTCATCTGATACAAAGAACTGACTCATTGAAAAAGATCCTGATGTTGGGAAAGATTGAAGGCAGCACAAGAAGAGGGTATCAGAAGATGAAATGGCTGGATGGCATCACTGATGCAATGAACATGAATTTAGGCAAACTCTGGGGGGTGGTGAGGGCCAATGAGGCTTGGTCTGCTGCAGTCCATGGGATTGCAAAGAGTTGGACTTGACTGGCTGGTAGACTGAATGATAGCAACAAAGTGGATTTTAGGTTAATTTTCATGGGACTCCAGAAGAGAGTCAATGGGACTTAATGCTACTGAGACAGTGAATCCCTCTCCTTTTGAGGCCAGTTTTCTGTGGGTCACAATGACTGTATTGTACAGGACACCAAGGAGTTGGGAGAACTACCAGACTTGGATTTTATCTAACATCCCAGTTCATTGTCTCTTAACATGGAAGAATATATGTAGTTCCTCATAAACCTAAGGGTCCTCTATGTAATTTTGAAATCATTTTTTTATTCATTCTTCCAAAGGGCTTACCTTTTGGAGGAAAAGTATTTTGCTAAGATTCTTTCTTTCATTGATTTTTTAAAGATTTATTTAGTCTTTACTGTGCCAGGTCTTCATTGCTTTGTGAGAGGCTCCTCTAGTTGTGAAGAGTGGGGTGCGGGTACACTAGCTGTGGTGTATGGGCTTCTCATTACAGTAGCTTCTCTTGTTGTGGAACACAGGCTGTAAGTGCATGGGCTTCAGTAGTTGCAATGTATGTGTTCAGTAGTTGTGGTGCACGGGTTTAGTTTCCACACAGTATATTGGATCTTCCTGGAACAGGTTTTGAACCTGTGTGCCCTGCATTAGCAGGCTGATTCATAATCTCCAAGGGAACCGCCCCCCCGCCCCCCCCCCACCCCCCGCCAGTGATTGTTCTTAACAGATTTTTAGTCCTTGTGGTAGGTTGGAAAATAGCACTCCCTCCCTCCTTCAAGATATCCATGTCTCTGTCTCTGGAATATATAAATGTAACTTCAAATGGCAAAAAGAAAAAGAAAGTTCTTGCAGACAAAAATAAGTATCTCAAGATGGCATGAACCTGGACCTACATTAGACCCTAAATCTAATGACTAATATACTTATAGAAGAAGATCAAAGATACATATATAGGTGAGAGATGATCCTGTAATGACTCATGTTAAAGAGGAGGGAGAAACTGAAATTATTCTGCAACAAGCTAAAGAATGCTAGGAGCCACCAGAAGCTTTGAGAAGTGAGGATGGATCCTCCCTTAAAACTTCAGTGGCATTGTGGTCATGCTGATATCTTGATTTCAGATTTCTGCTGCCAGAACTAAGAAAGAAGAGATGTGTGTTGTTTTATCCAACCCAGGTTATGGTAATTTTTATGGCAGTCTCAAGACACTGATACTAGGGAAGATTTTAATTTCAGATGATGTACTGGTTTCAATGTGGATGATAAATTGTAAGTAAATAAGTGAACAGATGCAGCAAAAGTTGACTGTGGTAATCCAGGAGAGAGACCAGTGGAAAATTATATCAATATGTAGAGAGAAGTGTCACAGTGACACTAATGCGGTGAGAATTCTGTGATTCATTGGATGTGAGAATAATCAATGTCATTCTTATTTCTTTCTGGAAAACTTGGGTGGGCAGTCATAATATGTACTGTGAAGCAAGGAACATACAGGAAACAGAAAGATTGAGAGAGACCATTGACGAAGTTCAGTAAAATGTTGAACTTACAGTTCAAATTCATAAGGTTAAGATGTCTCGTAGGCAGTTGGATATCCCATTATAGACCATATCTAGTGTTAAGAAATAAACCTAGGACATATCAGCATATAGATGTCAACTTCAAGGTCTGTGAAATGGAGTTGATCAGGGAAAACAGGGTGAGTAATAAGGGGACATAAGACCATGAGAAACCTTGATTTTTAGAAGACATTTAAAATATTTGGGAAGGTGTAGACAGGATCTCAGTTGTCACAGGAGTTATGCATATAGAAAACTCAGGACTCTCTGGAATAATGCCTATAGCCTGGGTGAGGTGTGAACCTGTATTCCTGGTATAGATGAGTAAGCCAAGAGTGGCCTTAGTAGATAACTTGATCATTAAAAGGATGATAGAAAGTGTTCTAATTTCATTCTTTTACATGTAACTCTCCAGTTTCCCAGCACCACATATTAAATAGACTGTCTTTTATCCATAGTATATTGTTGAATCTTTGTCAAAGATAATGTGCCCATAGGTGCATAGGTTAATTGCTGGGCTTTCTAACTTGTTTCATTGATCTATATTTCTGTTTTTGTGCCAGTATCATACTGTCTTGATGACTGTAGCTTTGTGGTATAGTCTGAAGTCAGGCAGATTGACCCCTCCAGCTCCATTTTTCTTTATCAATATTACTTTGGTTATTCAGGACCTTTCATGTTTCCATACACATTGAAAAAAAAATTTCTTCTAAGTCTGTGAAAAATGCCATTGGTAATTTGATAGGATTGCATTGAATCTGTAGATTGCTTCGGGTAATATAGTCATTTTCACAATATGTATTTCTTTTGTTTTATTTTTTTTTTAAGTTTACTGAAATATAGTTGATTTACCATGCTGTGTATTTCAGGTTAGAATACTGGAATGGGTTGCCATGTCCTCCTCCAGGGAATTTTCTAGATCCAGGGATCAAATGTACATCTCTTATGTCTCCTGTATTGGCAGGCAGGTTCTTTACCACTAGTGCCACCTGGGAAGCCCATTTATACATATATTTGTGTATGTATATATGTATATATACACATATATGCATATATATACATTTATGAATTTAGGTTTACATATGTTCTTTATTAGATTCTTTTCCATTTCATTTTTTTAATTGGAGGATGACTGCTTATCAATGTTGTGTTGGTTTCTGCCATACAAGTGAACCAGCCATGAATGCACATAGGTCCCCTCACCCTTGAAACTCCCTATCACCCCCCACCACATTCACCTCTCTAGGATGTCACAGAGCCCTGGGTTGAGCTCCAAGTGTTATACAGCAACTGTGCATTAGCTATCTATTTTACATATGGTAACATATGTTTCAATATTACACTCTCAATTCATCCCACCCTCTTCTTTCCCTGCTGTGACAAGTCTGTTTTCTATGTCTGCATCTCTATTCCTGCTCTGCAAATAGGTTAATCAGTACCATTATTCTAGGTTTCTTATAAGTGCATTAACATGCTATACTTGTCTTTTTCTCCCTGATTTACTTCAGTCTGTATGACAGACTCTAGGTTCATCCATCTCGTTTCAATTAACTCAAATTTGTTCCCTTTTATTGCTGAGTAATATTACATTGTGTATAAGTACAACAACTTCCTTATCCATTCATCTCTTGATGAACCTCTGGGTTGCATCTGTAGCCTATCTATTATAAACACTGCTGTAGTGAACATTGGATACATGTCTTTTTGAATTATGGTTTCTTCAGGGTGTATGCCTAGTAGTGGGATTGCTGGATCATGTGGTAGTTTTATTCCTAGTTTTTAAAGAAATCTCCATACTATTCTCTCTAGTAGGTGACTCAACTTACATTCTCATCAACAGTACATGAGGGTTCCCTTTTCTCCACATCCTCACCAGCACATATTGTTTGTAGATATTTTAACAATGGTCATTCTGACTGGTATGAAGTGATACTTCATTGTAGTTTTGATTTAGATTTCTCTAATAATGAGTGATATTGAACATATTTTCATATGTTTCCAGGCTATCTGTACCTCTTCTTTGGAAAAATATCTGTTTAAGTCATCTGCCCATTTTTTGATTGGCTTGTTTGTTTTTCTGATATTGAGTTGATAAAGCTGCTTGCATATTTTGGAGATTAATTCTGTTACTGGTTTCATTTGCAATTATTTTCTCCCATTCTGAGGGTTATCTTTTCATCTTGTTTCTGGTTTCCTTTGCTATGCAAAAGCTTATAAATTTAATTAGGTCCTAGTTGTTTATTTTTGTTTTTATTTCCATTACTCTAGGAAGTGGGTCACTGAGGACTTTGCCATGATTTATGTCAGAGTGTCAGGCTATGTTTGACTATGGTTTCCTCTAAGAGTTTTATAGTCTATGGACTTATATTTAGGTCTTTAATCCATCTTGAGTTTATTTATGTGTATGGTGTTAGACAGTGTTCTAACTTCACTCTTTTACATGTAGCTGTCCAATTTTCCCATCCCCACTTATTGAAGAGACTCTATTTTCTCCGTTGTATATGCTTCCTTATTTGTCAAAGATGAGGTGCCCATGGGTGCATAGGTTTCTTTCTGGGCTTTCCATATTGTTCCATTGATTAATAGGTCTGTTTTTGTACCAGTACCATACTGTCTTGAAGACTGTGGTTATGACTCAGAGGTCAGGGAGTTGACTACTCCAGCTGTTTTTCTTTCTCAAAATTGCTTTGACTATTTGAGGTCTTTTGTGTTCCATACTAATTGAAACATTTTTGGTTCTAGTTCTGTGAAAAATGTCATTGGTACTTTAATTCAGATAGGATTGCACTGAATCTGTAGATTGCTCTGGGTAATATAGTCTTTTGCACAATATCAATTCTTCCAATCCAAGAACATGATATAGCTCTCCATTTCTTTGTGTCATTTTTCATCTCTTTCATCAGTGACTCATAATTTTCTGCATAAAGTTCTTTTATCAACATAGGTATGTTTATTCCTAGGTATTTTATTCTTTTTGTTGCAATGGTGAATAGGATTGTTTCTTTAATTTATCTTTCTGATTTTTCATTGCTAGTGTATAGGTATACAAGGGGCTTCTGTATATTGATTTTGTATCCTGTGACTTTGCTAAATTCATTGATTATCCCTAGTAATATACTGATGGTATCTTTAGGATTTTCTACATATAGTATCATGTTTATAGTATCATGATACATATAGTATCAATCTCAAACATTGAGAATTTTATTTCTTCTTTTCTAATCTGGATTCTGTTTATTTATTTTCCTTCTCTGATTGCCATGGCTAAAATTTCCAAAACTATGTTGAGTAATAATGGTGAAAGTAAGCATATCGTACGCAAAAATAAACTAAAAATGGATTAAAGACCTAAATGCAATGCCATAAACTTTAAAACTCTTAGTGAAAAATATAAGCAGAATATACTTTGGCATAAATCGCAGCAAGATCCTTGCTGACTCCTCATCTAGAAAATGGAAATAAAAAAAATAAACAAATGGTATCTAATTAAACTTAGAACTTTTGCACAGTAAAAGAAATCATAAACAATGTTAAAAACAAACTTTAGAAAGGGATAACATTTAACTGCAGATGAAGCAACTGACAAAAGATTAATCTCCCAAACAAACAAGCAGCTCATGCAGCTATATATATATATATATATATGTATAATGTATATATATGTATGTGTATATATATATGTATACATATATATATATATAATATATATATATATAATAAACCTAGTCAAAAAATGGGCAGAAGACCTAAACAGACATTTTTCCAGTTAAGATTTACAGATGGCCAGCAAATACATGAAAAAATTTTCAACATCACTCATTATTAGAGAAATTCAAATCGAAACTACAATAAGGTATCACCTCATCCTAGTTGGAATCAGTGAGTTCAGTTACTCAGTTGTGTCTGACTCTTTATGACCCCATGGACTGCAGCACACCAGGCCTCCCTGTCCATCACCAGCTGCCGAAGTCCACCCAAATCCATGTCCATTGAGTCAGCGATGCCATCCAACCATTTCATCCTCTGGCATACCCTTCTCATCTGGCTTTCAATCTTTCCCAGCATGAGGGTCTTTTACAATGAGTCAGCACTTCGCATCAGGTGGCCAAAGTATTGGAGTTTCAGCTTGCTTCAACATCAGTCCTTCCAATGAACACCCAGGATTGATCTCCTTTAGGATGGACTGGTTGGATCTCCTTGCAGTCCAAGGGACTCTCAAGAGTCTTTTCCAACACCACAGTTCAAAAGTATCAATTCTTCGGCACTCAGCTTTCTTTACAGTCCAACTCTCACATCCATACATGACCACTGGAAAAATCATAGCCTTGATGAGACAGACCTTTGTTGGCAAAGTAATGTCTCTGCTTTTTAATATGCTATCTAGATTGGTCATAACTTTCCTTCCAAGGAGTAAGCGTCTTTTAATTTCATGGCTGCAATCACCATCTGTGATTTTGTGAGCCCCCCAAAATAAAAGTCTGACACTGTTTCCACTGTTTTCTCATCTATTTGCCATGAAGTGATGGGACCGGATGCCATGATCTTTGTTTTCTGAATGTTGAGCTTTAAGCCAACTTTTCCCCTCTCCTCTTTCACTTTCATCAAGAGGTTCTTCTTCACTCTCTGCCATAAGGGTGGTGTCATCTGCATATCTGAGGTTATTGATATTTCTCCCGGCAATCTTGATTCCAGTTTGTGCTACATCCAGACTAGCATTTCTCATGATGTACTCTGCATATAAGTTAAATAAGCAGGATGATGATATACAGCCTTGACATACTCCTTTTCCTATTTGGAACCAGTCTGTTCCATGTCCAGTTGTAACTGTTGCTTCCTGACCTATGTACAGATTTCTCAAGAGGCAGGTCAGGTGGTCTGGTATTCTCATCTCCTTCAGAATTTTCCACAGTTTATTGTGATCCACAGAGTCAAAGGCTTTGGCATAGTCAATAAAGCAGAAATGGATGTTTTTCTGGAACTCTCTTGATTTTCTGATGATCCAGCAGATGTTGGCAATTTGATCTCTGGTTCCTCTGCCTTTTTTAAAACTGGTTGGAATGACCATCATTAAAAAAATTTACAAATAATGTGTGCTGGAGAGGATGTGGAGGAAAAGGAACCCTCATGCACTGTTCGTGGAAATGCAAACACAACAATCTTACTACTGGGTAATACCCTGAGAAAACCATAATTCAACCACATATATACCTCAGTGTTCATTGCATCTATTTACAATTGCCAGATAGGCAAAGCAATCTATATATCCATCAACAGATGAATGGATAAAGAAGTTGTGGTACATACAGACAATGGAATATTAAGCATAAAAAGGAACAGATTTGAGTCAATTGAAATGAGGTGGATCAACCTAGAGTCTGTTATACAGAGTGAAGTAAGTCAGAAAGAGAAAAACAATATACATATTGGTGCATATATGTGGAACCTAGAATAATGGTACTGATGAACCTATTGCAGGGCAGGAATAGAAACACAGACACAGAGAACAGACTTGTGGTCCAGCAGGGGAAAGAGTATGTAAGATGAATGGAGAGAGTAGCATTGAAACATATACATTAATATATGTAAAACAGATAGCTGGTGGGAATTTACTATCCCACAGAGAGTTCAACCCAGTGCTCTGTGACAACCTAGACCAGTGGTGTGGGGGAATGGGATAAGATTCAAGAGGGAGGAAATATACGTGTACTTATGACTGATTCACACTATTGTACAACAGAAACCAACGCAACATTGTAAAGCATTTTTCCTCCAATTAAAAATACACTTTAAATAAAGGATAATAAGTAATAAACACACAAGGACATACACAAAATTGGCCTCTTAGATGAAATATACCAATTCCTTAAAAACCACATACCACAAAATTCACCCAGCATGAAAAAGATAATCTGAAAGACCCACAATCAATTTAGAATGTTAAATAGGTAGTTATGAGCCACGTGAAAAGGAAATCTCTAGATACTGGTGATGCCATTTAGAAAAGTTCTACCAAATGTTTTAAATAAAATAAAAACAATTCTATACATTTTCCCCATAAAATTGAAGAGTCGGGAACTTTCTCTAAGTCATTTTAAGAGTTTCTGATATCAAATCCAGATAAAGATAGTACAAAAAGAGAAAATTATAGGCCAATATCTCTAATAAATACATAAAAATCCCCAACAAAATATTGGCAAGTAAATTCAGCAATATATAAAAATAATTATGCACTGTAAATTTATACCCATAGTATGCATGAACAGGATTTATTTTTAAGGAGATGTTGAAGCAATCTATTTTTACAGGTCCAGTGAGGAAAGGCATATATTGTCTAGAAAGAATCTTATGTGACTTAACCTCTTAGTCAGCTGTCTTTCCTCCCATCTCTCTGCTTGTAATTTTCAGTGGTTCCCAACTAGAGGCCAAACTGTCCATAACAGGGCTTCTGCCTGCATAGGGGGAAGGTGTCTTCTTTTCCTACAATTCTTTTTTGTTTTTTCCATATCTGGGAGGCAATTACACATGTGTTGAAAGGGAGAGATGTGTTTAGATATTGGTACCAGTGTGGTGTGCATTATGGTCTCATACAATGAAAACTGTCCCACCCTCAGGTCAGGACTGTCCTCTTGCAAGGTGATGCTATTTACCGTGTTCATCTCCCAGACTTCTGTTGTCAACCCAGGCATCTTTCCTGAGACATACACATCCAGGTACCTGATGGACATGTCCCCTCACTCTACCCAGGTCCGTCTCATTCTAAATAGTCTCAGGAAGTGGTGCATCCATATCCCAGCTACACAATACTGCTCAATCCCAGCCACCCTGAGACAGAATCTCGGTGGTCTTGGTGGTTACCATTTCCCTTCACCTTTCATTAGTGTTTATAAAACTACTGAGCATACTACATATCACACTCATCTCACATGCTGACAAAGTAATGCTCAAAATTCTCTAAGCCAGTCTTCAAAAGTATGTGAATTGTGAACTTCCATATGTTCAAGTTGCATTTAGAAAAGGCAGAGGAACCAAAAATCAAATTGCCAACATCCACTGGATCATTGAAAATGCAAGAGTTCCAGAAAAATATCTACTTCTGCTTTATTGACTATGCCATAGCCTTTGACGGTGTGGATCACAACAAACTGGAAAATTCTTAAAGAAATGGAAATATCAGACTACCTTACTGCCTCCTGAGAAATATGTATGTAGGTCAGGAAGCAAAAGTTAGAACTGGACATGGAACAACAGACTGATTCCTAATCATGAAAGGAGTATATCAAGGCTGTATAGTGTCTCCCACTTATTTAACTTATATGCAGAGTGCATCATGAGAAATGCCTCACTCAATGAAGCACAAGCTGGAATCGGGATTGCTGGGAGAAATATCAATAACCTCAGATGTGCAGATAACATCACCCTTATGGCAGAAAATGAAGAACTAAAGAGCCTCTTGAGGAAGGTGAAAGAGGAGAGTGGAAAAATTGGCTTAAACATTCAGAAAACTAAGATCATGGAATCTGGTCCAATCACTTCAAGGGGAAACAGTGGAAACAGTGTCAGACTTTATTTTTTGGGCTCCAGAATCACGGCAGATGGTAACTGCAGCCATGAGATTAAAAGATGCTTACTCATTGGAAGGAAAGTTATGGCCAACCTAGACAGAACATTAAAAAGAGACATTACTTTAATATTAAATATTAAAAAGAGACATTACTTTGCCAAAAAAGGTCCATCTAGTCAAGGCTATCATTTTCCAGTAGTCATGTATGGATGTGAGAGTTGAACTGAACTAAAGCTGAGCCCCGAAGATTGATGCTTTTGAACTGTGGTGTTGGAGAAGACTCTTGAGAGTCCATTGAACTGCAAAGAAATCCAACCAGTCCATCCTAAAGGAAATCAGTCCTGAATATTCATTGGAAGGACTGATGTTGAAGCTGAAACTCCAATACTTTGGCCACCTGATGCAAAGTGCTGACTCATTGTAAAATACCCTGATGCTGGGAAAGATTGAGAGCAGGAGAAGGGGACGACAGGGGATGAGATGGTTGGATGGCATCACCGACTCAATGGACATGAATTTGGGTAAACTCCGGGAGTTGATGATGGACAGGGAGGCCGGTCATGTTGCAGTCCATGGGGTCACAAAGAGTCAGACACAACTGAGTGACTGAACTGAACTGAACTGAATTGATGCAACTATTTATTAAACACTGCCTCTGAGTCATAATGCCTGGGGAATTAAATGAGGAGAAACACCATCTCTGTAATACACAATGAGGAGAAATAGTGGACCAAAAGGGTCATAAACAAACAAGCAAGATAATAATCAAATAAGCACAGTTATGCTTTATGTTGCAACGCATATCTCACAAGCCACCATGCTGTCTCAGAGAGTAGAACAGAAGCAGTGTATACTCAGTTCAGTTCAGTTCAGTTGCTCAGTCGTGTCTGACTCTTTGTGACCCCATGAACCACAGCACACCAGGCCTCCCTCTCCATCACCAACTCCCGGAGTCTACCCAAGCTTATGTCCATTGAGTCTGTGATGCCATCCAACCACCTCATCCCCTGTCGTCCCCTTCTTCTCCTGTTCTCAATCTTTCCAAGCAACAGGATCTTTTACAATGAGTCAGCACTCTGCATTAGGTAGCCAAAGTATTGGAGTTTCACTTCAACATCAGTCCTTCCAATGAACAACCAGGACTGATCTCCTTTAGGATGGGCTGGTTGGATCTCCTTGCAGTCCAAGGGACTCTCAAGAGTCTTCCCCAACACCACAGTTCAAAAGCATCAATTCTTTGGTACTCAGCTTTCTTTTAAGTCCAACTGTCACATTCATACATGACTACTGGAAAAACCATAACCTTGACTAGACGGACCTTGTTGGCAAAGTAATGTCTCTTCTTTTTAATATGGTGTCTAGATTGGTCATAACTTTCCTTTCAAGGAGTAATGTCTTTAATTTCATGGTTGCAGTCACCATCTGCAGTGATTTTGGAGCCACCCCACCCCCCAAAAAAAGTCAGCAACTGTTTCCCCATCTATTTGCCATGAAGTGATGGGACTGGATGCCATATCTTAGTTTTCTGAATGTTGAGCTTTAAGCCAACTTTTTCACTCTCCTCTTTCGACTTCATCAAAAGCCTCTTTACTTCTTCACTTTCTGCCATAAGGGTGGTGTCATCTGCATATCTGAGGTTATTGATATTTCTCCCAGAAATCTTGATTCCAGCTTGTGCTTCCTCCAGCCCAGCGATTCTCATGATGTACTCTGCATATCAGTTAAATAAGCACGGTGACAATATACAGTCTTGTCGCAGTCCTTTTCCTATTTGGAACCAGTCTGTGGTTCCATGTCCAGTTGTAACTGTTGCTTCCTTACCTGCATACAGATTTCTCAAGAGGCAGGTCAGGTGGTCTGTTATTCCCATCTCTTTCTGAATTTTCCACTGTTTATTGTGATCCACACAGTCAAAGGCTTTGGCATAGTCAATAAAGCAGAAATGGATGTTTTTCTGGAACTCCCCTGTTTTTTTGATGAGTTAGCGGATATTGGCAATTTTATCTCTGGTTCCTCTGCCTTTTCTAAAACCAGCTTGAATATCTGGAAGTTCACAGTTCACGTATTGCTGAAGCCTGGCTTGGAGAATTTTGAGCATTACTTTGCTAGCATGTGAGATGAGTGCAATTGTGCACTAGTTTGAGCATGAAATGCAAGCCATTATCCATTTTTAAAATGGATTCCCATGCAAAGTCTCCTAATTGGTCCCTCTGCATCTCCCTGTCTACCTGCTCCAACTCCAGACTTAACTGTTATTTCAGTTGACTTTTCTAAGTGACACCCCTGACCTTGTTAATCCTTGAGTGCTGGCAGGCTACAATGTGGGTCTGGATAGGACTGGAAGGTCTCTGGTTATAGGAGTGCCTTTGAGCCTCAGCTGGACAGGCACGTGCAGGGTCCCAGTAGGGAAACTTGAGGGGTAAGGGGCCAGGGTTTTGTTTGCTCCCCCATCCTCCCAACTGTGTACAGAAGCACTGCCTGTCCTCACTTATTCCTTACTAAAAAAGAAAGGGTGGGGGGGAGAGGGGCAGCCTACAGTTCCAGTGTAATTAGTTTACTCCCACGGACTGAGCTACTTTTCTAAAATGCAAATCTTTCAGGCATATGATAGATGTTGCTCAATATTTGTTGAACATATTAACACAAGTTCTCTGTTTCAATTCCTTGCCCTGCAAGGCATTTGGGGCCCCTTCTGGGCCTCAAGGTGGAGGTTACTGCCTATGTGGACAGAAAAGAGCCTGAAGGATTTGCATTTCATCTGGGGACTCTTGGCCCCTGTGTTGTTAGCATATGTCCACTGGAGGCTCTGGGTGACCCCCCTTCCTCTGTTCACTATGGAAACCAATGCCAGGACAGGCCTCTCCTCCTATTTCTGAGTCTGCCAAGAACAGCCTATTCCACAGCTGTGTAATCTGTTCCACATTACAGAGTTTGAAGTTACCCACCAGCAGAACTGTCCACATCAGAATATTTTAGGTTATAACATTCCCACATACTTCTTGCATCCATGGAATTTCTATTTACACAATCCTGATTTAAACAGTGGCCCTTCATGAGTCTTATGGGGGGAGATATTTTGCAGTCTTTAGGCGTTTTGCTTCTAAGCTGCTGGACTGGAGAGAACTCATTGCCCACATCGAATAGGGCCAGCCCTGGAGATACTCAGTGATCCCAATTTAGTCTTTATTGGCAAGGCATCACTGGAACTCCAGACCCAAATCTTGACTCGTGAATTAAAGAAGTTGTTAATGCCTCATGAGTACTGACTTCCTTTTCTATTCACAGTTGTCACCTTTTTATCTTGTTGTTCTGAAGGTCTGCATCTCTGAGTTGTGAGGAGGCATCTTATCATGTTGCTACTCTCAAGCTGTCAAGCTATTGACCACTGCCATGGCATAACTACAGGTGCAATCTCCCTCCTTAAATGATATTTCAAGCTTTACTTTTCCCCATTCCATCTCCATGGATTTTCTTTTTGTTGGAAAATGGAATGTTTACCACAGAAACTATTCTTGGAAGAAAATACCCTGTTACCAGGTGTACAGTTGGGCTCCAAGAGTAAGCAGCACGAGGGGTTTACCATGTACTTGGTTTCAAATTTGGCATCAGTTCCAAAGCTTTAAACCTTCTGAGTATAACCCCTCATAGTGGTTCTAGCCCACAGACTCTGGGATAGTATTAAACAACCCTCCCAATAGAAGAGAGATGTGGAGTGAGCTGTGGCAGGTGTGTCTTCCACTCATCACGGGAAACATCACCCAAATGAAGACCAGTCTGGCTCAGGCAGCATTTGAAACACAAGCAATGCTCTGGTCAAAGATCTGTTATGCTGCAGCAAAAGAAGCTTTTATAATTTTAAAATTGTTGCGCTTTTATACTTGTTTATATTTCCTACTTTTTCTATGTAAGTGTTAACTGTTGTGCTCAAGCTTGCAATTTAATTTCATTAATCCATTAAATCTAGGAGGGTGAAATACGAGGATGTAATTTTATTAATCCCACAATAGCAAAAAATATGGTCCATGGCCAAAGCTGAGCTGAGATTTAAATAACAGGCTCAAACGTTTTCATTATTAAAAATAACTTAAATGAATGCAGTCACTAAACCAAGCAGAAACAAATAAGTATCCAAATGAAATAAAAAAGAAGAAAAGTAGTGGAAATAAACTGTAAGAAATGAGAATTATTTTAAGAATAATGGGGACAATCAATCAATTTAAGCCATTCTTACAAAATAATAATTGAAAACACTAATAGAGCTGATACCACTCTGTAAGGAATATTTAAAAAATAGAAATCTATAAATTAAAGAGAAGAAAATGATAAACAAGAAAAATTCCAGATGAGATACATCTAAATTATCTGTAGGAATTATCCTTGTGAACTAAGAGATTAGGGGGTTCTATTGGACTGCAGTCAAATTGGTCCTCCTAAAAGTGATACAAGCATGAAAATCCAAAGATAAAAAACAGCAAAGGGAAAAACCCTTTGAAGTCAATCTACTTGAGTAAAGTGAGAAATGAGAAAGGGGTACAAGCTAA
Organism: Dama dama; assembly: GCF_033118175.1. Taxonomy (NCBI): domain Eukaryota; kingdom Metazoa; phylum Chordata; class Mammalia; order Artiodactyla; family Cervidae; genus Dama; species Dama dama. The sequence goes on along the minus strand of NC_083693.1, from coordinate 10,494,537 downwards.
TAAAGAGAGGATTCTAGAAATGTCAAAACAATATTGTATATATGAGTTAGGTTTCAAGTGACAACAGCCAGACTCACCAAGGACATATGTAAGAAGCTGCTGGCTTGAGGAAACACAGGAATGGCTGAAAGACCACATTGGCTTATACAAGGCATGTTGATTAGTTGCAGGAACATTGGATCCAGAGGTTTCTGTGCCCAGTTTTTTTAAGGAAGCATCTCTGACACTGTCAACTTTGTCTTTGTTGATGGTCCCAAACAAAACTGCAGACTTGGTTTCTAAATTTGAAAATTGAAATATAACCACCAGTTGTTACATCTCAAATCACTCCTTATCTGGGAAAGTTTAGGGGATCTATGTTAATTTAAAAAAGAAAAAGAAAAAAAAAAAAGGATCTTGGGAGGGATTTGCATGAGATACTATTCAGTTTCTGTGGAAGATGAGGGTGTTGTGCTGTAAGAAGGCGAAGTTTCCACGGGAACAAAAGTGGAGGTTGAAACAGTCATAAAGGGAAGGAAGGTCCTGGAAAAACAGGTGGAAAGACATCATATGAGTCTATGCTAATATCTCTGTGTGAGGGTATTCTAATGAAACAAAACTTACACCAAGATTACCCAAAGGAATTGAAAAACCAAAATCATGACCATTAAAATACTAACAAAGTCATTAGTATACTGCCTTCAAGAAAATTTCAGTTGCACTCGGATTGACTACATTCTGCATTTCTTGTTTATAACTCCTGCATGTAGTAGGAAATCAATGAATTTTTGTCGTTATCCCTCAGAATTCCAGTTTGCCCAATTAGTCCTCCTGGTGGCTCAGACGGTAAAGCGTCTGTCTGCAACGCGGGAGACCTGGGTCCGATCCCTGGATCTGGAAGATCCCCTGGAGAAGGAAATGGCAACCTACCCCAGTATTCTTGCCTGGAAAAGCCCATGGACATAGGAGCCTGGTAGGCTACAGCCCACGGGAGCACAAAGAGTCGGACACGACTAAGCCACTTCTCTTTTTCAGAGTTGACTTATTTTCTTGGGCAATCCTGACTGTTCTCTCAGTTTAAATTCTCACACTGATCTGAAACCTAGTCGACACACCAGCCTAGGTCTTGCCCATCTCTAACTTGATTTTGGATATACCTAATCAAATGCTTCCTAAGAAAGTCAGCTTCAGCATCTCAGAAGCTTAAATTGCCGCCTGTCCCTTAAACTTACTCCTTGTCTAGTGCTCACCCATCTCCCTCCCTTCCTCCTCAAGAACTCCTTAGCCCTAACAGGACGCCTGGGGAGGGGGAGTGATCACTGAGGCCTATATTCTAGCGGACCCTCTATCCTTACTGGGGGCCTCCTAGCCCCCTTCCGCAGCCCACCAGGAGCCCCCATATTCTAGCGGACCCTCTATCTTTACTGGGGGCCTCCTAGCCCCCTTCCGCAGCCCACCGGGAGCCCCACCCGCCAAAGCAACTGCCGGACCCCAGGCGCGCGGACGCGCAGGCGCATTGGCCCGGCCCGCCGCCGCCCCGCCCTGCCTGGCCTCTGCGGAAGGCGCCGCGCGCAGCAATGCGCACTTCCTCTCCAGGAGTCCGCGGAGGGAAAGCAGACTCGAAGAGCTCTTGGACGCGGCGGCCCTGCTCTTGCGAGACCGAACAGATATGTCCGAACAAAGTAAGGATGTGTGCGACCCCAACTTTGAAGCCGAGGCCTCCAACTCCGAGGGGCACAGCAGCCCCGGCATTCCCGGCGGGCCCTCTGCTCCCGGGTCTCAGGCCGCGACCCTCGCTGAGCCGGAGAGCCCTCCCTTAAGCCCGCCTGATGCCCCTCTGGCCTCGCTGCCTCCCCAGGCTCCAGGCGAAGAGGGAGACCCGAAGGCCCTGCAGCAGGCCGCTGAGGAAGGCCGTCCCCACCAGGCCCCGAGCACAACTCAGCTCAGCCCGGCGCCCCCGGCCCCGGCCCAGCTGGTGCAGAAGGCACACGAGCTCATGTGGTACGTGCTGGTCAAGGACCAGAAGAGGATGATCATCTGGTTCCCAGACATGGTGAAAGATGTCATCGGCAGTTACAAGAAGTGGTGCAGAAGCATCCTTCGGCGCACCAGCCTCATCCTCGCACGCGTGTTTGGGCTGCACCTGAGGCTGACCAGCCTGCACACCATGGAGTTTTCGCTGGTCAAAGCTCTGGAGCCAGAGGAGTTGGACAGGGTCGCTCTGAGCAACCGCATGCCGATGACAGGCCTCCTGCTGATGATCCTGAGCCTCATTTACGTGAAGGGTCGCGGCGCTCGAGAGAGTGCAGTCTGGAATGTGCTGCGCATCTTGGGGCTGAGGCCTTGGAAGAAACACTCCACCTTCGGAGACGTGAGAAAGCTTATCACCGAGGAGTTCGTCCAGCAGAACTACCTGAAGTACCAGCGCGTCCCCCATGTCGAGCCCCCTGAGTACGAGTTCTTCTGGGGCTCCCGTGCCAGCCGCGAAATCACCAAGATGCAGATCATGGAGTTCCTGGCCAGGGTCTTTAAGAAAAACCCCCAGGCCTGGCCTTCCCGCTACAGAGAAGCTCTGGAAGAGGCTAGAGCCTTGCGGGAGGCCCACCCCACTGCCTACTGCCCCCGCAACAGTGTCTCCGAGGACTAGCAAGGTCTGGAGGCAGATGGATGTTTTCTGCCCCTCGCCAGGGTGGAGGAGGGGTGGGGGTGGGGGACATTAGAATATTCAGGATCTACAGTGCAGTATTTCACGTGTAACTTTTAAGTTTTCCGTATAGTGCTTTTATACCTCTTAATGCAATGTTGTGTTCACTTCAGTAATATTAGTGTGTAGGATTCATGCATGATTGTTTGTAAGTAAGCTCAGTTGGTGCTTTCGCGTTTGTGCTACCTTTCTTGAATTTTTTGTACCAGAGACGTGCTAAACTTACGAAATACACTGAGACATTTTCCATATTCTTGTATGTGTGACGGAGGCTGTGTATTGGGGTAGATTGGTCTTGGAGAGTTTGGAAAAACTCCCCAGAACAGCTGGCCTAACCAAGAGAAAAGCCGACTCCTGTCTTTGTGCTCTGCCTGGGCACAGGAAACATCCCTGTGGAGTTTGGTGATGTGGACTGAGATGGACTCAATGTGGGCACACTTTACTAAACACAGATACAGCCTCACCATGAATAAACTTTAAACATTAAAGATTCTTGTGATACAGTCATTCATGGAAAGTGTACTTTATCTTCTTAACAGAATATTATGGGTTGGGAATGGGAATTATAAAGTATACAGATATAACTATTTCATCTAATAGGACGGGGACGTCAGAACTCATGACTCATAAATGTGTGAAGTGCATAGTTTTATTTTCAGAAAGGAATTAACAAGTTCATATCAAAGCTTTGACAAGTAGAAAAAAGTGCAAAAACCAACAAAGGGGTCATAATCACATCACATAGAAATAACAAATGTTGATATTTAGAGTAATTTCCTCTCTTACATTTTCCACATTTTATAAAAAATAATAGCTGTCTTTTGTGGGCACTAAGAGAGGCATTGTACTAAACCCTTTACATATATTTTCTCTCTTTAATACTCACAACAGCCTTGTGAAGCAGGCACTTAATACATCTGAACCATGGAGGGAATACAGGAATAAAGCAGGTAATTAACTTTCCCTGGATCACAAAGACTTCCTGGGAGGAGAGGCTTGGTTTTAGGGTTTGGACCCAGACTGAATGAGCCCAGAGCCCATACTTTTACCCACCTGTCTCCAGCTGCCCCCCTGACTCCTGGCTTTTAGGTTATGCCTTTAAAAAGTTCCATGTTAGCATCTGTAGTTTTCATGTTATAGCCTGTACTTTTAGCTCCCTACTCTCAACACACACACAGCTAAGGATTATTATTAATGAATCCTCAATATTAATCTTTTAGGCGAATTAAGTCATATTCTGTACAAATCAAGAAAATTCATTTTGGCGAGATTAATGGACCTAACCAAGCCCTGTTCCTACTTAGCAGTGAACCCAAGATTTGAAGCTTGGTCTTTTCTGAAGGACTGTGATGATGGAGCTGACTGACCCGTGGTCTGGAGGAACACACATGGGACACCTTGGAGAGGGATGTGGGGTTGGGGTGGGAAGGTTGCCTATTGGGGTGTCTCCAAAATTGCCATGGGCCGCTAAGCAACCACTTAGAGGGTGGGATGGAGTGAGGGAGGGGTGGTGTCTGAGGATAAATCTCATTATAAAACTCAAACCTGCAAAGGGAAGAGAGAGAAATTGGATTTAATAAGACCAAAAATCCTTCAAACATCAGAATATTGCAAAAGATCATTTGGTTAAAGCCAGGCCATTTTCTGGGGAAGATGGAAAACGAGGGGAACACATAGGTGACATCACCCCCAAAAAGAAGTAATCAGAATTTTATTTGGGTGAGAGAATTACAATCTGAATTGGGAACTAGGATTCCCAGCACTTAAATAACATTTCATAACAGGCTGGTGCTGGTTCTAAAGTGCTGAAGAAGCCTCCCATGTCCTGAGACGAAGTTTATCCCTTTTAGTAGATATCCTGTGAGGTCTCCTGTGGGGAATAGTGGGTATTTCTGCAATAACTTAGGCAGGTGTGCCCTGGCTTTGATGCCACGTCTTAACTCTGAGCCGAAGTGAATTCAAACATTTTAAAAAACTTAAAAAAAAAATTACCTCCCTCTTAACCCAAAACGTCCTGCAGACTCAAAACAAAGCTGTCCCTTTAAATGTAAAATTATGACTCATTTCTGACTTCTCATTTCTGAAGCAGGGCTTCAGAAGCTGTCTCCCCTGCCAAGCCGGGGTGCTGGACACTTTCTCTAATGCCCTAATTCTGCTTGAAGCAACTGTTTAACTCCTGAGCACTTCTTTCATCAAACCCAGAAGTCACCAGCCATGCAGTCCTTTTACTTCCCAGTGTTTGTATTTGCTTTCCTTTCTGCCATGAGAGACGGGGAGAACCACCCCAGAGCTTCTCCCAAGCTCCCTGTCACAGGCACATCACCTGTGCTGTAGAGGACCAAATCTTGAGAGAAGGATGGGATCATGAGAAATGAGAAGCTGACCCCAGCAAGCTGATCCCATGTGGGCAGGGCTTCTCAGCTCCTATGCAGGCCTGGAGACAGTCAGACCCTGAGAGAGAGGCTTCTCAGATGCGGGACAGAGCTAATTCACAACACCAGGTCCTGCATGGAGAGCAGCTTGGGGCACAGGGAAGGAACATCCAGTATCTCTCTAGGATTTTCATGCTGTGCTCAATTGAAAGTTGGGGGTTGGTCAGGTATTTTCCAGAAGGCTTATCTGCAAGGTGCTGCAAGAGCTCATTCGGAATGGAGTCTGCAGACCCTGGATGTTCTAGCCTAGATGACAGTGTCGTGAAGCCCAGACTGCTGCTGCTGGGAAAGAGTTTCTAGTTCCCTGTAGCATCTGATGCTTTATCAGTCTGTTTTGCCAACAAGAACCTCACTTCTTTACAGACACCCACATGCATATTTCACTACAATTAACTTCTTTTAATTAAAGTTGTGGAGGGCAAAAAGGACCTGTGTAAACTGAATGTAATTAGCTTCCAATTAAAATAAATTTATTTGAAAAAATAAACGGTTTACATAAGTAAAAAAAAAATGTAATGCCACCTCATATAAGGTATTTTGAGAGCAAAATAAATGACTTTTGTAGTATCATTATAAAAAAAGAAAATATATGTTTTAAATGAACTTCTTATGAAGTTATGTATTTCCTCTACTTGAAAAGTCATTTATAGCCCCCCTCCACTTGAGTTTTACCTGAGCAGCTCATGAGCATCATTTCCAGTGGGAGTACGGTCTGGTCTTTAAAGCACAGTCATGTTCTCCTAGTATTACCTCCAATAGCATCCGAAACTGTTCATTCAAACTGTTTATAAGTAAGTTTGTTTTTCTTTCCCTGGGCTGTATGATGTTCTTCTTGTTCAGTTGCCCAGTCTTGTCCAGCTCTCTGTGACCCCGTGGACTGCAGCATGCCAGGCCTCCCTGTCCCTCACCATCTCCTGGGGTTTTCCCAAGTTCATGTTCATTGCATCAGTGATGCCTTCTAGCCATCTCATTCTCTGATGCCCTCTTCTCCTTCTGCCCTCAATCTTTCCAAGCATCAGGGTCCTTTCCTGTGAGTCGGATGCTCACATCAGATGACCAAAATACTGGAGTTTCAGCTTCAGCATCAGTCCTTCCAATGAATATTCAGGGTTTATTTCCTTTAAGATTGACTGGTTTGATCTTGCTGTCCAAGGAACTTTCAGGAGTCTTCTCCAGCACCACAGTTTATAGGCATCAATTCTTTGGTGCTCCATCTTCTTTATGGTCCAGCTGTCATAAGTGTACATGACCACTGGGAAGACCATAGCCTTGACTATATGAACCTTTGTTGCAGAGTGATGTCTCTGGTTTTCAACACACTGTCTAGGTTTGTCATAGCTTTCCTGAAAAAAAGCAATCATCTTCTGATTTCATGACTGCAGTCACCATCCACAGTGATTTTAGAGCCAAAGAAGAAGAAATGTTTCCATCTTTTCTCCTTCTATTTGCCATGAAGTAATGGGGTTGGATGCCATGATCTTAGGTGTTTGTTTGTTCATATTTTGTTTTAAACCAGATTTTTCATTCTCCTCCTTCACCCTCCTCAATAGATTCTTTACTTCCTCCTCAAAATGCCAAAGTGCCTCTCTCATTTTCACCATTTCCTTGATGTCTAATTTAGGGAGTGTCATATGTACATGCAGGCTTCCCAGGTGGTCCTAGTGGTAAAGAACCCACATCCCAATGCAGAAGATGCAAGAAACACAGGTTTGATCCCTGGGTGGAAAAGATACTCTGGAGGAGGGCATAACAACACACTACAGGATTCTTGCCTAGAGAATCCCATGGACAGAGGACCTGGTGTGTTACAGTCCATTCGGTTGCAAGGAGTCTGGTATGACTGAAGTGACTTAGCATGCACATGAACATACACACATGAAGGTTTTCAAAGTGGTGTGGTACAGATCTGCCTGCCAATAAAGAGGCTCAGGAGATGAAGATATGATCGCTGGGCCAGGAAGATTCACTGGAGTAGGAAATGGCAACCCACTCCAGTATTTTTGCCTGAAAAATTCCATGGACAGAGGAGCCTGGCAGGCTGCAGTTCATGGCGGGAACGGAGTATGGATTCATATATGCACATGCTTGATAAATATTTATTATATGAATTAAGAAACTCAAAATATAATAAAAGATATATTCCACCACATGGCAAAGACAAAAGGAAGCATAGAGAATAATGACCAATCTCTCTAAAGTAGAGGAAACGTCGACAAGCTGAAATTAATGAAATTTAAAAATACAGAAAAATAGTATAAATATATTTTTTTCAGGTTGGTTCTGTAAATACACCAAGAAAATGGGCAAATGTCTATCAGGTTTTTATTTATTTATTTTTATTACATATACTGGTACTGGTTTTAGGTATGCAACATAATGATTTGATGTATAGATTTATACTGCAATGATTGCAACAGTAAGTTTAGTGAGGATTCACCATTGCACATTGTTACAATTTTTTTTTTTTTGTCTCATGATGAGACAAAAATCTACTCTTTGCAACTTTCAAATATGCAATACAGCACTAACTATAGACATCATATACTCATTACATCCCAAAGACTTATTCAGTACAAAGTTGTGTTTTTTTTTTTTTTAAGGAGAAAAGGTAAATAATTTTTACTAGGTAAATGAGCCAATGACACAGTTTAGCTCCAAACATGACACAAATAGCAAGTGAAAAAATGATAAAAATAATATCCAAACACAGATTGTTAAACCCAGATACTTTTTTTGTGTGCTAATTGATCAAAGATGTAATGGTAATATACATGTTTCAATGCCATTCTTTCATATCATCCCACCCTCACCTTCTCCCACAGAGTCCAAATGTCTGCTCTTTACATCTGTGTCTCTTTTGCTGTCTTGCATATAGGGTCATCATTGCCATCTTTCTAAATTCCATATATATGAGTTAATATAATGTATTCATGTTTCTCTTTCTGGCTTACTTCACTCTGTGAGGGATGGGATGGGGAGGGAGGTGGGAGGGGAATTCAGGATGGTGAGGTACATGTATACCCATGGCTGACTCATGTCAATGTATGGCAAAAGCCACCACAATATAGTAAAATAATTAGCCTCCAATTTAAAGAAATAAGTTAATTTAAAAAAAAAAAAGATGAAAGCCACCATCCTGTACTACCAAGGGTGATTAAAAATAAATGAAAAAAAAAATGGCATTCTGACCCACTGCTAGAGCTATGAGAATAACTATTGTTGAGCCCTGAACAACTTGGGGGTTACATTAGGGCATGTGGAGTGCTGACCCAGTTACAGTCCATTGGAGAATAAATTTACAGTCAACCTTCTTATCTCCAATTCCCCATGTGTGCAGTCAGCCAACCACAGATCCTGTAGTAAGCACTTACTGATAAAAAAGAATCTGCCTATAAATGGACCCACTCAGTTTAAACATGTTGTTTTACTGAACTGTACATGCATTCTTAATTTATGTGCTAATTTGTAGTGTGTGTTGAGCACTTAATACATTGCATTTGCAGTGTTAGCTTTCAGTGCATTGAGAGAAGCAGATGAATAATAATTACACTTTAGGACAGTGAGTGCCACTCCAGGAGAAATATGGAGGCTCAGAAGGCTGAAAACAGAGCATCCAACTCTGACTTTCCTCAAAGAGTGACATATAAATATACATCTATAAGATAAGCAAGAATTAGCCACATAAAAGTGGTTCAGGAAGGGTAGTCAAGGATAAATTTGTGAGAAGGGACAGTTGTGTGAACACACAGACAAGCATGTAAGACTATGAAGTTTCTGAAAATCTGCTAAGAAGACAGGAAATAAATGTTTGAATGGGCTGGAAGATAAACATTGGATACGCAGAAAGAAAATACTGTGCTGAAGATATGTTTGATGCCCTGAAGATGTGAGTCATTTTAATCCTATGACAGCTCAACAGTGTTAGAAGGAATTGTCCTGAAAGAAGGCCTTCTTTTGAGTAAGCATCTTCCTTTGTTTCCTGATTGTTATTCAAGGGTGTAAACATCCATTTTTATCTCTTATTTTACCTTATTATTATTTCTTTCATCTGCCAGGAACTCTTACTGTAGCTATATCATGCATATTTCAATGTTTCAAGAGTGTCATGTATAGTCCTTGTTGTTGTTGAACTTCAACTGTAAGTCTACATAGCGCTGTGTTCTGAATACATATTAGTGAATTAGACAAAAAGGAGTCCTGGTCTCAAGGATTTTACTGAGACTCACAGTGCAGATAGAGCACAATAAAAAGGTAAACAAACAAATGAACCATTAAATGCAGATCACATATTTGGATAAGATAATGAGATAAATGACTTGGTCATAATGATAAAGAATGGTGGAGGAGATCAGCTGAGATAAGATTCTTAGGAAAGAGTTCTCTGAAAAAGTGACACTTCACGGAATTTTTGAAGGATTAGGAGAGATCTAGCAAAGAGCAGAGGGAATGTGAATCTAGGCAGAGAAAATAACCATATATGAAGGCCCAGAGTTAATTAACTGAATTTTCTGGTTTGCTTTATGGCCAGACACAGCATTACAGATGAGCAAGGTAACATGCAACCCACAACACTCCTCTGATTTGTCTCTGCAACAGAGGCTGCACAAGTTGGAATATGTGATTTCTCAGCCTGCTGGAGCTGCTGTAATCAACATAGAAGAAATACCTAAGTTTTCCTTTCCCACATCTATTTACTCTTTCTAAGAACAGAGAAGGAATGTCAGGAGCTATTGCAGCTCCTATGATGACGAGAATTAAAAGAGGCAAATCACAGTGATGTTAAGCTTGATGTCTTCAAATCATTGAACAATTATCAACAGTCACGTAATTATCTCTGTATTTCATTTTTCCCCAGATTTACCAAGATATAATTGACCTAGCATTGTGTAAGTTTAAGGTATACAATGTATTGATTTGTTACATTTATAGATTGCAAAGTGTCTGCTAAGTCACTTCACTCATATCTGACTCTTTGCGACCCTATGGACTGTAGGCTGCCAGGCTCCTCTGTCCATGGACTTCTCTAGGCAAGAATGCTAGAGTGGGTTGCCATGTCCTTCTCCAGAGAATCTTCCTGACCCAGGGATTGAACCCGTGTCTCTTAGGTCTCCTGTATTGGCAGCAAGTTCTTTACCACTAGTACCACCTGGGAAGATTGCAAAATGATCACTAGCAAAATGTTACTTTGCAATATCAGCATGTCACAAAATTATCATATTTTTTGTGATGAGATCATCCTGTTTATTAGACCCCCAGAATTTATTTATCTTATATTTGGAAGTCTGTATACTTTGACCAACATCATCTCATCACCCTTACTTCCACCCCTGCCCCAATAACCACCACACAACTATGTCTCTGTGACTTTGGCTCTTCATTGGATTCTACGTGTAAGTCATATTGTACAATATTTGTATTTCTCTACCTGAAGTATTTCACTCAGCATATGACCTCTGGTTTTATCCATGCCGCTGATAATAGCAGAATTCCCTTCCTTATCATAACTGTATATTCCACTTTTTGGAATATGGCTTCCCAGGTGGTGCTAGTGGTAAACAATCCACCTGCTAATGTAGGATATGCAAGAATTGGGTTTGATTTCTGGGTCAGGAAGATCCCTTAGAGAAGGAAATGGCAACACAGTCTAATATCCTCACCTGGAAAATTCCATGGACAGAGGAGCCTGGAGGGCTGCAGTCCATGGGATCACAAAAAATCAGACAAAACTAAGTGATTGATCCCGCGCATGCGTGCACACACACACATACACACACATAAATATATATATGCTTGTTTATTAATAGATAAAGGATGTGTGGTATATTTAATTATTAAAGTCAGCTTATTTTTAAGTCAGTGTTGCCATTTGATTAAAAAATCATGCTAATAATGGTAATGCATTCTAAGGGTTAAAAAAAAAAAAAGGCAGATAATTAGGACAGATAGTGGCTATAGCCCAGCACTTACAGGCAATGATAAATTAGCAAACTGTATTACAGAGTAAATGTTTGTGCTAGTGATAAAGAACCCACCTGCCAATGGAGGAAACATAAAAGATGTGGATTTGATCCCTGGGTTGGGAATATCCCCTGCAGGAGGGCATGGCAACTCATTCCAGTGTTCTTGCCTGGAGAATCCCATGGACAGAGGGGCCTGGTGGTCCACAGTCCTTATGATCACAAAGAGTCAGACATAACTGAAGTGACTTCACACACACACACACACACACACACACACACATGGAATTCCCTGGTTGTTCACTGATTAAGAATTCACCTTCCAATGCAGGAGAAAACTAAGATCCCATATGCCACGGGGCAACTAAGCACCATGTGCCATAAGTAAAGAAGCCTGCATATCACAACTAGAGAAGCCTGCACACCACAGGGAAGAGCCTTCATGCCACAGTGAAGATCCAGCACAGTCAAAAAAAAGAAAAAAAAAAACAGATAGGGAGAATAAATAGAAATTACAAAGGATTTGGGACTGATTTGAAAATATATTTTTAAAATACTATTGTAGCTATTGTATTCAGAATAACTTAAGAGGAGTTAGAGTCAAAATTGGGACTACATTAAGAGATGAGGATGATGTAGAAAAAGATAGAGTGTGTTTCTTTTTTGGACATGGGGTTGCAGATACCTTTCTGAGAGGATTGTGATTTAGTGAGATAAGGAAGAGGTGGGGAGAACAGGTTTGGGGAAAAAGTCATAAGAGGATTCTAGGACATATCTTTAAAAAAAAAACAAACTTATAGACAGTTAATAAAGATGTGTAACTTAAAAGAATGAATCACAGCCCTGCATTGAAGCAGTATATTTATCCAGAGAGAAAGTGTAAAGTAAAGTGTGTCCATGGTTGTATTCTGGGAAACTGAAACATTTCCATGTCTAGAAGGAAGACCTGGTGAAGTGATTCCAAGCAGTAATTAGGTGAGAGACAGAAAAATAAACCAAGAGAATGTTTGATCATATAAATTAAAATAATGGCCTTCTGAGGTGGAGGAATTGGCCAGTGATGTCAAATGCTGTTGAGATATCAAAACCATTTGAGTGTGTGTGTGTGTGTGTGTGTGTGTGTGTGTGTAGGAAGGGTGTTACATCAGTAGGATCAGTGATAATTAGAGATAAGATAATGAGGATTAAGTTCAGAGGCATATAGTTCAGTAAGCATTAGCTCAGGTGAGAGGTGATGTTGACCTTACCAAGGGAATGAATGGTGAAGATTAATGGGAAATAAAAATCAATATTTGGAGATAAAGTTGACATGAATCAATGACTGAATAAACATAAGGACAGGAAAGAGTAAAGAGTATGACAAAGTTTCTGTTTGAGTAATGCCTACCATTGGGTTTGGGGCCAAAGAAAAAGCAGGTTTATGTGGAAACACGATGAATTCAACTTTAGACATGCTGAGTTTGATGTAAATGTGAGGCTATGCAGGGACATTCACTTGACTGAGGAGAAATTTCTAAGAGAGGAAATGAAGACGTAGATTAAGATTTCATGAACCCATGAAAGGGAGGGAATGATACTCCTTGGGGAGAATACTTGTACTTGGAAAGTTTGTCTGTGCTTTGCCCAGTCAGCATAGGACATCCACTGTTCAGGTCACTCAGACACGAGCACTAGACATCCTCAGGCTTCTGTACTATTTAAGTTCCTATAAGCATAGGAGTTTGGGAACCTTGAAGATTGATAGGGGAGAAGTGCAGGATGGATCATTGCAGAAAACAAATATCAACAGGACAAGAAGAGATGGAACTTTCAAAGGCCAAAAACAAACAGTGGACAGATCAGGGATAAAACAAAACCTAGAGATGCCAAGGGAGTATGGAGAAAAGAGAACCCTTATACACTGTTTTTAGCGATGTAAATTGGTAAAACCACTGTGGAAAACAGTATGTAGGTTTTCAGAAAGCTAGAAATATCATTATCATATGACCCAGCAACCGCACACCTGGGCACATATCTAGACAAAGTTATAATTTAAAGTGATACATGAACTCCCATGTTCATAACAGCAATATTTACAATAGCCAAGACATGGAAACAACCTAAATGTCCATTGGCAGATGAATGGATAAAGAAGATGGAACCCCTGAAATTATATATATATAATATATATATATATATATATATATATATATATATATATATATATATATCAACCAAAAAAAAAAAAAAAAGAATGAAATAAAGCCATCTGTAGCAACATGGATGCAACTATAGATTTTCATAGTAAGTGAAGTAAATCAGGAGACACATGTATGATATCAACACATATATGTAGAATGTAATATATGACACACATGAACCTATACATGAAACAGAATGATGGACATATAGAAATAGACTGTAGTTGCCAATGGGGAGGGTTTTGGAGGAGGGGCAGGGTAAGAATTCAGGGTTAGCAAATGTAAGCTTTTATACATAGAACGGATAAACAAGAAGATCCTGGTGGCATAGTAGATAAGAATGCACCTCCCAGTACAGGGAGTATGGGTTAGCTTTATGGTCTAGGGAGATTCCATAAGCTTCAGAGCAAACAGGCCCCCACACCACAACTACTGAGCCTGCATTCTAGAGCCCGTGAGCCTCAACAACTGAGCGCATGTGCTGCAACTAGTGAAGCCTGTGTGCCTAGAGCCTGTGCTCCACAGCAAGAGAAGCCACTACGATGAGAAGCCTGTGTACCACGATAAAGAGTAGCCCCTGGTCACTGCAATTAGAGAAAGCCCACACAAAAAGCAGCATAGACCCAGCACAGCCAAAACAAACAAACAAAGCACAGAGAAATATATTCAATATCCTATGATAAACCAGAATGAGAGAGTCATTTCCTAGGCACGTTGATAAGAAGTCTAGGGGTCCCCAACGAGAGAGGGGTCTGGAATTCTCAAGGAGGGAGAAAGGACAAACTTTTCTTCCTCTACATTCCTTAAGATTATGTAACAATAATGTATCCTGCCTGAGGACAGTCTCTGGTAAAAACCTTCTGGCTAATCCTGTTATCTTAAAATGTAAATTATGGGAGTAGGTCTGGTCTTTACAAGGATTATGCTTGAGTCCCCTGGTGGCTCAGAGGTTAAAGTATCTGCCCGCAATGCGGGAGACCTGGGTTCGATCCCTGGGTCGGGAAGATCCCCTGGAGAAAGAAATGGCAACCCACTCCAGTATTCTTGCCTGGAGAATCCCATGGATGAGGAGCCTGGTGGACAGTCTGAGTGACTTAACTAACTTTACAAGGATTATATAATGATAAGTTATCCTGCCTGAGGACAGTCTCTGGATTAAACCTTCTGGCTAATCCTGTTATCTTAAAATGTAAATTATGGGAGTAGGTCTGTATGAGGTCTTTACAACCTCCAGACATTCTTTGGATTCATTGGAGAGCATATAACTCCATTGCTAACACTAGCAAGCAGGTACTCTTTCTACCCGCTTCTGATGTCTATGTTAGAAGCTTTCTCTATCTCCTTTATACTTTAACAAAACCTTATTACAGAAAAGTTCTGAGCAATCAAGCCTCATCTCTGGCCCAGATTGAATTCTTCTCCTCTGGAAGCCAAGAATCCCGGTGTCTTTTTGAGGTTCAGTAACAAACTTTCAATAATGGGAAAGAATATTTAAAAAATATTCACACACACACACACACAAACAATCACTTTGCTGTATAGCAGAAATCAATTATTGTAAATCAACTATTGTTCAATATTAAAAATTGAATTAAAAAAGAAATTGAGTATGTCAGGATCAACAGCTCAAACATATTCCTCTATTGTTGGAAAGAAACCAATGTTGAGGATGTGGTGAAATGACACCTTAAAGAAAATCAGTTATCCATTCTCTGCAGGGACAAGACAGAGTGGTAAACATGACTGGTAAGTTGTATGCTTGCTTGCCTATGTGACAGGAAGTTGGTTGTGCTCTACTTTCTCAAAGGAGTGGCAAGGAAAGTAAAAATTTAAAATGGAGAGGGGAGTGAAAAGAGAGAAAGATAGTCCTGGGAATGTCCTACAGAATGGAGAAGACTAAGATCTTCCCAGGAGCAGCTGTTCATGGTTGATTCCAGCAGATATCAGCTAATTCAATAGATCAATATCAAACAAGATTAACAGTCCAAAAGTTCTAATTTATTCCAGGAATGCAAAGTCACTTCAGTATTCAAAAATTGAATGTCTTAATTTACCATATTCAGTCTTAGAACAAAAATCACATTTTTGTATCAATTCATGCAGAAAAAGTATTTGGCAAAATTCAACTCGCATTCAAGATAAAAATTTCTTAGCAAACTTGGTGTAGAAAAAAATCCACCTGATAAAGACCATAAAAAAGCAAACAAAAAGTCAGGCTACAGTTACCATTATGTAACATTTAATGGTGGAAGACTGAACTACTGCCCTTGAAGACTGGGAGAGTAGGCTCTCTGACCACTCCTTTTCACCCTGGTAGTAAAAGTCCTGATCAGTTCAATAAAGCAAACAAAGGAAAGACAACAAAGGCCTACATATGTAGGACATTCACACACACACACATACATACATCCTGGTTTGAGCACTGGTAGCTCGACTTCCTAAGAAGCCCCTGTGTGGAATGTGAAATATATCTGAGGTTGGACATGAGTGAGAAAGTGAAAGTGAAACTCGTGTCCGACTCTTTGCGACCCCATGGACTATACAGTCTGTGGAATTCTCCAGGCCAGAATACTGGAGTGGATAGCCATTCCCTTCTCCAGGGGATCTTCCTAACCCAGGGGTCGAACCAGGTCTCCCACATTGCAGGTGGATTCTTTACCAGCTGAGATAAAAGGGATGCCCAAGAATACAGGAGTGGGTAGCCTATCCCTTCTCCAGCAGATCTTCTCCACCCAGGAATTGAACCAGGGTCTCCTGCAGAAAAACTGGAGAAAAGAATGCAGAGTCACTTGGCGGCCATAAAATAGAGGCTAGATGCATTTTAGTGTCAAACAGATACAGCATGTATTATCTACTTTTCATTATTCCTGCCACTGTTTTTGTTGTTGTTGTTGTTTTGTTTTGTTTTTTCCTGATCAGTTATACTGGCAACTATGATTTACAGTCCACAGTAATGGACCATCTATTATTGTAACACTTGAAGTGTTGTGATTTAAATGTACTTCATGCTGGAAGCATGTTGAAATCATGAATTTTAGTTCATATTTTACTTTGCCTGTGGATTAATGATTTTATTTCATATCCATTTAGTGCTTGTACAGTTTTTAACTTTATGAATATTATGACCATATTTTGTAGGAATTCACACAGCAAAAATGAGAAAAATTGCAATACCCAACTTTGCATGTCCCAGCCTTCACTGGAAAGACTAAATGACTGTGCTGTTTTACACACCAGTATGTTAGAAAGGTAAATGAACACAACAACCGATTTCACAGTATACAGAAAATAATTTGGGATTGGGTATAATAGCAAAGGTGAGATGATCTACACTTATTTTCTGGGGCTAGTGTAACAAAATATTATACAGTTAGTGGCTTAAACAACAGAAATCTATTTTCCCATAGTTTGGAAATCTGAGATCAAGGAGTCAGCAGGGTGGGTTCCTTCTGAGTGCTGGAAAAGGAAAGAAATTCCCAGTCTTTGTACATGGCTATCTTTCCTGTGTCTTCACATTGCCTTCCATTTGTGTGGAAACTGAATTCACAATTTTGGGCAAACAAACAATACCCCTAAAAGGAGTGAAGGCTTCTCTTTTTCTTTTTAAATGTATTTTTAATAGGAGGATGCTGCTGCTGCTGCTGCTAAGTCACGTCAGTCGTGTCCAACTCTGTGTGACCCCATAGACAGCAGCCCACGAGGCTCCTGTCCCTGGGATTCTCCAGGCAAGAATACTGGAGTGGGCTGCCATTTCCTTCTCCAGGGCATGAAAGTGAAAAGTGAAAGTGAAGTTGCTCAGTCGTGTCTGACTCTTAGCGACCTCATGGACTGCAGCCTACCAGGCTCCTCCTTCCATGGGATTTTCCAGGCAAGAGTACTGGAGTGGGGTGCCATTGCCTTCTCCATAATAGGAGGATAGGTGCTTTAAAATGTACTGTTGGTTTCTGCCAAACAACAATGTCAATTAGGCTATACATACATATATCCCCTCCCTCTTGAACCTCACTCACACCCCCGCCCCAAATCTTACCCTGTAGGTCTTCAAAGACCCCTGGGCTGAACGTCTCGTGTCATACAACAATTTCCTATTAACTCTAATTTTCAAATGGTAGCGTATATATGTCCATACTACTCTCTCAACTTTTTCCATCCTCTACTTCCCCCATGGTGTCCACAAGTCTATTCTCCACATCTGCTTCTCTATTCCTGCCCTGCAAATAGGTTCATCATACCATTTTTTTTCTAGATTCTGTATATATGGGTTAATATACTATATTTGCTTTTCTCTTTATGACTTACTTTACTCTGTATAACAGGCTCTAGGTTTATCCACATCACTTCAGTTGACTCAACTTCATTCTGCTTTATGGATGAGCAATGTTCCATTATTTATATGTACCATAGCTTCTTATCCATTCATCTGTCAAAGGGCATCTATGCTGGGAAATTTCTCTTCATTTTTGTTCTCCTAAAAAGACTTAAGTGCTCAGCTGAAAATAGCAGCCACTTAATTGGTGTGGGTATACCACACAAACAAATACACGTCATCATTTCATTTCTTTTCCATTATTTTCATTACTCTTTGAAACTAAGGAAAGTTTGTAACTTGCAATTAAAATGTCCTTTGGGCAAACAAAAGAGGATATTCTGATTAGGAATGTAATAGCCGCTTACCTTGTAGAGCTGATTCCACCAGGTCTAACCACTATCATATTTTCTAGAGTATATCAAGTTATGTGTCAAATCAAAGCAACAACAAAAATAATATACCCACAGCTTTTAAGCATTTTGATTTGAAAAATGAAGTTTGAAATTATCTTTTTGGTTTCTATGAAAATTGTAACTAAACTCCAGAAAACATAAAACAGAAGATTATTGATATCTTGTCCAAACCCAGACTAGACTTTGCTCATATCAGACATAACATTGCTAACATAAATTTGGCAAATTTCATTCAGTTTATGAACTCCTTGCCAAAGAAAAAAAATGAAAAGATCTTACTTGCTAAATGTCCCATGTATCTTTTACATAGCACTGTTAAAATGGAGCATCATATGCCTACCTGTGATTTTGTCTTTCATGTTTTTGGTCACTTTTCAGTTTTGTGAAAACCTGTAGAAACACTAACGATAGTGGTAACTGTATAGAAACAGGAGGTAGCCTCCATGGGCACCTGCCTACAAGCTGGCTCTCATCATTTCAAGCCATAAAAAGGATTATCAAAATGTCGGCTTGCCTTTAAATTATAGTTTCAATATGTGGGAGAATGTCCTTGTCTAATTTGGAAATACATAGAGGATAAGAAAAGAGAACACTAAAACAGAAATGTATATGCTTTTTATCCCCCCCCCCCTTAAACAGTTTATAGGCCACAAATGATCTAATAAAAGACAAACTGACTGCATCTGAGTTTCGTGATACTTTGTTTGATTGCAACTAAAACTGACACAGGAAAAAACAAACAAACAAACAATTTGTGGGGGCGGGGCAGCATGGGGAAAGGCTGTTGCAGAATTTTTCTTTAAATCATCAGAAAAGGACAGTGACAAAAGAAAGGGCTAATAACTTAGATCTCATAAATATCAAAACATACTGTTCTTTGAAAGGCACTGCTAACAGAATGAAAAAAGCCACAGACTGGGGAAGATTATTTGTGAAACTCATACTCTAAAAAGGATTTATGTCTAGAAAATACAGAGAGCCCTTTAAACTCAGCATTATGAAAACAAACAAGTTGACTAGAAAATGGTCAGAGATAGAAACAAGCACTTAACCAAATGGGTTATCTGGATGGCAAATTAGCACTAGAGGAGATGATCAATACCATTAACCATTAGAAAAATGTAAATTAAAGCCACAAATAGATACCACTTCATGCAAATCTGTATACAAGGGAGGCTGTGCAAAAACTCAGCCACTCACACAGCTGATGGAGATGTGAATTTCTACAGTGATTCTGTAATTACAGAAAACTAACCAAATTAATCACTTGGATCACAGCCTTGTCTAAATCAATGAAACTATGAGCTATTCTGTATAGAGCCACTGAAGATAGATGGGTCGTGGTGGAGAGTTCTGACAAAATGTGCTCCACTGGAGAAGAAAATGGCAAACCACTTCAGCATTCTTGCCTTGAGAAACCCATGAACAGTTCAGTTCAGTTGCTCAGTCGTGTCCGACTCCTTGTGACCCCATAAACTGCAGCAGGCCAGGCCTCCATGTCCATCACCAACTCCCGGAGTCTACCCAAATCCATGTCCATTGAGTCAGTGATGCCATCCAACCATCTCATCCTCTGTCATCCCCTTCTCCTCCTACCCTCAATCTTTCCCAGCATCAGGATCTTTTCAAATGAGTCAGCTCTTCACGTCAGGTGGCCAAAGTAATGGAGTTTCAGCTTCAACATCAGTCCTTCCCATAAACACCCAGGATTGATCTCCTTTATGATGGACTGGTTGGATCTCCTTGCAGTCCAAGGGACTCTTAAAAGTCTTCTCCAACATCACAATTCAAAAGCACCCAACTCTCACATCCATACATGACCACTGGAAAAACCACAGCCTTGACTAGACGGACCTTTGTTGGCAAAGTGATGTCTCTGCTTTTTAATATGCTGTCTAGGTTGGTCATAACTTTCCTTCCAAGGAGTAAGCATTTTTTAATTTCATGGCTGCAGTCACCATCTGCACTGATTTTGGAGGCCAAAAAATAAAGTCAGCCACTGCTTCCACTGTTTCTCCATCTATTTGCCGTGAAGTGATGGGACCAGATGCCATGATCTTAATTTTCTGAATGTTGAGCTTAAAGCCAATTTTTTCACTCCCCTCTTTCACTTTCATCAAGAGGCTCTTTAGTTCTTCCCTTTCTGCCATAAGGGTGGTGTCATCTACATATCTGAGGTTATTGGTATTTCTCCCTGCAATCTTGATTCCAGCTTGTGCTTCCTCCAGCCCAGCATTTCTTATGATATACTCTGCATATAAGTTAAATAAGCAGGGTGACAATATACAGCCTTGATGTACTCCTTTTCCTATTTGGAACCAGTCTGTTGTTCCACGTTCAGTTTTAACTATTGCTTCCTGACCTGCATACGGGTTTCTCAAGAGGCAGGTCAGGTGGTCTAGTATTCCCATCTCCAAAAGACAAAAAGATATGACACTGAAAGATGAGCTCTCCAGGTCGGTAGATGCCCAGTATGCAACTGGAGAAGAGTGAAGAAATAGATACAGAAAGAATGAAAAGGCTGAGCCAAAACAAAAATAATGGCTAGTTGTGAATGTGAGTGTTAATGGAAGTAAAGTCTGATACTGTAAAGAACAATATTGCATAGCAACCTGGAATGTTAGGTCCAAAAATCAAGATAAATCAGAAGGGGTCAAACAGGAGATGGCAAGCGTGAACATCAGCATTTTAGGAATCAGTGAACTAAAGTGGACCAGAATGTGCAAATTTAACTCAGACAACCATTATATCTACTACTGTGGGCAAGAATCCCTTAGAAGAAATGGAGTAGCCCTCATAGACAACAAAAGAGGCCAAAATGCAGTACTTGGGTACAATCTATAAAACAACAGAATGATTTCTGTTCGTTTCCAAGGCAAACCATTCAATATCACAGTAATCCAAGTCTATGTCCCAATTACTAATGCCACAGAAGCTGAAGTTGAAAGGTTCTATGAAGACCTACAAGATCTTCTAGAAGATGGTCTTTTAATCATAAGAGATGCCTTTTTTCTTTTTTTTTTCATCAAAAACAAGTGTCCTTTTCATAATAGGGGACTGGAATGCAAAACTAGGAAGTCAAGATAGCTGGAGTAACAGAAAAGTTTGGCCTTGGAGTACAAAATGAAGCAGGGCAAAGGATAAGAGTTTTGTCAAGAGAATACACTGGTCATAGCAAACACCCACTTCCAACAACACAAGAGATGACTTTACCCATGGCTATAACCAAATGCTGCTGCTGCTGCTAAGTCACTTGAGTCGTGTCCTACTGTGTGCGACCCTATGGACAGCAGCCCACCAATTTTATAAAATTAAAAAACAACAAATTATAGATGAATATTAGATAAGCAGTCACCAGGGTTAGTGGAATGGTGTGATTATAACGGGGTAACAAGTGAGAATTTATTTATGGTGATGAAACAATTTTGTATCTGATTATGTTGATGGCGACACATACCTATATTTGCAATACAATTTCACAGAACTGTAGACATTCTCAAAAAACTGACTGCATTTCAGGATTAATGAAACCCAAATAAAGTTTGTAGCTTATGTCTACCAATTATAATTTCATAATTTTGATCATTCTACTTTGGTTGTAGAAACTGATATCATTGGGAGAATATGGATGAAGGGGATACTGAAATTTTCTGTATTATTTTTATAACTTTTATATAAGCTTAAAATTATTTCAAAATGAAGAGTTAAATAAGTGAATGCTAATAATAGTACAGAGACAGGACATTTTTAGAATGCTTAAGAAAAATATGGCAGGGACTTCCCTGGTGGTCCAGTGGTTAAGACTCCATAGTCCCAGTGCAGGGAGTCTGGATTCAATCCCTGGTCAGGGAACTAGATCCTGCATGCTGCAACTAAGACCCCATGCAGCCAAATAAACAAATAAATAGGTAGATTAAACAAACAAAAAAAGTATGCCATGTGTCCGTTAGAGTACCCAGTGTGCCTCATAATGTGAGGAAACTAAAAATCCAACATTTTAACAAAAATCAGGTTAGAAGGATAAAATAATTTTTATAAAGGCTGTGTAGTTATCAATGCTCACATGATATAACATATGAATGATGATATTAGCATAATGGCTAATGTTTACAAAGTCCTTGATACGAAATTTTTTGAACAATTTGAGAGTATGCATCTACCATCATTTTGCAGATGAGGAAACTTAGATGAATAGATATTAATTCATATACCCTTGACTTCATAACCTCAGTGGGTCTGACCTCAAGGTGGGTTGAACCTAGAATCTGTAGAGAGTACAGAAAAATGTACATATATTCTGAAATTCTGAAAGGTAACAATAACATAATCACAATATATGAAAATACCTACATGTTGAAAATGTCAACATTTTGATGTAGTCTCCTTTTTATATGTGCCCTTTAATTGATTCATTTATTGATTTTTCAGTAACTGAAATATTAACTGAACATGTAGGATGTGTCAGTTCTTGTACTGGCAACATCAGTTCAGTTCAGTTCAGTCACTCAGTCGTGTCTGACTTTTTGCGACCCCATGAATCGCAGCAAGCCAGGCTTCCCTGTCCATCACAAACTCCCGGAGTTTACTCAAACTCATGCCCATCGAGTCAGTGATGCCATCCAGCCATCTCCTCCTCTGTCGTCCCTTTCTCCTCCTACCCCCAATCCTTCCCAGCATCAGGGTCTTTTCCAATGAGCTAACTCTTCGCATGAGGTGGCCAAAGTATTGGAGTTTCAGCTTCAGCATCAGTCCTTCCAATGAACACCCAGGACTTATCTCTATAGACTACAGCAAATACTGCATATTCTTGCTACATGGACCACTTAGTCTAATGGAGGGGGAGACAATACACATGAAAAACATATAAGAAAATATCAGGTGAAAAGTCCTAAAGTAGAATAAGAGATTCAGATAACAGGAGGTTGGCAGTAAAGACCTCTCTGAGAAGATTACTGGAGCAAAGGTCTGAAGGAAGTGAGGGAGTGAGTCATGGGAATCTCTTGGAGAAGCAGTAGAGCATCCTGAGCAGAGGGCATGACACTTGCAAACTCTCAGGTGCTGGAATTGAATGCAAGGTCTCCAGAGAGGTCCTGTGGATGGAATTGGACTAAGGAAATGGAATATGGAAGAGATGTGGCCAGGATCATGTCCTGCTCCCCAGATTACACAGATCATTCAAAAACCTCTTTAAACAACCATGGCCTAACATTTTTATTTTCTTTAATTGTTGTTCATTGTCTGTTTTACAGTATGCAGTGTTTTTCAATCCAGACATAAGATGATGTGGAGGTGATATGCTCTGCCCACTCCTTTCCCATTTTTTTTGATGGGAAATTCCATTAGGCGTGTGCAGAATTTGTCCTCAAGGGCACTTCCAAAGGGCTTCCTCTTAATCTGGCCTTGAGGGATTCATTGGAGCTAGAGTCAATCCTAAGGTTCCCTTCTCAGAAGTCCCAGCAGATCAAATAGAACTTCAACCCCCAAACTCTCCCACCAGTTCAAGAAGAAATAGGCCTCTCAAGATGCTTCCTAAAGGGTGTGGCTGAACAATCATGCCACCTTGTGACTGATTCCATTTATCCTTTCCCATTAGATGAATGCTTCTCTAGAAACTCCTCAAGTAGAACTTTAATTTTCAAGAGAGGCTCTTGACAGATCTAAAGACACAGTGACCAGAATCCACAAAGGATTTTTTCAACATAGAACTAAGCCTAAATCAAAGGTTATACTTGCTAATTAAATGGACAATGGACTAGAAAGAAAAGGCCTTGGAGATCATGTATTTTATGGGCACCTGAGAAGTTGAGAAAGCAAAGACGTAAGCTTAGCTGTGGGAAAGAAGAATGAAGAGACGGAATGACACGTATCTCCTTGGAACTCCATTTAATTGTCTACCTCTTCTTATGACAGATAATCAGGTTCTAATGAATCCAGTATCTCCTTTCTCTACATGCCCACCTGAAACTGAATCCTCTGTTGTTAGGAGAGTTATCTGCCTGTCCATAGGCAACTGTCTCTCCCTTTCCCAATAAGGAGACCTTACCACCTAGCCTCACTCTCCTCAAGCCCACTCTGTCCTCCTATGGTGAGTAAATCTAGGCTGTCATTCAAGAATTCCATCAATACTTGGACCTTGTCCTGTTTAAGATGAATGCCTAGGTCCAGCCTCTATGTTCTTTGTTTGCTTTTGTTGTTTTGTTTAAGTAAATATTAAGTTCCACTGACCACATCCCATCTCTCACTGTTGTTCAGTCGCTCAGACATGTCTGAATTTGCAACACTAAGGGCGGCAGGATGCCAGGCTTCCCTGTCCTTCAGCATTTCCTGGAGCTTGCTCAAACTCATGTCCATTGAATTGTGATGCCACCCAACTATCTCAATCTCTGTCATTCCCTTCTCCTCCTGCCTTCTATATTTCCCAGCATCAGGGTTTTTTCCAATGAGCTGGCTTTTCACATCAGGTAGCCAAAGTATTTCAGCTTCAGCTTCAGCATCAGTCGTTCCAATGAATATTCAGGGTTGATTTCCTTCAGGATTGATTGGCTTGATCACCTTGCAGTCCAAAGGACTCTCAAGAGTCTTCTCCAACATCACAGTTCAAAAGCATGAATTTTTTTTCCGTTTATTTTTATAAGTTGGAGGCTAATTACTTTACAATATTGTAGTGGTTTTTGCTATACATTGACATGAATCAGCCATGGATTTATATGTGTTCCCATCCCGAACTCCCCTCCCACCTCCCTCCCTATCACATCCCTCTGGGTCGTCCCAGTGCACCAGCCTGAGCACTTGTCTCATGCATCCAACCTGGACTGGCGATCTGTTTCACACTTGGTAATATACATGTTTTGAAGCTGTTCTCTCAGATCATCCCACCCTTGCCTTCTTCCATAGAGTCCTAAAGTCTGTTCTATACATCTGTGTCTCTTTTTCTGTCTTGCATATAGGGTTATCACTACTATCTTTCTAAATTCCATATATGTGCGTTAGTATACTGTATTGGTGCTTATCTTTCTGGCTTACTTCACTCTGTATAATGGGCTCCAGTTTCATCCATCTCATTAGAACTGATTCAAATGAATTCTTTTTAATGGCTGAGTAATATTCCATTGTGTATATGTACCACAGCTTTCTTATCCATTCGTTTGCTGATGGGCATCTAGGTTGCTTCCATGTCCTGGCTATTATAAACAGTGCTGTGATAAACATTGGGGTGTACGTGTCTCTTTCAGATTTGGTTTCCTCAGTGTGTATGCCCAGAAGTGGGATTGCTGGGTCATATGGCAGTTGTCTTTCCAGTTTTTTAGGGAATGTTCACACTGTTCTCCACAGTGGCTGTACTAGTTTGCATTCCCACCAACAGTGTAAGAGGGTTCCCTTTTATCCACATCAAAAGCATGAATTCTTTAGTGCTCAGCCTTCATTAACATCCAACTCTTACATCCATACATGACTACTGGAAAAACCATACCTGTGACTATATAGAACTTTGTTTACAAAGTAATATCTCTGATTTTTAATACACTGTCTAGGTTTGTCATAGCTTTTCTTCCAAGGAGCAAGTTTTTTTTTTTTTTTTTTTTTCAATTTCATGGCTGCAGTCACCATCTGCAGTGGTTTTGGAGCCCAAGAAAATAGTCTGTCACTGTTGCCATCATTTCGCCATCTATTTGCCATGAAGTGATGGGACCAGATGCCATAAGGTTAGTTTTCTGAATGTTGAGCTTTAAGTAAACTTTTTCACTCCCCTCTTTCACTTTCATCAAGAGGCTCTTTAGTTCTTCTTCCCTTTCTGCCATAAGTGTGGTGTCATCTGCATATCTCAGGTTATTGATATTTCCCCCAGCAGTCTTGATTCCAGCTTGTGCTTCCTCCAGCTCAGCGTTTCTCATGATGTACTCTGCATATGAGTTAAATAAGTAGGGTGACGTTATACAGTCTTGACATACTCCTTTCCTGATTTGGAACCAGTCTGTGGTTCTGTGTCCAGTTCTAACTGTTGCTTCTTGATCTGCATACAGATTTCTCAGGAGGCAGGTAAGGCGCTCTGGCATTCCTATCTCTTAATTATTTTCCACAGTTTGTTGTGATCCACACTGTCAAAGACTTTGGCGTAGCCGTCTCTTATGAGACACCAATTCTCCTTCAGTTTACCTCGGTGTATTTTCAACCTCTCCCTCTCTCCTTCGTAGGTGCATGCCCTGAACATCCTTTGTGTGGCCCAGTGTTTGCCATAATGGCCGTGCTATTCATCACACATTTCCCACTCTGTGCTGTGCTAAGTGCTGCCCAACTTAAGACACAAAAATTAGTTCCTGGGCTGTTTGCAAATCATGATATTTGCTCAAAGTATCATTTTAGACTGAAACGAGCAAGGAAACGCAATGACTCTTGGTCAAGTCATTGGCACCGTTATTCTTTGATCCTGTTCTACTATGAAGATGAAGGTACCCTTTGGGTGAAAATTTTAATATAAATCAAGAAATTTCAAATAAATTTCAGGTTCAAGGAGGGCTTTTATAGTAGTATTTTCAGTTCTATCACACAATGATGAATCAAATATTTTATAGGTATTCTTTGGGTAAAAGTTTTGGAAAGGATTTAATCTTCTGGGTTAGAAACTAAAAGTTCCACCCTAATCATGAGAGCAACATGGACAAATTACAAAACACAACAGCACACTGAAGACACAGAGAAACCTGAATAAATTAAATTTTAGAAATAACAAGGGGCCCTTTGGTGCTTTCACCTCTGTGGGCAATGCAGAGGTACTGGAAAAAGTCACCAAGGATGGGTGAAAAGAGAAACCAAACTATGAGCAAACTTTTGTTGACTACATATTTGTGATGTGACAGATTCAAATTCTGAGGAGTCTAAAAGAACTCCAAATCCCACTGCCAAATCTCCTTCAAGGCTCTCACTGGTTGCCTGTGAGTATCACACCAATGACTGAGAGTAGAGCAGGGTAGATGACACAGAACCATGAATTCTTCCTTAAGTGCAAGATAATGACCAAGAGGAGGATGCTAATGTGGAATAAGGAACTAAGACCCTCCGAGGTACAGATCTTTCCCGAGTGTAAAGCAGTAGCATGCAGGACGCTGTGGGCAGAGAAAGGAAACTGACAGCCCATACTCCCAAGGTGTACACAAAGCCACTGAGTACACAGTGGCCTAGTAAAGACTGAGGCAGGGAATTAAGAGTAAGAAAGACTTCCTGAATCTTGAAGATGCAGGAGCAGAGCTAGATAGTAAAGAAAATTCCATATTGAACCCCAAAGCTGTCAACCGGGTTTAAAGGAAGAGAATCAGAAGAAGAGGGAAACTTGGGTGTGGGCAAGGGGAGAGGGAGATGTAGGGTAGACAGAAAGTAAAATAACAATTTGTTTTTCTATAGTCTTACAACAAGCAACTGGACCTAACAGATACATGTTTGAATTCTCATTGATCTTAGATTCAAATCTCTGCTGAAAAGAATGTCTTACTCTAACCCTCAAAATATGTAAAACCATTATCTCTGGAAACTGAGTCTCAGTATATTTGAAAATTCTCTATCCAGCAGGGAAAAAAAAAAAAACTTTCAAGAATAAAGTTGATAGAGAATATACAATGAAGAAAGGATAGTTTTTTCAATGAAAGGTTTTCAGAATATTGGACAGCTTATGCGAAACAATGAAACTGGATAGTCATAAACAAAAACCAACTCAAAAAAAGATTAAAGATTTTAATGTAAAAGACCTGGAACCATAAAGATAGAAGTAAACAGAGCAATAAAGCCCCTTGACATTGATTTAGCAATTTTTTTTTTTTTTGCAGGGGTGGGCAGATTTGATTCCAAAAGCAAAGACAAAATAAACAAGTGGAACTACATGAAATTAACTTCTGCACAGCAAAGGAAACCATCAACAAAATAAAAAGGACACCTGAGGAATGGGAGAAAATGTTTGCAAATTATTTATCTAATAAGTAGTTAGCCTCAAAAATATATACAAAATGCATACAACTCATTAGCAAAACAAAAGCCAATTAAAAATGCTCAGAGGAATTAAACATTTTTCCAAACACACACAAATGGTCAACAAGTACATCAAAAGGTGTTCATTATCTCTAATCATTAGGGAAATGCAAGTTAAAACCACAGTGAGATATCACCTCATGCTTGTTAGAATAGCTATCATTAAAAACACAATAGATAAGAAGTGTCGGCAAAAAAAAAAAAAAAAAAAAAAAAAAAAAATATGGAGGAAAAAAGAACCCTTTATGAACTATTGGTAAGAAGGTAAATTAATTTAGCCACTATGGAAAATAGTGTGAAGTTACCTTTAAAAATTAAAAATACAATTGCCATGTGATCCAGAAATCCCATTTCTGGGTATATATTCAAAGAAGGCAAAATCACTACCTGGAAAATATATACGTGTCTCCATGTTCATTGCAGCATTTTTACAGTAGCCAATACACAAAATAAAATCGAATGTAGATCAGTGAATCTATAGAGAAAACGAGATGTGCGTAAGGTGTGTGTGTAAATAATGGACTATTATTCATCCATGAAAATCATTCTACCATTTTTTATAACACGGATGGACCATAGGACATTATGCTAAATAAGTTGGGCAGAGAAAGACAAATACTGTATGATGTCTCTTATAAAAGAAACTGCATTCATAGTTATAGAAAAAAGACTGGTGTTGCCAGTGGTGGGGTGAAGAGTGGGCAAAATGTGTAAAGGTGGCCCCCCAAAAATAATAATGAAGGTAATGAGAGTAAAATAACATTTTTAGATAGGCAACAGCTGAGAAAATTTGTTTCTTGCAAATATTCACGATAAGTAATATTAAGAAAATTTTCTCAAGCTGAAGGAAATTAATACTAGAAGAAATCTTGATATGCAGGAAGGAATGAAGGGAAATAGAAAGTACATATACAGTTATATGTGTGTATATATTTTTATATTTTATAAATGTAATGCAATATAAAATATAAAAGGACTTTAAAAACTATTCTGCTATATATTAATGTACAATGTTTACAATAGTTTAACATGTAATATTTAATATAATGCATAACAATATAATAAAAATTCATATATTTAAAATTGTATACACACACACACATATATATATAGGCAGTCTATGATTTATACAGTATTGTGTTGACTAAAACTTGTGTGTATCAGAACAACATTCTTCCAGTGTGCACGGGATTCAGTTAATATGGTTTTGTACATAGTAAGAACTGTTATATATATATATATATATATATTTTTTTTTTTTTTTGGATGACCTTCATCCATTTTACCCACACTTCACTGCTATCTCTGGCAACCACCAACTAGTTTTTTGTATATATCATACATCATTTTAAAAAGGTCCTAAAGACTCTACCAGAAAATTACTAGAACTAATCAAGGAATATAGTAAAATTGCAGGATATAAAATTAACACACAGAAACCTCTTGCATTCCTATACACTAACAATGAGAAAACAGAAAGAGAAATTAAGGAAACAATACCATTCACCACTGCAACAAAAAGATAAAATACTTAGGAGTATATCTACCTAAAGAAACAAAAGACCTATACATAGAAAACTATAAAACACTGATGAAAGAAATCAAAGAGGACACAAACAGATGGAGAAATATACCGTGTTTGTGTATTGGAAGAATCAATATTGTCAAAATGACTATACTACCCAAATCAATCTATAGATTCAATGCAATCCCTATCAAGCTACCAATGGTATTCTTCACAGAACTAGAACAAATGATTTCACAATTGGTATGGAAATACAAAAAACCTTGAATAGCCAAAGCAATCTTGAAAAAGAATGGAACTGGAGGAATCAACCTGCCTGACTTCAGGCTCTACTACAAAGCCACAGTCATCAAGACAGTATGGTACTGGCACAAAGACAGAAATATAGATCAATGGAACAAAATAGAAAGCCCAGGCATAAATCCATGTACCTATGGACACCTTATCTTTGACAAAGGAGGCAAGGATATACAATGGAAAAAAGACAATCTCTTTAACAATTGGTGCTGGGAAAACTGGTCAACTGCTTGTAAAAGAATGAAACTAGAACACTTTCTAATACCATACACAAAAATAAACTCAAAATGGATTAAAGATCTAAACGTAAGGCCGGAAACTATAAAACTACTAGAGGAGAACATAGGCAAAACACTCTCCGACATGAATCACAGCAGGATCCTCTATGACCTACCTCCCAGAATATTGGAAATGAAAGCAAAAATAAGCAAATGGGACCTAATTAAACTTAAAAGCTTTTGCACAACAAAGGAAACTCTAAGCAAGGTGAAAAGACAGCCTTCAGAATGGGAGAAAATAATAGCAAACGAAGCAACAAAGGATTAATCTCAAAAATATACAAGCAAGTCCTGCAGCTCAATTCCAGAAAAATAAATGACCCAATCAAAAAATGGGCCAAAGAACTAAACAGACATTTCTCCAAAGAAGACATACAGATGGCTAACAAACACATGAAAAGATGCTCAACATCACTCATTATCAGAGAAATGCAAATCAAAACCACAATGAGGTATCATTACACCCCAGTCCGGATGGCTGCTATCCAAAAGTCTACAAGCAATAAATGCTGGAGAGGGTGTGGAGAAAAGGGAACCCTCTTACACTGTTGGTGGGAATGCACACTAGTACAGCCACTATGGAGAACAGCGTGGAGATATCTTAAAAATCTGGAAATAGAACTGCCATATGACCCAGCAATCCCACTTCTGGGCATACACACCGAGGAAACCAGATCTGAAAGAGACACATGCACCCCAATGTCATCACAGCACTGTTTATAATAGTCAGGACATGGAAGCTACCTAGATGCCCATAAGCAGATGAATGGATAAGGAAGCTGTGGTACATATACACCATGGAATAGTACTCAGCCATTAACAAGAATTCATTTGAATCAGCTCTAATGAGATGGATGGATCTGGAGCCCATTATACAGAGTGAAGTAAGCCAGAAAGATAAAGACCAATACAGTATACTAATGCACATATATGGAATTTAGAAACATGGTAATGATAACCATGTTTATATGCAAAACAGAAAAAGAGACACAGATGTACAGAACAGACTTTTGGACTCTGTGGGAGAAGGCGAGGGTGGGATGTTTTGAGAGAACAAAATCAAGACATGTATATTAACAAAGGTGAAACAGATCACCAGCCCAGGTTGGATGCATGAGACAAGTGCTCGGGGCTGGTGCATTGGGAAGACCCAGAGGGATGGGGTGGGGAGGGAGGTGGGAGGGGGCATCGGGATGGGGAACACATGTAAATCCATGGCTGATTCATGTCAATGTATGGCAAAAACCACTACAACATTGTAAAGTAATTAGCCTCCAACTAATAAAAATAAATGGGAAAAAAAAAATAAAAAGGCAACTGAGCATTTAAATCAAAATAAATAGCCATGTATTGTGGGGTGTTTAGCACATATAGAGGCAAAATAAATGGCATTAATAACACAAAACTACGAAGAGTCTAAATAGAATTACATTGTTGACAAGCTGTTATATTACACATGAAGTAAATAAGATATTTGAATTTAATGTGGCTAAGTTAAAGGTGCATATTGTAATCTGTAGAGCACTATAAGAACATGAAGGAGGTATAAATTAAAAGCCAATACAGGAGATAAAGTTGAATGCTAAAATATTTGATTGATCCTAAATGGGAAAGAAAAAATTGATGGCAGACATTGAAAATAAATACCAATAGAGTCAACTTGCATCCTATTCTCTCATTGATTATAATAAATATTAAGTGACCAACTACCCCATGAAAAGAGCAGAAATTAGCAGACAGGATTAATAAATCATAACTTAAGTGTGACTGTTAATTTTATGTGTGAACTTGACTGGGCACATGGTGACCAGATTTGGTCAAACATTATTCTGGGTGTTTCTGTAGTTATTTTGTATATGATTAACATTTAGGTCTGTAGACTCAGTTCAGTCACTCAGTCGTGTCCGACTCTGCAACTCCATGGACTGCAGCATGCCACGTCTCCCTGTCCATCACCAACTCCCAGAATTTACTCAAACTCATGTCCATTGAGTCGGTGATGCCATCCAACCATCTCATCCTCTGTCATCCCCTTCTCCTCCTGCCTTCAATCTTTCCCAGCATTAGGGTCTTTTCAAATGAGTCAGTTCTTCACATCAGGTGGCCAAAGTCACCTGTACAGAATATTGTCCTCCATAATGTGGATGAGTCTTATCTAATCAGTTGAATAACTAAATAGAACAAAAAGGCTGACTCTCCCCCCAAGTAAGAGAGAATTGTTTGTCTAATGGCCTTGGAACTGGGACACTGGGTTTTGTGGGGGGGTTTTTTGTTTGTTTGTTTTTTGTTTTGCCTCTCTTTGGACTTGAGCTGCAACAGCTCTGAATGGGTTTCAAACCTGATGGCCCTCAGGTTGGAATTACACTCTTAGCTCTGCTGGTTCTTAGCCCTTCTAGTTGAGACTGGACTTAAATCATTTGCTCCTCTAGGTCTCCAGCCTGATGACTGACCCTGCAGATCTTTGGACTTGCCAGCCTCCATAATCACATGATAGTAATATCTCTATAATAAACCATAAATTATACACACACATACACACACACTCACATACACATATATTTCCCATGGTAGAGTAACAGAAAAGTGTCACTTTATCAAAAATACATAATCACACACATAATGTGTGTTTCAACAAAAGATCTTATAATACATTAGATTAAATTTTTAAGTAAGGGAAGAAATAAACAAATTCACCATCAAACAAATCCACCAAGTGTTAGATTTTTTCTAATCCTTTATGATTAATTGATAGAATAAACAGATAAAAAAATCTTCTATGATATAGAAGATGTGAACATCATGCTCAAATTTAATTGACCTAAGTGACAAATACTTGATTGGACAATGGCAGAACACGGTTTCTTATACACAGGACATTTTTCAAAGTATACCTTGTGTTGAGAACTAAATTCATGCCTTAATACATTTACAATAGCTGAAATAATATCAGCAATATTCTCTGATCACAGATTACAGTGGAATGAAATCAATGTTAAGAAAATATGCATAGTATATACACAAGTTTGGATATTAAGTGACGTATTTCCAAATAATATATAAATCAAATGAAACAAAGCATAAAATATTTTGAAATGAATGATAATTAAAACATATCAAAATTCGTAATATACTTCTAAAGTAAGACTGAAAGAGATATTTGTAGTTTTCATTACCTATGCTTCAAAAGAGGGGCTTCACAGGTGGTTCAGTGGGAAAGTACCTACCTGCAATGCAGGAGACACTGGAGATACGGGTTCAATTCCTGGGTTGGGAAGATCCCCTGGAGGAGGGCACAGCAACCCACTTCAGAATCTTGCCTGGAGAATCCCCATTAACAGAGGAGCCTGGCGGGCTACAGTCCATGGGAGTCACAAAGAGTTGGACATGACTGAAGTGACTGAGCACGGCACAGCAGTACAGAGGGGGCTTCCCAGGTGGCACTAGTGGCAAAGAACCTGCCTGCCAATGCAGGAGACTTAAGAGACCTGAGTTAGATCCCTGGGTCGGGAAGATCCCCTGGAGCAGGGCATGGCAGCCCACTCCAGTATTCTTGCCTGAAGAGTCCCCATTGACAGAGGAGCCTGGTGGGGCCACAGTCCATAGGGTCACAAAGAGTTGGACATGACTGAAGCAACTTGGCAGGCATGCACACACTACAAAAAAGAATCTATTTAAAATAAATTACCTAAGCTTGCATGTTACCAGTATAGAAAAAGAATAAATAAAAATTAAAGTAGAAGAATGAATAGAATAGAAATAAGGCCTTAAATAAATGAAAAGACAACCAATCAACAATGGAGACCATCACACATCACTTATTTTGTGAAAAGACTGTGAAAATGAGTAACCTCTAGAAATACTAATAAAAGGAGAAAGAAAGCAAAAGAGAGAGAACAAATCACTTATGACAGGAGAGACAATACTGACTATTTTACAGTCATTAAAAGGATAATAAAGGAACATTTTATTGATTTTGATCTCCATTTAATAAAGAACATCATTAACTTAAAGCTGTTTAAAAATTAGCAAATTGTTAAATGTTAATAAAGGCAGATTAATACCTTTAAGTTGACAACTTAGATGAAACAAAAAAATCCTTAGAAACAAAAATTACCCAAACTGGCAAATGATAAAATTGAAAATCTGAGCAATGTAATTTTTAAGGTGATCATGCATCTGGCAGCTCAAAACAGAACAGACTTTTGGACTCTGTGGGAGAAGGCGAGGGTGGGATGTTTAGAGAGAACAGCATCGAAACATGTATATTATCAAGGGTGAAACAGATCACCAGCCCAGGTTGGATGCATGAGACAAGTGCTCGGGCCTGGTGCACTGGGAAGACCCAGAGGGATCGGGTAGAGAGGGAGGTGGGAGAGGGGATTGGGATGGGGAATACATGTAAATCCATGGCTGATTCATGTCAATGTATGACAAAAACCACTACAATACTGTAAAGTAATTAACCTCCAACTAATAAAAATAAATTAAAAAAATAAAATAATACTATAAAAAAATTCCTATGCTATTGTCACACCAATAAAAGTCCAAGATATGGTTAAGCAAAAAACAAAAACAAACACACAAACAAAAACCAGCAGTAAAACATCAACAGAACTAAAAAATTGGAAACAGAATTAAATACACAAAGAAGATACATTGTGTTGGCCAAAAAGTCAGCTCGGGTTTTTCTGTAACATTTTTTAGAAAAATCTGAATGAATTTTTGGCCAACCCAATAGGAATAGTCTCCAAGTACAGCAACTTTGGAAGTTGGTTTTGGCAGTTTCTAATGAAATTAAATATGCTCTTATACAATTCAGCAATTTTCTCGGTGGAATTCATGTAAATGACTTGAAATGTATGCCAGCACAGAAATCTTCATGCAAATGTTTATAACAGTTTTATTCATAATTGTCCAAACTTTGAAGCTACTAGCATCTCTACAATAAGTGAATGCTAATAAACTATGGCACCTCCACACAGTAGAATATTATACCAAGATGAAAAGAAATGAATCACCTACACATGGAAGTTTATGGCAGCTTTATGCACATTTGTCAAAATTTGGAAGCAACTGAGGTGCCCTTTCATAGGTGAATAGGTGAATGGTGATACATTGGAATATTATTCAATGTTAAAAATGAAGCAATCTCACAAGCTCACAAGAGCTTGGAAGAATTAATTGCATGTTAGTAGGTGAAAAAAGCCAACTTGAAAAGTTTATGCATGATTCCAAGTATATGGTATTGTGGCAAAGGCAAATCGATGGAGACATTAAAAATGTCAGTATTTTCCAGGGGATAGGGAGTAGGAAGGGTGCTTTCCAGGCAGCACAATGGGAGTGATACCAGAGATGTGGATTCCATCTATGAGTCAGAAAGATGCCTTGGAGTAGGAAATGGCAACCCACTTCCGTATTCATACCTGGAAAATTTCATGGACAGAGGAGTCTGGTGGGCTACAGTCCATGGGCTTACAAAGAGTTGGGCACAACTGAGTGACTGAATACACACAGACACACACACACACACACACACACACACACACACACACAGTGAATATCAGAGCACAGAGGATTTTTAGGATAGTGAAATTATTCTTGTATGTCATAAAGGTGAACACATGTCATCATATGTTGTCAAAACCCACAGAACTCCAAGAGGGAAACTTAAACTACAGACTTTGGATGATAGTAATGTTTCTATGTAAAGTGACAGTTGCTCAGCTGTGTCCAACTCTTTGTGACCCCATGGACTATACAGTCTATGGAATTCTCCAGGCCAGAATACTGGAGTAGGTAGCCTTTCCCTTCTCCAGGGGAATCTTCCCAACCCAGGTCTCCCGCATTGCAGGTGGATTCTTTACCAGCTGAGCCACAAGAGAAGCCTATTTCTATATAGGTTCATGAATATTGAGAGAAGTTGTGTTTCTGTGTGGAATGGTCAAAGATTTTATGAGAACCCTAAATTTCCCCTCAATTTTGGAGGAATCTACAACTGCTCAAAAATGATCTATTAATAAACAAACATAAGGACAAAAAAAAAAAAAAAAAAAAAAACACTGATACACCATTTCTTACCCACTATTAATAGAATGCCTAAAACCAAAATGGCCAATCACATCCATTTTTGGCAAGGATGAGGAGCAAATGTAACACTCATACATTGCTCAGAGGAGCAAACAATTATACAGTCACAGTTTCAAATCTGCTAAAATGATCAAAGGACTTCCCTGATGGCTCACTGGGAAAAGAACCCACTGGCAGTGCAGGATACACAAGAGACACAGGCTCAATCCCTGGGTCAGGAAGATCCGCTGAAGGAGGGCATGGCAACCCACTCCAGTATTTTTGCCTGGAGAATCTGATGGAGAGAGGAGCCTGGTGGGCTACAGTCCACAGGACTGCAAAGAGTCAGACAAGACTAAAGCAACTGAGCATGTTTATAGAATGACCAAAATAAATTAAAAAAAAAAAAAAGACTGACAATTCAAAATCTTGAAATGCCGCCAAGCACCTGGAATTCTCACACATTCTGGAAGAGTGTACATAAAACATTCTAACCCAACTATGGATAATTGTCACAGCTCCTTATAAACACACACACACACGCATACACATCTACTCTATCACCCACAGTCTGGCATTTGAAAAAGATACATGAAAATGAAGAATTTTATAAGAATTTTCAAACAATAATTTTATATTATCCCCAAAATATAGATACTGAATGCCAACAGGTAATAGGTAAACGAACTGGGCAGTTCATATAGGAATTGTAGTTGGCCATAGAAAGTAGCAAACTTCTAATATAAGTAATATGTTTAATTCTAAAAACAGTTAAATTCAGACACTTTAAAAAGAGTATGTGCTCAGGTAGAGAGGGAGGTGGGAGGGGGGATCGGGATGGGGAATACATGTAAATCCATGGCTGATTCATGTCAATGTATGACAAAACCCACTACAATATTGTAAAGTAATTAGCCTCCAACTAATAAAAATAAATGAAAAAAAAAAAAAGAATATGCGCTCTACTGATTGGATTTATATGAAATTCAATAATAGGTAGAACTGATATTTGGTGAAATAAATCAGGAAGTGGTTCCTTTGTACATGAAAAGATGTTCAACATCACTAATTATTAGAGAAATGCTAAAGAAAACCATAGTGACATTTCACCTCGCATCAGTCAGAATGAACACCATCAAAAAGTCTACAGTAACAAATGCTGGAGAAAAGGGAACCCACTTACACTGTTAGTTGGTTGCTGCAAGCACTATGGAAAACATATGTGGAGATAGCTACTGGGGACCTGCTGCTTAGCATAGGAGCTCAGCTTGGTGCTCAGTGGTGAGCTAGATGGGTGTAATGTTGGGCAGGGAGACCCAAGACGGAAAGGACACATGGACATTTGTACTTGATCCACTTTGCTGTACAGTAGAAACTAACACAATATCATTAAGCAACTATACCTCAATAAAAAAAAAAACAAAAAAAAAAAAACAAAACTGAAAACAGAGTTTCCATATGATCCAGTGGCTCCACTCCTGGGCATATATCTGAAAAGATACATGTATCTCCAAGTTTTATTTTTGTTGTTTAGTTGCTAAGTCATGTCAAACCCTTTTGCAATCCTGTGGACTATAGCCACCAGGCCCCTCTGCTCATGGGATTTCCCAAGCAAGAATACTGGAGTAAGTTATCATTTCCTTCTCCAGGGGATATTCCTGACTCAGAGAATGAACCTCATCTCCTGCTTGGCAGGCAGATTCTTTTTTTTTTTTTTTTAATTAGTTGGAGACTAATTACTTCACAACATTTCAGTGGGTTTTGTCATACATTGACATGAATCAGCCATGGAGTTACATGTATTCCCCATCCCGATCCCCCCTCCCACCTCCCTCTCTACCCGATTCCTCTGGGTCTTCCCAGTGCACCAGGCCTGAGCACTTGTCTCATGCATCACACCTGGGCTGGTGATCTGTTTTACTATAGATAATATACATGCTGTTCTTTCGAAACATCCCACCCTCACCTTCTTCCACAGAGTCCAAAAGTCTGTTCTGTACATCTGTGTCTCTTTTTCTGTCTTGCATATAGGGTTATCATTACCATCTTTCTAAATTCCACATATATGTGTTAGTATGCTGTAATGTTCTTTATCTTTCTGGCTTACTTCACTCTGTATAATGGGCTCCAGTTTCATCCATCTCATTAGAGCTGATTCAAATGAATTCTTTTTAATGGCTGAGTAATATTCCATGGTGTATATGTACCACAGCTTCCTTATCCATTCGTTCGCTGATGGGCATCTAGGTTGCTTCCATGGCAGGCAGTTTCTTTACAACAGAACCACCAGGGAAGCCCAACCCCAATCTTTATAGCAGCACTATATACAATAGCTGGGACATATAAATAATCCACGTGTTCATCAACACATAAATAAAGAAGGTGTGGAACACAATGGAATATTACTCCACCATAAAAATGAACCAAATTTGCAGCAACATGAGTGGCCTAGAGATTATTATTCCAAGTAAATTAAAGTAAGTTAGACAAAGAAAGACATGATATAACTTTTATGTCAAATCTCAAAAATATAATATTAATGATTCTATATACAAAACAGAAACAAACTCACAGATATAAAAAGCAAACTTATGGCTACCAAAAGGGAGAGAGTCATTTGGAGGGGATAATCAGGAGTACAGGGTTAACAGATACAGAATACTCTTTATAAAATGAGTGAGCAGGAAGAATTTATTGTTTAGTTCAGGGAAATATATTGAATATCTTATAACCCATAATAGGAAATGATCTGGAAAAAAAAATATTGGTTGCCTTTGGAGGAGAAGGAATTGATTGGACCTTTATTTGATAAGACTTTCATCTTGTTTTTACAGATGGCTACTTGGTAACAAAGTTCATTTAACAGAATGCTGTATATCTATGTATCTAACTGTATGCTAGGGCTTCCCAGGTGGCTCAGTGGTAAAGAATCCGCTTGCTAATACAGAAGAAATGGGTTTGACCTTTGGGTCAGGAAGATCACCTGGAGAAGCAAATGGCAACCCACTCCAGTATTCTTGTATGGGGAATCTCATGAACAGAAGCGCTTGATGGGCTACAGTCCATAGGGTCATGAAAGAGTTGGACACAACTTAGCAAATAAACAGCAACAAGATGGCATGTTAATTATATTTTAAATTAAAAGAAAGTTTTGGCAGCACCTGTGTAATGGCCAAGAATGCTCCCTTTTGGCAAAAAAGAGATCAGGTTTCAGTTCCAGATTCTGCTGTAGATTGCTGGATCTGCCACAAGTTAATTACCATCTGAAGCCTCAATTTCGTGATGTGTAAAATGGGGCCAAACACTTGTGGATTTTGTGAGAAATATGCAATGTGTAGAAAGCTTGCAGGATGGCATTTGGTCAAATAATAACAATTCAATAAACAGCAGTTACACTATTTTTGTGAACCCCTTGCAATTCTTCTTTCAAATGTCTGTACTTTTGACGTATCCCTGATTTTTTTTTCTTTTAGTGCTCCATCTATCTGGAGAACATGTATGAATTTCCTACAGCTTTGGATTTTTTTTTCTTTTCATTGCTACTGCCAGAATCACAACCCCACCCCTCCCACTCCAAGCAGAAGTGAGGACTCAGTTATTTGCATTGACTATAATCAATATGAGTTTTAAACAGTACAAACTACTTTATTGCACTAAAAATAGCATATTCACATCCCTCTGTATCTGTAAAATTTGATGTCAGATTTTTCTCTGAACACAGCACCATGTCAAGTACATACTAAATCCTTAATAAAAGACATCTCATAAATAAATACTTTTAGACTTTATGAAAATCATAACTATTTTACTGACATCCATATTTACACCAAGTCTAAAGCTATCACAGAATGAAAGATGGGCACTTCTAGTGCTAATCTTACACTTTCATCCACTAGCTGCTTATTGAACACTCAGAATGGGCTGGGAATGCAAGAGTGAACAAAAAAGACTCAAGTATGCAAGGAGATACTATGCTTGCTGTGATGCAGACAATAAAGAAATGTACAGAAACTTCATTCATCTGGCCAGTAATTTCCGACTCCTATTTGTGTCTCCTCATTTCTCCTACCCCAATCTTTTCCATTACTTTTGTTACCCTTCTGTTTTATACTTAGGAAATACTGAAAGTTCTTTCTGATTAGGAAGCAGACAGACACCTACATTCCATGAATGTTTTGTGTATATGTTTTTTCTTTCTGATGCACCTTCAATTTTTTAAGCTGTTTCATGAGAAGAAAGGACAGAAATTTGACAACACTTGGGTCAGAGGTATGGAGATAGGAGAGCATACACACAAAAGGGTGGTGGGAACTTCGGGAAGCTGGAAGATTCCACAAGGAGAAGAGGGGGGTTTTGGAGATCTATTTAAGGCTTGTAGTTCACATCCATTAGACTGAGGACATTATTGGGAATGCTTTTATAAAAACAGTCAACCCTCAAAAGGGTCAATATTTCACTTAATTCTTCAGGTGTGACTCATACTGGAAGTAGGAAATTTTGGGGTAGCTAGTTTGTCAAGTTGCCTGGGTCTGAGATCAGTGACTGTCTAAAATAGGCATATTATTTTCCAGGGAAGAAAAAACCTAATTCACTCATCATTACTTGACCCACCAGAATCACTGGGTACTTACGCCTTAATTTTTCTCAGATAGTTCGGTAAAATTACCAAGAGTTGCAAAGGTGCTACTTTAACTACTTTCCATTTATAATGGCATCTAAATCCCCCACATAACTCCTGATAATTTTTTAGGCTTCCATATAAGTACCAAGTATAAAGCGGGGGTAAAGGATTTTGATATGAAGGATTTGGTGGGAGTTGACATTGTGCGGCAGTGCTATTCATTAAGCCCCAGCCTCCGTGAGAACAATTGGGCCCTGCTGGCAATCATTTACTCTGTGGGATGACCCACAGCATGATGGGCCAAAGGTTAAATCCACCATAAACCTGAAAAACAAATGGTTAGTGGGAGAACTTAATTTCTGATGAATTTATATATCAGAACTAGAGGAAGAAGAAATGTGCTTTAATGAGGGTAGAAATGTCACTGGCTAAAAAATAAACTGATTTTCCTAAAGCCATCCACAGCCAGCAACTGGTATGTGACAGGGTTGATAATAGGGAAACATGAGGGTGACGGTTGACAGATGGCCACAGTGAACTAGTCAGTTCTTAACCTCATCAAACTGAGAACTCTTTTATGTACTATTATCAACCCATGAGAGGGACCCAAACCATGATATATGGTGTGTCCATCCTTCAGAAGCATCTTTCCATGAGCATGGAGGCATGACACATCATCAAGCACCAGAGTAGAACTACTGCTCCTGAAAAGAAGATACTCCTAGGGGATAAAAATTCTGACTTCTCATCCCTTCAACTGCCAGAAAAACTACTGAAACCTCACTCTGAAATTATAATTTCATTATTTAAGGCAGTAGTAAACTTGGGCATGTATTTATGCTTTCAATGGGATTCATAAATTACTACATTTGAGGACTACTAGCTAACTGTACTGCAGGAGGAGTGGGGTTCAGCCTTCATCATTCTCATCTGCCCCCTTGTGGTATCTTTCACTTTTTTCTTTTTTTTTTTTGCTCACTCCAGACTCTTGCCCTAGACTGCAAATAGCCTCTGCTAAACTAAACACCCTTGATATTTAATATTTTGTATATTTCCAGGAAACTATCCAAAAGGAGCTGTCATTTCCATTCAGCATGACACAGTATACTGTTACTCAATACATTTGATACTTTCTACTTTATCTGTTAATACATTGCTTGTTTAATTTTAAGCTAAATTCCCACACACACACACACACACACATACACACACACAATTCTGTGTGTTGCTGTTTATCTGTTTTCCCTATATATGAACTGTGGGTTTATTCATTCCCCTATTTTATTATTTTTTAGTGCATTTATTTGTTGTCATTGTTACAATTTCTTTCTTGCTCTGCAACTGAAAAACAAGCAGCAGGAAACCTACCTTGTTCTTTCATTCCATTTACTCCACAGGAATTTCCCCCATACTAAAAATGCTATCTCTCATGGACGTCTGGAACATCTCAACTTCCAGGGTCTCTTTCCTTATCTGTCTATTCTTGGATGTCCTTTTTCCGCCTGTGTCTGAAAATGCCTGCAAGCTCCAAGACCTACCTCAATAATTTCACTCTAAATCTCACTCTTCTGCACCACGATCCCTGCAGCAGCTCTATTTCCATGAGGAGTATCTGAATCCCAGTTCAGTTTTATTCTGAATCCCAAGCCTTTATACAGAAGTGTCTGCAGGCTATTCTCTTTGACAGGTCCACAGGACTGGAAATGCCTGTGTCCCACCCAGTACTCATCCACTTCTCTTCCTTAGGCGCCTCCAGTGTGTCACTGTGAGAATCACCTACCCTAGCAATTCATCCACTTTCCCGGGACTTCTCCTCTTTCACATTTACATTAAAACATAATAGCTGTCTACTGTGAATCTTGAGATATATATGTATGCGTGCCTGTGTGCGTGTGTGTGTGTGTGTGTGTGTGTGTGTGTGTGTGTGTGTATATTTTCTTTTCTTCCCTCTGGCTCCCGTTTTGCTGTATCTGAGCTCAGACCACACCATCTTCCCCCTCATGGATACCTTCCATGTTCCCAGTGGTCTGTTCCCAACTCTATACTGCAGCACAGGGATTTCTAAAACATAAATCTGTCCCTGTCACTCCCCTGTGAAAACTCGCCCATGGGGAATCTGAC
Source organism: Dama dama (assembly GCF_033118175.1). Classification (NCBI taxonomy): domain Eukaryota; kingdom Metazoa; phylum Chordata; class Mammalia; order Artiodactyla; family Cervidae; genus Dama; species Dama dama. The sequence goes on along the minus strand of NC_083693.1, from coordinate 10,451,641 downwards.
CAGGCTGCATTTGGGGACTGGGCAGAGTGAGCAGGGATCTTGTGTCAGCTAGGGTTTCTGGTAGACGCCCCTCTGCACTATCCACTTGTGGTGGTCGGGGGCGGGGAAGGGGCGGGATTGAGCCCCCTTCCCCCCTCCTCCTTACTGCGGAAAGCTGCAGAGCTAAGGGCACTCACTTCCTATTCACCAGTCAGCAGGGAGGACTCCTCTCAGCAGCCACGTAGGCATTCTCTTCTCTCTGGAGGAAAAGGCCCAGCAGCTGTCGGAGGAAAAGGCTCACCAGCTGTCAGAGCAAAAGGACATGTCGCAGCTAAGTAAGAATCTGGGAGACCCGAGTCCCCCGGAGGAGGCCCCTAAGCCCGCGGTCTATAGCCGCCCTACGGTTCTGATGCGGGCCCCGCCCGCCTCCTCGCGGGCCCCTCCAGTCCCGTGGGACCCACCTCCGATTGATTTGCAGGCTTCACTGGCCGCTTGGCAGGCACCGCAGCCTGCTTGGGAGGCTCCGCAGGGCCAGCCACCTGCCCCCGTGGCGCCCATGTCCCAGCCTCCATCCCTAGGGGGCCCGATGGTCCAGGCTCCCCCTCTGGGGGGCCCGATGGGCAAGCCTCCGACTCCCGGAGTCTTGATGATCCATCCTCCCCCTCCGGGAGCCCCGCTGGCCCAGCCTCCGACTCCGGGGGTCCTGATGATGCATCCTTCGGCTCCCGGAGCCCCCATGGCACATCCTCCTCCTCCGGGGACCCCGATGGCACATCCTCCTCCTCCCGGGACCCCGATGGCCCATCCTCCTCCTCCTGGGACCCCGATGGTGCACCCTCCTCCTCCGGGGACTCCGATGGCGCACCCTCCTCCTCCGGGGACCCCAATGGCACATCCTCCTCCTCCGCCGGCGACCCCAATGGCCCATCCTCCCCCTCCGGGGACCCCGATGGCACAGCCTCCAGCTCCGGGAGTCCTGATTCCCCAGCCTCTGACTCCAGGAGTCCTGATGGTTCAGCCTCCTGCTCCGGGAGCTCCGATAGCCCAGCCTCCGCCTCCGCCACCCCTGATGGCCCAGCCTCCTCCTCTAGGAGCCCCGATGGCCAAGCCTCCAGGTCCTGGAGTCCTGATGATCCATCCTGCAGGCTCGAGACCTCCGATCACCCAGCCTCCAGCGACAGCAGCCCCGATAGTCCAGCCGCCGGCGCCGGCCCCACCTGCGCAGCCTATGGCTTCCTGGGCCCCACAGGCTCAGCCTCTGATCCTGCAGATCCAGTCACAGGTTATAAGGGCTCCTCCGCCGGTTCCCCAGGGCCCGCAGGCCCCGCCGGTGCAGCTGGCCACTCCCCCGGGCTGGCAGGCCACCTCGCCTGGATGGCAGGCCCCAACGCAAGGCTGGTCGGCCACACCCCTGGGCTGGTCGACCACACAGGTCACCTGGCCAGGCCCAACGATTGCTTGGCAGGCACCTCTACCTGTGCGCCCTGGGCCACCGCCCATCCGCCCGGGCCCACCGCCCATCCGCCCGGGCCCACCGCCCATTCGCCAGGCCCCACCCCCAATACGCCAGGCACCGCCACTGATCCGCCAGGCACCACCACCCATCCGCCCTGCCCCACAGGTCCTGGCCACCCCGCCGCCTCTCTGGCAGGCCCTGCCGCCCCCGCCACCGCTGCGGCAGGCCCCGCAAACTCGACTGCCTACCCCGCAGTTGAGGGCGGCCCCACCAATTCGGGCGGCCCCCCAGGTGCCAACAGCCCCCCCAGCACCGCAGATGCCGACTGCACCTCCTGCTGTCCCGCAGGCGCCCCCGACGGTGATGCCGGCCCCTCTACCGGCCCCACTGTCGGCTCCTCAGGCTGTGCACTGCCCGCCCATCATCTGGCAGGCACCGAAAGGCCAAGCTCCGGTGCCGCAGGAGATGCCAACATCCATGGAGTTCCAGGAAGTGCAGCAAGCCCAGGCCAGCCTGGCCTGGCAGGCTCCGAAGGCCCAGGGGCAATTCTGGCAGTCCCTGCCCACCCAGGAGGCCCAGAGGCAGGGCCCACCACTGGTTCAGCTGGAGCAGCCCTTTCAGGGGGCCCCCGCCTCCCAAAAGGCCCTGCAAATCCAGCTATCCACTCAGCAGGCCCAGCTCTCGAGCTCGCAGGGAGAGCTGCCATCCATGCAACTCCAGCCCTCCTGGCAGGGCCCCCCTGCAGCCCTGCAGGGCCAGCCTGGAGCCCCCTTAGCAGGGGCAAATTTTCCCATGGGCTCTGCTAAATCATTGATGACTCCATCAGGAGAATCTAGGGCTTCTTCTATAGACCGAAGGACCTCTTCAAAAGATCGTAGGACCTCTTCAAAGGAACGCAAGGCTCCTCTAAAGGACCGGATGATCTTCGGTGGCACTTTCTATGCTCCCAGGGCAATGCCAACTGCTGGAGCACACCTGCCGACTCCCTGGAAAAACTTTCCTGCCACATCTGAGACCTTTAACGCCACCCCAAGGGTCTTTCCATCTACCTCCCAGTTCCAGCCTGCCTCTTCTAATGCCTTCAAGGGCCCATCTGCCATCTCAGAGGCCCCAAAGTCACTGCCATTTACTCTGCAGGATCCGTTTGCCTGCATTGAGGCCCTGCCTGCAATCCCATGGGTTCCACAGCCCAATGTGAATTCCTCAAAGGCGTCCAAGGCAGGACCCAGTATCCTGATGACGACAGCAGCTACCCCCCAGGTGATGGCTATCACTCAAGAGGCCTCAAAGACCTCCACTGAGCCACCACGTCGCTCAGGCAAGGCCACCCGGAAGAAGAAGCATCTGAATACAGAAGAGGGGGATAGCAGTGGCAAGATGCTGAACATGTGTCACTGGCAGGCCCCCAGGCGCTGGGAAAGTCTAGACTTGAATGACTGGGAGCTGCAAGCCCCCATCCAATTCCTGTGTGACTGGGAGGGCCCAAGCACCTCCCGAATCCTGAGTGGCTGGGAGGGCCTGAGTACCTCCCAGATCCTGAGTGGCTGGGAAGGGCCCAGCACTTCTTGGGCCCTGAGTGCCTGGGAAGGCCCAAGCACCTCAAGGGCCCTGGGTCTCTGGGAAAGCCCAGTTAGCCCTCCGTCCTTGATCATCCCTGAGCTCCCTACTCTTGCTCAGGGATTTGGTGCCACCCAATATGATCCCAAGCTGGAGACTCAGCCACTGTCTCCCTTGGATGAGCGAGCAAATGCACTGGTGCAGTTCCTCTTGGTTAAGGACCAAGCCAAGGTGCCCATTAAGCGCTCAGAGATGGTGAAATTCATCATCCGTGAATATAAAGATGAGTGCTTAGAAATCATCAGCCGTGCCAGCCACAAGCTGGAGTGTGTTTTTGGTTATCAGTTGAAGGAAATTGATCCCAGAAACCACTCTTATATTCTCATCAACAAGGGTCGAAAGGGTGACACAGGTGCATCCTATTTGGACAGGCCCAAGTTAGGCCTCCTGATGGTGGTTCTGAGCCTCATCTTTATGAAAGGCAATTGTGTCAGGGAGGACCTGATCTTTACTTTTCTGTGCAAATTAGGGCTGAATATCCAGGAGACACATGGTCTCTTCGGAAATACAAAGAAGCTCATCACCGAAGTGTTTGTAAGGGAGAAGTACCTGGAGTACAGGCGAATCCCCTTTACTGAGCCAGAAGAGCATGAGTTCCTCTGGGGCCCCCGAGCATTCCTTGAAACCAGCAAGATGATTGTCCTGAAGTTTTTGGCCAGGCTGTATAAGAAAGATCCACGGTGCTGGCCATACCAGTACTATGAAGCACTGGCAGAGTGTGAGTCTGAAGATCTGGATGAGGATGAGTCTGACCCTGATGATAAAACCGATGACCCCACCAGCAACCCCCCTCCCCATTAATGTCGTTTAGCAGATATCTCACAGTTCCTTTGGGTCCCCGGCCTAAGGCCACTGACAGGGTGGGGTGGGGGGGGACGTTTTGTTTCTGGTGTTTCTGTTCAAGTTCTGTGTGTGTAAGTTTGGATTTCAGTTTGCTTTTGTATCTGCCAAAGCTTTGTACATTTTCATGTGGTGTTGATTTCAACTGGCTATTGTTCTATTTGGTATTTTGGCATCTGTATTTTTAACTGAGATCTGTGATTCTCTGTTTTGTGTTATAATTGTTATGTTTTGGTATCAGAGTTGTGCTGGCTTTGTGAAATGAATTGAGAAGCTATCCATCTCATTCTGGTACAGATTATGTAGCATCAAAATAGGCTGTTCTTTGAATGTCCAAATGACTCATCAGTAAAAGCTGTCTGCAGAAAAGTAAATATCTATATCTATATATAAATATAATTTCAGCATAATATGGAAGTGTTTGTCTTTATTCTAATTTTTATTCTAGGTACTGGGAGCCAAGTTTTACCATACTTTCCAAATACAGCTGAACATCAAGACAACTTCCAGTAATAGTAGATACCACGGTGACAGAACTGTTTTTTCAAAACAGTGCTACATGTGTTATAATTATGCAGTAATTGCAGTGGGAGTTGGAATGTAAGATTAAAGCAAGAGTAAGGCTTCACACATCAATGAGGGTGAATCAAGAGGAGGTTTTTAATCCTCTTGATTCCTCACAATACTCTTTCAAAGTAGGCATTATTCCTATTTTGTAGGTGAGTGTCTAAGGCTCAAGTAGATCAGTTAAGTGGGACATGTCAGTGCCAAGACAATAAGGTGGTAATTTGAAGCAGAAAATTTTCTTACGGTTATGTGGAAAGCAAGCCATGACCGTCTATCTGCCTGCAGATCAAAGTACCAGGTTTGTTAGCCATGGGAAGAACAAAGGGGTCTTGGTCAGTCCTGGTGGGTGGCGGGTGTCCAGCAGCTCAGGGAACCGTGAGTTTAATCAACACATTGACATGGGCATTGAAACATGCTCCCTGCAAAATATAACAGGGAAAAGGAAATACCAGGCTTCATTGAACTGAGGTCGTGCAGGTCGCAGTGGGTCGGGGGAAGACAGGGGATAACACCAGGATCTAACTGAAGTTCCTGGGAGGAAGCATCAGTCACAACACACAAGGGAAGTCAGTTGGCAACTGGCTGATGTACTAAATAACCGGTTGTCAGTCCTTGGGTGCAGGGTCTGGTGTGGGAGGGAGGGGACCAAAGAGTTTTGGAAGAAGATATTCATGAACACCTGACCCTACTGGAGTGCGCAGAAGGACGTTCCTGAAGGTATCACTGCCTTCTCAGGGATGGGGACCATCAGCGTTGCTGCATCTCTACTGTTCTGGAAGGATCCGGGGCCCCCAAATCCCGCCCCCCTTCTCTTGGTGGATGAAGGGCCGCAGTGGGGTACACGACAAAAGTGGTATTCATCTGCCACCTAGCGGCCTGTTACGGTTCTGTCTCTCCTGCAAGGGCTCAGCCCCAACCATGGTCAAGAATCTTACACCCCAAACACCTGGGTTTAGGACTGGAACTTGCTTCATAACCCTTGCCCGTAATTTTACCTGCATTTGGGCTCAAATGCCCCTTCTTTTCTTTTACGTCATAGGGCAAGGTGAAACTTCCTCTCCAGGTCCAATTCAATCTCATTTGAGAAGCTGAAATTCTAGAAGAGGAGATGAACTCTTAAGTCCATTCCCCTGCCCCAGTGCAGAGCTATATTTTCTGGGATGACAGTCCCCACCCCAGGACCGTCCTGGCTACAGGGGAACTTTGGCACATTAACCATGTGGCTAGGTTTTCTGGAGATTCGGAGGGAGTTTCTTGTAAACTCCTTGGGTCAGACAGTACGGGGCTTCCGTGCCAATCTTCAGTTATTTAGATGACAACAACAAATGCCCTTTGAACGTAACAGCACCGTTGCAGCTGAGAACTGTCCCCGAAAGAGGCTTTGCTGAGCCTCAAAATTGGCACATGGGTCTAAGATTTTTTATTTCTTTATCGCTTATTTATTATTTTTATAGTTTTCTCCAAATCATCCACTCACGGGTGACTTGAGCAACTTCATCTCATTTATCCTATCATCTGATACAAAGCAAATGATGTCATTTAAGCAATGCCAAGGACTTAAGACCTGAATAGAATTAAAATGTAATGAGATATAAGTGGCAATAACTTTACAATTTTTTAATTACATGCAAAATAAATTGGCAAAATATTCAAACAAAATGTTTAAGAAAGATCAATTGACATTATAAAATCAAAGAGAAGAAAACAAAATCCAGGAAAATGGGAAGCTCCAGGGTAGGATGCAATGAGAGAAAATTCAAAGCTATTTCAAAGTTCTAAAATGTAGATAAATTTAGTAGGAAGATTTTCAGTATGAAGATTTTTATTACAAAATGAAGAAAAACTAAAACTTCTGTAAACTAAATGGGCAAAAGCTATCAGGTGACAAACACAAAAAGAAACGCAAATGGAAAATGACATTGGAAATGTTTCACCTCACTAATAGGTAAGGACATTACCTATTATAAGTATTAGACCAGTATTCCACCTTTCATTTCATTTCATTTCATTCATAAAGTGGCACAGAATAAAATGAAAGCTTATAGAATATCCAGTGAAAATAGAGTTATTGTAAAACTGGTATCCTTATAAACTGGTGGTAAAAGTATAAATTATTGCAAATTACCCTGAAATAAATTCAGTCACCTGCATCTCCAAGAGATTTAAAAATAGTAACACAACTAGAAATTCCTGGTATGGGAATGTATTGAATGGAAATAATTTGCATGGGGCAAAAGCTTTTCCACAAAGAGAACTGCTTAGGGAAGTGGAGGAGACTGATGATATGCACACACACCTCATACAAGCCTACTAGCATCAAGGTGGTCCTGCTGCCAAAGGCATCCTCAGAAAACCACTTGCAATTTGCTCCAGCACAAGATTATGTGCAGCAAAACAGGGACATAACAATCTTTGCCTGAAAAATTTGAAAGTGGGTGCTAGCAAGCATGAAAGTCATAGAATGATCTCAACCTTTTAGATTAAGCTGTAGAATCCCTGAGAAGAGAAATTAAACGTTTTTTGCAAAGTGGGACTTCCTTGATGCACAGTGAATAGGAATCTGCCTGCCAGAGCAGGGAACATGGGTTTTATCCCTGTTCCAGGAAGATCCCAAATGCCGTGGAGCAACTAAACCTGAGTGCTGCAACTGCTGAGCCTATGCTTTAGAGCTCACAAACTGAAACTTCTGAGCCAGTCTGCGAGCCACAACTACTAAAGCCCATGCCTAGAGCCTGTACTCTGCAACAAGAGAAGCCACTGCAATAAGAAGCCCATGCACCATGAAGAAGAGTAGCCCCCTTCTTGCTGCAACTAGAGAAAGCCCGCACAAAGCAGCAAAGACCCAGTGCAGACAAAAATAAATAAATAAATATAAATGTTTCCCAGAGGGATCGAATCAGGTGCATTGTCATACAGGATGTTGTAAGCAAGTTGTAAGCAAGGTGATATCTTAGGATGTTGACCTAGAAACGATCTGAAATTCACAATACTATTACTGCAAGTCATTCCTCTTGAGAGCCTTAGAGGCAGAGATCAATTGCCTGTCAAAGCAGTACATAAAGCAACATTGTCAACATCCACAATGTGCAGCGTCATCTCATCCAAAGGACAGAGGCTCATCCCCGCATGTCTGTATCTAGCCAGAGCCTAACGTGTGCAGCTCCTCCACATTTGGTCACTGGGCTGTTGCCTTTGACATGGCTCCTACCTTCAATATTACCTCTCACACAAACTGCTGTGTTGGCTGTACAGAGCACAATGTTTCACTCTGTGTAAAGCCCATGATGGCTTTTAGTTTATCTTAGAGTTAGACATTGCTTACTTTCCTCATCCTGAGTGTCAAGGGGCATCAAGTTAGAGGTGGGGTAGCCTAAATTGGATTTACAAATGAGACCAGGGGTCCCTCTGCTGGAGAGTTGGCAGAACTCCTAAGATTCTATAGGGAACACCCAGGAGTGACAAAAAGGATGGGTCTTAAAGAGAATTCGTACTGTATAGCACAGGGAACTCTGCTCAGTACTCTCTAACAATCTAAATTGGAAAATAATTTGAAAAAGGATAGATACATGTATATGTGTAACTGAATCATTTTGCTATACACTCTAATGGCAGAAAACAAAGAGGAACTAGAGTCTCTTGACGATGGTGAAAGAGGAGAGTGAAAAAACTGGCTTAAAACTGAACACTCAAAAGCTAGGATCATGGGATCTGGCCCCATGGCAAATAGATGAGGAAAAAATGGCAACAGTGACCTGATGTAAAGAGCCAATTCATTGGAAAAGACCCTGATATTGGTAAAGATTGAGGGCAAGAGAAAGAAGTGACAGAGGATGAGATGATTGAATAGCATCATAGACTCAATGGACATGAGTTTGAGAAAACTCCAGGAGATGGCGAAAGACAGGAAAGCCTGGAGTCCTTGGGGTCCATGGGGTCCACAAAGAGTTGGACATGACTTAGCAACTACTGAACAACAACAACACACTTGAAACTAACACAACATTGTTAATCAACTATGTGCCAATACAAAATAAAAATTTTAAAAGAGAGAGACTGTCATTTAGATTAAAGACTACCTGTTTTCTTTTATCTCTAACCCCAAAAGTCCTGTGAGCACAAGAAAGACAGGCAAGATAGGTCTGGCTTCTCTGAAGAGAATCTCTGGGAAAGGAAACCTAGCAACCCATTGTGGTTTGTACTGTAAAGACGGATTGCTGGGTTTCCTTTCCTGCAGTGCCACCGAGCCAAATAGGAGAAAACTGATAATGAAGGCATCTCCCCATATGGGCAATGTCCTTCTTTTAAATTGTTCAAAGGATCTTTCTGTGAACCCCATGGACAGATTTATAACACTGCTATCCCACTGGGCCAATCCCCTAATCCTTTTCGATTCTGAAATCTATGCTGTCTCCTTTCTGTTTTAAGAGACAAAGCCTATATGGGGAGATTCCTTCATTCTCAGTTTTCTCCTATTTAGCTTAGTGACACTGCAGGAGTTCTCCTGGGGTCTCAGAGAGATACCTTCTCAGTACAAATGACTTCACTCTGCAAGCTGTCAATCAATCTCTCAGTTAGACTGGCTTTCTCTGCCCTCATTTCTTCAGAGTAACTTCAACTTGAGTGTCTTGGAGGGTTACCAGGGGGATTCAGGTTGTCCCATCAACCAGCAATAATCACAGAAATATTTGCTGTACCTGTAGCCTTCCTGGAGTGTGCTCTCTAGTGATGCAGACTCCTCCCTGAAACAGAGCTAACTGGGGTCACAAAGCTGTGGGATTTGAGTTCTGACTTTCTTGACTTCTTCAAGATATCCTTAAAAACATTTTGTTTAGAATTTTTTAAAAAATTGCCTTATTCAAATATTTAAATAAATTTAAATATAAATTTAAATTAGAGATACAAAGGGAATATTTCATGTAAACATGGGCACAATGAAGGAGAGAAATGGTATGGACCTAAGAGAAGCTGAATATATTAAGAAAAAGTGGCAAGAATACACAGAATAACTATGCAAAAAAGATCTTAATGACCCAGGTAACCACAATGATGTGATCACTCATCTAGAGCCAGATATCCTGGCATGTGAAGTCAAGTGGGCCTTAGGAGGCATGTCTACAAACAAATCTAGTGGAGATGATGGAATTCCTATTGAGCTATTTCAAATAATCGAAAATGATTGTGTTAAAGTGTGCCAGCAAGTAGGCCAGCAAATTTGGAAAACTCAGTTATGGCCACAGGAATGGAAAGGTCAATTTTCATTACAATCCAAAAGAAAGTCAATGCCAAAGAAAGCTCAAACTACCACAGAATTGCACTCACCTCACATGCTAGCAAAGCAATGCTCAAAATTCTCCACAGCAGGCTTCAACAGTACATGAACTGTGAAATTCCAGATGTTCAAGCTGGATTTAGAAAAGGCAGAAGAACCAGAGATCCACTTGCTGACATCATTAGATCATCAAAAAAGCAAGACAGTTCCAGAAAAACACCTACTTCTGCTTTATTGACTACACCAAAGCCTTTTACTGTGTGGGTCACAACAAACTGTGGAAAATTCTGAAAGGGGTGGGAATACCAGACCACTTCACCTGTCTCCTGAGAAATCTGTATGCAGGTCAAGTAGCAACAGTTAGAACTGGACATGGAACAACAGACTGGTTCCATGTCAGGAAAGGAGTACGTCAAGGCTGTATATTACGACCCTCCTTATTTAACTTATATGCAGAGTACATCATGTGAAATGCTTGGCTCGATAAAGCACAAGCTGTAATCAAGACTGCGGGGAGATATATCAGTAACCTCAGAAGTGCAGATGACACTACCCTATGGCAGAAAACAAAGAAGAACTAAAGAGTCTCTTGATGAAAGTGAAAGAGGACAGTGAAAAAGTTGGCTTAAAACTCAACATTCAGTAAACTAAGGTCATGGCATCTGTTCCCATCATTTCATGGGAAATAGACGGGGAAACAATGGAAACATTGAGACATTTTATTTTGGGGGGGCTCCCAAATCATTGCAGATGGTGACTGCATGGATGAAATTAAAAGATGCTTGCTCCTTGGAGGCAAAGCTATGGCAAACCTACACAGCATATTAAAAAGCAGAGACATTGCTTTGCTAACAAAGGTCAGTCTAGTCAATGCTATGGCTTTTCCAGTAGTCATGGATGGATGTAAGAGATGGAATATAAAGAAAGCTGAGCACTGAGGAATTGGTGCTTTTGAACTGTGGTGTTGGAGAAGACTCTTGAGAGTTCCTTGGATTTCAAGAATATCAAATCAGTCAATCCTAGTGGAAATCAGTCCTGAATATTCATTGGAAGGAATGATGCTGAGGCTGAAACTTCAATATTTTGGCCTCCTGATGCGAAGAGTTGACTCACTGGAACAGTCCCTGATGCTGGAAAAGACTGAAGGCAGGAGGAGAAGGGGGCAACAGAGGATGAGATGGTTGGATGGCATCACCAACTCGATGGACATGAGTTTGAGCAAGCTCCAGGAGTTGGTAATGGACAGGAAGCCTGGCGTGCTGCAGTCCATGGGGTCGCAAAGAGTCAGACACGACTGAGTGACTGAACTGAACTGATTTTTCATTTTTTGCTTTATTTAAATTTTACAGTGCTTTGTTGGTTTCTGCCACACAACAATGGGAATCAGCCATCATGATACATTTAACTCCTCTTTCTTGAGCTTCCTTTCCTCCCTCCTCTCCATCCTCATCCCCCTTGGTCATCACAGAGTGTCAGATTGGGCTCCTTGTGTTATACAGCAACTTCTCACCAGCTATCCATTTTACACATATTAGTACATACATGTTGATGCTACTTTTTCCATTTGTCCCACTTTCTTCCTCCCTATGTCCACAAATCCATTTTCCACACCAGCATCTCCATTACTTCCCTGCAAATAGGTTCATCAATACCATTTTTCTAGATTCCATACATATTTGCATTAGTATCTGATACTTGTTTTTCTCTTTTTGACTTACTTCACTCTGTATAATAGGCTCTAGGTTCATCCACCTTACTAACTGGCTCAAATTTGTTCTTTTTATAGTTAAGCAATATTCCATTGTATATATGTCCCACAGTTTCTTTATCTAATCATCTGCTGATACACATCTAGGTCACTTCCATGCCCTGGCTGTTGTAAATAGTGCTGCAAGTGGCAAAGGTTTTACTGGACAGTCTCCTGTATCTTTCATCTGATCTGCCCCCCCTCCACCTTGTTTACATTGTATATAGCAATAGTACAGTTTCAAAGATGCTGACAGCAGTACTATGTATATGATAAGTTCAATGAAACTTTATCACAAAAATGTGGACTCAGTAAATATCATCTCAATCAATATCTAGAATTATTTCACCACCATGAAGATTTCTCTCATGCTGTCTCATTGTAGTCATGTGTAACCCTTCTCCCTGGAAATCACTAAACCCTGGCAATCACTGCTCTGTCCTTCATCACTTTAATTTTCTCAGTTTGAGAATGTTATATAAATGGAATCATGCCCTTTAGTGTCATTTTTACACTCATTATAACACCCTTGACATTTACCCAGTTTGCTGTGTGTATCAGTATGGAGTTCATTCCTTTTCAGTGCTGCCGAATCATTTACCTATGAAGGACATTTTGGTTCCTTCAAACTTTGGTCTCCTGTAAATCTGCTATGGACATTCTGTGCAAACTTTTGTATGCACATAAATATTCATTTATCTGAAATAAAAATGTCTGGGTATAATTGCTGGGCTGGCAATTGAATATCACAAATGAACAGTTAGTTTTTAAATGAAGCAACCAAACTGCTTTCCAGAGTGATTGTAACATTTTACATTCCCATCAGCTATTCATGAGAGATCCAGTTACTTCATATCCTCACAAACAGTTGGAATAATCACTTTTAAAATATAGCCATCTTAGTAGATGTAAAAAGAAGAGAAGCGAAAAGAAAAGGAGAAAAGGAAAGATATACCCATTTGAATTAAGAATTCCAAAGACTGCAAGGAGAGATAAGAAAGTCTTCCTCAGTGATTAGTGCAAAGAAAGAGAGGAAAACAATAGAATGAGAAAGACTAGAGAATGCTTCAAGAAAATTAGAGATACCAAGGATACAGTTCATGCAAAGATGGGCTCAATAAAGGACCAAAATGGTATGGACTTAACAAAAGCTGAAGATATTAAGAAGAGGTGGCAAGAAGACACAGAAGAACTATACATAAAAGATCTTTATGACCCAGATAATCACGATGGTGTGATAACTCACTTAGAGCCAGAGATCCTGGAATGTGAAGTCAAGTGGGTCTTAGGAAGCATCACTACAAACAAAGAGAGTAGAGGTGATAGAATTCCAGTTGAGCTATTTCAAATTCTGAAAGATGATGCTGTGAAAGTGCTGCACTCAATATGCAGCAAATTTGGAAAACTCATTTATGTCCACAGGAATGGAAAGATCAATTTTCATTTCAATCCCAAAGAAAGTTAATGCCAAAGAATATTCAAACTACCACACAATTCCTCTCACCTCACACACTAGCAAAGTAATGCTCAAAATTCTCCAAGGCAGGCTTCAACAATACGTGAACGGTGACATTCCAGATGTTCAAGCTGGATTTAGAACAGGCAGAGGATCCAGAGATCAAATTTCCAACAACACATGAAAAGGTGCTCAACATCACTCATTATCAGAGAAATGCAAATCAAACTCACAATGATGTACACGCCAGTCAGGATGGCTGCTATCCAAAAGTCTACAAGCAATAAATGTTTGTGTGGAGGGTGTGGAGAAAAGGGAACCCTCTTACACTGTTGATGGGAATACGAACTAGTACAGTCACTATGGAGAACAGTGTGGAGATTTCTTAAGAGACTGGAAATAGAACTGCCATATGACCCAGCAATCCCACTTCTGGGCATACACACCAGGGAAACCAGATCTGAAAGAGACATGTGCACCCCAGTGTTCATCGCAGCACTGTTTATAATAGCCAGGACATGGAAACAACCTAAATGTCCATCAGCAGACGAATGTATAAGGAAGCTGTGGTACATATACACCATGGAATAGTACTCAGCCATTGATAAGTATTCATTTGAATCAGTTCTAATGAGATGGATGAAACTGGAGCCCATTATACAGAGTGAAGTAAGCCAGAAATATAAAGACCAATACAGTATACTAATGCATATATATGGAATTTAGATAGATGGTAATGATAACCCTATATGCAAAACAGAAAAAGAGACACAGATGTACAGAACAGACTTTTGGACTCTGTGGGAGAAGGCGAGGGTGGGATATTTAGAGAGAACAACATCAAAACATGTATATTATCAAGGGTAAAACAGATCAGCAGCCCAGGTTGGTTGCATGAGACGAGTGCTCAGGGCTGGTGCTCTGGGAAGACTCAGAGGGATCGGGTGGAGAGGGAAGTGGGAGGGGAGATAGGGATGGGGAATACATGTAAATCTATGGCTGATTCATGTCAATGTATGGCAAAAACCACTACAATATTGTAAAGTAATTAGCCTCCAGCTAATAAAAATAAATGGAAAAAAAAAATCCAACAACCGCTGGATCATCAAAAAAGCAAGAGAATTCCAGAAAATCATCTACATCTGTTTTATTGACTATGGCAAAGCCTTTGATTATGTGGATTACAACAAACTGTGGGAAATTCTGAAAGAGATGGGAATACCAGACCATCTGACCTGCCTCCTGAGAAATCTGTATGCAGGTCAAAAAGCAAAAGTTAGAACTGGACATGGACCCATGGACTGGTTCCAAATTGGGAAAGGAATGTGCCAAGGCTGTATATTGTCACCTGTTTATTTAACTTCTATGCAGAGTTCATCATGCAAAATGCCGGGCTGGATGAAGCACAAGCTGGAATCAAGACTGCTGGGAGAAATATCAATAACCTCAGATATGCAGATGACACCACCCTATGGCAGAAAGAGAGGAACTAAAGACCCTCTTGTTTAAAATGAAAGTAGAGAGTGAAAAAGTTTGCTTAAAACTCAACATTCAAAAAACTAAAATAATGATATCTGGTTCCATCACTTGATGGCAAATAGATGGGTAAACAAAGGAAACAGTGACATACTTCATTTTCTGAGGCTCCAAAATAACTGCAGATGGTACATCCATGTAATTAAAAGATGCTTGCTCCTTGGATGAAAAGCTATGACAAACCTAGACCACATAGTATAAAGCAGAGAAATTACATTGCCAACAACGGTTTGTCTAGTCAAAGCTATGATTTCTCCAGTAGTCATGTACAAATGCATGTGTTGTACTATAAAGAAAGCTGAGCACCAAAGAACTGATGCTCTTAAACTGTTGTGTTGGAGAAGACTCTTGAGAGTCCCTTGGACTGAAAGGAGATCCAACCAGTCAATCCCAAGGAAAATCAGTCCTGAATATTCATTGGAACGACTGATTCTTAAGCTGAAACTCCAATATTTTGGCCACCTGTTGTGAAGAACTGATTCATTTGAAAAAACCCTGATTCTGGGAGAAAAAGAAGGCAGAAGGAGAAGGGGATGACAGAAGATGAGATGGTTGGAGGGCATCATGGTCTCTATGAACACGCATTTGAGCAAACTCCAGTAGTTGCTGATGGACAGAGAAGCCTGGTGTGTCATAGTCCAAGGGATTGTGAAGAATTGAGAGACTCAATTCTGAGTCTGAGAGACTGAGAGACTCAACTGAACTAAGAAGCCTAACATTAGAACTTCTTAGTGACAACTTGCAAGCATCCTGAACATTTAGCAATATCAGGACCCATTTATTTTGTTTATATGTTAATCATTCCATATTCCTTACATACAATTATTATATAAGTGTATAATCCATATGATTTATCCAGATTCAGTTCATTAAATGATTCATGCACTATATCTGCTCCTCCATTTCTACTATAATTGCTTTATGGAATTCCTTAACGTTTTTGCCTGGATCATTTCTCCTATGTAGTGTCTCTGCTTCTCTTTTTGAGTCATTCTCTGAAGTAGTCCAAATTATCCTTTAGAAACATATATATCATCATATGGTCAGGACTTTTCCTTGCTTAAAATCTCCCAATTATGTTCCATCACAGTTTCCATGGAATTAAACTCTTCACCATCCCCCACAGAGTCCTAGATAATCTGTCTCCACCTACCCCATCAATCTCATCCCCCACTCCTTTCCTCTTCAGACACTAGAAATCAGATAGACTAGTTTCTGTTTGTTAAACATAAGCTCCCTGCCTTCGGTTTTTATGTGGTGTCCCCTCTACCTAGAATGATTGATTCCCAGGTATTCACATGGATTTCTTTTCTCTGAAACCAGGCATGATTTCAGGTCAAATACCAGGTCCTCAAAGGCATCCCTTTTGGGTTGCTCAGATAAATTATAACTAGGCTCAATCTAGAGGCTTGGTTGTATTATACAGTGTTATATTAGGTGATATTATCCCTTGTCATGTTATGTGATATCACATTATTCTTTTTCCTTTTTGGCCTTGCCATGCATTATTTAGGATCTTAGCTCCTCTATCAGCGATTAAACTTGTCCCTGCTTTACTGGGGGCATGGAGTCCTAACCATCGGACTGCCAGGGAAGTCTTGATATCACATTATTCTTGATAATGTAAATGTCAGTATGGGTTAAAGAGAGTGGAGATCGAGAAGCTCTGCTCCCTGTAATTACTCAGGAACTGGACACTTGTTCATTTAATGATCCTATGTTTCATCTGGTTCTTAGGATCTACGTCATTCACTTGTCAGAAGAAGTAAGAGCATGGATGATTCCATCGGAGGGTATCATAGACCAGATACTGTAGTGGAGTGTTTTATTTCTTCCTAAATCCCATCAGTTGGGTTTCAACCATGTGACATCAACTCACTATGGCTATGGATAGTAAATGTAGACCACCTGTGCGTCGCAGGGAAAGAAGGACTGGATGAAAATACAGTATTTTCTCTGCCAAGGTGGTCATTTTGTTCATTGAATATTCACTTCACTATTTCCTAAGTTGTTGAGGAAACTCTTTTCCTAAAGGGAGACAACCCAAAATTCATCTATGTATCAAATACAGTTCAAAATTTGGAATTTCTGAATGACACTGAAGTCCTGATATGGTTTTTCATAGTCAAGGGCTTGGATAAGTTAAGTTATTTTCTTTTGACATCAAATAGCCAACCAGAGAAAGAGAAAGACTGGCCATAATGAAAACCCTCATTTGGAAAAGCAAATGAGACTCAGAGATATATAGCAATTATGGGTGCTAATGACACAAGTGATGCCTATCTACTGATACAAGTGATGCCTATGAGGCATGGAGCAGTAATATTCTGGAAGGACATAGATGTGGGATGAAATCCTCATTCTTAGTTTGTTAAGTAAAAGGAATAAAGATGGAAGGCCTAGTAATACATTTCTTTACATTTGAATGCTGAGCAGAGAAAAGACATATGTCTTGATTCTATGTTGAATTCTTGTCTAAGTACTTCACAAGTTTCATCCCACACCCTCACATTTGTACTTAGAAGGTCAGGCCACTTGCAAGCATGAGGGACCTTCTCTGAAGGAGAAACCAAAACTCTGGCTTCAAAGAAAAAAGCTCAAAGTCTGAAAAGAAAGTAAAAAGACATATTCAGTTGTGTGTTTGTAGAACTATTTTTTTTCAGTTTTTGATAGCTCAAAGAGGAATTAAGGGACGGAAAAGGTGTGTGAATAGAAGATACATAGAAATGGGTTACATGTGACCTTGAGAAGTGAAGTGAAAAATGAGTTTGATGCTTCAATAAAAAAGAATATTTATAACAGGGATCCTTTTGCAGCGTAGGTCCCAAATCAATGCTGGGATTTCATGTGTCTCCTGGGATCCTCTCTAGAGAGATGTCAGTCCTTAAGCCATTGAGTATGTAGTCTGAGATAATGCTTGTAGGTACTTTGCTGTTTGTGTCCAAAGATCCTAGAAACTTGTAATTCTAGGACAGAGGGTGGGTTTTTTGGACACACTGGGCAATGGCAGAGCAATAAGAAATCTTAAACACACAATCATGCTTAGTTCAGAAAGATCCACATAGAAATTACTCTCTGATTTAGAAAAGGGCACTTGCTCTGTAGTATACCCCATAGTTGTTGGCAATCTATGATGATTGCTTGTCTTCCTTACTAGGCTGTAAGCCCTACAATGGCCAGAGCACTGTCTCTTTTTCTTACTATCAGTCTCTCAACTTTTGTCACAATGCCTGACATATAGCAAATTTTCAGTAAATATGAGCTGAATCAATGAATGACTTTCCTATAGCCATCATTGATGAACTGAATGAGAATCAGGCAGTGATGCCTGTGTATTCTCTCTCAGTGTATACACTGCAGCTCAAAGTCAAATGCCTACGGCACATGTTTGAACTCCTAGTACCTTGTTTAAGAAGAATTGGCTGTGTTGAATGTTGTCTGCCTGGAATCTTTAAGGTTAACCATGTGGGAACCACTGTGTCTAACAACAAAGTTAACTTTATTATCTAGAAGAGATTCCTGGGTTTGAAGATGATTGTTGGTTCTTGGAAACAAAAACTGAAGATGTGTATCACAACTGAGTTCCGGGAGAACAAATGAGAAAGCCTAGACTTACATGCTCTGACCACCTCTTTCTATTGTAGCAATTATTAGATGGGAGATGGTTTATGGGTGGACAGATCACCTATAACATGCATAACTCCGGGTATACCTTGAACAAAATAGATACAAACCATGTCTTGGAGCTCCCAGACTAGTGGGGGGATATTTAGTTCAACAATGGTAAAAGTACAGTGAATTATGCATCACAAAACAGGAAGGTTTACCAACTTTAAGGAGATTAAAGAACGCTGTCAGCAGAAGTGTCACATAAAATGAAATTGAAGGCTGAGTAAATGGTAGAACACTCAGGGATCAGCTATTACAAACAGAAGGAAAACATGAATGAAAGCCTGAGAAAGGAATCATAGTGCATTGAGAGACAGAGAGTGAAAGAGAAAGAGAGAAGTCAATGTATTCTGGAGAAAGTATTCTGCACTCAAAGAACTGAGATGAGAGCATTGTTTCTTAAACTTCAAGTGTATGTGTGTGTGTGTGTGTGTGTGTGTGTGTGTGTGTGTGTGTGTGTGTGAAGAAGTTGGGAAGGGAGAATGTTGAATGTGGAAACACAATGAAAAGGAATATGATGAAAGGTCTTCTACATTATAATGGTAGGTTTGGTGTTCAATAATAATGAGACCTCTGAAGGCATTTAATCAGAATGGTGTAATCAGATTTACTTTTTGAGAGAGAGGAAATGACATCTGTCTTCCCAAACTCCCCGGTCCCCTACCTCCTAGAGATAGTTTTATTTGACTGAAAATCCTGGGGCTTAAAGGCAATTGATTTTGGCAAGTCACGAATCACTGTTAACATTGTAGACAGGCTTTAAAAGTAACCAAGGGCTCAGAAGGCGTGAAAGCACCTTTTGCATAATGAGAACATTACAGTCATCTGAGGTGGCTTTGATTCCTTTGTGTAGATTCAGATTCTCATGGAGAAAACCAGCTGTAGTTCAGAAAGGAGACCCTTTTCTCCAACACCTCTGGAATGAGAGTATAAGGTCTCCTTTCCCTACAGAGCCATTAGACAGTGGGAAAAAAACAACAACAACATTTCTCCCCTCCACCAACTACTGACTGAGTATAAACTGAGCTGAAGCAAAAGTGACTAAGAGGCAATGGAGGTGAAATGACATGAAAATGGTCTTGGTAGCCAGGACCCCATAAAGTGAAAAGGAGAGGAAGTGGCAGAGGAGAGGGTGGACAGCCTGGATGGGGAAGAGTTTCAAGGGAGATGACTGTGGTAAGAGACCACGGAGAGAACAGGACTTAGGAGATGATAGAAGCTTGTTCACATGAGACCTCCTTTCAGATCTGGGACATAAGGCATTGCCCTGAACACTGAGGTGTCAAAGTGCAACAAAATTCAAATTTTTCTGTCACAGACTCAAAATTCTATATCAGCTTAAAGTATTGGCAGAACTCTGCAGGAAAGAAAAGTTTGAACGTTCTTTGTGAATTAGCAGTCATTTGGTTTGAAGAAGGAATGTGAGAAACCACATGTGTCCCTAATTGGGAGAACAGATCCTGCTCCAAGGCCATCACGTGGTAGTGGACTGCACCTACTATGCCCTTCTGGACAGTACAAAATATTAACCTGTCAATTTTCCAGTAGGAAAATTGCAAGGCTACCTGCCCTCCCCACCCATGTCTTTGTATTCTGAGACTGAAATTTGTGACATGCACTGTGGAGAGGAAAAGAGGGTCTTTAAGTTTAGAACAATTATCCTGACTAGGGTGAAGAGAATGGATTGAGTGGGAATAATTAAGAAAGGAGGGGAGACAGATGGAAACTGTTCCAATAACCCAGCAAAGAATAAAAGCTCACTAAGGTTACATAGCAGCAAAGAGATGGAGAGAACCAGTCGATTTGGAGACTAAAAGCAGCCATCACTTGCCAACT
The DNA here is from genome assembly GCF_033118175.1 of Dama dama. Taxonomy (NCBI): domain Eukaryota; kingdom Metazoa; phylum Chordata; class Mammalia; order Artiodactyla; family Cervidae; genus Dama; species Dama dama. Next base: position 10,431,669 of record NC_083693.1, on the reverse strand, counting down.
ACATTTCACTGAAGATCAAGAGAGATTAAGAGAGATATGGAATTAAATATGAATGTAAGCTTTCTGGCTTGAGTGACTGGATGCACACTGGTGTCCTTATCAGAACAGAAACACAGAAAGGTAGCTACCAAAATGGGAATTCAGTTTCTGATATTTGTGTCACATATCTAGGAAATAATGCCACACAGGCAGATGCATTTATTTGCTTGTTTTTTATTGCTTGATTCTGGAAAGCATTTGGAGTGATCAAGAAGGCGTTCATATATTCAACTGTGATTTTAGTTCTGTATGTGGGGGAAAAAAAAGAAGATGTGAGTCAGAATAAAGACAGTGGTTGAAACCCTGGATGAAATTGAGATGGTGACTGATTACAAGATGCTATTGAGAGCCAGGGATGGGAAGCTCCGAAAGCAAGTGTGGAATATGCAAGCAGTAGAAGAAGTGTTCAGTTCAATTCAGTTCAGTGGCTCAGTCTTGTCTTACTCTTTGCAACCCCATGGACTGCACCATGCCAGGCCTCCCTGCCCATAACCACCTCATGGAGCTTGCTTAAAGTCATGTTCATCGAGCTGGTGATGCCATTCACCATCTCATCCTCCGTCCTCCCCTTCTCCTCCCACCTTCAATCTTTCCCAACTTCAGGGTCTTTTTCAATGAGTCAGTTCTTTGCATCAGGAGGCCAAAGTATTGGAGTTTCAGCTTCAGCATCCAATGAATATTCAGGACCAGTTTCCTTTAGGATTGACTGGTTTGATCTCCTTGCAGTCCAAGGGACTCTCAAGAGTCTTCTCCAACACCACAGTTCAAACACATCAATTCTTTGGTGCTCAGCTTTCTTTACATTCCAACTTTCACATCCATACATGACTACTGGTAAAACCACAGCTTTTCAGACCTTGGTTGACAAAGTCATATCTCTGCTTTTTAATATGCTGTCTAGTTTTGTCATAGCTTTCCTTCCAAGGAGCAAGCATCTTTTAATTTCAAGGTTGCACACACCATCTGCAGTGATTTTGGAGCCTCAAAAAATAAAGTCTGTCACTGTTTCCATTGTTTCCCCATCTATATGCCATGAAGTGATGGGACTGGATGCCATGATCTAAGTTTTCTGAATGTTGAGTTTTAAGCAAACATTTTCACTCTTGTCCTTCACTTTCATCAAAAGTGTCTCTTTAGTTCTTCACTTTCTGCCATAAGGTTGGTGTCATCTGCATATCTGAGGCTACTGATATTTCTCCCAGTGTTTCTCATGATGTACTCTGCATATAAGAAAATAAGCAGGGTGACAATATACAGCCTTGACACACTCCTTTCCTAATTTGGAACCAGTCTTTTGTTCCATGTCCAGATGTAATTGTTGCTTCTTGTTTTGCATACAGATTTCTCAGGAGACAGATAAGGTGGTCTGGTATTCCCACCTCTTTAAGAATTTTTCACAGTTTGTTGTGATTCTCATAGTCACAGACTTTGGTGTAGTCAATAAAGCAGAAGTAGATGTTTTTCTGGAACTCTTTTGCTTTTGTAATGATCCAATGGATGTTGGCAATTTGATCTCTGTCTCCTCTGCCTGCTCTAAATCCAGATTGAACAGCTGGAAGTCCATGGTTCACATACTGTTGAAGCCTGCCTTGGAGAATTTTGAGCACTACTTTGCTAGTGTGTGAGATGAGTGCAATTGTGTGGTAGTTTGAACATTCTTTGGCAAAAGACATTCTATTGTCTTTCTTAGGGATTGGAATGAAAACTGACCTTTTCCAGTCCTGTGGCCACTGCTGAGTTTTCCAAATTTGCTATCATATTGAGTGCAGCACTTTAACAGCTTCATCCTTGAGGATTTGAAATAGCTCAACTGCAATTTGATCACCACCTGTAGCTTTCTTCGTGGTGATGTTTCCTAAGGCCCACTTACCTTTGCATTCTAGGAAGTCTGGCTCTAGGTGAGTGATCACACCATCGTGGTTATCTGGATCATGAAGATTTTTTTTTGTATAGTTCTTCTGTTTATTCTTGCCACCTCTTCTTAATATCTTCAGCTTCTGTTAGGTCCATACCATTTCTGTCTTTTATTGTGCTCATCTTTCCATGAAATATTCTCTTGGTGTCACTAATTTTCTAGCAGAGATTTCTAGGCCTTCCCATTATGTTGTTTAGAATGAAGGTTATTATTATACCCTTCTGTTTATAAGAAGGGTATCACAGACAAATAAGAAAAATAATGATAAAAACTATTGACAGAGGCACTAAGAAAATGCGATTTTCAGTGAGCCAAGAAGGAAGAGAATTAGGACTGCTCACAGATTTAGATGGTGACAGAAAAGTATTAATTGGATTTAGCAGTAGCAAGGTAATAGAAAGGGAAACTCTGATAACAATGTTACATAAGAATGCATGCTAGGTCTTTTCAGGGCTGTTTTACTTTTTGCAACCCTATGGACTGTAGCCCACCAGACTTCTCTGTCCGTGGGATTCTCCAGGCAAAAATACTGGAATAGGTTGCCATGTACTTCTCCAGAGGATCTTCCTGACCCAGGGATCAAACTCACATCTATTATGTCTCCTGCTTTGGCAGGTGGGATCTTTACCACACGCGACACTGAGAAACCCCAACAATGGTATAAAAATAAGTAAAAATGAATAAGTAGAAGGAATGAGATCGTACAAATGAATTCTAAGTGGAAATAATGTGCACATTTACATTTACACAGGAATTTGCAATAAATGTAAAGGAGTCATATGCCAGAATCTGGTCTTGACACTGCTCAGTGATATCATAGCAGTAGCAATTTCACTTACACTCTCTTATTTGCAGTATTGTCATAAGTAAAATCAACATGATAATAGTTATCTTACTAAGTTGATCTTAAAGTTCTAGCTTACATTTCTCAAATCCTGCAGCATTCTGGATTCATACTGTTACACTTAGGGGTTATCTGCCTTTTCTTGGTCAGTTCTGTTAAGATTCTTTTTCAATCACTGAACAAAATTTTCTGGAAAATAAGGGTTACATGCCACACAATGGTACATTAGTCTCATTGATTTTCCTCAAAGTGCAGTACCAAGCAACTCATTTACTCTTTATTTACTCAAAAAAAAATTAATTTTCTACTATGTTCTGGGACTTCTGAATCCCTGTACCCTTTATTCTAACCAGTTTATTGATTATTTAGTTATAAATAATCCTGTATCAAGTTCAAGAAAGTTATTTATTGAGCTATTGGAGTCCTTTAAGTTCTATTTGTTCTTTCTCTATATTGTACTTCTATTTATATATAAATCCTAACCTGTCTCTTGCAAAGGCTTCATTTCACTAGAAGACACTCATTAAGGGGATTTCCATGTGCTTATCTTGCACCCAGATTACCTTATACTCTCTTTTGTGTTGGTCTCATTCTATAGTGATGGTATCATCTAGGAATTCTTGGGCTGCTCACCTGGGCATATCCTGCTTTATAGCATTTCCCACAGGCATCTGCCCTACCTGGACAATATTATTGCTGGACCAGACCCTGTGGTTCTTATGATTTCAAGGTGTATCTCAGTGACCCTGATGTTTCAGTGGGAAAAGAATCTGTCTGTAATGCAGGAGACACAGTAGAGGCAGTTTTGATCCCTGGGTTGAGAACATCCCGTGGAGGAGGAAATGGCAACCCACTCCAGTAACCTTGCCTGAAAAATCCCATGGACAGAGGAGCATGGCAGGCTACAGTACAAAGAAGTTGCAAAGAGTTGAACACAACTAAGCATGAGCACCAGACCAAGACAAGATCTCAGCAACAACTATTAGGAGACTTTGAAAAAGCAAGATTTATTATTCACATGTCCTGGAGGTTAAACAGCACAGCTGTGACCTGATCAGAGTGGCTGGAGCCCTTGCAACAGTGCCAATCCAATCAGCCCCAGTAGGATCACAATACCCAGGATTAAGGGAATATATGGCTCTTTTGGTTGGGTGGTAGTCAGAGTAGGAAACACAGAGGTCTGTGACTAAGAGACAAACCTCCAGCGACAGGTCAATGAGACAACAGTGCATTGCAGTACGTGACATGGGGAGGGCATCTTGGGGGAGAACTGTGCAGGAGGTGAGAGCTTGCAGATGCCAGCAATATAACCTGAAGGTGATGTTCCCATCACATTGTGTTTATAGAAGCCTCCAGTCGGGGACCTGGGAAGTCACATCATTCAAAAGCTATGTGAGTCCTGGTGGGGTGGTTAAGCGGGTGTATGGTCCAAAATCTGCTTGTGCCTAGCATAGAACCCCAAATTGGTCTGGAAGGTTGCTTCATGTGGCCCCATGAGGAGTACTTGAGTGGGAAATGGATGGGACATCTAATGGAAGGGAAGCCATGGCAAATGTGTTGTTAGTTAGAGTTGGTTGAATTTTCCTAGATCAGAAGAGAAAGCATTTAAGGTACGATGCAGGCAAGGTGGGGTCCCTGTACGATGGGGCCAGGTGATAGATCTGTAATTTCTGATTCCCACTGAATGGGAATTCCTAGTTCATTGGGTAAAATGTGGGTGGTGGTTGTGAAGCATCTGACCCGTGTTCTCGGGAGAGCATGGGGGAAATGTGGTAGAAGATATAATAGCGTCAGGGGTGACTGTGGCTTATGCTGGCCAGCAGGATTTGGGCATTCCCAAGTAAGCACACAGCACACAGATATAGAAGGTCAAGATAAGGAGAGGGCAAATGGTCCAAATGGGCAGTGTTTGCAAGTCAGGGAACTGTCTGGTTCAGAATGCACATTTTGGCCTGACATAGTAGGGAAATAGGACACAGTGGTTCCCTACGGTCAGCGGGGGAAACAGGATACAGTGCTGCTCTGTGGTCAGACTCACAGTCTGATGAACCTGTTGGGGTCCCTTAGACAGCAAGGAGATCAAACCAGTCCATCCTAAAGGAAATCAATCCTGAATTTTCATTGGAAGGACTGATGCTGAAGCTGAACTCCAGTACTTTGGCCACCTGATGCAAAATGCTGACTCACTGGAAAAGACCCTAATGTTGGGAAAGATTGAAGGCAGAAGAGAGTGACAGAGGATGAGATGATTGGATAGCATCACTGATTCAATGGACATGAACTTGGGGAAACTCTGGGAGATAGTGAGGAACAGCAAGACCTGGTGTGCTGCAGTCCATGGGGTTGCAAAGAGTCAGACATGATTTGATGACTGAACAACAACAGGGTAGGGTCATCAGGCTAACAACAGACAAATTCAGCAAAGTAATATTTTTACCGAATCCCACAGTTCCATCACGGCAGTATATCTAGTCTCTTGTTCCCCAAGTCTTGTCTCCACTGTGGGGATTCACTGAGTTCACTAGTGAACACTGGGCAAGGAGTGAGGTCTCTGACATAGTGCTGTGTCCCTGGGGTGTCATCTCTGCTGGAGGATATGTAGTTTTCTCCAAGAGTGAACTCAGTTTGGGCAAGATGCTGTGGAGTGGTGGCTGTCCAGGGTGTGGGTGATCTTCCCCATGTAGTTATGCAGTTGGGTTCTTGATTATGGGCTAAGCATAGAGTAGCCTGATATAGTTGGAGGTTTCCCTGAGCACTGAGCTACATATCTGGGACCTGTTTCATTCTCTGAGCACATCAAGGGCACAATTAGGACAGGAATGCCCAGCTGCTCTTCTATCCTCCAACCAGCTCAACCATAGTATGTAAAGAATGTGGACAGAGTCCACAGTTCTCCTGCTAAGGAGGATCTTACAGATGCTATTTAGGCATTCCTGGGACTGGCCTGTGAGAGCAATTGGCAAATCATGGGATCATAGTCCCCATAACCAGGTGGATTTCATGTATGGACACTTAGAGATTCAGCTAGTAGCAATATTTGAACTACAGAAATCAAGAAGAGGTAAAGTGCCATTTAGACATCACTTCCAGAAGCCCAGTTTCTGCAAAGGATTCAGTCCATTCACTGCCCACACTCAGTGGCATGCTGACCTGAGCCTTACCAACAAGATTATCCAGCATTTCCTGCAACTCCATCCTGTAACCAGATGGGTTTTACATATGATCATCATAGATCCAGTTAGCTTGAGCAACATTTGATGTACAGAAATCAGGGGAAGAGCATCATTTACATATCACTTCCAGAGAGCCATTGCCTCTAAAGGAATTAAATCTCTTTGCCAGAAGACTCAGTGCCCTACTGGAATGAACCCTTCCATGGGGGCTCTCCAACATTCTCCAATTTTGAACCTGTGATACAATTGCGGGCTGGAGCAGGACTGATCTAGCATTGTGTTTGTGTTATGATTATCCCTGAGGGATCTATCAGTAGCTGTGTCACCCAGGCCTCGTAAAGCAGTAAGAATAGCAATAGCCATACAGAACATTGATATTTCATGAGCCAGTGTTGAGTTGCTTATGGTTGAACTATTTGTATATTTATTAATGGATCAATGCAATTTCTCTTTGTGAGAAAGTCATGGGTTACTTCCTCAGGCATGGAGTATGGCCATGACTTATAGCTTTCATCTCCAAATATGGCTTGCATTTACCAAGCAAAGTTTCTTTTCCTCTTTCAGACACCCAAAATGTGTCCCTCATTGGTCCTAAAACAGTGATTTCCACTCCCTTAAATTACTAGGGAATTCATTTAAAGTTAGCCATCCCTTAAATCCTCTATATTTGGGAAGAGAAGTCAGCAAGAAGGGGGTTCTTTTTGAAGAGTCTTCATCATTGTCAGGGTTTTCAAAGAAGTGATTTCACACCAACTTTGTATATTTGGGGACAGGATGGGACTCAGTGAGGAAGGGGGTTAATTTGGACAATCTGCCCTTGATCATGTCACCAGAGTGTAGCAGGTGGTGAGATGACTTCAAAATCATTAAAAGGGGGAAGTGGAGTCAGATGAAAAGAATGAAAAGGATATTGTCTTACAGGGCCAAATCTTGAGGCTTACTAGAGAGAAGAATTTAGGGGGAGAATCATTATTGGTATGTTGTATATAAAGGCCCAGCCAGTGAGAGTTAAGTAAGATGAGGACCTGAAAGTGAAATTCAGCCCATTTCAAGGACCACATGCCTGACAGTAATTTAAGGAGTGCCTCTTTAAGGAGGCCCTTAAGATGCCCATTGAGGTCAGCTGCCTGAGGACAGTAGCCTAGACACAGTTTCTAAAACTACTATGTTGGAGAGCACACTGTCGAGTCTTCCAAGTGGCAAAGGGGGCACCTGGGTCAGAATCAATGTCTAGTGATCCAAAGGGAACAAGAATAAGGTTGGTAATGAAGAAGATTACTCTTTTTGAAGAGGAAGTCCAGGTGGGGTCACCAAGAACAGTCCCACATCTGTGATTGTGACAGTATATGTAGAAGCCCCAGCAGAAGAACGATCAGTGGAATCACTCTTCCAGGGGGAGTATGGTCCATCCCCCCAGGGGTTGTGTTCCCATCTGGATAGTCTCCACTTTTGATTTGAGAGAGTAGGATGCTCTAGTCTATCACCTCCATGAGCCCAAGTATTATGGCATGAATTCACACCTGCCACCAGGTTATGTGTGCCCACTTCACAAGTGGAGGGAAGGTGGTACCCTGAGAAGTCTGCATTGACAGAATATGGGGGCCTTAGTGTAGGAGTCTATGATATGACTGAGAATGGCTTCTTGTGTAGATTGGTTAGTGTGAATGAAAGGAACTGCGGACTCTGCTAATTCTCACCATATCTAGGCATGCTTGGTCACCCCAGATGGGTTTGCCTTGTATGAGCAAATTTCCCCTTAGCCATTGACCAGACAAATGAAGCCATTAGCAACAGATGCTTAGTCCTTAAAAATCTGAATTGCAAAGGCCTCTTTACATGGCCTCCTTAAGGGAGAGGTGAATAGCTACAATTTTCCTAATTGACTGAATCAGAGGTTGGGGTTGGGAGTGGGGATGACCCTTTTACTAGAGGGCTGGGTGTTGAGGCTGGGTACAATGCCAGAGCCCTCAAGCAGGCTGCATTGTCTGCAACTGTGGTGGTGCTATTGGTGAGGAATACTGATATCCTATCCATCTTAGACAGTTTGTCTCAAGGAATATCCCAATTAGCCAGAGGAGGAGGAAGGAGGGTGAGGTTGGATCCCAGGCTGAGCAGCTGGAATTTGTCTCCTGTAGACACTTCAAGATAAAGATAATGACAGGAACAGAGAGGAGCAGAATCTTGCTTGGGTAAAACATAAAGAAGCTGTGTATTTCTCCTTCTTGAGGTCAAAGAGAACTCCCCGACTACACAAGCACAGAGAAGGGAGGGTGTGCCAGACCATAATATGTCCTTCCAACCTCCTAAGAACCCCTCACATGGAATTCATCTTGGCTAAAAGGTGTGCACACATGAGAGAGGGTCCTGAGTCAGACCAAGTACAGATATGAAGCAAGACAAAGCAAGATAACTGGCCAGAGGGAACCTGGAAAACTGTTCCCAAATAAGCAATTTCAGTTCAGTTCATTTGCTCAGTCATGTCCGACTCTTTGCGACCCCATGAATCACAGCATGCCAGGCCTCCCTGTCCATCACCAAATCCTGGAGTTTACTCAAACTCAGGTTCATCGAGTCGGTGATGCCATCCAGCCATCTCATCCTCTGTCATCCCCTTCTCCTCCTGCCCCCAATTAGCCACCCCCAAAATGCATAACCCTCTATCTCTCTGTCTCTCTGAGCCTGCCCATGTGTTCTTTCACATATATTGTGCTTCTAATAAATGCTCCATTTGTTGTAATCTTGTCTTGTCACTGATTTTTTTTCTTCAACGAAGACAAGGACTGAGGTCTTGCTTCCAACCTGCTGGACTTCTTGGTCTAGTGTTTTGGATCCACTGTTTTCACCACTAAGGCCCAGGTTTTATTCCAAGTCAGGGAAATAAAATCAGCTTCAAGCCACCACATCCAGTGGCCCCCAAGATCAGGGGCGCCACTATCACTTCACCAAGGCTATGAGGAAAGGGTCTGAGCATGGATGAAGCCACATCCTTCTGTAATCTGGAAAGGCCTTTGATGTCAGCTTTAGCCTTCTCTTGGTGGTACCAGTTCCATTCTACCAACAAAGCATCCGTGGTCATGCTGACCTTCATTTGGAGGCATCTCTAACCCAGGACATTATAGAAAATGGGTATATAGTAGTACCACGTAGGGGTGGTTGTTCCCTGGTTTCTAAAAAAGCCCAATAAGATGAAAAGTCGGTGCCCAAGGGGAGTATATTGGCCTGCTTCTGGGACTTAGTTTAAAATGCCATGGGGAGCCATATAAACCCATGTTTGTATCACCTATACCTGCTTGGATTTATCTCTACATTTAACACCTAGTATTTAACAGAGATGTTTTGTAGCTGTGATTTAAGAGATATACAGTGATCAACTGCCTTAAATAGCTCTGACTTGACCACAGGAAAGCACCTGCACAGATGAGAACTGGAGGTGTCTGAGAGATTCCTTTGCTTCATTATCAGGTTAAAGTCTCTACCCTGGGCAGGATTTGTAATCTGCTAGTCACAACTAGTGATATGTCAAAGATGTGTGGGAAACTGGGTGTGCCCCAGCTGCCCCAAGAAAAACCCCATTCCTTCCCTAGAGCCCTGATGACACACCTGCCTCCTATCCCTTAAATTTCTTTACTCCCACTTCCTGGGAAGGAGGTGTTCTTAAAGAAGAAGCTCTCTTTACCCTATTCTTTGGTCAATGAATAAACTTTCTGCTCTGGTATCCAGAACCTGGTTTCATTTAATTGGTGTTTGCAACTCAGGGCAAAGGATCCACTAGAAACCAGTAAAATTTGATCCAGAGGCCCCTGACATCATGGTCAGGGGTGACCAAAGACCCGATTTGGAATGTGGAGTCATGTAGAACTACAGGTAAAACTTGGGAGCCTTCCTGTGGGCTGATTTCCAAATCACAGTTAGGGCTTTGCCCAAGGTTCAGGTGGAAGGCTTATATATCTACAGTGAAAAATTAGTGACAGTAATGGATGTGTTGCCTCTAGAACACGAAATTACCTGGGATGTGATGTCCTGTCCCTGTTTGTAGCTTGTTTAATGGTGAGTCACAGATTTCTGACTGGGAAACTTTCAAGCTCACAGAGGACCAAATAATGGACAGAAGCTTGACAAGTGATTCTGAGCCTCAGATATTGTGAGGGATGGACTGTCCAGCTGTACTGGTGTAGGCAATATGTGAGGTTATACACATCCATCCATCCTGCTTCCTCGTAGGGACCCTCAGGATCAATATGATACCAAAAATGACATTTCCCACTTGTAAGGGATTTAAATACTGGCATCAGAGTTCTACAATTACAGAACTGTTTAAATACCTTCCAGGAGCTGTGTATATGTGATTCAAGCTTTGTCCAGAGTGAAAGCAAAGTGGACTTAGATTTTCCCCATAATGGGAACAGAACAGAACAGAACATGTTAACTAGGTTAAGGTCATTTCTTGAACCACTGTTATGGCCTCAAACAATTCTGAAATATCAGGAATTGGAGTCTTAATCAAGGGGAATCAGAGTATTGAGTTTCTGATAGTCAATGGTGACGTGCCTTTTATTAGTGGTTGGCTTAGATTTTGGCCAAAAGGGGCTTTTGAAAGGGAAGGTTTTGGCTTAATATCTCCAGTCTCAAGCACATTGTTAATGACAGAGTGTTGACATTCAGTGCCTTATTTAACTTGGTACTAGAGGGCATTTACCATCTTGCCTGAGGAGGAAGAGTTACTGGTGTCTATCAGGAAGGCTAAGAATTTGTTCCACATGGCATGGGGCCATGTCACCACAGCCATGAAAGAAAAAGCCCAGGGGCCATCAGGAGGAGAATCAGTTTGAGATAAATGTCCCACTGATTACATCCAAATGGATTTTTACACTTTTGATTGTTTTACCTGCATGCCCTGTAGGCAAATGTATTTCCCTTTTATGAATTTAGAGGCACTGTCTGGAATGGCAATGACTTGGGCAAAGGTGTCTTTTTGGTTCAAAAAGGCTGTAATTGAAGTGGAAGAAAACTTTCTATTATTATTTGTATTAAGTTAAAATGCATGTAAATTGAAGTGTCAAAAATTTTAAACCATATAAATGTAATGACTTATGGCAAATATATAGATTTTTTACAGTGATGTGGTGGTTAACTAGCTCTCTAGACAAACAATTGCTGATGTGCTGTTTGTCAATGTTTATGGTGTAAATTTCTTGTTGCTCAGTTGCTCAGTCATGTCCAGATCTTTACAACTACATGGACTGCAGCATGCCAGACTTCCCTGTCCTTCACCATCTCCCAGAGTTTGCCCAAACTCATGTCCATTGAGTCGATGATACCATCTAATCATCTCATCCTCTGTTATCCTCTTCTTCTCCTGCCTTCAGTCTTTCCCAGCATCAGGGTCTTTTCCAGTGAGTCAGTTCTTTGCATCACATGGTCAATGTATTGGAGCTTCAGCCCCAGCATTAGTCCTTCCAGTGAATATTCAGGATTGATATCCGTTAGGATTGACTGGTTTGATCTCCTTGCTGACCAAGGGACTCTCAAGAGTTCAGAAGTATCAATTCTTCAGCGCTCAGCCTTCTTTATGGTCCAACTTTAACATCCATACATGAAAACTGGAAAAACCATAGCTTTTACTATATGAACCTTTCTCAGAAAAGTAATGTCTCCACATTTTAATATACTGTCTAGGTTTGTCATAGCTTTTCTTCCAAGGAGCAAGGGCCTTTTAACTTCATAGTTGTATTCACCATCTGCAGTGATTTTGCAGTCCAGGAAAATAAAGTCTGTAACTGTTTCCATTGTTTCCCCATCTATTTGCCAGGGAGTGAAGGTACTGGATGCCACTATCTTAGTTTTTGAATGTTGAGTTTTAAGCCAGCTTTTCCACTCTCCTCTCTCACCTTCATCAAGAGGCTCTTTAGTTCCTCTTTGCTTTCTGCCATAAGGGAGATGCCATCTCCTCTCACCTTATCCAATTTCAAGCCAAAAACGTCACAATACTGACTGTGGAGTTGAGAGGGTATGTGCACTTGCCTCTTTTGGGCCATTAGTGCCACTCCAACATGTGATTAGACCTGTGCAGCCAAAGGCCATATGAGATACAGAACATTTCCATCATTTAAGCATGTTTTCCAAGGCCCTTTCCTCATAAGTCACCAACTTTCTGATTTACATCAGAATGAATTAATTTTCTTTATTTTTTTGTAAATAAATTATTAATAACCAATATGTTTTCTTAAATATGTGGATGATAATATTGAAATATTACTTCATCATTTCTTAATTTTGCTATTTTCTTAAATAGTTACATGCTTCCAAAAGTATACTTAGTTTTTTTTGTTTGTTTGTTAGAAAATAAAAAGTAACATTACAAGATTTTCAACATCAGAGTTTTAACATTTTTGCTCTTACAAAAATACATTACAAAATATTCCACTATCTTTAAAACGTGGGAGGACTGGGTTAATATGCCTCCTGCCTAAATCGTTATTCATGTGTGAATAATAAACTCTATAGATCCTGCCTTAAAAATATTAGTAGAGCCCAGATCCTTGAGTACAACCATCATGCTCATCTTAGGTTCCAAGATACCCAAAAGTTCCTTATTTATAGTATCTAGATTCCATTTGATTCTTTTCATCCAGATTTCATATAAACACAGAAAATGAGATACTGTTATTACCATTTTCTCTCAGATGAGTAAACTGAGGTATAGGGCACTTCATTAACTTGCCCAAGCTACTAAAACAAAGATATGGTGTTAACTTTCAACCTGGCATGTATCTAGTCCTCAAAAACCTTGTCCATTCTATAAGCATAGTCTAGTGTTTCTTCTGCCTCTTATGTGACAGTCTGGATAATGGCACCATTGTATAATATATATTAAGATAGCAGAGATGAGAGAGAGAGAGAATTAGGAAGAGAAAATATGACACCTCTGTGATGAGAAAAGTAGCTTAGGAGAAAATCTGCAAAGTGCCCAGGGCCAGACTCAATGCCTTTTGTTTAGATCTACCCCAACTGCCTTAGTTGGCTATTCTGCCTTTATTTTTTGTAGCACCTGCTTTCATTATTACAGAGTCTCCAATTGTTTAGTTGTTTGGTTCTTTGACTGATTGGAGCCCTCAAAAAGGAAACTCTATTAAGAATGAGTGTCTTCCACCAGAAAATTGCTAGAGCTAATCAATGAATAGAGTAAGTTGCAGGATATAAAATTAACACACAGAAATCACTTGCATTCCTATGCACTAACAATGAGAGAACAGAAAGAGAAATTAAGGAAATAATTTCATTCACCATTGTGACAAAAAGAATAAAATACTCAGGAATAAATCTACTTAAAGAAACAAAACACCTATATATAGAAAACTATAAAACACTGATGAAAGAAATCAAGGATGATAGAAACAGATGGAGAAATATACCATGTTCACAGATCAGAAGAATCAATATAGTGAAAATGAGTATACTGCACAAAGCAATCTATAGATTCAATGCAATCCCTATCAAGCTATTTTTCACAGAACTAGAAGAAATAACTTCACAATTTGTATGGAAACACTAAAAACCTCGAATAGCCAAAGCAATCCTGGGAAAGAAGAATGGAACTGGAGGAGTCAACCTGCCTGACTTCAGACTATATTACAAAGCTGCATTCATCAAGACAGTATGGTACTGGCACAAAGACAGAAATGTAGATCAGTGGAAATAAAAGCAAAAATAAACAAATGGGATCTAATTAAACTTAAAAGCTTTTGCACAACGAAGGAAACTATAAGCAAGGAAAAGACCGCCTACAGAATGGGATAAAATAATAGCAAACAAAGCAACTGACAAGGTTTTTAAATTCAGTTGTTCAGTTGTGTCTGACCGTGCGACACCATGGACTGTAGCCTACCAGCCTCCTTTGTCCACGGAATTTTCCAGGCAAGAGTACTGGAGTGGGTTGCCATTTCCTTCTCCAGAGGATCTTCCTGACCCAGGGATCTATCCTTGGTATCCTACATTGACAAAGAATTAATCTCAAAAATATACAAGCAGCTCACACAGCTCAGTACCAGAAAAATAAATGACCCAATTAAAAAATGGCCCAAAGAATTAAACAGAATAAACAGATATTTCTCCAAATAAGACATACAGATGGCTAACAAACACATGAAAAGATGCTCAACATCACTCATTATCAGAGAAATGCAAATCAAAACCACAATGAGGTACCATCTCATGCCGGTCAGAATTTTTGGCTGGTATCCAAAAGTGTACAAACAAATGCTGGAGAAGGTGAGAAAAAGGAACCTTCTTGCACTGTTGGTGGGAATGCAAACTAGTACAGCCACTATGGAGAACAGTGTGGAGATTCCTTAAAAAGCTGGGAATAGAACTGCCATGACCCAGCAATCTGACTGCTGGGCATACACACCAAGGAAACCAGAATTGAAAGAGACACGTGTACCCCAATGTTCATTGCAGCACTGTTTACAATAGCCAGGACATGGAAGCAACCTAGACGTCCATCGGCAGATGAATGGATAAGAAAGCTGTGATAGATATACACAATGGAATATTACTCAGCTATTAAAAAGAACACATTTGAATCAGTTCTAATGAGGTGGGTGAAACTGGAGCCTATTATACAGAGTGAAGCAAGCCAGAAATAAAAACACCAATACAGTATACTAATACATACATGTGGAACTTATAAAGATGGTAATGATGACCCTATATGTGAGACAGCAAAAGACACACAGATGTAAAAAACAGACTTTTGGACTCTGTGGGAGAAGGCGAGGGCAGGATAATTTGAAAAAATAGCATTGAAAAATGTATATTACCATATGTGGAATAGATGACCAGTCCAAGTTCAATGTAAGAAACAGGGCAGTCCAAGCCAGTGAACTGGGATGACCCTGAGGGATGGGATGGGGAGGGAGGTGGGCGAGGTTTCAGGATGGGGACACATGTACACCCATGGCTGACTCAGTGTATGGTAAAAACCACTACAATATTGTAAAGTAATTAGCCTCTTATCAAAATAAATAAATTTTAAAATATGCAAAAAAAAAAAAGAGTGCCTTTCACAGATGCAGGAAATGAAGTTACAGTTACCAAAGGGGTAAGTGGGGGTGGGGAAGGATGGGGAAATAAATTAGGAGTTTGGAGTTAACATATATACACTGGTATATATAAAATAGGTAAACAACAATGATATGCACAGTGAACTATACTCAATATCTCTTAACAACCTACAATAAAAAATAATATGAAAAATATAAGTGAAACATGTTCTTATACACCTGAATCTAACATAACATTGTAAATCAACAGCACTTCAATTAAAAAATATTTATTGATATAACAATAATGAGCACTTCAAAGGAAGGGTCATAGTTCCAATCTCATTGTATGTCCATCATCAGGTATTGCAACACAGTTGGACAGTGAAAGATCTTCTGGCTCCTTCAACAGGTACTTGGAAATCCTTCCAACTACAAGGACTTTAACCAACCAAGGGCCCCAAAAGCTGTGCTCTTAAATCCATGACTGTGTTTATGTCAAAACCATGCTTACCATGGGTTGCTCCCAGTTAGTAAGGGAATGTGATGAGGACAATTTCTGAGAGATAGGGGACTCTGGTGATGGCTGGCTGTGGCTTGAGGACTCCTGGATGGGCATATTGAGACTTCACTAGACTGCACATCAGATCAGGATGCTTCCACCCTACCATCCTCTTCTTTCTCTGTCACTTGCAGCCAGTCTTGGTCTGAAGTGTTTACCCACCTCTCTGGACCTTTCCCTAACTTTTCTCATGAGAATTTAGCCCCAATAAAATCTGTGCACACTTAATTTTGTTTTGGTGCCTGCTTCTCAAAGGACCCAAATTACTATCCCTTGTTAACTATTTGGGTGATACCATTTTGGAAGGTGTGATATTGGAAGAGATAAGGAAAGCCACAGTTAAGGAGTCTGAATCACTGTGCCTGGAAACAAAGAAGCACAGCAAAGAGAACACAAAATCCAAGAAACTAGACAGAACCAAATAGTGGAAGAACTAGCCCCTTGTTCAGAGGCAGATGAGATGGAAAGATAAGATCTGGAGTGATTTTTATTCCCAGCAATTCAGGGATGCTTGCCCTTACCTTTGAGTCTTGTCCATTTACTGTGAAAGGATATGTGCTTTTCTCCAATTAGTTTTATGTAGGAGCCACTCCCTCCCACATACACACACACACTCATTCCAGATCAATAGGTAGACAGAACGGGAGAGGCCAATTAGAATCAGACAATTCAGGTTCAAATCCTTTCTCCACAACTTTATGGATGTGGTCCTGACAGAGGGCAAATTATTTAACTTAACCACAATTAACACTGTATTCTTTAGGTATCAGAAAGAGTATTAGCATACTACTCTGGGTGTTGTTATAAGAATTAGATCACACTTACAGACTCCATTTGCACTTTGCCTACTACATGGTAAAAATCAAGCTGCTTCTTAAACCTTTGGTAACAAATCTCTTCACCTAAATGCCCATTTTCCATTTCACTGCTCACAAGTTCTATTTGCCATTTTGCAACAAGGGTCACATTTTCTATGTTGTCCAATAACACATTCCCTTTTATGCCTGAAACCTCATCAGAATGTCCATTACCATGCTAATTTCTACCAATATTATGTGTGTGATTTTCTGTGTGTGTGGAAGGACTGATGCTGAAGTTGAAGCTTGAATACTCTGGTTACCTGATGCCAAGAGCCAACTCAGGAAAAGACTGATGCTGGAAAAGATTGAAGGCAAAAGGAGAAGAGGATGGCAGAGGATGAGATGGTTAGATAGCATCACCAATTCAATGGATATGAATCTGAGAAAACTCCGGGAGATAGTGAAGGACAGGGAAGTCTGGGGTGTTGAAGTCCATAGAGTCACAAAGAGCCATGACTTAGTGAATGAACAATAGCAATTCCCTACATCTCTCCACCTTCCTTTCTGAGCCTTCACCAGTTACTTTTATTAATAGAAGACTGCATAGCAATATCAATCTTTCTAGCAGGCACCTCATGATTCTTCCAGCCTCTACCTATTACCAGTTCCAAAACTACTTCCACATTTTTAGGTAGATGTGAGAGAAGCATCTACCTCTCATTACTCATTTCTGTCTTTTTCAGTTCAGGCTATTATAGCAGAATGCCACAGACTGGGTGGCATAAAAACAGTCTTTATTTCTCACAGTTCTGGAGGCTGAAGTTGAGCTGCCAGCATAGTCGGGTTCTTAGTGAGGCCCTTTTCCTTTTTTGCAGATGGGCATCTTCTAGCTGTATCTTCATGTGGTGAATAGAGACAAACCATCTCTCTTATGTCTCTTCTTATTAAATCACATATCCCATTCATGAGGGCTCCATCCTCAACACCAAATTACCTCTGAAAGCCAACACCTCAAAATACCACCACTTTGAGGGTTAGAGGTTCAACATATGAATGGAGTGGGCAAAAAGTCAGTTCAAAGGAGTAATTTATTAGGATTTTGTCAAGTACGTAAATGAACGTAAAGAACTGACAATAATATGTTGAACTTCCCTATCAAATTCCATGGTATACATTTTAACTTCTTCAAGTATTTTTTTAAGAATAATTATCTTATCAAAGTGCTTAATTTTGCAGCTTTTCCAGACTTATTTTTGCTTATTTCTATACAATTTATTGTCTCCATAAAAAAGTCTCCATTAAATTTTCTACATTTTATATATGAAACTTCCATTATTTTTTCATAGCTTCTTACAGAGTTTTTTTCTGAAGTTTTCCAGATAGTTTTGGATTTTCAACATCAAATGTTATATTATCTCAGAAAGATAAATTTACATCCTTCTTTGAAATTTTATATGCCTCATTTGTTTTATTTTGCATTCAATTGTACTGATTCTCAAAATAATACTGACTGTCAGTACAGACAGGGGATCTACTTGTTTTTGCTTGATCACAGGAGACAATTTTATGATTAGTTTCCTTGTTAAAAGAATGAAAATGCTGAAATACTTTTATTCTGGCTATTACCAATATATTTACATTTTACATCAGGTACATGATAATTTTCATAAATAAACCATATTTCAATAAATCATTTAATCATTTGTGTGCAAATGTGTGTGTGTACACAGTATCATGATTATACTTTGGCATAAATTATGCATCATACAATGGAATATCATACAGCCATAAACAGTAAACAAATCCTACATTTGTTACAATGTGGATGATCCTTGAGGCATTATGCTATGTGAAATAAATCAGACAGAGAAGACAAATGCTATATCATTTATAGCTGGAATCTAAAAAAAAAAAAAATGGACTCAGAGAAACAGGGAGCAGGACAGCGGCTGCCAGGGTAGGGGAGTAAAACGGGGGAAATGGGTGAAGGTGGTCAGAGTACACATTTCCAGTTATAAGACAGGTTCCGGGGATTTAATGTACAGCATGGTGACTAGCTAATAATTAAGGTACTTTATATTGTAAAGTCACTGAAACAGTAGATTTAAAAAGTTCTCATCACATACACACACAAATTGTTAACTATGTGAGGGATGCAACATATACATATATCAAATCATATATTTTACATCTTAAACCTACACAATTTTATGTTAACTGTATCTAAGAAAACCTGAAAAAAATAATAGAACAAAATAAAACCACATAAGTGGTCCTAATTTCCATTTTCCATCTGATAATGATTTCCAAATTGTGTAAAATGGTACTGAAATATTTGTTCTTTAAAGATTTTATGAAAATCCCTATTTTTTTTTTTTTGGTAAAACTGCATTCTGTGAAATAATTTACTCATGTTAAATATTAGGTTATATTTTGTGTAGTCAATGTGTAATTAATTACATGAGCCTAAAAACTATCAACTTCTTTCAAGTTCTGCAATTAATTGGTATCTGATTGAGTAATGTTCTTTTGTATGTTTAATAGAACCTCTCTGTGGTGAATTCCTATGAATTGAGTGTGTGTCCTACTCTATATTTGCATTTTGTTGCTATTTTTTCCTCATTTTCTTAAGTTGGATAATTGTGTATCTATTTGACATATTTTTAAATAAATCAAATCAATCATAATTAATAATTTCCTCCATTATTTACTATTTTTACCTCCTTTGCTTCCGTTAGTCATGTGTTTTGTGACTGTGCACTAAAAATTTTATAGATGTATACTATATACATGTACACACACATATATATATAGATAACACAACTCACATATCTATATAAAATATAGATCTTGAATTTAGTGTTTTTTCAGATATAAGAAGATGTCCAAATAATTATTTATTTTGCTACATTAAGATAAAATATTATTTTTCATATTCTACCATCCTTTTTACTTGGAAAATAACCTACTCTTTCTTGATGTACTCTCCTTCTACTGTGCTAGTTTTGCTTGTTTGTCAGTTTTTCATTTGAGATTATTTTGGCATCAATATTCACAACTGAAAATGAGACTGGGCTCTAGTTAACTCTGTGTTATACTGTATTAGAAACATTCTGATATCAATGTTAGATGTCACTCATATGATAACTAAATCTCCTCTTTCTTCTCTGGAGTGGTGTATGTAGCATTGCAATCTATTTAAAGGTTTTAGTAAATTTCTGAGACAGATGTCTTTTGGGGCAGTCAAGGGCATAAGTACATTCCTGAAACTTTAATTTTTCGTTAGTAATTGTTTTGGTTATTTGTGTCTTAGACTGTTGTTTGGAAAATCATGTTGAAAATTTTAAAGTCCTATCACATTTCCAAGTAAATCTGTCTTAGTGTAACAAGGGTTTATTTCCTATTTCTTTGGTGTATGCTTTTCTCTGAGTATGTCCTATTCATAGTTTCCTATTTTGTTTAATTGCATTTCCTCCTTTATTTTTATTACATTAATGGTTTATCTGTTTATTGATTTTTCTCAAAAACAGCTTAAATATTTGCATTTTATGATCCACTAATTTTTGCTTTAATCATTCTTAATTCTTTCTGCTTACTAGTGTGTGTGTGTGTGCCTCTGAATGTTGTAGTTGCCTTAAAACATATAGATTTGGATATGTAATCAATTATGTAAACTGTATTTATAGACATTGTATTGTATATTAGTATTTAACATTATTTTTACTCTGAGTGCAGATTCAGCACTATTCCATAGATTACAGTATGCATAAATTTTAATTATCTTATTCTGTCTTTCTAGATGATTTTGAATTTACTTTCATCAAATTATTTTTGAGAGAGGTATTTTAAAAATCTCTATATAGTAGTGGTTTCAGAGAAGTCAATGGCACCCCACTCCAGTACTCTTGCCTGGAAAATCTCATGGACAGAGGAGCCTGTTAGGCTGCAGTCCATGGGGTCGCTAAGCGTCAGACATGACTGAGCGACTTCACTTTCACTTTTCACTTTCATGCATCGGAGAAGGAAACGGGCAACCCACTCCAGTGTTCTTGCCTGGAGAATCCCAGGATCGGGGGGGCCTGGTGGGCTTCTGTCTATGGGATTGCACAGAGTCAGACACGACTGCAGCGACTTAGCAGCAGCAGCCGTTGTTGTTTATTTTCTTGTCTTGAATCAGAGACCGTTGCCTGTACTACTATTTTTTCAATTTAAATGACAGTTTCATTGTGATCTAATACATAGCCAGTCATTTTTGTTAGTGATCTACTCTAGAAAATGTGATATGCAATATTTTTCATGGCAAAAATTCTAACATGTGTTAATTTATTTCTTTGAACCAGTTTTGGGTTATTTTCCAAGTACCCCTTTTTTCATCCCCACCTCAACTTCATTTGACACTTAGGTTGTACTTTAGCATTTGCTGTGGAAACAGAACTCACACCCCTGTGATATTTGCAAAAATGAAAAATGGAACACCATATAGGAATCAAATGTGAATTAGAAATCTTTCCCTTTAAGTCACTGAGATCCAGTAAATGGACTTAATGAAGGAGTATGAGGTAAATTTTTAGCATATTCATTTCATTAAGTCTTTACATCCACCAAATTTAAACAAATGAAGCATAATAAAATCAGATCTGCTTCATTCAGGCATTCTTTGTGTGGTCAGAATGACACTCTGTATGCTACAAGCCCCGGAGGCTGAATCCATAAATCTCCTGGAGGAGGGAGCGGCATACACTCTGAATCAGTTACAGAGCAAACCTTTGTATGGCAAAGGGCTCCTTTGTTCCTAACTGCAGCAGGGGTGGTTCATTTGTCCTTATGGGCAGGCCCTCAGGACACTTCACCCAGCTTCAGTCCTGGTGATATCCCTGTTATTTGATCTCTTCCTGAATGAGCTGATGAGGAACAGGGAATCCCATTTTTTTTTTTTAATCTTATTTCTTATTTTCCTCATGTAGGTATCAGTCAGAAATAACATAATTTTTGTTATATTTTCAGGAATTGAATAGCACATTTTTGGTTTCAACTGAGTGACATTTGCTAAAAATATTACTTGGTCTTTTTAAAATCATGAATATAAAGTTAATGTACCATTTTCTAAGAAAATCATTTTAAAATAATGTTACCTTAAGACAAATTCCAAAGATTACCAAAGAGAAAAACTTGGTTGTGTTTTAATTCTTGTGCAAGCTTTTCTCAGGTTCACAAGTACACAAATACCACCTTTATACATGATATTTTAAAAATACCACCTATGTCCCAAGCATTGTCCAAATTACACTTGACATTCACAACACTCCAGAAAAATAGATGGTGTTATACCCATTTCTCATATAAAGAAACTGAGGTATAGGAAGTTTAAATAACTTGCTTCTGACTGCAGGGATGGTAATATGCAGTCAGGATTACAGTCATCCTTTGTCTCCCAAACCATATTATGTTCTATGGACCCTTCTCACATGCTATATAAAGATCACCTTATATAATTGTTTGGGTCAAAATATTTGAACAAAATGTGATATTTCACATTAGATAGTGCATTATTAGGAAAAACGTTTCAAAGCTTGTTGTGCTTGGCTTAAATTGTCCTCCTTGACAGCACAGTCACCACACAGAGCTCATGTTTTGAGCCTCTGGGGTTAGTGCAGTCTTTGAGACTGCCCCATCTGGTCCTACTCTTTGGTTGCTTGGTCATCTAAGTCCCCTTTCCTCTGCATGGCTAGGGAAGCCTAGAGAGTGGAAATATATTTGGATTTCCAATTTGGAATCACTCACCCTACATGCTGGTAATAACCAGGAATCAAGGGCCTCTTGACTGAGGAATTATTTGGATAACAAGGATCAAGAGGGAAGGAATATGACCAAGACCTCAGTGAAACAGGCTGAGATATTCACCCACAGAATCAGGAATCATGTAATAAGAAAGAGGCAGTTTATAAATATAGGCAGCTGAGACACATTCTGAGTGTTGAACTAAGAAACACTGGGTCTGGCAGCCCACAGATAAAGCCCCAGAACTCCAATACTACAGAAATCCTGTAGCTCACTTATGCTCACCTCTGTCCCACTGGGCAGTTTATGAAACTCCACACATAAATATTGCACATGCATTTCCAGTAGCTATATTAAGTGGGTCCACCTGCTCTCAGTCATAGATGTGGGACAAGAGGAAGCATGGTGCCTGTACTCTGGAAATACACTACCTGAGGTTCATTCGCTGCTGTTCCACTTATTTATGCCTACAGGTCAGAGCTATATAGGTAAGTAACTTAACACCTCTCTCTCTTATTCATCTCATCATGATGGTGATAAAAATTATAGCCAGTACCTCATAAGGTGGTTCTGAGAATTAAATTACTGTTTTGAAGAGTATAAACTCTGTAAATGTGTCCTGTCTTTCTTAGACAGTCAGGGAATTCTGCCACCTCTGTGACTCAGGTCCCTAGGATACTTTCAGCTATGTTAGGCAGTAGGAGAGCTTTCTGCAGTTGATATACAGCATCTTATACATGTCAACTAGGTAAACTGTTAAAATTGTGCTATTCAGCCCACATTGTTTCTTTCTTTGCTTGTTCAGTTATTGAGAAGTATTCAAATTGTCTACCAACATTTTGTAGCTTGCTTATCAATAATTTATTTGCTTATCTAATACTATGATACTAAACAGAAAATTGGAATAGTTTATCTTCCTAGTAAATTATAATTTCATGTTTATATATGTATCTCCAGTTGTGTGTTAATCTTTAATAACAAACTCTATGCTCAAAAGTTGTAACACCTCTGATTAGTTTTTCATCCTTATAATGTTTCTGTATTCTTCTATTGTATGTAGTATATAGTTAAACAGTATATAGTTTCATTTTCATTTTAATTATGTCTGCTAAGCTCCAGATTTTAAAATATTTCCACTTAATATAATTATGTATTGTATTGTATTGGCATTATTAACTTTCCAACTTACAATTTATTTAGTTTTCATTACTTTCTATATTTCATTTATTGTCTTTCCATTATTGTATTATGACTTATTGAAAATGTTTATTATTCTACTTTACTTTTTATAATCTTATCACTTTTATGCCAAAAACTTCTGTTAAAAGCCCCTTCTCTGGTATGTCTATGGATGACACAAAATACTAAACACAAAGAACTGTGTATCTGAGTCCAAGACTCTGTTGTTTTAAATAATAATGATACAGTGGCTAAACTACATGGGAACTCACATAGCAGTGAGATATTAATGGCATCACAGTAATTACCAGTGTCATATTCTGTAAATTCTTTAAGATCTGTGTCTGCTACATTTAGATAGAGCCACTGAAATAGCTGTTTTTCATTAAGTGCTAATCACTGAAGCCTGTGAAAGGGACAGAAAAACAATTTACATACCTCACACTCACACAACAGCAATCCTACCAACCTTTCACCTTCAGCTTCCAGATGTTTATTTTATTAAATAAATATTATAGTATACACCTTAAATGTATATTTGCAAACACATAACTTTCATACACATTAATATGCAAGTATATTACTTCCAAATATAAATGATTTCACATCAAGTTAAACAGGATAAACACATGTGAACATATGCACCTGGTTCTGGTCAAGTAAAACGTAAAACCACAAGGTAAACCACAAGTTAAGAGTGCACTTTAAGGGGAATGGGGGAGGGAACAGACGTGTAAACAACAGAGATGCTGAAGCTGCACCATAAAGCCCCACGAGGGTCCATTTCTTAAGACTGAAGCAGCAAAAAGCTCCTGGTTCAGTTTAGACTTCTCCCTTCACCCTGTCACATTTATTCTTGAGGGGCTTCAAAATGAGTGTGGAAATTCTGTAAACACTAGACTAGAACTGAGTCAATCCTGTTAAAAACAGATGACAAAATAAACCATAAACTGACAGTCATATTAATTTCACCAAACAATAACTTTAAGGATGTTTTGTTACTTTTCAACACAGTGAAACGCCATAATCCTGGGGGGGGGGGGGCAGGAATGGGAATGGTCAAGAAAACAGATGGATGTTTCTATACAAATGGTTTCAGCAGCCCCTAGAAGTGACAGATGTGTCCATAAACAAAACACAGACAAGAGCAGATGACAGAGCCTCAGCACACCAGACAACATGCCACAGCAGAATGCCACAGATTCAAGGTGCAATATTCTTCCAGCTCACAATGAAGCAAGTCCCACCAGACCTCTGTGAAGGGGAGCGCATAAGCTCCTGGTGAAAACACTTACACAACAGATTGGCCAGCCAAAGCATGACAAGCTCTTTTCTACTGCTTTTAAAGGGCATGTTGCCCTCTCCCACCTGCAGAGGCTCCAAAGGTTCCCAATGGCAAGTACCAGACGCCTCAGCACCCTGCCGCTGAGGCTCCTCGCCCTGGCCCTCAGGATACACATGTTTGTAAAAACAGTTCTCTCCAAATGGGCAGACCCTGCCTCGAGCAAAATACCTGCAGGTCTTGTGACTCAAAGCCTCCAAGTACTGTTGAATAAGTTTCTGCTTCTCTTCTTCCTCCTCCACCCAGTACTCACTGGGAATGACAAAGGTGGACATGACCCTGCACTGAGGGCAGGACTTGATAACCCTGCTCCCAAATTGTCTGGCACTTCTCCACCTGCGGATACACTTAAGACAGTAGGTGTGATTGCAGCTGGAGAGGATGCCAAAGCGGCAATCATTCCGGTTGGCTTTCTCATAGACAACCTCCATGCAGATGCCACACACTTTGTCCGCACTGCGCTGCACGGCAAACGAGAGCTCCATATTCTTTTCGTGTGCTTCAATGCAGGCCTTTACATGGTCTGCCCTCTGGGCACCATCCAATGGGTGCAAGACCGGCAGCCCACACATATCACATATATCTCCATGGAGATAAACACAGTCCTGCCCACGAAAGCACTGCCCCGCGATAGCATCGCGGCAAAGTTGCCTCCCCATGCCCAAGACAATCTGCCCACTCTCAGTCACCGAGCTCTGCAGAGGAGCCTCGGAGACAGAAGGGACCATGCGGCCCCGGTAGGGTTGCCCGGGAACAAATTCAACGGCATTCTCCCAGCCTTCCACACCTGCTCCTCTGGCAGCTTCAAGGCCTGCATTATCTGTCTCGGCTTCAAACAAACCCCTTTCAGCAGCTGAGCCAATCACAGGCAAGGAGCGTGAGGAAGCAGCAGGTGGGGCTTCCGCCACTTGCTGAGGCAGGGGCTCCATGTGCGCAGCCGTGCTAGGGCCGCTGTCTGCAGAGGCCTGGGGCTGCGAGCCAGGGCCCTCCCCGGCCACCTGCCGGCCCGAGAGGTCGTGGGAGTATCGGCAGTTCTCCCCCTCCTTGCACAGCCCATGCAGATAATACCTGCAGACGACTTGCTTTGTCCAGCTGCCAGTGCTCCGGCTCTGCAGCCAGCTGGGCCCGGCCCCTCCCCATGAGGCTTGGGCAGGCCTCAGACGTGACGGGCGGAACGGGGTTGGGCCTGGAGCCGAGGACCACCGGGAGACAGGGCGCACCGGGAGGGTGGGCCGTGGGGTGCCCTCCCCTGCTGCCTCGGTACCCCTAGAGGCCCCAGCTGCCTCGTGGGGTTCTTTGGGAGCTGCAGGCTCTTCCATGGCAGCTTTTACTCCCCAGAATGGTACCGGAACTTCCCCGGTGTGTCTTCCTTTCAGGCTTGAGGCCCGGAGGCCACGAGCCAGCTCCGGGACTCTTCCCTTGGAGCTGTGCATCTGTTTCCCTCTCCCCCAGTCCCTGCTTCCTGTGTCTGTGTTCCTACTTCCTGCTCTGAGCAGGCGCGGTGGACACTTCCTGTGCGAACGACGTCAGTCCTCCACTGGGTCGGTGCACGATCGGTCCGGCTGGAATTGTGACCGGCATCCTCTTTTGTTCACATCCGGCAGCGCTGCCAGCCGCGCCGCCTCTGCTCTGCTGCGTGCAGCCCCTCGGCCTCCCGCGGCTCCTCTGAGGGAAGAAATCACGGCCCTTTGAGGTTTTAATGCAATCCCTTCCAGTGTTTCTTCGGACGCATTGGTTTCATTGGTTTTTCATACATGTCTATTGAAAACATCGTAATCCTCATGCTTTTTAAAATTTCCCACTGTGTAAAATTCATCTTGTTTCTGAACCATATCACACGTGAATTTTATAAATGCTTTGTTCACTTCATTTTATGTCTATATGGATCTGTTTTTGTTTTAATTATTTTTCATTCTGAGTACCTTAACTGTTGCTTCTGGAAGCTTTATTCATTTAGTTGTGTTGACAAAAGCTCATTTCTTCTGCTCTTTGTTTTCTGGAAATTCTTACAGGCTTAGGTTGAAAAGGCTTTTCGCCAGTGAGGCATGAGCCGACCTCTGGTCTGAGGCTGCTTTAGTGGCTTTCAGCTTTGTTAGGTTGTTGTGGTTTCCAGCCTTTCCCTCCCTTTGTGCAGAAGCCTCAGACCTTGCTGGTCATGATGCTGGCTTAACAAGGCTCTGTCCCCGTTGTGACCCTGGCTTTTCTTTCTTTTTTTTTTTTTCTTCTTCTTTCTGATTTAATTCACAGTGGCTCTTTGTTTCTGTTTCTTTATTACACCCCATTTTGTATGGTATTGTGCTGGGCCAGCCTTTCATGGTAAATCCTCTACCCTTCTGCCCATGTGGTGATTTTTAATTTCATCTGGGCTGTCATTTTCCAGATGCATTTTATTGGATTAGTAAACAAAGTAGTTTAAAATATAAAGTGTTGATGTAAACTGAATTTTATCATGTAGGTTTCTGTGCTTTTAAAAGATGATTATATTATTTTTCCTCTTTTTTATTTTATTGTAATTATTTACACTGATAGGTTTTTCAATGTTTAACTTGCCTTTTTTTCTTCCCCAAGAATAAACCATTTGTGGTATGATTCTCATTTTACATAGTATTGGATTTTGTTTGCTAAAACAAGTTTCTCAGAGGAAATTTTATGGTCCAAATTTTTATTTTAAAATTTGAGAAAATATGAATATAGTACAGAAATTAGATTGAAGTAAACTATAAACATGATAAATTAATTAAAGTAAAACAAATATGAAGTAGGGGGAATTAATCAAAATCCTTTGAAAAGATTCTTGAACCTGAAGTGAAGCAGGCTCAAATAACCAAGAGCAGAAATATAAAAAGTGGTATCAGTACATTAATAACAGGTATTAAAAATTATATGAGGATATCAGAAAAAAAGGCATTACATTTTAAAATGTATGTGAAATGGTCATATTTATTAAAAAAAAATTTATTAACAAAAATGACAGGACAAGAAATAAGGAATATAAATATTTATCTGTTAGATAATTATTCAATTTAAAATAACTCCATAAATGAAATCTTTTAAAGTTTCCATCTACAGAAACGCAAAAAGTCTATATGTGCTATTATTACAAGTCTTGTACACTCCAGTAAGGTAAGCAAAGAAATAATAAATGTTAGAATTGCAAAGAAATTATTCATGGGCAGCAGAAAATTAAGAATAATTTACTGATAAACTATTAAACTTAAGAGGATTTAGCAAGGACAATTAATAGGAGTGCAATAAAACAATAATTTGAATTTGTATTTATATTTATATGTATACTATATATATACATGCATATAATCAATGATACTTAGATATTTAGAATTCATAATATTTATAACACTCAAAGCTAATTATCCTAGGAATTAAAGTACTAAAATGAAAATCATTTTATTTATGAAAACAAAAAGAAATTGAAGTATAGTCTGATCATGCAATAGAAGGCTCAACAATTTCAGAAGGTAAAAATTTTCCTCAGTTGATAAATTATGTGAGAATGATGCTACTTTTACATTGGGAGTCTAGGAAATCTTGGTGAATTTATTTTTCTCCTTTATGTTGAATTTTCTGTTTAGGACAATAACTCAAAGTTTGGCTCACTTTCACTCTTTTTCTCTATAAATGTGTTAGATATTGACTATTCCTTTGACAGCCCTCCAAATTTTCACAGAAAATGACTTGAAACACAGTTATTGGGTTGTCCACAAGTTCATAAACATAAAAATCCGGAATATAAATCTATTACATGTTTAATGGTAGTATGTTCTCAGCACCATGTCTACATTATATTTGTTTGACTTTTTTACTTTTTATAGATTAGCACTACTCAATGCAGTGTTTTATGATGACTTCATATGCGTTGTTCTGTACAGTAATCATTAATACGTATGTCTCTTAAGCACCTGAAATTCAGGTGAGTGGTAGCTCAGTTCTAGATGGTATTTGATCATCCTTCTCCCCAAACATAAGGAAATGGAGAAAAAGCAGTATCTCCTAACCTGCCCAGCTGTACAGCTGACATGGGGCAGCGTCTGCTTTCAGATCTCCACCTGTGTGACTCGCAAATGTGTTTGTGGGTCGTCCTCTCACCGTGAGCCACATCTTCTCATTTTATAATGAGATATTCCTCATGCACTATTAGAAACTAAAATTGTACCCCATGATTTTAAATGTTGTCTAAGACTGAATAACTACAAATACTAGGTAGTGTGTGTTGAGAGAAATAATCTAATATTTTCCATACCAGTCAAATCTCTCTTCTCAGAGAATTTTATCTAACCATCATATTTCAAGAACTTTTCCTAAAAAAAAAAAAAAAGAACTTTTCCTGATTTTTTAATGTGAGCACCGATGTTGCTTTCACATAGTCTCTGAAAATACATATCTGATCCTATCTCCAATTATTTGGCTCAGCTGAGCCCTCTTTCCCCAAAACACCATTGAGGGCATCCAAGTCTGGAACCTGACTGAGACCAATTTGTGCACACAGCAATGTGGAGGGCAGCAGGATATCTCCTGGATGATGAGCATTGAGGTGTCCAACTGGAATGAAGGGAAGTAGCCTTCCACCTAAGCAGGCTGGGCTGAGCACCCAGTCACCAGGGAGCAAGTTGATAAAGGAGAGGTTGCTGACAGCACTACAGTGCTGAAGCGCATTCCAGGCAGTGTAACAAGAGCTTGACAGGCAAGAGACTACTTATGAAGTGGACTGTGGCCTTGGGCAGAAGAGAATTGGAGACTCCCACAGTCTTTTATTTTAAACATCCCAGGCCTGCTGGGCCCAGCCCCACATGACTCATATGTCCATATTTAAAGGACATGCATTGTTTCCAAGCAGTCTCCTCCAGCACACACACACCTACTTTAGGTCCAACATTTAGGCACTACGTTGCATGCCTGTAGGGTGCAGGGAAGGAAAAATAAAAAATCAGCCACTAGGGGCTCAAATCTGGAATGCACTGCTCTCTAAGAATTTATCTTGGGCAAATTAAACACTCTTTTTTCTCATCTGGTAAACAACAACTATCATCATAATAAGAGCAATCAGCTCCCAGGTTTGTTGTGAGTATTAAATGAAATAATTATAAAATTATTGGAACAGTGTTTACAAGAGTAATTTTTGAGATAAAATTATTTGGTAATTTAGAATTGCCCAAAGGATACTGTGACTGGAGCAACTCTGTCAGTCTCTACTTTCTGCTGTCTGGAAACTGGAAACTGCAGTTCCCTGGTACAGAAGAGATAGGGGATAAGTATTTATTTTCTTATACTGATGGAAAAACTTATTTTTATTTTGAAATTTACAAAGACACTTTTCTACAACTCACCAAATTGCATACATTAATTATGTGCAGGTATTTTTTTTTTGTACATCAATTACACCTTAAGAAAGCTGTAAACTTTAAAGCTGAGCACAATTAAGTATATTATCAAAAGAGGAATTTCAGTTGTAGGTACCTTTGTGCAGCATGTTTTGTTCCCAAATCACTTGTGTTAATAATTGTATGGGAGTCTGCTTGGGACAGGCATTCTCTCGCTCATCCTGAGTGAGGGTGGGCTGTTATGAAGAGTCTAATCACCATGAGTGAACCGCTAGATGACATGTAACCAGAAACATGAAAGTTACTCAAAAATGTCTTTCTAATTCCATATTTTAATACAGATTTAAAAGGTATTAATTATTTTAAAGCCATTCAAATATAGTACCACAAAACTTCTCTGATTATGAAAATTACATGGAACTATCTGTATTATAATCAAACACTGAAAATTTCAAGAAAAACTCTAAATGTTTTTCTGCAAGTGCCAAGAATTCTGCTATGTGTATATTATAGTGTGGTTAGCATAATTTATTCATATTCATTTATTTTACAGGCCTAAAACATACTTAAATTTTAATTTCTAGTCATAACCTAGATTAAACCCTTCTAATAAAGCTGATATTTACACCTAGAACAATGATAGAAACTAGTTATATACTTAACTAGTATATAAGTAACTGCTTGAAAGACTTAGAAAATAGCTAATATGGTGAGAATTAAAGGAATAAAATTTGAGAGACAGCATTAAAGAACATAAATCACCTATGAATTATAGAAGAATTCACACAAAACAGAAAAATTTCAATTGAATAATATTCAAAATATGACAGGCATAAACACTTAGAATATACCTAAGGCCATGCATTGAAGTACAACATTTAGCCTTAAAACATTCATAAAGAAAGATGAAACTTTGTTTCCGAGTGGCAGGGAAAAGAAGATGAATGCAGAGATGGGGCAGGAATGTCGTATAATGAAGTTGGAGTCCTGCTGCCTTCTCATCTTTAGAAGGGGCGCAGATGTTATGCCAGGTATGCACTTGGACCTGCATGCTGCCACTGCAGGGAGGGGGAGGGAAACAGAATTAATCTGAATCTTTGTTTCTTGAAGAAGGAGTGTTTTTTATATTTTAGAACATAAAAATACTTATATAATTTCCTATGTTCTTTGCCCTGTTTCTTTTGTCCTCCAAAAATTTTATGCTGTTATTAAGGAGAATTACAAGCAGTCATGCCCAGCTGACCAGACAATGTTCATCTCCCACAAGAAACATAACAAAGTGCATATTTCTGGCCACTAGGGGACAAGGATGTAATTGAATAAACCGAGGGGGGAGAAAAAAAAAAAACAGCAAGTTGGTAGGTTTTTATACACTATTAATACTGCTGACCAAATCTCATCAGTGAAAATTACACATCAAACACTTATTAAAGTTTACATATTGGGCCTAAAAGATGTCTCAACAATGTCAAAGGCTTGAAATAATTCAGAATATATTCTCTAAGCCCAGACTGAAATTGAATCAGAAATCAGTAACAAAATACAGCTAGAAAAACCATTTATATGTCAGGATATTAATAAAAGCATCTCTAAATCACCCACTTGTCAATGAAAAAAAAATCAGAAAAGGAATCAGAAAATATTATGATTTGATTAATAATGAAGTGTTATATAAAAGTTTGTATGCTAGGTGGAAAGCAATACTTGGAGAAAATTTTATAGATTGAAATAAATATATTAGAAAATGAGAAAGTTGTTATTTCTAATGCAGTCACTAAATTTGGATAATTACAAATGTATGTGTGTGCTTAGTTAGTCATGTCTGACTCTCTGTGACCCCATGGACTGTAGCCCACCAGGCTCATCTGTCCATGGAATTCTCCAGGCAAGAATACTGGAGTGGGTTGCCATTTCCTCCTCCAGGGCATCTTCCTGACCCAGGGATGAAACTCGCTTCTCCTGCCTCTCCTGCATTGGCAGGTAGATTCTTTTCCACTGAGCCACTTGGGAAGCCCTTACAAATGTACATTATATTACAAAATTGATAACAAATTTAGCAAAAAGAATACATATGTAAAGAAATGACAAAAATAAGAACAGAAATTAATTTTAAAAAGTGAACGTATAACAAGGATAATAGCCAGAGGCTTATTCTTTAATGGGTTAAATAATTCAGATAAACCTCTAGTATGTTTCACTGAAAAGATAAAATGGAGATTTCTCAACTAACCAATATCAAGAATGAAAAACAGTGATATCTCTATTGTTCATACATACTTAAAATGATCATAAGAGTGTATCATGAACATTAGGCCATTCAATATAAAAATGTAGTTCAAATTTTAAACTTTCTGGTAAATAAATTATCATAACTAAAGTGAAAGTAAATGGGAAGTATGAATAGCCTTCTAACTTCTAAAGTTAATTATAATTAAAAACCTTCATAAAATGAAAACTCCAGGCCCAGAGAAATTCAAAATAAATTATATTAAGTATGTAATAAGGATCATTACAGACCCATGTTGCTTATAAACTTTGATGCAAATTTCAGGAAAATTGAAATATGAGGTTCAGTGATCTATAAAAGAGTGAACATAAAACAAAGAAGAGTTAATTCTCATGATGTCAATATTTAAAAATCATTTGGAAAAAAACAACACATTTATGCATATAGAAAACAGATAAGTGGTTTCCATACCCAGAGATGGGACTAGGTGAAAAGAGTGAAGGTAGCCAAAATGAACAAACTTCCAGTTATAAAATAAATAAGTCCTGGAGGTGTAATGATGACTATAGTTAATAATAATACATTGTATACTGAAAGTTGCTTAGAAAGTAGATCTCAACATTCTCTTCATTAAAAAAAAATTATAACTTTGTGTGGTGATGGATGTTATAACTAGACTTATTGTGGTGATCATTTCACAATATAAACAAATACCAAATTGCTTTATTGTACACCTGAAACTAATATAATGGTTTACGTCATGTATATATCAATACGAAATAAATAAAAGGAAAGAACTGATTCACATGCACGTATACAACACCACACACAAAGATGTTTCCAGGAACACTAACTTCAAGATGCATTTAAAATGCTGTTTGCAAGTCCATTGAGAACAGTGTTATATCAGTGAAAGGAAGTTAAACCCATTCTGAAATGCATGCAGAGAAGTGTTTGAGAATACTTGTAATTAAGGCATTTCTAAAATGCTACTTGCAAGCTGCATTGAGAACAGCACCATACCAATGAGTGGAAATTGTATGCATCTGTAATGCATGCAGAGAAGTATTTAAGAGCACTTGAAATAAAGATGTTTCTAGGAATGATGAAAAGAAACAAAATCAACTAGTATAAATAACCACATTAAAATATTAAGAAGAAAAAAATAATAAACTCTCAAAAATCCACATTTTCATGTTTAAGCAATATGCATTTCTGATAAAAAATATTGGGGCAACAGGAACAGAAATCAATTTCCCTAACTAAATAAAGAAATTCTCTTTAAGAACTCTAGATAAATGTCTTACTGATTAATATAAATGCTGAAATGTACAAAGATTATCCTCTGACACCAAGAATGAGGCACAGTGTCATTAACCAACATTTATATTTAAATTTTTACTTAAAGTCTTATCTACTGTAATAAGGAAAGAAGATAAATATAGCATATTACAACTGGAAAATAATTATCAACAGGGGGACAGTTGAAAATAAAGAGGAAGCTATAGTTGAACTATTTGAAGTAATAAATTTAGAAAGCCATTGAGAAAAATCAATATATAAAAACCAACTGTATATTTGCATGTCTATAGTGAACAGTTAGAAATGAAATTTTAGAATTATAGAACTAAAGATGCATTTTTAATATTTTAGGGATAAAGATACTTATGTAGAAATATATAAACTATAACTGAGAGAAATTTATGATGTCCTAAATACATTGAAAATTATTCTATTATAAAGAAGTAAAGATGTAATATTTTAAGAAGGTTAATATCTGAAAATTTGATCCATGTATTATCTAGAAACTCAATGAAAATTAGTGTGTGCATGACTGGCTAGGTTCAGAGTAAAATGCATATGCAAGTGCTAACAACCAAATATAATTAGGCAATGAAGGGGAAAAAAAGAATTACTTTTACCAGATATCAAAATGCACTTCAAGGCTAACTAATTAAAATACTGGACATTGTTGCAATCATAGAGAGAAAACTGAATAAAAAAGAAAGTTCAGAAATAGACCCCTGCACAAGGATGTTTAATTCTTAACAAGTATGGAACTTCAGAGTAATGAAGATAGCTTTTATCAAGAAATGATATTAAGATAATTGAATAAATAATTTAAAAAATAAATTTGATTTATATCTCTTTGCATGAAAGCAATGTTCCTTGGTGGCTCAGATGGTAAAGAATCTGCCTACATTGAGGTAGACCTGGGTTCAATCCCTAGATTGGGAAGATCTCCTGGAGGAAAACATGGCAACCCTCTCCAGCATTCTTGCCTGGAGAATCCCCATGGACAGAGGAACCTGGTGGGCTACAGTCCGTGGGGTTGCAAAGAGTCAGAAATGACTGAGCAACTAAGTATGGCAATGTTATCTCATGAGAAATATAGGTAGGAACCTGAAATATAAAACAATAAATATATTAGGAGAGAACTAACTTTATTCCAAGAAATAATAAGATTCTCACTTTCTGGCTTTAAATATAAACATGAGATTCTCATATGCAGGGTTGTACTATTGTAGTATTGTTAATTTCCTTACAAACTAGGTGGAAATGAGCTATTATTTTGTTACTGTATTATTTGCTTGGGCACCATAGCAAAATACCATAGATTACATTAAACAATAAACATTAAGTCTCATAGTTCTGGAAGATGTAAAATTTAAGATCAATATGCTTGTTTTGGTTTCTGGTGAGAGTGTCATCCTTACTTGCAGACAACTGCCTTTGTGCTGTCTTCGTGTGGCAGAGAGAGAGAGACAGTAAGCTGTCTGGTGTTTCCTCTTCAAGGATATTAATCCTATTGGATCAGGGCCCCACCCTATGACATCATTTAATCTTAATTATTTCCTTATATATTGTATCTTAAAATACAGTCACATTGGATATATATATATATATATATATATATATACTCCTCAAAGCTATTGTCCTGTAATTTTCTTATCTTTGGTACTGTCACTGTCTGGTTTTGTTTTCAGGGTGATAGGGGCTTCATAGAGTTACTTTTAAAGTGTTCCTTCCTCTTCAGTCTTTTGGAAGAGTTTGAGACAAATAGATACAAGTATTTTTGTATGTTTTATAGAAATTCCCAATTAAGATACACGGTTCTGGACTTTTGTTTTCAGGAAGGTGGTTGTTATTGTTTTAAAATACCGATTTTATCTCACTTCTTATGATCAGTCTGTTCAAATTATCTGTTTTTTCTTGACTCAGCTGTAGCAGGTTATATGTTTCTAGAAGCATCCATTTCTTTGAGGTTGTTCAGTTTGTTGGCATATAACTGTTCATGGGTTTCTTTTATAATTCTATTGCATTTCTATGGAATTGGTTGCTATTTCTCCTTTTTTCTGACTTATTTTGTTTATTTGGATCCTCTTTCTTTTCTTCTTGGTGAGCCTGGCTAGAGGTTTGCAAGTGCTGTTTATTTTCTTTAAAAAAATACTTCAAGAGAAGGAAATGGCAACCCACTCCAGTACTCTTGCCTGGAAATTCCCTTGAACAGAGGAACCTGGTGGGCTACAGTCCATGGGGTTGCAGTGTCAGACACACCTGAGGGGCTGACACACACACACACACAATTGAGATACTTGATGGTGCAAGGCTTTATTTTATCTACTCTCCCATCTCCTGCAGGAAGCAGGATGGGGCAGGAAGCACCTGGGAAGCAGGATGGCTCGCCACACCCATCTCTCTGGAAGTCTTGCGGCCTCAGTGCCTGCAACAGCTGGCCTTGGGCAAATAAAAGACTAAGTTGTTTACTGGCAAAAAAAAAAAAAAATAGTTCTTGGTTTCTTTGATCTTTTCTATTGTTTTTATCTATTTTATTTATTTCTTTTCTGATATTTATTTGGTCCTTATGCTGACTTGGGTTTTATTTGTTTTGTTTTTATTTTCTGTTTTTTAAGATGGTAGTTTAGGTTGTTTATATGAGATTTTTCTTGTTTCTTGAGGAAAGCCTGTATCAACAAACTTCCTCTTAGAACTGCAACTTATGGATTTTGTAAGGCTGTGTTTTCATTGTTATTTTTCTTGAGGTACCTTCTGATGTCCTCTTTGATTTCTTTATTGATTAATTTTTTAAGTAGCATGCTATTTCATCTCCATTTGTTCATTTTTTCACCAAGATTTCTTTCTGTGGTTAATTTCCTTTTTTGTACATACCACTGTGGTCAAAACAGACGGTTGAAAGAATTCTATCCTCTTAAATTTGTTGAGGCTTGTTCTGTGACATAGTATGTGATCTCTTTCAGAGATTGTTCCATGTGTGCTTGAAAAGAATGTGTATTTCTGTTTTTTTTTTCTCTTTTTCATGTAGTGTCCTGTAGATATCAATTAATTTCAACTGTCAGTTGTATTGTTTTGGATTTCTATTGCCTTATTGATTTTCCAGGTGGAATATCTGTCCAATAACACCAATAGAGTGTTAAAGTCTCCTACTATTGCTGTATTCCTGTCAATTTATCCCTTTATGTCTGTTAGTATTTGTTTTATATTTTAGGTTCTTCTATGTTGGGTGCATATATGCTTTAATTAAAGCTTTTCTTTTCTTTGTTTTTTTGTATTGGAGTATAGCCAGTTAGTGAGTTCGGGTAAACTCCAGGAGTTGGTGATGGACAGGGAGGCCTGGCATGCTGCAGTTCATGGGGTTGCAGAGTCGGACACAACTGAGCGACTGAACTGAACTGAATAGCCAATTAACATTGTTGTGATAGTTTCAGGTGGACAGGAAAGTGACTCAGCCATACGTTTACATGTATCCATTCTCCTCCAAACTCCCCTCCTATCTACGCTGCCACATAAGGTTGAGCAGAGTTCTCTATGCTATGCATACAGTAATGTTGGTTATCCATTTTAAATATAGCAACATATACTGTTGATCCCAAACTGTCTATCTCTTCCCCATTCTTCCCCCTGAAACTATAAGTCCATTCTCTATGTCTGTGAGTCTTTTTTCTGATTTTTACATAGATTCATTTGTATCATTTCTTTTTAGATTTCACATATAAGGGATGCCATATGATATTTCTCCTTCTCTATCTGACTTACTTTATATCAGTATGGCGACCTCTAGGCCCATCCATGTTATTGCAGATAGTATTATCCCATTCATTTAATGGCTGAGTAATATTCCATTGCATCTATGTACCACATCTTCTTTATCTGTTTCTCTGTTGATGCACATTTGCGTCCATGTCTTAGCTATTGTAAACAATGCTGCAATGAACATTGGGGTGCATATATCATTTCCGACCATGTTTTTCCCTGGCTATGTGCCCAGGAGTTGAATTTCAGGGTCATATGGTAGCTATGTTTTTAGTTTTTTAAGAACCCTCCATACTGTTGTCCATAGTGGCTGTATCAATTTACATTCCTGCCAACAGTGTAGGAGGGCCCCCTTCTCTCCATACACTCTCCAGCATTTATTGTTTGTAGATTTTTTGATTATAGTAATTTTGACTGCTGTGAGGTGATAATTCATTGTAGTTTTGATTTGCATTTCTCTAATAATTAGGGAGGCCTGGCATGCTGTGATTCATGGGGTTGCAAAGAGTCGGACACGACTGAGTGACTGAACTGAATAATTAGTGATGTTGGACATCTTTTCATGTACCTCTTGGTCATCTGTATGTCTTTTTGAGAGAAAAGTCTCTTTAGGTCTTCTGCAAATTTTTTTTTGGTTGGCTTGTTTGTTTGATTGATATTGAGACACATGAACTGTTTGTAAATT
Organism: Dama dama; assembly: GCF_033118175.1. Lineage (NCBI taxonomy): Eukaryota > Metazoa > Chordata > Mammalia > Artiodactyla > Cervidae > Dama > Dama dama. Next base: position 10,393,696 of record NC_083693.1, on the reverse strand, counting down.
TTGGAGACTAATCCCTTGTTGGTCACATCACTTGCAAATATATTATCTCAGTCTGTGAGTTGACTCTTTTGATTTTTTATTGTTTCCTTTGCTGGGTAAAAGCACTTGAGTTCAAGCAGGTTCCATTTGTTTGTTTTTGTTTTTATTTCCATTATTCTGGGAGGCATATCAAAAAACATATTACTGCAATTTATGTAAAAGAGTGTTCTGCCTATGTTTACAAGTGCATATATTTTAACAAGTGTAATATCCGCCTTTTTGTACACATTATTCAATCATATAATGTCATTTGCTGTCTTTCTTTTATTCACTTTTTTATAGTCTGTTTTCTGAGTATTACTTTTCCTGCTTTCTTCTTATTTCCATTTGTGGGAAATGCATTTTTTCCATCCACCTACTGTCAGTATGACTGTGACTTTTACTCTGAAGTGAACTCTTGTAGGCAGTGCATTGTAGGGTCTTGTTTTCTTCATCCAATCTGTCACTCTATGTCTTATATCACAGCATTTAGTCCATTGCCATTTAAATCAATTAATGGGTAGGTACTTATTACCATATTAAATCTTGTTTTCCAGTTGATTTTGCACTTCTTTGTTTATCTTTTTTTCCTTTTGTCTTTTGGTGATTTTCTGTTGTATTATGTTTGACTTCATTTTTTGTTGGTTTGTTTTTTGTGTGTGAATCCATTGCAAGCTTTTGATTTGTGATTACCCTGGTTTTCAAGTATCCTAATCCATAGCTGTATACATTTGCTTTAGACTGACAGTCTTATAAGTTCAAACACATTCTTAAGGATTTTTATTTTATTACCTACCACACATTATTTTTTTCAATTTTTAGCTTCATGTTTATCCTTTCTCTGTTAATTGCAGTATAATCACTTTTACAATTTTTAACCCATAAACTAATTTTTAATTGCTTTTCAATCATTTTATATATTTTTATTTCCTATTGTGACTTTTCCTTTCCTATAGATTCCTGCTTCTTTTTCTTTCAGTATTTCCTTTAGATAGGTTTAATATTGCTATACATTGTATTTTTTCTTGTCTGAGAAATTCTTTATATCTTTATCAATTTTTTTTTATTTAAATGATAACCTTGCTGGGTAAAGTATCCTAGGTTGCAGGTTTTCCCCTTTTAGAACTTTGACTTTATCATGCCACTCCCTTCTGTTCTGCAAAATATCTGTAGAGAAATCAGCTGGCAGCCTTATAGAGGTTCCCTTGTAACTGAATCTGTCTTCTCTCACTGTCTTTAGAATCCTCTTTTCGGCTTTAATTTTTATCATTTTAATTACGATTTCATGGGGTGGGGCTGTTCAGTCTCTTATTTGGGACCCCCTGTGCTCCCTGAAACTAGGTAGCTGTGTTTAGTTTCTTTAGGTTTAATACATTTTTCAGACAGAACATTTTTTATCTCCTCTCTGTCTTTTTCTGGAACCTCTATTATATGTAGGTTGGCATGTTTTATGTCATCCCACAGAACTCTTATGCAGCTTTTTTTTTTGTCTTTCTGCTGTTCTGATTGGGTGATTTCCATTATTGTCTCTTCTAGATCTCCTATTTGTTCTTCTGCATTTTTTAGTCTGCTATCCATTGCTTCTAGATTCGTTTTTATCTTGGCAATTCAGTTGTCTAATTTTTATTCTTCTTCTTCATAGTTTCCATTTACTTTTTAAGGGGATCTGTATTTCTGTTGGTAATTTTTGTTTCTTCCTTTAGCATTTTTACTACCTCCTTTTTCAACTTGGGGTCTAGTAGACTGGTGAGGTCTGTTTCATTATTTGTTCTTTCTGGGGATTTATCTTGTGCTTTTGATTGGAAGTCCTTTCTTTGCTTTTTCATTTACTTCACTTTTTCTGTCTCTCTAAATGTAAGAGAGATTGTTATCTATTGTGGTCTTGAAGGGGTGTGCTTATGTGGGAACATCCCTGTGCAGACTGTATGCATCCAGTATTTTTGGTATGAGAGCTTTATTGGTATGGGTGCCAGCCACATCTTTTCTCAACCCCCTTAACAGGGGGTTAGTGTTGTGATATCCAGAGCCTCCACTGTGGATGTTAAGTGAAAGTAATAGTGTTAGATGCTCAGTTGTGTCTGACTCTTTGCAACCCCATGGACTATAGCCCACCAGGCTCTTCTGTCCATGGAATTCTCCAGGTAATAATACTATAGCGAGTCGCTGTTCCCTTCTCCAGGGGATCTTTCCAACCCAGGAATTGAACTGGGTCTCCTGCATGGCAGGCAGATTCTTTACCACCTGAGTCACCAGGGAAGACCTAAAGATGGTAAGTGGGGGTGCTACTTCTTTCCTCCATGGCTGTCACAGCCCTTTGGGAGCAGATTCTGATCCCCAGTTTTTTGAGTAGATGCCCCAAGTGTCAAGTTTTATAAGGCTCCATTGTCCCTAAGTGTGTGCTCCATCTCTAAGAAGATAATTGCTGAAGCAAATGAGGCCCAAGTGGTCAAGAAGACCTATGTGTTACTTGTGCAGGAATCCACATTCCACCTAGAAAAAAGCTGAGGTCATGTCCCTTTCTCTGTTGTGTTTGCCCCAGACCTAGTTCTAGGTTGGTGCTTGGGGCTGGGGTGCTCTGGGTGCATAAATTGATGTGGTACTGCTGTTAAGCCCTGGGACCTGTGCTGCATCTGTTGCAAGACCTTTCCAGGACCTATTCACCCCAGGTCTCGCTCCAAGCTACGATGAAGGGTGGGTGGAATGGGAGAGCTTCCACTGGGAAATGAACCACTACATACTCCTCCCCAGGATCTATCTACCAATGGGATGCATTTATATAGTGACACCTGCTGTACACACCAACAAAGTCCACCCCTGTCAGACCCACTACTACCATGCATGCACTGATAGTGGGCTCTAAGTTTCAGTCAAGACCACACCCTAGGCCTTCTGGGCTGTCTCTGTGGAGCTAGACCAAGTCTTCTCCAGGGCCCATCTCCTCAAGGGTCAGCACCTAGTGCTGCCCATACTAGCAGCCCTACCTGATGCAGGTTTGTGACGAAAAGTGTGGTGAGAAGGCTGCCATCAGACCCATTCTGATCTTTATTTATGCCACATTCTACCTGACTGTGTGGGGATCTTTCTTTCAGCTTTGTTGGTATAAGAGGTTTTCTGCTAGTTTCCAGTTGGTTTTCTGTGAGAGTTCCATATGTATATGAATGTTGGCATGCTTGTTGCCAGAAGGTGGGTTCCATATCCATCTGCTCTGCCATCTGGATCTCTCTGAGACATGATAAGATTCATAACGTAAAGAACAGATAAATAAAAATGTAGTTCTCTCCTGGGAGTTTGGAGTATATTTGTCTACTATCATAAGTCTTAGGGTAATTATTATTAAGATGTTTTTGAAGTACAAGACAACTTTTCTCCAATATCCTGATCTTTTATACTAACTACAAACATTTTGAGAGGAATAGGTAAGGTTTTATGATGGTAAAGATAGGTGGGCCTTGACTTGTTTCTAGAGTTGTACTTTTGGTTTTGTAGGAATTTTCAAGTCTAAGAGAGTTGTTTCTTTAAGCCCCTAAATACTACTCTAGCTGATTTATTTCCTGGTTATTTGTAAGAGGACCTGGGGAACTGCTGAGAAGAAAGCGTGATTTTTAAGGTGATCTTCATAAGGGGCTCCTTAACACTCCTAACTATAATTGTTTTCCTTTCAATTTGATTCTTCTATAGGCATCAATATGACAGTTGCTTATGATGAGGGCTCCCAATTTTTTTCCTTTTAAAGGCAGCCAATTTAAAGTATCTATTATCTGACTATTGGTAAGTAGGATCTTATTTTCAATTAAAATGTTGACTCAAACCAACTAGCAATTTTTGGCTTAATCAAAGATGTAAGAGGCATCTCACAAAAGATTATAACTCTCACACGACCAAGAAAGTTCATTTTCAGATTTAGTCTGAAAAGGTAAATAGCCACCCATGCTACTAGCAGTAAGAATGGTGTAGTGAAACGGTATCTCCAGTGTTCCACAAAAATGTGGGACACCTTCACCTGTAAAAGTGTTAATCAGTGCACTGGGGAGATGCTACCAGAATGGGATTTTCCAGCAATGACAACCAACAAAGGGTGACATGAAGCAGACTGGGATCCCTTAGGACAAACTCCCCTGGAAGCCGTCACAGCCAGACAAATAAAGTGCTGCTTATGACCGTGTGTCTCAGGATCCCAGTCTATTTAACTGGCCACCAGTTGCACTCAAGTAAATGCACCTTGCAGATGGCAGATACCACAGAGAATATTCTCACTCGACACAAAGCCAAGTTCACAAGACAGAGAAAGATGGGGGGAGGGAACTCATCCCATTTTACATAGAGGATCCACAGCTGAGTTTGACTAAAACACTGGTCTGGTGACAATGCTTAACTTGCCAGCCTGTGAGATTAGCTCAGAAAGCAACCTGACAGTGACTCTGCCTGTTTCCCGCCCTATATTTTTTTCCTCCTTATGATAAGCAGCAGACTTCCCTGGCGGATCAGATGCAATGTGGGAGACCTGGCATCAATCCTTGGGTTGGGAAGATCCCCTGGAGGAGGACACGGCAACTCACTCCAGTATTCTTGCCTGGAGAATTCCATGATCAGAGGAGCCTGGTAGGCTACAGTCATTAGGGCTACAGAGTCAGACATGACTGAAATGACTTAGCATGCGTGAACATGAGAAAGAGCATAATACACAGGCAAATAGACATATACACATAGCAAACTCTGAGAGAAGACTCTCCAAGTTTTGCCAAGTTCAAGGAATTTAGTTCCAGAAGTATTTTATCTTCCTAATGTAAATTGAGAGAAAAACTTAGAAATTAAAATTGGGTGAGAGAGAAAGGAAAAGTTTCACTTATCACTTCCCTTTGCAAAAGACCTTGGGGTCTGAGATGGGGAGACTAACATGTTAAGGAATCTTACCTTCTGCTGGTCTTGGTCACATGTCTCAGAAACTCTGAGCAGCAGCAGCCTCAGAATGGGAAACAGGTCCAGCCACCTTCCTTGTTGAAAGTGAAAGTGAAGTCTCTCAGTTGTATCCGACTCTTTGTGACCCCATGGACTGTAGCCTACTAGGCTCCTCCATTTGTGGGATTTACCAGGCAAGAATGCTGGAGTGGGTTGTCATTTCCTTCTCCAGGGGATATTCCTGACCCAGGGATTGAACCCAGGTCTCCTGCCTTGTAGGCAGATGCTTTACCCTCTGAGCCACCATGGAAGGGGAGGGGAAATATCCCCATTGAGTTCTTAGGTCGGAATAATCAAATTGACACAAAACATTAAAAGGAGAAAAAAGAAGCACATATAAATTAATTCACATGGAGGTCTCACAAAAATGGAACCCTAAGAAGTGGCCAAAGCAGGCAACCTTTGTACTTTTAGACAAAGAAACAAAACATTTGTTAGCAGTTCACAGAACAAAGTTTTGGATTGGAGCAGTAAATTAAAGAAGTAATAAAGTTTGTGTGTATAGGCCTCATGACCTGAATTCCTCACCTCTGGATATAAGGGTGTCTGTCCACTCACCTCAAGATTCAAGGGCAGCACCTTTCACATGAGAGATTTGTTTCCTGAATTCAGAATGACAAAAAGGAGAATCAGAGTGTCCCTCTTGCATTGGCTGTTTCTTCAGTAATTTTAATTTGAAATAAACAATGTCATTGAGGCATATATTGAGGTTAGCACTGGGCACCATCAGCCTGAAGTGATTTCATCTGTGCAATTGATCTGTTCTGTGGTGGGAGAGGTGAGGGCAGGGAAGGAGAGGAGAAACTGACTGGTGGTAAATCTTAGTATATGTGATAGGGCCTGGCTCAGAATGGAACCACAGTATGGGATCTATGACTCGTTAGGCAGATCTCCATCAAATCTTACAGATATCCCTTGCAAAGCACCATAATATGTCTATGTCTGAGATTTGTAGGACTCTAGTTACAATGCAGGTACATCTGGGCACACTGATAGACTAATTTGTAAGCACCTTTACACCCAGAGATCATCCCTGTAGACCTACAGCAAGGTCATTAAGAGCTCAAGCCTGCCAGCCAGATCCATCTTATTTGGCTACATTAGAAGGACCGTTCTGCTTGGGATACAATTTCAGGTGTGGTATAAAAAGAGAGCAACTGGCTTAAACATCACTTCATTTGGCACCAAATTATGCAGAGGAAGGTGAGCTTTGCATCAGGATTCATGCCTGTTGACACACAAGGCAAAGCCCTTCTAACAGGACCTATCCACACCTGGACCTCAGCTATTCTCTGGTACACTATGAATGTGGATGTTTTATTTTCGTGCTGGGGCAGTGTTAGACCTGCAGATTCTGTGAGCAGTCCTCTTATATATAAAGATCAATAGCTACAACAGTAGAGAATATTTGCATTTGAGGAGCTTGAAGGTCTTCTTTTAAGGTGAACAATATGGATACTGAACAAGGCAGAATGTCCTTGCTTTGGAGCACATGGTCTTTACTTCCCCATCTCATGTTGGGTACGAGCTAGGCTTTTGCTTCAATTTTTGGCTGCTAGATCCTCGGGTTCTTTTAAAAAGTTATTCGCTCTTGGTGGCAGTATAAATTGATACAGCCACTACAGTAGGAAAACAGTAGATGATCCAGAAATCCCACCACTGGCCATAAACCCTGAGAAAATCATAATTCAAAAATACATCCAAATGTTCACTACAGCACTATTTACAATAGCCAACACACGGAAAAAAGTTAAATGTCTACCGACAGATGAATGGATAAAAAATAAATGGTATATATATTATATATATATATGTGTGTGTGTACACACACACACACACACACACACACACACACACACATGCAGGAATATTATTCAGCCCTTAAGAGGAGCGAAATTGTGTCATTTGTAGTGACAAGGATGGACCTAGGGTCTGTCATACAGAGTGAAGGAAATCAGGAAGAGAAAAATAAATATCATGTATTATGCATAATATTATGCATTTTGCAGAATCTAGAAAAATTTTACAGATAAACCTATTTGCAGGGCAGGAATAGAGACGCAGGTGTAGAGAATGGACATGTGGACTTATGGGGGAAAGGAGAGGATAAATTGAGAGATTAGGATTGACATACATACATTCATCAGTTCAGTTCAGTCTCTCAGTAGTGTCCTACTCTTTACGACCTCATGGACTGCAGCATGCCAGGCTTCCCTGTCCAGCACCAACTCGCAGAGCAAACTCATGTCCATAGAGTCAGTGCTGCCATCCAACCAACTTCTGTCATCCCCTTCTACATCTGCCTTCAATCTTTCCCAGCATCAGGGTCTTTTCAAATGAGTCAGTTCTTCACATCAGGTGGCCAAAGTATTGGAGTTTCAGCGTCAGCATCAGTCCTTATAATGAATACCCAGGACTGATTTTCTTTAGAATTGACTGGCTTGATCTCCTTGCAGTCCAAGGGACTCTCAAGAGTCTTTCCCAACACCACAGTTCAAAAGCATCAGTTCTTCAGGGCTCAGCTTTCTTTAAAGTCCAACTCTCATCTATGCATGACTACTGGAAAAATCATAGCTTTGACTAGACAAACCTTTGTTGCAAAGTAATGTCTGCTTTTAAAATGGTGTCTAAGTTCATCAGAGCTTTTCTTCCAATGAGCAAGCATCTTTTAATTTCATGGCTACAGTCACCCTCTGTGGTGATTTTGGATTCTTACCTGCTAGGCCATTGGGGAGAGGGCATATATACAGTACCATGTGTAAAATAGATAGCTATGGGGAAGCTTCTGTATAGCACAGGGAGCTCAGCTTGGTGCTCTGAGATGACCTAGAGAGGTTGGATGGGGGTGTGAGAAGGAGCTCAAAAGAGAGAGAATATTGTATACACATATAGTTGATTTACTTTGTTGAATTCAGCAGAATCTAATACAACATTGCAAAGCAATTATACTCCAATAAAAAATATTGGGCATGTTCAAGCCTTTGGTAATCCCAACTAGTTGTCTTATTTCTGTGGTGTTGAACAGTAGGTTGCAGATGTACTAAACACTCTCAACAGCTGGTTGGTCCCATTTTATTCCTCCTGATGTAGAAAATCTTTAAAATATTTTGAATCCCAAGATGCATGAAATGTTGATTTTCAGTTTCAAATCCTCCACTGATTTGACCTTATGTGTTATCACTGGAAATTACTGTACCAAGTTATTAATTATTACTGTTCCAAATCTTCTCTATCCATTCATCTGTGAATGGACATTTAGTTCATTTCTATGTCCTGGCTATTGTAAATAGTGCTGCAATGAACATGTGTTTATGTGTCTTTTTGAATTATGGTTTTCTTAGGGTATATGCCTAGTAGGGGGACTGCTGGGTCATATGGGTGGTAATATTTTTAGGGTTTAAGGAACCTCCATAATGAGGCTGCACTCATAGGTATCTGCTCTCCTCTCCAGGATGTCCCAATCAACCTCAAAAGTATGGGGTTTACCCTCACACATGTGATGCTGGCAGGATCATTGGGACTGGACCCTACACTCTGAGAGCAGGGAACCAGTGCTTTGGCATACTAGTTCACCAGGGCTGTGTTCAGGCTGTGTCTATGGGTATTTTATAGTTAGTGAGGAGCTTGCCAACTTCTTGGGTATTTTAGGCAAGGAAGGCATAGGTGTTCATGCTGCTTATGTAGGACCATTACATCTTTTGCCATAATATGCTGGATGTGGTCCACAATATCTCACAGGGTTGTGGCAGGCAGTGCAATAGTAGCAATGTTTTCAGTGACAGAGATATCAGAGCTCTCAACTGTACCTTCCTTCCTGAGGGTCCATGCTTTCTGGAGTCAGGTTGCCTCAACTATAATAGGCCCAGGAGTCCTGAAAATTCAGTAATTAGGAAGGTGAGCCTCCTCCTTTTCCTGAGGGCACTGCCTGGACCTTTACCTGGCAGTACACACTTGGGCAGGAGTTTTCACCTGTTTGTCCCAGTCTTTAACTAAGGAAGATCTTAGCCAGGTTTCCTAATGTTTATACCATAAGTCTAACACCCACTGGGTGCGCTTACTGTCTGTGGGACACTAATGTGTAAAAGACATATCCACAGCACCTCAACTCTGCTTTGGTGAGCATTACTCTGAGGTTTGGGAAAGCTCTGGTTGTTCCCTTCAGACTTTGCTCTATGGGATGGAAGGCATCTTTGTGGGTGGTTGGCTGCGGCACAAATGCCAGCAAGTGGTGAGCCTCTCCCAGACAGTATTACCCACCCAGGAGAGATAAGGGGGCAACCCCACCTTCCTGCTTCTGAATCCAGTTGCTATGACTTTGTTAAATTAACATTTGTTAAGTGGGGTGCAGGGGCTGGATAGCTGATGAATTGCATTTCAGCCACAGACCACAAGAGAAATTGAAATAGAGAAGTTAATCACTTATAGACTTGTCACAGTATACCTGGAAGGGCTAAAGGGGACATCAAGATGATTGCAGAGAGAGAGAGAGAGAGAGGATCTTGGACACATGCCTTTATAAAGGGCATGGATGGGGTGCTTTGAAATTCCTGGGATAAGGCTGGATTTGTCAATTCAATCCAAAACAATTGACCAAAAGAATTAGGATTTGGTGAGCTCCTTGGTTATCTTATCTAGGGGTCCCAAAAATGGAAGACTTTAGGAGGCTGGTGGGGGGGGGGGCGGGCGGCTGTTGATCTCAAGGATTGTTGGGAAGAGTCATATTAGGAACTTGCATTCATTTGTGAATCTGGGCTGCTGTCTAGAGAATGTGCGTGCATGAGGGGCTAATGTCAGCTAAGGTCCCTGCAGGTCAGTTTGCCAAACAAAATGAACCCCAGGCAGCAATAACTGTGGAGTGTACTGGCCTAAGATGAATAGACTGCAGATATTTCTCCAGCAAATATGGGATTATTTAATGACAGCAGAGAATTGCATTTTGAGATCCAGAACTTTGGAGAGTCACCTGCATATTCCTGTGTATCAAGGGAAGGATAATTCCTTTATCGAGGGGAAGCAGAAGTTGGGAGGACTGTTGTAAACAAAGAGGCCATGGCTTCTCATTGTCTGGAACCCTCGCACGAAGAAAAAGGATCTTTTTTTTTCCTCTTGCTGGGCTCTGCTACTGTTTCAGAGTGTGAGAGCTCCCTCTTCTGGTCTCCAAGCTCTATTCAATGCAGGTGTCTATTAATTTTTCACAATGGCTTAGCTAAACACTAAACTCTCAACAAGGATAAAACAGTAATGATCAAAACAAACAAACAAACAAAAACAGTAATGATCACAACTATAAATATATAATATTTATTCTGGACAACATTATGTTTGCATAAATATAGTGACAAATGGAATTTCAAAAGCGTATTTAGGCTTTAAAAATATATCTTCCAGAAAACTCTGCTTCCCATTATAGAACCCCATTTTCTCAATCTGTCAACTATTTTGCGTGGGGGTGCAGATGAAAAATTTGTAGAAGTCTATGATACTTAGCTGTAGTTTCTGTGAGTGTGAAATACCTTAGAAGAGAGAGAACATTTAGTTTTGGACTAAAGGTAGATGTTTATATTCCAACACACTCTAGCCAAATTCTGTGGTTCAAGCTATGTGTCTACTAAACACCTTTTTTTTTTTTTGCTATTTGATTGTTGGCAGTTTTTAATCAAATTTCTCCTTGTATTTCTACCTCATAACTTGGCAAGATGGAAACAAAGCCTATGTGTTCCTTACTTTGGAGCAGGTGAGAAATTCAATTCAAAAACATGGGAATCTTCATCTCAGACTCCCTTCTTTTTTATTTATTTTTTATTATGAAAGTATGATAACACATTTACAAGAGGCTTGGAAAATAAAGAAGAAAATTATATATAGTTCCACTGTATATTACAATTATTTTTAAGTAGATAAGTTAGGATTTTTAATTGGAGTTTCACTATCAAGATCTCACAAATTAATAGAATGAATAGACAGAAAAGTAGAAGGTTTTCATAAACCTGAAAAAAAACTATGAACCAATTCAACATAATTAAGATTTATACATATTTTACACAACCAGGATACAAATTATATTCAAGTTCCCATAGATCATAAACCAGGAAAGCCTGAAACAATCAGGGACATAAAACAAGAAGCAAAAATTACATAGTCTAAAAGATTTGAAATCATACAGAGTCTGTTCCCTTATAACTGTGGAATTAGAAATCAATATCAAAAGATATTTGAAAATAACCCTCATATTTTCAAGTGGAATGTGAAATTTACCAAGAGAGATCTTTGACTTTGCCATTGAAAGACTCGATAAAGTTAAAAGGCTGAAAAAACCAGAGTGAGTGCAGAGAAGAAAGCATTTAAGTGAGAAATTAATATAAAATGATAAATTAATATCAAAGATACTTTAAAAACCCTTTGTATTTGAAAATTAAATTCCTACTTTATTTTTAACAGTTGTACCACATCAGTATTGACAGTTATACAGAGTTTATAAATTACTATAGAGGAATATATACTACATTTGAGAAAATATGTGTCCAACTGAGTTGGCATGTAGCTTTCATGAACTAGAAATAAGTGCAACCTAACAAAACAGCCCACCTGCACTTTCTATTAAATCTAAATTTTAGAGAATTTTTTTGCAAATCTGTATATATTCCAGGCACAAGTAGTACTGAAGAGTGGTACAAAAACTACTTCCTCTTTTTTTCTTGTAACCTTGATTTTTATCAACCACAAATAAATTAGTTTAATACCTTAACTCTTTTGAGCTCTGAAAGGTGTCACTGAGTAGTTGATTTTAGTTCCCAGAGAACTTTGCTTACTCCAACCCCAAGATTTTCACTCTGCTTAAATGTTTTGGATGCAGACCTATCTCAAAGGTACTGGACATTTACCATAAAACATTGAATTCTGAACATAATTTAAGGTTTTATCAATAACTCAAGTTGTAATTATGAACATTAATGATGTTGTACTAAAATAGTGACAAAATTAAGACTTACTGCTAAGAAAACATTACAAGGAAAACTAAAAAAAAAATATTTGTAACAGAATAAAAATGAAAAGAGAATTCACTGGAGCTTATTGCATGCAGTTGAAGCTGCTCAGTGCAACTAAACACAATGTGGAATCTTGAATAAGTTATGAAAACAAATAATGGACACACATAAAATTTTGTGAAGCTTGAACAAAACATGTACTTAGTTAATAATACTGTATCACACATTAGCTTCCTGTTTTCATTTTACAACACACTATTTCTTTATATTCTCAGAATTGGATTAGAAGTTTCAAGCCTCATTCAAATTTTGTTTAAAAAATCACTAAAATGACTAAAACAATAAACTTTCTAGACTTTCAGCAGTAATACTAGATGCCAGAGTAAATAGAAGTATATCAAAGGTTTGAGTAAATATAAATTAAAAATTTAGGATTCTATTTACAGTAAAACAAGCGGAACTAAAATGTAATAAGTTTTTAGCTTGGAAAAATACATACGTTTTCTAAAGTATATATTGTACATACTACACATACACAAACACACACATGCACACACATATATAAAAGATTTTCCACTACATTTCATAAAGTCTTCAGAAACAACAACAAAAAATGAGACAGAGAGATTGGAAAAATATAAACTAAATGAAATGGGAGCAAGGAATATGAAATTTAAAAAAGAGAAATAAAATAAGTAAAAGATCAACAGGAATATAAGGTCCATGAATCAAGGTAAATAGGAAGTGGTCAAACAGGAGATGGCAAGAGTGGAGATGAACATTTTAGGAATCAGTGAACTAAACTGAATAGGAATGGGTGAATTTAACTGAGATAACTATTATATCTGCTACCGTGGGAAAGAATCCCTTAGAATTAATGGAATAGCCCTCATAAGAAAAAAGCTATAACCAACCTAGACAGCATACTAAAAAGTAGAGACGTTACTTTGCTGACAAAGGTCTGTCTAGTCAATGCTATGGTTTTTCCAGTAGTCATGTATGGATGTGAGAGTTGGACCATAAAGAAATCTGAACACCAAAGAATTTGCTTTTGAACTGTGGTGTTGGAGAAGACTTTTGAGAGTCCCTTGGACTGCAAGGAGATCAAGCCAGTCAATCATAAAAGAAATAAGCTCTGTGTCCAGTACTTTGGCCATGTGATGCAAAGAACTGACTCACTGGAAAAGTCCCTGATGTTGGGAAAGATGGAAGGCAGGAGAAGAAGGGAATGACAGAGGATGAGATGGTTGGGTGGCATCACCGACTCAATGGGCATAGGTTTGAACAAACTCTGTTAGTTGGTGATGGACAGAGAGGCCTGGCATGCTGCAGTCCATGTGGGGTCACAAAGAGTTGGACACGGCTCAGTGACTGAACTGACTGAACTTTGTTACTGCTTTTCTTCGAAGAGCAAATGTCTTTTAATTTCAAGATTGCAGTCACTGTCTGCAGTGATTTTGGAGCCCAAAGCGGGGGCGGGCAGGGGTGGGGGCGGGAAACAATGTCTGTCACTGTTTCCATGATTTCCCCATCTATTTGCCAGGAAATTATGGGACCGAATGTCAGGATCTTTGCTTTTTGAATGTTGAGAATTAAGAAAACTTTTTCACTCTCCTCTTTTACTGTCATCAAAAGGCTCTTTAATTCCTCTTCATTTTCTGCCATAAGGGCTGTATCATCTGCGTATTTGAGGTTATTGATGTCTCTCCCCACAATCTTGAGGTATTGGGAGAATGATTAGTGTTGACTGCAGTACCTATTGTTACCCTCAGTTTGTGAATTTCTACAATCAGGTGACTTCCCAGCAAGAACTGGAAAGCAGCCTGTTTCTTTAATAAAACTAACATACTTGGCCATGGCTGTGTAATGAAGAGAAAAATTCACCAGTGTGTTTTTCTGGCAGGTTTGAGGCTGAAACTATCCAGCTTTCCCAGGAGGAAAATACTGCTCCAATTCCCAGGTACATAAAAAATGTTTCCCTACACTTCCAGAGAAGTTCAAGTACACACCAAGGACACACAGTATCATTTCATATGGAAAGAGATCACAAGAGAGTTTCTTTTCTTTTTTTTTTTCAGTGTTGTCTGCCATACCTCTTGTTACCCTAATTAGGTGCAACAGTACCATCAGTGACTTCACACAAGGAATGTTAAGCAGTCAATTTCTTTCAGAAAACTCAAATACTTGACCAAATCTGTTGGTTTAATGAAGAGTAAAATGATTTACTGTGTCTTTCTGCCAGGTTTAAGGCTACAACTACTCAGGTTTCAGAGAGGATAAATACTGCTTTTCCCATATGGCTACAATTCCCAGGGTCACAAAAACATGTTTTCCAGAACTTTTAGAGATGGAAAGACACAACACACCTCAAACCCACTGAATCACTCCTTGAGAAGAGAGGACAGGGGAGAATTCTGTGAGTGTTGACAGCCACTTCTGTTACCATGACTAGGTGAAACTGTACTGTCAGTTGACTTCCTACCAACAAAAGGCAAGTGGCTGCTTCTTTCAAAAAACTCAAATGTTTGACCAGAGTTATTCTTTTTTTTTTTTTTTTTTTCATTTATTTTTATTAATTGGAGGCCAATTACTTTACAATATTGTAGTGGCTTTTGCCATACATTGACATGAATCAGCCATGGATTTACATGTGTTCCCCATCCCGATCCTCCCTCCTGCCTTCCTCCCCACCCCATCCCTCTGGGTCTACCCAGTGCACCAGCCCCGAGCACTTGTCTCATGCATCCAACTTGGGCTGGTGATCTGTTTCACCCTTGATAATATATATGTTTTGATGCTGTTCTCTCAAAACATCACACTCTCGCCTTCTCCCACAGAGTCCAAAAGTCTGTTCTGTACATTTGTGTCTCTTTTTCTGTTTTCCATATAGGGTTATCGTTACCATCTTTCTAAATTCCATATGTATGTGTTAGTATACTGTATTGGTGTTTATCTTTCTGGCTCACTTCACTCTGTATAATGGGTTCCAGTTTCATCCATCTCATTAGAACTAATTCAAATGAATTCTTTTCAATGGGTGAGTGATAGATATTCCATGGTGTATATGTACCACAGCTTCCTTATCCATTCGTCTGCTGATGGGCATCTAGGTAGCTTCCATGTCCTGGCTATTATAAATAGTGCTGCAATGAACATTGGGGTGCAAATATCTCTTTCAGATCTGGTTTCCTCGGTGTGTATGCCCAGAAGTGGGATTGCTGGGTCATACGGCAGTTCTATTTCCAGATTTTTAAGATATCTCCACACTGTTCTCTATAGCGGCTGTACTAGTTTGCATTCCCACCAACAGTGTAAGAGGGTTCCCTTTTCTCCACACCCTCTCCAGCATTTATTGCTTGTAGACTTTTGGATAACAGCCATCCTGACTGGTGTGTAAACCTCATTGTGGTTTTGATTTGCATTTCTCTGATAATGAGTGATGTTGAGCATCTTTTCATGTGTTTGTTAGCCATCTGTATGTCTTCTTTGGAGAAATGTCTGTTTAGTTCTTTGACCCATTTTTTGATTGGGTCATTTATTTTTCTGAAATTGAGCTGCAGGAGTTGCTCGTATACTTTTGAGATTAATCCTTTGTCTGTTGCTTCATTTGCTATTATTTTCTCCCATTCTGAAGGCTGTCTTTTCACCTTGCTTATAGTTTCCTTTGTTGTGCAAAAGCTTTTAAGTTTCATTAGGTCCCATTTGCTTATTTTTGCTTTCATTCCCAATACTTTTGGAGGTGGGTCATAGAGGATCCTGCTGTGATTTATGTCAGAGAGTGTTTTGTCTATGTTCTTCTCTAGGAGTTTTATAGTTTCCGGTCTTACATTTAGATCTTTAATCCATTTTGAGTTTATCTTTGTGTATGGTGTTAGAAAGTGTTCTAGTTTCATTCTTTTACAAGTGGTTGACCAGTTTGTCCAGCACCACTTGTTAAAGAGGTTGTCTTTTTTCTATTGTATATCCCTGCCTCCTTTGTCGAAGATAAGGTGTCCATATGTACATGGATTTATCTCTGGGCTTTCTATTTTGTTCCATTGATCTATATTTCCGTCTTTGTGCCAGTACCATACTGTCTTGATGACTGTGGCTTTGTAGTAGAGCCTGAAGTCAGGAAGGTTGATTCCTCCAGTTCCATTCTTTTTTCTCAATGTTGCTTTGGCTTGCCAAGTTAGTCTTGTAATGGCCTTGGAGTACAGAATGAAGCAGGGCAAAGGCTAATAGAGTTTTGCCAAGAGAACACACTGGTCATAGCAAACACCCTCTTCCAACAACACAAGAGAAGACTCTACATATGGACGTCACCAGATGGTCAACACCGAAATCAGACTGATTACATTCTTTGCAGCCAAAGATGGAGAAACTCTATACAGTCAGGAAAAACAAGACCAGGAACTGACTGTGGCTCAGATTATGAACTCCTTATTGCCAAATTCAGACTTAAACTGAAGAAAGTAGGGAAAACCACTAGACCATTCAGTTATGACCTAAATCAAATCCCTTATGAATATACAGTGGAAGTGAGAAATAGATTTAAGGGACTAGATCTGATAGACAGAGAGCCTGATGAACTATGGATGGAGGTTCATGACATTGTACTGGAGACAGGGATCAAGACTATCCCCATGGAATAGAAATGCAAAAA
The DNA here is from genome assembly GCF_033118175.1 of Dama dama. Classification (NCBI taxonomy): domain Eukaryota; kingdom Metazoa; phylum Chordata; class Mammalia; order Artiodactyla; family Cervidae; genus Dama; species Dama dama. The sequence continues at coordinate 10,377,091 of NC_083693.1, read as the reverse complement.
GGCAAAATGGTTGTCTGAGGCGGCCTTACAAATAGCTGTGAAAAGAAGAGAAACGAAAAGCAAAGGAGAAAAGGAAAGATATTCCAATTTGAATGCAGAGTTTCAAAGAATAGCCAGGAGAGATAAGAAAACCGTCCTCAGTGATCAATGCAAAGAAATAGAGGAAAACAGCAGAATGGGAAAGACTAGAGATCTCTTCAAGAAACTTAAAGATACCAAGGGAACATTTCAGGCAAAGATGGGTTCGATAAAGGACAGAAATGGTATGGACCTAACAGAAGCAGAAGATATTAAGAAGAGGTGGCAAGAATACACAGAAGAACTGTACAAAAAAATCTTCATGACCCAGATAATCACAATGGTGTGATCACTCACCTAGAGCCAGACATCCTGGAATGTGAAGTCAACTGGGCCTGAGAAAGCATCACTATGAACAAAGCTAGTGGATGTGATGGAATTCCAGTTGAGCTGTTTCAAATCCTGAAAGATGATGCTGTTAAAGTGATGCACTCAATATGCCAACAAATTTGGAAAACTCAGCAGTGGCCATAGGACTGGAAAAGGTCAGTTTTCATTCCAATCCCTAAGAAAGGCAATCCCAAAGAATGCTCAAACTACTGCACACTTGCACTCATCTCACACGCTAGTAAAGTAATGCTCAAAATTCTCCAAGCCAGGCTTCAGCAATACATGAACCATGAACTTCCAGATGTTAAAGCTGGTTTTAGAAAAGGCAGAGGAACCAGAGATCAAATTGCCAATATCCGATGGATCAACGAAAAAACAAGAGAGTTCCAGAAAAACATCTGTTTCTGCTTTATTGACTATGCCAAAGCCTTTGACTGTGTGTATCACAATAAACTGTGGAAAATTTAGAAAGAGATGGGAATACCAGACCACCTGACTTGCCTCTTGAGAAACCTGTACGCAGGTGAGGAAGCAACAGTTAGAACTGGACATGGAACAACAGACTGGTTCCAAATAGGAAGAGGAGTATGTCAAGGCTGTACATTGTCACCCTGCTTATTTAACTTATATGCAGAGGACATCATGAGAAATGCTGGGCTGAAGAAGCACAGGCTGGAATCAAGATTGATGGAAGAAATATCAATAACCTCAGATATGCAGATGACACCACCCTTATGGCAGAGAGTGAAGAGGAACTGAAAATCCTCTTGATGAAAGTGAAAGAAGAGAGTGAAAAAGTTGGCTTAAAGCTTAACATTCAGAAAACTAAGATTATGGCATCTGGTCCCATCACCTCTTGGGAAATAGATAGGGAGACGGTGGAAACAGTGTCAGCCTTTATTTTTTTTAGGCTCCAAAATCACTGCAGGTGGTGACTGCAGCCATGAAATTAAAAGACGCTTACTCCTTGGAAGGAAAGTGATGACCAACCTAGATAGCATATTAAAAAGCAGATACATTACTTTGCCAACAAAGGTCCATCTAGTCAACGCTATGGTTTTACAATGGTCATGTATGGATGTGAGAATTGGACTGTGAAAAAGGCTGAGCGCCGAAAAATTGATGCTTTTGAACTGTGGTGTTGGAGAAGACTCTTGAGAGTCCTTTGGACTGCAAGGAGATCCAGCCAGTCCATCCTAAAGGAGATCAGTCCTGGGTGTTCATTGGATGGACTGATGCTGAAGCTGAAAGTCCAATACTTTGGCCACCTCATGTGAAGAGTTGACTCATTGGAAAAGACCCTGATGCTGGGAGGGATTGGGGGCAGGAGGAGAAGGGGATGACAGAGGATGATGGCTGGATGGCATCACCGACTCAATGGGCATGAGTTGAGTAAACTCCGGGAGTTTGTGATGGACAGGGAGGCCTGGTGTGCTGCGATTCATGGGGTCACAAAGAGTCGGACATGACTGAGTGACTGAACTGACTGACTGACAGACTGACTCTTGTAATTTACAGAAGTGAACCACTGTGCTTCTCTCACAGATTTGAGTCTCCAACCATGGGAAAAAATTTCTTTTGCCATCAGGTCCTGATTTGTAGATTCACAATAACATGTATACCTGCATTTCAGAGCTGTATAAAGACACACCTAGGATTCACTGAACAATTCCATGAGAAAGGAGGTCAGGGGAGATTGTTCTGTGAGTGTTGAATCTCATACCTGTGGTTATCTTGTTTAGGTGAAACTGAATGTTCTATGAATTCCCAGCAAGGAGTGGCAAGCAGCCTGTTTCTTTTGGAAAAATTCAAATACCTCACCAGAGCTGTTGTTGTAATAAAGAGAAAAATGAATTGGTATGTTTTTCTGGCAGGTTAGAGTCTGCAACATCTTTCACGGGGGGTAAATAACTACTTTTACCTTCAGGTCCCATTCTCAGGTTCACGAAAGCATGTTTCCATGCGGTTTCTGAGCTGTGTAAAGATACACCTAGGACACACTATACCATTCCATGAGAAAAAAGGTCAGGGATAAGAAAAAAGGTCTGTGAGTTTGACTGCCATTCTTGTTATTCTAATTAGTTTAACTGTATTTTTTTTTTTAAACTTCCAAGTAAGAAGTGGCAGGCATACTGTTTCTTTTAGAGAAGTCAAATATCTGACAGGCTGTTACTGTAATTAAGAAAACATGAACCAGGGTGTTTATCTGGCAGGTATGTGACTTCAACTTTCTAGCTTTCATGTGTTGAAAATACTGCTTTTGGAATCAGGCCAAATTCTCAGGTATAAACAAACAAACAAACATATTTCCCTACAGTCCCATAGCTTTGTAAAGACACATCTAGGACACACTGTACCATTCCGTGAGAAAAGATGTCATGGTAGAGTGTTCTGTGAGTGTTGACTGCCATACTTGTTGTTACCTTTTAGGTGAATCTGTACTGTCAGATGATTTCCCTGTAAGACAAAGTGGTAAGTTGCCTGTTTCTTTTAGAAAACTCATATACTTGACCAAAGCTGTTGCTGTAATGAAGAGAATAATGAACTAGTGTGTTTTTCTGGGGGATTCATCACTGCAACAATCCAGTTTTCACAGGGGAAAAATACTGTCTTTTGCATCCAACCCCAATCCCTACATTGCCAGATACATGTTTCCTTGCAGTTTCAGAGCTGTGTAAAGACACACCTAGGACACACTGTACCATTTCATTAGAAAAGAGCACAGGGGAGAGTGTTCTGTGAGTGTTGATGGTCATACCTGTAGTAACCCTGACTACTTGAAAATGTACTGTGAGTTGACTTCATGCCAAGAAGTGGCAAGAAGCCTGTTTCTTTCAGAAAAATCAAATATGTGATCAAAGCTGTTGTAGTAGTGAAGAGAAAAGTGAACCAGTGTGTTTTTCTAGCAGGTTTGAGGCAGCAACTATCTAGGTATCTCATGGCAAGACTGCTTCAGACATCAGGACCCAATTACCATGTTCACAAAAAAATGTTTCCAAGCAGTTTCTGAGAGGTGTAAAGATACACTGAAGACAAGTTAAGCCATTCTATGAGAAAAGAGGTCAGGTGAGAGTGTACTGTGAGTGTTGACTGACTGCCATACCTATTGTTACCCTGCTTGGGTGAATTTGTACTGTCAGAAGTCTTCCCAGAAAGAAGTCTGGGAAGCAGACTTCTGCTAAGCAGCCTCTTTCTTTCAGAAGGTTCAAATGCTTGAATTAAGTTGTTGTTGTAATGAAGAGAAAAATGAAACAGTGTGTTTTCCTGGTAGGCTTGAGACTGAAATTATCCAGATTCCACATAAGGAGAATTTTGCTTTTGGCATTATGTGCCTACATGCAAGTTCACCAAAGCATGTTTTCCTGCAGGTTCAGAGTGGTGTGAAGGTACACCTAGGACACCCTGTACCAACCCATGAGAAATGAGGTCAGAGAAGAGTATTCTGTGATGTTGACTACCATTCCTGTTGTTACCCTGATCAGCTGAACTGTTCTATCAGATGACTCCCCAGCAAACAGTGTCAAGTAGCCTGTTGCTTTTAGAAAGCTCAAATAATTGACCAAAGCTGTTATTATAGTGAAGAGAAAGATCAACCAGTGTGTTTTTCTATCAGGTTTGAGGCTGCAACTACCCAGCATCCACAGGGGGAAAATACTGATTTTATCCTAAGGCCCCAATTTCCATGTTCACAAAAACATGTTTCCTTACATTTTCAGAGCTTTGTAAAGACACACCTAGGACACATCATATCATTCCATGAGAAAAGAGATGGTGGGAGACTTTTCTGTGAGCATTGACTGCCACAGATGTCTTTACCCTTATTAGGTGAAACTATACTGTCTTTTGACATTATAGCAATGAGTGGCAATTAGCTTGTTGCTTTCAGAAAAGTCAAATACTTGATCAAGTCTGTTTTTGTAATGATGAGTAAAATGATCTAGTGTGTTTTTCTGGCAGGTTTGAAGCTGAGTTATTCAGCTTTCAGAGGGGGAAAATACTGCTTTCCCATTAGTCCCCAACAACCTGGTTAAAAAAAACATGTTTCCCATGTTTTCAGAGCTTTGTCCACACACATAGGACACAATTCATGAGAAAAGTTATCTGGGGAGAGTGTTCTGTGAATTTTGACTGGCAACTCATTTCTTATTCCGGTTAGTTGAAACTGTTATATCGGATGACTTCCCAACAAGAAGTGGCAAGCAGATAATTTACTTATTAGACTTAAAGTCAGACCAAATTTATTGTGGTAATGGAGAGAAAAATGAGCCAGTATGTTTTTCTGACAAGTTTTATGCTGAAAATATCCATCTTTCACTGGGGGGAAATACTTCTTTTGCCATTAGGCCCCGATTTCCAGGTTCACAAAAACAAGTTTGCCTGTATTATCAGATATGTGCAAAGACACTCCTGAGACACAGATACCCTTCCTAGAGAAAAAAGATTAGGGGAGAGTGCTGTGTGAAAGTCGACAAGCACACTTATTGTTACCCTGATTAGGTGAAACTGAGCTATAATAAAGTAATCTCCCAGGAAGAAGTGGCAAGCAGCCTGTTTCTTTAAGAAAAGTCAGAAAGTTGACCAGAGATCTTGTTGTAATGAAAAAAGAAAATGAACCAGGGTGTTTTCCTTGCAGGTTTGAGCTTGGCAATATTCAGCTTTCACAGGGGGAAATACAGTTTTTACAATGAAACCCCAATATCCAGGTTCACAAAACAAGTTTCCCTGGATTTTAAGGCTTTTGAGAGATATACCTAGGGCACAATGTACCATCCCATGAGAAAAGATGCCAGGGGACTGTGTTCTGTGAGGACTGACTGCCATACTGGTGGTTACTGTGATTAGGTGAGACTGTACTGTCAGATAACTCCCAGCAAGACATGGGAAGCAGCATACTGCTGTTAGAAAACTTAAATACTGGATGAAAGTTGTTGTTGTAATGAAGAGAAAAATGATCCCTTATGTTTTTCTGGAAGATACATGGCTGCAAATATCCAGCTTTCAAAGAGGGAAAGTACTGATGTTACCATAAGTGTCCTTTAACCAGATTCACAAAAACATATTTCCATGTATTTTCTGAGCTTTGTAAAGACACTCCTAGGAGACACTGTACTATTCTTTTAGAAACAATGTCAGGGGAGAGTGTTCTGTGAGTGTTGACCAAACCTGTTGTTACCCTGATTAGGTGAAACTGTATTGTCATGTGACTTCCTAGCAAGTAATGGCAAGTAGCCAGATGCTTTTAAAAGTGCAAAGGCTTGGCAGAACTTGTTGTTGTAATGAAGAGAAGAATCAACTAGTGTCTTTTCCTGGCTGTTTTGAGGCTTCATCTATTCAACTTTCACAGAGAGAAAATACTTCTTTTGCCATCAGGCCTCAATTCCCAGGTTCACAAAACTATGTTTCTCTGCAGTTTCAGATCTGTGTAAACATACTTGCAGGACATAATGTACCATTCCATGAGAAAAGAGGTCAGGGGAGAGTGTTGTAACTGTTGACTGCCATACCTATTTTTACCCTGATAGGGGAAATTGTACTGTCACATGCCTTTCCACGTAAAGTTGGCAAGCAGCCTTTTTCTTTCAGAAAACTCAGAAACATGACTAAAGTTGTTGTTATAATGAAAAGAAAAATAAACCTGTCTGTTTTTCTGACAGTTTAAGGCTGGGACAATTCAGCTTTCACATGAGGAAAATACTGTTTTGCCATCAGGGCCCAATTGCCAGGTTCACAAAAGCACGCATCCCTGCATCTTCAGAGTTTTGTAAAGAAACACCTAGAACACACTGTACCATCACGTGAGAAAAGTGGTCAGGAGAGAGTGGTCTGTGAGCATTAACTGCCAGAACTATTGTTACCCTGAAGAGGTGAAACTGTACAGTCAGGTGACCTTTCAGCAAAAGTGGCAAGCAGCCTTTTTCTTTCAGAAAACAAAAACTTGACCAAAGTTGCTGTTGTGAAGAAAAAAAAAAGAAACTAGTGTTTTTCTGGAAAGTTTTTTTCCTGCAACTATTAAACTTCACTAGGGAAAATGATTCTTTTGCCATCAGACACCAAATACCAAGTTCACAAAACATGTTTCCATGCAATTTCAGAGCTGTATAAAGACTTTTAGGACACACTGCACCATTCCATAAGAAAAGCAGTCTGGGGAGAGTGTTTTTTGAGTCTTGAGTTCCATACCTGTCATTTCCCTGATTAGATGAAACTGAGCTGTCAGATGACTTCCAAGCAAAAATGGCAAACAGCCTATTTCTTTTAGAAAACAAAAACTTGACCAAAGAAAGGAATATGTGTGTGCTTTTCTGGCAGGTTTGAGGCCATGACTGTCCAGTTTCCACAGGCAAAAAATATTTTTTTTGCCCTAGGCCACATTTCCAAAGTTAACAAAAGCAAGTTTCCTAGCTGTTCTAGAGTTGTTTAAAGACAAAATCAAAGACACCCCTGATTAGGTGAAAATGAACAGTCAGATGACTTCCCAGCAAGAAGTGGCAAGCAGATTGGTTTTTTGTTTGTTTAAAAAAAAAAAAAAAAAACTTGACCAAAGGAGTTGTTGTAATAAAGAGAAAAATCAACTAGTGTGTTTTTCTGTCAGGTTTGATGCTGGAACTATTCAGCTTTCACAGTGAAAAAATACAGCTTTGCCTTTAGGGCCCAACTGCCAGGTTCACAAAAACATGCTTCCCTGCATGTTTTTTTGCATTTGTTTTTTGTATTTGTTTTTTGCATTTGTTTTTCCCTGCATTTTCAGATTTTGTAAAGACACACCTAGGCCACACTGTACCATTCCATAGGAAAAGAGGTCAGGAGAGAGTGTCCTATGAGCATTGACTGCCATATCTCTTGTAACCCTGATTAGGTCAAACTGTACTTTCAAGTGACTTTTTAGTAAGAAGTGGCAAACAGCCTGCTTCTTTCAGAAAACTAAAATAGTTGCCTAAAGTTGTTTTTGTAATGAAGAGAAATATGAACTAGTGTGTTTTTCTGAAAAGTTTTAGGTTGAAACTGTCCAGCTTTCACTGGGGAAAAGATATTTTTTTCCATACAGCACCAAACCCAGGTGCACAAAAACATGTTTCGCTGCAGTTATACAGCTATGTAAAGTTGTTTCTAGGCCACATTGTACCATTCCATAATAAAAAAGTTCTGGGGAGAGTGTTCTTTGAGACTTGACCTCCATACCTGATGTTACCCTGAATAGATGAAATTGAACTGTCAGTTGAATTCCCTTCAAAAGTGGCAAGCAGCCTGTTGCTTTCATAATTCTCAAATACTTGACAAAATTTGTTGTTTTAATGAAGAGAAAAATGAACTAGTGTGTTCTGCTAGCAGGTATGAGGCTGAAACTATCCAGCCTTCACAGGTGGAAAATACTGTTTTACCATCAGTCTTCAATTCCCAAGCTTACAAAAGCATGTTTCCTGGCTGTTTCAGAGTTTTCTAACAACATACCTAGGATACACTGTACAATTCCATGAAAGTGGATTTTGGGTGAGAGTTCTGTGAGTGTTGACTGCCATACTGGTTGTTAGCCTGATTAGATGAAACTGTACTGTCAGATAATTTCACTGCAAGAAGTGGGAAGCATCCTACTTATTTCACAAAACAAAACATCATGACAAGTGTTGTCATTGCAAAGAAGAGAAAAAATTAACCACTGTGCTTCTCTGGAAAGTTTAAGGCTGCAACTATCCAGTTTAAGCTGGGAAAAATATTTTTTTTTGCCATCAGGCCCCAAAACCCAGGTTCAAAAAACATGCTTCACTGCAGTTTCAGTGCTGTGTAAAGGTATTCCTAGGACACAGTGTACCATTTCATGAGAAAAGAGGTCAGAGGAGAGTGTTCTTTGAGTGTTCACTTCCACACCAGTTGTTACTCTAATAAGGTGAAACTGTACTGTTAGATGACTTCTCAGTAAGAAGTGGCAAGCAGACTGGTACTTTCAGTAAACACAAATACTTGGTGAAAACTGTTGCTGTAATGATGAAAAAATGAATCAGTGAGCTTTTCTGGCAGGTGTCATTACAGTATCCAGCTTTTACACTGGGAAAATACTATTTTTACCATCAGGTCTCAATTTCCAGGTACACAAAACAGGTTTCCCTGTATTTTCAGAGTTGAAAAAGCACACTTTGGACACACTGTACAATCCATGAAAAGAAAGAGGTGAGGGGAGAGTGCTCTGTGAGCTTCGACTGTCATACCTCTTGCTATCCTGATTAGGTTAAACTGTACTATCAGCTAACATCCCAGCAAGTGGAGGCAAGCATCCTGTTTCTGCCACAAAGATCAAAAACTTGGTCAAAGCTGTTGTTATAATGAAGAGAAAAATGAATGAGTGTGCCTTTCTGGCAGGTTTCAAGCTGCAACTATCTAGCTTTCACAGGTGGAAAAAAAAACTGTCTTTACCATAAGGCCCCGATACCCAGTTTCAAAAAAGTATGCTTCCTGTCTGTTTCACAGTTGTATAGAGACACACATAGGATACACTGTACCATTCCTTGACAAAGGATGTCAGGGGAGAGTGTTCTGTGAGTATTGACTTCCATACAAGTTGTTAATTTGATTAGGGGAAATGGTATTGTCAGATGACTTCCCAGCAGTAAGTGGCAAAAAGCCTGTCACTTTCAGAAAACTCAAATACTTGACCACATTTCTTACTGCAATGAAGAGAAAAATGAACTAGTATTTTTTGGGTGTGGGGTAGGGAGATTTGTGGTTATAGTTATTCAGCTTTCATAGGGAGAAAATACTGTGTTTCCAATTTCCAGGTTCACAGTAACATTTTTCCCTGTATTTTTACAGTTTTGTAAAGATACCCCTGAGACACACTGTATTATTCCATGAGAAAAGAGGTCAGCGGCTCATGCTCTTTGAGTGTTGACTGCCGTACCTGCTAGTATCCTGATTAGGTGAGACTGTACTCTCAGATGACTTTGAGAGAACTAACCTAGGCAGGTTGATATGGAGTCCAAGCCTAAGGTCACTTTAAGGAGGAGGCAAACATTCTTTATTTTTCACATTCTTTTGCCTTATACAAGTAGGCCTTGAAGGCAGCAGTATCCCATATTCCAGGACATGCCTTTTTCTTGAGGTTTTGATGTGTGATATGGGAGAAGGTCTGGGTAAAGACTTCCACAGGCTTGAACTCTGGGTTAACCTGTTCCTTCTGGCTGATCTCATGCTGATGTTATCCCAAGATGTACATGACAGGGAAGGGTCTGAGCAAAATTCTCACAGCCTTGAGGTATGTTTTTAATCTATTCTCAGCAGCTAGTTGAGAAGTATATAAGGCCCTGCTTAAATTGGTGAGGCAGGTACTCTCTTGACCCCTTCTGATGTCTATGTCAGAAACCTTTTTGGTCACTTTCACTTTAAATAAAATCTACACAAAGCTCTTAGTGACTGAGACTGGTCCCAGAGTTAAAACTTCTTCTTTTGGGACCCTGAATCCAGCCACACTGTTCACCATTCACCAGAAGCTATCATTTTGGGCACTCATTCAGAATCTTCAAGACAAGGTAAGGACATTTGGAACTCTAGTTTTTCTGTACTCCCAGTAAACAAGTTTTCTATTTTACTGTAACTCTATGATGCACCTGTGATTGAAAGCCAGAGACACACAAAACAAGTGTGAAGCGAGAGTAGATCCCAGCTTCGTGGTTCCATGGCCTCATAATAACTGAGGGCAGCCCCAAAAGGGGAGACTCTTAGGGGTTTATACTGGCTTGCCAATGCCAAGAGGCATCCAATGTCTCTGCAAAGGGAGTGGCCAGAAGTGGGTGAAGCGTGTGGATTTAACTTTTCTTTCTTGGCCATCTTTTCCTGATCTCTTTGACCATTTCATAACTGCCCGGGGAATTGAAACTACTAACCTAGTCTGTTGAATCATAGACTTTCAAGGGATTTGCAATCCATGCTGCTACTGTGTGCTATAACTTAGATCCTAACTTTGGATGGACAGTTATGAAGCACCTCGTATTGTTAGAAGGCAAAAGTTACACCTGGGTTGTCTTGTCATGCACTGCGGACAGGAGCGCATTCAGGAGCTGCCTGGAGCTCTGGCTCTGGAATGTCTCTCAGGCTACAGGCTGCTCTCTTAGCTGCCTGCTTCAGAGGCCAGCGACCTGAAAGTGAGTCCTTGTCACAGCTGTGTCTTGGTCTATATGCATGGAGGCACTGCTGGTGACCATGAGATTTCTGAGGACACAGGTTGGGAATCCTAGGATCTGGTCAGATTGGAAGTGCAATGGGATTCGTCCTTTGGTAACGCTGGCTCTTAGTGGACCAGAGGAGGTTCCCTGGAGGCTTTTGTCTCAACTCCTTAGATATTCTTTCTGTGGAATCTCTGGAAGTGAACTGGAAGGATTGACCCTAACAGCTCAAGAACAAAAATCACTTTTTCTTGCTGGCCAGTCCTTTGCCACCTCTTGCTATCACATATCACCCAGGGTGGACTCAGAGGAAGAGCTAAAACCAGGCAAATAATTTTATTGTTGAGGAACTGGACATCAATCTGGGATGCCATCAGATCTACCTCTGGTGCGTTTCCACCAACTTTGGTAGTAGAACTGGGAGGGACACTAGTGGGACACCTGCATTGGTAAGAGACAGGTTAACTCCAACCAGGGAAGGAAGTTTAGGTGGAAAACCCATCTCCACCCCCATCTAGATCAAGGAAGGATGCATCCAGTAGAAAAAAGCCACGGCACTGGGCGTCACTTTTTTGTCTCTTAGAGATGGGTGCTAACATTTCTAGAACCATCCCCTTTTTAATTGTATCTTGAAAAACTGGGATAAGTTTGATCCTCAGAGCTTAAAACAGGCTTATATACAGGCTTTCTTTGCTTTAAGAGAAGACCTCTCCTGCCCAGAGAGACAACCCCTGCTGGGAAAACATCTTATCTGTCAGTCTACCCCTGTAATCAGAGTCAATTTGAACACTTTTTGGTTTAAAATTTTAGCCATGAAACTATGACTACAAATAGGAGAGATGATATTTTTGACACTGAATGGCCATGATATTATTTAGGCTCTGGAGAAAACTGGTTAAAATGAAAATGGAAAACTTTGAAGTTTCTGTCTGTCCAAATTTATGGTTGTCTCAGTGTGTATCTCTGTCCTTGGACAACATTGCTGAAGGCTAATTGGTCAACAAGCCCTATTTAACTGGCCTAAAGAGAAGTAAATGCTTACAAATCAAGCAATTCTAAATTCAAGAAAATTAAACTAAAATGAATTTCAGGTTTGTGTGAACTGGGAAATATTCACTATTGAAGTGATACCTGGTATTGATGTTTGTTTATTGATCTAATTAACACAGATATTATGAAGATATTTTTACAAATAACAGCTTTGGGTGATTTATGTTTACCAATCTACCCAATGATGATATACAGTACAGTTCATGGTTGCTGAAAGAAAGTAGGATGTGTGTTTTCAATAAAAAGTTATAAGGAATGGAATTATATTCTAATAAGGAATAAGAAAGTAAGTCTAAACTTACAGGTGGCTGTTTTCTAAATGGACAAATGAAGTGATAAGTACAGAAAGTGTAGAAAAGGTCTGGGGCAAGTTAAAAAAAAAAAGACTTTTGTGCATGGTACAAGTTTCTTAGGACATTAAGTTGTCTTTGAAATCTTTTATTGTTACTTTGACTAAGTGGATAAATATTGTTTCACAGTGAACATAAGCAGGTACCAATCTGGAATTTGGTTTTCTCTTTGTTAGAAGAACAAAGTTTTTTTGGAATGTGGCTTTTGATAACAGACTAGGGCAAGCATAGACAAAACTAATTCTGCTTGTACAAAAATTAAACCCTCATTAGGGAATTTAAAGTGGATAAATTAATGGCTATAAACCAAATAATCAGGGTTATGGGAAGTCCAAGATACCTGCTTGGCTTTTCCTGGCTCCCTAACAAACCTCGGTTTTTTTTTTTTTTTTTTCTTTTTTCAAACCTTGGTTTTATTTGATAAGATAAAGTCTTTCCTGGCTTCAGGGTTAAAATCTCATAATGGAGAAAAAATGGTTAAAATGTATTTTCTGTAATGTCCAGTGATTGGGGCACCCATTTTGCTAGACAAGCCATACAGACATTGGCAAAACAAAACAAAACAAAACAAAACAAAACAAAAAACCAAAAAAAAAAAAACCTTCATTAAATCCTTGGAGACTCTTTTTTAAAAATTTTATTTATTTTAATTGGAGGCTAATTACTTTACAATATTGTAGTGGCTTTTGCTATGCATTGACATGAATCAGCCATGGGTGTACATGTGTTTACCATCCTGAACCCCCCTCCCACCTCCCTCCCCATCCCATCCCTCAGGGTCATCCCAGTGCACCAGCCCTGAGTACCCTGTCTCATGCATTGAACCTGGACTGGTGATCTGTTTCATATATGATAATATACATGTTTCAATGTTATTCTCTCAAATCATCCCACCCTCACCTTCACCCACAGAGTCCAAAAGACTGTTTTATACATCTGTGTCTCTTTTGCTGTCTCACATATAGGATCATTGTTACCATCTTTCTAAATTCCATATATATGTGTTAGTATACTGTATTGGTGTTTTTCTTTTTGGCTTACTTCACTCTGTATAATGGGCTCCAGTTTCATCCACCTCATTAGAATTGATTCAAATGCATTCTTTTTAATGGCTGAGTAATATTCCACCGTGTATATGTACCACAGCTTTCTTATCCATTCGTCTGCTGATGGGCGTCTAGGTTGCTTCCATGTCCTGGCTATTATAAACAGTGCTGCGATGAACACTGGGGTACACGTGTCTCTTTCAATTCTGGTCTCCTCAGTGTGTATGCACAGCAGTGGGGTTTCTGGGTCATATGGCACTTCTATTTCCAGTTTTTAAAGGAATCTCCACACTGTTCTCCATAGTGGCTGTACAAGTTTGCATTTCCACCAGCAGTGTAAGAGGGCTCCCTTTTCTCCTTGGAGACTCTCATTTTCACTGATGTCCTCATTCATCAGGCAGCGACAACAGAAAAAGGATTGGTTACATAAGATTTAATAGACTGCTAAATACATCTACTATTTTCATGACTTTCTGTCTGACATATTACTGGCTTCTAATCTTTGTTTTCAGATATAAAGAAGCTCTTCTCCTTAAGTTACTGATGGCTTAAAACAATTAAGTGATTTGCACCTATGGGTAAAATTAAAACATTTTTCTTTTCTCTCTACCTCATCCCTCCAGAAATTGGAGACACTTGGGTTCTGAACAGCCTCATCAAGGTGAAAAAGTCTGTCTCCTGACATATACAGAAATCTCAAAGTATACTGGGGACCTCTAAAAGAAAAGCCCACCCAACTGACAGCAGACCTATGGCATCTGTTACATTTCACTGACTATTAAGTTCTATTTATGTTAATCAAGGTCTGCCTTTACTAAGATTCACTTCTGAGATGGTTCCTTGTGTTTATGCTACATTGCTAAGAGGTTTAATTGAGTTATCGAAAAGGACTCTCTGAGTTTGTTCCTAAATCTTATCTCTGTAAGCAGTCTTTGAATAAAGGTCAGATGCTCCAGGATCTACAACCAGGAGATTAACAGCAGGCTATAGCCATTTAACAAATTAAGTCAGATGACCTGGAGATGTCACTGGACTATACCTAATGGAAGTTCTTCGCCTAAGTTCTTACTTATAATTTTACTGTCACTTTCATTTAAAAAAAAAAAAAAACTACACAAAGCTCTGAGTAACTGAGACTGTATATGGTCCTGGAGTTAAATCCTCTCCTTCAGAAACTATGAATCCAGTGTCACCGTTCACTGTAAGCTATCAACTTCCCAGCAAGAAGTGGGAAACAGCTTGTTTTTATCAAAAAACTAAAAAAACTTGACCACAGTTTTTTTTTTTTTTTGTGATGAAGAGAAAAATTAACCAGTGTGTTTTTTCTAGCAAGTTTAAGCCTGAAACTATTTAGCTTTCATGGGGGAAAATGATTCTTTTGTAACCTAGCCCCAGTTCCCAGGCTGGCTATTTCACACTAGTATTAAGACACACCTAGGACACACTGTATCACTGCATGGAAACCTCTACAGAGGTCAGGGTAGAGCTTTCTTTGAGTGTTGGCTGCCATATCTATTGTTTCCCTGATCAGGTTAAACTGAACTGTCAGGTGACTTGCAAGTAAGACCTGCAGCTGACATAACTGTTGTTACTCAGATTAGGTGAAACTGTACTGGCAGATCAATTCATAACAAAAAATTAGTAAAGTCATTTTTTGTTTCATAAAACTCAAAATCGTGATCAAAGATGCTTTTGTGATGCAGGGGGAAATTAACAAGTGTGTTTTTCTGACAAGTATAATGCTGCAACTACCTAGGGTTCACTGGGGGGAAAATACTTCTTTGCCATAATGTCCCAATTCACAAAAACATGTTTCCCTGCAGTTTCAGAGCTATGTAAAGACACTCCTGAGACACAATGTACCATCCCATGAGAAAAGAGGTAGGGGAGAGTATTCTGTGAGAGTTGAGTACCATACCTGTTGTTAACTTGATTAGGTGAATTGGTACTGTCAGATGAATTCCCAGCATGAAATGGCAAGCTGCCTGTTTCTTTTCAAAAACTCAGAAGCTTCGTGAAAGCTGTGGTTGTAATGAAGAGAAAATTAACCAGTGTTTATCTATCAGGGTTAAGGCTGCAATTATCCAGCTTCCACAGGTGGAAAATATTACTTTTACCATAAGGACCAAATTTCTAGGTTCACTAAAGCATGTTTACTGGAAGTCTCAGAGATGTGTAAAGACAAATCTAGGACACACTGTATCCTTTTACAAGAAAAGAAGTCAGGGGAGTGCTTTATGTAAGTGCATACAGCCATACCTGTTGTTACTATGATTAGGTGAAAGTGTACTTTCAGATGACTTACTGGCCTGAAGATGATATCCTTCTTATTTCAGAAAGCTCAATATCATGAACATTGTTGTAATGCAAAAAATGAACAAGTGTGTTTTTCTGGTAAGTGTAAGACTGCAAATATCCAGATTTCACTAGGGGAAAATATTGCTTTTGCCCATCAGGCCCCAATTCCCAGGTTCATAAAATCATGTTTCTCTTCAGTTTCAGAGCTGCTTAAAGGCATTCCTTGGACACAATGTATCATTGCATGAGAAAAGAGGATTGGGGAGAGTCTTCTGTGAGCGTTGGATACCATATTGATTTATACTATGATTAGGTGAAATGTACTGTCAGGTAACTTCCCAGCAAGAAGTGGCAAGCAGCCTTTTGCTTTCAGAAAACTCAAAAACTTGTTGTAATGAAGAGACAATTGTGTTTTTCTGGCGTGTGTGATGCTGCAATTATGTTACTTCAAAAGGTGGAAAATACAGAACTTACCGTGAAGAGCCCACTTCCCAGATTCACAAGAGCACATTTACTAGCTGTTACAGAATTTTATAAAGACACACCTAGGACACAATATATCATTCCATGAGAAAATATATCAGGGGAGAGTGTTTGGTGAATGTTCATGGCTGTATCTGTTGATACTCCACTTAGATGAAACTATACTGTCAAATCACTTCCCAGCCAGAAGTAGGAAGTATCATTTTATTTCAGAAAACTCAAATAGTGACCAAAACTATTGTCATAGTGTAGAGAAAAATGAACCAGTGGGGTTTTCTGGCAAGTTTAAGACTGCAAATATTCAGGTTTCACTGGGGGAATTACTTCTTTTGCCATCAGTCAGTCAGTTCAGTCACTCAGTTGTGTCTGACTCTTTGCAACCCCATAGACTGCAGAACGCCAGGCCTCCCTGTCCATCACTACATCTCAGAGTTTACTCAAACTCATGTCCATTGAGTTGGTGATGCCATCCAACCGTCTCTTCCTCTGTCATCCCCTTGTCTTCCCACCCTCAATCGAATTTCCCAGCATCTATGTCTTTTCAAATGAGTCAGTTCTTTGCATCAGGTGGTCAAAGTATTTCGGTTTCAGCATCAGTCCTTCCAATGAATATTCAGGACTGATTTCCTTTAAGATTGACTGGTTGGATCTCCTTGCAGTCTAAGTGGCTCTCAAGAGTCTTCTCCAACACCACAGCCCCAAAGCATCAAATCTTTGGTGCACAGCTTCTTTATAGTTGAACTCACACTTTCTTTGTAGTCCAACTCACATTGATACATGACTACTGGAAAAACCATAGTTTTGACTAGATGGGCGTTTGTTGGCAAAGTAATGTCTCTGCTTTTTAATATGCTGTATAGGTTAGTCATAGCTTTCCTTCCGAGGAGCAAGCATTTTTTTAATTTAATGGCTGCAGTCACCACATGCAGTGATTTCGAAGCCCCTCCAAAATAAAATCTGTCACTGTTCCCACTGTTTCCCCATCTATTTGCCATGAAATGGTGGGGACACATGTCATGATATTAGTTTTCTGAATGCTGAACTTTAAGCCAACTTTTTTGCTCTCCTCTTTCACTTTCATCAAGAGGCTCTTTAGTTCTTCTTCACTTTCTGCCATAAGGGTGATGTCATGTGAATATCTGAGGTTGCTGATATTTTCCCCAGAAATCTTGATTCCATCTTGTGCTTCATCCAGTCCAGCATTTCTCATGATGTGCTCTGCATAGAAGTTAAATAAGTAGGGTGACAATATACAGCCTTGATGTATTCCTTTCCTGGTTTGGTATCAGTTTGTTGTTTTGCCATCAGGTCACCCCAATTCCCAGCTTCACAAAAAACATGACTCTCTGGTTATTCAGACCTGTGTAAAGACACTCCTGAGACACAATGTACCATTCCATGAGAAAAGAAATCAGGGAGAGTGTTCTGTTGGCTGTCTTATGTTTTGCTACCTGAATCCGTACTGTCAGATAACTTTCCAGCAAGAAATGGAAATCAGTCTGTTTCTTTAGAAAAACTCAAAAATTTGGCCAAATTTGTTGTAATGAAGAGAGAAATGATCCAGTGTGTTTTTATTGCAAGTTCATGGCTCAACTATTCAGTTTTCATTTGGAAAAGCTCTTTTTTTGACATCAGGCCCCAGATCCCAGGTTGTAAAAACATGTTTCCCTTCAGTTTTAGAGCTGTGTAAAGATACTACTAGCATACAATGTACCATTACATGAGAAAAGAGTCAGGGGGGAGTGCTATGTGAGTGGTCACTGCCATACCTGTTGCTCCCCTGAATAGGTT
Organism: Dama dama; assembly: GCF_033118175.1. Lineage (NCBI taxonomy): Eukaryota > Metazoa > Chordata > Mammalia > Artiodactyla > Cervidae > Dama > Dama dama. Next base: position 10,359,514 of record NC_083693.1, on the reverse strand, counting down.
AATCTGTACTTTCAGATGACTTCCCAAGAAGAAGTGGCAAGCAGCCTGCCTTTTTCAGAAAACTCAAAAACTTGACCAAAGCTGTCATTGTAATGAAGAGCAAAATGAACTGATGTATTTTTTGGTAGTTTGGAGCTACAATTAACCAGCTTCTACAAGTGGAACATGTAACATTTACCAAAAGGGTTCAATTCCCAAGTTCACAAAAACATGTTTTGTGGTTTTTCACAGTGGTTTCACACGTTTCCTTTTTATTTCAGAAAACTCAGAATCATCACCAAATTGTTTGCTGTAATGAAGAGAAAAGTGAACTACTGTGTTTTTCTGGAAAGTTTAGCTGCAAATATCCAGTTTTCAATGGGGGAAAATACTTTTTTTGTGTCATCATGCCCAAATTCCCGGGTATATAAAAACATGTTTCCCAGCATTCTCGGAGACGTGTATAGACACTCTTAGGACACCATTCCATAAGAAAAGATGTCAGGGGAGAGTGTTCTTTGAGTATTCATTGCCATACCAGTTTTTACTCTGAATAGGTGAAACTGTGTGTCTCATGACATCCTAGCACCGAATGGCAAACAGCTTGTTCCTTTCAGAATATTAAAAAATTAAATCACAGTTTTTGTTGTAATGAGGGGAAAATGAACTAGTGTGCTTTTCAGGAAAGTTTGAGGCTGCAACTATTCTGCTTTCACAGTGGAAAAATACTTCCTTTGCCATCAGGCCACATTTTTTCAGATTCATAAAAACAAGTTTCCCTGCATTGTCAGAGTTTCATAAACACACATCTAGGAAACACTGTGCCATTCCATAAGAAAGAGGCTGGAGTAGTGTTTTTTGAGTGTTCACTGCAATACTTCTTGTTACTCTGATTAGGTAAAACTATACTGTCAGATCCCTTTCCAACCAGAAGTAGGAAGCATTCTTTTTATTTCAGAAAACTCAAATTGTGACAAAAGCTATTGTTTCAATCAGAGAAGGCAATGACACCCCACTCCAGTACTCTTGCCTGGGCAATCCCATGGACGGAGGAGCCTGATAGGCTGCAGTCCATGGGGTCCCTGAGAGTTGGACACGACTGAGTGACTTCGTTTTCACTTTTTACTTTCATGCTTTGGAGAAGGAAATGGCAACCCACTCCAGTGTTCTTGCCTGGAGAATCCCAGGGACAGGGGAGCCTGGTGGGCTTCCATCTATGGGGTCGCACAGAGTCAGACATGACTGCAGCAACTTAGCAGAAGCAGCAGCAGTTATTGTTGCAATGCAAAGAAAAGTGAACCAGTGTGTTTTTCTGGAAAATTTAAGGCTGCAAATATCCAAGTTTCTCTAGAAATAATACTACTTTTGCCATCAGGTTCCAATTTGTAAGTTTAAGAAACATGGTTTCCTCCTGTTGCTGAGATTTGTTAAGACAGTGCTTGGAAGCACTGTGTCATTCCATGAGAAAAGAGGTCAGGAAAGAGTGTTTTTTGCCTGTAGAGTGCCATACCTGTTGTAACCCGGATTAGGTGAAATGGTACTTTCAGGTGAATTCTAAGAAAATAGTGCTAAGAACCCGTGTCTTTCATAAAACTCAATAATGTGACAAAAGTGGTTGTTGTAATTACGATAAAAATGAAACAGTGGGTTTTTCTGACAGGGTTGAGGCTGTAAGTATCTTACTTTCAAAGGCAGAAAATATAGCTTTTACAAACATGGCCCAGTTCCCAGGTTCACAAAGGCACATTTCCTGGCTGTTTCAGAGTTGTGTAAAAACACATATAAGACATACTGTACTATTCCATGAGAAAGATTGTCAGGGTAGAGTGTTCTGTGAGTGTTGATTGCCATATATATTGTTACCATGATTAGGTGAAATTGTACTGCCAGATGACTTCCCAGACAGAAGTTAGAGACATCCTTTTTTATTTCTGAAAACTCAATAGCAAGACCAAATCATTTGTTGTAATGCAGAGGAAAATGAACTAGTGTGTTTTTCTGGCACATGTAAGTCTACAACTATACAGGCTTCACTAGAGGAAAATACCTCACTTGCCATCAAACCACAATTCCCATGTCTTAAAAACATGTTTCTCTACAGTTTCAGAGCTGTATAAAGACATTCCTTGGACAGTGTACCATTCTGTGAAAAAAGTTCAGGGGAGAGTGTTCTGTGTCTGTTGTTTTCCATCCCTGTTTTGCCCTATTAGTAAAATGTACTGTTACATTTTACAACAATTGGCAGCAGTCTGTTTCTTTCAGAAAACTAAAAAAAAACAAAACAAAACAAAACAAAAAACTAGGCTAAAGCTGTTGTGGTAGTGAAGAGAGAATAAACTGTGTGATTTTCTGGTAGGATTGCAGCTACAAAAATCAAGCTTTCACAGTTGGAATACACTTATTAAGCATCAGGCCTCAGTTGCGAGGTTTACAAAAACAGGTTTTCCTGCATTTTCAGAGTTTTTGAAAAATACACTTAGAAAACACTGTACCAGGCCATGAGAAAACTAGCCAAGGAAGAGTCTTCTTTCAGTGTTGACTGCCATACCTGCTGTTACCCTGATTAGGTGAAATGCTACTTTCAGGTGTCTTCCAAGAAAGAAGTGGCAAGCACCTAGTTTATCTCAGAAAAGTCTAAAACTGCTTTGGACAACACTTATTTGACTAAAAATGTTGATGTAATGAAGAGAAAAATGAACCAGTGTGTTTCTCTGACTGGTTTGAGGCTGCAATTATCCAGCTTCCACAGAAGGAAGTTTTTACCAAAAGGGGCCAATTCCCAAGTTCACAAAAACATGTTTCCTGGCTGTTTCAGAGTTTTGTAAAGATATACCTAGGATAAAATGTACCATTTTACTAGAAAAGATGTCATGGGAGAGTGTTCTTTGTGTGTTGAATGTCTTACCTGTTGTTACTCAGATTAGGTGAAGCTGTACTGACAGATGACTTCCTATCAAGAAGTGGCAAGTAGTCTGTTGCTCAGAGAAAACTAAGAACTTGACCAAAGCTGTTGTTGTAATGAAGAGAAAAATTAACTATTGGGTTTATCTGGCTGGTTTGAGGATGAAACTATGCAGCTTTCACAGAGAGGAAATACTTCTTTTGCCATCAGGTCCCAATTCCCAAGTTCTCAAAAGCATGTTTCCCAGCAGTTGCAGAACTGTTTAAAAACACACTTAGGATGCATTGTACTACTCCATGAGAGAGGATGTCAAGGGAGAGTATTCTTTGAGTGTTGACTGCCATGTTTCTTGTTACCCTGATTTCGTGAAATGGTACTGTAAGCTTACTGCCAACCAGGAATGGCAAGCAGCCTGTTTCTTTCAGAAAACTCAAAAAACTGACTAAAGCTAATGTTGTGAGGAAGAGAAAAATAAACAAGTGTGTTTCTTCTGGCCAGTTTGAGGCCTCAATTATCCTACTTCCAAAGGTGGAAAATATAGCTTTTACTATAAGGGCCCCATTCCCAGGTTCACAAAAGCATGTTTCCTTCTTTTTCTGAGTTGTGTACAGATACATTTAGGACACATTGTACCATTCTATGAGAAAAACTGTCAGGGAAGACTGTTCTGTCAGGGGCAGTATTGACTGCCATAGCTTCTGTTAACTTGATTAGGTGAAACTGTACTGTCAGTTGACTTCCCAGCAAGAAGTCAGAAGTATCTTTTTATTTCAGAAAAGTCAAAATCATTATCAAAGTTGTTCTAATGAAAAAAAAAAAAAACCACTGTGGATTTCTGGCAAGGTTAATGCTGCAACTATCCAGCTTTCACTGGGGAAAAATACTTCTTTGTCATCAGGCTCCAATTCCCAAGTTCACAAAAACATGTTTCCCAGCAGTTTCACATCTGTGAAAGAAACTGCTCAGATTCACAGTGCCATGCCATGAGAAGTACGTCAGGGGAGATTTTTCTATGAATATTAACTATCATATAGGTTGTGACTCTCATTAGGTGAAAGTATACTGTCAGATATGTTCCCAGCATGAAGCAGCAAACAGCCTGTTTCTTTCAGGAAACTCAAAAAAGAGACCAAATCTGTTGTTGGTCTCTTCTGTTGTAATGAAGTAAAAATTGAACCTGTGTGTCTTCCTGGAAGATTTGAGTTTGCAATTATTGAGCTTCCACTGGTGAAAATTACTGCTTTTACCAAAAGGATCCAGTTCCCAGGTTCACAAAGGCATATTTCCTGGCTGTTTTGGGAGTAGTGTAAAGACACACTTAGGACACACAGTACCATTCCATGAGAAAGATGTCAGAGGAGATTGGCTTTGAATATTGATTGTCTTACATGCTGTTAGCCTCATTAGGTGAAAAGGTACTGTCCCTGACTCCCCAGCAAGAAGTTGCAAGCAACTTGTTTCTTTGAGAATATTTAAAAAGTTGACCAAAGCTATTGTTGTAATGAAAAGAAAATGAATCTGTGTGTTTTGCTTTGTTTTGTTTTGTTTTGGCAGGTTTATGGTTACAGGTATACAGCTTTCATTGGTGGAAAACAGCTTTTACAATAAGGCCCCTATTCCCAGGTTCATAAAAGCAGGTTTCTTGGATGTTTCAGAGTTCTGTAAAGACAGACTTAGAAATACTGTACCATTCCTTGAGAGAAGAGGTCAAGGGAGAGTGTTCTGTGAGGGCTAACTGCCACACCTATTGTTACCCTTACTAAGTGTAAGCGTACTGTCAGATGACTTCCCAGCAAGAAGACAGAAGCATCCATTTTATTTTGGAAAATTCAAAATCATAACCAAAGTTCTTGTTGCAATGAAAAAATAAAAAATTGAACAAGTGTGTTTTTCCAGCAAGTTTGAGGCTGCAACTATCCAACTTTTACTGCAGGAAGGTACTTCTTTCATTATTAGTCCCCAAATCCCAGGTTCACAAAAACATGTTTTTGTGCAGTTTCAGAGTTGTATAAAGACACTCATAGGGCACTCTGTACAATTTCACGAGAACAGAGGGCAAAAGATGGTGTACCTTGAGTGCTGACTGCCATACCTTGAAAGACAGCTGCTGTAGGCTGTGTGCTACGCCAGGATTCATGGCCTCCAGAGGATAGGATTTCCAACTGGGTCCAAAGACCAGGCTTGACCACTGGAGCTTTTTGTTTAACAAAATCTTATTAAAGTATAAGAGAGACAGAGAAAGCTTCTGACATACACACTAGAAGAGGGGGGGATAATGCCCCCTTGTTAGTTTTTGGAAAGGCATTTACATCTGTCAGTGAGCTGCTAATCAGATAAGAGGCACACCTCGAGGCTGAGGGAGCGTCACCAGGCCCCTCTCCCACAACATACGTCTTTGAGGTAGAATGGTGCAAGGTGTGTCCTGCCTGCCCATAAAACAATTGGCATGAATACTGAGTTGTTGAGCTATTCTCAGCCTAAAGTGTGAGAAAAGAAAAAGAAAAAAAAGTTAGTCTTAGGCAGAACCAGTTTAGTCAACAGAGAAGGAAAAAAAAAAAAAAAAACTTCCACTTGCAGTGTATTTCCTCCTGCTGTTTGGGGACGTGTGACCTCCCTATTGAGGCTAACACTCTCATTCCCCACTTTTCTTTTAGGAGAGTTATGTTGCCATGGAAAAGGGGTAGCATTATTATTACATAATTTCTTCTGAGCTGGTAATAGGAATTATCCCTAAATTCTTGAGGCAACATATTCTCCTAACCCTCATATTGAGAGTCTCTGGTCCAGGGGCCCAAGTAATAGTTGGAGGAGACTGTGAAAATCACTGCGGATGGTGATTGCAGCCATGAAATTAAAAGTCACTTACTTCTTGGAAGGAAAGTTATGGCCAAACTAGATAGCATATTAAAAAGCAGAGACATTACTTTGCCAAAAATGTCCGTCTAGTCAAGGCTATGGTTTTTCCAGTGGTCATGTATGGATGTGAGAGTTGGACTGTGAAGAAAGCTGAGTGCACTGAAAAATGGATGCTTTTGAACTGTGGTGTTGGAGAAGACTCAGAGTCCCTTGGACTGCAAGGAGATCCAACCAGTCAACCCTAAAGGAGGTCAGTCCTGGGTGTTCATTGGAAAGACTGATGCTGAAGCTGAAACTCCAATACTTTGGCCACCTCATGTGAAGAGTTGACTCATTGGAAAAGACCTTGATGCTGGGAGGGATTGGGGGCAGGAGGAAAAGGGGATGACAGAGGATGAGATGGCTGGATGGCATCACTGACTCGATGGAAATGAGTTTGAGTAAACTCTAGGAGTTGGTGATGGACAGGGAGGCCTGGTGAGCTGGGATTCATGGGGTCACAGAGTCAGACACAACTGAGCAACTGAATTGAACTGAACTGAACTGTGGCACTCCTAGGAGCCTGAACCACAATTTGTATCTTAAAAGCCTTCTTGTGGCTAGAAAGAAATCTAGGTATACAGTTACAAATGTAGGGAGCAAACAGCAAAACAGAACAATCAGCAAAGTTAAAAGATACATTATGTACATAGTTAAGGTACAAAATGTTACACCAGTCCATTTTAGGATTGTTGCTTCTGCTGCTGCTAAGTCCCTTCAGTCCTGTCCAACTCTGTGCGACCCCATAGATGGCAGCCCACCAGGCTTCGCCATCCCTGGGATTCTCCAGGAAAGAGTACTGGAGTGGGTTTGTTAGACATCATCAAATTAAGGAGAGGGATTACATATGACTGTTGTTGGCCAATGTAATCTCAAACTTGGAGAAAGTCCTCTCCCTCAAGTGGAGACGCCCACCAGTTGCCTGAGTCTTTCAAGAATACATCTGACAGAATGACTCTGATCCCATCTTCCTTATATGTGTTATAGTGGCAGTCTGGTTCTATAGTTGGGACTGCCTTACTCCCAGTGCAGAGGGTGGCTATTCTGCCCTCCCTCTTTCTATTGATTAATTACCAAGCCATTTATCTCCATAGGTAATAGTTTGCTCCAAAACTTGAGTCTTTGAGTCAGGAGTTAGCATCTGCCCCAGGATATACATAACATCCTTCCAAGTAAGGTCATAACGCTAGGTTAAAGGCTATAATATATTTTTCTGGGTCCTCCAAATAGTATCCCAGATCTTCCTTGATTGCTTTTATTTCTTGATAAGAAAAAGGCTTATTAACTCTCATAGATTGATTATTTTTCCCAGTGGGTGCTTCATGGAGAGGCAACAGCTTGTGTTCCTCAGCCTCTCTGGCTGCCCTTTGCATATGATCCCAGGGCTAGACCAGATAAACCTACTTTTCCTTATATCTTTGTCTCCCGTCCTCTATCTTATCCTATATTTCACCCTTAGTTTTTACTGTCTGAGCTTCTCTTACTTCGATTGAAATCAGAGTAGTCGGAAGTTGTACTGGGACAGGAGTTTGAACCTCTACTGATACTGGAGCAGTTTGAGTTTCAGTTTGAGCTTCTCCTGAAACTGAGTCACCCTTCCCTTGATGGCTGCACTGACTTTCAGATTGCTCAGTTGGTATGGGGGCTCAGATTGCTCAGCCCTGGGTATGGGGGCTAAGTAGGACAGGAGGGAGCTGAAGGTTTCATGCCCACATATTTACCCTTACAGCATAAGTCTGGCATGTCTTGCAGAGAGAAAACAGGTAACACATATGCTACCCATTTCCCTTGTTTTCTACAGAATCAGTCTAATAGTAAGATAGTATTATAATTAAGAGACCCCCCAACAAGCCACTGTTCTCTGTCCTCCAACCATGAATACTGTGGATACTGTGGATCCTCCAACCAAGGATACTGTGGCTGTGCAGTATCACATAGGAAGATCAGGCATGTCTTCTTTAAGTTCTGGGGATTGAGTCTATCCCAGGTTTTTTAGGATGGGTTCAAAGGAGTGAGGTTGGAATCATTATCTCCCACCAGTAAGACAGAAAAAGCAGTGTCCAGCACCTTTTTCTACCAGAGGCACCCTCCCTGCTCTAGATGGGGGTGGTGACAGACCTTCTACGTAAGCTTCCTTTCCAGGCTGGAATTAGGCTGTTCCTTACTAATGCAAGGTGTCCCACTACCATCTCTTCCTGTTCTACCACTGAGGTGGCGTGGAGATGCACCAGGGGTAGACCTGGTGGGATCCCAGATTGTAGTCCAGTTCCTCACTATTAAATTCTTGCCTGATTTCTGCTCCTTCTCTGTTGCCACCTGAGGTGCAACAGAGTAGCCTTCTGGAATGCCTTCCAGGCTAAGACTGCTAGGGGAAACATCCATCTCCTGCGTGCCTGTGCACAGTCCTGAGTATACTCTTGACTGCAATAGAACCAGTAAATCATAAAAGGATGAACATAAAGCCCAAGATGTCCCTTCTGGGTGTCACCACACCACTATATGTGATAGCAAAAGAGGAGGTGAAGGGCTGGTCAGCGAGGAAAAAGTGTTTTTTTGACCTTGAATTATTAGGGCCAATCCTCCCAAAGCTACTGGAGAGCCTTCTCTGGGCTGCTAAGAGCTACCATCACCAAAGGAAGAAGTCCATTGCACTTCCAATCTGATGAGATCTTAGTATTCCTGATATGTGCCCACAAAACCTCATGGTCACCAGCAGTGCTCCTTTCCACATAGATCAGAGACACAGTAGTGTCAAAGACTCACTTTCAGGTAGCTGGCCCCTGAGCCAGGTAGCTAAGATAGCGACTTGGCCTAAGAGAAGTTCTTGGAGCTAGAGCTCCACCTAGCTCCTGAACATGCACTTGCATCCAGTGCCTGATAAAATAACCAACGGCATGGGTTTCAAGTCCTTTGAAAATTTGTGATCCGACAGATTAGGTTAGTAGTTCTAATTCCTCACACAGTTATTAAATGGTCAAAAAGACCAGGAAAAGGTGACTGAGAAAGGAAAGTTCAGTCCACATGCTTTACCTATTTCTGTCCGCTCCCCTCTCAGGGACATCATGGAGTTGTCAGGTCGTTATAAACCCCCGACAAGACTCACCTTGGGGCTGCCTTCAGTCACTACAAACCCATCATGAAACCAGAGAGCAGGGCTCAGGGCTCACTTCATAGCCAATTACACATTTCTTTCATGGTGTTTTCACACACACAGGTACTCCATAGAGTTATAAAGTAAAGCAGAAAACGTGTTTACTAGGAGAACAAAGAACTAGAGTTCAAAGCATCCTAACCTTGTCTTGAAGATCCAGGACACCCCTAAGATGAAAGGTAGATGCTTCAAGCCATGCGCTACCCCAGGAGTCATGACCTCTGGAGGAGAGGAGTTCTTTCTGGGGCCAGAGACCAGGCTTGACCACTGAAGCTTCTTGTGTAACAGAATTTTAAAGCTTCCAACATAGACATCAGAAGGGGGCAGAAAGAAAGCCTCCTTTCTAGTTTTTGGCAAGAGCTGCTAATCAGAGAAGAGAGACACCTCAATGCTGAGGGTGTTTCACCTGGTTTCTCTTCCACAATATGCATTTTTGATATAAAATAGCACAAGATTTGTCATCCCCAAATCCTGGGAATGACATAAAAACAATTGACATGAATACTGGTTTGCTGAGTCAATATGAGCCCAAGGTTTGAGAAAAGAAAAAAAAAATGGTTAGTCTTTCACAAAGCTGGTTTCATCAGCAGAGGAGGGAAAAAAATCTGCCAGTGTAGTTTATTTCCTCTGACTCTGGGGACCTCTGGCCTCCCTACTGAGGCTGTTAACACTCTCAATTTGCTGTTTCCCTGATTAGGTGAAATGGTACGGTCAGGTGGCTTTAAAGGAAGAAGTGGCAAGCAGCATATTTCTTTCAAAAAAATGAAAATTATGACCAAGCTATTGTTGTAATGCAGAGAAAAATTAACCAGTTTTTTTTTTTTTATGGAAAAATTAAGACCGCAGCTATCCAGCCTTCACTGTGGGGAAATATTTCTTTTGCCATCAGGCCCCATTTCCCAGGATCACAAAAGAAATGTTTCCTTAGATTTTCAGAGCTTTGTAAAGACACACCTAGGAAACACTGTGCCATTCTATGAGAAAAGAGGACAATGGAGATTGTTCTTGGAGTACTGAATGTCATGCCTCTTGTTACACAGATTAGGTGAAACAGCACTGTCAAGTGATTTCCCAGTGAGAAGTGAAAAGCAGCCTGTTTCTTTCAGAATACTCAAAAGCATGACCAAAGTTGTTGTTCTAATGAAGTGAAAAGTGAATCAGATTGTTTTTGTGGAAGGCTTAAGACTGACAATATCCTGCCTCCACAGGTTGAAAATATTGTTTTTATCATAAGGGTCAAATTCCCAAACTCACAAAATCATGTTTCTTGGATGTTTCAGAGTTGTATAAAGATACAACTAGGGGACACTGTACCATTCCATGAGAAGATATTTCAGGAGAGGGTGTTCTGTGAGTGCTGACTGCCATACATTTGTTACCCTGATTAGGTGAATTTGTACTGACAGGTGACTTCCCAGTAATAAGTGGCAAGCGGCCTGTTTCTTTCAGAAAACTAAAAACTAGACAAAAGCTGTTGTTTTAATGAAAAGAGAAATGAACCAGTGTGTTTTACTGGAAGATTTGAGGCTGCAACTATCCAACTTTCACAGTGGGAACATAATTCTTTGTCATCAGACCTCAGTTCCCATGTTCACACACAAAAAAACATTTCTTGTTCAGAATTGTGCACAGGCAACACCTAGGACACACTGTTCCATTCCATGAGAGAAGATATCAGGGGAGAGTGTTCTGTGGTTATTGACTGTCTTACATTTTGTTACTCTGATTAGTTGAAATTATACTGTCAGATGAATTACCAGCACCAAGTCATAAGCATTGTTTTCATTTCAGAAAACTCAACATCATGCCCAAATCTGCTGTTGTAGTGAAGAGAAACATGAGCCTGTGTGTTTCTCAGGCAAGTTTCAGGCTGAAACTCTCCAGGTTTCTCTGGGGCAAAATACTTCTTTGGCCATTAAGTCCCAATATTGTGATTCACAAAAAGTATGGTTCCTTGCAGTTTCAGAGCTGTGTGTAGACACTCCTAGGACACAATGTACCATCCCATGATAAAAGACATAAGGGGAGAGCTCTGAATGGTAACAGTCATACTTGCTGTTATCCTGATTAAGTGAAACTGTGCTGTCAAATGAATTCCCAGCCAGAAGTTGGAAGCATCCTTTCTATTTTAGAAAATTCAAAATCAGGAACAAAATTGTTTAATGGAATGCAAAATGAGCCAGCGTGTTTTACTGTCAAATTTAAGGCTACAACTATCCAGGTTTCACTTGGGGAAAATACTTTTGACTTCAGACCCTGATTACCAGGTTCCCAAAAGCATATTTCCCTGTAGTCTCAGAGCTGTGTAAAGACAATCCTAGGCCAGGTTGTACCATTCTATGAGAAAAGATGTCAGGTGAGAGTGTTCTGTGAGTATTGACTACCATACCTGTTGTTACCCTGATTAGGTGAAGCTATACTGTCAGAAAACTTCCCAGCAAGAAGTGATGGGCACCCAGATTCTTTCAGAAAACCCATAAACTAGACCAAAACTGTTGTTGTGAGGAAGAGAATAATGAACCATTGTGTTTGTCTGGCAACTTTGCAGCTAAAACTATACAGCTTTCACAGTAGGAAAATACTTTTTGCCAGCAGGACCCAATTCCCAGGGTCACAAAACATGTTCCCCTGCATTTTAGAGCTTTGTAAAGAAACCCCTAGGAAACCCTGAACCATTTCATGAGAAAAGAAGTCAGAGGAGAGTGTTCTTTGAGTGTTGACTGCCATACTTATTGTTACCCTGATTTTGTGAAACCATACTTACCTCCAAACCAGAAGTGGCAAGCAGCATGTTTCTTTCAGAAAACTCAAAAGCTACACCAAAGCTGTTGTTGTGATGAAGAGTAAAATGAACCAGTGTGTTTTTATGGCAGGTCTGAGGCTGTAATTACTAGTGTCCACATGTTGAAAATATTGCTTTTACCATAAACATTCAATTCCCAGATTAACAAAATCATGTTTCCTGGCTGTTTGTGAGCTGATTAAAGACACATCTAGGATGCACTGTATCCTAGGATACATGAGAAAAGATGTCAGGGGAGAGTCTGTGAGTTTTGAATTCCATACCTATTGTTACTCTGGTTAGGTGAAAATGTACTGTCAGATTACTTCCCAGCAGGAAGTCGGAAGCATCCGTTATATATAAGTAAACTCAAAATTATGACCAAAGTTGTTGTTTTAATGAAGAGAAAAATGAGCCAGTGTGCTTTTATGCCTGGTGCATTCCTGCAAATATCCAGCTGTCACTGGGGAAAATATTTTTCTTCCATCTGGATCCAATTCCAAGATTCACAAAAGTACTTTTTCCTGTCATTTCAGAGCAGTATAAAGACACTCTTAGCACACATTACCATTCTATAAGAAAAAAAATGTCAGGTGGGAGTGTTCTATGAGTATTGACTACCATACCAGTTGTTACTCTGGTTAGGTGAAACTGTACTGACAGATGACATCCCAGCAAGAAAGGGCAAGCAGCCTGTTGCTTCCAGAATACTCAAAAACTTGACCAAGTTGTTGCTATAATGAAGAGAAAAAAGAACCAGTGTGTTTTCTGTAAATTTTGAGACTGTGAATATCCAACTTCTGAAGATGGAAAGTATAGATTTTACCTAAGGTCCCAATTCCCAGGTTCAAAAAACATATTTCCTGACTATTTCACAGTTGCATAAAGACAGATATGACAGACTCTACCATAACATAAAAAAAAAGTTGTCAGGGGAGAGTGTTCTGCGAGTGTGGAAAGCCATAACTATTGTTACCCTGCTTAGGTGAAACTGTACTTCCCACAAGAATTGGCAAGCAACCTGTTTATTTTCAGAAAACTCCAAAACCAGACCAAAGCTCTTGCTGTAATGAAGAGAAAAATGAACCAGTGTGGTTTTTTGGCAGGTTTGAGCCTCAAATATGCAGCTATCACAGGGAGAAAACACTTCATTTGCCAATAAGGCCCAATTCTCTGGTTCACAATAACATATTTCTCTGCATTTTCAGAGCATTGTAAAGACACACATAGGAAACACTTGTACCATTTTACAAGACTAGAGTCCAAGGGAGAGTGTTCTTTGAGTATTGATGTGATACTTATTGTTACCCTGATTAGATGAAACAGTACTGTTAGCTGACTTCCTAGCAAGGATAGAAATGTGTTATAGTATGTACAGATCGGGACCTGGGGACTGGAGTTGACAAAAAGAAAGCAAAGAAAAGAAGGATGCGGGGTACCCAAGTCTTGAGTGAAACAAGGGTACTTTATTTGCAGAGATACATGCTTATATATCTTCAATAAAATGATTACACAGCCATTAAGAATGAAATTCCATCAGTTGCAAAAAAATGGGTAGTCTTGTAAGTAAAAGGTCACTGAAGAGAGTGACTGAAGGGAATCCAAGCAGGAGCTCATTCCCATGATCTCAGTCCTGAGAGCTGTGTACAGTTCTGCTCATTCCTGTATTCCAGGAACTGATAAGGAACAGAGAGTCCTTGAGAAACGGCACACAAAGGAAGAAAATGCAACATATTAGATCCCTTAAAGTTGAATGTCTCCTGACAGGAATGCAGACTGTTTCTTTCAGGAAACTAAAAAATGTGACCAAATCTGTTGATGCGATAAAGAGAAAAATGAAGCAGTGTGTTTTTCTGGAAGTTTTCTGGACAGCCATTATCAAGCTTCCAAAGTTAGAAAATATAGCTTTTTCCATATGGGCCCAATCCCAGGGTTCACCAGAGCATGTTTCCTGGCTGTCTCATAGTTGTGTAAAGACACACCTAGGACACAAGGTAATATTCCATGAGAAAAGATGTCAGGGGAGAGGGTTCTATGGGTTCTGACTGCTTTAACTGTTGTTACTCTGATAAAGTGACTTCCCAGCCTAATTTTGGAGACACTTTATTTCAGAAAACTATTGTTGTAATGAAGAGCAAAATGAATCTTTTTTTTTTTTTTTCTGGCAGGTTTAAGACTGCAAGTTTCCAGCATTCACTGGGTGAAAATTAATCTTTTGCCATAAGGCCCCGACAAAAGCATGTTTTCCTACAGTTTCAGAGCTATGTAAAGACACTCCTAGAACATATTGCCCCTTTCCTTGAGAAAAGATGTAAGGGAGGAGTGTTTTGTGAGTGTTGACTAACATACCAGTTTACTCTGTTTAGGTGAAACAGTACTATCAGATGACTTTCCAGCAAGAAGTGGAAAGCATTGTGTTGCTTTCAGTAATCTCTAAAACATGACCAAATCTACTTTTGTAATGAAGAGAAAAGTGAACCAATGTGTTTTCTGGAGGCTTGAGGCTGTGCATATACAGCTTCCAAAGGTAGAAAATATATCTTTTACCATAAGAGCCCAATTCTCGGGTTCAAAAAGCACGATTCTTGACTATGTCAAAGTTGTATGGAGACGCACCTATGACACTCTGAAACACGATGTGACTGAGATGTCAGGGGCGAGGGCTCTGTCAGTGCTTATTGTCACACCTGTTGTTACTCTGATTACGTGCAATTTTGCTGCCAGATGACTTCCCAGAGAAAATTCAGAGGCATCCTTTTTATATCAGAAACTCAAAATCATGGCCAAAACTGCTGCTGTAATGCAGACAAAAATGAACCAGTGTGCTTCTCTGGCATGATTGCTGCAACTACCCAGGGTTCACTGAGGGAAAATACTTCTTTTGCCATCAGGCCCCAATACTCTGGTTCACATAAACGTGCTGATCTGCAGTTTCAGAGCTATTTAAAGACATTCCTAGGACACATTGTACCATTCCAAGAGAAAACATGTCATGGTAGAGTGTTCTTTGAGTGTTGACTGCCATACTTGTTAACCCGATCAGATGAAACAGTACTATTAGGTGTCTTTCCAGCAAGAAGTTACAATGCAAGCAGCTATTTCTTTCAGAAAACTCAGAAGTTTGACTGAAACTGTTGTAATGAAGAGAAACATGAACCAGTGGGTTTTTCTGGTAGGTTTGAGGCTGCAATTTTCCAACTTGCAAAGATGATAAATAAAGTTTTGACCACTAGGTCCCAATTCTCAGGTTCATAAAACCATGTTTCTGGCTGTTTTGGACTTGTGAAAATACACATCTAGGGTACACTGCATCATTACATGAGAGAAGATGCCAGTGGAGGGTGTTCTGTGAGTGCTGTCATTACTCTGATCAGGTGAAACTGTACTGTCAGATGACTTCTGTGCTGGGAAGGAAGCATCTTTTTTATTTCAGAAAACTCAAAATCATGACAAAAGCTGTGGCTATAATGAAAAGAAAAATGAGCCTGTGTGTTTTTCTGGCAAGTTTAAGGCTGAAACTATCCAGGTTTCACTGGGAAAAAAAAAAACAAAAAACAAAAAACTTGTCTTGCCATCAGGCCCCAATTCCCAGGTTCACAAAAACATTTTGCTGCAATTTCAGAGCTCTGTAAAGACACTCATAGAACTTATTATACCATTCTCTGAGAAAAGATGTCAAGTGAGTACTCTGTGATGTTGACTACCATACCAGTTGCTACTCTGATTAGGCAAAATTTACTGTCAGGTGATTTCACAGAAAGAAGTGGAAAGTAGCCTTTAGCTTCCAGAAAACTAAAAAAAAAAAAAACAAAAAAAAAAACAAAAAAAAAAAACTTGACCAAATCTGTTGTTGTGATGATGCTTAACATGAACCACCATTTTTTTTTTTTTGGCAGGTTTGATGCTGCAATTATTCAGTTTCCAAAGGTAGAAAATATAATTTTTACCATAAGGGCCCAATTCCTTTGTTCACAAAACCAGGTTTCCTGACAGCTTCAGAGTTGGGTAAAGACACAACTATGGCACACTAGCATTTCATGAAAGAAGATGTCAGGGGAGAGTGTTCTGTGGGTGTTGACTGCCATACCTATAGTTACTCTGATTAGGTGAAACTCTATTTTAGATGACTTCAAAGCAAGAATTCAGAGCATCCTTTTAATTTCAGAAAATAAAAATCATGACAAAAGCTGATGTTCTAATTCAAAGAAACATGAATCAGTGTGTTTTTCTGGAAAGTTTATGATTGCAAATATTCAGCTTCTCACTGGGGGTAATTTTTTTCTTTTTTTTTTCTTTTCTTTTTTTTTTTTGCCATCAGCCCCAATTCCCAGGTTCACAAAAATACATTTCACTGCAGTTTCAGATCTGTGTAAAGACACAGCTAGGACACAATGAAGCATTCCATGAGAAAAATGTCAGGGAAGAATGTTCTTTATGTGTAAAATGGCATACCTGCTCTTACCCTGATTAGGTGAAACAGTACTGTCATATGACTTCCCAACAAGATGTGGCAAGCAGCCTTTTTCTTTCAGAAAACTCAAAAACTTGATGCAAACTGTTTCTGTAATGATGGGAAAAATGCAGCAGTGTTTTTCTGGTAGGTTTGAGGCTGCAATTATCCACGTGCCACAGGCAGAAAATATTGCTTATTCCATAAGGGACCAATTTCCATCTACACAAAGGATTGCTTCCTACTTGTTTCAGATTTGTGTAAAGACATACCTAGGACACACTGTACCACCACATGAGAAAAGTTGTTAAGGGAGAATGTTCTGTGAGTGGTCCCTGCCATTCCTGTTGTTACCCTGATTAGCAGAAGCTGTACTGTAAGATAACTTCCCAGCAGGAAGTGGCAATCACCCTGTTTCTTTCAGAAAACTAAAAAAATTCTTGACTAAATCTGTTGCTGCAATTAAGCATATTGCTTTGAGAAAACTGAAATTTTGACCACATCTATTGTTTTTATGAGGAGAAAAATGGACCAGTGGATTTTTCTGGCAGTTTTGAGGCGGCAATTCTTCCAAGGTGGAAAATATAACTTTACCATAAGGGCCCAATTCACAGGTTCACAAAAGCAGGATTCCTGGTTTTTCAGAGTTGAGTAAAGACACAACTAGACACACCATACCATTCTATAAGAAAAGATGTCAGGCTAGAGTGTTCTGTGATTGTTGACTGCCATACCTCTAGGTACACTGCAGAGGTGAAGCTGTACTGTCAGATGACTGCCCAAAGAAGACAGAAGCATCCCCTACACTTGAAAACCGAAAATCATGACCAAGTTGTTGTACTGAAGAAAAAAATGAGTCAGTGTTCTTTTCTGGCATGTTTAAGGCTACACCTAGCCAGCTTTCACTTTCACTTTCATTGCCATCAGGTCCCAACTCTCAAGTTCACAAAAAACATGTTTCCCAGGAGTTTCCCAACTGTATAAGGACAGTCCTAGGACATATAGCACCAGTTCATGTTAAAATATGTCAGGGGAGAATGTTCTGTGAGTGTTGACTGTCATACCTCTACTTACCCATGTTAGGTGAAACTGTACTGTCAGATGACTTCCTAGGAAGAAGTTGCAAGCAGCCTGATGCTTTCAGAAAACTAAAAATCATGTCAAAACTGTTGTGGAGTGAAGAGAAACATAAATCAGTTCGTTTCTTTGGCAGATTTGAGGCTACAATTATCCAGCTTTTACTGGTGGAAAACAATGCTTCTACCAAAAGAGCCCAGTTCCCAAGTTCACAAAGGCATGTTATCTGGTTGTTTAAGAGTTGTGTAAGGGGGGAGGAGCCAAGATGGCGGAGGAGTAGGACGGGGAGACCACTTTCTCTCCTACAAATTCATCAAAAGAATAACTGAATGCAGAACAAACTTCACAAAACAACTTCTGATCTCTAGCTGAGGTCATCAGGCGCCCAGAAAAGCAGCCCACTGTCTTCGAAAGGAGGTAGGACAAAATATAAAGATAAAAAGTGAGACAAAAGAGCTAAGGACGGAGATCCGTCCCGGGAAGGGAGCCTTAGGTGGCATTGCTTGGGGTAGGGTCCGGGCCTGAGTGCCCTGAGGACAATCAGAGGGAGCTTCTGTGAGTTGCCAACTTGAACTGTGGGAGACCAAAAGAGAGAGAGAAAATTAACCGGCCGGAACACACTGCCGGCCGTTCGCAGAACAAAGGGACCGAGAAAGTCCAGAGAAGAGCTTGCAGGCTACAGACAGACCCAGCCCCGCCGGAGGCAGGAGGCAGGGGGGAGGGGAAGGTCGCGGCGAGACACAGGGCGCAGGCACCCGACCGGCGCAGGCGGGGACTGGGGCTGGGGACCCAGAGGGCAGAAGGCGCACGCACCCGACTGGCGCCAGCGGAAACTGAGACTGGGTCCGTGGAGGGGAGTGGGCGCGCCACACCTGGGGAGAGTGCGCCCACCAAGCCCCTGGCTGCCTGGACCGCTATGACGGGGAAGGCACAGAGAGCAGGCACAGCTTTTCATTCCGCGCTTTTGTGGAACACCCGAGGGCTGGAACCTCGCGCAGCGCGGGGCGCGCTCCATATAGAACAGCCGGGAGCCTGAGCAGCGCAGACGGAGAAAGCAGCGTCAGCCCCTCCCGGCAGCCCCAGCCCGTCCCCGCAGTGCCAGCCCCTCCCCGCAGAGCGACGGAACTAGCTACCTGAATAAGAGTCCACCTCCGCCCGCCTGTGTCAGGGCGGAAATGAGACTCTGAAGAGACCGGCAAACAGAAGCCAAATAAACAAAGGGAACCGCTTCAGAAGGGACTGGTGCAACAGATTAAAATCCCCGTAGAAAACACGGACTACACCGGAAGGGCCCTATAGATATCGAGAAGTGCAAGCTGGAACGAGGAGCTATCTGAAACTGAGCCCAACCCACACTGACCGCAACAGCTCCAGAGAAATTCCTAGATATATTTTTACTTTTTTTTTTTTTTTTTCTAAGTAAGGAAGGAAAAAAAAAAATTTTTTTTTTCTTTTTTTCTTTTTTCTTTTTTCTCTTTTAGTTTCCTTTAAAATTCCCTATTACTCCCCCACTACTCCTTCACTTTCATTTCCATAGATTTTTACGATTTTTTTAATTAGGGAAAAAATTTTTTTTTTCTCTTACTTTTTTTTTTTCTTTTTTCTTTTTTTTTCTTTCTTTTTTCTCTTCTTTTTTTCTATTTTTCTTTTTCTCTTATTTCTTTTAAAGTCCTCTAGTACTCCTCTACTACTCCTTAATTTTCATTTTCAATACACTATAACCTTACAAAAAAAAAAAAAGGAAGAGAAGCCCTATCTTTAAACCGAAGATTATTCTCTCCCAATCTTGACTCTCTGTTTTCTACCTCAGGACACCTCTATTTCCTCCTTTCCCCTTCTCTTCCCAATCCAATTCTGTGAATCTTTGTAGGTGTCTGAGATACGGAGAACACTGGGAACAGACAGCTGCGTAGATCTGTCTCTCTCCTCTTGAGTCCCCCTTTTTCTCCTCCTGCTCATCTCTATCTCCCTCCTCCCTTTTCTTCTTTTCATGTAACTCTGTGAACCTCTCTGGGTGTCCCTAATGGGGGAGAATCTTTTCGCCATTAACCTAGAAGTTTTATTATCAGTGCTGTATAGTTGGAGAAGTCCTGAGACTACAGGAAGAATAAAACTGAAATCCAGAGGCAGGAAACTTAAGCCCAAAACCTAAGAACACCAGAAAACTCCTGACTACATGGAACTTTAAGTAATAAGTGACCGTCCAAAAGTCTCCATACCTACACTGAAACCAACCACCACACAAGAGCCAATAAGTTTTAGAGCAAGACATAACATGCAAATTCTCCAGCAACGCAGGAACATAGCCCTGAACGTCAACATACAGGCTGCCCAAGGTCACACCTAACACATAGACCCATCTCAAAACTCATTACTGGGGACTCCATTGCTCTCCAAAGAGAAGAAATCAAGTTCCATGCACCAGAACACTGACGCAAGCTTCCCTAACCAGGAAACCTTGACAAGCCAATCGTCTAACACCACCCACTGGGTTAATCCTCCAGAATAAAAAGGAACCACAGATCTCCAGAATACAGAAAGCCCACTCCAGACACAGCAATCTAAACAAGATGAAAAGGCAAAGAAATACCCAACAGGTAAAGGAACATGAAAAATGCCCACCAAGTCAAACAAAAGAGGAGGAGATAGGGAATCTACCTGAAAAAGAATTTAGAATAATGATAATAAAAATGATCCAAAATCTTGAAAACAAAATGGAGTTACAGATAAATAGCCTGGAGACAAAGATTGAAAAGACACAAGAAATGTTTAATAAAGACCTAGAAGAAATAAAAAAGAGTCAATTAAAAATGAACAATGCAATGAGTGAGATCAAAAACACTTTGGAGGGAACCAAGAGTAGAATAACGGAGGCAGAAGATAGGATAAGTGAGGTAGAAGATAAAATAATGGAAATAAATGAAGCAGAGAGGAAAAAAGAAAAAAGGATCAAAAGAAATGAGGACAACCTCAGGGACCTCTGGGACAATGTGAAACACCCCAACATTCGAATCATAGGAGTCCCAGAAGAAGAAGACCAAAAGAAAGGCCATGAAAAAATACTCGAGGAGATAATAGCCGAAAACTTCCCTAAAATGGGGAAGGAAATAGCCACCCAAGTCCAAGAAACCCAGAGAGTCCCAAACAGGATAAACTCAAGGTGAAACACTCCAAGACACATATTAATCAAATTAACAAAGATCAAACACAAAGAACAAATCTTAAAAGCAGCAAGGGAGAAACAACAAATAACACACAAAGGGATTCCCATAAGGATAACAGCTGATCTATCAATAGAAACCCTCCAGGCCAGAAGGGAATGGCAGGACGTACTGAAAGTAATGAAAGAGAATAACCTACAACCTAGATTACTGTATCCAGCAAGGATCTCATTCAGATATGAAGAATTAAAAAACTTTACAGATAAGCAAAAGCTGAGAGAATTCAGCACCACCAAACCAGCTCTTCAACAAATGCTAAAGGATCTTCTCTAGACAGGAAATGCAGAAAGGTTGTATAAACGTGAACCCAAAACAACAAAGTAAATGGCAATGGGACCACACCTATCAATAATTACCTTAAATGTAAATGGGTTGAATGCCCCAACCAAAAGACAAAGATTGGCTGAATGGATACAAAAACAAGACCCCTATATATGCTGTCTGCAAGAGACCCACCTCAAAACAAGAGACACATACTGACTAAAAGTGAAGGGCTGGAAAAAATATTTCATGCAAACGGAGACCAAAAGAAAGCAGGAGTCGCAATACTCATATCAGATAAAATAGACTTTCAAATAAAGGATGTGAAAAGAGACAAAGAAGGACACTACATAATGATCAAAGGATCAATCCAAGAAGAAGATATAACAATTATAAATATATATGCACCCAACATAGGAGCACCACAATATATACGGCAAACACTAACGAGTATGAAAGAGGAAATTAATAGTAACACAATAATAGTGGGAGACTTTAATACCCCACTCACAACTATGGATAGATCAACTAAACAGAAAATTAACAAGGAAATACAAACCTTAAATGACACAGTGGACCAGCTAGACCTAATTGATATCTATAGGACATTTCACCCCAAAACAATCAACTTCACCTTTTTCTCAAGTGCACACGGAACCTTCTCCAGAATAGATCACATCCTGGGCCATAAATCTAGTCTTGGAAAATTCAAAAAAATTGAAATCATTCCAGTCATCTTTTCTGACCACAGTGCAGTAAGATTAGATCTCAATTACAGGAAAAAAATTGTTAAAAATTCAAACACATGGAGGCTAAATAACACGCTTCTGAATAACCAACAAATCATAGAAGAAATCAAAAAAGAAATAAAAATATGTATAGAAACGAATGAAAATGAAAACACAACAACCCAAAACCTATGGGACACTGTAAAAGCAGTGCTAAGGGGAAGGTTCATAGCATTACAGGCTTACATCAAGAAACAAGAAAAAAGCCAAATAAATAACCTAACTCTACACCTAAAGCAATTAGAGAAGGAAGAAATGAAGAACCCCAGGGTTAGCAGAAGGAAAGAAATCTTAAAAATTAAGGCAGAAATAAATGCAATAGAAACTAAAGAGACCATAGCAAAAATCAACAAAGCTAAAAGCTGGTTTTTTGAAAAAATAAACAAAATTGACAAACCATTAACAAGACTCATTAAGAAACAAAGAGAGAAGAACCAAGTTAGCAAAATTAGAAATGAAAATGGAGAGATCACAACAGACAACACTGAAATACAAAGGATCATAAGAGACTACTACCAGCAGCTCTATGCCAATAAAGTGGACAACTTGGAAGAAATGGACAAATTCTTAGAAAAGTATACCTTTCCAAAACTGAACCAGGAAGAAATAGAAGATCTTAACAGACCCATCACAGGCAAGGAAATTGAAACTGTAATAAAAAATCTTCCAGCAAACAAAAGCCCAGGACCAGATGGCTTCACAGCTGAATTCTACCAAAAATTTAGAGAAGAGCTAACACCTATCTTACTCAAACTCTTCCAGAAAATTGCAGAAGAAGGTAAACTTCCAAACTCATTCTATGAGGCCACCATCACCCTAATTCCAAAACCAGACAAAGATGCCACAAAAAAAGAAAACTACAGGCCAATATCACTGATGAACATAGATGCAAAAATCCTTAAGAAAATTCTAGCAAACAGAATCCAACAACATATTAAAAAAATCATACACCACGACCAAGTGGGCTTTATCCCAGGAATGCAAGGATTCTTCAATATCCGCAAATCAATCAATGTAATACACCACATTAACAAATTGAAAGATAAAAACCAATGATTATCTCAATAGATGCAGAGAAAGCCTTTGACAAAATTCAACACTCATTTATGATTAAAACTCTCCAAAAAGCAGGAATAGAAGGAATATACCTCAACATAATAAAAGCTATCTATGACAAACCCACAGCAAGCATCATCCTCAATGGTGAAAAATTGAAAGCATTTCCCCTGAAATCAGGAACAAGACAAGGATGTCCACTCTCACCACTACTATTCAACATAGTGTTGGAAGTTTTGGCCACAGCAATCAGAGCAGAAAAAGAAGTAAAACGAATCCAGATAGGAAAAGAAGAAGTGAAACTCTCACTGTTTGCAGATGACATGATCCTCTACATAGAAAACCCTAAAGACTCTACCAGAAAATTACTAGAGCTAATCAATGAATATAGTAAAGTTTCAGGATATAAAATTAACACACAGAAATCCCTTGCATTCCTATATACTAACAATGAAAAAACAGAAAGAGAAATTAAGGAAACAATACCATTCACCATTGCAACAAAAAGAATAAAATACTTAGGAGTATATCTACCTAAAGAAACAAAAGACCTATACATAGAAAACTATAAAACACTGATGAAAGAAATCAAAGAGGACACAAACAGATGGAGAAACATACCGTGTTCATGGATTGGAAGAATCAATATTGTCAAAATGGCTATTCTACCCAAAGCAGTCTATAGATTCAATGCAATCCCTATCAAGCTACCAATGGTATTTTTCACAGAACTAGACGAAATAATTTCACAATTTGTATGGAAATACAAAAAACCTCGAATAGCCAAAGTAATCTTGAGAAAGAAGAATGGAACTGGAGGAATCAACCTGCCTGACTTCAGACTATACTACAAAGCCACAGTCATCAAGACAGTATGGTACTGGCACAAAGACAGAAATATAGATCAATGGAACAGAATAGAAAGCCCAGAGATAAATCCACGAACCTATGGACACCTTATCTTTGACAAAGGAGGCAAGGATATACAATGGAAAAAAGACAACCTCTTTAACAAGTGGTGCTGGGAAAACTGGTCAACCACTTGTAAAAGAATGAAACTAGAACACTTTCTAACACCATACACAAAAATAAACTCAAAATGGATTAAAGATCTAAATGTAAGACCAGAAACTATAAAACTCCTAGAGGAGAACATAGGCAAAACACTCTCCGACATAAATCACAGCAAGATCCTCTATGACCCACCTCCCAGAATATTGGAAATAAAAGCAAAACTAAACAAATGGGACCTAATGAAACTTAAAAGCTTTTGCACTACAAAAGAAACTATAAGTAAGGTGAAAAGACAGCCCTCAGATTGGGAGAAAATAAGAGCAAATGAAGAAACAGACAAAGGATTAATCTCAAAAATATATAAGCAACTCCTGAAGCTCAATTCCAGAAAAATAAATGACCCAATCAAAAAATGGGCCAAAGAACTAAACAGAAATTTCTCCAAAGAAGACATACAGATGGCTAAGACACACATGAAAAGATGCTCAACATCACTCATTATTAGAGAAATGCAAATCAAAACCACAATGAGGTACCATTACACGCCAGTCAGGATGGCTGCTATCCAAAAGTCTACAAGCAATAAATGCTGGAGAGGGTGTGGAGAAAAGGGAACCCTCTTACACTGTTGGTGGGAATGCAAAGTAGTACAGCCGCTATGGAAAACAGTGTGGAGATTTCTTAAAAAACTGGAAAAAGAACTGCCATATGACCCAGCAATCCCACTTCTGGGCATACTCACTGAGGAAACCAGATCTGAAAGAGACATGTGCACCCCAGTGTTCATTGCAGCACTGTTTATAATAGCCAGGGCATGGAAGCAACCTAGATGCCCATCAGCAGATGAATGGATAAGGAAGCTGTGGTACATATACACCATGGAATATTACTCAGCCATTAAAAAGAATTCATTTGAACCAGTCCTAATGAGATGGATGAAGCTGGAGCCCCTTATACAGAGTGAAGTAAGCCAGAAAGATAAAGAACATTACAGCATACTAACACATATATATGGAATTTAGAAAGATGGTAACAATAACCCTATATGCAAAACAGAAAAAGAGACACAGAAATACAGAACAGACTTTTGAACTCTCTGGGAGATGGTGAGGGTGGGATGTTACGAGAGGAATCGGGTGGAGAGGGAGGTGGGAGCGGGGATTGGGATGGGGAAGACGTGTAAATCCATGGCTGATTCATATCAATGTATGACAAAACCCACTGAAATGTTGTGAAGTAATTAGCCTCCAACTAATAAAAAAATTAAAAAAAAAAAAGAAAAAAAAAAAGAGTTGTGTAAAGACACACCTAGGAAACATTGTACCATTCCAAGAGAGTAAATGTCAAGGGAGGGTGTTCTGTGAGTGTTGACTGCCATACCTGTTGTTACTCTGATTAAGTGAATCTGAACTGTCAGTTGACATCCCAGCTAGAATTTGGAAGCATCCTTTCTATTTCAGAAAATGCAAAATCTTGACCAGCCTGTTGTAATGAAGAGATAATTACAGTGTGTTTATTTGGCAATTTTGACTTCAAGAATCCACCTTTCATAGTAGGAAAGTACTTCTTTAACCATCAGGCCCCAGTTCCAAGGTTCACAAAAACATTTCCCCTGCAGTCCAAACTATGTAGAGACACTGGTAGGACACAATCTCCCATTTAAAGAAAAAAGTGGTGGGGGAGAGTGTTCTGTAAGTGTTGACTGACATACATGTAGCTACTCTGATCAATGAAACTGTACTGTCAGATGTCTTGCCAGCAAAAATTTGGAAGCATCTTTTTTATTTCAGAAAAAAAAATCATGAACAAAGCTTTTGCTGTAATGAAATGAAACATGAACTGTGTGTTTTTCTGGCAAGTTTAAAAGGCTGAAATTTTCCAGGTTTCACTGGGGGAAAATAATTCTTTTGCCATCAGGCCCCAATTTCTAGGTTCCAAAAAAAAAAAAAAAAAAACAAAACAAAAAAACAAAAACCATGTTTCCCTGCATTTTCAGAGCCGTGTAAAGAGCCTCCTAAAATATATTGTACCATGATAAAAGCCCAGTTCTCAGGCTCACAAAAGTGTGTTTCCTGGTTTTTCAGTTATATAATGTCACTCCTAGGACACACTGTACCATTCCATGAGAAAAAAAATGTCAGGGGAGAATATTCTGTGAGTGTTGACTGCCATACCTGTTTTCACTTTTATTAGGTGGAATTGTACTGTTAGATGACTTATGAGAAGAAGTGGATAGCAGCCTGTTTTTCCAAAAGACTCAAAAGCATAGAGAAAGTTGTTGCTGTAATGAAGGTAAAAATGACCAGTATGCTTTTCTTGCTGGTTGAGGCTGCAGTTTTCACAGTGGGAAAAAAAAAAAAAAAAACAAACCAAAAAAACAGAACAACTTCTATTGCCAACAAGCCCAAATTGCTAGGTTCACAAAAACATGTTTGTGGACATTTTCAGAGCTTTCTAAAGACACACCTGGGACACTCTGTACCATTCAGTGAGAAAAGGTGTGAGGGGAGAGTGTTCCATGAGTATTGACTGCCATAAGTGTACTCATAAGGAAGTTGGAACATCATCTTTATTTCAGAAAACTCAAAATCATGACCAAAGCTGACGTTGTAATGAAGAGAAAAATGAACCAGTATGTCTTGTGCAAGTTTGAGGCAGTAACTATCCAGCTTTCACTGGGGGAAAATACTTCTTTTGCCATCAGGCCCCAATTCCCAAGTTCACAAAAATGTCTTTCCCTGCAGTTTAATAAGAGTTAAGATGCTCCTGGAACACATTGAACCATTCTATGAGAAAAGAGGTCAGAGGAGAGTGCTCTGTAGTGTTGACTGCATATTGGTTGTTATTTTGGTTAAGTGAAACTGTACTGTCAGATTACTTCCGGGAAAGAAATGTCAAGCATCCAGTTTCTTTAAGAAAATCCAAAAGCTGGACCAAAGTGGTTGTTGTCATGAAGAGAAAAATGAACCAGTGTTTTTCTGGCAGGTTAGATGCTGCAATTATCCAACTGCCAAAAGTAGAAAATATTGCTTTTAACATAAGGGCCCAACTACCAGGTTCACAAAAGTATTTTCCTGGCTGCTTCAAAGCTCTGTGAAACACTCCTAGGACACATTGTACCATTCCATGAGAAAAGTTGTTAGGAGAGAGTGCTCTGTAGCTGTTGAAATGAATACCAATGGTTACTTGGATTAGATGAAACAGATGACTTCCCTGCAAGAAGTGGTAAGCAGCCTGTTGTTTTCAGAAAACTCAAAAACTCGACCAAAACTGTTGCTACAATGAAGGGAAAATTGAATCGCTGTGTTTTTCTGACAAGTTTAAGGCTGAAACTCTCCTGTATTTACTGAGGGAATTATTTTGCCATTAGTCTCCAATTCCAATGTTCACAAACATGTTTGCCTGCAGTTTCAGAGCTCTGTAAAGATACTCCTAAGACAAATTCATGAGAAAAGAGATCAGAGGAGAGTGTTTTGTGAGTGTTGACTTTCATATCTGTTGTTACCCTGATTAGGTGAAACTGTATTGTCCATGACTTCTTAGCAAGGAGTGACAAGCAGCCTGTTGCTTTCAGAATACTCAAAAACTAGACCAAAGCTGTTGCTGTAATGAAGACAAAAATGAACCAGTGTGTTTTTCTGTCAAATTTAATGCTGCAATTATCCAGGTTTCACTGAAGGAAAACTTTTCTTTTGCCATCAGATCTCAATTCCTGGGTTCACAAAATATGTTTCCTGTGTTTTCAGAGCTTTGTAAAGACACACCTAGAAAACACAGTGCCATTACATGAGAAAAGCCATCATGAGTGTTCTTTGATTGCTGACTGCCATATCTGTTGTTTCCTTAATTAGGTTAACCAGTACTATTAGATGACTTCCCAGTAAAACAGTGTCCAGCAGCTTGTTTCTTTCAGAAAATTCAAAACCTTGACCAAAGCTGTGGTAATGAAGAGAAAAATGAACCACTGTGTTTTTCTGGCAGGCTTGAGGCTGCAAGTATAGAGCTTACACAGTGGGAAAATATTTCTTTTGCTATCAGGCCCCAACTGCCAAGTGCTTCCCTTCAATTTCAAAACTTTGTAAACATAAACTTAGGAAACAATGTACCATTCCATGAGAAAAGAGGTCACAGGAGAGTGTTCTTTGACTATTGACTACAATACCGGTTAATCCTAGGGTTAGGTGAAACTACTGTCAGATGACTTCCCTGAGAAATGGCAAGCAAACTGTTGGTTTCAGAAAGCTTAAAGTCTAGAATGAAGCTGTTCTTTTAATGAAGAGAAAAATGAACTAGTGTTTTTCAGGCATGTTTTTAAGCTGCAACTATCCAGGTTTCAAAATGGCAAAATTCGTTTTTTGCCATCTGACCCCAATTCCCAGGTTCACATGAAAATGTGTCCCTGTAGTTTCAGATTTGTGTAAAGACACACCTAGGACACAGTGTAACATTCCATGAGAAAAGAGACAAAGAGAGTGTTCTGTGAGTGTTGACTGCCATTTTGGTTGTTATTTTATTTAGGTGAAATGGAAATCAGCTGACATCCCAGCAAGAAGTTTCAAACAGCCTGTTTCTTTCAGAAAACTCAAAATCGTGACCAAAGCTGTTCATGAAATGAAGAGAACAAAGAACCAGTGTGTTTTTCAGGCAGGATTGAGGCTGCAATTATCCAGATCCCAAAGTTGGAAAACATAGCTTTTACCATAAGGATCCAGTTCCCAGATTCACAAAAGCATGTTTCCAGGTTTTTCAAAGTTATGTAAAGACACACCTAGGACACACTGTACTATTTCATGACAAAATATATAGGGGACAGTGTTCTGTGAGTGTTGACTGTCATACCAGTTATTACTCTAAACAGGTGAAGCTGTACTGTCAGATGACTTCCAAGCCAGAAACTAGTAGCATCCTTTTTATTTCAGAAAAATCAAGTCATGACAAAAAGTGCTGTTATAATTAAGAGAAAATGAACCAGTGTGTTTTTCTGGCACTGGGGGGAAAAAATAATTTGCCATCAGGACCCAATTCCCTGTTTCACAAGAACATTTTCCCTAGGAATTTGAGAGCTGTGTAAAGACTCTCCCAAGACACAGTGTGCAATTCCATGAGAAAAGAGGTCAGGGGACAGTGTTCTGTGAGTGTTGTCTACCATACCTGTTGTTAACTTGATTAAGTGAATCTGTACTATCAGATGATTTTTCAGTAAAAAGTGGCAAGCAGTCTGTTTCTTTATGAAAATTGGAATCTTGAGCATATCTATGTTGTAATGAGAGAAATGAACTAGTGTATTTCTCTGGCAGGTTTGAAGCTACTGTTTTTGAGCTCTCACAGTTGGAAAATACTTCTTTAGCCATCAGGCCCTAATGCCCAGGTTCACAAAAACATGTTTCCCTGCATTTTCAGAACTTTGTTAGGACACCACTATACCTCCACTGTACAATTCCAAGGGAAGAGGGGTTAGGGGAGAGTGTTTTGTGAGCGTTGACTGCCATACCTGTTGTTACCCTGAGTAGATGAATCTGTACTGTCAAATGACTTCCCAGCAATAAGTGGCAAGCGACCTGTTTCTTTCTGAAAACTAAAAACCTTCACCAAATTTGTTGTCCTAATGAAAAGGGAAATGAACCAGTTGGCTTTTCTTGCAGGTTTGAGGCTGCAACTATCCAGGTCTCACTGGTGGAAAATTCTTTTCCAATCAGGCCCCAATTCCCAGTTTCACAAAAACATGTTTCCCTGAAATTTTGGAGCTTAATAAAAATACTTCTGGGACACAATGTACCTTTCCATGAGACAAGAGTTCGTGGGAACATGTCTTCTGAGTGTTGACTGTCATACCTGTCATTAACCAGATTAGATAAACCTGTACTCTCATATGTCTTCCCAGCAAGCAGCCTCTTTCTTTCAGAAAATTAGAAAAAAAATGACTAAAGCTGTTGTTGTAATGAAGAAAAAATGAACCAGTGTGTTTTTCTGGCAGGTTTGAGTCTGCAATTCATAAACTATGGTGAACAGTGCTGGATTCATTATCGCCTAACAAGAGAATTTGTTTCAGCACCAAAGACATGGCTTCAACTACTGCAAAATTGTACTCATCTCACAGGCTAGTAAAGTTATGCTCAAAGTTCTCCAAGCCAGGCTTCAGCAAAACGTGAACTGTGAACTTCCAGATGTTCAAGCTGATTTTAGAAAAGGCAGAGGAAGCAGAGATCAAATTGCCAATATCCACTGGATCACTGAAAAATCAAGAGAGTCCCAGAAAAACATCTATTTCTGCTTTATTGACTATGCCAAAGCCTTTGACTGTGTGCATCACAATAAACTGTGGAAAATTCAGAAAGAGATGGGAATACCAGACCACCTGACCTGTCTCTTGAGAAACCTATATGCAGGTCAGGAAGCAACAGTTAGAAACTGGACATGGAACAACAGACTGGTTCCAACTAGGAAAAGGAGTACGTCAAGGCTGTATATTGTCAAACTGCTTAATTAACTTATATGCGGAGTACATCATGAGAAATGCTGGGCTAGAGGAAGCACAAGCTGGAATCAAGATTGCCAGGAGAAACATCAATAACCTCAGATATGCAGGTGACAGCACCCTTACGGCAGAAAGTGAAGAAGAACTAAAGAGCCTCTTGATGGAAGTGAAAGAAGAGAGTGAAAAAGTTGGCTTAAAGCTCAACATTCAGAAAACTAAGATCATGGCATCTGGTCCCATCACTTCTTGGCAAATAGATGGGGAAACAGTGGCTGACTTTATTTTTGGGGCTCCAAAATCACGGCAGATGGTGATTGCAGCCATGAAATTAAAAGACGCTTACTCCTTGGAAGGAAAGTTATGACTGACCTAGACAGCATATTAAAAAGCATATAAAAAACCTTTATCAAAAAAGGTTCGTCTAGTCAAGGCTATGGTTTTTCCAGTGGTCATGTATGGACATGAGAATTGGACTGTCAAGAAAGCTGAGCGCGCCGAAGAATTGATGCTTTTGAACTGTGGTTTTGAAGAAGACTCTTGAGAGTCCCTTGGACTGCAAGGAGATCCAACCAGTCCATCTTAAAGGATATCAGTCCTGGGCGTTCATTGGAAGGACTGATGTTGAAGTTGAAACTCCAATACTTTGGCCACTTGATGCGAACTGTTGACTCATTTAAAAAGATCCTGATGTTGGGAAAGAGTGAGGGCAGGAGGAGAAGGGGACGACAGAGGATGAGATGGTTGGACGGCATCACCTACTTGATGGACATGGGTTTGAGTGGACTCTGGGAGTTGGTGATGGACAGGGAGGCTTGGCGGGCTGCAGTTCATGGAGTTGCAAAGAGTCGGACATGACTGAGTGACTGAACTGAACTGAACTCCAGTTTCATCCACCTCATTAGAACTGATTCAAATACATTCATTTTATAGCTGAATAATATTCCATTGTGTATATGTACCACAGCTTTCTTATCAATTCATCTGCTGTTGGACATCTAGGTTGCTTCCATGTCCTGGCTATTGTAAACAGTGCTGCGATGAACATTGGGGTACACATGTCTCTTTCAATTCTGGTTTCCTCGGTGTGTATGCCCAGCAGTGGGATTTCTGGGTCGTATGGCAGTTCTATTTCCAAATTTTTAAGGAATCTCCACACTGTTCTTCATAGTGTCTGTACTAGTGTGCATTCCCACAACAGTGCATGAGGGTTCCCTTTTCTCCATACCCTCTCCAGCATTTATTGTTTGTAGAATTTTTGATAGCAGCTATTCTGACCGGCATCAGATGGAAACTCATTGTGGTTTTGATTTGCATTTCTCTGATAATGAATGCCATAAGGGTGACGTCATCTGCATATCTGAGGTTATTGGTATTTCTCCTGGCAATCTTGATTCCAGCTTGTGCTTCCTCCAGCCCAGCATTTCTCATGATGTACTCTGCATATAAGTTAAATAAGCAGGGTGACAATATACAGCCTTGATGTACTCCTTTTCCTAGTTGGAACCAGTCTGTTGTTCCATGTCCAGTTCTAACTGTTGCTTATTGACCTGCATACAGGTTTCTCAAGCGGCAGGTCAGGTGGTCTGGTATTCCCATCTCTTTCTGAATTTTCCACAGTTTGTGGTGATGCACACAGTCAAAGGCTTTGGCATAGTCAATAAAGCAGAAATAGATGTTTTTCTGGAACTCTCTTGCTTTATCGATGATCCAGCGGATGTTGGCAATTTGATCTCTGCTTCCTCTGCCTTTTCTAAAACCAGCTGGAAAACATCTGGAAGTTCACGGTTCACGTATTGCTGAAGACTGGCTTGGAGAATTTTGATCATTACTTTACTAGCGTGTGAGAGAGTGTAATTGTGCCATACTTTGAGCATTCTTTGGCATTGACTTTCTTTGGGATTGGTATGAAAACTGATCCTTCCAGTCCTGTGGCCACTGCTGAGTTGTCCAAATTTGCTGTAAAAAGCCTCTTGATGAAAGTGAAAGAGAAGAGTGAAAAAGTTGGCTTAAAGCTCAACATTCAGAAAACTAAGATCATGGCATCTGGTCCCATCACTTCACAGAAAATAGATGGGGAAACAGTGGAAACACAGTCAGACTTTATTTTTGGGGCTCCAAAATCACGGCAGATGGTGATTGCAGCCGTGAAATTAAAAGACACTTAACTCCTTGGAAGGAAAGTTATGACTGACTTAGACAGCATGTTAAAAAGCAGAGAAATTACTTTGCCAACAAAGTGCAATCTAGTCAAGGCTATGGTTCTTCCAGTGGTCATGTATGGATGAAAGAGTTGGACTGTCAAAAAAGCTGAGGGTTGAAGAATTGATGCTTTTGAACTGTGGTGTTGGAGAAGACTCTGAGAGTCCCTTGGACTGCAGGGAGATACAAGCAGTCCATCCTAAAGGAGATCAGTTCTGGGAGTTCATTGGAAGCACTGATGCTGAAGCTGAAATTCCAGTAATTTGGCCACCTCATGCGAAGAGTTGACTCATTGGAAAAGACCCTGATGCTGGGAGGGATTGGGGGCAGGAGGAGCAGGGGAAGACAGAGGATGAGATGGCTGGGTCACATCACTGACTCTATGGACATGTGTTTGAGTAAACTCTGGGAGTTTGTGATGGACAGGGAGGCCTGGCATGCTGCAATTCATGGGGTCACAAAGAGCAGACGCGACTGATTGACTGAACAGAACTGAACTGAATTTTATTCTATGCGAGCCTGCCTAAAGATTTAACAATGTTGTTTATCCTCCCAGAAACTAATTATTGATTTCATTAATATTTTTATCTCTATTTTATTTATTTATTCTTTGATCCTTATCATTTCCTTTCTTCTGGTGACTTTTGTCTTTGTTCTTATTCTTGATTCATTATGGGAGTAGGTTGGTTTTTGATTTCTTGAGGAAGACCTGAATTATTAAAAACTTTCCTCTTAAAATTACTTTTGCTGCATCCCATAAATTTTGGAGTGTTGTGTTTCAATTTTCACTTTTCTGAAAGTATTTCCTGATTTCCTCTTTTACTTCATTTTTGACACATGGGGTTTTTTCATAGCATGTTGTTTAGTCTCCAAATGTTTGTTCTCTTTTCTTTCTGTAGATTTCAAGTTTAATACCATTGTGGTCAAGAAAAATCCTTGATAAAATTTCTATCCTCTTAAAATTTTTGAGGGTGTTTTGTGACCTAGTGTGTGAGCTATCCTCGAGCTCATTCCTTGTGTACTTAAAAACAATGCATATTCTGCTGATTTTGGATGTAATTTCCCCTAGATATCAATTTAGTCCAGGTGGTCTATTGTGTCATTTAGGACCAATATTGCCTTCCTGATTTTCTGTTTGGATGATCTGTCAATTGGTGAAAGTGGGGTGCTAAAGTAGTTTGCTATTATAGTAATATTGTCACTTTTTCACTTCTTATCTGTTTTTATTTGTGTTATATATTTAGGTGCACCAATATTTGATGTGTATATGTTACCAAATGCAATATCATTTTCTTATATTGATCACTTCATCAGTATAGAATGCCCTTTCTCCCTTTGTTATAGACTTTGTTGTAAACTCTCTTTTGTCTTAAATAAGTATAACTACTCATGATTTCTTGTCATTTGCATGCATTAACCAACTCTTGCATCCCCTCACTTTCAGTCTGTTTGTGTCTTTAGCTCTAAAGTCAGTCTTTGTAGGCAACATATTGAAGTCTTTATTTTAGTCCAAATAAGTCACCTAGGTTTTTTTTGATTTGGACACTTAGCCCAGTGATGTGTAAATATTAATAGCTATGTACTCCTAGCAATTGTATTCCTTGATTTTCAGGTTTTTTTTAAAATTCTTCTCTATTCATTACTTCTCTTTGTTTCTCCTGTTGTGATTTGATTATTTACTTTAGTAGTATGGCTGAGTTCCATTTTTGTTTTTTATATGTTGTAGATTTTTGATTCGTGGTTACTATGCAGTTCATATTTTTAGACTCATAATTATATCTACTTGGATAGTCATTTATGTTCAAACACCTGCTAAAGTATTTACATTTTTATACTACTCTCCCCCAAATTCTGTGATTTTGATGTCATATTTTACATCTTCATGCTTATTTCTTTACTATGTATTGTATAGTTATAGTTGCTTTACTCCTTTTTAAAAAATATTTTTAATTGAAGGATAATTGATTTACAATATTGTGGTAGTTACTATCACAGATCAACATGAACCATAGGTACATATGTGTTCCCCCTCCCACTCTTGAAACTCCCTACTACCTCCCACCCCACCCCATCCCTCTAGGTTGTCACAGAGCACCGTGTTTGAGTTCCCTGCATCATACAGCAAGTTCCCAATGGCTATCTATTTTACATAGGGTAATGTATATGTTTCAACATTACTCTTTCAATTCTTCCCTCCTGCTTCTTTCCCCACCGTCCACAAGTCTGCTCTCTATGTCTGTGTATGCACTGCTACTCTGCAAATAGGTTCATCAGTATCATCTTTCTAGATTTTATACACACACACACACGTATTAATGTACAATATTTATTTTTCTCTTTCTGACTTACTTCACTCTGCATAATAGGCTCTAGGTTCATTCACCCCATTAGAACTGACTCAAATGCATTCTTTTATGACTGAGTAATATTCCATTGTATATATACACCACATATTTTTATCTATTAATCTCTCGATGGACATCTACATTGCTTCCATGTTATAGTGATTTTAAATAGTGATTCAATGAACAACTGAGTAATTATGTCTTTTTCAATAATGGTTTCCTCAGGGTATATGCCAAGTGGTGGAATTGCTGGATCATAATTCCTAATTTTTTAAAGGAATTATCATACCATTCTCCAGAGTGGCTGTATCATTATATTTCCACCAACAATGCAAAAGGGCTCCCCTTTCTCCACATCCTTTCCACCACTTATTGTTTGTAGATTTTTTGATGATTGCCATTCTGACCAGTGTGAGGTGATACCTCATTATAGTTTTCATTTGTATTTCTCTAATAATGACTGATATTGAGCAACTTTTCATCTGTTCATTAGCCATCAATATGTCTTCTCTGGAGAAATGCCTGTTTAGGTCTTCTGCCTACTTTTGATTGGGCACCCTCGTCATGCTCCTATATTTAGAAGAAATGCTCCTAGTTTTTCACCATTAAGGAAAATTTTGCTTGAGTGTGGGTTTGTTGTATATGGGCTTTATTATGTTGAGAAATGTTCCTCCTATGCCTACATTTTAAAGAGTTTTTTTTTTTTTTAATCATAAACGGGTGTTGAATTTTGTTAAAGACTTTCTCTGAACCTATTGAGATGATCATATGATTTTTATCTTTCAGCGTTAATATGGTGTAACACATTGGTTGATTTGTGTACACAAATGAATCTTTGCATCCGTGGAATAAAGCCCAGTTGATCATGATGTATGATCTTTTCAATGTGCTGTTGGATTCTGTTTGCTATAATTTTGTTGAGGATTTTTTGCATATATGTTCATTGGTTATATTGGCCTGCAGTTTTCTTTTTTTTTTCTGTGATAACTTTGTCTGGTTTTTCTATAAGGGTGATGGTGACCTTATAAAATGAGTTTGGAAATTTTCCTCCCTCTGTGATTTTCTGGTAGGTTTTGAGCAGGATAGGTATTAGCTCTCCTCTAAACTTTCATAGAATTCACCTGTGAGGTCCTCTGTCCCTGAGTTTTGGTTTGTTGGAAAACCTTTCATTGAACTTTCAATTTCCTTGCTCAGAATTGGTCTGTTCATATTTTCCATTTCTTTCTGATTCATGCTTGGTAGGTTGTACTTTTCTAAACATATGTCCATTTTTTTCCAGGTAGTCACTTTTTTAGTCAAATAGCTGTTTGAGATTGTCTCTTATTATTATCTGTATTTCTCCATTGTATGTATTTCTTTATGGTAACTTCTTTTCCATTTCTACTTTCATTGATTTCAGTCTTCTCCCTCTGTTTTTGAAGAATCTAAATAATGGCTCATTAATTTTGTTTATTTTCTCAGAGAATCACTTTTTTTCTTCTTATTTGCTTAAAGTATAAAGTTAGGTTGTTTATTTGATTTTTGTTAGCTTGTTTGTTTCTTGAGGCAGCATTAAATTGCTATATAGTTCCCTTTTAGAATTTCTTTAGTTACATCGCATAGTTTTTGATTCATTAGTTTGCATTCTCATTTATTTCTAGGTATTTTTTGATTCCCTCTTTGATTTCTCCTGTGATCATCTGCTTACTCAGACCATATGGATTAGCTTCCATACTTTTGAGTTTTTTTTTTTTTTTTAACATATTATTTTCCTTTGGTTGATATCTAATCTCATAACATTGTAGTTGGGAAAAATGCTTTATGCAATTTCAATTTTGTTAAATTTACTAAGACTTCATCTTTTGACCTCAGACATGATCTATCCTGGAGAAACTTCCAATGACTTATCTTAACTTTTGCTTGTCTGTAAAGCTTTTGGTTTCTCTGTTGAAACTGAATGAGGTCCAATCTTGGTTGTA
Source organism: Dama dama (assembly GCF_033118175.1). Lineage (NCBI taxonomy): Eukaryota > Metazoa > Chordata > Mammalia > Artiodactyla > Cervidae > Dama > Dama dama. Next base: position 10,322,961 of record NC_083693.1, on the reverse strand, counting down.
CCTTTTTTCCTTTCATCACTTTAAAGGTATCCTGCCTCTCCCTTCTGGCCTGCAGAGTTTCTGCTAAAAGATTAGCTGTTAATTTTATTGGGGTTCCCTTATATGTTACTTGCTGTTTTTCCCTTGCTGTTTTTAATGTTTTTTCTTAATGATTACTTATCATTTATTTGATTAACATGTATCACAGAATGTTTCTTCTTGGATTTATCTCATATGTGACTCTCTGTGCCTCCTACACTTGACTATTTATTTCCCCATTTTAGGAATATTTTGACTAACAATCTCTTCAATTATTTTCTCAGGCCCTTTCTATTTCTCTTCTGGGGACCCTATGACTCAAATGTTGATGTATTTAATATTGACCGAGAGGTCTCTGAAACTGTCCTCATTTTTTTCATTCAGTTTTCTTTTGTTATTCTGTTATTGATTCTGTCTAGAGTATTTTTAATTTCAGTAATTTTTTTTTGTCACTGTATGAATACCTAACTATATGCAGAGTACATCATGTGAAATACTGGGCCAGTTGACTCATAAGCTGGAAACAAATGCCAGGAGAAATATCAACAAGTTAGTTATGCAGATGACACTACTTTAATGGGAGAAAGTGAAGAGGAACGAAAGATCCTCTTGATGAATTTGATACAGGATAGTAAAAAATGTTGACTTAAAACTCAACATTCATAAAATGAAGATCATGGCAACTTGCCCCATCAGTTCACGGCAAACATATGGGGCAAAAGTGGAAACAGTGACAGATTTTATCTTCTTGGACTCCAAAATCACTGTTGATAGTGACTGTGGCCATGGAATTAAAAAAAAAAAAACAAGAAAGAAAAACAAAAACAAACAAACAAAAACAACAAAAAAACACACTTGCTCCTTGGGGGAACAACTATGACAAACCTAGACACTAAATTAAAACCTGGAGGCATCACTTTGCTAACAAAGATCCATCTAGTTAAACCTATGATTTTTCCAGTAGTCATGTATGGATGTGAGAATTGGACCATAAAGAAGGTTGAACACCAAGGAATTGGAGGTTTCAAACTGTGGCGCTGGAGAAGACTCTTGTGAGTCCCTTGGGCTGCAAGGAGATCAAACCAGTCCATTCTGAAGGAAATCAACCCTGAATATTCATTGTAATGTCTGGTGCTGAAGCTTCAATACTTTGGTCATCTGATGTGAAGAGCCAACACATTGGAGAAGACCCTGATGTTGGGAAAGACTGAGGGCAAATGAGAAGGGAGTGACAGAGCCTGAGACAGCTGGATGGCATCACTAACTCAATGGACATGAGTTTGAGCAAACTCATGGTGATAGTGAATGACGGGGAAGCCTGGCATGCTGCAGTTCATAGGATCACAATGAGTCGGACATGACTTAGTGACTGAACAGCAGGTCCTTGTTAAATGTTTTTTTTTTTTTTTTTTTTTTAATGTTTTCTCCATTCTTTTCTCAAGATTGTTGGATTCTCTTTACTATCATTACTCTGAACTCTTTTTCAGGCAATTTACCTCTTCCCTTCTTGTTTATTTGGTTTTGTGGGTGTTTGTCTTATTCCTTCTTCTGCAGTGTTTCTCTGTCTTTTCATTTTGTCTAACTTAGTGGATTTGTGATCCCCTTTCCCTGGGCTGCAGGATCTTAATTCTTGCTTCTAGTCTCTGTCTCCAGTGGATGTGTTTGGTCCAGTGGCTTGTGTTGACTTTGAGTTTGGGACTTGTGCCTGCATTCTTGTTGGTGGACATGAGTTTTCCCCCTCTGATTGGCAGGGTCATGTCCGGTGGTGTGCTTTGGGGCATCTGTGGGCTTAGTATTACTTTATACAGTGTGCCTGCTGATGGTCAGATTTGTATTCTTGTCCTGCTTATTGTTTGGTTTAAGTGTCCCATGCTGGGTGCTGCAGGCAGTTGTGTGGAGACAGATCTTAGATATGGGTGGAAGCCTTAATGAAATTTCTCACTGATCAATATTTTCTGGGGCCAAAAATTGTCTGGTGATATAGTATCCTGGACTCAATGTTTCTACCCCAGATGCTTTAGGCTCAACTTCTGACCAGGGTACTGAAAGTTTGTTGCTGAACCACAAAAGATGCCGGGATTCTTGGCCTCTGGAGGAGAAGAATTTAATCCAGGGTCAGAGACGAGGCTTGATCACCCAGAGCTTTTGTGTAATAAAGGTTTATTAAAGTATAAAAGAGATAGGGAACGCTTCTGATATAGACATCAGAAGGAGGCAGAAAGAATACCCCCTTGCTAGTGTTAGCAATGGAGTTATATATCTTTTAATTTGCTATTACAATGAATCAAAGAATGCCTCAAGTTTGTGGAAATTTTACCAGACACACTCCCACAATTTACATTTTAGGATAACAAGATTAGAATTTAGCAATAGAAAGATCTTACCATACCCATTCATAGTATACATTCTAAGATATCAGGATTAGTCAGAAGGTTTTCAGGAAGGAGAAACTGTCCTCAAGCAGGATACACTGTTGTTGTATAATCCCTAGTAGAAAGTTTGAACTGATTTGTGTAATAACTAAGACTAAGGATTGTAGATAAAAAGTTTGTCTTTTCCTCCTACTTGACAATTCCAGACCCCTATCTCCACTTCGAGAGCCCCAGACCCTTTTCTCCTCTTTGTGGACCCTAGAGTTATCAGTCTGCCTAGTAATTGACTCTCTCAGTACTAGGACCCCACAAACAATTTGTTAAGGCAATAAAAAGCAATATTTTTTTTTTAAATGCACACACACACACAAACAACAAAATAAATCACAAGCAGAATATTAAACAAAAAGCAAAACCAAGACAAATAGTAAAAGGAAACTCAAACAGATACAAAAACAAAGGAACATTGACACACACTAACATAAAAAGATACCAAAACAGAACCAAAGCAAACAAAGTACAAGAGTGTAACCTAACAAATGTAAGTAACCAAAAATTAAATCAACCAATTAAAAATAAAACTAACACCCAAAATAGAAAAAAAAATCCAAGTAGAGTGCAATTTGAGGAAAATAGCAAGTAAAACAAAACAGACAAAAATTAAAAAAAGGAACAAACAACAAAATGAATCAAAACATAATAATAATAATAATAATAAATGTTTTATTAGTGTTTCATCTGTCATTGTCCTTGCCCCTGCCATCAGTCACAGCCAACCTCAACTTCCCTAGGGACCTTCCTGATTAGGGTGGTCTGGTCTCTGGACATTCTGTAGGCTCTGTGAAGACAGCTCAAACTCTAATCTGGACATACTCCACACGTGCTTGCCCTCAAAGTCCACACCTGCTAGATCTAGAACATTTTCTTTCATGAGATAATTCATTGTCCTTTCATATATCCCATAGATGCAGTCTACCTAGTTGATCATGTGGATTTAATCTGCAGCTTGTGTAGCTGGTAGAATTTTTTTCAATATTCTTCATTAGTTACTCCACCCCTAGAGCTCAACTCTGGGTTTATTCCACCTCTGCATGTGTGCCACACACAGGAGCCTGCTTCTGGCGCTGTCCTTATTGACTTACGTATGCCCTAGTGAGGACAGGGTGTGGAGGTGGTATGGCTGCTTGGATCGCAGGGATTCCATTGGTGCCAGATACCCAGGGAAGCTGGTGGCTATGGACATGAGAGATATGGCTCTATTAGGAGCCTTTTCTAGCCTCTGGCAGTAGATGAACAAGAGGCAGCTCTGACTGGTCCTTCTCTATTGTTCAGCTGCAGGTGAAGTCATGTCGCAAGTTTAATTCAAATGACTTAAAAGAATTCTGTGAAATGTTTTATGTGTTCTTCATGCTTTAAGACAGTTATTTTCACAAACCAGTCTCCCCCATTCCTCTTGCTAAATATTACCTTAATATTACCTCTAATTAAGTAGCATAATGCTGATTCATTATAACCACATATACATAATATTTCATGACACACCTGAGCCATTTATAGCTTTGCTATCTTTAATATTCTTTATACAAACTGCAAATATACCATTATAAAAATATTTTGAGACTGTAAAATTAAAGCCATGTCTTGAATCCTGAACAATTTTGTTCCTCAGTAATCTTTTAGTCAAGTCTAAAAACATTAGGTTCTGACAATGGAGAGGTGTGGGTGGATGTCAAGGCTGCTCTTAATCTTCTTAAATACAGAAAACAGCCCCAACACAAATTGATAATCTGACCCAGGATGCCAATAGCACTGATTTTGTGAAAATCTGAATTAAAGAATCTCTGTAATTTTAATACTTATATCTGAGCACTATATTATTTCATACTTCTCACATTATTTGATAATACAGATGGAATTCACTGAGATTATAAATGAAGAACCAAAGGTCTAAAATTTTCATTTTCTCTCATGAGAAAAATTCTCAAGAGAAATCTATAAACTTGTGTGTGTAGAAGCTTAATTACTGAGTCCAACGTTTGACCTCCTAATGTCAGACCTAAGGTGTGTGGGACACTTACATCTACCTCACTCTGGATCACAACGTCGATGCTCAGAGTGATCCACAGACCAGGACCTGCAATATCAACATATTAGTAGGAGCTATTATCAAATCTTCCCTGGTGGCTCAGCTGGTAAATAATCCGACTGCAATGCAGGAGACCTGGGTTCAATCCCTGGGTTGGGAAGATCCCCTGGAGGAGGGAACAGCTACTCACTCCAGTACTATGTACTGGAGAATTCCATGGACTACAGTCCATGGGGTCGCAAAGAGTTGGACATGACTGAGCAGCTGTCACTTTCACTCTCAAATGCAGAATCTCTGATACTGCCCTGCTGCTGCTGCTGCTGCTGCTAAGTCGCTTCAGTTGTGTCCAACTCTGTGCGACCCCATAGACGGCAGCCCACCAGTCTCCCCTGTCCCTGGGATTCTCAAGGCAAGAACACTGGAGTGGGTTGCCACTTCCTTCTCCAATGTGTGAAAGTGAAGTCGCTCAGTCATGTCCAACTCATAGTGACCCGATAGACTGCAGCCTACCAGGCTCCTCCGTCCGTGGGATTTTCCAGGCAAGAGTACTGGAGTGGGGTGCCATTGCCTTCTCCGGATACTGCCCTAGCCTTGCCAAATCAGAATCTCCATCTGAAAAAATCCTCAAGTAATTCATATACATGTTAATATTGGACAAATTGTGGTCCACAGTAGTATTTCCCAGGCTTCCTACTGTTGCCGTTTGTGCTGGAAATTTTCTTTGTGGTAGGGATATTGCCTGCATTGAGTGCTGTGTAGCGACATACATGATTCCAAGTCATTAGGTTGCAGTAGTACTTTCCCAGTTGTGACAACTAAATATTTCTCCAGACAAAACTAAGTGCCCTTGTAGGCAATATCACCCCTGATTTAGAACCACTGACCTAGAGCATAAGAGCTAAAAATAACTTGGGATTTCAATAAGCAGTCATTCCCTAGTCATAACTTTAAGAAAATCACATTACCCATTTCTGCAAATATAGAATGAAGTTCACAGTACTGACTACATAGAATGGACCTACATTGAAATTGAATGAGACAATCCATATAAGAATTCATCCATGGTGCACAAAAATATTTAGATATATCTAATAACTAAAATTTTCTCCCTTTCTATTTTTTTTCAGTTCAGTTCAGTTCAGTCACTCAGTCGTGTCTGACTCTTTGTGACTCCATGGACTGCAGCACATGAGGCTTCCCCATCCATCATCAGCTCCTAGAGCTTTGTCAAACTCATGTTCACTGATTTGGCAATGCCATCCAACCATCTCATCCTCTGTTGTCCCCTTCTCCTCCCGCCTTCAATCTTTCCCAGAATCAGCGTCTTTTCTAAGGAGTCAGTTCTTCGAATCAGGTGGCAAAGTACTGGAGCTTCAGCATCAGTCCTTCCAATGAATATTCAGGACTGATTTCTTTCAGGATTGGCTGGTTTGAGCTCCTTGCAGTTCACGGGACTCTCAAGAATCTTCTCCAACACCACAGTTCAAAAGCATCAATTCTTCAGTGTTCACCCTCCTTCATGGTCCAATTCTCACGTCTATACATGACTACTGGGAAATAAACACAGCTTTGACTAGATGGACCTTTATTGGCAAGGTAATATCTCTGTCTAGGTTGATCCTAATATTTCTTCCAAGGGGTAAGCATCTTGGCTTATGGCTGCAGTCACCATCTTCAGTGATTTTGGAGCCCAAGGAAATAAAATCTGTTACTCTTTCCATTGTTTCCCCATCTATTTGCCATGAAGTGATGGGACTGGATGCCATGATCTTCATTTTTTTTTTTTTAATGTTGAGTTTTAACCCAGCTTTTTCACTCTCCTCTTTCACTTCCATCAAGAGGCTCTTTAGTTCCTCTTTGCTTTCTGCCATAAGGGTGATGTCACCCTGCATTTTATTTTTTTGACATGAAATCAATATAACTAACATTTCTTAAATGAATTAATGAAAACTCATAAGTTCTGTTCAAAGTACAAAATTTCATATGATTTGTCAAAAAGATGATAAAGTCAAAGTTGTAGTATACATGATTTTATAAGAAAGAAACACACCTCCCTCTTTTGTTGACAAGATTAATATTAATTTTCTAGATTGGAAAGTATTTCATGCCACAAGAAGATACTTTGGAATTCCATGGGACTTGGCCAACATGGGTTATCAGTCTGATTTGGAGAACACATTAACTTAGATTGGGGTTAGCTGTAAAGGTATGAGAACTCTGGAAGGCCAGAGTTCCTGGAGAAGGAGGAGTAAAAACTGGATTCACATGACTGGATTTAATCTGATGTCTTGGGAACAGAAGTTCAACAGAATCATTTCCTTCATTTCCATTCCAGTGTTGCATAGGGAAAGCATGTGCTCAGAGGTATGGGACCAGTACCTAATGAACAGTCTAGGGAGCTATAACTGTCCCCTCTGTTACATCTTACAATGTGTTCATTTCTGGTGCAGAACAGGGCTTTGTTGCTGAATTTGGATTCTTTATCATAACTCAGGAACCAAAGTTTTATTCCTGTTATTGGCCTGTCTGGGAGCAGAGATTCAGTCTCCATCACCAACATTCCAGGCAAGAATTCAGACACCCACACTGAGAATTTCTTCTGATAGCCCATTCAGGTAAGTCTGAAAGTTCAGTGAAAGAAAGTGAAAGTTTAGTTGCTCAGTCGTGTATGACTCTTTGAGACCCCATGGATTGTATAGCCTACCAGGCTCCTCCGTCCATGGGATTTTCCAGGCAAGAGTACTGGAGTGGGTTGCCATTTCCTTCTCCAGAGGATCTTCCCAGCCCAGGGATCGAACCTGGGTCTCCCACATTATAGGCAGACGCTTTACCATCTGAGCCACCAGGGAAGTCTACTCAGGTAAGATCCCAGAGAACCCATTTAGGTAAGTCTGAGAGCTCAGTAGATACTCCAGAAAAGGTTCAAAGAGAAACAAACCTGAGAATTTTTACCTAAGGGCACCCAGGAACCAAACCATCACAGCCCCAAGGTAAGAAATTGTCATGTTTGTTTGCTAGTTAGATTAATTACTCTTGAATTAATTTGTATGGTATGTGTTTTAAAGTGTCTTTTGTACTCAGAAATACAAGGATCGTTGTTACAACTAAGTGATGGTAAAGTCAGTCCAGTGCAATGAAAATGAAGAACAACTTTGGTCCAATAAAATTAAAACACATCTGAGGACTTTTATAGTAACAGGAGTTGTAAACTAGAGTATTAGATTTGGAAGCATGAGCAATACAGTAAATACATTTTTTTAAATGTTTAAGATGGAGTGTATTTTTTAAATGTTAAAGAGCATGATTTGTATTTATTGGAAAGATCCAGATCAATGTAAGTAGATATTATTTTGCAACAGCAGTTGCTGAGAATATATTTTACAGTTGTCTCACATGTTGGATATTCATATGGGGAAAAAATGTACTTAATATTGCAAAAATTGGAGAAGGAAATGGCAACTCACTCCAGTATTTTTGCCTGGAAAATCCCATAGAGAGAGGAGCCTGATGGGCTAAAGTCCATGGAGTCACAGAGTCAGACATGACTGAACAACTAAGCACAGCACACATTGCAAAAATGGGTATACTAACAACCTTTGTAACTGTTTCATAATATAGAGGTGGGGAAGCAATGCAGACGTTTGAAACAGAGAAGAAAAAAATCAGCCACATCTCATTACCAGTGATAATTATGTATTTACCTCAGGAAGGAACTGTGCTATGTTTTTTACGTATTTTGACTAAATCCATCAAGTTTCTCCAGGCAATGAATGCCACTCTTTCCATATTTGAACAAGGATATTAAAGGTTCTTTTGGATCTCCTATGACAAATAGCAAATAAATGATAGATCCAAGATTCAAAACTCAGTTTTCTCATATTCAGGGACACATAGAATAGACAGGTAGGTGACAAAGGGAAGTGGGTGGGAAAGGGTTGGATTGGGAGTTTGGAACTGGCAGATACAAGCCTATATAGACAGAGTAAACAAGGTCATACTGTATAGCACAGGGAACTACATTCAATATCTTGTGACAAACCATAATGAAAAAATATTAAAACAGATGTGCATGTGTATAATTGTAACTTTGCTGTACAGCAGTAATTAACGCAGTGGTTTAAGTCAGCTATACTTCAGTAAAGATAAATTTTAAAATAAAAAAATAAAAGTGAGATATATAATGCCTGTAATTTAAAAAAAATGCTGTAAATATAGAATTATTCAGTGTATAATTCTTGAGGATTGACTTTTCACTCAGCCTAATTCTCTGGAGATTCATCCAAGTTTATATATTAATAAGGCATCCATTGTTACTAATAAATAATATGATATGAATGCCTCAGTTTAATTAACCATTCACCTGTTGAAGAAAATTTGAATTGTTTTTAGTTTCTGAATAATCTAAATAAAACTGCTATGAGTATTTGTGTAAAATAGCCTCAGTTCTCTGATGCTGAAGTTTTTCATTTAATATTATTAAAAAAATCTTTCACCATTTAATCTTCTAAATCATTTATTGTTGTACTAGGGCTTCCCTGGTGTCTCAGAGAGTAAGGAATCCACCTGCAATGCAGGAGACCTGGGCTCGATCCCTGGGTTGGGAAGATCCCCTGGAGGAGGGCATGGCAACCCTCTCCAGTATTCTTGCCTGGACAATTCCCATGGACAGAGGAGCCTGGTGGGCTACAGCCTATGGGGTCACAAAGAGTTGGACACGACTGAGTGACTAAGCACACATACATTGTTGTACCATGTATAATTTTTGTTGTAATTTGAGATTTTATTTTCTATTATCACTTATTGAATGGGCTGTTCAATTAGTAAAAAGTCATAATTATATCATTTTGTTCTCCTCAAAAATAATTTTTTCTGCTTTATTAGTATTCTGAGTATCAAAAAGATGTAATTGAGATTGGAATATTGACAGAATCAAAATCTTCTCAACAGTCTCTTGGGGACTGGCTAAGCATTTTAGATCTTGATTACCACTCATGCATATCTATCATTACTCTCTGTTTTTGAAATGTTCATATATATATATATATATTTCCTTAAATCTAGGACACAAAATGCTCATTTAAATATGGATCTCCATGTTTGATTGTCTATAAGAGGCTTATTAACTGGAATTTGAATGCTAATTCTAAATTCTTTTACTTATTGATGTAACATTATTTTATAACACAGGTTTCATGTGTACAACACTACATTTTGACTTCTATATTGTGCTATATTGTGCTTACCACCAAAAGTTTAGTTACCATCAATTATCATATAGTCGATGCTCTTAAACATTCATCCTCTCTTCTCCTCTCTTCTCTGATAACTACTACTCTCCTCTCTTTATCTAAGTGTTTACTTGCATTTAATTTGATTTTTACACTATCTGATTTGTACATTTATTGTTCTTGTAAGTTTTGTTTATGTTCCACTTATAAGTAGAATCATGTAGCATTTGTCTTTCTCTGTAAGCTTATTTCATTTATTATAATGCTATATCTGTGTTGTCAAAAATTGCATGATTTCACATTTTTATGGGTGAGTAGTATTAGATCATTTATATAATATATACTACAAGTTCTTTATCCTTTCATCTGCCAATGGACACTTAAGTTGCTTCTATGTTTTGGCTACTGTAAACAATCCTGCAAAAAACACTGATATGTCTAATATTTGTTCAAATTAGTGGTTTTTCTTTCTTCAGCTAAACACCCATAAGTAAATTTCTGAATCTTATGGTAGTTCTATTTTTAATTTTTTGAGGAACATGTATACTATTTTTCATAGTGACTGCAATCAATTTACATTCTTACCAGTAGTATATGAGGGTTCCATTTCTCTACATCCTCTTTAACACTATTTTTGATAATAGCCATTCTGTTGTAAGTGAAGTGATATTTCATTGCACTTCAATTTGTATTTACCTAACAATGGTGATGTTGAATATATTTTCATGTGCCTTTTGACCATCTGTATGTCTTCTTTGGAAACATGCTTATTCACTTATTTTTAAATACTCACTTTTAAATTAGATCATTTTCTGTTTTGAAGCTATTTGAGTTTCTTCTACATTTCATATATTAACCCTTTATCAACTCTGTGATTTGCAAATAGTTTCTCTCATACATTACATTCCCTTTTCAAGTTGTTGTTGGAGAAACATATTAGTTTGATGTAATTCCATTAGTTTATTTTTGCCTTTGTTTCCCTTACCTGAGGGGATGTATCTAGAAAGATATTGCAAAGAGCATATTGACTGTTTTTATCTATGACTATTGTGATTTCATGTCTTATATTCAAGTCTTTAATCTATTCTGAATAAATATTTCTGTATGGTGTAAGACAGTGGTATAGTTTCACTATTTCCCATGTCGTTGTACAATTTTCCAAATACAATTTAATAAAGAGACTATCCTTTATCCACCACATGTTGTTTGTTCCTTTGTCATAAATAAATTGTACATATGTGTGGATTTATTTGGGGGCTTTTGATCTGTTCCATTGATCAACAAGTCTGGTTCTCTGCCAATTCCATGCTGTTTTGATTACTGTAACTTCAAAGCATAATTTGAAACCAGGGAGAGTCATACCTTCAGTTTTTTTCTTTTTCCTGTGATTTACTTTTGTTGTTTGGAATCCTGTGTTTTCATAGAAATTTTAGAATAATTTTGTTTTGTCAGTGAAAAGTGTCATTCAATTTTTGATAGGTATAGCATTGAACCTGGAAGTATAAAATACTAATTCTTCCAATCCATGAGCACAGAATATGCTCCCATTTATTTGGTCTTCTTCAATTTTTTCCAGCAATGTCTTATAGCTTTCAATGTACAAGTCTCTTACCTGCTGGTTAAATTTATTCCTAGGTATATTATTATTTTGTTGTAATTGTTTTCTTAATTTTTTCTGCTAATTACTTTTAGTTTATGGAAACACAAGATTTTGTGCATTGATTTCTGTATCCTATAACTTTAAAATTTTGTTATTATTTCAAATAATTTTTCATGGAGCCTCCAGAATTTAATATACTTCCTACTTTGAATGCCTTATTTACTTTCTTACCTTATAACTGTAGCTCAGATTCTAATAATATCTTGAATAAGAGTAGTGAGAGTGGGTATACTTGTCTTGTACCTAATCTTAAAGTGAAAGATTTCAGTTGTTCACTATTGAGTGTGATGTTAACTGTGGGTTTGTAGCTTTGTTGAAGTACATTCCTTCTATACCCACCTTATTGAGAGTATTTTTCATAAATGTGTTTTGAATCTTGTCAAATATTTTTTTCTGCCTCTACTGATTTGATCATATTATTTTTATCCTTCATTTTGTAATGTACTTCATTATGTTGATTGATTTGCAGATGTTGAACCATCCTCATACCCTTCAAATAAATTCTACTTGATTAGGGTGTGTGGTCTTTTTGATGTATTACTATATTCAGTTTGCTAATATTTTTGTGGATATTTGCATATGTGTTTATTTGAGATGTTGGACTATAATTTTCTTGTTTGATGTCTGCTCTCCTGGTCTGGTTTTGGTATCAAGGTAATTGTGACATCAAGAAATGAATCAATAGTGTATTCTTCTCTTGAATTATTTGGAAGCATTTGAGATAGATGGACATTAAATCTTATTTGAACGTGTGATAGCACTCACCTATGAAGTTGCCTGGTTCTGGTCATTTATTTTCTGACAGCTTTTTTATTTCTGTTTCAATATCTACACTAGTGCTCACATTGCTCAGATATTAAATCTCTAGTAGAATGGGTAGATTATTGGCATATAGTTTATCATAATATTCTTCTATAGAATATTCTTTTTATGTTTGTGATGTCCACTGCTACTTCTCTTTTTTCTCTGATTTTATTGTCCAGATATTTCTCTCTTTTTCAATGTCTAGTAAAAGTTTGTGAACTTTATCTTTTCAAAAAAGCCTGTTAATTCATTGATATTTCCAGTTGTCTTTTAGTAACTATATTATTTATTTCCCTTCTGATTTTACTATTCCCTTTCATCTACTGACTAAGCTTTTTGATCTTTTCTTTCTAGTTTCTTTAGTTGGAAGGTCACATTATTTTGGATTTGTGTTTCTTGAGGCAGGCCTGTGTTGATAAATCTTCCCTACTAGAATTGCTTTTGCTGTATCCCAAAGATTTGGGTATGTTGTATCTTCATTTTCATTTGTCTTCAACATTTTTCTTACTCCATTGATATCATTGTTCACCCAATAGTAGTTCAGCACTATCATTCAGCCTCTACATATTTGCCATTTTCCCAGGGTTTTTTTTTGTATTAAACTTCTACTTAAGTACCACTTTTATAGGAAAGGTGCTTGATATGATTTCAATCTTATTAAATTTATTGAGATTTTTGGGTCCTAGTTTATGGTCTATCCTTTGGAAGATTTCATTTCCACTTGAGTAGAATGTGTATTCTGCTGCATTTGTACAGAATGTTCTGTATAAATCTATCATGTCCATCCAGTCTAATATTTATTTTTCAATGCCTAAGCCACTGTTTACCTGTTGACATTTCATCTGAATGATCTATGCATTGATATGAATGGACTGCTAAACTCCCTTACTATTATTGTACTGTTGTCAGTTTCTCACTTTAGGTTTCAGTCATTCTTTTATATATTATAGTCCTCCTATGTTAGAAGCAAATTGCCAACATCTATTGGATCATAGAAAAAGCAAGAGAATTCCAGAAAAACATGTACTTCTGATTCATTGACTTTGCTAAAGCCTTTAACTGTGTGGATCACAAGAAACTATAGAAAATTCTTAAAGCTGTGGGAATACCAGCCTCCTGAGAAATGTGAATGCAGGTCAACAAGAAACAGTTAGAACTGGATATGGAACAAAGGACTGGTTCCGAATTGGGAAAGGAGTACATCAAGGTTGTATATTGACACCTTGATGATCTAACTTATGTGCAGAGTACATCATGCAAAATGACAAACTGGATGAAGCACAAGCTGTGATCAAGATTGCCAGGAGAAATATCAATAACCTCAGATATGCAGATGACACCACCCTTATGGAAGAAAGCAAAGAGGAACTAAAGAGTCTCTTGCTGAATGTGAATGAGGAGAGTGAAAAATCTGGCTTATAACTCAACATTCAAAAATGAAGATCATGGCATTTGGTCCCATCACTTTGAGAGGGTAACAGGCAGGAAGGCCGGGGGGTCTCCAAACGGAGAAAAGAGGCTGCAAGTGCCAGACATTTTTATCTCTCTTAAGCGGCAGGAAGAAACAAACCAGCGATATTTTTTCTTCTCTATACAAATTTAAAAGGAAGTTTCTCTTAAAATGCTGTGTTGCTATGACACCTGGTTTCACCTGAAGCTAACTACTCTCAAACCTTGAGTTAACCAATACATTTCTTTTTCTTATGGAAATGTTGTCTTAAGCTATATTAATGTACCCCAGACTCTATCTTCAAGTTGGTTCCGCCAAACAGCCTAACCTACTTACTCGGATATTGTTCCCTAATCTATGTAAATGAAACTATTTGTTGGTATTCTGCCCTTCTACAAGATTCAAGTCAATTGTTTTATGGCCAGGGATGAATTATCTAGTGCCATTCTAAATTTTAAGACATTCCTTTCTTTTCATTAACAGACTGTGAGTGACTATATAACATACAGCTAAAGACTAGGAAGGGGGTACTCTTTTGTCCCCTTCTGATGCCTATGTCAGAAGCTTTCTCTATCTCCTTTATACTTTAATAAAACTTTATTACACAAAAGCTCTGAGCGATCCAGCCTCGTCTCTGGCCCCGGATTGAATTCGTCTCCTCCGGAGGCCAAGAATCCCGTGTCTTATCGTTCAGCAACAACCTTTCAACTTCATGGCAAATAGATGGGGAAACAATGGAAACACTGAAAGACTTTATTTTCTTGGGCTCCAAAATCACTGCAGATTGTGACTGCAGCCATGAAATTAACAGAAGCTTGCTCCTTGGAAGAAAAGCTATGACCAACATAGACAGCATATTAAAAAAGCAGAGACATTACTTTGATGACGAATGTCTGTATAGTCAAAGCTGTTGTCTTTCCGGTAGACATGCATGAATGTGAGAATTGGACCATAAAGAAAGCTAAGCACTGAAGAATTGATGCTTTTGAACTGTGGTGTTAGAAAAGTCTCCTGAGAGTTCCTTCAACTGCAAGGAGATCAAATCAGTCCATCCTAAAGGATATAAACCTTGAATATTCATTGGAAGGGCTGATGCTGAAGCTTTAAACTTCAATATTTTGGCCACCAGATGTAAAGAACTGACTCATTTGAAAAAAACCCTGATTCTGGGAAAGATTGAAAGCAGGAGAAAGGGACGACAGAGGATGAGATGGTTGGATGGCATCACCAACTTGATGGTCATGAGTTTGACCAAACTCTGGGTGTTGGTGATGGACAGGAAGGCTGGCGTGCTGCAATCCATGGGGTTGCAGAGAGTCGGACATGACTGAACGACTGAACTGAATGGAACTGGTTGAGAATAAATTGAATTTTTATTCATTTACTTTTCTCTTTGGTTGTTATTTCAAAAAATTAATTTATATTGGAGTAGTTTTGATTAACAGTGTTGTGATAGTTTCAGTTATACAGCAAAGTGATTCAATTATACATATACTAATATCTATTCTTTTTCAAATTCTTTTGACATTTAGACTATTACAGAATATTAAGCAGAGTCCCTATACTATACAGTAGATCCTTGTTGGCTATCTATTTTAAGTATAGTAGTGTAAAATGTGGAGAAGGCAATGGCAACCCACTCCAGTACTCTTGCCTGGAAAATCCCATGGATGGAGGAGCCTGGTAGGCTGCAGTCCCTGGTCGTGAAGAGTAGGACATGACTGAGCAATTTCACTTTCACTTTTCACTTTCATGCATTGGAGAAGGAAATGACAACCCACTCCAGTGGTCTTGCCTGGAGAATCCCAGGGATGCTGGAGCCTGGTGGGCTGCCGTCTATGGGGTCACACAGAGTCGGGCATGACTGAAGCGACTTAGCAGCAGCAGCAGCAGTGTAAAATGTGTGACCCTTAAAATATACACACCAGAATGTTAACTAAAAGATGGATATTTCTGCTTGTAGAATTCCCTGAAAACAACATTAATAAAGTGCAAGGAACAGGAGAACAAGATGGCAGGGGAGTAGGTGGATGTGGAGTATATATCTCTCCACGGACACGTCAGGAATACACCGTCAGACACAGAAGTGCATGCAGAACACCAGCTGAGAGTGAACAGGAGGACCTGACCAGTGGAAAATAATATATAGAATCACACAAAACTCAGTAGGATGAAGGAACTAGAGGGAAAAACAGGAGTGTTAGTAGGACTGGACCTGCCCTCGGGGGGTGCAGGAACTGAAGCAGGGGTCCGATCCCGTCAGCGGGACAATTTTCTGAGTCAGAGGAGAAACATTTAAAACTGAGAGTGAAACAGCTGATCTGTGGCAGCCTAAATGGAATGACAACCAGATAGTCCTTGCCACAGCCATACATATGCTGGGCAGGAACCGTGGGTCTCCTGGAGCGGGCAGCTGCTGGGAGCTGGAGTTTAGTGATTGTGGAGCAATCTCAGTGTGAGTGCTGCTGTAGACTGCGGAGAGACAGATTGAGGACACGTGAGGGAGGAGATTGTGGTGGGAAATACCTGTGGAGGAAAGCCAGGCAGCGATGGAAGCAAGGCAATACTGCTGGGTCAAGCATGGGGGTGGAGCCATCACCATAGCCTCTCTCTCTCCACAGGAAAACATCGTAGGGAGGCTGACCCATTAAATACCTGACACATTGAACTACAGAGTAGGACCCCACCCAGGATTTCCCCTTAAGTGCCTGAGGCACTGATCTACAGAATAGGACTCCAGTTAGGGGGCCGGTCTTTATGTCTGATGCTCAGAACAACAAGAAGGACCCCAGACAAGGGATCTCTCTAAGTGCTCAAACACGTGGAGCTATGGAGAAAGACTGATCAAAGAGGTCTTCTTATCACCAGTTTGATCAGAGCTGATCCTGAGAGGCTCAAAAAAATACTCTGATAGGGTCATAACTTCTGTTGCAGAGGCAGTCTGCATCCTTGCAAGCTTGGTGTCACCAGAGTCTCTGCAAGCTAAGCAACTGCACGAGCTTCATGCACAACTCTCACTGGGGCAGAGAGAGAGAGAGAGAGAACTTCTTGTGCTTATGGTGCAGGGTCACTTTGGTCCTGTCCAACTCTTTGCGACCCTGTAGACTGTGGCCTGCCAGGCTTCTCTGTCAGAAAAGGGGTTCTCCAGGCAAGAATACTGGAGTGTATTGGCTAATATTGGTTGCCATACCCTTCTATAGCAGTATATTTCCTACTACACTAGCCATGAACCCCCCTGAGTACCTGGTGCTGCCAGAATCCCTGTGACCCAAGCAGCTACACAACCTCCACCACTGGCCCTCACAGGGTCAAACCTAAGCCCTCCAGAGTAGCCTCAGGAGCTAAACCCCAATGGACAACCCCCATGCAGAGGTGGAAATATAAACACAATTGAAACCCTGGAGCAGTGTGGCCAAGGAAGAAGACCCAAAACCTTCAGACCAGCTGTATAAGCTGCAGATTAAATCCACATGATCAACTCTCTGTGATCATCCAAATGACCACACTCTGTGCCTACGGAATAAGTGAAAGGACATTGAGAGCTCCCACAAAAGAAGATGCACGAGCTCTAATAGATGTGGACATTTCAGGCAAGAACACACAGGAGTACGACCAGATTAGAATCTGAGCTGCCCCAACAGTAGGTCCAGAGATCAGCACAGTGTTGGAGGGCATCCTAGTAAGGTGGACTGTGATTCCCAGTGCTGAAAAGGACTCTGAAAGCAATTTGTACATTATTCAAGAAAAACATTTATTACTTATTTTTTTTTTATTTTTTCTGTAGATTCTTTTGGTTTTTGTCCTTTTTCTTTTTTTCCCCCTTCCCCCTCCCTCCCTGTTGTGGTTGTTAGTTTTATTGGCATTAAGAAATCCAATTACACTTTTGAACTTTTTTCTTTTTTTCCTCAGTCAAGATTTTTATTGTTGTCATAAACCTCTGCCTCTGTGTTGGGTTTTTGCAGTTCTGTGGAGTTTTTCTATTTTTTTAATTTTAGTTTTTTAAAATCTATTATTTTGTCTACATTCATTCCATTGTTTGCTTTTCCTACTCTTCTTTTCCTCTTGCAGTTAATCTTTAATGTATATAAATCTTCTTTATCTACATCTATTTAACTTTGCATATCTATTCTTTATTTCTTTACTTTCTCTTGTCTCTTCTCAAAATATTTGTTAGTTTTATTTTCATTGCTTTATTCCCCAGTTGACACCTTGCTTTAGTTTTGTTTTCCATTTTGTGCTTTAATTACTTTTGTTGTGGTAGATATAATTTTTGCTTTTCTTTGTTCACTGGGTCAATCTATTATACTTAATTTTTGTTGGACTGTTTTGGTTTTGCTTATGGGTGTATATGTATATGTGTATATTCAGTCACACTTTCTATCGTTGTTATAAATCTCTGTCTCTACTTAGGGTTTTTGCAGTTTTGTGGCATTCCCCCCACCCCCCCCATTTTTTCTTTCTTCCCTTTTTTTTTCCTCTTTTCACTTTTTAAATTATTTTTAATTTTTAAACCTATCATGTTTTCTGTACATTTATTCTTTCATTTGCCTTCCTACTGTTCTTTTCTCCTTGCAGTTAATCTTTAATGTATATAAATCTTCTTCATCTGCCTCTATTTAACTTTGCATATCTATTCTTTTTTCATTTCTTTCTTTCCTTCCGTCTCAATATATTTGTTAGTTTTGTTTTCATTGCTTTATTCCTCACTTGGCACCTTGCTTTAGTTTTGTTTTCCAGTTTGTGCTTAAGTTAGTTATGTTCTTAACTGGTAAATATAATTTTTTTTATTTCATTTGTTCGCTGTATCAGCCTATTGTACTTTGTTTTTGTTGGACTGTTTTCACGTTGCTCATGGGTGTATATGCATATTCCATCATTTTAATTGTTATTTACCTCATCTTGTAATTGCCATTGGTCTGAAGTTCGACTTTGGCTTCTTGTTTTTGGATATTTGTTTTACTCTCCGTTAATGCCAAAACAAACTACTTGTGGAATACTCATTGCTGACCAGAGATCAAATGCTGAGCCTTTGGAGTGGGAACACTGACTCCAATACCCTAAACTACTGGAGAAATAACACTAGGGAGTATCAGATAGAGAGAACTCACAGAAAGGAAACAACTTGAATACAAGACCTGGCATCACCCAGCCACCCGTAGCATCCCATGCAGGATGTCTCATCTAAACAACAAACAAAACAAAAATACAAACCCAATTATCAGCAGACAGGAATACCACCTCACTCAGCCTTGCCCATCAGAGGAAAAACAAACAAACAACAACAACAACAAAAAAAAAACCAAACAAAAACTTGGCACAAATCTCACCCTATATGAAACTCACACAATCCACTGGACCAACCTTAAGAGGGAAGAAACTGAAAGGAAGAAATAATTCAACCTTCTTCAAAGAAAGAATTCAACTTTCCTTGAAGTCTGGGTAAAGGAGACCTCAAACATAATAACTTAAAAAAATGAAAAGGCAGAGAAATGCTACACAAAAAACACAGAAGTCCAAATAAATAAAGAGGGGATAGGAAAATTACCTGAAAAAGAATTCAGAATAATGATAGTAAAGTTGATCAAAAACCTTGAAAACAAAATGGAGAAAATGCAAGAATCAATTAACAAAGACCTGGGAGAATTAAAGGATAAGAATACAGAGGCAAGCAACACAATTACTGAAATTAGAAATACTCTAGAAGGAATCAATTATAGAATATCTGAAGCAGAAGAAGAAACCAGTGAACTGGAAGATAAAATGATGGAAATGATTTCTGAATAAAGTAAAAAGAATGAAAAGAATTGAGGACAGGCTCAGAAACCTCTGGGGCCATATCAAACACCAACATTCAAGTTATAGAGGTCCCAGGAGAAGAATAGAAGGAAGAAAGACTATGAGAGAATTTTTGAAGAGATTATATTTGAATATTTCCTCAACATGGAAAAGAAAATAGCCAATCAACTCCAAGAGACACATAGAGACCAATACAGGATAAACCCAATAAGAAACATGCCAAGACACGTACTAATCAAATGAAGGAAAAAAAAAAAAAAACTAAACACAAATAAAGAATATTAAAAGCAGCAAGGGAGAAGCAACAAGTAACATACAATGGAAATGCCATATACTTAATAGTTGATTTTTCAGCAGAAACTCTGCAGGTCAGAAGGGAATGGCAGGATATATTTAAAGTACTGAAAGGGGAAAATTTACAACCAAGATTACTGAACCCAGCAAGGATCTCATTCAAACTTGATGGATAAATAAAAAGCTTTTCAGATAAGCAAAAATTAAGAGAATTCAGCACCACCAAACCAGCTTTGCAACAAATGTTAAGTGGACTTCCATAGTGAGAGAGTCAATTCCTAGGAAGGTTGATAAGAAGTCTAAGGATCCCCATGGAGAGAGGGGTTTGGAATTCTCAAGGAGGAAGAAAGGACAAACTTTTTTCCCCCTCTACATTCCTTAGGATTATATAACAGTAATGTATTTTGCTTGAAGACAGTCTCTGGGAAAAAAACAAAACAAAACAAAACAAAACTTTCTGGCTAATTCTGTTATCTCAAAATGTAAATTATGGGAGTAGGTCTGGTTAGGTCTTTACAACCTCCAGACATTCTTTTGACTCACTGTAATAACTAACTTGAGAGTATATAATTCCAGTGCTAAGACTATCAAGGGGGTACTCTTTCTATCCCCTTCTGATGTCTATGTCAGAAGCTTTCTCTACCTCCTTTATACTTTAATAAAACTTTATTACACAAAAGCTCTGAGTGATCCAGGCTTGTCTCTGACCCCAGATTGAATTCTTCTCTGTCAGAGGCCAAGAACCCTGGCATCGTTGAGTGATTCAGCAACAACATTTCAGTAGTCAAGAAAAACAACAGAAGAAAAAAAGATCTATTAAATCAACCCCAAACAATTAAAAAATGTCAATAGGAACATATATATGTATCAATAATTACATATAAATGGATTAAATGCTCCAACCAAAAGACACAGACTCCTGAAAGGATTAAAAAAAATCACTGATAAACATAGATGCAAAAATCCTCAACAAAATTTTAGCAAACAGAATTCAGCAGCACATCAAAAAGCTCATACAACATGATCAAGTTGGGTTTATTCCAGGGATGCAAGGATTCTTCAATATGCAGAAATTAATCAATGTGATACACCATATTAACAAATTGAAAGATAAAAAGCATATGATCATCTCAATAGATGCAGAAGAAGCCTTTGACAAAATTCAGCACCTATTATGATTAAATCTCTTCAAAAAAATGGGCATAGAAGGAACCTACCTCAACATAGGCCATATATGATAAGTCTACAGCAAATATTATTCTCAATGGTGAAAAGCTGAAAGCATTCGCCCTAAGTACAGGAACAAGACAAGAGTGTCCACTTTTGCCACTATTATTCAACATAGTTCTGGAAGTTTTAGCTACAGCAATCATATAAGAAAAAGAAATACAAGGAATTCAGACTGGAATAGAAGATATAAAACTCTCACTGTTGGCAGGTGACATGATACTGTACAGATAAAATCCTAAAGATAGTATCAGAAAATTACTAGAGCTAATTAGTGAATTTAGCAAAGTTGCAGGATACAAAATCCATACACAGGAATCACTTGCATTTCTACATACTTTCAAGGAAAAATCAGAAAGAGCAATTAAGGAATCAATCCCATTCACCATTGCAACAAAAAGAATTAAATATCTAGAAATAAACTTAGCTAAGGAGATGAAAGAATTGTACACAGAAAATTATAAGACACTAATGAAACAAATCAAATATGACATAAACAGATGAAGGGGTATTCCATGTTTCTGGGTAGGAAGAATCAATATTGTGAAAATGACTATATTACCAAAGGCAACCTACAGGTTTAATGGGATCCCTATCAAATTACCAATGGCATATTTCACAGAACTAGAACAAAATATTTCACAGTTCATACAAAAACACAATAGACGCCAAATAGCCAAAGCAGTCTTGAGAGAGAAGAATGGAGCTGGAGGAATCAAGCTTCCTGACTTCAGGTCATACAACAAAGCTACAGTCATCAAGACAGCATGGTACTGGCACAAAAATAGAAATATAGACCAACTGAACGAGATAGAAAGTCCAGACAGAAACCCATGCACCTATTCGTACCTTATTTTTGACAAAGGAGGCAAGGATATATAATGGGAAAAAGACTGCCTCTTCAATAAATGGGGCTGGAAAATTGGACAGCTATATGTGAAAGAATGAAATTAGAACACTTCCTAACACCATACACAAAGATAAACTCAAAATGGGTTAAAGACCTAAATGGAAGACCAGAAACTAAAACACTTTAGAGAAAAACATAGGCAGAACACTCGATGACATAAATCAAAGAAAGATCCTCTATGATCCACTTCCTAGAGTAATGGAAATAAAAACAAAAGAACTCAAGTGTTACCTGATTAAATTAAAAAACTTTTGCACAGCAAAGAAAACTATAAGCAAGGTAAAAAGAAAACCCTCAGAATGGGAGAAAATAATAACAAATGAAACAACTGACAAAGGATTAATTTCCAAAACACACAAGCAGCTCATACAACTCAATACCAGAAAAACAAACAGCCCAATCAAAAAGTAGGGAAAGGACATAAATAGACATTTCTCCAAAGAAGACATACAGATGGCTAACAAACACATGAAAAAATGCTCAATATTGCTCATTATTAGAGAAATGCAGATCAAAGCTACAATGAGATATCACCTCACACCTGTCAGAATGGCCCTCATCAAAATGTCTGCAAGCAATAGGTGCTGGAGAGGGTGTGGAGAAAAGGGAACACTCTTGCACTATTGGTGGGAATGTAAATTGATACAGCTACCATAGAAGACAGTATGGAGATTCCTTAAAACAATACTAGGAATAAAACCACCAGCGATTCCACTCCTAGGCACATACCCTGAGGAAACCAAAATTAAATGAGACACATGTATCCTATTGTTCACTGCAGCACTATTTGCAATAGCTAGAACATGGAAGCAACCTAGATGTCCATCGACAGATGAAAGGATAAAGAAATTGTGGTGTATGTACATAACAGAATATTCAGTTTAGTTCAGTTCAGTCGCTCAGTTGTGTCCGACTCTTTGCGACCCCATGAATCGCAGCACACCATAAAAAGGAGCACATTTGAGTCAGTTCTAATGAAGTGGATGAACATAGAACCTATTATACAGAGTGAAGTGAGTTAGAAACAGAAAGATAAATACCATATTCTGACACATATATACAGAATCTAGAAAAATGATACTGAAGAATTTATTTACAGGACAACAATAGAGAAACAGACATAGATAATAGACTTATGGACATGTGGATGGGGAGGAGAGGGTGAGATGTATGGAAAAAGTAACATGGAAACTTAAATCACTGTATTTAAAATAGAGAGCCAACGGGAATTTGCTGTATGGCTCAGGAATCAAACAGGGGCTCTGTATCAACCTAGAGTGGTGGGATGGGGAGGAATATGGGAGGGAGTTTTAAAAGGGAAGGGATGTATGTATACCTATGGCTGATTCATGTAGAGGTTTGACAGAAAACAACAAAATTCTGTCAAGCAATTATCCTTCAATAAAAAATAAATTATTTAAAAAATAAATTATACTATATAAAATTTTTAAAGAAATTACCCAAAAAAAAAGAAAGTGAAAGTGAAAGTCACTCAGTCCTGTCGACTTTTTGCCACCCTATGGACTATACAGCCCATGGAATTCTCTAGGTCAGAATACTGGAGTGGGTAGCTTTTCCCTTCTCCAGAGGATCTTCCAAACCCAGGAATTGAGTCCAGATCTCCCACATTGCAAGTGGATTCTTTATCCACTGAGCCACAAGGGAAGCCCAAGTATACTGGAGTGGGTAGCCTAACCCTTTTCCAATGGATCTTCCTGACCCAGGAATCAAACCAGAGTCTCCTGCATTGCAGGTGGATTCTTTGCCAGCTAAGCTCTCAGGGAAGCCCAACTGAATATCTCAAATCCTTTTCCAGAATCAATGGCCTATCCACAATAATAGTCCATCCTACCCTTCCACCCTTAGCTCCCTCTATTCATTTAGAATCCTCTGTTTAATTAATTTCTCTCTTCTCTAAAACTTTATGAGAGCTGGCTCGATGTTGTGCTTACATTTTTTTCATTTTCTAAAATGTCCTCTTAATTGTTTTCTTCTCATTTAACTTCTTCCACCCTTCCCAGTCCAATCTATATTTCTTCCTTTCTATGAGGCCATTTCTGATCATCACAGTTGGATGTGATCTCTCCTGCTTTACATAGCCATACTTTGCTCTGTCCATTCATATGACACTTTAACAAGCATTATCGTATGCTGTTAGGTGTGTGCATGTTCCTGTGTGTGTGTGTGTTTCTCATATTTACCTAATCAGATTTCAAGGTCTTTGAAGGTCTTATGCTTTAAATCCTTATTTATCTAACATCTCACTGTAATGAAACTGCCACACTTTAGAGCAAGGCAGGTCATGCATTACACACCTCTAAGATATTTCGGTCACATTGTAGTTAGCACGAGTGACTCAGTCTGGAGCTAGGCACTGCACCACTAACAAGGTCATAAACACCAACCTGCTTGTACATAATATAACATCGACATAATATTGATGTATGATACTACCTCTCTTGTGTCATTTCTCTAATGTGTTATAACCAAAATTCTTCCATAGTTCACAGCTTCCCTTGACTGTTACTACTGAAGTGGGTAGCAGAAAGTGCCACCCCCAAATATGCCATTTTGGCATAAATGATTGTCTTGAGCTGGTTATTTTTGAGAAAGAGGATTCACAGAAGAAACTCTGAAAACAGAGTAGAAGTTACGCTTCTATAAGGGAAATTTACATTTATAAAGAAAATCTCTGTTTGTAATATGCCTCCCTCTATGTCCCTACAAGAGAAAGTGGTCTCTAAATCAGGAGAAACTTGTTAAGGCAAAGGCAACTATTTGTATCTGAGTAACAAATCTAACCCCTTACCGTGCCTTTCCTGCTAACCTCCCATAACTGGCTTCTTTCCTCTTCTCCCAAGATTTTTCCTTTATCTTTAATTAAAGAAGGCATTTAAGGTGATACTTTGGGCTTTGTTGGGATTTATTGAGTTTTCCTTGGTATCTGCCATGTATATAAGAGGCATACATGTTAATAAACTTCTGTTTGTTTTACTCTTGTTAAAAAAAAGTGCAAAGAACAATGTATGAGTGATGTATTCCCCATGTCTTGAAATTTCAGCTATAGCAGGGAGGCCACCTCATTCCTCAACATTCACAGACACCATTTCTCATCATGTCCTCCTGCTGATTCCCTTACCACACTGGTTCAACTTTCAGTCCTGAAAAGCTGAAATAAGAGATTTCCTAAGAGTCTTCTCTGCTTTTTGCCTTGCAGGGCACATGCTTCCTTCCAATATCTTCATGTCTCTAGCTTTGTCTTCATCATTGACAGAACTTATGAATGTCTAGTAAAATATAAAATCTCCATTACCTGTCTTTTTATACATATTTTTCTTTATCCATAGCATTGCTTACCATGTGTTGTGATAGATGATATTTATTAGCTTATATTATTTTAGTACTATGTACTTTAGTTTTTGTTTCAACATTCTACATCTCTTGCCTAGGAGATGTTGAATACTCAACATGTATTCCTTAAATGAATGAAAATACTTCTCATTAAAACCATTCAATATATAATTTCTTGGGAGAAAGTCTGAGTTTTTATCATTATAATCTATCCAGAGCTCCCTGGACATTTTATGTCTTTTTAATCTCCACTGATATCTATATCCTTTGTTTCTATCTAAGAGATTTTTAATAAGAGATGTCATGAAAGGCCTCTTAAATTGAATAATCTGAACAAAATGTAAACTGATTTCTTGAATGTATTATGCAATTTGTAATGTGTCAACTCTTAGTAATGCACATTTGTGTAAAAATTAGCTATATATTTTTTCATTCCTAGTCATCATCACCACCATATGATACCAAGCAAATATAAACACAATTTAGAATTTTTTCCTCACAGATTATCAAAGAAATCAGAACTATTTTGATTTTTCTTCCCCATGTATCTGATCACTGTGTCTGGAAAACTCTTCATCACCCTGGCTGTCATTTCAAATTCTTATGTCCACATGCCACTTTTTGCCTTCAAATCAGCTTTTGTATCTGTGTGTTTCACCACAACAACAATCTTAAAATTGCTAGTGAATATACAGATCCAGAGGAAAGCTATAACCTATGAAGACTACATCACTCAGATGTATTTTTATGTATACTTTGCAGTATTGGATGATTTTCTGGTGACTGTGATGAACATTTAGTGGCCATCTGACACTCCCTGAACAATACAATCATCATAAACCCCAGACACTGTGGACTGCTGTTTCTGGTGTCCTGGATAGTTAGTACCTTGAATTTCTTGTTAAAATTACTGGCATTGCAGCTTACTGCAATACCAGCTTACTGGTATTTCAGCTGTCATCCTGCACAACTTAGAAATCCCCCACATTTTCTTTGAAATCAAAGAGGTTCTCAGATTTGTTTGTTGTGACACCTTTCTTAATGACACAATTATACTTTTTATAGCAGTGCTACTTGGTGGTGGCTCTCACGTTGGTATCTTTTACTCTTATAAGATAATATTTTCCATATGGGATTACATCATCTCAGTCAGTTCAATCACTCACCCGTGTCTGACTTTTTGCGACACTGTGGACTGCAGCACCCCAGGCCTTCCTGTCCATCACCAACTCCCGGGGTTTACTCAAACTCATATCTTTGAGTTGGTGATGCCATCCAACCATCTCATCTTCTATCGTCCCCTTCTCCTCCCACTTTCAATCTTTCTGAGCATCAGGGACTTTTCAAATGAGTTAGTTCTTCACACCAGGTGGCAAAGTATTGGAGTTTCAGCTACAGCATCAGTCCTTCCAATGAATATTCAGGACTGGTTTCCTTTAGACTGGACTGATTGGATCTCCTTCCAATGCAAGGGACTCTTAAGAGTCTTCTCCAACACCAGAATTCAAGAGCATCAATTCTTTGGAGCTCAGCTTTCTTTATAGTCCAACCCTCACATCTATAATACTGGAAAAACCACAGCTTTGACTATACCGACTTTTGTTGGCAAAGTAATGTCCCTGCTTTTTAAATAAGCTGTTTAGGTTGGTCATAACTTTTCTTCCAAGGAGCAAGCATCTTTTAATTTTATGGCTGCAGTCACCATCTGCAGTGATTTTGGAGCGCCCCCCCGCCAAAAAAAAAAAAATCTGTCACTGTTTCTACTGTTTCCCCAACTATTTGCCATGAAATGATGAGACCAGATGCCATGATCTCAATTTTCTGAATGCTCAACATTCTCCAAGCTGGGCTTCAACAGTACATGCACCATGAACTTCCAGATGTTCAAGCTGGATTCATAAAAGCCAGAGAAACAAGAGATCAAATTGCCAACATCAGTTAGATCATCAGAAAAACAAGAGTTCCAGAAAAACATCTACTTCTGCTTTATTGACTATGCCAAATCCTTTGACTGTGTGGATCACAACAAAATGTGGAAAATTCTTAAAGAGATGGGAATACCAGACCATGTTATCTGCCTCCTGAGAAATCTGTTTTCAGGAAAGAAGCAACAGTTAGAACTTCACATGGAATAACAGACTGATTCCAAATAAGAAAAGGAGTGAGTCAAGGTTATATATTGCCACCCTGCTTATTTAACTTATATGCAGAGTACATCAGGAGAAATGCTGGACTGGATGAAGCACAAGCTGGAATCAAGATTTCCAGGAGAAATATCAATAACCTCAGATATACAAATGACACCACCCTTATGGCAGAAAGCAAACAAGAACTAATGAGCCTTTTGATGAAAGTGAAAGAGGAGAGTGAAAAAGTTGGCTTAAAACTCAACATTCAGAAAATTAAGATCATGACATCTGGTCCCATCACTTCATGGCATCATCTCAGGGGAGGTATAAAGCAGTTTCCACCTGTGTATCTAACCTCTCAGTTGTCTCCTTATATTGTTACTCAAGCCTAGGAATGTAACTCAGCACTTCTGCTATCCAGAACTCCCGTTTAAGAACAACAGCCTCCATGCTGCCCACTGTGGTCACAGCTATGCTGGACCCCTTAGACTATTTTCTCCTGAATGAAGACATAAAGAGTGCTCTGCAGGGGGTTGTTCAATTGGCAACTATAAAAAAGGAAAGTATTCAGCATCTGAAGAAGTGTCCTTGAAGAAAATTCAAGGTCTCAGAACAAGTAATTCCTATTCTTTGATCAGATTTTGTATATTAAACTTACTCTTTCTATTTTTCCTGGAATTTATATTTCCTTCCCTTTAACCCTTTATTCAATTTCTGGAATTCACTTGCTGAATCTTTCTGCTCTTATGTATAAACAATTGTCACCTTTATGCATTTTCCTACTTACACAACTTTCAGGGCAGAAATACTAGGAAATCCCTATTTATGTTATGAGGTAACACAGATTACTTTAAAATAATTTTTCCTCATCCTACCTCAAGAAACAAGGGAAACATCGAATGAAAAACTTGACTTTACATCTAAAACATCTGGAAAAGGAAGAACATAAAAAACCCAAAGTTGTAGAAGGAAAGAAATCATACAGATCAGAGCAGAAACAACTGTAAAAGAAACAAATGAAATGATAGTAAAGATTAATAAAACTACATGCTGATTCTTTGAGAAGATAAACAATATTGACAAACCATTAGCCAGACTCATCAAGAAAAAAAGGGACAAGAATCGAATCAACAAAATTAGAAATGAAAAGGGAGAGGTTACAGCAGACAACAAGGAAATACAGAGGATCATAACAGGCTATGATGAGTAACCAATGTGTATATGCCAATAAGTTGGACAACCTGGAAGAAATGGACAGATTCTTAGAGAAGTTCAATTTTCCAAGACTGAACCATGAAGAAATAGGAATCATGAACAAACCAATTACAAGCATTGAAACCCAAAAGTGTCATCAAAATTCTCCCCCCCCCCCAAAAAAAAAACAAAAGAACAGTACCAGGTGGCTTCACAGGTAAATTCTATCAAACATTTAGAGAAGAGCTAATATCTATCCTTCTAAAGCTCTTCCATTAAAATTGCAGAGGACAAAACCCTTCCAGACTATTCTATGAGGCCACATCACCCTGATTCCAAAACTAAAGAAAGACAACACAAAATAAGAAAGTTACATGCCAATATCACTGATGAACACTGACACAAAAATCCTCAACAAAATTCTAGCACATTTCAACAACATGTTAAAAGGATCACAAATTATGATCAAGGAAGGTTTATCCCAGGGATGCAAGGATTCTTCAATATACACAAATCAATCAATATGATACACCATATTAACAAACTGAAAGATAAAAAAAAAACATTTGATAATCTCAATAGATGCAGATAAAGCCTTTGACAAATTCAACACCCATTTATGATAAAACTCTTCAAAAAATGGGCCTAAAGGGAACCTACCTCAAAATAATAAAGTCCATATATGATAAACCCATAGCAATATTATTCTCAATGGTGAAAAACTGAAAGCATTCCCTCTAAGTTCAGGAAAAAAGACAAAGGTGTCCACTCTCACCACCATTATTCACTATAGCTTTGGAAGTCTTAGCTATGGCAATCAAAGGAAAAAAAAAAATAAAGCAATCCAGATTGGAAAAAAAAAAAAAAGAAGTAAAATTATCACTTTTTGCAGATGACATGATATTGAACATAGAAAACCCTAACACTATGACCATAAAATTGCTAGAGATAGTCAGTGAATTTACCAATGCCACAGAATACAAAATCAATACACGGAAATCACTTCCATTCCTATACACTAACAATTAAATATCAGAAAGAGAATTTAAGGAATCAAACCCATTTATCATTGTACCAGGTGTTCATTCGAAGGACTGATGTTGAAGCTGAAACTACAATACTTTGGCCACCTGATGTGAAGAGCTGACTCATTTGAAAAGAACCTGATATTGGGAAAGATTGAGGGCAGGAGAAGAAGGGGATGACAGAGGATGAGATGGTTGGATGGCATCACAGACTCAATAGACATGAGTTTGGGTATATTCTGGAAGTTGGTAATGGATAGGGAGGCCTGGCGTGCTGTGGTTCATGGGGTCGCAAAGAATCAGACACGACTGAGTGACTGAAATGAACTGAACTGAACTGAATCATTCCACAAAGAATAATAAAATATCTGGGAATAAACCTACATAAGGAGACAAAAGAGCTACATACAAAAAATGTAAGACACTGACAAAAGAAATCAAAGAAGACATAAAAAGATGGAGAGATATTCCATGGTCCTGGGTTAGAAGAATCAATATTGTGAAAATGACTACATTACCAAATATACAGATTCAATGCAATCCCTATCAAATTACCAATGGCATTTTTCACAGAACTAAAACAAACGAACAAACAAAAAAAACCCCTCAGAGTTCATATGGAAACACAAAAGACACCAAATAACCCAAGAAATCTTGATAAAGAATAATAGAGCTGGACGAATCAACCTTCCTGACTTCAGACTATACTACACGGCTATAGTTATCAATATAGTTATCAATACAGTATGGTACTGGCACAAAAGCAGAAATATAGACCAATGGGACAAGACAGAAAGCCCAGAGATAAACCCACACACCTATGGATACCATATTTTTGACAATGGAAGCAAGAATATACAATGGGGCAAAGGTGTCCCCTTCAATAAGAGGTGTAGAGAAAACTGGACAGCCATATGTAAAAGAATGAAATTAGAACACTTTCTAACACCACACACAAAGATAAACTCAAAATGGATTAAAGATCTAAATGGAACAGAAGCATAAACATATTCAAGGAAAACATAGGTAGAAAATTCTATAACATAAATCACAGCAAGATCCTCTATGACTCACCTCATAGAGTAACGAAAATAAAAACTAAAATAAACAACTGGACCTACCTAAACTTAGAAGCCTTTTCACAGCAAAGAAAACTATAAGCAAGGTGAAAAGACAACACTCAGAATGGGAGAAAATAATAGCAAATGGGACAACTGACAGAGGATTAATTTCAAAAATAAACAAGCAGCTTATCCAAATCAATACTAGGAAAACAAACAACCCAAGTGAAAAGTGGGCAAAAGATGTAAACAGACATTTCTCTAAAGTTCACATAAAAATGGCTAACAAATACATGAAAAGATGCTCAACATTGCTTATTGTTAGAGAAATGCAAATCAAAACTACAATGGGATATCACCTAACACTGGTAGCAATGTCCATCATCAAAAAATGTACAAACCTCAAATACTGGAAGGCTGTGAAGAAACGGGAACCCTTCTGCACTTGTTTGTTGGTGGGAATGTGAATTGATACAACCACTAGGGAGAACAGTATGGAGATTCTTTAAAACAAACAAACAAATAAAAATAAAAGCACCATGTGATCCAGCAATCCCACTACTAGGCATTAACCTTGAGGAAACAGAAGTTGAAAAAGTCATGTACCCCGGTGTTCATTTAAGCTCTATGTACAATAGCCAGGATGTCAAAGCAATTTAGATGTCCATAGACAGATAAACAAATAAAGAAACGGTGGTACATATAAACAATGAAATATTCAGCTCTGTTCAGTTCAGTCGCTCAGTCATGTCTGACTGTTTGTGACCCCATGAACCACAGCATGCCAGGCCTCCCTGTCCATCACCAACACCCAAGCCCATGGGTCTACCCAAACCCATGTCCATTGAGTCAGTGATGCCATCCAACCATCTCATCCTCTGTCATCCCCTTCTCTTCCTGCCCTCAATCTTTCCAAGCATCAGGGTCTTTTCAAATGAGTCAGCTCTTCATATCAGGTGGCCAAAGTATTGGAGTTTCAGCTTCAACATCAGTCCTTCCAATGAACACCCAGGACTGATCTTTATGATGGACTGGTTGGATCTCCTTGTAGTCCAAGGGACTCTCAAGAGTCTGCTCCAACACCACAGTTCAAAAGCATCAATTCTTCAGTGCTCAGCTTTCTTTATCGTCCAACTCTCACATCCATACATGACTACTGGAAAAACCATAGCCTTGAACAGATGGAATTTTTTGACAAAGTAATGTCTCTGCTTTTTAATATGCTACCTAGGTTGGTCATAACTTTCCTTCCAAGGAGTAAGTGTCTTTTAATTTCATGGCTGTAATCACCATCTGTAGTGATTTAGGAATCGAAAATGGAAAATAAAGTCAGCCACTGTTTCCACTGTTTCCCCATCTATTTGCCATGAAGTGATGGGACTGCATGCCATGATCTTAGTTTTCTGAATGTTGAGCTTTAAGCCAACTTTTTCACTCTCCTCTTTCACTTTCACCAAGAGGCTCTTTAGTTTTCCTTCCATTTCTGCCATAAGGGTGGTGTCATCTGCATATCTGAGATTATTGATTTTTCTCCTAGCAATCTTGATTCCAGCTTGTGTTTTCTCCAGCCCAGTGTTTCTCATGATCTACTCTGCATATAAGTTAAATAAGCAGGGCGACAATATACAGCCTTGACATACTCCTTTTCCTATTTGGAAACAGTGTGTTGTTCCATGTCCAGTTCCACCTGTTGCTTCCTGACCTGCATCCAGGTCAGAAGACATCAGAAGGCAGAAAGACTGAAACCACAATCACAGACAACTAGGAAAATCTGATCACACGGACCACAGTCTTGTCTAACTCAATGAAACTAAGCCATGTTGTGTGGGGCCACCCAAGAAGGATGGGTCATAGTGGAGAGAATCTGACAGAATGTGGTCCGTTGGAGAAGGGAATGACAAACCACTTCAGTATTCTTGCCTTGAGAACCTCATGAACAGTATGAAAAGGCAAAAAGATTGGACACTGAAAGAGGAACTCCCCAGGTCGGTAGGTGCCCAATATGCTACTGGAGATCAATGGAGAAATAACTTCAGAAAGAATGAAGGGATGGAACCAAAGCAAGAACAGCACCCAGTTTTTGATGGGACTGGTGATAGAAAGCAAGGTTCAATGCTGTAAAGAGCAATATAGGAACCTGGGATGTTAGGTCCATGAATCAAGGCAAACTGGAAGTGGTCAAACAGGAGATGGCAAGAGTGAACATCGACATTCTAGAAATCAGCCAACTAAGATCACCTGGAATAGGTGAATTTAACTCAGACGACTATTATGTCTTCTTCTGTAGGCAGGAATCCCTTAGAAGAAATGGAGTAGCCATTATAGTCAATAAAAGAGTCCAAAATGCAGTACTTGGATATAATCTCAAAAACGACAGAATGATCTCTGTTCGTTTCCAAGGCAAACCATTCAATATTATCAGAGTCCAAGTCTATGCCCCAACCAGTAATGCTGAAAAAGCTAAAGTTTAATGATTCTATGAAGACCTACAAGACCTTCTAGAACTAACACACAAGAAAGATGTCTTTTTCATTACTGGGAACTGGAATGCAAATCAAGAAACACCTAGAGTAACAGGCGAATTTGGGCTTGGAATATAGAATGAAGCAGGGCAAAGGATAATAGAATTCTACCAAGAGAACACACTGGTCATATCAAACTCCCTCTTCCAACAACACAAGAGAAGACTCTACACATGGACGTCACCAAATGGTCGGCACCGAAATCAGATTGCAGACATCTTTGCAGACAAAGATGGAGAAGCTCTATACAGTCAGCAAAAACAAGCTGGAGCTGACTGGCTCAGATCATGAACTCCTTTTTGCCAAATTCAGACTGAAATTGAAGACAGTGGGGAAAACCACTTGACCATTCAGGTATGACCTAAATCAAATCCCTTATGACTATACAGTGGGAGTGAGAAATAGATTTAAGGGACCAGATCTGACAGACAGAGTGCCTGATGAACTATGGACAGATGTTCATGACATTGTACAGGAGACAGGAATCAAGACCATCCCCAAGAAAAAGAAATGCAATAAAGCAAGATGGTTTTCTGAGGAGGCCTTACAAATAGCTGTGAAAAGAAGAGAAGCAAAAAGCAAAGGAGAAAAGGAAAAATATAGCCATTTGGATGCAGAGTTCCAAAGAATAGCAAGGAGAGATAAGAAAGCCTTCCTCAGCGATCAGTGCAAAGAAATAGAGGACAACAATAGACTGGGAAAGACTAGAGATCCCTTCAAGAAAATTAGAGATACCAAGGGAACATTTCATGCAAAAATGGGCTCAATAAAGGACAGAAATAGTAGGGACCTAACAGAAGCAGAATATATTAAAAAGAGGTGAGAAGAATACACAGAAGAGCTATCCAAAAAAGATCTCCATGACCCAGATAATCACGGTGGTGTGATCACTCACCTAGGGCCAGACATCCTGGAATATGAAGTCAAGTGGGCCTTAGGAAGCATCACTATGAACAAAGCTAGTGGAGGTGATGGAATTCCAGTTGAGCTATTTCAAATCCTGAAAGTTGATGCTGTGAAAGTGCTGCACTCAATATGTTAACAAATTTAAAAAACTCATCAGTGGCCACAGGGCTGGAAAAGGTCAGTTTTCATTCCAATCCCTAAGAAAGGCAATGACAAAGACTGCTCAATCTACTGCACAATTACACTCATCTCACATGCTTTAATGCTTAAAATTCTCCAAGCCAGTCTTCAGCAATACTTGAACCATAAACTTCCAGATGTTCAAGCTGGTTTTAGAAAAGGCAGAGGAACCAGAGGCCAAATTGCCAACATCCACTGGATCATTGAAAAAGCAAAAGAGTTCCAGTAAAACATCTATTTCTGCTTTAGTGATTATGCCAAAGTCTTTGACTGTGTGGATCATAATAAACTGTGGAAAATTCTGAAAGAGATGGGAATGGAATATTTCTCAATCATAAAAAAGGAATGTATTTGAGTCAGTACTGATGAAGTGGCTGAACTTAGAGCCTATTATACTGAGTAAAGTATTTCAGAAAGAGAAAAACAAATATCATATAGCCACACATATATATGGAATCTAGAAAGATGATATAGATGAACCTTTTTTGTAGAGTACAATGGAGACACAGATATAGAGAACAGACTTATGGACATGGCTGGGGGACAGGGAGGAAGAGAGAGTGAGATGTATGGGGAGAAGAAAATGGAAACATATATTACCATATGTAAAATTGATAGCCAATGGAATTTGCAGTATGACTCAGGAAACTCAAACTGGGTTTGTGTAACAACCTAGAGGGGTGGGATGGGGAAATAAGTGGAAGGGATGTTCAATTGGAAGAGGACATAGGAAAACCTATGGCTGATTTATATTGATGTTTGGTAGAAACCAACCAGGACTGTAAAGTAATTATCCTTCAATTAAAAATAAATATATTAATTTTAAAAAGAATAATTTCTCCTCAGATGATACATACTATCACAAATATTTTTTTTTCTCTCTAAGTTCCTGAGAAAATGACTTACTGATGACTTGTCATCAGTCAGTTCAGTTCAGTTGCTCAGTCATGTCTCACTCTTTGTGACCCCATGGACTTCAGCACGCCAGGCTTCCCTGTCCAGCACCACCTCCTGGAGCTTACTCAAACTCATGTCCATTGAGTCAGTGATCACACCCAACCATATCTGTCATCCCCTCTCTTCCAATCTTCAATCTTTCGAGCATCAGGGTCTTTTCCAATGAGTTGGCTCTTTGCACTATGTGGCCAAAGTTTTGGAGCTTCAGCATCAGCATCAGCCTTTCCAATGAACGTTCAGGGTTGATTTCTTTTAATACTGACTGGTTTGATCTCCTTGCAGTCCAAGGGGCTCTCAAGAGTCTTCTCCAACTCCACAGTTCAAAAGCATCAATTCTTCAGCAGTCAGCCTTCTTTATGGTACAAGTCTCACATCCATACATGACTACTGGAAAAACCATAGCTATGACTAGACAGACATTTGTCAGCAAAGTAATATCTCTGGTTTTTAACATGCTGTCTAGTTTGGTCATATTTTTTCTTCCAAGGAGCAAATGTCTTTTAATTTCATGGCTGCAGTCACCATCTGCAGTGATTTTGGAGCCTAAGAAAACAAAGTCTGTCACTGTTTCCATTTTTTCCCCATATATTTGCCATGAAGTGATGGGACCAGATGCCATGATCTTCACTTTTTGAATGTTGAGTTTCAAGCCAGCTTTTTAACTCTCCTCTTTCACTTTCAGCAAGAGATTCTTCAGTTCCTCTTCACTTTCTTTCATAAGAGTGATGTCATCTGCGTATCTGAGGTTATTGATATTTCTGCTGCAACTTGATTCCAGCTTGTGCTTCATCCAGCCTGGTATTTTGCATGATGTTCTCTGCATGTAAGTTAAATAAGCAAAGTGACAATATATAACCTTGTTGCACTCTTTTCCCAATTTGGAACCAGTCCATTGTTCCATGTCCAGTTCTAACTGTTGCTTCTTGACCTGTATATAAATTTCTCAGGAGGCAGGTAAGGTGGTCTGTCTCTTTAAGATACTTGTGTGTGTGTGTGTGTGTGTGTGTGTGTGTGTGTGTGTATGTGTATATGTGTGTGTGTATATATACATATATATGTGTATATGTGATATATATATGTGTGTGTGTGTATATACACTGTATATGTATATATATGTATGTATATATATGTGCACGTGTGTATGTATGCATGCATGTGTATATATATATATATGTGTATATATATATGTGTGTGTGTGTGTGTGTGTGTGTATATATATACACATATACATAATACATGTGATGTTACTGCCCATTTATGTGATTTCATTATAGCAAAACCCTAAAATGACAATTTTCACTTTGGGTCCACAATTGTTTTCTATTTCACTACTGTAATTGTTCTTACTGCTCATTTAGACTTTACATGCTGCTGTGTTTTATAACTGTATTTTTCACCTCAGTGTCTCTAATACTTACCATAGTCAGTGGCAGAAAGTAGTTGTCAAATATATATCTCCCAATGTAGTCTACATTAAAACATAAAATTTAGCAAATAGATCGACCTAATAATCCTCTTAGTGTCAGGGATGATCTTAAACATGAAGAAGCAAAGTTTTATAACACACATTTATTACTATGCAAAGTATTTCTTTTCATGATGTATATCTACTCATTAGAGTATGGAATACTGGTGATCACTAATGAGGGGTTTTATTCATTTGGGTGAAGGATTGGTTTGGTGTATTCTATGTTATATTGCACATTTACCCTTCTTTTTTTAAATATATTTTAGTGACTCCTATGATTGTGACTCTATTGCTCTAGGAAATATCTGCCCTCTTCAAGATATTGTCATAATTACTAAATAAACAGTATGAATGCTGTCCATTCTATATCTCCATCATGCTCAGGAAACTTTCAATCTTCATGATTTAAAAAAAATGACTCACAAGAGAGTATGTATAAAAGGGAACCCTCCTACACCGTTAATAGGATTGTAAACTGGTGCAGCCACTATGGAGAACAGTACAGAGGCTCCCTAAAAAACAAAAATAATTTCTATGTGATCCAACAATCTCACCCCTAGGCATATATTCATAGAAAACTCTCATTTAAAAAGATACAAGCACCCCAATGTTCATAACAACAGCAATAATTAAGACTTTGAAGCAACCTAAATGCCCATCAGGAGATGACTCGATAAAGAAGATGTGGTATAGATAGATGAATTGATAGACTAGATATCAGCATAGAGGTAGATATATATTTTGTAAGCCTATAGCTGTCATAAGTTTCTCTGATGAATCTGGGCAAAGTCAATTGAAAACCTTTGGAAATGAGTCATCATTCTTTATTCTACTAAAAACATTCATGATTCCTTGATGGCATGACATTGTTTGGAACTTCATATTTCTCATGAGCCTATAGTAGGCTGTGAGAACAATAGCCTCTCAACCTGTTTATAAAACTCATAATAATGTGTGTGACCTGACTACACTTCTCCCTAAAATCAGCATACAATCAACTTACTCTATTTTCTATCGACATTTAGCTTGTACAGAAAAGAAATAATAGCAATTATGAATTCCTTAATTGATTTCTACTTTCCCTATATCCATATAAGACAATTTTCTTTCTTCTCAGGTAGAAGAGACATCTCATCACTTCCTAGATTTAGCAGGTATTATGCTTAGTGAAATAAGTTATCCAAGGAAAGATTACATGATGTCAACTTAAATAAATGAACAGCATGAGGGTTGCAAGTTAAGTTTTTTCAGGGGACAAAATGAGGACTGTAGCTCAGGAGATAGCACCTCAGATAGCTCTGAAAAACTGCTCCAAAGAGACATGGGGAAGTAAGTATATATGAGATTTTGGTGAAGGGGGATTAATGCAATTAAGCACATATTTTTTGGAGAAGGTTTTTGCTAGTCATGAGGGGCAGTCAAGAATTGCAGACAGGTATACCATCTGAGCCACCAGAGAAGTCCCAATACAAGAACTGGGCTCATTAAAATAAACTCCTGTAAACATCTAACTATCTGAAGCCCTGTTCTAGTTTGTCCCCCCTGAGCACAGGGTACCTCATTTCTGGTCTCCAACCTGAACTTTTCAGGGGGTGTTGAAAATCAGCAGTGCAATAGCATGTGATTTAATCCTTGTAGGGGTAGATAGCAAGTTTCAATATGAAGTGCCAATTTATAGTTAACAATGGTCTCAGTTATACGTGGTATCTACAAAATCAAAGCAAATAAAACAAAGTGAAAACAGACTACAGACTCATAGTTACAGAGAAAAAATCAGTGGTTGCCAGAAGGGAGGGGATTGCAGGTGCATGAAATAGGTGAGGGGTATTAAGAGTTCCAAACTCCAATTATGTAATAAATGTCTCAGTAACATAAAATACAACTTAAGATATGGTCAATAATACTGTAATAACTGTGTATACAAAGAGAAGTTTATTAGACTTATGTTGATTGTTGCATAATGCATGCAACTGCAAAATCACTATATAGTACACTTGAAACTAATATAATATTGTACACCAACTATCAGTTAATTTTTTTAAAAAAAGGGAAAAAGTGTTTGCAGGGCTGGTTTCCTTCTGGAGGCTACAGTGAAGAATCTATTTATTTTCCCATTGCAAGCTCAAATTATATGCAAAAAAATCCCTAAAAGTATTCTACTTAACAAATACATCACGATGAGGGACTAACAGCCTTTAAGCTGTAAATTAAGTATAAAATTGCTCATTTTGGTAAGTGTATCATGAGCCAAGGTGTGCAGTGTTCAAGATTTACAGCAAAGGGATATAGTTCTCCCCTTTGTTGAAAAATAAACCAACAATAATCCATAGATATCAAAGGTTGTGTATCCAAAACAAATTGATATTTTGATGATTCAATGATCTAATCCAGACAGGTTACTCAGTTTCAGACTTTGGGAATTTTTTTAAAATCAGATTTGAGATAAAGTGCTATGAGATTAGATATCTAGAACCAGAAGAGTTCATTAGGAACTTTTAGATTTTCTCTCAATAAAAGCTGGATTCACTTGACATCTAAGGTGGTCTCTTGGGAACACAGAATCTCCAGGATATCTTTCCTTTTTGTCCAGACTAGTGACCTATAAGGAAATCATTTGATTAGAAGTTAGAATAACAAGAGGGAAATATGCTAGTGAGCAGGCATTGGGAGCTCTAAATATCTCTTCTGCTGCATCCCTCAGCCTGTGTAACCTTGGGCTGGAATTGTTGCTTTTGGAGTCCTAAATCTGGCTATAAGGCCAATGCTTGACTCCTTCCTGCTTTCTTGTGTGGAGATAAAGCTTCAGTTTTCATCAGCAACTATCCAGGAGGTCAGACTTCCATACAGAGTTTTTCATCAGAGTTTCCAAGTCAGTGAGTCTGAGAGCCTAGTAGATGCCACAGAAAATTGTCAAAAAGAATCAAGTGATGCACATTTATTAATACCTGAGGTCATCTTACAGCCACCAATAGAGCTCAGAATGTAGATAGCCAATTTGCTTGCCTGATTAATTAATTAATAATTTATCATACTACAAAGAGACATAGACATTAAACTCAGCTGTACATGTGTTGACTGTTGACAATTGAAAAGTGAAAGTGACAATCTCTCATTTGTGTCCAACTCTTTGGGACGCCATGGGCTGTAGCTCGCCATGCTCCTCTGTCCTCCTTATGGAAATTCTGCAGGCCAGAATACTGGAGTGGGTAGCTGTTCCCCTCTCCATGGGATCTTCCCAACCCAGGGATCAAACCCAGGTCTCTTGCATTGCAGGCAGATTCTTTACCATCTGAGCTACCTGGGAAGACTGAAACCCAACTAGAGAAGAGAACCGGAGGCACAAAATGCTTCCAGTAAAAGTAGAACCTATAGAAGAATTTTGTAGTTAAAGAGAGTAGGAAATTAGTGTATTTTGTGTAGAAGAATGTCTATTGATGTGAGGACATTTTTTTTTTTTTTTTTTGAGGCAGAGCATATCTGACTGGGTTTCCATATTGTTAATAAAAATCTTGACCAACATATCATGTGCAAATATCTCCTTACAACAGTAGTTCATGAAATATGAATATCTAGGATCATCTTTCACCCTGGGTATTCACATAAAAATAATTTTATAAGTAAGAAGAAGTATGCTGGATAGATTTACTTTGAAATTGTTTCACTAGTGAAAGTGAAAGTAAAATTGCTCAGTCGTGTCTGACTCTTTGTGACCCCATGAGATGTAGCCTACCACGGTCTTCCAATGATGGGATTTTCCAGGTAAGAGTACTGGAATGGGTTGCCAGTTCCTTCTCCAGAGGATCTTCCCGACCCAGAGATTGAACCCCAGTCTCCCGCATTACCGTCTGAGTCACCAGGGAAATCCATTGTTGGATTTGTTTCATTACGTGTATGTGAATATATTTATGGATTATTTATTCATATTTTCATATATTTTTCTATTATAAATTATCTATACAAGTCTCTTACTTTTGTATAGTATGGTCAGAGTACTTTTATTCCTGTTGTTAATTGTATTCTTTATTGGAAAAGACCCTGAAGCTGGGAAAGATTGAGGGCAGGAGGAGAAGGGGACGGCAGAGGATGAGATGGTTGGATGGCATCACCTACTCTATGGACATGGGTTTGGGTGGACTCCGGGAGTTGGTGATGGACAGGGAGGCCTGGCGTGCTGCAGTTCATGGGGTCGCAAAGAGTCAGACATGACTGAGCGACTGAACTGAACTGAAACACAGGAATGGGAGTTTTTTCTACCTACCTTGCTATTTGCTAATTCTTTTATGGAGTTATAAATGTATATGTGGGGAATTGTAAGGGTTTATAAAACGTGTGTGGTCATACTTATCACTCAGTCATATTGTGTCATCTCCATTGTTTTTTATTTAAATTTCTTTATTTTTAATTGGAGGATAATTATTTTATAATATTATGTTGGTTTCTGCTACACATCAACATGAATAAGCCACAGGCATATACATGTCCTCCCCCTCTTAAAACTCTCTACCAAATCTCCCTCCCACTTCCTCTCCCACACATCACTTTATTATTTTCTTATTTTTGTTGTTGAAAGAATTTAGCTGTCATTTTTATAGTTTTTGCTTTCAAATGTTTGCTCTAAACAGAAATGAAAGTAAATTTTTTTGGGCATACTTAGTGCTAATAAATCAAACTTTGTAAATATCAACTTTTTTCACATCTCTGTTAATTTCATTGCTCTTCCTGGTGTTTTATGATTAGATATATTTCTAAAAATTGCATCATCTTTGATACACCTTTTTTACAATTAACTAAAGATTGCCTTTACCTTCCATAAATGTGTTTGAATCCATATATCTTTCTACAAGAGGAAATTATCATTTAGATACTGCTTCCTCCTCAATTTTGAAGGCCCTTCTATTCTTTAATTCTTAAGTCTTTGGAAAGCTAGTCTTGAATTAGTGATCATGTTGATATGATTAAACTATTATTTTATGTCTTTATATAAGTTAGTTTTAGATTCTCATTTATTTTCATTTTATATAATTATTTTGAAACCTCTATACTTAACCTAATTCATCCCTACTGACAATTTTAATTCCATAAATTCTTAGTTTCTTTTAAAACTTTGTTCCCATGTTATACACACACACACACACACACACACATATATATAGCTGTGTGTATGTTACATGCACATACTTATGCACAAATACATACTTAGCAGGGGAAAGACCCTGATGCTGGGAAAGATTGAGGCAGGAGAAGAACGGGATGACAGAGTATGAGATGGTCGGATGGCATCACTGACTCAAAAGACATAAGTTTGAGCAAGCTCCAGGAGATGGTGATGAACAGGGAAGCCAGCCATGCCGCAGTCCATAGGGTTGCAGAGTTGAACACAACTGAGTGACTGACTGAACAACAACAACACTTAGCACAAATACAAGGATTTGTCCATTATAAATGTTCTCTGTGTTTTAGTGCAGCACTGTTTTTCTGTGTCCTCTTTCCTTCTTTGGAGAAGGAAATATTCTTGCCTGGGAAATCCCACAGACAGGAGCCAAGGAGGCTGCAGTCCATGGGATCACAAAGAGCCCAACACAATTAAGTGACTGAGTAAGCATGCACTATCTTTTTATTATGGATTTCCCTCCAGT
This sequence comes from Dama dama, assembly GCF_033118175.1. Taxonomy (NCBI): domain Eukaryota; kingdom Metazoa; phylum Chordata; class Mammalia; order Artiodactyla; family Cervidae; genus Dama; species Dama dama. The sequence continues at coordinate 10,280,687 of NC_083693.1, read as the reverse complement.
CAACTAGTGTAATACTGATTTGTTATTTCAGTGCCTACACAAAATTTCATGGTGTAGCTATCCTAGCCATACTTTGAAAGTTTTATGTATTATTTCTCAATACATTGCTATTAAAAGAAGTGTGCAAAAAAAATTGAGATTGCTATGTTAAAACGGGTTCTGTGCCACAGGCAAAATTGTGCCTTACGGTTACATTGGGCTACCTCCAGAGACATTTCTGGCTGTGATTTGAGCAGTATCAGTAGAGTCCAGAGATGCTCTAAACATTCTAATATGCACAGAATTGACCCCCACCACAGAAAATAATCTGGCCCAGAATGTCTATAGTGTGGAGATTGAGAAATTCTGATTTAAATTATCTGTATTTTAACATGTATAGCTGTCTTCAGGTTATTTCGCCAAAATGTAGCACTGCACATTTCTACCAGCAAAATTAGATAATCTTCTTTTACAACCTGTTTAAAAATTCCAACCCCAATCAATGTGAGAGATCTTTAAGTTGTCTCACAGATTGATGAATATGAGAGATTTTGTGTTGTTTTCTTAAATTGTCAACTTGAGCAAATATTCATATATTTGATCACCATATTCATTATTATTTGATCATCATTATTATTGTACATCTATAAATAGCAGTTAGAATCATTTCAAATAATTTTTAAAGATTATTGCTTATTGACTTATTTGGATATATTGTCCATAAAAAGCTTTAAGTTTTACATAGCCAAATATATCTTTGCTCTCATATCTGAGTGTCTTGCCTTAGTTATGATGGTTTTCCCCACCTGTACCTTTAATGTGCAGTTCCTTACATGTCCACCTAACATGTACTGTTTCAATTTACACTGAGGTCTTTAACATGTCCTAATTTTTTTAAGATATCTCAGGTAGGGAACACTTCATTTCCTTCTATAGCTAGCCATTTATGCTAGTTTTTATAAAACAATCAACATTTATCAACTAAATAAAAAATCAGCCTTATTATGTATTTAATGTCAATATGTACTAAAACCTAATTCCTGATTAATTCAAGAAGTAGTAACAGAATATATGCTATATGTCAGAGAATACTAGATATATTTCACCAAAGTTTTTGCTTAGTTATTGATTCATGTTGATACTGTTCAATTACTGCTATTATCTATCATATATCAGTTAGTTTTCAATGCTCTATCAATTTGTTTTTATACACTTATAATACATCACTCAGCTGATTTCATTATCTCTGCTAACTGTTGTATTTGACACTTTTTATTTTTTTAGGTTTGTTTCTTGGTAAGTGTGCATATATTCACATACCATTTTGAAAAGCTACAGTGAACTGGAAAGTGGAAGTCCTGCTCCTCTGGGACTTGAATTATAATGGTGAAGTCACAACAGAATAGAATTAATGTGTATATGATACATACTCAGGCATAAAATTGTAAGGGAATTTATTCAGAGTTAGAAAGTAGATTATCATGGTGTGTGCAGAATTTTATAGTGTGGTCTTTGTAAAAAGACCAGAACTGAGACTATAGGGTGCTCATTGAATATTTCAAAAAAGAGATTAAAACACAACATAGGGAAAAAAAGAAAATATCCCACATAAGAAAAGTAAAAAGGAATTGCCTCATTTCCTGCTAGACCATATGAAAAGTTATTGATCAAATAAATATTGAATAGGCACAGGAAAGAACAAACCTACTGTTTCTACTTCTATATAATGTGCCCAATTTTTGTTGTACTTTGCCTATTTTCTTTGTTGAAGTGCTCGTTTATTCCTTATGTTTTTCTCATGGAGCTTTAAATCTATAAGTCATTGAACTTTGAATCTATAAGTCATTATACACGTATCACCATTTTCTTTACTGGCCAAATTTATTTTGCTCCTTTTTGCTAGGTATCAAGGAGCCTAAACGAGAGTTGGAATATCATCAGAGCCAAGTTTTTCTTTCTTTCTTTTTTTTTTTTTCTTTTTCACCATTCTCAGGGCCCACTTGAGCTATTCGTTCAGTTCAGTTCAGTCACTCAGTCGTGTCCTACTCTTTGTGACCCCATGAATCACAGCACACCAGGCCTCCCTGTCCATCACCAACTCCCAGAGTCCACCCAAACCCAAGTCCATTGAGTCAGTGATGCCATCCAACCATCTCATCCTCTGTCGTCCCCTTCTCCTCCTGCCCTCAATCTTTCCCAGCATCAGGGTCTTTTCAAATGAGTCAGCTCTTTGCATCAGGTGGCCAAAGTACTGGAGTTTCAACATCAACATCAGTACTATCAATGAAAACCCAGGACTTATCTCCTTTAGGATAGACTGGTTGGACCTCCTTGCAGTCCAAGGAAGTTTCAAGAGTCTTCTCCAACACCACAGTTCAAAAGCATCAATATTTCAGCCCTCAGCTTTTTTATAGTCCAACTCACATCCATACATGACGACTGGAAAAACCATAGCCTTGGCTAGATGGACCTTTGTTAGCAAAGTAATGTCTCTGCTTTTTCAACATGCTGTCTAGGTCGGCCATAACTTTCCTTCCAAGGAATAAGCGTTTTTTAATTTCATGGCTGCAGTCACCATCTGCAATGATTTTGGAGTCCAGAAAAATAAAGTCATCCACTGTTTCTACTCTTTCCTATCTATTTACCATGAAGTGATGGGACCAGATGCCATTATTTTAGTTTTCTGAATGTTGAGCTTTAAGCCAAAATTTTCACTCTCCTCTCTCACTTTCATCAAGAGGCTCTTTAGTTTTTCTTCAATTTCTGCCATAAGGGTGGTGTCATCTGTATATCTGAGGTTATTGATATTTCTCCTGGCAATCTTGATTCCATCTGTGCTTCCTCCAGCCCAGCGTTTCTCATGATGTACTCTGTATATAAGTTAAATAAGCAGGGTGACAATATACAGCCTTGACATACTCCTTTTCCTATTTTGAACCAGTCTGTTGTTCCACGTCCAGTTTTAACTGTTGCTTCCTGACTTGCATACAGATTATTCAAAAGGCAGGTCAGGTGGTATGGTATTCCCATTTCTTGCAGAATTTTCCACAGTTTATTGTGATCCACACAGTCAAAGGCTTTGGCATAGTCAATAAAGCAGAAATACATGATTTTCTGGAACTCTTTTGCTATTTTAATGATCCAGTGGATGTTGGCATTTTGATCTCTGGTTCCTCTGCCTTTTCTAAAACTAGCTTGAACATCTGGAAGTTCATGGTTCACGTATTGCTGAAACTTATTTTGGATAATTTTAAGCATCACTTTATTAACATGTGAGATGAGTGCAATCATGCAGTAGCTTGTGTGTTCTTTGACATTGCCTTACTTTGGGATTGGAATGACAATTGACTTTTTCCAGCCCTGTGGCCACTGATGGTTTTTTTTTTTTTTTTTAATTTGCTGACATATTGAGTACAGCACTTTCACAGCATCATCTTTTAGGATTTGAAATAGCTCAACTGGGATTCCATCACCTCCACTAGCTTTGTTCGTAGTGATGCTTCCTAAGACTTACTTGACTTCACATTCCAGGATGTCTGGCTCTAGGTGAGTGATCACACCATCATGATTATCTGGGTCATGGAGATCTTTTGTGTACAGTTCTTCTGTGTATTTTTGCCACCTCTTCTTAATATTTTATACTTCTGTAAGGTCCCTACCATTTCTGTCCTTTATTGTGCCCATCTTTGCATGAAATGTTCCCTTGGTATCTCTAATTTTCTTGAAGAGATCTGTAGTCTTTCCCATTCTATTATTGTCCTCTATTTCTTTGCATTGATTGCTGAGGAAGGCTTTCTTATCTCTCCTTAGTATTCTTTGGAACTCTGCATTCAAATGAGTATATCTTTCCTTTTCTCCTTTGCTTTTCACTTCCCTTTTTTCACAGCTGTTTGTAAGCCCTCCTCAGACAGTCATTTTGCCTTTTTGCATTTCTTTTTCTTGGGGACAGTCTTGATTCCTGTTTCCTATACAATGTCATGAACCTCCATCCATATCTCATCAGGCTCTCTGTCTGTCAGATCTAGTCCCTTAAATCTATTTCACACTTCCAATGTATAGTCACATGGGATTTGATTTAGGTCATACCTGAATGGTCTAGTGGTTTTCTCCACTTTCTTCACTTTCAGTCTGAATTTGGAAATAAGGCGTTCATGATCTGAGCCACAGTCATGCCCCTGGTCTTGTTTTTGCTGACTGTATAGAGCTTCTCCATCATTGGCTGCAAATAATATAATCAATCTGATTTTTGTATTGACCATTTGATGATGTCCATGTGTAGAGTCTTCTCTTGTGTGGTTGGAAGAGGATGTTTGCTATGACCAGTGCATTCTCTTGGCAGAACTCTATTAGCATTTACCCTGCTTCATTCTGTGCTTCAAAGCCAAATTTGCCTGTTATTCCAGGTGTTTTTTGACTTCGTACTTTTGCATTCCAGTCCCCTATAATGAAAATGACATTTTTTTTTTTTTGGGGGGGGTGTTAGTTCTAGAAGGTCTTGTATGTCTTCATGGAATTGTTTGCCTTCAGCTTCTTCAGCATTACTGACTGGGGCATAGACTTGGATTATCGTGATATCGAATGGTTTGCCTTGGATAGTTTGAGGGATGTCACCATTATCTTTGCCTTGGAAATGAACAGAGATTATTCTGTTGTTTTTGAGATTTCATCCAAGTACTCCATTTCAAAATCTTTTGTTTACTATGATGGCTACTTAATTTCTTCTAAGGGATTCCTACCCACAGTAGTAGATATCATGGTCATCTGAGTTAAATTCACCTCGTCCAGTCCATCTTAGTTCGCTGATTTCTAGAATGTCGATGTTCACATTTGCCATCCCCTGTTTGACCACTTCCAATTTGCCTTGATTCATGGACCTAACATTCCAGGTTCCTATGCAATATTCCTATGCAATATTGCTCTTTCAAGCATCTAACCTTGCTTCTATCACCAGTCTAGCTGTGGCAGTAGGGGCCTCCTCTTTAGTTGTGGTATGAGACTTCCAATCTTGTTGCAGTAGAGTGTACGTCTTGAATCATGGTGGAGTAGACTCCTCTTGGGAATCCTCTAGAGTTGCATCAGGAGGATTGGGGCTCATCTACAAGGGGAACTCAGGATTCCCCTTGAGTGGCTGCAGGGGAATCTGACCTAATCCAGAAGAAGCGGGGAACTTGGGGTTTCTTTCAATTTGAAACAAGAAACTTGGGGTTCCAATCTAGTTGCGACGAGGATCTCAAGGTTCCTCTCAAGTTGCAAGAGGAGATTCAGGCATATCGAGTTGAGGTGGGAAACAAAGCTTACCTCCCCTGTAGCAACAAGGACTTTCTAGTTGCCAGAGACACTTTGGGATTCTTTTTGAGCTGTGGCATGGGAATTGGGACACAACTCGAGTTGAGGCAGAAATTCCAGGGTCCCTTTCCTGTTGCAACAGGGATCTTGGGGTTTGTATAGATTTTCCAGGGAAGCCAGGCAACGTCTCATGTTGAGGCATGGAAGACCTCTTTGGCCTCAAGTTCGAAATGGGGGGTCAGGCCTCATTTCGAGAAGGGCAGGGAACTTGGGCTTTTTCCAGAAGTGCAACAAGGGAGTCAGACCTCACTAAGTGTTGTGACAGGAAACTCAGAGTTCCATTCAAGTCGTTGCCATGGAATCAGTCGATATGTCGAGCTGAGTGGGAACACGATATCTTTCGACTTACAGCAGGGACCTCGGGGTGCTTCTCGAGTTTCAAAAGGTGAGACAAGGCAGCACTTCCAGTGTGAGTGGAACATCAGGATTCCTCTCCAATCGAAGAATGAGAATTGGCCCTCATCTTGAGATGATTTGGGGTACATGGAGCTCTTCTCGAGTTGCTGTGCTGACCTCGGTGTTCATCTAGACTTGTGACGGTGTGCTCGGGGAATCTCTGGAGTTGCTTAAAGGAAGTCAAGCCTCCTGTCTTGTTTGATGGGGAACGTGGGATGGCTCTGGAACCAATGCACAGGATTCGGGCCTCATCTCGCGGTGAGTGGGGAAATCTCATGGTTTGTCTCGAGTTGCACTGGGAACCTGGGGTTTCCTCTCGAGTTACGATGGGGATGTTCTTTAAACACTCGTGATTTCTCAGCGACGTCAGGACTTCTGTCTAGTTTCCAGGGACACCTCAGGATTCTCCTCGCATTGTGGCAGGTCAGTAGGGACGCCTCCTGAGTTGAGGAGGGAGACCCACGGTCCCTTTCCAGTTACTACTGAGATATTGGAATTCCTATGGATTTTTAATAGGAGCCAGGCATCGTCTCCTGTTGAAGCATGCAACTCCGCATTCCTCTTGAGATGTCAAAGGGGTGTGAAGCCTCCTGTGGTGATGAGGCAGGGAACTAGGGCTCTTTCTAGGGTCTCAACAGAGGATTCTGAAATCCCTTCATGTTGGGAGAGGAAACACGGGCTTGCATTTGAGTCACTGCAGGGAAATCAGACCTTACTTCGAGTGAGGGGAACTCGGTGTCCATTCCACTTGAGGCAGCAAATTCAGGGTCCCTCTCACATACCTATAGCTGACAGAAGCCTCCTCTTGAGGAGCTTGTGGAAAGTTGGCATAACTCTTGAGTCAAAGCCAGGGAATCAGCTACAACTCGAGATGATTTGGGGTACATGAAGCTTTTCTCGAGTTGCTGTGCTGAACTTGGTGTTCCTCTAGATTGTGACGGTGTTCTCGGGGAATTTCTGGAGTTCCATAAAGGAAGTCAAGGCTCCTTTCGTGTTTGATGTGGAACAAGGAATTGCATGCAGGCAATGCAGGAAATCAGCCCTCATCTCATGGTGAGGGGGAAGTTTCATGGTTTTTCTCGAGTTGGGGCAGGAATCTGGGGTTGCCTCTCGAGTTACAACGGGGATGTTATTGAAACACTCTTGTTTTCTCAGTGATGTCAGGACTCCTGTCTAGTTTCCAGGGACACCTCGGGATTCTCCTCGAGTCGTGACAGGGCAGTAGGGACGCCTCCCGAGTTGAGGAAGGAGACCCAGGATCCCTTTCCAGTTGCCACTGGGATACTGGAATTCCTATCAATTTTCAAGAGGAGTCAGGCAACGTCTCCTTTTGAAGCATGCAACTCCGCATTCCTCCTGAGATGTCAAAGGGGTATGAAGCCTCCTGTGGTGATGAGGCGGGGAACTAGGGCTCTTTCTAGGGTCTCAACAGGTGATTCAGACATCCCTTCATGTTAGGAGAGGAATCACGGGCTTGCATTTGAGTCACTGCAGGGTAATCAGGCCTCACCTCGAGTGAGGGGAACTCGGTGTCCATTCCACTTGAGGCAGCAAACTCAGCGTCCCTCTCACATACCTATAGCTGCGACAAGCCTCCTCTTGAGGTGCTTGTGGAAAGTTATCATTCCTCTTGAGTCAAAGTCAGGGAATCGGCTCTCATCTCAAGATGATTTGGGGAAGACAGAGGTCTTCTCGAGTTGCTCTGCTGAAGTTGGTGTTCCTCTAGACTTGTGACGGTGTTCTCGGGGAATCTCTGGAGTTGACTAATGGAAGTCAAGCCACTTGTCGAGTTTAATGAGGAATGCGGGATGGCTCTGGAGCCAAAGCATGGGAATCGGGCATCATCTCGAGTTGATTTGGGGTACACGGATCTCTTTTGTGTTGCTGCGGTGACCTCAGGGTTCCTCTAGACTTGTGACCGTGTTCCTGGGGACTCTCTGGAATTCAATAAAGGAAGTCAAGGCTCCTTTCCTGTTTGATGTGGAAATCGGAATTGCTCTGCAGGCAATGCAGGTGAATCAGGCCTCACCTCGTGGTGAGGGGGAAATCTCATGGTTTTTCTCAAGTTGCGGCAGGAACCTGGGGTTCCTTCTTGAGTTACAACTTGGATGGCCCTTAAAAACTCGTGTTTGGTTGGCGATGTCAGGACTCCTGTCTAGTTGCAAGGGACACCTCGGGATACTCCTCGAGGCTTGGCAGGGCAATAAGGAATCCTTTCGAGGTGAGGCAGGAGACCCAGGGTCCCTTTCCAGTTGCCACAGGGATATTGGGATTCCTATCGATTTTCAAAAAGAGTCAGACAACATCTCCTTTTGAAGCATTGAACTCCGCATTCCTCTTGAGTTATCAAAGGGATGTGAGGCCTACTGTCGAGATGAGGGGGGAAGTAGGGCTTTTCCTAGGGTCTCCACAGGGGATTCAGACATCCCTTCATGTTGTGAGACAAAAGACGAGCCTCAATTCAAGTCAGTGCAGGGAAATCAGGACTTATTTCGAGTCAGGGCATCTCGGTGTCCATTCCACTTGAGGCAGCAAACTCTGGGTCCTCTCACATACCTATAGCTGATAGAAGCCTCCTCTTGAGGTGCGACTGGAAAGTCGGCATTCCTCTAGACATGAAGCAAGGGAATCGGCCCTCATCTCGAGATGATTTGGGATACACGGAGCAATTTCGGGTTGTGGAAGTAACCTCGGGTTTCCTCTAGACTTCTGACGGTGTTCCTGGGGAATCTCTGGAGTTCCATAAAGGAAATCAAGCCTCCCTTCGTGTTGGTTGTGGAAGATGGAATTGCACTGGAGGCAATGCAGGGGAATCGGGCATCATCTTGCATTGAAGGTGGAATCATGTGGGTGTCCTCAAGTTCCGGTAGGAAACTCGTGGTTCCTCTCGAATAACTACGGGAATGGCAGTGAACATCTCATTGTTTCTCAGGGATGTCAGGCTTACTTTCTCATTGCCAAAGACACTTTGGGATTCTTCTCGAGTTTTGACAGGGGAATAGGGACGCATCTCGAGTTGAGGCGGAAATTCCAGCTTCCGTTTCCTGTTGCGACAGGGATCCTGCGGTTTGTATTTATTTTCCAGGGGAGTCAGGCATCGTCTCGTGTTGAGGCATGGAAGACCTCTTTGATCTCAAGTTTGAAATGGGGTGTCAGGGGTCATTTTGAGATGGGGCGGGGAACTCGTGCTTTATCTGGAGGTGCAAGAATGGAGTCAGACCTCGCTTAGTGTTGAGACAGGAAACTCCCAGTTCCATTCAATTCGTTGCTATGGAATCAGTCCTTATTTCAAGCTGAGGGGGAACACGATGTCCTTTTGACTTACAGCAGGGACCTTGGGGTCCTTCTCGAGTTTCAACAAGTGAGACAAGGCAGTGCATCAGGTGTGAGTGGAACATCAGGATTCCTCTCTAAACGAAGAATGAGAATCGGCCCTCATCTTGAGATGATTTGGGGTACACTGCACTCTCCCGGGTTTCGGCAGTGATGTCGGGGTTCCTCTAGACTTGTGAAGGTGTTCTTGGGGACTCTCTGGAGTTCCATAAAGGAAGCCATGCCTCCTTTCATGATTGATGTGGAACACGAAATTGCTCTGGAGGCAATGCAGGGGAATCGTGCCTCATCTGGCGGTGAGGGGGGAAATCTCATGGTTTTTCTCGAGTAGCACTGGGAACCTGGGGTTTCTTCTCAAGTTACGACGGGGATGTCCTTTAAACATTCGTGTTTTCTCAGCAACCTCAGGACTCCAGTCTATTTCCAGGGGCACCTTGGGATTTTCCTCGAGTCATGGCAGGGCAGTAAGGACGCCTCTCGAGTTGAGGAGGGAGACCCAGGGTCCCTTTCCAGTTGCCACTGGGATATTGGAATTCCTATCAAATTTCAAGAGGAGTCAGGCATTGCCTCCTTTCGAAGCATTGAATACTGCGTTCCTATCGAGTTGTTAAAGGGTTGTGAAGCATCCTGTGGAGATAAGGCGGGGAACTAGGGCTTTCTCTAGGGTCTTCTCAGAAGATTCAGACATCCCTTCATCTTGTGAGAAGAAAGACGAGCCTGCATTCAAGTCACTGCAGGGAAATCTGGCCTTATTTCGAGTCAGGGCATCTTGGTGTCCATTCCACTTGAGGCAGCAAACTCAGTGTCCCTCTCACATTCCTATACCTGAGAGAAGCCTCCTGTTGAGGTGCGATTGGAAATCAGTAGTCCTCTCGAGGTGAATCAAGGGCATTGGGCCTCATCTCGAGATGACTTGGGGTACACGGAGCTCTTTCGAGGTGCAGCAGTGAGTTCCGGGTTCCTCTAGACTTGTGATGGTGTTCCTGTGGACTCTCTGGAGTTCCATAAAGGAAGTCAAGCCTCCCTTTGTGTTTTATGTGGAACACGGAATTGCTCTGGAGGCAATGCATGGGGATCGGGCATCATCTTGCATTGAAGGTGGAATCTTGGGGGTTTCCTCAAGTTGCGGTAGGAAACTCGTGGTTCCACTCGAGTAACTACGGGGACGGCAGTGAACCTTGATGGTTTCTCAGGGATGTCAGGCCTCCTTTCTCGTTTACAGAGACACTTTGGGATTCTTCTCGAGTTGTGGCAGGGGAAATGGGACTCATCTGGAATTGAGGCGGAAATTCAAGCTTCCGTTTCCTGTTGTGACAGAGATCTTGTGGTTTGTATAGATTTTCCAGGGGTGTTAGGCATTGTCTCGTGTTGAGGCATGGAAGCCCTCTTTGGTCTCAAGTTCGAAATGGGGTGTCAGAACTCATTTCGAGATGCGGCGGGGAACTTGGGGTTTTTCTAGAAGTGCAACAAGGTACTCAGACCTCCCTTAGTGTTGTGACAGGAAACTTGGAGTTCCACTACAGTCATTGCCATGGAATCATCCTTATGTCGAGCTGAGGGGGAACACGATATCCTTTCCACTTCCAGCAGGGACCTCGGGTTGCTTCTCGAGTTTCAACAGGTGAGACAAGGCAGCGCTTGTTGTGTGAGTTGAACATCGGGATTCCTCTGCAATTGAAGAATGAGAATCGACCCTTATCTCGAGATGAATTGGGGTACATGGAGCATTCTCGTGTCACTGTACTTACCTCGGGGTTCCTCTAGACTTGTGACGGTGTTCTTGGTGACTCTCTTGAGTTCCATAAAGGAAGTCAAGCATCCTTTCATGAGTGATGTGAAACACAGAATTGTTCTGGAGGCAATGCATGGGGGTCGGGCATCATCTTGCATTGAAGGTGGAATCTTGGGGGTTTCTTCATGTTGTGGTAGGAAACTTGTGGTTCCACTCGAGTAACTACAGGGACGGCAGTGAACCTCTGATGGTTTCTCAGGGATGTCAGGCCTCCTTTCTCTTTGCCAGAGACACTTTGGGATTCTTCTCGAGTTGTGGCAGCCAATCGGGATGCATCTGAAGTTGAGGCGGAAATTCCAGCTTCCGTTTCCTGTTGTGACAGAGATCTTGCGGTTTGTATAGATTCTCCAGGGGTGTCAGCCATCGTCTTGTGTTGAGGTATGGAAGCCCTCTTTAGTCTCAAGTTCGAAATGGGGTGTCAGGACTCATTAGAGATGGGGTGGGGAACTCGAACTTTTTCTAGAAGTGCAACAAGGGAGTCAGACCTCCCTTAGTGTTGTGACAGGATCCTCAGTGTTCCATTACAGTCGTTGCCATGAAATCAGTCCATATGATGAGCTGAGGGGGAACACGATGTCCTTTCGACTTCCAACAGGGTCCTCGGTGTTCTTCTCGAGTTTCAACAGGTGAGACAAGGCAGCGCTTCTTGTGTGAGTTGAACATCGGGATTCCTCTCCAATCAAAGAATGAGAATTGGCCCTCATCTCGAGATGAATTGGGGTATATGGAGCTTTATTGGGTTGTGGTAATGACCTCGGGGTTCCTTTAGACTTGTGACGGTGTTCCTGGGGACTCTCTTGAGTTCCATAAAGGAAGTCAAGCATCCTTTCATGATTGATGTGGAACACAGAATTGCTCTGGAAGAAATGCAGGGGAATCGGGCCTCATCTCGCAGTGCCGGGGGAAATCTCATGGTTTTTCTCGAGTTGCATTGGGAACCTGTGGTTTTCTCTCGAGTTATGACATGGGTGTTCTTTAAACACACGTGTTTTCTCAGTGACGTCAGGACTCCTGTCTAGTTGTGAGGGACACCTCGGGATACTCCTCGAGTCGTAGCAGGGCAGTAGGGACGCCTCTTGAGTTGAGGAGGGAGACCCAGGGTCCCTTTCCAGTTGCCACTGGGATATTTGAATTCTTATCAATTTTCAAGAGGAGTCAGACATCGTCTCGTGTTGAAGCGTGCAACTCTGCATTCCTCTGGAAATGTCAAATGGGTGTGAAGCCTCCTGTGGAGATGAGGCGGGAAACTAGGGCTCTTTCTAGGGTCTCAACAGGACATTCAGACATCCCTTCATGTTGTGAGAGGAAACACAGTCTTGCATTTGGGTCACTGCAGGGAAATTAGGCCTTGCCTCAAGTGAGGGGAACTCGGTGTCCATTCCATTTGAGGCAGCAAACTCAGGGTCCATCTCACATACCTATAGTTGAGAGAAGCCTCCTCTTGAGGTGCTTGTGGAAAGTTGGCATTCCTCTTGAGTTGAAGCCAGGGATCAGCTCTCGTCTTGAGATCACTTGGCGTACACGGAGCTCTTTCATGTTGCTGTGGTGACCTCAGGGTCCCTCTAGACTTTTGACGGTGTTCTTGGGGAATCTGTGGAGTTCCATCAAGAAAGTCAAGGTACCTTTCATGTTTGATGTGGAACACGGAATTGCTCTGCACGCAATGGTGTTGAATCGGGCCTCATCTCGGGGTGAGGGGGAAATCTCATGCTGTTCTTCGAGTTGCAGCGGGAACCTCTGGTTTATTATCATGTTACGATGGGGATGGCCCTTCAAAACTCATGTTTTTTCAGCGATGTCAGGACTCCTGTCTAGTTGCGAGGGACAACTCGAGATTCTCTTCGAGGCTTGGCAGGGCAAAGGGACGCCTCTTGAGGTGAGGCTGGAGACCCAGGGTCCTTTTCCAGTTGCCACAGGGATATTGGGATTCCTATCAATTTTCAAGAGGAGTCAGGCATCGTCTCCTTTTGAAGCATTGAGCTCTGCATTCCTCTCGAATTGTTAAAGGGATGTGAGGCCTCCTGTCGAGATGAGGTGGGGAACTAGGGCTTTCTCTAGGGTCTCTATAGGGGATTCAGATATCCCTTCATCTTGTGAGACAACAGATGAGCCTGCATTCATATCACTGCAGGGAAATCTGGCCTTATTTCGAGTCAGGGCATCTCGGTGTCCGTTCCACCAGAGGCAGCAAACTCAGGGTCCCTATCTCATACTTATAGCTGATAAAATCCTCCTCTTCAGGTGCAAGAGGAAAGTCGGCATTCCTCTCCAGGTGAAGCAAGGGCATCGGCCCTCATCTCGAGATGATTTGGGGTGCACTGAACACTTTTGAGTTGTGACAGTAACTTCGGGATTCCTCTAGACTTGTGACGGTGATCCTGGGGACTCTCTGGAGTTCCATAAAGGAAGTCAAGCCTCCCTTCATGTTTGATGTGGAACTCAGAATTGCTCTGGAGACAATGCAGGGGAATCGGTCATCATCTTGCACTGAAAGTGGAATCTTGTGTATTTCCTCAAGTTGCGATAGGAAACTCGTGGTTCCACTCGAGTAACTTCGGGGATGGCAGTGAACATCTGATTGTTTCTCAGGGATGTCAGGCCTCTTTTCTCGTTGCCAGAGACACTTTGGGATTCTTCTCGAGTTGTGGCAGGGCAATCGGGACGCATCTGGAGTTGAGGCAGAAGTTCCAGCTTCCGTTTCCTGTTGCAACAGGGATCTTGCGGTTTGTATACATTTTCCAGGGGTGTCAGGAATCGTCTCGTGTTGAGGCATGGGCGCCCTCTTTGGTTTCAAGTTCAAAATGGGGTGTCAGGCCTCATTTCAAGATAGGGCGGGAACTCGGGCTTTTTCTAGAAGTGCAACAAGGGATTCAGACCTCCCTTAGTGTTGCGAGAGGAAACTCGGAGTTCCATTCAAGTCATTGCCATGGAATCAGTACTTATGTCGAGCTGAGGGGTAACACGATGTCTTTTCGACTTCCAGCAGGGACCTCTGGGTTCTTCTCGAGTTTCAACAGGTGAGACAAGGCAGTGCTTCCAGTGTGAGTGGAACATCAGGATTCCTCTACAATGGAAGAATGTTAGGCCTCTCATCTTGAGATGAGAATCGGCCCTCATCTTGAGATGATTTGTGGTACACGGAGCTCTCTCAGGTTGCAGCAGTGACCTCGGGGTTCCTCTGGACTAGTGACGGTGTTCCTGGGGACTCACTGGAGTTCCATAAAGGAAGTCAAGCCTCCTTTCATGATTGTTGTGGAACACGGAATTGCTCTGGAGGCAATGCAGGGGAATCGGGCCTCAACTCGTGTTGAGGGGCAAAATCTCATGGTTTTTCTTGAGTTGCGTTGGGAACCTGGGGTTGCCTCTCGAGTTACAACGGGGATGTTTTTGAAACACTTGTGTTTTCTCAGCGATGTCAGGACTCCTGTCTAGTTTCCAGGGACACCTCGGGATTCTCCTCTAGTGGAAACAAGGCAGTAGGGACGCCTCTCGAGTTGAGGAGAGAGACCCATGGTCCCTTTCAAGTTGCCACTGGGATATTGGAATTCCTATCAATTTTCCAGAGGAGTCAGGCATCGTCTACTGTTGAAGCATGCAACCCTGCATTCCTCTGGAGATGTGAAAGGGGTGTGAAGCCACCTGTGGAGCTGAGACGGGGAACTAGGTCTCTTTCTAGGGTCTCAACAGGGCATTCAGACACCCCTTCATGTTCTGAGAGGAAACACGGGCTGGAATATGGGTCACTGCAGGGGAATCAGGCCTCACCTCGAGTGAGGGGAACTCGGCATCCATTCCACTTGAGGCAGCAAACTCAGGGTCCCTCTCACATACATATAGCTGAGAGAAGCCTCCTCTTGAGGTGCTTGTGGAAAGTTGGCATTCCTCTTGAGTCGAAGCCAGGGAATCAGCTCTCATCTCGAGATGATTTGGGGTACACGGAGCTCTCCTCTAGTTGCTGTGCTGAACTCAGTGTTCCTCTAGACCTGGGTCAGTGATCTCACGGAATCTCTGGAGTTGCCTAAAGGAAATCAAGCCACTTGTCATGTTTGATGGGGAACTCAGGGTGGCTCTGGAGCCAATTCAGGGGAATTGGGCCTCATCTCGAGTTGATTTGGGGTACATGGAGCTCTTTCGTGTTGCTATGATGACCTGAGGGTCCCTCTAGAATTGTGACAGTCTTCGTGGGGAATCTCTGGAGTTCCATCTAGGAAGTCAAGGCTCCTTTCATGTTGATGTGGAACACGGAATTGCTCTGCATGCAATGCAAGGGAATCGGGCCTCATCTCATGGTGAGTGGGAAGTCTCATGGTTTGTTCGAGTTGCGGAGGGAATCTGGTTTTATTCTCGAGTTATGACGGGGATGGCCCTTCAAAACTCGTATTTGTTGAGCGACGTCAGGACTCCTGTCTAGTTGCGAGGGACAACTCGGAATTCTTTTCGAGTCTTGGCAGTGCAATAGGGACACCTCTCGAGGTGAGGCTGGAGACCCAGGGTCCCTTTCCAGTTGCCACAGGGATATTGGGATTCCTATCAATTTTCAAGAGGAGTCAGGCATCGTCTCTTTTTGAAGCATTGAACTCCGCATGCCTCTCGAGTTGTCAAAGGGATGTGAGGCCTCCTGTCGAGATAAGGCGGGGAACTAGGGCCTTCTCTAGGGTTTCCACAGGGGATTCAGACATCCCTTCATCTTCTGAGATGAAAGACGAGCATTCATTCAAGTCACTGCAGGGAAATCCGGCCTTATTTTGAGTCAGGGCATCACGGTGTCCATTCCACCTGAGGCAGTAAACTGAGGGACCCCCTCACTTACCTACAGCTGATAGATGCCTCGTCTTGAGGTGTGAGTGTAAATCGGTAGTCCTCTCGAGGTGAAGCAAGGGTATCGGCCCTCATCTCAAGATGATTTGTGGTAGACGGAGCTCTTTTGTGAGGCAGCAGTGAGTTCCGTGTTCCTCTAGACTTGCGATGGTGTTCCTAAGGACTCTCTGGAGTTCCATTAAAGAAGCCAAGTCTCCCTTCTTGTATGATGTGGAACACGGAATTGCTCAGGAGGCAATGCAGGGGAATCGGGCATCATCTTGCATCGCAGGTGGAATCTTGTGTGTTTCCTCAAGTTGTGGTAGGAAACTCGTGGTTCCACTCGAGTAACTATGGGGACAGCAGTGATCCTCTGATGGTTTCTCAGGGACGTCAGGCCTCCTTTCTCATTGCCAGAGACACTTTGGGATCATTTCTGAGTTGTGCCAGGGGAATCGGGATGAATCTGGAGTTTAGGCGGAAATTCCAGCTTCCGTTTCCTGTTGTGACATGGATCTTGCGGTTTGTATAGATTTTCCAGGGGTGTCAGGCATCATCTCGTGTTGAGGCATGGGAGCCCTCTTTGGTCTCAAGTTCGAAATGGGGTGTCAGATCTCATTTTGAGATGGGGTGGGGAACTCGGACTTTTTTTTTAAAGTGCAACAAGGGAGTCAGACTTCTCTTAGTGTTGCGACAGGAAACTCACAGTTCCATTCAAGTCGTTGAAATGGAATCAGTCCTTATGTCTAGCTGAGGGGGAGCACAATGTCGTTTCAACTTCCAGCAGGGACCTCTGGGTTCTTCTCGAGTTTCAACAGGTGAGACCAAGCAGCACTTCTGGTGTGAATGGAACATCAGAATTCCTCCCAGTTAAAAGAATGAGAATAGGCCCTCATCTCGAGATGATTTGGGGTACATGGAGCTCTTTGGTGTTGCTGTGGTTACCTCAGGGTCCCTCTTGACTTGTGATGGTGTTTTTGGGGACTCTCTGGAGTTCCATCAAGGAAGTCAAGTCTCCTTTCGTGTTTGATGGCGAATAAGGTATTTCTCTGCATGCAATGCAGGTAAATCTGGCCTCATCTCGTGGCGACGGCAAAGTCTCATGGTTTTTCTCGAGTTGCGGCGGGAACCTGGCGTATATTCTTAAGTTAGGATGGGGATGGCCCTTCAAAACTCGTGTTTGCTCAGCTACGTCAGGACTCCTGTCTAGTTGTGAGGGACACTTCTGGATTCTCCATGAGGCTTGGCAGGGTAATAGGGACGCCTCTCGCAGTGAGGCGGGAGACCCAGTGTCCCTTTCCAGTAGCCACAGTGATATTGGGATTCCTATCAATTTTCAAGAGGAGTCAGGCATCGTATCCTTTGGAAGCATTGAACTCCGCGTGCCTCTCGAGTTGTCAAAGAATGTGAGGCCTCCTGTCGAGATGAGACGAGAAAGTAGGTCTTTACATAGGGTCTCCACAGTGGATTCAGACATCACTTCATCTTGGGAAATGCAAGACGAGCCTGCATTCAAGTCTCTGCAGGGATATCCGGCGTTATTTCGAGTCAGGGCATCTCGGTATCCATTCCACGTGAGGCCACAAACTCAGGATCCCTCTCACATACCTATAGCTGAGAGAAGCCTCCACTTGAAGTGCTTGTGTAAAGTTGGTATTCCTCTTGAGTCGATGCCAGGGAATCAGCTCTCATCTCAATTTGTGTTTTGTACATGGAGGTGTTTCGTGTTGCTGCGGTGACCTCAGCGTCCCTCTAGATTTGTGACAGTTTTCTTAGGGTCTCTGGAGTGCCCTCAAGAAAATCAAGGCTCCTTTCATGTTTGATGTGGAACACGGAATTGCTCTGCATGCAATGCAGGGAAATCAGGCCTCATCTCGCGGCGACGGGGAAGTCTCATTGTTTTTCTCGAGTTGCGGCAGGAACCTGGGGTATACTCTCGAGTTACGACATGGGTGGCCCTTCAAAACTCGTGTTTGTTCAGTGACCTCAGGACTCCTGTCTGGTTGTGCGGGACACCTCAGGATTCTCCTCGAGGCTTGGCAGGGCAATAGGGATGCCTCTTGAGGTGAGTCGGGAGACCCAGGGTCCCTTTCCCGTTGCCACAGGGATATTGGGATTCCTATCAGTTTTCAAGATGAGTCAGGCATCATGTCTTTTTGAAGCATTGAACTCCCCAATCCTCTCGAGTTGTCAAAGGGATGTGAGGCCTCCTTTCGAGATGAGACATGGAACTAGGGCTTTCTCTAGGGTCTCCACAGGGGATTCAGACATCCCTTCAACTTGGGAGATGAAAGACGAGCCTGCATTTAAGTCACTGCAGGGAGATCTGGCCTTATTTCGATTCAGGACATGTCGGTGTCCATTCCACTTGAGGTAGCAAATTCAGGGTCCCTCTCACATACTTCTAACTGAGAGAAGCCTCCTCTTTAGTTGCTTGTGGAAAGTTGGCCTTCCTCTTGAGTCAAAGCAATGGAATCAGCTCTCATCTCAAGATTATTTGGGGTACCCAGAGCTTTGCTCGAGTTGCTGTGCTGATCTTTGTGTTCCTCTAGACTTGTGACAGAATTGTCGGGGAATCTCGGAGTTGCCTAAAAGAAGTCAAGCCACTTGTCGTGTTTGATGGGGAACGTGGGATGGATCTGGCGAAATGCAGGGGAATCGGGCCTCATCTCGAGTTGATTTGGAGTATACGGAGCACTTTCTTGTTGCTGCGGGGACCTCAGAGTCCCTCTAGACTTGTGAAAGTGTTCTTGGGGACTCTCTGGAGTTCCATCAAGGAAGTCAAGGCTCCTTTCGTGTTTGATGGGGAACACGGACTTGCTCTACATGCAGTGCAGGGAAATCGGAGCTCATCTCGATTTGATTTGGAGTACACGGAGCACTTTCATGTTGCTGTGGGGACCTCATGGTCCCTCTATATTTGTGACAGTGTTCTTGGGGACTCTCTGGAGTTCCATCATGAAAGTCAAGGCTCCTTTCGTGTTTGATGGGGAACACGGACTTGCTTTGCATGCAGGTCAGGGGAATCGGGCCACATCCCATGGCTAGTGGAAAGTCTAATGGTCTTTCTCGAGTTGCAGCAGGAACCTGGGTTCTGTTCTCGAGTTATGGCGGGGATGGCCCTTCAAAACTCATGTTGGTTCAGCGACGTCAGGACTCCTGTCTAGTTGCGAGGGACAACTTAGCATTCTCCTTGAGGCTTGGCAGGGCAATAGGGACGCCTCTCGAGGTGAGGTGTGAGACATAGTGTCCCTTTCCAGTTGCCAGAGGGATACTGTGACTCCTGTCACTTTGCGAGAGGAGTCAGGCATCGTTTCCTTTTGAAGCATTGACCTCCGTGTGCCTCTTGAGTTGTCAAAGGGATGTGAGGCCTCCTGTCGAGATGAGGCGGGGAACTAGGGCTTTCTCTAGGGTTTCCACAGGGGATTCAGATATCCCGTCATCTTATGAGATGAAAGACGAGCCTGCATTCAAGTCACTGCGGAGAAATCCCACCTTATTTTGAGTTAGGGCATCAGGGAGTCCATTCCACTTGAGGCAGCAAACTCAGGGTCCCTGTCTCATATCTATAGCTGAGAGAAGCCTCCTCTTGAGGTGCTTGTGGAACGTTGGCATTCCTTTTGAGTTGAAGCCAGGGAATCAGCTCTCATCTCGAGATGATTTGTGGTACATGGAGCTTTTCTCGAGTTGATATGCTGAACTTGGTGTTCCTCTAGACTTGAGACGGTGTTCTTGGGGAATCTCTGGACTTGCCTAAAGGAAGTCAAGCTACATATCTTGTTTGATGGGGAATGCGGGATGGCTCTGGAGCCAATGCTGGGGAATCGGGCCTCATGTCAAGTTGATTTGGGGTTCAGGGAACTCTTTCGTGTCGGTGAGGGGACCTCAGGTTCCCTCTATACTTGTGACAGTGTCCTTGGGGAATCTCTGGAGTTCGATCAAGGAAGTTAAGGCTCCTTTTGTGTTTGATGAAGAACACGGATTTCTCTGCATGCAATGAAGCGGAATCGGGCCTCATCTCTCGGCCAGTGGGAAGTCTCATGATTTTTCTCAGGTTGCGGCGGGAACCCGGGTTATGTTCTCAAGTTATGGTGGGGATGGCCCTCAAAACTCCTGTTGGTTCAGCAACGTCAGGACTTCTGTCTAGTTGCGAGGGAAACCTTGGGATTTTCCTCGAGCCTTGGCAGGGCAATAGGGATGACTCTAGGTGTGAGGCGTGAGACACAGTGTCCCTTTCAAGTTGCCAGAGGGATACTGTGACTCCTGTCTGCTTTCAAGAGTAGTCAGGCATCATTTCCTTCTGAAGCATTGAACTCCACATGCCTCTCCAGTTTTCAAAGGGATTTGAGGCCCCCTGTGGAAATGAGGCGAGGAACTAGGGCTTTCCCTAGGGTATCCACAGGGGATTTGCACATCCCCTCATCTTGTGAGATGAAAGAGGAGCCTGCATTCAAGTCTCTGCAGGGAAATCCAGCCTTATTTCGAGTTAGGGCATCAGGGAGTCCATTCCACTTGAGGCAACAAACTCAGGGTCCTTCTCACGTACCTATAGCTGAGAGAAGCCTCCTCTTGAGGTGCTTGTGGAACTTTGGCATTCCTCTTGAGTTGAAGCAAGGGAATCAGCTCTCATCTCGAGATGATTTGGGCTACATGCAGCTTTGCCTGAGTTGATGTGCTGAACTTGGTGTTCCTCTAGATATGCGGCAGTGTCCTCGGAGATTCTCTGGAGTTGCCTAAAGGAAGTAAAGCCACTTGTCGTGTTTGACGGGGAACGCGGCATGGCTCTGGAGCCAAAGCAGGGGAATCGGACCTCATCTCGAGTTGATTTGGTGTACATGGAGCTCCTTCGTGTTGCTGTGGTGATGTCAGGGTCCCTCTAGACTTGTGACAGTGTTCGTGGGGACTCTGGATTTCCATCAAGGAAGTCAAGGCTCCTTTCATGTTTGTTGGGAACACAGAACTGCTCTTCATGCAATGCAGGGAAATCGGGCCTCATCTGACGGTGAGGGGGAAGTCTCATGGCTTTTCTCGAGTTTCGGAAGGAACCTGGGGTATACTCCCAAGTTATGAGGGGCATGGCCCTTCAAAACTAGTGTTTGTTCAGCGATGTCAGGACTCCTCTCTCGTTGTGAGGGACACCTCGGGATTCTCCTCGAGGCTTGGCTGGGCAATAAGGACACTTCTCCAGGTGAGGCGGGAGACCCAGCATCCCTGTCCACTTGCCACAGGGATATTGGGATTCCTATCAGTTTTCAAGAGTAGTCAGGCATCATCTTCTTTTGAAGCATTGATCTCCGTGTAACTCTCGAGTTTTCAAATGATGTGAGGCCTCCTGTCGAGATGAGTCAGGGAACTAGGGCTTTCTCTAGGGTCTCCACAGGGGATTCAGATATCCCTTCATCCTGAAGGTGCAAGACAAGCCTGCATTCAAGTCACTGCAGTGATATCCGGCCTCATGTCGAGTCAGGGCATATCAGTGTCCATTCCACTTTAGGTCACAAACTCAGGGTCCCTCTCACATACCTATAGCTGAGAGAAGCCTCCTCTTGAGGTGCCTGTGGAAAGTTGGTATTCCTCTTGAATCGAAGCCAGGGACTAAGCTCTCATCTCGAGTTGATTTGGGGGTACACGGAGCTGTTTCATGTTGCTGCAGTGACCTCAGGATCCCTCTAGACTTGAGACAGTGTTCTTGGGGACTCTCTGGGGTTCCATCAGATAACTCAAAGCTCCTTTCGTGTTTGCTGCAGAACACGGACTTTCTCTGCATGCAGTGCTGTGGAATCGGGCCTCACCTCGTGGCGAGGGGCAAGTCTCATGGTTTTTCTCGAGTTGCGGCAGGAACCTGGGTTATGTTCTCGAGTTACGGCGGGGAAGGCCCGTCAAAACTCGTGTTGGTTCAGGGACGTCCGGAGGCCTGTCTAGTTGCGAGAACACCTCGAGATTCTTCTCGAGGCTTGGCAGGGCAATAGGGATGCCTCTCGAGTTGAGGCGGGGGACCCAGTGTCCCTTTCCACTTGCCACAGGGATATTGGGATTCCTATCAATTTTCAAGAGGATTCAGGCATCGTCTCCTTTTGAAGCGTTGAAATCCGCATGTCTCTCGAGTTATTAAAGGGATGTGAGGCTTCCTGTCGAGTTGAGGCAGGAAACTAGGGCTTTCTCTAGGGTCTCCACAGAGGATTCAGACATCTCTTCATCTTGTGAGATGCAAGATGAGCCTGCATTCAAGTCACTGCAGGGAAATCTGGCCTTAATTTAAGTCAGGGCATCTCCGTGTTCATTCCACTTGAGGCAGCAAACTCAGGGTCCCACTCCCATACCTATAGCTGAGAAAAGCCTTCACTTGTGCTGCTTGTGGAGAGTTGGCATTCCTCTTGAGTCGAAGCCAGGGAATCAGCTCTCATCTCGAGATGATTTGGTGTGCACAGAGCTTTTGTGATGTTGCTGTGCTGGACTTGGTATTCCTGTAGACTTGGGACGGTGTTCTCTGGGAATCTCTGGAGTTGCGTATAGGATGTCAAGCCACTGGTGGTGGTTGATGGGGAACACGGGATGGCTCTGGTGCCAATGCAGGGGAATCGGGCCTCATCTTGAGTTGATTTGGGGTACACAGTGCTCTTTCATGTTGCTCTGTGAATCTCAGGGTCCCTCTAAATTTGTGACAGTGTTCTTGGGGACTCTGTGGCGTTCCATCAAGGAATCAAGTCTCCTTTCGTGTTTGATGGGGGAACAAGAATTGCTCTGCATGCAATGCCGGGGAATTGGGCCTAATCTCGCCTGGAGGGGGACGGCTCATCGTTTTTCTCGTGTTGAGGCGGGAAACTGGGCTATATTCTCGAGTTACGACAGGGGTGGCCCTTCAAAACTCGTGTTTGTTCAGTGATGTCAGGACTCCTGTCTAGTTGTGTGGGACACCTCGGATTCTCCTCCAGGCTTGGCAGGGCAATAGGGACTCCTCTCGAGATGAGTCAGGAGACCCAGGGTCCCTTTCCCATTGCCACAGGGATATTGGGATTCCTATCAATTTTCAAGATGAGTCAGCCATCGGGTCGTTTTGAAGCACTGAACTCCACGTTCCTCTTGAGTTGTCAAAGGGATGTGAGGCCTCCTGTCGAGATGAGACATGGAACTAGGGCTTTCTCTAGGGTCTCCACAGGCGATTCAGACATCCCTTCAACTTGGGAGATGAAAGACGAGCCTGCATTTAAGTCACTGCAGGGAGATCCGGCCTTATTTCGATTCAGGACATGTCGGTGTCCATTCCACTTGAGGTAGCAAATTCAGGGTCCCTCTCACATACTTCTAACTGAGAGAAGCCTCCTCTTTAGTTGCTTATGGAAAGTTGGCCTTCCTCTTGAGTCAAAGCAATGGAATCAGCTCTCATCTCAAGATTATTTGGGGTACCCGGAGCTTTGCTCGAGTTGCTGTGCTGATCTTTGTGTTCCTCTAGACTTGTGACAGTATCGTCGGGGAATCTCGGAGTTGCCTATAGGAAGTCAAACCACTTGTCGTGTTTGATGGGGAATGTGGGATGGCTCTGGCGAAAATGCAGGGGAATCGGGCCTCATCTCGAGTTGATTTGGAGTACACGGAGCACTTTCTTGTTGCTGCAGGGACCTCAGAGTCCCTCTAGACTTGTGACAGTGTTCTTGGGGACTCTCTGGAGTTCCATCAAGGAAGTCAAGGCTCCTTTCGTGTTTGATGGGAAACACGGACTTGCTGTGCACGCATTGCAGGGGAATCAGGGCACATCTCAAGGCTAGTGGAAAGTCTAATGGTCTTTCTCGAGTTGCAGCAGGAACCTGGGTTATGTTCTCGTGTTACAGCAGGGATGGCCCTTCAAAACTCGAGTTTGTTCAGCGACATCAGGACTCCTGTCTAGTTGCCAGGGACACCTTGGCATTCTCCTCGAGGCTTGGCAGGGCAATAGGGACGACTCTCGAAATGCGGCGTGAGACACAGTGTCCCTTTCCAGTTGCCAGAGAGATACTATGACTCCTGTCAGTCTTCAAGAGCAGTCAGGCATCGTTTCCTTATGAAGCATTGAACTCCACTTGCCTCTCGAATTTCCAAAGGGATTTGAGGCCCCCCGTCGAGATGAGGCGGGGAAATAGGGCTTTCTCTAGGGTCTCCACAGGGGATTCAGATATCCCGTCATTTTGGGAGATGCAAGACGAGCCTGCATTCAAGTCACTGCAGGGATATCCAGCCTTATTTCGAGTCAGGGCATCTCGGTGTCCATTCCACTTGAGGCCGCAAACTCAGGGTCCCTCTCACATACCTATAGCTGACAGAATCCTCCTCTTGAGGTGCTTGTGGAAAGTAGGTATTCCTCTTGAGTCGAAGCCAGGAATAAGCTCTCATCTTGATTTCATTTGGGGTACACGGAGCTCTTTTGTGCTGCTGCAGTGACCTCAGGATTCTTCTAGACTTGAGACAGTGTTCTTGGGATTTCTCTGGAGTGCCATCAAGGAAATCAAGGCTCCTGTTGTGTTTGTTGTGGAACACGGAATGGGTGAGCACGCAGTGCATGGGTATCAGGCCTCATCTCGCAGCGAAGGGGAAGTCTCATTGTTTTTCTCCAATTGCGGTGCAAACATGGCGTATATTCTCGATTTACGATGGGGATGGCCCTTCAAAACACGTGTTTGTTCAGCGACGTCAGGACTCCTGTATAGCTGAGAGGGACATCTCAGGATTCCCCAGGAGACTTGGCAGGGCATTAGGGACGCTTCTCCAGGTGATGTGGGAGACCCAGGGTCCCTTTCCAGTTGCCCTGGGATGTTGGGATTCCTATCACTTTCCAAGAGGAGTCAGGCATCGTCTCTTTTTGAAGCATTGAACTCCGCGTTCCTCTCGAGTTGTCAAAGGAATGTGGGGCCTCCTGTCGAGATGGCGTGGAATTAGGGCTTTCTCTAGGGCCTCCTCAGGGGGTTCAGACAACCCTTCGTCTTGGGAGATGCAAGACGAGCCTGCATTCAAGTCACTACAGGGATATCCGGCCTTATTTCGAGTCAGGGCATCTCGGTATTCATTCAACTTGAGGCCACAAACTCAGGATCCCTGTCACATACATATAGCTGAGAGAAGCCTCCTCTTGAGGTGCTTGTGGAAAGTTGGTATTCCTCTTGAGTCGAAGCCAGGGACTAAGTTTTCATCTCGAGTTGTTTTGTGGTACACGGAGGTCTTTTGTGTTGCTGCAGTGACCTCTGGATCCCTCTAGACTTGAGATAGTGTTCTTGGTGTTTCTTTGATGTGCTATCAAGGTAATCAACCTCCTTTTGTGTTTGATGTGGAACTCGGAATGGGTCCGCAAAGAGTGCAGGGGAATCGGTCCTCATTTCACGGCGAGGGGGATATCTCATGGTTTTTCTCGAGATGTGGTGGTAACCTGGGGTATGTTCTTGAGTTACGACAGGGTAGGCCCTTCAAAACACGAGTTTCTTCAGCGACGTCAGGATTCCTGTATAGTTTCGAGGGACAATTCGAGATTCTCCTTGAGTCTTGGCAGGGCAATAGGGATGCATCTCCAGGTGAGGCGGGAGACCCAGTGTCCCTTTTCACTTGCCACAGGGATATTGGGATTCCTATCAATTTTCAAGAGGAGTTAGGCATCGTCTGCTTTTGAAGCATTGATCTCCATGTACCTCTCGAATTTTCAAAGGAAGTGAGGCCTTCTGTCGTGATGTGGCGGGAACTAGGTTTTTCTCTAGGGTCTCCACAGGGGTTCAGACATTGCTTCATCTAGGGAGATGCAAGACTAGCCTGCACTGAAGTCATTGCAGGGATATCCTGCTTTAACTCGAGTCAGGGCTTCGCGATGTCCATGCCTCTTGAGGCCGCAAACTCAGGACCCCTCTCACTTACCTATGGCTGAGAGAAGCCTCCCCTTGTAGTGCTTGTGGAAAGCTGGTATTCCTCTTGAGTAGATGCCAGGGAACCAGCTCTCATCTCGAGTTGTGTTGGGGTACACAGAGCTCTTTCATGTTGCTGCAGTGACCTCAGGACCCTCTAGAATTGAGACAGTGTTTTTGAGGTTTCTTCATATTGCCATCGAGAAATCAAGTCTCCTGTCGAGTTTGATGTGGAACACGGAACTTCTCTGCATGCAATGCAGGGGAACACGGCCTCAACTTGCGGTGACACGAAAGTCACATGGTTTTTCTCGAGTTGTGGCGGGAACCTGTGTTATATTCTCCAGTTATGACGAAATGGCCCTTCAAGACTGGAGCTTGTTCAATGACGTCAGGACTCCTGTCTATTGTGAGGGACACTTCGGGATTCTCCACGAGGTTTGCCAAGGCAATAGGGACGCGTCTCCAGGTGAGGCGTCAGACCCAGGGTGCTGTTCCAGTTGCTAGAAAGATCTTGGGATTTCTGTCAACATTCAAGGGGAGTCAGGCATCATCTCCTTTTGGAGCATTAAACTCCGCGTACCTCTCGAGTTGTTAAAGGGATGTGAGGCCTCCTGTCGAGATGTTGCAGGGCCTAGGGCTTTCTCTAGTGTCTGAACAGGGGATTCAGACATCCCTTCATCTTGGGAGATGCAAGACGAGCCTGCATTTAAGTCACTACAGGGATATCCGGCCTTATTTTGAGTCAGGGCATCTCTGTGTCCATTCCACTTGAGGCCGTAAACTCAGGGTCCCTCTCACATACCTATAGCTCAGAGAAGCCTCCTCTTGAGGTGCTTGTGGAAAGTTGGTATTCCTCTTGAGTCGGCCCCAGAAATAAGCTCGTATCTTGAGTTGATTTGGTGTACTCAGAGCTCTTTTATGTTGCTGCAGTGACCTTAGTATTCCTCTAGAATTGAGACAGTGTTCTTGGGGACTCTCTGGAGTGCCATCAAGTAAATCAAGGCTCCTTTCGTATTTGATGTGGAACACGGAATGGGTCTGCACGCAATTCAGGGGCATTGGGCCTCATCTCGCTGCAAGGAGGAAGTCTCGTGTTTTTCCTTGAGTTGCGGTGGGAACATGGGATATTTTCTAGAGTTATGACGTGGATGATCCGTCTAAACTTGTGTTTGTTCAGTGATGTAAGGGCCATTGTCTATTTGCGAGGTACACCTTGGGATTCCCCACGAGTCTTGGCAGGGCAAGAGTGACGCCTCTCCAGGTGAGGCGGGAGACCCAGGGTCCCTTTCCACTTGGCACAGGTATTTGGATTCCTATCAATTTTCAAGGGGGGTCAGGCATCGTCTCCTTTTGAAGTTTTGATCTCTGCGTACCTCTCAAGTTTTCAAAGGATGTGAGGCCTATTCTCGAGATGAGGCAGGGAACTAGGGCTTTCTCTAGGGTCTCCACAGGGGATTCAGACATCCCTTCGCCTTGGGAGATGCAAGACGGGCCTGCATTCAAGTCAGTGCAGGGATATCCAGCCTTATTTCGAGTTAGGGCATCACGATGTCCATTCCACTTGGGGACGCAAACTCAGCGTCCCTCTCACATACCTATAGCTGAGAGAAGCCTCCACGTGAAGTGCTTGTGGAACGTTGTTGTTCTTCTTGATTTGGTGCCGTCGAATCAGCTCTCATCTCGATTTGTGTTGGGCTGCACGGAGCTCTTTCATGTTGTTGCAGTGACCTCAGGGTCCGTCTAGACTTGTGACAGTGTTCTTGGGGACTCTCTATAGTGCCATGAAGGAAGTGCAGGTTCCTTTTGTGTTTGATGTGAAAAACGGAATGGCTTTGCACGCAATGCCTGGGATTCGGGCCCCATCTCGTGGCGAGGGGGAAGTCTCATGGTTTTTCTTGAGTTGCGGCAGGAACGTGGGATATATTCTAGAGTTATGACGAGGATGGACCTTCCAAACTCGTGTTTGCTCAGCGAAGTCTGGAGAACTTTCTAGTTTCGAGGGACAAATAAGGATTCTCCTTGAGGCTTGTCAGAGCAATAGGGATGCCTCTCCAGGTGAGGCGGGAGACCCAGAGTCCCTATCCACTTGCACCAGGGATATCGGGATTCCTATCAATTTCCTCGAGGAGTCAGGCATCATCTCCTTTTGAAGCATTGAACTCCGCATGCTCTTGATTTGTCAAAGGGATGTGAGGCCTCCTGTTGAGATGAGGCGGGCAACTAGGTCTTTCTCTAGGGTCTCCACAGGGGATTCAGACATCCCTTCGTCTTGGGAGATGCAAGACGAACCTGCATTCAAGTCACTGCAAGGATATCCGGCCTTATTTCGAGCCAGGGCTTCTCGGTGTCCATTCCACTTGAGGCCGCAAATTCAGGATCCCTCTCACATAGCTAGAGTAGAAAGAAGACTCCATTTGAGGTGTTTGTGGAAAGGTGGTATTCTTCTTGAGTCGATGACAGGGAATCAGCTCTCATCTCGAATTGTGTTCGGTACACTGAGCTCTTTCCTGTTGCTGAGGTGATGTCAAGATCCCCCTTGACTTGGGACAGTGTTCTTGGGGAGTCTCTAGAGTGCCATTAAGGAAGTCAAGGCTCCTTCCATGATTGATGTGGAACACGGAATGTCTTTGCACGCAAGCAGGGGCATCGGGCCTCATCTCTCGGCAAGGAGGAAATCTGGATTTTCTCAAGTTGCGGCGGGAACCTGGGGTATATTCTCGAGTTACGCTGGGGGTGGCCATTCAAAACACGTGTTTCTTCAGTGACGTCAGGATTCCTGTCTAGTTGCCAGGGACAACTTGGGATTCTCCTCGAGGCTTCACAGGGCAATAGGGACGCCCCTCCAGGTGAGGCGGGAGACCCAGGGTGTCGTTCCAGTTGCCAGAGGGATATTGGGATTTCTGTCAACTTTCAAGAGGAGTCAGGGATCTTCTCCTTCTGAAGCATTAAAGTCCACCTGCTTCTTCATTTGTTAAAGGGATCTGAGGCCTCCTGTCGAGATGTTGTGAGGACCTAGGGCTTTGTCTAAGGTCGCCATAGGGGATCAGACATCCCTTCATCTTGGGAGATGCAAGATGCGAGTGCATTCAAGTCACTGCAGGGATATCCCGCCTTATTTCGAGTCAGGGCATCTCGGTGTCCATTCCACTTGAGGCCACAAACTCAGGTTCCCTCTCACATACCTATAGCTGAGAGAGGCTTCCGCTTGATGTGCTTGTGGAAAGTTGGTAGTCCTCTTGAGTTGAAGCAAGGTACTAGGCACTCATCTTGAGATGATTTGGGGTACATGGAGCTGTTTCTTGATGCTGCAGTGACCTCAGGATCCCTCTAGATTTGAGACAATGTTCTTGGGTTTTCCCTGGAGTGCCATCAAGGAAATCTAGGCTCCTTTTGTGTTTGATGTGGAACACGGAATTGCTTTGCACGCAATGCAGGGGAATCGGGCCTCATCTCGCAGCGAGGGGAAGTGTCATGGTTTTTCACGAGATGCGGCCCTAACCTGGGGTATATTCTCGAGTTACGACGGGGTTGGAACTTCAAAACACGTGTTTCTTCAGCGACGTCAGGAGTCCTGTATAGTTTCGAGGGACAACTCGGGATTCTCCTCGAGTCTTGGCAGGGCAATAGGGATGCATCTCCAGGTGAGGCGGGAGACTCAGGGTCCCTTTCCACTTGCCACAGGGATATTGGGATTCCTATCAATTTTCAAGAGGAGTTAGGCATCGTCTGCTTTTGAAGCATTGATCTCCATGTACCTCTCGAATTTTCAAAGGAAGTGAGGCCTTCTGCCGTGATGAGGCGGGAACTAGGGCTTTCTCTAGGGTCTCCACAGGGGTTCAGACATCGCTTCATCTTGGGAGATGAAAGACGAGCCTGCATTCAACTCACTACAGGGATGTCCTGCTTTAACTCGAGTCAGGACTTCTCGGTGTCCATGCCACTTGAGGTCGCACACTCAGGACCCCTCTCACTTACCTATAGCTGAGAGAAGCCTCCACTTGTAGTGCTTGTGGAAAGTTGGTATTCCTCTTGAGTAGATGCCAGGGAACCAGCTCTCATGTCGAGTTGTGTTGGGGTACACGGAGCACTTTCATGTTGCTGCAGTGACCTCGGGATCCCTCTAGACTTGAGACAGTGTTCTTGAGGTTTCTCCTGAGTGCCATCAAGGAAATCAAGTCTCCTTTCGAGTTTGACGTGGAACACGGAACTGCTCTGCATGCAATGCACGGGAACACGGCCTCATCTTGCGGTGACGGGAAAGTCACATGGTTTTTCTCGAGTTGTGGCGGGAATCTGTGGTATATTCTCCAGTTACGACGAAATGGCCCTTCAAGACAGGAGTTTGTTCAATGACGTCAGGACTCCTGTCTATTGTGAGGGACACTTTGGGATTCTCCACGAGGTTTGCCAGGGCAAGAGGGACGCCACTCCAGGTGAGGCGGGAGACACAGGGTGCTGTTCCAGTTGCTGGAAGGATCTTGGGATTTCTGTCAACTTTCAAGAGGAGTCAGGCATCATCTCCTTTTGGAGCATTAAACTCCGCGTGCCTCTCGAGTTGTTAAAGGGATGTGAGGCCTCCTGTCGAGATGTTGCAGGGCCTAGGGCTTTCTCTAGTGTCTGAACAGGCGATTCAGACATCCCTTCATCTTGGGAGATGCAAGACGAGCCTGCATTCAAATCACTACAGGGATATCCGGCCTTATTTTGAGTCAGGGCACCTCGGTGTCCAATTAACTTGAGGCCGTAAACTCAGGGTCCCTCTCACATACCTATAGCTGAGAGAAGCTTCCTCTTGAGGTGCTTGTGGAATGTTTGCATTCCTTTTGAGTTGGCACCAGGAATAAGCTTTCATCTCGAGTTGATTTGGGGTACACGGAGCTCTTTTGTGTTGCTGCAGTGACCTCAGTATTCCTCTAGATTTGAGACAGTGTTCTTGTGGACTCTCTGGAGTGCCATCAAGTAAATCAAGGCTCCTTTCGTGTTTGATGTGGAACACGGAATGGGTCTGCATGCAATGCATGGGCATCGGGCCTCATCTCGCTGCAAGGAGGAAGTCTCGTGTTTTTCCTTGAGTTGCGGCGGGAACATGGGATATTTTCTAGAGTTATGACGGGGATGGCCCTTCAAAACTTGTGTTTGTTCAGTGATGTAAGGGCCGTTGTCTATTTGCGAGGTACACCTTGGGATTCCCCACGAGTCTTGGCAGGGCAGGAGTGACGCCTCTCCAGGTGAGACGGGAGACCCAGGGTCCCATTCCACTTGGTACAGGTATTTGGATTCCTATCAATTTTCATGAGGGGTCAGGCATCGTCTCATTTTGAAGTTTTGATCTGTGCGTACCTCTCAAGTTTTCAAAGGATGTGAGGCCTACTCTTGAGATGAGGCGGGGAAATAGGGATTTCTCTAGGGTCTCCACAGGGGATTCCGACATCCCATCGTCTTGGGAGATGGAAGACGAGCCTGCATGCAAGTCACTGCAGGGGCATCCCGCCTTATTTCGAGTCAGGGCATCTCGATGTCCATTCCACTTGAGGACGCAAAGTCAGGGTCCCTCTCACATACCTATAGCTGAGAGAAGCCTCCACTTGAAGTGCTTGTGGAAAGTTGTTATTCTTCTTGATTTGGTGCCATCGAATCAGCTCTCATCTCGATTTGTGTTGGGCAACACGGAGCCCTTTCATGTTGTTGCAGTGACCTCAGGGTCCGTCTAGACTTGTGACAGTGTTCTTGGGGACTCTCTATAGTGCCATGAAGGAAGTGCCAGTTCCTTTCATGTTTGATGTGGAAAACGGAATGGCTTTGCACGCAATGCATGGGATTCGGGCCTCATCTCGTGGCGAGGGGAAGTCTCATGGTTTTTCTTGAGTTGCGGCAGGAACGTGGGATATATTCTAGAGTTATGACGAGGATGGACCTTCCAAACTCGTGTTTGCTCAGCGAAGTCTGGAGAACTTTCTAGTTTCGAGGGACAAATAAGGAATCTCCTCGAGGCTTGGCAGAGCAATAGGGATGCCTCTCCAGGTGAGGCGGGAGACCCAGAGTACCTATCCACTTGCAACAGGGATATCGGGATTCCTATCAATTTCCTAGAGGAGTCAGGCATCATCTCCTTTTGAAGCATTGAACTCCGCATGCTCTTGATTTGTCAAAGGGATGTGAGGCCTCCTGTTGAGACGAGGCGGGGAACTAGGTCATTCTCTAGGGTCTCCACAGGGGATTCAGACATCCCTTCGTCTTGGGAGATGCAAGACGAACCTGCATTCAAGTCACTGCAAGGATATCCGGCCTTATTTCGAGCCAGGGCTTCTCGGTGTCCATTCCACTTGAGGCCACAAACTCAGGATCCCTCTCACATAGCTAGAGTAGAAAGAAGACTCCATTTGAGGTGCTTGTGGAAAGGTGGTATTCTTCTTGAGTCGATGACAGGGAATCAGCTCTCATCTCGAGTTGTGTTCGGTACACAGAGCTCTTTCGTGTTGCTGAGGTGATGTCAGGATCCCCCTTGACTTGGGACAGTGTTCTTGGGGAGTCTCTAGAGTGCCATTAAGGAAGTCAAGGCTCCTTCCATGATTGATGTGGAACACGGAATGTGTGTGCACGCAAGTAGGGGCATCGGGCCTCATCTCTCGGCAAGGAGGAAATCTCCTGGTTTTTCTCAAGTTGCGGCGGGAACCTGGGGTATATTCTCGAGTTACGCCAGGGGTGGCCATTCAAAACACATATTTCTTCAGTGACGTCCGGACACCTGTCTAATTGCGAGGGACAACTTGGGATTCTCCACGAGTCTTGGCAGGGCAATAGGGATGCATCTCCAGGTGAGACGGGAGACCCAGGGTCCCTTTCCACTTGCCACAGGGATATTGGGATTCCTATCAATTTTCAAGAGGTGTTAGGCATCGTCTGCTTTTGAAGCATTGATCTCCATGTACCTCTCGAATTTTCAAAGGAAGTGAGGCCTTCTGCCGTGATGAGGCGGGGACTAGGGCTTTCTCTAGGGTCTCCACAGGGGTTCAGACATCGCTTCATCTTGGGAGATGCAAGACGAGCCTGCATTCAAGTCACTACAGGGATGTCCTGCTTTAACTCGAGTCAGGGCTTCTCGGTGTCCATGCCACTTGAGGCTGCAAACTCAGGACCCCTCTCAGTTACCTACAGCTGAGAGAAGCCTCCCCTTGTAGTGCTTGTGGAAAGTTGGTATTCCTCTTGAGTAGATGCCAGGGAACCAGCTCTCATCTCGAGTAGTGTTGGGGTACACGGAGCTCTTTCATGTTTCTGCAGTGACCTCGGAATCCCTCTAGACTTGAGACAGTGTTCTTGAGGTTTCTCCTGAGTGCCATCAAGGAAATCAAGTCTCCTTTCGAGTTTGACGTGGAACACGGAACTGCTCTGCATGCAATGCATGGGAACACGGCCTCATTTTGCGGTGACACGGAAGTCACATGGTTTTTCTCGAGTTGTGGCGGGAATCTGTGGTATATTCTCCAGTTACGACGAAATGGCCCTTCAAGACAGGAGTTTGTTCAATGACGTAGGGACTCCTGTCTATTGTGAGGGACACTTCGGGATTCTCCACGAGGTTTGCCAGGGCAATAGGGAGGCCACTCCAGGTGAGGCGGGAGACCCAGTGTGTCGTTCCAGTTGCCAGAGGGATATTGGGATTTCTGTCAACTTTCAAGAGGAGTCAGGGATCTTCTCCTTTTGAAGCATTAAAGTCCACCTGCTTCTTCATTTGTTAAAGGGATCTGAGGCCTCCTGTCGAGATGTTGTGAGGACCTAGGGCTTTGTCTAAGGTCGCCATAGGGGATCAGACATCCCTTCATCTTGGGAGATGCAAGATGCGAGTGCATTCAAGTCACTGCAGGGATATCCGGCCTTATTTCGAGTCAGGGCATCTCGGTGTCCATTCCACTTGAGGCCACAAACTCAGGTTCCCTCTCACATACATATAGCTGAGAGAGGCTTCCGCTTGATGTGCTTGTGGAAAGTTGGTATTCCTCTTGAGTCGAAGCAAGGTACTAAGCTCTCATCTTGAGATGATTTGGGGTACATGGAGCTGTTTCTTGACGCTGCAGTGACCTCAGGATCCCTCTAGATTTGAGACAATGTTCTTGGGTTTTCCCTGGAGTGCCATCAAGGAAATCTAGGCTCCTTTTGTGTTTGATGTGGAACACGGAATTGCTTTGCACGCAAAGCAGGGGAATCGGGCCTCATCTCGCGGCGAGGGGGAAGTCTCATGGATTTTCTCCAGATGCGGCCCTATCCTGGGGTATATTCTCGAGTTACGACGGGGTTGGCACTTCAAAACACGTGTTTCTTCAGCGACGTCAGGAGTCCTGTATAGTTTCGAGGGACAACTCGGGATTCTCCTCGAGTCTTGGCAGGGCAATAGGGATGCATCTCCAGGTGAGACGGGAGACCCAGGGTCCCTTTCCACTTGCCCCAGGGATATTGGGATTCCTATCAATTTTCAAGAGGAGTTAGGCATCGTCTGCTTTTGAAGCATTGATCTCCATGTACCTCTCGAATTTTCAAAGGAAGTGAGGCCTTCTGCCGTGATGAGGCGGGAACTAGGGCTTTCTCTAGGGTCTCCACAGGGGTTCAGACATCGCTTCATCTTGGGAGATGCAAGACGAGCCTGCATTCAAGTCACTACAGGGATGTCCTGCTTTAACTCGAGTCAGGGCTTCTCGGTGTCCATGCCACTTGAGGCCGCAAACTCAGGACCCCTCTCAATTACCTACAGCTGAGAGAAGCCTCCCCTTGTAGTGCTTGTGGAAAGTTGGTATTCCTCTTGAGTAGATGCCAGGGAACCAGCTCTCATGTCGAGTTGTGTTGGGGTACACGGAGCTCTTTCATGTTGCTGCAGTGACCTCGGGATCCCTCTAGACTTGAGACAGTGTTCTTGAGTTTTCTCCTGAGTGCCATCAAGGAAATCAAGTCTCCTTTCGAGTTTGACGTGGAACACGGAACTGCTCTGCATGCAATGCATGGGAACACGGCCTCATCTTGCGGTGACAAGGAAGTCACATGGTTTTTCTCGTGTTGTGGTGGGAATCTGTGGTATATTCTCCAGTTACGACGAAATGGCCCTTGAAGACAGGAGTTTGTTCAATGACGTCAGGACTCCTGTCTATTGTGAGGGACACTTCGGGATTCTCCACGAGGTTTGCCAGGGCAATAGGGAGGCCACTCCAGGTGAGGCAGGAGACCCAGGGTGCTGTTCCAGTTGCCGGAAGGATCTTGGGATTTCTGTCACCTTTCAAGAGGAGTCAGGCATCATCTCCTTTTGGAGCATTAAACTCCGCGAGCCTCTCGAGTTGTTAAAGGGATGTGAGGCCTCCTGTCGAGACGTTGCAGGGCCTAGGTCTTTCTCTAGTGTCTGAACAGGCGATTCAGACATCCCTTCATCTTGGGAGATGCAAGACGAGCCTGCATTCAAATCACTACTGGGATATCTGGCCTTATTTTGAGTCAGGGCATCTCGGTGTCCATTCCACTTGAGGCCGCAAACTCAGGGTCCCTCTCACATACCTATAGCTGAGAGAAGCCTCCTCTTGAGGTGCTTGTGGAATGTTGGCATTCCTTTTGAGTCGGTGCCAGGAATAAGCTTTCATCTCGAGTTAATTTGGGGTACACGGAGCTCTTTTGTGTTGCTGCAGTGACCTCAGTATTCCTCTAGATTTGAGACAGTGTTCTTGGGGACTCTCTGG
This sequence comes from Dama dama, assembly GCF_033118175.1. Lineage (NCBI taxonomy): Eukaryota > Metazoa > Chordata > Mammalia > Artiodactyla > Cervidae > Dama > Dama dama. The sequence goes on along the minus strand of NC_083693.1, from coordinate 10,245,477 downwards.
AGTGCCATCAAGTAAATCAAGGATCCTTTCGTGTTTGATGTGGAACACGGAATGGGTCTGCACGCAATGCATGGGCATCGGGCCTCATCTCGCTGCAAGGAGGAAGTCTCGTGTTTTTCCTTGAGTTGCGGTGGGAACATGGGATATTTTCTAGATTTATGATGGGGATGGCCCTTCAAAACTTGTGTTTGTTCTGTGATGTAAGGGCCGTTGTCTATTTGCGAGGTACACCTTGGGATTCCCCACGAGTCTTGGCAGGGCAAGAGTGACGCCTCTCCAGGTGAGGCGGGAGGCCCAGGGTCCCTTTCCACTTGGCAGAGGTATTTGGATTCCTATCAATTTTCATGAGCGGTCAGGCATCGTCTCATTTTGAAGTTTTGATCTCTGCGTACCTCTCAAGTTTTCAAAGGATGTGAGGCCTACTCTTGAGTTGAGGCGGGGAAATAGGGATTTCTCTAGGGTCTCCACAGGGGATTCAGACATCCCATCGTCTTGGGAGATGGAAGACGAGCCTGCATGCAAGTCACTGCAGGGGCATCCTGCCTTATTTCGAGTCAGGGCATCTCGATGTCCATTTCACTTGAGGACGCAAAGTCAGGGTCCCTCTCACATACCTATAGCTGAGAGAAGCCTCCACTTGAAGTGCTTGTGGAAAGTTGTTATTCTTCTTGATTTGGTGCCATCGAATCAGCTCTCATCTCGATTTGTGTTGGGCAACACGGAGCCCTTTCATGTTGTTGCAGTGACCTCAGGGTCCGTCTAGACTTGTGACAGTGTTCTTGGGGACTCTCTATAGTGCCATGAAGGAAGTGCCAGTTCCTTTCATGTTTGATGTGGAAAACGGAATGGCTTTGCACGCAATGCATGGGATTCGGGCCTCATCTCGTGGCGAGGGGAAGTCTCATGGTTTTTCTTGAGTTGCGGCAGGAACGTGGGATATATTCTAGAGTTATGACGAGGATGGACCTTCCAAACTCGTGTTTGCTCAGCGAAGTCTGGAGAACTTTCTAGTTTCGAGGGACAAATAAGGAATCTCCTCGAGGCTTGGCAGAGCAATAGGGATGCCTCTCCAGGTGAGGCGGGAGACCCAGAGTACCTATCCACTTGCAACAGGGATATCGGGATTCCTATCAATTTCCTAGAGGAGTCAGGCATCATCTCCTTTTGAAGCATTGAACTCCGCATGCTCTTGATTTGTCAAAGGGATGTGAGGCCTCCTGTTGAGATGAGGCGGGGAACTAGGTCATTCTCTAGGGTCTCCACAGGGGATTCAGACATCCCTTCGTCTTGGGAGATGCAAGACGAACCTGCATTCAAGTCACTGCAAGGATATCCGGCCTTATTTCGAGCCAGGGCTTCTCGGTGTCCATTCCACTTGAGGCCGCAAACTCAGGATCCCTCTCACATAGCTAGAGTAGAAAGAAGACTCCATTTGAGGTGCTTGTGGAAAGTTGGTATTCTTCTTGAGTCGATGACAGGGAATCAGCTCTCATCTCGAGTTGTGTTCGGTACACTGAGCTCTTTCGTGTTGCTGAGGTGATGTCAGGATCCCCCTTGACTTGGGACAGTGTTCTTGGGGAGTCTCTAGAGTGCCATTAAGGAAGTCAAGGCTCCTTCCATGATTGATGTGGAACACGGAATGTGTGTGCACGCAAGTAGGGGCATCGGGCCTCATCTCTCGGCAAGGAGGAAATCTCCTGGTTTTTCTCAAGTTGCGGCGGGAACCTGGGGTATATTCTCGAGTTACGCCGGGGGTGGCCATTCAAAACACATGTTTCTTCAGTGACGTCCGGACACCTGTCTAATTGCGAGGGACAACTTGGGATTCTCCACGAGTCTTGGCAGGGCAATAGGGATGCATCTCCAGGTGAGACGGGAGACCCAGGGTCCCTTTCCACTTGCCACAGGGATATTGGGATTCCTATCAGTTTTCAAGAGGAGTTAGGCATCGTCTGCTTTTGAAGCATTGATCTCCATGTACCTCTCGAATTTTCAAAGGAAGTGAGGCCTTCTGCCGTGATGAGGCGGGAACTAGGGCTTTCTCTAGGGTCTCCACAGGGGTTCAGACATCGCTTCATCTTGGGAGATGCAAGACGAGCCTGCATTCAAGTCACTACAGGGATGTCCTGCTTTAACTCGAGTCAGGGCTTCTCAGTGTCCATGCCACTTGAGGCCGCAAACTCAGGACCCCTCTCAATTACCTACAGCTGAGAGAAGCCTCCCCTTGTAGTGCTTGTGGAAAGTTGGTAGTCCTCTTGAGTAGATGCCAGGGAACCAGCTCTCATGTCGAGTTGTGTTGGGGTACACGGAGCTCTTTCATGTTGCTGCAGTGACCTCAGGATCCCTCTAGACTTGAGACAGTGTTCTTGAGGTTTCTCCTGAGTGCCATCAAGGAAATCAAGTCTCCTTTCGAGTTTGACGTGGAACACGGAACTGCTCTGCATGCAATGCATGGGAACACGGCCTCATCTTGCGGTGACACGGAAGTCACATGGTTTTTCTCGAGTTGTGGCGGGTATCTGTGGTATATTCTCCAGTTACGACGAAATGGCCCTTCAAGACAGGAGTTTGTTCAATGACGTCAGGACTCCTGTCGATTGTGAGGGACACTTCGGGATTCTCCACGAGGTTTGCCAGGGCAATAGGGAGGCCATTCCAGGTGAGGCGGGAGACACAGGGTGCTGTTCCAGTTGCTGGAAGGATCTTGGGATTTCTGTCAACTTTCAAGAGGAGTCAGGCATCATCTCCTTTTGGAGCATTTAACTCCGCGTGCCTCTCGAGTTGTTAAAGGGATGTGAGGCCTCCTGTCGAGATGTTGCAGGGCCTAGGGCTTTCTCTAGTGTCTGAACAGGCGATTCAGACATCCCTTCATCTTGGGAGATGCAAGACGAGCCTGCATTCAAGTCACTACAGGGATATCCGGCCTTATTTTGAGTCAGGGCATCTCGGTGTCCATTCCACTTGAGGCTGCAAACTCAGGGTCCCTCTCACATACCTATAGCTGAGAGAAGCCTCCTCTTGAGGTGCTTGTGGAATGTTGGCATTCCTTTTGAGTCGGCACCAGGAATAAGCTTTCATCTCGAGTTGATTTGGGGTACACGGAGCTCTTTTGTGTTGCTGCAGTGACCTCAGTATTCCTCTAGATTTGAGACAGTGTTCTTGTGGACTCTCTGGAGTGCCATCAAGTAAATCAAGGCTCCTTTCGTGTTTGATGTGGAACACTGAATGGGTCTGCAGGGAATGCATGGGCATCGGGCCTCATCTAGCAGCAAGGAGGAAGTCTCGTGTTTTTCCTTGAGTTCCGGCGGGAACATGGGATATTTTCTAGAGTTATGACGGGGATGGCCCTTCAAAACTTGTGTTTGTTCTGTGATGTAAGGGCCGTTGTCTATTTGCGAGGTATACCTTGGGATTCCCCACGAGTCTTGGCAGGGCAAGAGTGACGCCTCTCCAGGTGAGACGGGAGACCCAGGGTCCCTTTCCACTTGGCAGAGGTATTTGGATTCTTATCAATTTTCATGAGGGGTCAGGCATCGTCTCCTTTTGAAGTTTTGATCTCTGCATACCTCTCAAGTTTTCAAAGGATGTGAGGCCTACTCATGAGATGAGGCGGGGAAATAGGGATTTCTCTAGGGTCTCCACAGGGGATTCAGACATCCCATCGTCTTGGGAGATGGAAGACGAGCCTGCATGCAAGTCACTGCAGGGGCATCCCGCCTTATTTCGAGTCAGGGCATCTCGATGTCCATTCCACTTGAGGACGCAAAGTCAGGGTCCCTCTCACATACCTATAGCTGAGAGGAGCCTCCACTTGAAGTGCTTGTGGAAAGTTGTTATTCTTCTTGATTTGGTGCCATCGAATCAGCTCTCATCTCGATTTGTGTTGGGCAACACGGAGCCCTTTCATGTTGTTGCAGTGACCTCAGGGTCCGTCTAGACTTGTGACAGTGTTCTTGGGGACTCTCTATAGTGCCATGAAGGAACTGCCAGTTCCTTTCATGTTTGATGTGGAAAACGGAATGGCTTTGCACGCAATGCATGGGATTCGGGCCTCATCTCGTGGCGAGGGGAAGTCTCATGGTTTTTCTTGAGTTGCGGCAGGAACGTGGGATATATTCTAGAGTTATGACGAGGATGGACCTTCCAAACTCGTGTTTGCTCAGCGAAGTCTGGAGAACTTTCTAGTTTTGAGGGACAAATAAGGAATCTCCTCGAGGCTTGGCAGAGCAATAGGGATGCCTCTCCAGGTGAGGCGGGAGACCCAGAGTACCTATCCACTTGCAACAGGGATATCGGGATTCCTATCAATTTCCTAGAGGAGTCAGGCATCATCTCCTTTTGAAGCACTGAACTCCGCATGCTCTTGATTTGTCAAAGGGATGTGAGGCCTCCTGTTGAGATGAGGAGGGGAACTAGGTCATTCTCTAGGGTCTCCACAGGGGATTCAGACATCCCTTCGTCTTGGGAGATGCAAGACGAACCTGCATTCAAGTCACTGCAAGGATATCCGGCCTTATTTCGAGCCAGGGCTTCTCGGTGTCCATTCCACTTGAGGCCGCAAACTCAGGATCCCTCTCACATAGCTAGAGTAGAAAGAAGACTCCATTTGAGGTGCTTGTGGAAAGGTGGTATTCTTCTTGAGTCGATGACAGGGAATCAGCTCTCATCTCGAGTTGTGTTCGGTACACTGAGCTCTTTCGTGTTGCTGAGGTGATGTCAGGATCCCCCTTGACTTGGGACAGTGTTCTTGGGGAGTCTCTAGAGTGCCATTAAGGAAGTCAAGGCTCCTTCCATGATTGATGTGGAACACGGAATGTGTGTGCACGCAAGTAGGGGCATCGGGCCTCATCTCTCGGCAAGGAGGAAATCTCCTGGTTTTTCTCAAGTTGCGGCGGGAACCTGGGGTATATTCTCGAGTTACGCCGGGGGTGGCCATTCAAAACACATGTTTCTTCAGTGACGTCCGGACACCTGTCTAATTGTGAGGGACAACTTGGGATTCTCCACGAGTCTTGGCAGGGCAATAGGGATGCATCTCCAGGTGAGACGGGAGACCCAGGGTCCCTTTCCACTTGCCACAGGGATATTGGGATTCCTATCAATTTTCAAGAGGAGTTAGGCATCGTCTGCTTTTGAAGCATTGATCTCCATGTACCTCTCGAATTTTCAAAGGAAGTGAGGCCTTCTGCAGTGATGAGGCGGGGACTAGGGCTTTCTCTAGGGTCTCCACAGGGTTTCAGACATCGCTTCATCTTGGGAGATGCAAGACGAGCGTGCATTCAAGTCACTACAGGGATGTCCTGCTTTAACTCGAGTCAGGGCTTCTCAGTGTCCATGCCACTTGAGGCCGCAAACTCAGGACCCCTCTCACTTACCTACAGCTGAGAGAAGCCTCCCCTTGTAGTGCTTGTGGAAAGTTGGTATTCCTCTTGAGTAGATGCCAGGGAACCAGCTCTCATGTCGAGTTGTGTTGGGGTACACGGAGCTCTTTCATGTTGCTGCAGTGACCTCGGGATCCCTCTAGACTTGAGACAGTGTTCTTGAGGTTTCTCCTGAGTGCCATCAAGGAAATCAAGTCTCCTTTCGAGTTTGACGTGGAACACGGAACTGCTCTGCATGCAATGCATGGGAACACGGCCTCATCTTGCGGTGACACGGAAGTCACATGGTTTTTCTCGAGTTGTGGCGGGAATCTGTGGTATATTCTCCAGTTACGACGAAATGGCCCTTCAAGACAGGAGTTTGTTCAATGACGTCAGGACTCCTGTCTATTGTGAGGGACACTTCGGGATTCTCCACGAGGTTTGCCAGGGCAATCGGGAGGCCACTCCAGGTGAGGCGGGAGACACAGGGTGCTGTTCCAGTTGCTGGAAGGATCTTGGGATTTCTGTCAACTTTCAAGAGGAGTCAGGCATCATCTCCTTTTGGAGCATTAAACTCCGCGTACCTCTCGAGTTGTTAAAGGGATGTGAGGCCTCCTGTCGAGATGTTGCAGGGCCTAGGGCTTTCTCTAGTGTCTGAACAGGCGATTCAGACATCCCTTCATCTTGGGAGATGCAAGACGAGCCTGCATTCAAATCACTACAGGGATATCCGGCCTTATTTTGAGTCAGGGCACCTCGGTGTCCAATTAACTTGAGGCCGTAAACTCAGGGTCCCTCTCACATACCTATAGCTGAGAGAAGCTTCCTCTTGAGGTGCTTGTGGAATGTTTGCATTCCTTTTGAGTTGGCACCAGGAATAAGCTTTCATCTCGAGTTGATTTGGGGTACACGGAGCTCTTTTGTGTTGCTGCAGTGACCTCAGTATTCCTCTAGATTTGAGACAGTGTTCTTGTGGACTCTCTGGAGTGCCATCAAGTAAATCAAGGCTCCTTTCGTGTTTGATGTGGAACACGGAATGGGTCTGCATGCAATGCATGGGCATCGGGCCTCATCTCGCTGCAAGGAGGAAGTCTCGTGTTTTTCCTTGAGTTGCGGCGGGAACATGGGATATTTTCTAGAGTTATGACGGGGATGGCCCTTCAAAACTTGTGTTTGTTCAGTGATGTAAGGGCCGTTGTCTATTTGCGAGGTACACCTTGGGATTCCCCACGAGTCTTGGCAGGGCATGAGTGACGCCTCTCCAGGTGAGACGGGAGACCCAGGGTCCCATTCCACTTGGTACAGGTATTTGGATTCCTATCAATTTTCATGAGGGGTCAGGCATCGTCTCATTTTGAAGTTTTGATCTGTGCGTACCTCTCAAGTTTTCAAAGGATGTGAGGCCTACTCTTGAGATGAGGCGGGGAAATAGGGATTTCTCTAGGGTCTCCACAGGGGATTCCGACATCCCATCGTCTTGGGAGATGGAAGACGAGCCTGCATGCAAGTCACTGCAGGGGCATCCCGCCTTATTTCGAGTCAGGGCATCTCGATGTCCATTCCACTTGAGGACGCAAAGTCAGGGTCCCTCTCACATACCTATAGCTGAGAGAAGCCTCCACTTGAAGTGCTTGTGGAAAGTTGTTATTCTTCTTGATTTGGTGCCATCGAATCAGCTCTCATCTCGATTTGTGTTGGGCAACACGGAGCCCTTTCATGTTGTTGCAGTGACCTCAGGGTCCGTCTAGACTTGTGACAGTGTTCTTGGGGACTCTCTATAGTGCCATGAAGGAAGTGCCAGTTCCTTTCATGTTTGATGTGGAAAACGGAATGGCTTTGCACGCAATGCATGGGATTCGGGCCTCATCTCGTGGCGAGGGGAAGTCTCATGGTTTTTCTTGAGTTGCGGCAGGAACGTGGGATATATTCTAGAGTTATGACGAGGATGGACCTTCCAAACTCGTGTTTGCTCAGCGAAGTCTGGAGAACTTTCTAGTTTCGAGGGACAAATAAGGAATCTCCTCGAGGCTTGGCAGAGCAATAGGGATGCCTCTCCAGGTGAGGCGGGAGACCCAGAGTACCTATCCACTTGCAACAGGGATATCGGGATTCCTATCAATTTCCTAGAGGAGTCAGGCATCATCTCCTTTTGAAGCATTGAACTCCGCATGCTCTTGATTTGTCAAAGGGATGTGAGGCCTCCTGTTGAGACGAGGCGGGGAACTAGGTCATTCTCTAGGGTCTCCACAGGGGATTCAGACATCCCTTCGTCTTGGGAGATGCAAGACGAACCTGCATTCAAGTCACTGCAAGGATATCCGGCCTTATTTCGAGCCAGGGCTTCTCGGTGTCCATTCCACTTGAGGCCACAAACTCAGGATCCCTCTCACATAGCTAGAGTAGAAAGAAGACTCCATTTGAGGTGCTTGTGGAAAGGTGGTATTCTTCTTGAGTCGATGACAGGGAATCAGCTCTCATCTCGAGTTGTGTTCGGTACACAGAGCTCTTTCGTGTTGCTGAGGTGATGTCAGGATCCCCCTTGACTTGGGACAGTGTTCTTGGGGAGTCTCTAGAGTGCCATTAAGGAAGTCAAGGCTCCTTCCATGATTGATGTGGAACACGGAATGTGTGTGCACGCAAGTAGGGGCATCGGGCCTCATCTCTCGGCAAGGAGGAAATCTCCTGGTTTTTCTCAAGTTGCGGCGGGAACCTGGGGTATATTCTCGAGTTACGCCGGGGGTGGCCATTCAAAACACATGTTTCTTCAGTGACGTCCGGACACCTGTCTAATTGCGAGGGACAACTTGGGATTCTCCACGAGTCTTGGCAGGGCAATAGGGATGCATCTCCAGGTGAGACGGGAGACCCAGGGTCCCTTTCCACTTGCCACAGGGATATTGGGATTCCTATCAATTTTCAAGAGGTGTTAGGCATCGTCTGCTTTTGAAGCATTGATCTCCATGTACCTCTCGAATTTTCAAAGGAAGTGAGGCCTTCTGCCGTGATGAGGCGGGGACTAGGGCTTTCTCTAGGGTCTCCACAGGGGTTCAGACATCGCTTCATCTTGGGAGATGCAAGACGAGCCTGCATTCAAGTCACTACAGGGATGTCCTGCTTTAACTCGAGTCAGGGCTTCTCGGTGTCCATGCCACTTGAGGCTGCAAACTCAGGACCCCTCTCAGTTACCTACAGCTGAGAGAAGCCTCCCCTTGTAGTGCTTGTGGAAAGTTGGTATTCCTCTTGAGTAGATGCCAGGGAACCAGCTCTCATCTCGAGTAGTGTTGGGGTACACGGAGCTCTTTCATGTTTCTGCAGTGACCTCGGAATCCCTCTAGACTTGAGACAGTGTTCTTGAGGTTTCTCCTGAGTGCCATCAAGGAAATCAAGTCTCCTTTCGAGTTTGACGTGGAACACGGAACTGCTCTGCATGCAATGCATGGGAACACGGCCTCATTTTGCGGTGACACGGAAGTCACATGGTTTTTCTCGAGTTGTGGCGGGAATCTGTGGTATATTCTCCAGTTACGACGAAATGGCCCTTCAAGACAGGAGTTTGTTCAATGACGTAGGGACTCCTGTCTATTGTGAGGGACACTTCGGGATTCTCCACGAGGTTTGCCAGGGCAATAGGGAGGCCACTCCAGGTGAGGCGGGAGACCCAGTGTGTCGTTCCAGTTGCCAGAGGGATATTGGGATTTCTGTCAACTTTCAAGAGGAGTCAGGGATCTTCTGTTTTGAAGCATTAAAGTCCACCTGCTTCTTCATTTGTTAAAGGGATCTGAGGCCTCCTGTCGAGATGTTGTGAGGACCTAGGGCTTTGTCTAAGGTCGCCATAGGGGATCAGACATCCCTTCATCTTGGGAGATGCAAGATGCGAGTGCATTCAAGTCACTGCAGGGATATCCGGCCTTATTTCGAGTCAGGGCATCTCGGTGTCCATTCCACTTGAGGCCACAAACTCAGGTTCCCTCTCACATACATATAGCTGAGAGAGGCTTCCGCTTGATGTGCTTGTGGAAAGTTGGTATTCCTCTTGAGTCGAAGCAAGGTACTAAGCTCTCATCTTGAGATGATTTGGGGTACATGGAGCTGTTTCTTGACGCTGCAGTGACCTCAGGATCCCTCTAGATTTGAGACAATGTTCTTGGGTTTTCCCTGGAGTGCCATCAAGGAAATCTAGGCTCCTTTTGTGTTTGATGTGGAACACGGAATTGCTTTGCACGCAAAGCAGGGGAATCGGGCCTCATCTCGCGGCGAGGGGGAAGTCTCATGGATTTTCTCCAGATGCGGCCCTATCCTGGGGTATATTCTCGAGTTACGACGGGGTTGGCACTTCAAAACACGTGTTTCTTCAGCGACGTCAGGAGTCCTGTATAGTTTCGAGGGACAACTCGGGATTCTCCTCGAGTCTTGGCAGGGCAATAGGGATGCATCTCCAGGTGAGACGGGAGACCCAGGGTCCCTTTCCACTTGCCCCAGGGATATTGGGATTCCTATCAATTTTCAAGAGGAGTTAGGCATCGTCTGCTTTTGAAGCATTGATCTCCATGTACCTCTCGAATTTTCAAAGGAAGTGAGGCCTTCTGCCGTGATGAGGCGGGAACTAGGGCTTTCTCTAGGGTCTCCACAGGGGTTCAGACATCGCTTCATCTTGGGAGATGCAAGACGAGCCTGCATTCAAGTCACTACAGGGATGTCCTGCTTTAACTCGAGTCAGGGCTTCTCGGTGTCCATGCCACTTGAGGCCGCAAACTCAGGACCCCTCTCAATTACCTACAGCTGAGAGAAGCCTCCCCTTGTAGTGCTTGTGGAAAGTTGGTATTCCTCTTGAGTAGATGCCAGGGAACCAGCTCTCATGTCGAGTTGTGTTGGGGTACACGGAGCTCTTTCATGTTGCTGCAGTGACCTCGGGATCCCTCTAGACTTGAGACAGTGTTCTTGAGGTTTCTCCTGAGTGCCATCAAGGAAATCAAGTCTCCTTTCGAGTTTGACGTGGAACACGGAACTGCTCTGCATGCAATGCATGGGAACACGGCCTCATCTTGCGGTGACAAGGAAGTCACATGGTTTTTCTCGAGTTGTGGTGGGAATCTGTGGTATATTCTCCAGTTACGACGAAATGGCCCTTGAAGACAGGAGTTTGTTCAATGACGTCAGGACTCCTGTCTATTGTGAGGGACACTTCGGGATTCTCCACGAGGTTTGCCAGGGCAATAGGGAGGCCACTCCAGGTGAGGCAGGAGACCCAGGGTGCTGTTCCAGTTGCCGGAAGGATCTTGGGATTTCTGTCAACTTTCAAGAGGAGTCAGGCATCATCTCCTTTTGGAGCATTAAACTCCGCGAGCCTCTCGAGTTGTTAAAGGGATGTGAGGCCTCCTGTCGAGACGTTGCAGGGCCTAGGTCTTTCTCTAGTTTCTGAACAGGCGATTCAGACATCCCTTCATCTTGGGAGATGCAAGACGAGCCTGCATTCAAATCACTACTGGGATATCTGGCCTTATTTTGAGTCAGGGCATCTCGGTGTCCATTCCACTTGAGGCCGCAAACTCAGGGTCCCTCTCACATACCTATAGCTGAGAGAAGCCTCCTTTTGAGGTGCTTGTGGAATGTTGGCATTGCTTTTGAGTCGGTGCCAGGAATAAGCTTTCATCTCGAGTTAATTTGGGGTACACGGAGCTCTTTTGTGTTGCTGCAGTGACCTCAGTATTCCTCTAGATTTGAGACAGTGTTCTTGGGGACTCTCTGGAGTGCCATCAAGTAAATCAAGGATCCTTTCGTGTTTGATGTGGAACACGGAATGGGTCTGCACGCAATGCATGGGCATCGGGCCTCATCTCGCTGCAAGGAGGAAGTCTCGTGTTTTTCCTTGAGTTGCGGTGGGAACATGGGATATTTACTAGAGTTATGATGGGGATGGCCCTTCAAAACTTGTGTTTGTTCTGTGATGTAAGGGCCGTTGTCTATTTGCGAGGTACACCTTGGGATTCCCCACGAGTCTTGGCAGGGCAAGAGTGACGCCTCTCCAGGTGAGGCGGGAGGCCCAGGGTCCCTTTCCACTTGGCAGAGGTATTTGGATTCCTATCAATTTTCATGAGCGGTCAGGCTTCGTCTCATTTTGAAGTTTTGATCTCTGCGTACCTCTCAAGTTTTCAAAGGATGTGAGGCCTACTCTTGAGTTGAGGCGGGGAAATAGGGATTTCTCTAGGGTCTCCACAGGGGATTCAGACATCCCATCGTCTTGGGAGATGGAAGACGAGCCTGCATGCAAGTCACTGCAGGGGCATCCTGCCTTATTTCGAGTCAGGGCATCTCGATGTCCATTTCACTTGAGGACGCAAAGTCAGGGTCCCTCTCACATACCTATAGCTGAGAGAAGCCTCCACTTGAAGTGCTTGTGGAAAGTTGTTATTCTTCTTGATTTGGTGCCATCGAATCAGCTCTCATCTCGATTTGTGTTGGGCAACACGGAGCCCTTTCATGTTGTTGCAGTGACCTCAGGGTCCGTCTAGACTTGTGACAGTGTTCTTGGGGACTCTCTATAGTGCCATGAAGGAAGTGCCAGTTCCTTTCATGCTTGATGTGGAAAACGGAATGGCTTTGCACGCAATGCATGGGATTCGGGCCTCATCTCGTGGCGAGGGGAAGTCTCATGGTTTTTCTTGAGTTGCGGCAGGAACGTGGGATATATTCTAGAGTTATGACGAGGATGGACCTTCCAAACTCGTGTTTGCTCAGCGAAGTCTGGAGAACTTTCTAGTTTCGAGGGACAAATAAGGAATCTCCTCGAGGCTTGGCAGAGCAATAGGGATGCCTCTCCAGGTGAGGCGGGAGACCCAGAGTACCTATCCACTTGCAACAGGGATATCGGGATTCCTATCAATTTCCTAGAGGAGTCAGGCATCATCTCCTTTTGAAGCATTGAACTCCGCATGCTCTTGATTTGTCAAAGGGATGTGAGGCCTCCTGTTGAGATGAGGCGGGGAACTAGGTCATTCTCTAGGGTCTCCACAGGGGATTCAGACATCCCTTCGTCTTGGGAGATGCAAGACGAACCTGCATTCAAGTCACTGCAAGGATATCCGGCCTTATTTCGAGCCAGGGTTTCTCGGTGTCCATTCCACTTGAGGCCGCAAACTCAGGATCCCTCTCACATAGCTAGAGTAGAAAGTAGACTCCATTTGAGGTGCTTGTGGAAAGTTGGTATTCTTCTTGAGTCGATGACAGGGAATCAGCTCTCATCTCGAGTTGTGTTCGGTACACTGAGCTCTTTCGTGTTGCTGAGGTGATGTCAGGATCCCCCTTGACTTGGGACAGTGTTCTTGGGGAGTCTCTAGAGTGCCATTAAGGAAGTCAAGGCTCCTTCCATGATTGATGTGGAACACGGAATGTGTGTGCACGCAAGTAGGGGCATCGGGCCTCATCTCTCGGCAAGGAGGAAATCTCCTGGTTTTTCTCAAGTTGCGGCGGGAACCTGGGGTATATTCTCGAGTTACGCCGGGGGTGGCCATTCAAAACACATGTTTCTTCAGTGACGTCCGGACACCTGTCTAATTGCGAGGGACAACTTGGGATTCTCCACGAGTCTTGGCAGGGCAATAGGGATGCATCTCCAGGTGAGACGGGAGACCCAGGGTCCCTTTCCACTTGCCACAGGGATATTGGGATTCCTATCAGTTTTCAAGAGGAGTTAGGCATCGTCTGCTTTTGAAGCATTGATCTCCATGTACCTCTCGAATTTTCAAAGGAAGTGAGGCCTTCTGCCGTGATGAGGCGGGAACTAGGGCTTTCTCTAGGGTCTCCACAGGGGTTCAGACATCGCTTCATCTTGGGAGATGCAAGACGAGCCTGCATTCAAGTCACTACAGGGATGTCCTGCTTTAACTCGAGTCAGGGCTTCTCAGTGTCCATGCCACTTGAGGCCGCAAATTCAGGACCCCTCTCACTTACCTACAGCTGAGAGAAGCCTCCCCTTGTAGTGCTTGTGGAAAGTTGGTATTCCTCTTGAGTAGATGCCAGGGAACCAGCTCTCATGTCGAGTTGTGTTGGGGTACACGGAGCTCTTTCATGTTGCTGCAGTGACCTCAGGATCCCTCTAGACTTGAGACAGTGTTCTTGAGGTTTCTCCTGAGTGCCATCAAGGAAATCAAGTCTCCTTTCGAGTTTGACGTGGAACACGGAACTGCTCTGCATGCAATGCATGGGAACACGGCCTCATCTTGCGGTGACACGGAAGTCACATGGTTTTTCTCGAGTTGTGGCGGGAATCTGTGGTATATTCTCCAGTTACGACGAAATGGCCCTTCAAGACAGGAGTTTGTTCAATGACGTCAGGACTCCTGTCGATTGTGAGGGACACTTCGGGATTCTCCACGAGGTTTGCCAGGGCAATAGGGAGGCCATTCCAGGTGAGGCGGGAGACACAGGGTGCTGTTCCAGTTGCTGGAAGGATCTTGGGATTTCTGTCAACTTTCAAGAGGAGTCAGGCATCATCTCCTTTTGGAGCATTTAACTCCGCGTGCCTCTCGAGTTGTTAAAGGGATGTGAGGCCTCCTGTCGAGATGTTGCAGGGCCTAGGGCTTTCTCTAGTGTCTGAACAGGCGATTCAGACATCCCTTCATCTTGGGAGATGCAAGACGAGCCTGCATTCAAATCACTACAGGGATATCCGGCCTTATTTTGAGTCAGGGCACCTCGGTGTCCAATCCACTTGAGGCCGCAAACTCAGGGTCCCTCTCACATACCTATAGCTGAGAGAAACCTCCTCTTGAGGTGCTTGTGGAATGTTGGCATTCCTTTTGAGTCGGCACCAGGAATAAGCTTTCATCTCGAGTTGATTTGGGGTACACGGAGCTCTTTTGTGTTGCTGCAGTGACCTCAGTATTCCTCTAGATTTGAGACAGTGTTCTTGTGGACTCTCTGGAGTGCCATCAAGTAAATCAAGGCTCCTTTCGTGTTTGATGTGGAACACGGAATGGATCTGCATGCAGTGCATGGGCATCGGGCCTCATCTCGCTGCAAGGAGGAAGTCTCGTGTTTTTCCTTGAGTTGCAGCGGGAACATGGGATATTTTCTGGAGTTATGACGGGGATGGCCCTTCAAAACTTGTGTTTGTTCAGTGATGTAAGGGCCGTTGTCTATTTGCGAGGTACACCTTGGGATTCCCCACGAGTCTTGGCAGGGCAAGAGTGACGCCTCTCCAGGTGAGGCGGGAGACCCAGGTTCCCTTTCCACTTGGCACAGGTATTTGGATCCTATCAATTTTCATGAGGGGTCAGGCATCGTCTCCTTTTGAAGTTTTGATCTCTGCGTATATCTCAAGTTTTCAAAGGATGTGAGGCCTGTTCTCGAGATGAGGTGGGGAACTAGGGCTTTCTCTAGGGTCTCCACAGGGGATTCAGACATCCCTTCATCTTGGGAGATGCAAGACGAGCCTGCATGCAAGTCACTGCAGGGGCATCCCGCCTTATTTCGAGTCAGGGCATCTCGATGTCCATTCCACTTGAGGACGCAAAGTCAGGGTCCCTCTCACATACATATAGCTGAGAGAAGCCTCCACTTGAAGTGCTTGTGGAAAGTTGTTATTCTTCTTGATTTGGTGCCATCGAAGCAGCTCTCATCTCGATTTGTGTTGGGCTACACGGAGCTCTTTCATGTTGTTGCAGTGACCTCAGTGTCCGTCTAGCCTTGTGACAGTGTTCTTGGGGACTCTCTATAGTGCCATGAACGAAGTGCAGGTTCCTTTCGTGTTTGATGTGAAAAACGGAATGGCTTTGCACGCAATGCCTGGGATTCGGGCCTCATTTCGTGGCGAGGGGGAAGTCTCATGGTTTTTCTTGAGTTGCGGCAGGAACCTGGGATATATTCTAGAGTTATGACGAGGATGGACCTTCCAAACTCGTGTTTGCTCAGCGAAGTCTGGAGAACTTTCTAGTTTCGAGGGACAAATAAGGATTCTCCTTGAGGCTTGTCAGAGCAATAGGGATGCCTCTCCAGGTGAGGCGGGAGACCCAGAGTACCTATCCACTTGCAACAGGGATATCGGGATTCCTATCAATTTCCTCGAGGAGTCAGGCATCATCTCCTTTTGAAGCATTGAACTCCGCATGCTCTTGATTTGTCAAAGGGATGTGAGACCTCCTGTTGAGATGAGGCGGGTAACTAGGTCATTCTCTAGGGTCTCCACAGGGGATTCAGACATCCCTTCGTCTTGGGAGATGCAAGACGAACCTGCATTCAAGTCACTGCAAGGATATCCGGCCTTATTTCGAGCCAGGGCTTCTCGGTGTCCATTCCACTTGAGGCCACAAACTCAGGATCCCTCTCACATAGCTAGAGTAGAAAGAAGACTCCATTTGAGGTGCTTGTGGAAAGTTGGTATTCTTCTTGAGTCGATGACAGGGAATCAGCTCTCATCTCGAGTTGTGTTCGGTACACTGAGCTCTTTCGTGTTGCTGAGGTGATGTCAGGATCCCCCTTAACTTGGGACAGTGTTCTTGGGGAGTCTCTAGAGTGCCATTAAGGAAGTCAAGGCTCCTTCCATGATTGATGTGGAACACGGAATGTGTGTGCATGCAAGCAGGGGCATCGGGCCTCATCTCTCGGCAAGGAGGAAATCTCCTTGTTTTTCTCAAGTTGCGGCGGGAACCTGGGGTATATTCTCGAGTTACGCTGGGGGTGTCCATTCAAAACACGTGTTTCTTCAGTGACGTCAGGACTCCTGTCAAGTTGCGAGGGACAACCTGGGATTCTCCTCGAGGCTTCACAGGGCAATAGGGACGCCCCTCCAGGTGAGGCGGGAGACCCAGTGTGTCGTTCCAGTTGCCAGAGGGATATTGGGATTTCTGTCAACTTTCAAGAGGAGTCAGGGATCTTCTCCTTTTGAAGCATTAAAGTCCACCTGCTTCTTCATTTGTTAAAGGAATCTGAGGCCTCCTGTCGAGACTTTGTGAGCACCTATTGCTTTGTCTAAGGTCTCCATAGGGGATCAGACATCCCTTCATCTTGGGAGATGCAAGATGCGAGTGCATTCAAGTCACTGCAGGGATATCCCGCCTTATTTCGAGTCAGGGCATCTCGGTGTCCATTCCACTTGAGGCCACACACTCAGGTTCCCTCTCACATACCTATAGCTGAGAGAGGCTTCCGCTTGATGTGCTTGTGGAAAGTTGGTATTCCTCTTGAGTCGAAGCAAGGTACTAAGCTCTCATCTTGAGATGATTTGGAGTACATGGAGCTGTTTCTTGATGCTGCAGTGACCTCAGGATCCCTCTAGATTTGAGACAATGTTCTTGGGTTTTCCCTGGAGTGCCATCAAGGAAATCTAGGCTCCTTTTGTGTTTGATGTGGAACACGGAATTGCTTTACACGCAATGCAGGGGAATCGGGCCTCATCTCACGGCAAGGAGGAAATCTCCTGGTTTTTCTCGAGATGCAGCCCTAACCTGGGGTATATTCTCAAGTTACGACGGGGTTGGCACTTCAAAACACGTGTTTCTTCAGCGACGTCAGGAGTCCTGTATAGTTTCGAGGGACAACTCGGGATTCTCCTCGAGTCTTGGCAGGGCAATAGGGATGCATCTCCAGGTGAGGCGGGAGACCCAGGGTCCCTTTCCACTTGCTACAGGGATATCGGGATTCCTATCAATTTCCTAGAGGAGTCAGGCATCATCTCCTTTTGAAGCATTGAACTCCACATGCTCTTGATTTGTCAAACGGATGTGAGGCCTTCTGTTGAGATGAGGCGGCGAACTAGGTCTTTCTCTAGGGTCTCCACAGCGGATTCAGACATCCCTTCGTCTTGGGATATGCAAGACGAACCTGCATTCAAGTCACTGCAAGGGTATCCGGCCTTATTTCGAGCCAGGGCTTCTCGGTGTCCATTCCACTTGAGGCCGCAAACTCAGGATCCCTCTCACATAGCTAGAGTAGAAAGAAGACTCCATTTGAGGTGCTTGTGGAAAGTTGGTATTCTTCTTGAGTCGATGACAGGGAATCAACTCTCATCTCGAGTTGTGTTCGGTACACTGAGCTCTTTCGTGTTGCTGAGGTGATGTCAGGATCCCCCTTGACTTGGAACAGTGTTCTTGGGGAGTCTCTAGAGTGCCATTAAGGAATCAAGGCTCCTTCCATGATTGATGTGGAACACGGAATGTGTGTGCACGCAATTAGGGGCATCGGGCCTCATCTCTCGGGAAGGAGGAAATCTCCTGGTTTTTCTCAAGTTGCGGCGGGAACCTGGGGTATATTCTTGAGTTACGCCGGGGGTGGCCATTCAAAACACGTGTTTCTTCAGTGACGTCAGGACTCCTGTCTAGTTGCGAGGGACAACTTGGGATTCTCCTCGAGTCTTGGCAGGGAAATAGGGATGCATCCCCAGGTGAGGCGGGAGACCCAGGGTCCCTTTCCACTTGCCACAGGGATATTGGGATTCCTATCAATTTTTAAGAGGAGTTAGGCATCGTCTGCTTTTGAAGCATTGATCTCCATGTACCTCTCAAATTTTTAAAGGAAGTGAGTCCTTCTTCGGTGATGAGGCGGGGACTAGGGCTTTCTCTAGTGTCTCCATCGGGGTTCAGACATCGCTTCATCTTGGGAGATGCAAGACGAGCCTGCATTCAAGTCACTACAGGGATGTCCTGCTTTAACTCGAGTCAGGACTTCTCGGTGTCCATGCCACTTGAGGCCACAAACTCAGGACCCCTCTCACTTACCTACAGCTGAGAGAAGCCTCCACTTGTAGTGCTTGTGGAAAGTTGGTATTCCTCTTGGGTAGATGCCAGGGAACCAGCTCTCATGTCGAGTTGTGTTGGGGTAGACGGAGCTCTTTCATGTTGCTGCAGTGACCTCGGGATCCCTCTAGACTTGAGACAGTGTTCTTGAGGTTTCTCCTGAGTGCCATCAAGGAAATCAAGTCTCCTTTCGAGTTTGACGTGGAACACGGAACTGCTCTGCATGCAATGTAGGGGAACATGGCCTCATCTTGCGGTGACGGGAAAGTCACATGGTTTTTCTCGAGTTGTGGCGGGAATCTGTGGTATATTCTCCAGTTACGACGAAATGGCCCTTCAAGACAGGAGTTTGTTCAATGACGTCAGGACTCCTGTCTATTGTGAGGGACACTTCGGGATTCTCCACGAGGTTTGCCAGGGCAAGAAGGAGGCCACTCCAGGTGAGGCTGGAGACCCAGGGTGCTGTTCCAGTTGCTGGAAGGATCTTGGGATTTCTGTCAACTTTCAAGAGGAGTCAGGCATCATCTCCTTTTGGAGCATTAAACTCCGCGTGCCTCTCGAGTTGTTAAAGGGATGTGAGGCCTCCTGTCGAGATGTTGCAGGGCCTAGGGCTTTCTCTAGTGTCTGAACAGGCGATTCAGACATCCCTTCATCTTGGGAGATGCTAGACGAGCCTGCATTCAAATCACTACTGGGATATCCGGCCTTATTTTGAGTCAGGGCATCTCGGTGTCCATTCCACTTGAGGCCGCAAACTCAGGGTCCCTCTCACATACCTATAGCTGAGAGAAGCCTCCTCTTGAGGTGCTTGTGGAATGTTGGCATTCCTTTTGAGTCGGCACCAGGAATAAGCTTTCATCTCGAGTTGATTTGGGGTACACGGAGATGTTTTGTGTTGCTGCAGTGACCTCAGTATTCCTCTAGATTTGAGACAGTGTTCTTGGGGACTCTCTGGAGTGCCATCAAGTAAATCAAGGCTCCTTTCGTGTTTGATGTGGAACACGGAATGGGTCTGCACGCAATGCATGGACATCGGGCCTCATCTCGCTGCAAGGAGGAAGTCTCGTGTTTTTCCTTGAGTTGCAGCGGGAACATGGGATATTTTCTAGAGTTATGACGGGGATGGCCCTTCAAAACTTGTGTTTGTTCTGTGATGTAAGGGCCATTGTCTATTTGCGAGGTACACCTTGGGATTCCCCACGAGTCTTGGCAGGGCAAGAGTGACGCCTCTCCAGGTGAGGCGGGAGACCCAGGGTCCCTTTCCACTTGGCACAGGTATTTGGATTCCTATCAATTTTCATGAGGGGTCAGGCATCGTCTCCTTTTGAAGTTTTGATCTCTGCGTATATCTCAAGTTTTCAAAGGATGTGAGGCCTACTCTCGAGATGAGGCGGGGAACTAGGGCTTTCTCTAGGGTCTCCACAGGGGATTCAGACATCCCTTCTTCTTGGGAGATGCAAGACGAGCCTGCATGCAAGTCACTGCAGGGGCATCCCGCCTTATTTCGAGTCAGGGCATCTCGATGTCCATTCCACTTGAGGACGCAACGTCAGGGTTCCTCTCACATACCTATAGCTGAGAGAAGCCTCCACTTGAAGTGCTTGTGGAAAGTTGTTATTCTTCTTGATTTGGTGCCATCGAAGCAGCTCTCATCTCGATTTGTGTTGGGCAACACGGAGCCCTTTCATTTTGTTGCAGTGACCTCAGCGTCCGTCTAGACTTGTGACAGTGTTCTTGGGGACTCTCTATAGTGCCATGAAGGAAGTGCAGGTTCCTTTCATGTTTGATGTGGAAAACGGAATGGCTTTGCACGCAATGCATGGGATTCAGGCCTCATCTCGTGGCGAGGGGAAGTCTCATGGTTTTTCTTGAGTTGCGGCAGGAACCTGGGATATATTCTAGAGTTATGACGAGGATGGACCTTCCAAACTTGTGTTTGCTCAGCGAAGTCTGGAGAACTTTCTAGTTTCGAGGGACAAATAAGGATTCTCCTCGAGGCTTGTCAGAGCAATAGGGATGCCTCTCCAGGTGAGGCGGGAGACCCAGAGTACCTATCCACTTGCAACAGGGATATCGGGATTCCTATCAATTTCCTAGAGGAGTCAGGCATCATCTCCTTTTGAAGCATTGAACTCCGCATGCTCTTGATTTGTCAAAGGGATGTGAGGCCTCCTGTTGAGATGAGGCGGGGAACTAGGTCATTCTCTAGGGTCTCCACAGGGGATTCAGACATCCCTTCGTCTTGGGAGATGCAAGACGAACCTGCGTTCAAGTCACTGCAAGGATATCCGGCCTTATTTCGAGCCAGGACTTCTCGGTGTCCATTCCACTTGAGGCCACAAACTCAGGATCTCTCTCACATAGCTAGAGTAGAAAGAAGACTCCATTTGAGGTGCTTGTGGAAAGTTGGTATTCTTCTTGAGTCGATGACAGGGAATCAGCTCTCATCTCGAGTTGTGTTCGGTACACTGAGCTCTTTCGTGTTGCTGAGGTGATGTCAGGATCCCCCTTGACTTGGGACAGTGTTCTTGGGGAGTCTCTAGAGTGCCATTAAGGAAGTCAAGGCTCCTTCCATGATTGATGTGGAACACGGAATGTGTGTGCACGCAAGCAGGGGCATCGGGCGTCATCTCGCGGCAAGGAGGAAATCTCCTGGTTTTTCTCAAGTTGCGGCGGGAACCTGGGTATATTCTCGAGTTACGCCGGGGGTGGCCATTCAAAACACGTGTTTCTTCAGTGACGTCCGGATTCCTGTCTAGTTGCGAGGGAAAACTTGGGATTCTCCACGAGTCTTGGCAGGGCAATAGGGATGCATCTCCAGGTGAGGCGGGAGACCCAGGGTCCCTTTCCACTTGCCACAGGGATATTGGGATTCCTTTCAATTTTCAAGAGGAGTTAGTCATCGTCTGCTTTTGAAGCATTGATCTCCATGTACCTCTCGAATTTTCAAAGGAAGTGAGGCCATCTGCCGTGATGAGGCGGGAACTAGGGCTATCTCTAGGGTCTCCACAGGGGTTCAGACATCGCTTCATCTTGGGAGATGCAAGACGAGCCTGCATTCAAGTCACTACAGGGATGTCCTGCTCTAACTCGAGTCAGGGCTTCTCGGTGTCCATGCCAATTGAGGCCGCAAACTCAGGACCCCTCTCACTTACCTACAGCTGAGAGAAGCCTCCACTTGTAGTGCTTGTGGAAAATTGGTATTCCTCTTGAGTAGATGCCAGGGAACCAGCTCTCATCTCGAGTTGTGTTGGGGTACACGGAGCTCTTTCATGTTGCTGCAGTGACCTCGGGATCCCTCTAGACTTGAGACAGTGTTCTTGAGGTTTCTCCTGAGTGCCATCAAGGAAATCAAGTCTCCTTTCGAGTTTGACGTGGAACACGGAACTGCTCTGCATGCAATGCAGGGGAACACGGCCTAATCTTGCAGTGACGGGGAAGTCACATGGTTTTTCTCGATTTGTGGCGGGAATCTGTGGTATATTCTCCAGTTACGACGAAATGGCCCTTGAAGACAGGAGTTTGTTCAATGACCTCAGGACTCCTGTCTATTGTGAGGGACACTTCGGGATTCTCCACGAGGTTTGCCAGGGCAATAGGGACGCCACTCCAGGTGAGGCGGAAGACCCAGGGTGCTGTTCCAGTTGCTGGAAGGATCTTGGGATTTCTGTCAACTTTCAAGAGGAGTCAGGCATCATCTCCTTTTGGAGCAATAAACTCCGCCTGCCTCTTGATTTGTTAAAGGGATGTGAGGCCTCCTCTCGAGACGTTGTGAGGACCTATTGCTTTCTCTAAGGTCTCCACAGGGGTTCAGACATCGCTTCATCTTGGGAGATGCAAGACGAGCCTGAATTCAATTCACTGCAGCGATATCATACTTTAATTCGAATCAGGGCTTCTCCGTGTCCATGCCTCTTGAGGCCCCAAACTCAGGACCCCTCTCACTTACCAATGGCTGAGAGAAGCCTCCACTTGTAATGCTTGTGGAAAGTTGGTATTCCTCTTGAGTAGATGCCAGGGAACCAGCTCTCATCTCGAGTTGTGTTGGGGTACACGGAGCTCTTTCATGTTGCTGCAGTGACCTCGGAATCCCTCTAGACTTGAGACAGTGTTCTTCAGTTTCTCCTGAGTGCCATCAAGGAAATCAAGTCTCCTTTTGTGTTTGATGTGGAAAACGGAACTGCTCTGCATGCAATGCAGGGGAACAGGGCCTCATCTTGCGGTGACGGGGAATTCACATGGTTTTTCTCGAGAGCTCTTTTATGTTCGTGCAGTGACCTTAGTATTCCTCTAGAATTGAGATAGCGTTCTTGGGGACTCTCTGGAGTGCCATCAAGTAAATCAAGGCTCCTTTCGTATTTGATTTGGAACACGGAATGGGTCTGCACGCAATTCAGGGGCATTGGGCCTCATCTCGCTGCAAGGAGGAAGTCTCGTGTTTTTCCTTGAGTTGCGGTGGGAACATGGGATATTTTCTAGAGTTATGACGGGGATGGTCCTTCAAAACATGTGTTTGTTCAGTGATGTAAGGGCCGTTGTCTATTTGCGAGGCACACCTTGGGATTCCCCACGAGTCTTGGCAGGGCAATAGTGACGCCTCTCCAGGTGAGGCGGGAGACGCTGAGTCCCTTTCCACTTGGCACAGGTATTTGGATTCCTATCAATTTTCAAGAGGTGTCAGGCTTCGTCTCATTTTGAAGTTTTGATCTCCACGTACCTCTCAAGTTTTCAAAGGATGTGAGGCCTATTCTCGAGATGAGGCAGGGAACTAGGACTTTCTCTAGGGTCTCCACAGGGGATTCAGACATCCCTTCTTCTTGGGAGATGCAAGACGAGCCTGCATTCAAGTCACTGTAGGGATATCCAGCCTTATTTCGAGTTAGGGCATCACGATGTCCATTCCAATTGGGGCCGCAAACTCAGCGTCCCTCTCACATACCTATAGCTGAGAGAAGCCTCCACGTGAACTGCTTGTGGAAAGTTGTTATTCTTCTTGATTTGGTGCCATCGAATCAACTCTCATCTCCATTTGTGTTGGGCTACACGGAGCTCTTTCATGTTGTTGCAGTGACCTCAGTGTCCGTCTAGCCTTGTGACAGTGTTCTTGGGGACTCTCTATAGTGCCATGAACGAAGTGCAGGTTCCTTTCGTGTTTGATGTGAAAAACGGAATGGCTTTGCACGCAATGCCTGGGATTCGGGCCTCATCTCGTGGCGAGGGGGAAGACTCACGGTTTTTCTTGAGTTGCGGCAGGAACCTCGGATATATTCTAGAGTTATGACGAGGATGGACCTTCCAAACTCGTGTTTGCTCAGCGAAGTCTGGAGAACTTTCTAGTTTCGAGGGACAAATAAGGATTCTTCTTGAGGCTTGTCAGAGCAATAGGGATGCCTCTCCAGGTGAGGCGGGAGACCCAGAGTACCTATCCACTTGCAACAGGGATATCGGGATTCCTATCAATTTCCTAGAGGAGTCAGGCATCATCTCCTTTTGAAGCATTGAACTCCGCATGCTCTTGATTTGTCAAAGGGATGTGAGACCTCCTGTTGAGATGAGGCGGGTAACTAGGTCATTCTCTAGGGTCTCCACAGGGGATTCAGACATCCCTTCGTCTTGGGAGATGCAAGACGAACCTGCATTCAAGTCACTGCAAAGATATCCGGCCTTATTTCGAGCCAGGGCTTCTCGGTGTCCATTCCACTTGAGGCCACAAACTCAGGATCCCTCTCACATAGCTAGAGTAGAAAGAAGACTCCATTTGAGGTGCTTGTGGAAAGTTGGTATTCTTCTTGAGTCGATGACAGGGAATCAGCTCTCATCTCGAGTTGTGTTCGGTACACTGAGCTCTTTCGTGTTGCTGAGGTGATGTCAGGATCCCCCTTGACTTGGGACAGTGTTCTTGGGGAGTCTCTAGAGTGCCATTAAGGAAGTCAAGGCTCCTTCCATGATTGATGTGGAACACAGAATGTGTGTGCAAGCAAGCAGGGGCATCGGGCCTCATCTCTCGGCAAGGAGGAAATCTCCTTGTTTTTCTCAAGTTGCGGCGGGAACCTGGGGTATATTCTCGAGTTACGCTGGGGGTGTCCATTCAAAACACGTGTTTCTTCAGTGACGTCAGGACTCCTGTCAAGTTGCGAGGGACAACCTGGGATTCTCCTCGAGGCTTCACAGGGCAATAGGGACGCCCCTCCAGGTGAGGCGGGAGACCCAGTGTGTCGTTCCAGTTGCCAGAGGGATATTGGGATTTCTGTCAACTTTCAAGAGGAGTCAGGGATCTTCTCCTTTTGAAACATTAAAGTCCACCTGCTTCTTCATTTGTTAAAGGGATCTGAGGCCTCCTTTCGAGACGTTGTGAGGACCTATTGCTTTGTCTAAGGTCTCCATAGGGGATCAGACATCCCTTCATCTTGGGAGATGCAAGATGCGAGTGCATTCAAGTCACTGCAGGGATATCCCGCCTTATTTCGAGTCAGGGCATCTCGGTGTCCATTCCACTTGAGGCCACAAACTCAGGTTCCCTCTCACATACCTATAGCTGAGAGAGGCTTCCGCTTGATGTGCTTGTGGAAAGTTGGTATTCCTCTTGAGTCGATGCAAGGTACTAAGCTCTCATCTTGAGATGATTTGGGGTACATGGAGCTGTTTCTTGATGCTGCAGTGACCTCAGGATCCCTCTAGATTTGAGACAATGTTCTTGGGTTTTCCCTGGAGTGCCATCAAGGAAATCTAGGCTCCTTTTGTGTTTGATGTGGAACACGGAATTGCTTTGCACGCAATGCAGGGGAATCGGGCCTCATCTCACGGCAAGGAGGAAATCTCCTGGTTTTTCTCGAGATGCGGCCCTAACCTGGGGTATATTCTCAAGTTACGACGGGGTTGGCACTTCAAAACACGTGTTTCTTCAGCGACGTCAGGAGTCCTGTATAGTTTCGAGGGACAACTCAGGATTCTCCTTGAGTCTTGGCAGGGCAATAGGGATGCATCTCCAGGTGAGGCGGGAGACCCAGGGTCCCTTTCCACTTGCTACAGGGATATCGGGATTCCTATAAATTTCCTAGAGGAGTCAGGCATCATCTCCTTTTGAAGCATTGAACTCCGCATGCTCTTGATTTGTCAAACGGATGTGAGGCCTTCTGTTGAGATGAGGCGGCGAACTAGGGCTTTCTCTAGGGTCTCCACAGGGGATTCAGACATCCCTTCGTCTTGGGAGATGCAAGACGAACCTGCATTCAAGTCACTGCAAGGGTATCCGGCCTTATTTAGAGCCAGGGCTTCTCGGTGTCCATTCCACTTGAGGCCGCAAACTCAGGATCCCTCTCACATAGCTAGAGTAGAAAGAAGACTCCATTTGAGGTGCTTGTGGAAAGTTGGTATTCTTCTTGAGTCGATGACAGGGAATCAGCTCTCATCTCGAGTTGTGTTCGGTACACTGAGCTCTTTCGTGTTGCTGAGGTGATGTCAGGATCTCCCTTAACTTGGGACAGTGTTCTTGGGGAGTCTCTAGAGTGCCATTAAGGAAGTCAAGGCTCCTTCCATGATTGATGTGGAACTCGGAATGTGTGTACACAAAAGCAGGGACATCGGGCCTCATCTCTCGGGAAGGAGGAAATCTCCTTGTTTTTCTCAATTTGCGGCGGGAACCTGGGGTATATTCTTGAGTTACGCCGGGGGTGGCCATTCAAAACACGTGTTTCTTCAGTGACGTCAGGACTCCTGTCTAGTTGCGAGGGACAACTTGGGATTCTCCTCGAGTCTTGGCAGGGCAATAGGGATGCATCTCCAGGTGAGGCGGGAGACACAGGGTCCCTTTCCACTTGCTACAGGGATATTGGGATTCCTATCAATTTTTAAAAGGAGTTAGGCATCGTCTGCTTTTGAAGCATTGAACTCCGCATGCTCTTGATTTGTCAAAGGGATGTGAGACCTCCTGTTGAGATGAGGCGGTTAACTAGGTCATTCTCTAGGGTCTCCACAGGGGATTCAGACATCCCTTCGTCTTGGGAGATGCAAGACGAACCTGCATTCAAGTCACTGCAAGGATATCCGGCCTTATTTCGAGCCAGGGCTTCTCGGTGTCCATTCCACTTGAGGCCACAAACTCAGGATCCCTCTCACATAGCTAGAGTAGAAAGAAGACTCCATTTGAGGTGCTTGTGGAAAGTTGGTATTCTTCTTGAGTCGATGACAGGGAATCAGCTCTCATCTCGAGTTGTGTTCGGTACACTGAGCTCTTTCGTGTTGCTGAGGTGATGTCAGGATCCCCCTTGACTTGGGACAGTGTTCTTGGGGAGTCTCTAGAGTGCCATTAAGGAAGTCAAGGCTCCTTCCATGATTGATGTGGAACACAGAATGTGTGTGCAAGCAAGCAGGGGCATCGGGCCTCATCTCTCGGCAAGGAGGAAATCTCCTTGTTTTTCTCAAGTTGCGGCGGGAACCTGGGGTATATTCTCGAGTTACGCTGGGGGTGTCCATTCAAAACACGTGTTTCTTCAGTGACGTCAGGACTCCTGTCAAGTTGCGAGGGACAACCTGGGATTCTCCTCGAGGCTTCACAGGGCAATAGGGACGCCCCTCCAGGTGAGGCGGGAGACCCAGTGTGTTGTTCCAGTTGCCAGAGGGATATTGGGATTTCTGTCAACTTTCAAGAGGAGTCAGGGATCTTCTCCTTTTGAAACATTAAAGTCCACCTGCTTCTTCATTTGTTAAAGGGATCTGAGGCCTCCTTTCGAGACGTTGTGAGGACCTATTGCTTTGTCTAAGGTCTCCATAGGGGATCAGACATCCCTTCATCTTGGGAGATGCAAGATGCGAGTGCATTCAAGTCACTGCAGGGATATCCCGCCTTATTTCGAGTCAGGGCATCTCGGTGTCCATTCCACTTGAGGCCACAAACTCAGGTTCCCTCTCACATACCTATAGCTGAGAGAGGCTTCCGCTTGATGTGCTTGTGGAAAGTTGGTATTCCTCTTGAGTCGATGCAAGGTACTAAGCTCTCATCTTGAGATGATTTGGGGTACATGGAGCTGTTTCTTGATGCTGCAGTGACCTCAGGATCCCTCTAGATTTGAGACAATGTTCTTGGGTTTTCCCTGGAGTGCCATCAAGGAAATCTAGGCTCCTTTTGTGTTTGATGTGGAACACGGAATTGCTTTGCACGCAATGCAGGGGAATCGGGCCTCATCTCACGGCAAGGAGGAAATCTCCTGGTTTTTCTCGAGATGCGGCCCTAACCTGGGGTATATTCTCAAGTTATGACGGGGTTGGCACTTCAAAACACGTGTTTCTTCAGCGACGTCAGGAGTCCTGTATAGTTTCGAGGGACAACTCAGGATTCTCCTTGAGTCTTGGCAGGGCAATAGGGATGCATCTCCAGGTGAGGCGGGAGACCCAGGGTCCCTTTCCACTTGCTACAGGGATATCGGGATTCCTATAAATTTCCTAGAGGAGTCAGGCATCATCTCCTTTTGAAGCATTGAACTCCGCATGCTCTTGATTTGTCAAAGGGATGTGAGGCCTCCTGTTGAGATGAGGCGGGGAACTAGGTCATTCTCTAGGGTCTCCACAGGGGATTCAGACATCCCTTCTTCGTGGGAGATGCAAGACGAACCTGCGTTCAAGTCACTGCAAGGATATCCGGCCTTATTTTGAGCCAGGACTTCTCGGTGTCCATTCCACTTGAGGCCACAAACTCAGGATCTCTCTCACATAGCTAGAGTAGAAAGAAGACTCCATTTGAGGTGCTTGTGGAAAGTTGGTATTCTTCTTGAGTCGATGACAGGGAATCAGCTCTCATCTCGAGTTGTGTTCGGTACACTGAGCTCTTTCGTGTTGCTGAGGTGATGTCAGGATCCCCCTTGACTTGGGACAGTGTTCTTGGGGAGTCTCTAGAGTGCCATTAAGGAAGTCAAGGCTCCTTCCATGATTGATGTGGAACACGGAATGTGTGTGCACGGAAGCAGGGGCATCGGGCCTCATCTCGCGGCAAGGAGGAAATCTCCTTGTTTTTCTCAATTTGCGGCGGGAACCTGGGTATATTCTCGAGTTACGCCGGGGGTGGCCATTCAAAACACGTGTTTCTTCAGTGACGTCCGGATTCCTGTCTAGTTGCGAGGGAAAACTTGGGATTCTCCACGAGTCTTGGCAGGGCAATAGGGATGCATCTCCAGGTGAGGCGGGAGACCCAGGGTCCCTTTCCACTTGCCACAGGGATATTGGGATTCCTTTCAATTTTCAAGAGGAGTTAGTCATCGTCTGCTTTTGAAGCATTGATCTCCATGTACCTCTCGAATTTTCAAAGGAAGTGAGGCCATCTGCCGTGATGAGGCGGGAACTAGGGCTTTCTCTAGGGTCTCCACAGGGGTTCAGACATCGCTTCATCTTGGGAGATGCAAGACGAGCCTGCATTCAAGTCACTACAGGGATGTCCTGCTCTAACTCGAGTCAGGGCTTCTCGGTGTCCATGCCAATTGAGGCCGCAAACTCAGGACCCCTCTCACTTACCTACAGCTGAGAGAAGCCTCCACTTGTAGTGCTTGTGGAAAATTGGTATTCCTCTTGAGTAGATGCCAGGGAACCAGCTCTCATCTCGAGTTGTGTTGGGGTACACGGAGCTCTTTCAAGTTGCTGCAGTGACCTCGGGATCCCTCTAGACTTGAGACAGTGTTCTTCAGGTTTCTCCTGAGTGCCATCAAGGAAATCAAGTCTCCTTTCGAGTTTGACGTGGAACACGGAACTGCTCTGCATGCAATGCAGGGGACCACGGCCTAATCTTGCAGTGACGGGGAAGTCACATGGTTTTTCTCGAGTTGTGGCGGGAATCTGTGGTATATTCTCCAGTTACGACGAAATGGCCCTTGAAGACAGGAGTTTGTTCAATGACCTCAGGACTCCTGTCTATTGTGAGGGACACTTCGGGATTCTCCACGAGGTTTGCCAGGGCAATAGGGACGCCACTCCAGGTGAGGCGGAAGACCCAGGGTGCTGTTCCAGTTGCTGGAAGGATCTTGGGATTTCTGTCAACTTTCAAGAGGAGTCAGGCATCATCTCCTTTTGGAGCAATAAACTCCGCCTGCCTCTTGATTTGTTAAAGGGATGTGAGGCCTCCTCTCGAGACGTTGTGAGGACCTATTGCTTTCTCTAAGGTCTCCACAGGGGTTCAGACATCGATTCATCTTGGGAGATGCAAGACGAGCCTGAATTCAATTCACTGCAGCGATATCATACTTTAATTCGAATCAGGGCTTCTCCGTGTCCATGCCTCTTGAGGCCCCAAACTCAGGACCCCTCTCACTTACCAATGGCTGAGAGAAGCCTCCACTTGTAATGCTTGTGGAAAGTTGGTATTCCTCTTGAGTAGATGCCAGGGAACCAGCTCTCATCTCGAGTTGTGTTGGGGTACACGGAGCTCTTTCATGTTGCTGCAGTGACCTCGGAATCCCTCTAGACTTGAGACAGTGTTCTTCAGTTTCTCCTGAGTGCCATCAAGGAAATCAAGTCTCCTTTTGTGTTTGATGTGGAAAACGGAACTGCTCTGCATGCAATGCAGGGGAACAGGGCCTCATCTTGCGGTGACGGGGAATTCACATGGTTTTTCTCGAGAGCTCTTTTATGTTCGTGCAGTGACCTTAGTATTCCTCTAGAATTGAGATAGCGTTCTTGGGGACTCTCTGGAGTGCCATCAAGTAAATCAAGGCTCCTTTCGTATTTGATTTGGAACACGGAATGGGTCTGCACGCAATTCAGGGGCATTGGGCCTCATCTCGCTGCAAGGAGGAAGTCTCGTGTTTTTCCTTGAGTTGCGGTGGGAACATGGGATATTTTCTAGAGTTATGACGGGGATGGTCCTTCAAAACATGTGTTTGTTCAGTGATGTAAGGGCCGTTGTCTATTTGCGAGGCACACCTTGGGATTCCCCACGAGTCTTGGCAGGGCAATAGTGACGCCTCTCCAGGTGAGGCGGGAGACGCTGAGTCCCTTTCCACTTGGCACAGGTATTTGGATTCCTATCAATTTTCAAGAGGTGTCAGGCTTCGTCTCATTTTGAAGTTTTGATCTCCACGTACCTCTCAAGTTTTCAAAGGATGTGAGGCCTATTCTCGAGATGAGGCAGGGAACTAGGACTTTCTCTAGGGTCTCCACAGGGGATTCAGACATCCCTTCTTCTTGGGAGATGCAAGACGAGCCTGCATTCAAGTCACTGTAGGGATATCCAGCCTTATTTCGAGTTAGGGCATCACGATGTCCATTCCAATTGGGGCCGCAAACTCAGCGTCCCTCTCACATACCTATAGCTGAGAGAAGCCTCCACGTGAACTGCTTGTGGAAAGTTGCTATTCTTCTTGATTTGGTGCCATCGAATCAACTCTCATCTCCATTTGTGTTGGGCTACACGGAGCTCTTTCATGTTGTTGCAGTGACCTCAGTGTCCGTCTAGCCTTGTGACAGTGTTCTTGGGGACTCTCTATAGTGCCATGAACGAAGTGCAGGTGCCTTTCGTGTTTGATGTGAAAAACGGAATGGCTTTGCACGCAATGCCTGGGATTCGGGCCTCATCTCGTGGCGAGGGGGAAGACTCACGGTTTTTCTTGAGTTGCCGCAGGAACCTCGGATATATTCTAGAGTTATGACGAGGATGGACCTGCCAAACTCGTGTTTGCTCAGCGAAGTCTGGAGAACTTTCTAGTTTCGAGGGACAAATAAGGATTCTCCTTGAGGCTTGTCAGAGCAATAGGGATGCCTCTCCAGGTGAGGCGGGAGACCCAGAGTACCTATCCACTTGCAACAGGGATATCGGGATTCCTATCAATTTCCTAGAGGAGTCAGGCATCATCTCCTTTTGAAGCATTGAACTCCGCATGCTCTTGATTTGTCAAAGGGATGTGAGACCTCCTGTTGAGATGAGGCGGGTAACTAGGTCATTCTCTAGGGTCTCCACAGGGGATTCAGACATCCCTTCGTCTTGGGAGATGCAAGACGAACCTGCATTCAAGTCACTGCAAGGATATCCGGCCTTATTTCGAGCCAGGGCTTCTCGGTGTCCATTCCACTTGAGGCCACAAACTCAGGATCCCTCTCACATAGCTAGAGTAGAAAGAAGACTCCATTTGAGGTGCTTGTGGAAAGTTGGTATTCTTCTTGAGTCGATGACAGGGAATCAGCTCTCATCTCGAGTTGTGTTCGGTACACTGAGCTCTTTCGTGTTGCTGAGGTGATGTCAGGATCCCCCTTGACTTGGGACAGTGTTCTTGGGGAGTCTCTAGAGTGCCATTAAGGAAGTCAAGGCTCCTTCCATGATTGATGTGGAACACAGAATGTGTGTGCAAGCAAGCAGGGGCATCGGGCCTCATCTCTCGGCAAGGAGGAAATCTCCTTGTTTTTCTCAAGTTGCGGCGGGAACCTGGGGTATATTCTCGAGTTACGCTGGGGGTGTCCATTCAAAACACGTGTTTCTTCAGTGACGTCAGGACTCCTGTCAAGTTGCGAGGGACAACCTGGGATTCTCCTCGAGGCTTCACAGGGCAATAGGGACGCCCCTCCAGGTGAGGCGGGAGACCCAGTGTGTTGTTCCAGTTGCCAGAGGGATATTGGGATTTCTGTCAACTTTCAAGAGGAGTCAGGGATCTTCTCCTTTTGAAACATTAAAGTCCACCTGCTTCTTCATTTGTTAAAGGGATCTGAGGCCTCCTTTCGAGACGTTGTGAGGACCTATTGCTTTGTCTAAGGTCTCCATAGGGGATCAGACATCCCTTCATCTTGGGAGATGCAAGATGCGAGTGCATTCAAGTCACTGCAGGGATATCCCGCCTTATTTCGAGTCAGGGCATCTCGGTGTCCATTCCACTTGAGGCCACAAACTCAGGTTCCCTCTCACATACCTATAGCTGAGAGAGGCTTCCGCTTGATGTGCTTGTGGAAAGTTGGTATTCCTCTTGAGTCGATGCAAGGTACTAAGCTCTCATCTTGAGATGATTTGGGGTACATGGAGCTGTTTCTTGATGCTGCAGTGACCTCAGGATCCCTCTAGATTTGAGACAATGTTCTTGGGTTTTCCCTGGAGTGCCATCAAGGAAATCTAGGCTCCTTTGGTGTTTGATGTGGAACACGGAATTGCTTTGCACGCAATGCAGGGGAATCGGGCCTCATCTCACGGCAAGGAGGAAATCTCCTGGTTTTTCTCGAGATGCGGCCCTAACCTGGGGTATATTCTCAAGTTACGACGGGGTTGGCACTTCAAAACACGTGTTTCTTCAGCGACGTCAGGAGTCCTGTATAGTTTCGAGGGACAACTCAGGATTCTCCTTGAGTCTTGGCAGGGCAATAGGGATGCATCTCCAGGTGAGGCGGGAGACCCAGGGTCCCTTTCCACTTGCTACAGGGATATCGGGATTCCTATAAATTTCCTAGAGGAGTCAGGCATCATCTCCTTTTGAAGCATTGAACTCCGCATGCTCTTGATTTGTCAAACGGATGTGAGGCCTTCTGTTGAGATGAGGCGGCGAACTAGGGCTTTCTCTAGGGTCTCCACAGGGGATTCAGACATCCCTTCGTCTTGGGAGATGCAAGACGAACCTGCATTCAAGTCACTGCA
Organism: Dama dama; assembly: GCF_033118175.1. Lineage (NCBI taxonomy): Eukaryota > Metazoa > Chordata > Mammalia > Artiodactyla > Cervidae > Dama > Dama dama. The sequence goes on along the minus strand of NC_083693.1, from coordinate 10,212,799 downwards.
AGGGTATCCGGCCTTATTTCGAGCCAGGGCTTCTCGGTGTCCATTCCATTTGAGGCCGCAAACTCAGGATCCCTCTCACATAGCTAGAGTAGAAAGAAGACTCCATTTGAGGTGCTTGTGGAAAGTTGGTATTCTTCTTGAGTCGATGACAGGGAATCAGCTCTCATCTCGAGTTGTGTTCGGTACACTGAGCTCTTTCGTGTTGCTGAGGTGATGTCAGGATCCCCCTTAACTTGGGACAGTGTTCTTGGGGAGTCTCTAGAGTGCCATTAATGAAGTCAAGGCTCCTTCCATGATTGATGTGGAACACGGAATGTGTGTACACAAAAGCAGGGACATCGGGACTCATCTCTCGGCAAGGAGGAAATCTCCTTGTTTTTCTCAATTTGCGGCGGGAACCTGGGGTATATTCTTGAGTTACGCCGGGGGTGGCCATTCAAAACACGTGTTTCTTCAGTGACGTCAGGACTCCTGTCTAGTTGCGAGGGACAACTTGGGATTCTCCTCGAGTCTTGGCAGGGCAATAGGGATGCATCTCCAGGTGAGGCGGGAGACCCAGGGTCCCTTTCCACTTGCCACAGGGATATTGGGATTCCTATCAATTTTTAAGAGGAGTTAGGCATCGTCTGCTTTTGAAGCATTGAACTCCGCATGCTCTTGATTTGTCAAAGGGATGTGAGACCTCCTGTTGAGATGAGGCGGGTAACTAGGTCATTCTCTAGGGTCTCCACAGGGGATTCAGACATCCCTTCGTCTTGGGAGATGCAAGACGAACCTGCATTCAAGTCACTGCAAGGATATCCGGCCTTATTTCGAGCCAGGGCTTCTCGGTGTCCATTCCACTTGAGGCCACAAACTCAGGATCCCTCTCACATAGCTAGAGTAGAAAGAAGACTCCATTTGAGGTGCTTGTGGAAAGTTGGTATTCTTCTTGAGTCGATGACAGGGAATCAGCTCTCATCTCGAGTTGTGTTCGGTACACTGAGCTCTTTCGTGTTGCTGAGGTGATGTCAGGATCCCCCTTGACTTGGGACAGTGTTCTTGGGGAGTCTCTAGAGTGCCATTAAGGAAGTCAAGGCTCCTTCCATGATTGATGTGGAACACAGAATGTGTGTGCAAGCAAGCAGGGGCATCGGGCCTCATCTCTCGGCAAGGAGGAAATCTCCTTGTTTTTCTCAAGTTGCGGCGGGAACCTGGGGTATATTCTCGAGTTACGCTGGGGGTGTCCATTCAAAACACGTGTTTCTTCAGTGACGTCAGGACTCCTGTCAAGTTGCGAGGGACAACCTGGGATTCTCCTCGAGGCTTCACAGGGCAATAGGGACGCCCCTCCAGGTGAGGCGGGAGACCCAGTGTGTTGTTCCAGTTGCCAGAGGGATATTGGGATTTCTGTCAACTTTCAAGAGGAGTCAGGGATCTTCTCATTTTGAAACATTAAAGTCCACCTGCTTCTTCATTTGTTAAAGGGATCTGAGGCCTCCTTTCGAGACGTTGTGAGGACCTATTGCTTTGTCTAAGGTCTCCATAGGGGATCAGACATCCCTTCATCTTGGGAGATGCAAGATGCGAGTGCATTCAAGTCACTGCAGGGATATCCCGCCTTATTTCGAGTCAGGGCATCTCGGTGTCCATTCCACTTGAGGCCACAAACTCAGGTTCCCTCTCACATACCTATAGCTGAGAGAGGCTTCCGCTTGATGTGCTTGTGGAAAGTTGGTATTCCTCTTGAGTCGATGCAAGGTACTAAGCTCTCATCTTGAGATGATTTGGGGTACATGGAGCTGTTTCTTGATGCTGCAGTGACCTCAGGATCCCTCTAGATTTGAGACAATGTTCTTGGGTTTTCCCTGGAGTGCCATCAAGGAAATCTAGGCTCCTTTTGTGTTTGATGTGGAACACGGAATTGCTTTGCACGCAATGCAGGGGAATCGGGCCTCATCTCACGGCAAGGAGGAAATCTCCTGGTTTTTCTCGAGATGCGGCCCTAACCTGGGGTATATTCTCAAGTTACGACGGGGTTGGCACTTCAAAACACGTGTTTCTTCAGCGACGTCAGGAGTCCTGTATAGTTTCGAGGGACAACTCAGGATTCTCCTTGAGTCTTGGCAGGGCAATAGGGATGCATCTCCAGGTGAGGCGGGAGACCCAGGGTCCCTTTCCACTTGCTACAGGGATATCGGGATTCCTATAAATTTCCTAGAGGAGTCAGGCATCATCTCCTTTTGAAGCATTGAACTCCGCATGCTCTTGATTTGTCAAACGGATGTGAGGCCTTCTGTTGAGATGAGGCGGCGAACTAGGGCTTTCTCTAGGGTCTCCACAGGGGATTCAGACATCCCTTCGTCTTGGGAGATGCAAGACGAACCTGCATTCAAGTCACTGCAAGGGTATCCGGCCTTATTTAGAGCCAGGGCTTCTCGGTGTCCATTCCACTTGAGGCCGCAAACTCAGGATCCCTCTCACATAGCTAGAGTAGAAAGAAGACTCCATTTGAGGTGCTTGTGGAAAGTTGGTATTCTTCTTGAGTCGATGACAGGGAATCAGCTCTCATCTCGAGTTGTGTTCGGTACACTGAGCTCTTTCGTGTTGCTGAGGTGATGTCAGGATCCCCCTTAACTTGGGACAGTGTTCTTGGGGAGTCTCTAGAGTGCCATTAAGGAAGTCAAGGCTCCTTCCATGATTGATGTGGAACACGGAATGTGTGTACACAAAAGCAGGGGCATCAGGCCTCATCTCTCGGCAAGGAGGAAATCTCCTTGTTTTTCTCAATTTGCGGCGGGAACCTGGGGTATATTCTTGAGTTACGCCGGGGGTGGCCATTCAAAACACGTGTTTCTTCAGTGACGTCAGGACTCCTGTCTAGTTGCGAGGGACAACTTGGGATTCTCCTCGAGTCTTGACAGGGCAATAGCGATGCATCTCCAGTTGAGGCGTGAGACCCAGGGTCCCTTTCCACTTGCCACAGGGATATTGGGATTCCTATCAATTTTCAAGAGGAGTTAGGCATCGTCTGCTTTTGAAGCATTGATCTCCATGTACCTCTCGAATTTTCAAAGGAAGTGAGGCCTTCTGCAGTGATGAGGCGGGAACTAGGGCTTTCTCTAGGGTCTCCACAGGGGTTCAGACATCGCTTCATCTTGGGAGATGCAAGACGAGCCTGCATTCACGTCACTACAGGGATGTCCTGCTTTAACTCGAGTCAGGGCATCTCGGTGTCCATGCCACTTGAGGCCGCAAACTCAGGACTCCTCTCACTTACCTACAGCTGAGAGAAGCCTCCACTTGTAGTGCTTGTGGAAAGTTGGTATTCCTCTTTAGTAGATGCCAGGGAACCAGCTCTCATCTCGAGTTGTGTTGGGGTACACGGAGCTCTTTCATGTTGCTGCAGTGATCTCGTGATCCCTCTAGACCTGAGACAGTGTTCTTGAGGTTTCTCCTGAGTGCCATCAAGGAAATCAAGTCTCCTTTCGAGTTTGACGTGGACCACGGAACTGCTCTGCATGCAGTGCATGGGAACACGGCCTCATCTTGCGGTGACACGGAAGTCACATGGTTTTTCTCGAGTTGTGGCGGGAATCTGTGGTATATTCTCCAGTTACGACGAAATGGCCCTTGAAGACAGGAGTTTGTTCAATGACGTCAGGACTCCTGTCTATTGTGAGGGACACTTCCTGATTCTCCACGAGGTTTGCCAGGGCAAGAGGGACACCACTCCAGGTGAGGCGGGAGACCCAGGGTGCTGTTCCAGTTGCTGGAAGGATCTTGGGATTTCTGTCAACTTTCAAGAGGAGTCAGGCATCATCTCCTTTTGGAGCATTAAACTCCGCATGCCTCTCGAGTTGTTAAAGGGATGTGAGGCCTCCTGTCGAGATGTTGCAGGGCCTAGGGCTTTCTCTAGTGTCTGAACAGGTGACTCAGACATCCCTTCATCTTGTGAGATGCAAGACGAGCCTGCATTCAAATCACTACTGGGATATCCGGCCTTATTTTGAGTCAGGGCATCTCGGTGTCCATTCCACTTGAGGCCGCAAACTCAGGGTCCCTCTCACATACCTATAGCTGAGAGAAGCCTCCTCTTGAGGTGCTTGTGGAATGTTGGCATTCCTTTTGAGTCGGCGCCAGGAATAAGCTTTCATCTCGAGTTAATTTGGGGTACACGGAGCTCTTTTGTGTTGCTGCAGTGACCTCAGTATTCCTCTACATTTGAGACAGTGTTCTTGGGGACTCTCTGGAGTGCCATCAAGTAAATCAAGGCTCCTTTCATGTTTGATGTGCAACACGGAATGGGTCTGCACGCAATGCATGGGCATCAGGCCTCTTCTCGCTGCAAGGAGGAAGTCTCGTGTTTTTCCTTGAGTTGCGGCGGGAACATGGGATATTTTCTAGAGTTATGACGGGGATGGCCCTTCAAAACTTGTGTTTGTTCAGTGATGTAAGGGCCGTTGTCTCTTTGTGAGGTACACCTTGGGATTCCCCACGAGTCTTGGCAGGGGAAGAGTGACGCCTCTCCAGGTGAGGCGGGAGACCCAGGGTCCCTTTCCACTTGGCACAGGTATTTGGATTCCCATCAATTTTCATGAGGGGTCAGGCATCGTCTCCTTTTGAAGTTTTGATCTCTGCGTATATCTCAAGTTTTCAAAGGATGTGAGGCCTACTCTCGAGATGAGGCGGGGAACTAGGGCTTTCTCTAGGGTCTCCACAGGGGATTCAGACATCCCTTCATCTTGGGAGATGCAAGACGAGCCTGCATGCAAGTCACTGCAGGGGCATCCCGCCTTATTTTGAGTCAGGGCATCTGAATGTCCATTCCACTTGAGGACGCAAAGTCAGGGTCCCTCTCACATACCTATAGCTGAGAGAAGCCTCCACTTGAAGTGCTTGTGGAAAGTTGTTATTCTTCTTGATTTGGTGCCATCGAAGCAGCTCTCATCTCGATTTGTGTTGGGCAACACGGAGCCCTTTCATTTTGTTGCAGTGACCTCAGCGTCCGTCTAGACTTGTGACAGTGTTCTGGGGGACTCTCTATAGTGCCATGAAGGAAGTGCAGGTTCCTTTCATGTTTGATGTGGAAAACGGAATGGCTTTGCACGCAATGCATGGGATTCAGGCCTCATCTCGTGGCGAGGGGAAGTCTCATGGTTTTTCTTGAGTTGCGGCAGGAACCTGGGATATATTCGAGAGTTATGACGAGGATGGACCTTCCAAACTCGTGTTTGCTCAGCGAAGTCTGGAGAACTTTCTAGTTTCGAGGGACAAATAAGGATTCTCCTCGAGGCTTGTCAGAGCAATAGGGATGTCTCTCCAGGTGAGGCGGGAGACCCAGAGTACCTATCCACTTGCAACAGGGATATCGGGATTCCTATCAATTTCCTAGAGGAGTCAGGCATCATCTCCTTTTGAAGCATTGAACTCCGCATGCTCTTGATTTGTCAAAGGGACGTGAGGCCTCCTGTTGCGATGAGGCGGGGAACTAGGTCATTCTCTAGGGTCTCCACAGGGGATTCAGACATCCCTTCGTCTTGGGAGATGCAAGACGAACCTGCATTCAAGTCACTGCAAGGATATCCGGCCTTATTTCGAGCCAGGGCTTCTCGGTGTCCATTCCACTTGAGGCCACAAACTCAGGATCCCTCTCACATAGCTAGAGTAGAAAGAAGACTCCATTTGAGGTGCTTGTGGAAAGTTGGTATTCTTCTTGAGTCGATGACAGGGAATCAGCTCTCATCTCGAGTTGTGTTCGGTACACTGAGCTCTTTCGTGTTGCTGAGGTGATGTCAGGATCCCCCTTGACTTGGGACAGTGTTCTTGGGGAGTCTCTAGAGTGCCATTAAGGAAGTCAAGGCTCCTTCCATGATTGATGTGGAACACGGAATGTGTGTGCACGCAAGCAGGGGCATCGGGACTCATCTCGCGGCAAGGAGGAAATCTCCTGGTTTTTCTCAAGTTGCGGCGGCAACCTGGGTATATTCTCGAGTTACGCCGGGGGTGTCCATTCAAAACACGTGTTTCTTCATTGACGTCAGGACTCCTGTCAAGTTGCGAGGGACAACCTGTGATTCTCCTCGAGGCTTCACAGGGCAATAGGGACCCCCCTCCAGGAGAGGCGGGAGACCCAGTGTGTCGTTCCAGTTGCCAGAGGGATATTGGGATTTCTGTCAACTTTCAAGAGGAGTCAGGGATCTTCTCATTTTGAAACATTAAAGTCCACCTGCTTCTTCATTTGTTAAAGGAATCTGAGGCCTCCTGTCGAGACTTTGTGAGGACCTATTGCTTTGTCTAAGGTCTCCATAGGGGATCAGACATCCCTTCATCTTGGGAGATGCAAGATGCGAGTGCATTCAAGTCACTGCAGGGATATCCCGCCTTATTTCGAGTCAGGGCATCTCGGTGTCCATTCCACTTGAGGCCACAAACTCAGGTTCCCTCTCACATACCTATAGCTGAGAGAGGCTTCCGCTTGATGTGCTTGTGGAAAGTTGGTATTCCTCTTGAGTCGATGCAAGGTACTAAGCTCTCATCTTGAGATGATTTGGGGTACATGGAGCTGTTTCTTGATGCTGCAGTGACCTCAGGATCCCTCTAGATTTGAGACAATGTTCTTGGGTTTTCCCTGGAGTGCCATCAAGGAAATCTAGGCTCCTTTTGTGTTTGATGTGGAACACGGAATTGCTTTGCACGCAATGCAGGGGAATCGGGCCTCATCTCACGGCAAGGAGGAAATCTCCTGGTTTTTCTCGAGATGCGGCCCTAACCTGGGGTATATTCTCAAGTTACGACGGGGTTGGCACTTCAAAACACGTGTTTCTTCAGCGACGTCAGGAGTCCTGTATAGTTTCGAAGGACAACTCGGGATTCTCCTCGAGTCTTGGCAGGGCAATAGGGATGCATCTCCAGGTGAGGCGGGAGACCCAGGGTCCCTTTCCACTTGCTACAGGGATATCGGGATTCCTATCAATTTCCTAGAGGAGTCAGGCATCATCTCCTTTTGAAGCATTGAACTCCGCATGCTCTTGATTTGTCAAACGGATGTGAGGCCTTCTGTTGAGATGAGGCGGTGAACTAGGGCTTTCTCTAGGGTCTCCACAGGGGATTCAGACATCCCTTCGTCTTGGGAGATGCAAGACGAACCTGCATTCAAGTCACTGCAAGGATATCCGGCCTTATTTCGAGCCAGGGCTTCTCGGTGTCCATTCCACTTGAGGCCGCAAACTCAGGATCCCTCTCACATAGCTAGAGTAGAAAGAAGACTCCATTTGAGGTGCTTGTGGAAAGTTGGTATTCTTCTTGAGTTGATGACAGGGAATCAGCTCTCATCTCGAGTTGTGTTCGGTACACTGAGCTCTTTCGTGTTGCTGAGGTGATGTCAGGATCCCCCTTGACTTGGGACAGTGTTCTTGGGGAGTCTCTAGAGTGCCATTAAGGAAGTCAAGGCTCCTTCCATGATTGATGTGGAACACGGAATGTGTGTGCACGCAAGTAGGGGCATCGGGACTCATCTCTCGGCAAGGAGGAAATCTTGTTTTTCTCAATTTGCGGCGGGAACCTGGGTTATATTCTTGAGTTACACCGGGGGTGACCATTCAAAACACGTGTTTCTTCAGTGACGTCCGGACTCCTGTCTAGTTGCGAGGGACAACTTGGGATTCTCCATGAGTCTTGGCAGGGCAATAGGGATTCATCTCCAGGTGAGGCGGGAGACCCAGGGTCCCTTTCCACTTGCCACAGGGATATTGGGATTCCTATCAATTTTTAAGAGGAGTTAGGCATCGTCTGCTTTTGAAGCATTGATCTCCATGTACCTCTCGAATTTTCAAAGGAAGTGAGGCCTTCTGCAGTGATGAGGCGGGAACTAGGGCTTTCTCTAGGGTCTCCACAGGGGTTCAGACATCGCTTCATCTTGGGAGATGCAAGACGAGCCTGCATTCAAGTCGCTACAGGGATGTCCTGCTTTAACTCGCGTCAGGGCTTCTCGGTGTCCATGCCACTTGAGGCCGCAAACTCAGGACCCCTCTCACTTACCTACAGCTGAGAGAAGCCTCCACTTGTAGTGCTTGTGGAAAGTTGGTATTCCTCTTAGGTAGATGCCAGGGAACCAGCTCTCATCTCGAGTTGTGTTGGGGTACACGGAGCTCTTTCATGTTGCTGCAGTGATCTCGGGATCCCTCTAGACTTGAGACAGTGTTCTTGAGGTTTCTCCTGAGTGCCATCAAGGAAATCAAGTCTCCTTTCGAGTTTGACGTGAAACACGGAACTGCTCTGCATGCAATGCATGGGAACTCGGCCTCATCTTGCGGTGACACGGAAGTCACATGGTTTTTTTCGAGTTGTGGCGGGAATCTGTGGTATATTCTCCAGTTAAGACGAAATGGCCCTTCAAGACAGGAGTTTGTTCAATGACGTCAGGACTCCTGTCTATTGTGAGGGACACTTCGGGATTCTCCACGAGGTTTGCCAGGGCAAGAGGGACACCACTCCAGGTGAGGCGGGAGACACAGGGTGCTGTTCCAGTTGCTGGAAGGATCTTGGGATTTCTGTCAACTTTCAAGAGGAGTCAGGCATCATCTCCTTTTGGAGCATTAAACTCCGCGTGCCTCTCGAGTTGTTAAAGGGATATGAGGCCTTCTGTCGAGATGTTGCAGGGCCTAGGGCTTTCTCTAGTGTCTGAACAGGCGATTCAGACATCCCTTCATCTTGGGATATGCTAGACGAGCCTGCACTCAATTCACTGCAGGGATATCTGGCCTTACTTCGAGTCAGAGCATCTCGGTGTCCATTCCACTTGAGGCCGCAAACTCAGGGTCCCTCTCACATACCTATAGCTGAGAGAAGCCTCCTCTTGAGGTGCTTGTGGAATGTTGGCATTCCTTTTGAGTCGGCACCAGGAATAAGCTTTCATCTCGAGTTGATTTGGGGTACACGGAGCTGTTTTGTGTTGCTGCAGTGACCTCAGTATTCCTCTAGATTTGAGACAGTGTTCTTGGGGACTCTCTGGAGTGCCATCAAGTAAATCAAGGCTCCTTTCGTGTTTGATGTGGAACACGGAATGGGTCTGCATGCAATGCATGGGCATCGGGCCTCATCTAGCTGCAAGGAGGAAGTCCCGTGTTTTTCCTTGAGTTCCGGCGGGAACATGGGATGTTTTCTAGAGTTATGACGGGGATGGCCCTTCAAAACTTGTGTTTGTTCTGTGATGTAAGGGCCGTTGTCTATTTGCGAGGTACACCTTGGGATTCCCCACGAGTCTTGGCAGGGCAAGAGTGACGCCTCTCCAGGTGAGGCGGGAGACCCAGGGTCCCTTTCCACTTGGCAGAGGTATTTGGATTCTTATCAATTTTCATGAGGGGTCAGGCATCGTCTCCTTTTGAAGTTTTGATCTCTGCGTACCTCTCAAGTTTTCAAAGGATGTGAGGCCTACTCTCGAGATGAGGCGGGGAAATAGGGACTTCTCTAGGGTCTCCACAGGGGATTCAGACATCCCATCGTCTTGGGAGATGGAAGACGAGCCTGCATGCAAGTCACTGCAGGGGCATCCCGACTTATTTTGAGTCAGGGCATCTCGATGTCCATTCCACTTGAGGACACATAGTCAGGGTCCCTCTCACATACCTATAGCTGAGAGAAGCCTCCAGTTGAAGTGCTTGTGGAAAGTTGTTATTCTTCTTGATTTGGTGCCACCGAATCAGCTCTCATCTCGATTTGTGTTGGGCAACACGGAGCCCTTTCATGTTGTTGCAGTGACCTCAGGGTCCGTCTAGACTTGTGACAGTGTTCTTAGGGACTCTCTATAGTGCCATGAAGGAAGTGCCAGTTCCTTTCATGTTTGATGTGGAAAACGCAATGTCTTTGCACGCATTGCATGGGATTCGGGCCTCATCTCGTGGCGAGGGGAAGTCTCATGGTTTTTCTTGAGTTGCGGCAGGAACCTGGGATATATTCCAGAGTTATGACGAGGATGGACCTTCCAAACTCGTGTTTGCTCAGCGAAGTCTGGAGAACTTTCTAGTTTCGAGGGACAAATAAGGAATCTCCTTGAGGCTTGGCAGAGCAATAGGGATGCCTCTCCAGGTGAGGCGGGAGAGCCAGAGTACCTATCCACTTGCAACAGGGATATCGGGATTCCTATCAATTTCCTAGAGGAGTCAGGCATCATCTCCTTTTGAAGCATTGAACTCCGCATGCTCTTGATTTGTCAAACGGATGTGAGGCCTCCTGTTGAGATGAGGCAGGGAACTAGGTCATTCTCTAGGGTCTCCACAGGGGATTCAGACATCCCTTCGTCTTGGGAGATGCAAGACGAACCTGCATTCAAGTCACTGCAAGGATATCCGGCCTTATTTCGAGCCAGGGCTTCTCGGTGTCCATTCCACTTCAGGCCACAAACTCAGGATCCCTCTCACATAGCTAGAGTAGAAAGAAGACTCCATTTGAGGTGCTTGTGGAAAGTTGGTATTCTTCTTGAGTCGATGACAGGGAATCAGCTCTCATCTCGAGTTGTGTTCGGTACACTGAGCTCTTTCGTGTTGCTGAGGTGATGTCAGGATCCCCCTTGACTTGGGACAGTGTTCTTGGGGAGTCTCTAGAGTGCCATTAAGGAAGTCAAGGCTCCTTCCATGATTGATGTGGAACACGGAATGTGTGTGCACGCAAGTAGGGGCATCGGGCCTCATCTCTCGGCAAGGAGGAAATCTCCTGGTTTTTCTCAAGTTGCGGCGGGAACCTGGGGTATATTCTCGAGTTACGCCGGGGGTGGCCATTCAAAACACGTGTTTCTTCAGTGACGTCCGGACACCTGTCTCATTGCGAGGAACAACTTGGGATTCTCCACGAGTCTTGGCAGGGCAATAGAAATGCATCTCCAGGTGAGACGGGTGACCCAGGGTCCCTTTCCACTTGCCACAGGGATATTGGGATTCCTATCAATTTTCAAGAGGAGTTAGGCATCGTCTGCTTTTGAAGCATTGATCTCCATGTAACTCTCGAATTTTCAAAGGAAGTGAGGCCTTCTGCCGTGATGAGGCGGGAACTAGGGCTTTCTCTAGGGTCTCCACAGGGGTTCAGACATCGCTTCATCTTGGGAGATGCAAGACGAGCCTGCATTCACGTCACTACAGGGATGTCCTGCTTTAACTCGAGTCAGGGCTTCTCGGTGTCCATGCCACTTGAGGCCGCAAACTCAGGACCCCTCTCACTTACCTACAGCTGAGAGAAGCCTCCCCTTGTAGTGCTTGTGGAAAGTTGGTATTCCTCTTGAGTAGATGCCAGGGAACCAGCTCTCATCTTGAGTTGTGTTGGGGTACTCGGAGCTCTTTCATGTTGCTGCAGTGACCTCGGGATCCCTCTAGACTTGAGACAGTGTTCTTGAGGTTTCTCCTGAGTGCCATCAAGGAAATCAAGTCTCCTTTCGAGTTTGACGTGGAACACGGAACTGCTCTGCATGCAATGCAGGGGAACACGGCCTCATCTTGCGGTGACACGGAAGTCACATGGTTTTTCTCGAGTTGTGGCGGGAATCTGTGGTATATTCTCCAGTTACGACGAAATGGCCCTTGAAGACAGGAGTTTGTTCAATGACGTCAGGACTCCTGTCTATTGTGAGGGACACTTCGGGATTCTCTACGAGGTTTGCCAGGGCAATAGGGAGGCCACTCCAGGTGAGGCAGGAGACCCAGGGTGCTGTTCCAGTTGCTGGAAGGATCTTGGGATTTCTGTCAACTTTCAAGAGGAGTCAGGCATCATCTCCGTTTGGAGCATTAAACTCCGCGTGCCTCTCGAGTTGTTAAAGGGATGTGAGGCCTCCTGTCGAGATGTTGCACGGCCTAGGGCTTTCTCTAGTGTCTGAACAGGCGATTCAGACATCCCTTCATCTTGGGAGATGCAAGACGAGCCTGCATTCAAATCACTACTGGGATATCCGGCCTTATTTTGAGTCAGGGCATCTCGGTGTCCATTCCACTTGAGGCCGCAAACTCAGGGTCCCTCTCACATACCTATAGCTGAGAGAAGCCTCCTCTTGAGGTGCTTGTGGAATGTTGGCATTCCTTTTGAGTCGGCGCCAGGAATAAGCTTTCATCTCGAGTTAATTTGGGGTACACGGAGCTCTTTTGTGTTGCTGCAGTGACCTCAGTATTCCTCTAGATTTGAGAGAGTGTTCTTGGGGACTTTCTGGAGTGCCATCAAGTAAATCAAGGCTCCTTTCGTGTTTGATGTGCAACACGGAATGGGTCTGCACGCAATTCATGGGCATCAGGCCTCTTCTCGCTGCAAGGAGGAAGTCTCGTGTTTTTCCTTGAGTTCCGGCGGGAACATGGGATATTTTCTAGAGTTATGACGGGGATGGCCCTTAAAAACTTGTGTTTGTTCAGTGATGTAAGGGCCGTTGTCTCTTTGTGAGGTACACCTTGGGATTTCCCACGAGTCTTGGCAGGGGAAGAGTGACGCCTCTCCAGGTGAGGCGGGAGACCCAGGGTCCCTTTCCACTTGGCACAGGTATTTGGATTCCTATCAATTTTCATGAGGGGTCAGGCATCGTCTCCTTTTGAAGTTTTGATCTCTGCGTATATCTCAAGTTTTCAATGGATGTGAGGCCTACTCTTGAGATGAGGCGGGGAACTAGGGCTTTCTCTAGGGTCTCCACAGGGGATTCAGACATCCCTTCATCTTGGGAGATGGAAGACGAGCCTGCATGCAATTCACTGCAGGGGCATCCCGCCTTATTTCGAGTCAGGTCATCTCGATGTCCATTCCACTTGAGGACGCAAAGTCAGGGTCCCTCTAACATACCTATAGCTGAGAGAAGCCTCCACTTGAAGTGCTTGTGGAAAGTTGTTATTCTTCTTGATTTGGTGCCATCGAAGCAGCTCTCATATCGATTTGTGTTGGGCAACACGGAGCCCTTTCATTTTGTTGCAGTGACCTCAGCGTCCGTCTAGACTTCTGACAGTGTTCTTGGGGACTCTCTATAGTGCCAGGAAGGAAGTGCAGGTTCCTTTCATGTTTGATGTGGAAAACGGAATGGATTTGCACGCAATGCATGGGATTCAGGCCTCATCTCTTGGCGAGGGGAAGTCTCATGATTTTTCTTGAGTTGCGGCAGGAACCTGGGATATATTCTAGAGTTATGACGATAATGGACCTTCCAAACTCGTGTTTGCTCAGCGAAGTCTGGAGAACTTTCTAGTTTCGAGGGACAAATAAGGATTCTCCTCGAGGCTTGTCAGAGCAATAGGGATGCCTCTCCAGGTGAGGCGGGTGAGCCAGAGTACCTATCCACTTGCAACAGGGATATCGGGATTCCTATCAATTTCCTCGAGGAGTCAGGCATCATCTCCTTTTGAAGCATTGAACTCCGCATGCTCTTGATTTGTCAAACGGATGTGAGGCCTCCTGTTGAGATGAGGCGGGGAACTAGGTCATTCTCTAGGGTCTCCACAGGGGATTCAGACATCCCTTCGTCTTGGGAGATGCAAGACGAACCTGCATTCAAGTCACTGCAAGGATATCCGGCCTTATTTCGAGCCAGGGCTTCTCGGTGTCCATTCCACTTGAGGCCACAAACTCAGGATCCCTCTCACATAGCTAGAGTAGAAAGAAGACTCCTTTTGAGGTGCTTGTGGAAAGTTGGTATTCTTCTTGAGTCGATGACAGGGAATCAGCTCTCATCTCGAGTTGTGTTCGGTACACTGAGCTCTTTCGCGTTGCTGAGGTGATGTCAGGATCCCCCTTGACTTGGGACAGTGTTCTTGGGGAGTCTCTAGAGTGCCATTAAGGAAGTCAAGGATCCTTCCATGATTGATGTGGAACACGGAATGTTTGTGCACGCAAGCAGGGGCATCGGGCCTCATCTCGCGGCAAGGAGGAAATCTCCTGGTTTTTCTCAAGTTGCCGCGGGAACCTGGGGTATATTCTCGAGTTATGCCGGGGGTGGCCATTCAAAACACGTGTTTCTTCATTGACGTCCGGACTCCTGTCTAGTTGCGTGGGACAACTTGGGATTCTCCACGAGTCTTGGCAGGGCAATAGGGATGCATCTCCAGGTGAGGCGGGAGACCCAGGGTCCCTTTCCACTTGCCACAGGGATATTGGGATTACTATCAATTTTCAAGAGGAGTTAGGCATCGTCTGCTTTTGAAGCATTGATCTCCATGTACCACTCGAATTTTCAAAGGAAGTGAGGCCATCTGCCGTGATGAGGCGGGAACTAGGGCTTTCTCTAGGGTCTCAACAGGGGTTCAGACATCGCTTCATCTTGGGAGATGAAAGACGAGCCTGCATTCAAGTCACTACAGGGATGTCCTGCTCTTACTCGAGTCAGGGCTTCTCGGTGTCCATGCCAATTGAGGCCGCAAACTCAGGACCCCTCTCACTTACCTACCGCTGAGAGAAGCCTCCACTTGTAGTGCTGGTGGAAAATTGGTATTCCTCTTGAGTAGATGCCAGGGAACCAGCTCTCATCTCGAGTTGTGTTGGGGTACACGGAGCTCTTTCATGTTGCTGCAGTGATCTCGGGATCCCTCTAGACTTGAGACAGTGTTCTTGAGGTTTCTCCTGAGTGCCATCAAGGAAATCAAGTCTCCTTTCGAGTTTGACGTGGAACACGGAACTGCTCTGCATGCAATGCATGGGAACACGGCCTCACCTTGCGGTGACACGGAAGTCACATGGTTTTCCTCGAGTTGTGGCGGGAATCTGTGGTATATTCTCCAGTTACGACGAAATGGCCCTTGAAGACAGGAGTTTGTTCAATGACGTCAGGACTCCTGTCTATTGTGAGGGACACTTCGGGATTCTCCACGAGGTTTGCCAGGGCAATAGGGAGGCCACTCCAGGTGAGGCGGGAGACCCAGGGTGCTGTTCCAGTTGCTGGAAGGATCTTGGGATTTCTGTCAACTTTCAAGAGGAGTCAGGCATCATCTCCTTTTGGAGCATTAAACTCCGCGTGCCTCTCGAGTTGTTAAAGGGATGTGAGGCCTCCTGTCGAGATGTTGCAGGGCCTAGGGCTTTCTCTAGTGTCTGAACAGGCGATTCAGACATCCCTTCATCTTGGGAGATGCAAGACGAGCCTGCATTCAAATCACTACTGGGATATCCGGCCTTATTTTGAGTCAGGGCATCTCGGTGTCCATTCCACTTGAGGCCGCAAACTCAGGGTCCCTCTCACATACCTATAGCTGAGAGAAGCCTCCTCTTGAGGTGCTTGTGGAATGTTGGCATTCCTTTTGAGTCGGCGCCAGGAATAAGCTTTCATCTCGAGTTAATTTGGGGTACACGGAGCTCTTTTGTGTTGCTGCAGTGACCTCAGTATTCCTCTAGATTTGAGAGAGTGTTCTTGGGGACTTTCTGGAGTGCCATCAAGTAAATCAAGGCTCCTTTCGTGTTTGATGTGCAACACGGAATGGGTCTGCACGCAATGCATGGGCAACAGGCCTCTTCTCGCTGCAAGGAGGAAGTCTCGTGTTTTTCCTTGAGTTGCGGCGGGAACATGGGATATTTTCTAGAGTTATGACGGGGATGGCCCTTCAAAACTTGTGTTTGTTCAGTGATGTAAGGGCCGTTGTCTATTTGCGAGGTACACCTTGGGATTCCCCACGAGTCTTGGCAGGGCAAGAGTGACGCCTCTCCAGGTGAGGCGGGAGACCCAGGGTCCCTTTCCACTTGGCACAGGTATTTGGATTCCTATCAATTTTCATGAGGGGTCAGGCATCGTCTCCTTTTGAAGTTTTGATCTCTGCGTATATCTCAAGTTTTCAAAGGATGTGAGGCCTACTCTCGAGATGATGCGGGGAACTAGGGCTTTCTCTAGGGTCTCCACAGGGGATTCAGACATCCCTTCATCTTGGGAGATGCAAGACGAGCCTGCATGCAAGTCACTGCAGGGGCATCCCGCCTTATTTCGAGTCAGGGCATCTCGATGTCCATTCCACTTGAGGACGCAAAGTCAGGGTCCCTCTCACATACCTATAGCTGAGAGAAGCCTCCACTTGAAGTGCTTGTGGAAAGTTGTTATTCTTCTTGATTTGGTGCCATCGAAGCAGCTCTCATATCGATTTGTGTTGGGCAACACGGAGCCCTTTCATTTTGTTGCAGTGACCTCAGCGTCCGTCTAGACTTGTGACAGTGTTCTTGGGGACTCTCTATAGTGCCATGAAGGAAGTGCAGGTTCCTTTCATGTTTGATGTGGAAAACGGAATGGCTTTGCACGCAATGCATGGGATTCAGGCCTCATCTCTTGGCGAGGGGAAGTCTCATGGTTTTTCTTGAGTTGCGGCAGGAACCTGGGATATATTCTAGAGTTATGACGAGGATGGACCTTCCAAACTCGTGTTTGCTCAGCGAAGTCTGGAGAACTTTCTAGTTTCGAGGGACAAATAAGGATTCTCCTCGAGGCTTGTCAGAGCAATAGGGATGCCTCTCCAGGTGAGGCGGGAGAGCCAGAGTACCTATCCACTTGCAACAGGGATATCGGGATTCCTATCAATTTCCTAGAGGAGTCAGGCATCATCTCCTTTTGAAGCATTGAACTCCGCATGCTCTTGATTTGTCAAACGGATGTGAGGCCTCCTGTTGAGATGAGGCGGGGAACTAGGTCATTCTCTAGGGTCTCCACAGGGGATTCAGACATCCCTTCGTCTTGGGAGATGCAAGACGAACCTGCATTCAAGTCACTGCAAGGATATCCGGCCTTATTTCGAGCCAGGGCTTCTCGGTGTCCATTCCACTTGAGGCCACAAACTCAGGATCCCTCTCACATAGCTAGAGTAGAAAGAAGACTCCATTTGAGGTGCTTGTGGAAAGTTGGTATTCTTCTTGAGTCGATGACAGGGAATCAGCTCTCATCTCGAGTTGTGTTCGGTACACTGAGCTCTTTCGTGTTGCTGAGGTGATGTCAGGATCCCCCTTGACTTGGGACAGTGTTCTTGGGGAGTCTCTAGAGTGCCATTAAGGAAGTCAAGGATCCTTCCATGATTGATGTGGAACACGGAATGTGTGTGCACGCAAGCAGGGGCATTGGGCCTCATCTCGCGGCAAGGAGGAAATCTCCTGGTTTTTCTCAAGTTGCGGCGGGAACCTGGGTATATTCTCGAGTTACGCCGGGGGTGGCCATTCAAAACACGTGTTTCTTCTGTGACGTCCGGATTCCTGTCTAGTTGCGAGGGACAACTTGGGATTCTCCACGAGTCTTGGCAGGGCAATAGGGATGCATCTCCAGGTGAGGCGGGAGACCCAGGGTCCCTTTCCACTTGCCACAGGGATATTGGAATTCCTTTCAATTTTCAAAAGGAGTTAGTCATCGTCTGCTTTTGAAGCATTGATCTCCATGTACCTCTCGAATTTTCAAAGGAAGTGAGGCCACCTGCCGTGATGAGGCGGGAACTAGGGCTTTCTCTAGGGTCTCCACAGGGGATTCAGACATCCCTTCATCTTGGGAGATGCAAGACGAGCCTGCATGCAAGTCACTGCAGGGGCATCCCGCCTTATTTCGAGTCAGGGCATCTCGATGTCCATTCCACTTGAGGACGCAAAGTCAGGGTCCCTCTCACATACCTATAGCTGAGAGAAGCCTCCACTTGAAGTGCTTGTGGAAAGTTGTTATTCTTCTTGATTTGGTGCCATCGAAGCAGCTCTCATATCGATTTGTGTTGGGCAACACGGAGCCCTTTCATTTTGTTGCAGTGACCTCAGCGTCCGTCTAGACTTGTGACAGTGTTCTTGGGGACTCTCTATAGTGCCATGAAGGAAGTGCAGGTTCCTTTCATGTTTGATGTGGAAAACGGAATGGCTTTGCACGCAATGCATGGGATTCAGGCCTCATCTCTTGGCGAGGGGAAGTCTCATGGTTTTTCTTGAGTTGTGGCAGGAACCTGGGATATATTCTAGAGTTATGACGAGGATGGACCTTCCAAACTCGTGTTTGCTCAGCGAAGTCTGGAGAACTTTCTAGTTTCGAGGGACAAATAAGGATTCTCCTCGAGGCTTGTCAGAGCAATAGGGATGCCTCTCCAGGTGAGGCGGGAGAGCCAGAGTACCTATCCACTTGCAACAGGGATATCGGGATTCCTATCAATTTCCTAGAGGAGTCAGGCATCATCTCCTTTTGAAGCATTGAACTCCGCATGCTCTTGATTTGTCAAACGGATGTGAGGCCTCCTGTTGAGATGAGGCGGGGAACTAGGTCATTCTCTAGGGTCTCCACAGGGGATTCAGACATCCCTTCGTCTTGGGAGATGCAAGACGAACCTGCATTCAAGTCACTGCAAGGATATCCGGCCTTATTTCGAGCCAGGGCTTCTCGGTGTCCATTCCACTTGAGGCCACAAACTCAGGATCCCTCTCACATAGCTAGAGTAGAAAGAAGACTCCATTTGAGGTGCTTGTGGAAAGTTGGTATTCTTCTTGAGTCGATGACAGGGAATCAGCTCTCATCTCGAGTTGTGTTCGGTACACTGAGCTCTTTCGTGTTGCTGAGGTGATGTCAGGATCCCCCTTGACTTGGGACAGTGTTCTTGGGGAGTCTCTAGAGTGCCATTAAGGAAGTCAAGGATCCTTCCATGATTGATGTGGAACACGGAATGTGTGTGCACGCAAGCAGGGGCATTGGGCCTCATCTCGCGGCAAGGAGGAAATCTCCTGGTTTTTCTCAAGTTGCGGCGGGAACCTGGGTATATTCTCGAGTTACGCCGGGGGTGGCCATTCAAAACACGTGTTTCTTCTGTGACGTCCGGATTCCTGTCTAGTTGCGAGGGACAACTTGGGATTCTCCACGAGTCTTGGCAGGGCAATAGGGATGCATCTCCAGGTGAGGCGGGAGACCCAGGGTCCCTTTCCACTTGCCACAGGGATATTGGAATTCCTTTCAATTTTCAAAAGGAGTTAGTCATCGTCTGCTTTTGAAGCATTGATCTCCATGTACCTCTCGAATTTTCAAAGGAAGTGAGGCCACCTGCCGTGATGAGGCGGGAACTAGGGCTTTCTCTAGGGTCTCCACAGGGGTTCAGACATCGTTTCATCTTGGGAGATGAAAGACGAGCCTGCATTCAAGTCACTACAGGGATGTCCTGCTCTAACTCGAGTCAGGGCTTCTCGGTGTCCATGCCAATTGAGGCCCCAAACTCAGGACCCCTCTCACTTACCTACAGCTGAGAGAAGCCTCCACTTGTAGTGCTTGTGGAAAATTGGTATTCCTCTTGAGTAGATGCCAGGGAACCAGCTCTCATCTCGAGTTGTGTTGGGGTACACGGAGCTCTTTCATGTTGCTGCAGTGACCTCGGGATCCCTCTAGACTTGAGACAGTGTTCTTGAGGATTCTCCTGAGTGCCATCAAGGAAATCAAGTCTCCTTTCGAGTTTGACGTGGAACACGGAACTGCTCTGCATGCAATGCAGGGGAACACGGCCTCATCTTGCGGTGATACGGAAGTCACATGGTTTTTCTCGAGTTGTGGCGGGAATCTGTGGTATATTCTCCAGTTACGACGAAATGGCCCTTGAAGACAGGAGTTTGTTCAATGACGTCAGGACTCCTGTCTATTGTGAGGGACATTTCGGGATTCTCCACGAGGTTTGCCAGGGCAATAGGGATGCCACTCCAGGTGAGTCAGGAGACCCAGGGTGCTGTTCCAGTTGCTGGAAGGATCTTGGGATTTCTGTCAACTTTCAAGAGGAGTCAGGCATCATCTCCTTTTTGAGCAATAAACTCTGCCTGCCTCTTGATTTGTTAAAGGGATGTGAGGCCTCCTCTCGAGACGTTGTGAGGACCTATTGCTTTCTCTAAAGTCTCCACAGGGGTTCAGACATCGCTTCATCTTGGGAGATGCAATACGAGCCTGAATTCAATTCACTGCAGCGATATCATACTTTAATTCGAATCAGGGCTTCTCCGTGTCCATGCCTCTTGAGGCCCCAAACTCAGGACCCCTCTCACTTACCAATGGCTGAGAGAAGCCTCCACTTGTAATGCTTGTGGAAAGTTGGTATTCTTCTTGAGTAGATGCCAGGGAACCAGCTCTCATCTCGAGTTGTGTTGGGGTACACGGAGCTCTTTCATGTTGCTGCAGTGACCTCAGGATCCCTCTAGACTTGAGACAGTGTTCTTCGGTTACTCCTGAGTGCCATCAAGGAAATCAAGTCTCCTTTTGTGTTTGATGTGGAAAACGGAACTGCTCTGCATGCAATGCAGGAGAACAGGGCCTCATCTTGTGGTGACGGGGAATTCACATGGTTTTTCTCGAGAGCTCTTTTATGTTCGTGCAGTGACCTTAGTATTCCTCTAGAATTGAGACAGTGTTCTTGGGGACTCTCTGGAGTGCCATCAAGTAAATCAAGGCTCCTTTCGTATTTGATTTGGAACACGGAATGGATCTGCACGCAATTCAGGGGCATTGGGCCTCATCTCGCTGCAAGGAGGAAGTCTCGTGTTTTTCCTTGAGTTGCGGTGGGAACATGGGATATTTTCTAGAGTTATGACGGGGATGGTCCTTCAAAACATGTGTTTGTTCAGTGATGTAAGGGCCGTTGTCTATTTGCGAGGTACACCTTGGGATTCCCCACGAGTCTTGGCAGGGCAATAGTGACGCCTCTCCAGGTGAGGCGGGAGACCCAGGGTCCCTTTCCACTTGGCACAGGTATTTGGATTCCTATCAATTTTCAAGAGGTGTCAGGCTTCGTCTCATTTTGAAGTTTTGATCTCCACGTACCTCTCAAGTTTTCAAAGGATGTGAGGCCTGTTCTCGAGATGAGGCAGGGAACTAGGACTTTCTCTAGGGTCTCCACAGGGGATTCAGACGTCCCTTCTTCTTGGGAGATGCAAGACGAGCCTGCATTCAAGTCACTGCAGGGATATCCAGCCTTATTTCGAGTTAGGGCATCACGATGTCCATTCCACTTGGGGCCGCAAACTCAGCGTCCCTCTCACATACCTATAGCTGAGAGAAGCCTCCACGTGAACTGCTTGTGGAAAGTTGTTATTCTTCTTGATTTGGTGCCATCGAATCAACTCTCATCTCCATTTGTGTTGGGCTACACGGAGATCTTTCATGTTGTTGCAGTGACCTCAGTGTCTGTCTAGCCTTGTGACAGTGTTCTTGGGGACTCTCTATAGTGCCATGAACGAAGTGCAGGTTCCTTTCGTGTTTGATGTGAAAAACGGAATGGCTTTGCACGCAATGCCTGGGATTCGGGCCTCATCTCGTGGCGAGAGGGAAGTCTCATGGTTTTTCTTGAGTTGCGGCAGGAACCTGGGATATATTCTAGAGTTATGACGAGGATGGACCTTCCAAACTCGTGTTTGCTCAGCGAAGTCTGGAGAACTTTCTAGTTTCGAGGGACAAATAAGGATTCTCCTTGAGGCTTGTCAGAGCAATAGGGATGCCTCTCCAGGTGAGGCGGGAGACCCAGAGTACCTATCCACCTGCAACAGTGATATCGGGATTCCTATCAATTTCCTAGAGGAGTCAGGCATCATCTCCTTTTGAAGCATTGAACTCCGCATGCTCTTGATTTGTCAAAGGGATGTGAGACCTCCTGTTGAGATGAGGCGGGGAACTAGGTCATTCTCTAGGGTCTCCACAGGGGATTCAGACATCCCTTCGTCTTGGGAGATGCAAGACGAACCTGCATTCAAGTCACTGCAAGGCTATCCGGCCTTATTTCGAGCCAGGGCTTCTCGGTGTCCATTCCACTTGAGGCCACAAACTCAGGATCCCTCTCACATAGCTAGAGTAGAAAGAAGACTCCATTTGAGGTGCTTGTGGAAAGTTGGTATTCTTCTTGAGTCGATGACAGGGAATCAGCTCTCATCTCGAGTTGTGTTCAGTACACTGAGCACTTTCGTGTTGCTGAGGTGATGTCAGGATCCCCCTTGACTTGGGACAGTGTTCTTGGGGAGTCTCTAGAGTGCCATTAAGGAAGTCAAGGCTCCTTCCATGATTGATGTGGAACACAGAATGTGTGTGCAAGCAAGCAGGGGCATCGGGCCTCATCTCTCGGCAAGGAGGAAATCTCCTTGTTTTTCTCAAGTTGCGGCGGGAACCTGGGGTATATTCTCGAGTTACGCTGGGGGTGTCCATTCAAAACACGTGTTTCTTCAGTGACGTCAGGACTCCTGTCAAGTTGCGAGGGACAACCTGGGATTCTCCTCGAGGCTTCACAGGGCAATAGGGATGCCCCTCCAGGTGAGGCGGGAGACCCAGTGTGTCGTTCCAGTTGCCAGAGGGATATTGGGATTTCTGTCAACTTTCAAGAGGAGTCAGGGATCTTCTCCTTTTGAAACATTAAAGTCCACCTGCTTCTTCATTTGTTAAAGGGATCTGAGGCCTCCTGTCGAGACTTTGTGAGGACCTATTGCTTTGTCTAAGGTCTCCATAGGGGATCAGACATCCCTTCATCTTGGGAGATGCAAGATGCGAGTGCATTCAAGTCACTGCAGGGATATCCCGCCTTATTTCGAGTCAGGGCATCTCGGTGTCCATTCCACTTGAGGCCACAAACTCAGGTTCCCTCTCACATACCTATAGCTGAGAGAGGCTTCCGCTTGATGTGCTTGTGGAAAGTTGGTATTCCTCTTGAGTCGATGCAAGGTACTAAGCTCTCATCTTGAGATGATTTGGGGTACATGGAGCTGTTTCTTGATGCTGCAGTGACCTCAGGATCCCTCTAGATTTGAGACAATGTTCTTGGGTTTTCCCTGGAGTGCCATCAAGGAAATCTAGGCTCCTTTTGTGTTTGATGTGGAACACGGAATTGCTTTGCATGCAATGCAGGGGAATCGGGCCTCATCTCACGGCAAGGAGGAAATCTCCTGGTTGTTCTCGAGATGCGGCCCTAACCTGGGGTATATTCTCAAGTTACGACGGGGTTGGCACTTCAAAACACGTGTTTCTTCAGCGACGTCAGGAGTCCTGTATAGTTTCGAGGGACAACTCGGGATTCTCCTCGAGTCTTGGCAGGGCAATAGGGATGCATCTCCAGGTGAGGCGGGAGACCCAGGGTCCCTTTCCACTTGCTACAGGGATATCGGGATTCCTATCAATTTCCTAGAGGAGTCAGGCATCATCTCCTTTTGAAGCATTGAACTCCGCATGCTCTTGATTTGTCAAACGGATGTGAGGCCTTCTGTTGAGATGAGGCGGCGAACTAGGTCTTTCTCTAGGGTCTCCACAGGGGATTCAGACATCCCTTCATCTTGGGAGATGCAAGACGAACCTGCATTCAAGTCACTGCAAGGATATCCGGCCTTATTTCGAGCCAGGGCTTCTCGGTGTCCATTCCACTTGAGGCCACAAACTCAGGATCCCTCTCACATAGCTAGAGTAGAAAGAAGACTCCATTTGAGGTGCTTGTGGAAAGTTGGTATTCTTCTTGAGTCGATGACAGGGAATCAGCTCTCATCTCGAGTTGTGTTCGGTACACTGAGCTCTTTCGTGTTGCTGAGGTGATGTCAGGATCCCCCTTGACTTGGGACAGTGTTCTTGGGGAGTCTCTAGAGTGCCATTAAGGAAGTCAAGGCTCCTTCCATGATTGATGTGGAACACGGAATGTGTGTGCACGCAAGCAGGGGCATCGGGCCTCATCTCTCGGCAAGGAGGAAATTTCCTTGTTTTTCTCAAGTTGCGGCGGGAACCTGGGGTATATTCTTCAGTTACGCCGGGGGTGGCCATTCAAAACACGTGTTTCTTCAGTGACGTCAGGACTCCTGTCTAGTTGCGAGGGACAACTTGCGATTCTCCTCGAGTCTTGGCATGGCAATAGGGATGCATCTCCAGGTGAGGCGGGAGACCCAGGGTCCCTTTCCACTTGCCACAGGGATATTGGGATTCCTATCAATTTTTAAGAGGAGTTAGGCATCGTCTGCTTTTGAAGCATTGATCTCCATGTACCTCTCGAATTTTCAAAGGAAGTGAGGCCTTCTGCAGTGATGAGGCGGGAACTAGGGCTTTCTCTAGGGTCTCCACAGGGGTTCAGACATCGCTTCATCTTGGAAGATGCAAGACGAGCCTGCATTCAAGTCACTACAGGGATGTCCTGCTTTAACTCGAGTCAGGGCTTCTCGGTGTCCATGCCACTTGAGGCCGCAAACTCAGGACCCCTCTCACTTACCTACAGCTGAGAGAAGCCTCCACTTGTAGTGCTTGTGGAAAGTTGGTATTCCTCTTGAGTAGATGCCAGGGAACCAGCTCTCATCTCGAGTTGTGTTGGGGTACACGGAGCTCTTTCATGTTGCTGCAGTGATCTCGGGATCCCTCTAGACTTGAGACAGTGTTCTTGAGGTTTCTCCTGAGTGCCATCAAGGAAATCAAGTCTCCTTTCGAGTTTGACATGAAACACGGAACTGCTCTGCATGCAATGCATGGGAACACGGCCTCATCTTGCGGTGACACGGAAGTCACATGGTTTTTCTCGAGTTGTGGTGGGAATCTGTGGTATATTCTCCATTTACGACGAAATGGCCCTTCAAGACAGGAGTTTGTTCAATGACGTCAGGACCCCTGTCTATTGTGAGGGACACTTCGGGATTCTCCACGAGGTTTGCCAGGGCAAGAGGGACGCCACTCCAGGTGAGCAGGGAGTCCCAGGGTGCTGTTCCAGTTGCTGGAATGATCTTGGGATTTCTGTCAACTTTCAAGAGGAGTCAGGTATCATCTCCTTTTGGAGCATTAATCTCCGTGTGCCTCTCGAGTTGTTAAAGGGATATGAGGCCTCCTGTCGAAATGTTGCAGGGCCTAGGGCTTTCTCTAGTGTCTGAACAGGCGATTCAGACATCCCTTCATCTTGGGATATGCAAGACGAGCCTGCACTCAATTCACTGCAGGGATATCTGGCCTTACTGCGAGTCAGAACATCTCGGTGTCCATTCCACTTGAGGCCGCAAACTCAGGGTCCCTCTCACATACCTATAGCTGAGAGAAGCCTCCTCTTGAGGTGCTTGTGGAATGTTGGCATTCCTTTTGAGTCGGCACCAGGAATAAGCTTTCATCTCGAGTTGATTTGGGGTACACGGAGCTCTTTTGTGTTGCTGCAGTGACCTCAGTATTCCTCTAGATTTGAGACAGTGTTCTTGGGGACTCTCTGGAGTGCCATCAAGTAAATCAAGGCTCCTTTCGTGTTTGATGTGGAAAACGGAATGGGTCTGCACGCAATGCATGGGCATCGGGCCTCATCTAGCTGCAAAGAGGGAGTCTCGTGTTTTTCCTTGAGTTCCGGCGGGAACATGGGATATTTTCTAGAGTTATGACGGGGATGGCCCTTCAAAACTTGTGTCTGTTCAGTGATGTCAGTACCGTTGTCTATTTGCGAGGTACACCTTGTGATTCCCCACGAGTCTTGGCAGGGCAAGAGTGACGCCTCTCCAGGTGAGGCGGGAGACCCAGGGTCCCTTTCCACTTGGCAGAGGTATTTGGATGCCTATCAATTTTCATGAGGGGTCAGGCATCGTCTCCTTTTGAAGTTTTGATCTCTGCATACCTCTCAAGTTTTCAAAGGATGTGAGGCCTACTCTTGAGATGAGGGGGGAAATAGGGATTTCTCTAGGGTCTCCACAGGGGATTCAGACATCCCATCGTCTTGGGAGATGGAAGACGAGCCTGCATGCAAGTCACTGCAGGGGCATCCCGCCTTATTTCGAGTCAGGGCATCTCGATGTCCATTCCACTTGAGGACGCATAGTCAGGGTCCCTCTCACATACCTATAGCTGAGAGAAGCCTCCAGTTGAAGTGCTTGTGGAAAGTTGTTATTGTTCTTGATTTGGTGCCACCGAATCAGCTCTCATCTCGATTTGTGTTGGGCAACACGGAGCCCTTTCATGTTGTTGCAGTGACCTCAGGGTCCGTCTAGACTTGTGACAGTGTTCTTGGGGACTCTCTATAGTGCCATGAAGGAAGTGCAGGTTCCTTTCATGTTTGATGTGGAAAATGGAATGTCTTTGCACGCAATGCATGGGATTCGGGCCTCATCTCGTGGCGAGGGGAAGTCTCATGGTTTTTCTTGAGTTGCGGCAGGAACCTGGGATATATTCTAGAGTTATGACGAGGATGGACCTTCCAAACTCGTGTTTGCTCAGCGAAGTCTGGAGAACTTTCTAGTTTCGAGGGACAAATAAGGAATCTCCTCGAGGCTTGTCAGAGCAATAGGGATGCCTCTCCAGGTGAGGCGGGAGACCCAGAGTACCTATCCACTTGCAACAGGGATATCGGGATTCCTATCAATTTCCTAGAGGAGTCAGGCATCATCTCCTTTTGAAGCATTGAACTCCGCATGCTCTTGATTTGTCAAAGGGACGTGAGGCCTCCTGTTGAGATGAGGCGGGGAACTAGGTCATTCTCTAGGGTCTCCACCGGGGATTCAGACATCCCTTCGTCTTGGGAGATGCAAGACGAACCTGCATTCAAGTCACTGCAAGGCTATCCGGCCTTATTTCGAGCCAGGGCTTCTCGGTGTCCATTCCACTTGAGGCCACAAACTCAGGATCCCTCTCACATAGCTAGAGTAGAAAGAAGACTCCATTTGAGGTGCTTGTGGAAAGTTGGTATTCTTCTTGAGTCGATGACAGGGAATCAGCACTCATCTCGAGTTGTGTTCGGTACACTGAGCTCTTTCGTGTTGCTGAGGTGATGTCAGGATCCCCCTTGACTTGGGACAGTGTTCTTGGGGAGTCTCTAGAGTGCCATTAAGGAAGTCAAGGCTCCTTCCATGATTGATGTGGAACACAGAATGTGTGTGCACGCAAGTAGGGGCATCGGGCCTCTTCTCTCGGCAAGGAGGAAATCTCCTGGTTTTTCTCAAGTTGCGGCGGGAACCTGGGGTATATTCTCGAGTTACGCCGGGGGTGGCCATTCAAAACACGTGTTTCTTCAGTGACGTCCGGACACCTGTCTCATTGCGAGGGATAACTTGGGATTCTCCACGAGTCTTGGCAGGGCAATAGAAATGCATCTCCAGGTGAGACGGGAGACCCAGGGTCCCTTTCCACTTGCCACAGGGATATTGGGATTACTATCAATTTTCAAGAGGAGTTAGGCATCGTCTGCTTTTGAAGCATTGATCTCCATGTACCTCTCGAATTTTCAAAGGAAGTGAGGCCTTCTGCCGTGATGAGGCGGGAACTAGGGCTTTCTCTAGGGTCTCCTCAGGGTTCAGACATCGCTTCATCTTGGCAGATGCAAGACGAGCCTGCATTCAAGCCACTACAGGGATGTCCTGCTTTAACTCGAGTCAGGGCTTCTCGGTGTCCATGCCACTTGAGGCCGCAAACTCAGGACCCCTCTCACTTACCTACAGCTGAGAGAAGCCTCCCCTTGTAGTGCTTGTGGAAAGTTGGTATTCCTCTTGAGTAGATGCCAGGGAACCAGCTCTCATCTCGAGTTGTGTTGGGGTACACGGAGCTCTTTCATGTTGCTGCAGTGATCTCGGGATCCCTCTAGACTTGAGACAGTGTTCTTGAGGTTTCTCCTGAGTGCCATCAAGGAAATCAAGTCTCCTTTCGAGTTTGACATGAAACACGGAACTGCTCTGCATGCAATGCATGGGAACACGGCCTCATCTTGAGGTGACACGGAAGTCACATGGTTTTTCTCGAGTTGTGGCGGGAATCTGTGGTATATTCTCCAGTTACGACGAAATGGCCCTTGAAGACAGGAGTTTGTTCAATGACGTCAGGACTCCTGTCTATTGTGAGGGACACTTCGGGATTCTCCACGAGGTTTGCCAGGGCAAGAGGGACGCCACTCCAGGTGAGCAGGGAGTCCCAGGGTGCTGTTCCTGTTGCTGGAAGGATCTTGGGATTTCTGTCAACTTTCAAGAGGAGTCAGGCATCATCTCCTTTTGGAGCATTAAACTCCGCGTGCCTCTCGAGTTGTTAAAGGGATATGAGGCCTCCTGTCGAGATGTTGCAGGGCCTAGGGCTTTCTCTAGTGTCTGAACAGGCGATTCAGACATCCCTTCATCTTGGGATATGCAAGACGAGCCTGCACTCAATTCACTGCAGGGATATCTGGCCTTACTTCGAGTCAGAGCATCTCGGTGTCCATTCCACTTGAGGCCGCAAACTCAGGGTCCCTCTCACATACCTATAGCTGAGAGAAGCCTCCTCTTGAGGTGCTTGTGGAATGTTGGCATTCCTTTTGAGTCGGCACCAGGAATAAGCTTTCATCTCGAGTTGATTTGGGGTACACGGAGCTGTTTTGTGTTGCTGCAGTGACCTCAGTATTCCTCTAGATTTGAGACAGTGTTCTTGGGGACTCTCTGGAGTGCCATCAAGTAAATCAAGGCTCCTTTCGTGTTTGATGTGGAACACGGAATGGGTCTGCACGCAATGCATGGGCATCGGGCCTCATCTCGCTGCAAGGAGGAAGTCTCGTGTTTTTCCTTGAGTTCCGGCGGGAACATGGGATATTTTCTACAGTTATGACGGGGATGGCCCTTCAAAACTTGTGTTTGTTCAGTGATGTAAGGGCCGTTGTCTATTTGCGAGGTACACCTTGGGATTCCCCACGAGTCTTGGCAGGGCAAGAGTGACGCCTCTCCAGGTGAGGCGGGAGACCCAGGGTCCCTTTCCACTTGGCACAGGTATTTGGATTCCTATCAATTTTCATGAGGGGTCAGGCATCGTCTCCTTTTGAAGTTTTGATCTCTGCGTATATCTCAAGTTTTCAAAGGATGTGAGGCCTACTCTCGAGATGAGGCGGGGAACTAGGGCTTTCTCTAGGGTCTCCACAGGGGATTCAGACATCCCTTCATCTTGGGAGATGCAAGACGAGCCTGCATGCAAGTCACTGCAGGGGCATCCCGCCTTATTTCGAGTCAGGGCATCTCGATGTCCATTCCACTTGAGGACGCAAAGTCAGGGTCCCTCTCACATACCTATAGCTGAGAGAAGCCTCCACTTGAAGTGCTTGTGGAAAGTTGTTATTCTTCTTGATTTGGTGCCATCGAAGCAGCTCTCATCTCGATTTGTGTTGGGCAACTCGGAGCCCTTTCATTTTGTTGCAGTGACCTCAGCGTCCTTCTAGACGTGTGACAGTGTTTTTGGGGACTCTCTATAGTGCCATGAAGGAAGTGCAGGTTCCTTTCATGTTTGATGCGGAAAACGGAATGGCTTTGCATGCAATGCATGGGATTCAGGCCTCATCTCGTGGCGAGGGGAAGTCTCATGGTTTTTCTTGAGTTGCGGCAGGAACCTGGGATATATTCTAGAGTTATGACGAGGATGGACCTTCCAAACTCGTGTTTGCTCAGCGAAGTCTGGAGAACTTTCTAGTTTCGAGGGACAAATAAGGATTCTCCTCGAGGCTTGTCAGAGCAATAGGGATGCCTCTCCAGGTGAGGCAGGAGACCCAGAGTACCTATCCACTTGCAACAGGGATATCGGGATTCCTATCAATTTCCTAGAGGAGTCAGGCATCATCTCCTTTTGAAGCATTGAACTCCGCATGCTCTTGATTTGTCAAACGGATGTGAGGCCTCCTGTTGAGATGAGGCGGGGAACTAGGTCATTCTCTAGGGTCTCCACAGGGGATTCAGAAATCCCTTCGTCTTGGGAGATGCAAGACGAACCTGCATTCAAGTCACTGCAAGGCTATCCGGCCTTATTTCGAGCCAGGGCTTCTCGGTGTCCATTCCACTTGAGGCCACAAACTCAGGATCCCTCTCACATAGCTAGAGTAGAAAGAAGACTCCATTTGAGGTGCTTGTGGAAAGTTGGTATTCTTCTTGAGTCGATGACAGGGAATCAGCTCTCATCTCGAGTTGTGTTCGGTACACTGAGCTCTTTCGTGTTGCTGAGGTGATGTCAGGATCCCCCTTGACTTGGGACAGTGTTCTTGGGGAGTCTCTAGAGTGCCATTAAGGAAGTCAAGGCTCCTTCCATGATTGATGTGGAACACGGAATGTGTGTGCACGCAAGCAGGGGCATCGGGCCTCATCTCTCGGCAAGGAGGAAATTTCCTTGTTTTTCTCAAGTTGCGGCGGGAACCTGGGTATATTCTCGAGTTACGCCGGGGGTGGCCATTCAAAACACGTGTTTCTTCAGTGACGGCAGGACTCCTGTCTAGTTGCGACGGACAGCTTGGGATTCTCCTCGAGGCTTCACAGGGCAATAGGGACGCCTCTCCAGGTGAGGCGGGAGACCCAGGGTGCCGTTCCAGTTGCCAGAGGGAAATTGGGATTTCTGTCAACTTTCAAGAGGAGTCAGGCATCTTCTCCTTTTGAAGCATTAAACTCCGCCTGCCTCTTGATTTGTTAAAGGGATGTGAGGCCTCCTGTCGAGATGTTGTTAGGACCTAGGGCTATCTCTAAGGTCTCCATAGGGGATTCAGTCATCCCTTCATCTTGGGAGATGCAAGATGAGCCTGCATTCAAGTCACTGCAGGGATATCCAGCCTTATTTCGAGTCAAGGCATCTCGGTGTCAATTCCACTTGATGCCACAAACTCAGGTTCCCTCTCACATACCTATAGCTGAGAGAGGCTTCCGCTTGATGTGCTTGTGGAAAGTTGGTATTCCTCTTGCGTTGAAGCAGGGTACTAAGCTCTCATCTTGAGATGATTTGGGGTACACGGAGCTGTTTCTTGATGCTGCAGTGACCTCAGGATCCCTCTAGATTTGAGACAATGTTCTTGGGTTTTCCCTGGAGTGCCATCAAGGAAATCTAGACTCCTTTGGTGTTTGATGTGGAACACGGAATTGCTTTGCACGCAATGCAGGGGAATCGGGCCTCATCTCGCGGTGAGAGGGAAGTCTCATGGTTTTTCTCGAGATGCGGCCGTAATCTGGGGTATATTCTCCAGTTACGTGGTGGTTGGCCCTTCAAAACACGTGTTTCTTCAGCGACGTCAGGAGTCCTGTATAGTTTCGAGGGACAACTCAGGATTCTTCTCGAGTCTTGGCAGGGCAATAGGCATGCCTCTCCAGGTGAGGTGGGAGACCCAGGGTCCCTTTCTACTTGCCACAGGGATATAGGGATTCCTATCAATTTTCAAGAGGAGTTAGGCATCGTCTGCTTTTGAAGCATTGATCTCCATGTACCTCTCGAATTTTCAAAGGAAGTGAGGCCTTCTGTCCTGATGAGGTGGGAACTAGGGCTTTCTCTAGGGTCTCCACATGGATCAGACATCGCTTCATCTTGGGAGATGAAAGACGAGCCTGCATTCAAGTCACTGCAGGGATATCCTGCTTTAATTCGAGTCAGGGCTTCTCGGTGTCCATGCCTCTTGAGGCTGCAAACTCAGGACCCCTCTCACTTACCTATGGCTGAGAGAAGCCTCCACTTGTAATGCTTGTGGAAAGTTGGTATTCCTCTTGAGTAGATGCCAGGGAACCAGCTCTCATCTCGAGTTGTGTTGGGGTACACGGAGCTCTTTCATGTTGCTGCAGTGACCTCAGGATCCCTCTAGACTTGAGACAGTGTTCTTGAAGTTTCTCCTGAGTGCCACCAAGGAAATCAAGTCTCATTTCGTGTTTGATGTGGAACACGGAACTGCTCTGCATGCAATGCAGGGGAACAGGGCCTCATCTTGCGGTGACGGGGAAGTCACATGGTTTTTCTCGATTGCGGCGCGATCCTGTGGTATATTCTCCAATTACGACAAAATGGCCCTTCAAGACAAGAGTTTGTTCAGTGACGTCTGGACTCCTGTCTATTGTGAGGGACACTTCGGGATTCTCCACGAGGATTGCCAGGGCAATAGGGACGCCTCTCCTCTTGCGGCGAGAGATCCAGTGTTCTGTTCCAGTTGCTAGAAGGATCTTGGGATTTCTGTCAACTTTCAAGAGTAGCATCCTTTTGGAGCATTAAACTCGGCGTGCCTCTCGAGTTGTTAAAGGGATGTGAGGCCTCCTGTCGAAATGTTGCAGGGCCTAGGGCTTTCTCTAGTGTCTGATCAGGGCATTCACACATCCCTTCATCTTGGGAGATGCAAGACGAGCCTGCATTCAAGTCACTGCAGGGATATTCGGCCATATTTCTAGTCAGGGTATACTCGATGTCCATTCCACTTGAGGCCGCAAACTCAGGGTCCCTCTCACATACCTATAGCTGAGAGAAGCCTCCTCTTGAGGTGCTTGTGGAAAGGTGGTATTCCTCTTGAGTCGGCCCCAGGAATAAGCTCTCATCTTGAGTTGATTTGGGGTACATGGAGCTCTTTTGTGTTGCTGCAGTGACCTCAGTATTCCTCTAGATTTGAGACAGTGTTCTTGGGGACTCTCTGGAGTGCCATCAAGTAAATCAAGGCTCCTTTCATGTTTGATGTGAAACACGGAATGGGTCTGCACGCAATGCAGGGTTATTGGGCCTCATCTCGCTGCAAGGAGGAAGTCTCGTGTTTTTCCTTGAGTTGCGTCGGGAACATGGGATATTTTCTAGAGGTATGACAGGGATGGCCCTTCAAAACTTGTGTCTGTTCAGTGATGTCAGTACCGTTGTCTATTTGCGACGTACACCTTGGGATTCTCCACGAGTCTTGGCAGGGCAAGAGTGACGCCTCTCCAGGTGAGGCGGGAGACCCAGGGTCCCTTTCCACTTGCCACAGGTATTTGGATTCCTGTCAATTTTCAAGACGGGTCAGTCATTGTCTCTTTCGAAGTTTTGATCTCCGCGTACCTCTCAAGTTTTCAAAGGATGTGAGGCGTACTCTCGAGATGAGGCGGGGACCTAGGGCTTTCTCTAGGGTCTCCCCAGGGGATTCAGACATCCCTTCGTCTTGGGAGATGCAAGACGAGCCTGCATTCAAGTAACTGCAGGGATATCCAGCCTTATTTCGAGTCAGGGCATCTCGATGTCCATTCCACTTGAGGCCGCAAACTCAGCGTCCCTCTCACATACCTATAGCTGAGAGAAGCCTGCTCTTGAGGTGCTTGTGGAAAGTTGGTATTCCTCTTGAGTCGGCCCCAGGAATAAGCTCTCATCTTGAGTTGATTTTGGGTACATGGAGCTCTTTTGTGTTGCTGCAGTGACCTCAGTATTCCTCTAGACTTGAGACAGTGTTCTTGGGGACTCTCTGGAGTGCCATCAAGTAAATCAAGGCTCCTTTCGTGTTTGATGTGGAAAACGGAATGGGTCTGCACGCAATGCAGGGGCATCGGGCCTCATCTCGCTGCAAGTAGGAAGTTTCGTGTTTCTCCTTGAGTTGCGGCGGGAACATGGGATATTTTCTAGAGTTATGACGGGGATGGCCCTTCAAAACTTGTGTTTGTTCAGTGATGTAAGGGCCGTTGTCTATTTGCGAGGTACACCTTAGGATTCCCCACGAGTCTTGGCAGGGCAATAGTGACGCCTCTCCAGGTGAGGCAGGAGACACAGGGTCCCTTTCCACTTGCCACAGGTATTTGGATTCCTATCAATTTTCAAGAGGAGTCAGCATCGTCTCCTTTTGAAGTTTTGATCTCCGCGTACCTCTCAAGTTTTAAAAGGATGTGAGGCCTACTCTCGAGATGATGCGGGGAACTAGGGCTTTCTCTAGGGTCTCCACATGGGATTCAGACATCCCTTCGTCTTGGGAGATGCAAGACGAGCCTGCATTCAAGCCACTGCAGGGATATCCGGCCTTATTTCGAGTCAGGGTATCTCGATGTCCATTCCACTTGAGGCCGCAAACTCAGGGTCCCCCTCACATACCTATAGCTGAGAGAAGCCTCCACTTGAAGTGCTTGTGGAACGTGGTTATTCTTCTTGATTTGGTTCCATCGAATCAGCTCTCATCTCGATTTGTGTTGGGCAACACGGAGCCCTTTCATTTTGTTGCAGTGACCTCAGGGTCCGTCTTGCCTTGTGACAGTGTTCTTGGGGACTCTCTATAGTGCCATGAAGGAAGTGCAGGTTCCTTTCGTGTTTGATGTGGAAAACGGCATGGCTTTGCACGCAATGCATGGTATTCGGGCCTCATCTCGTGGCGAGGGGGAAGTCTCATGGTTTTTCTTGAGTTGCGGCAGGAACCTGGGATATATTCTAGAGTTATGACGAAAATGGACCTTCCAAACTCGTGTTTGCTCAGCGAAGTCAGAAGAACTTTCTTGTTTCGAGGGACAAATAAGGATTCTCTTCGAGGCTTGGCAGAGCAATAGGGATGCCTCTCCAGGTGAGGCGCGAGACCCAGATTACGTATACACTTGCAACAGGGATATCGGGATTTCTATCAATTTCCTCGAGGAGTCAGGCATCATCTCCTTTTGAAGCATTGAACTCCGCATGCTCTTGATTTGTCAAACGGATGTGAGGCCTCCTGTTGAGATGAGGCGGGGAACTAGGTCTTTCTCTAGGGTCTCCACAGGGGATTCAGACATCCCTTCGTCTTGGGAGATGCAAGACGAGCCTGCATTCAAGTCACTGCAAGGATATCCGGCCTTATTTCGAGCCAGGGCATCTCGGTGTCCATTTCACTTGAGACCGCAAACTCAGGATCCCTCTCACATAGCTAGAGTAGAAAGAAGACTCCATTTGAGGTGCTTGTGGAAAGTTGGTATTCTTCTTGAGTCGATGACAGGGAATCAGCTCTCATCTCGAGTTGTGTTCGGTACACTGAGCTCTTTCGCGTTGCCGAGGTGATGTCAGGATCCCCCTTGACTTGGGGCAGTGTTCTTGGGGAGTCTCTAGAGTGCCATTAAGGAAGTCAAGGCTCCTTCCATGATTGATGTGGAACACAGAATGTGTGTGCACGCAATGCAGGGGCATCTGGCCTCATCTCTCGGCAAGGAGGAAATCTCCTGGTTTTTCTCAAGTTGCAGCGGGAACCTGGGGTATATTCTCGAGTTACGCCGGGGGTGGCCATTCAAAACACGTGTTTCTTCAGTGACGGCAGGACTCCTGTCTAGTTGCGACGGACAGCTTGGGATTCTCCTCGAGGCTTCACAGGGCAATAGGGACGCCTCTCCAGGTGAGGCGGGAGACCCAGGGTGCCGTTCCAGTTGCCAGAGGGAAATTGGGATTTCTGTCAACTTTCAAGAGGAGTCAGGCATCTTCTCCTTTTGAAGCATTAAACTCCGCCTGCCTCTTGATTTGTTAAAGGGATGTGAGGCCTCCTGTCGAGATGTTGTTAGGACCTAGGGCTATCTCTAAGGTCTCCATAGGGGATTCAGTCATCCCTTCATCTTGGGAGATGCAAGACGAGCCTGCATTCAAGTCATTGCAGGGATATCCTGATTTAATTCGAGTCAGGGCATCTCGGTGTCCATTCCACTTAAGGCCACAAACTCAAGACCCCTCTCACCTTGCTATGGCTGAGAGAAGCCTCCTCTTGAAGTGCTTGTGGAAAGTTGGTATTCATCTTGCGTTGATGGCAGGGAACCAGCTCTCATCTTGATTTGTGTTGGGGTACTCGGAGCTCTTTCATGTTTCTGCAGTGATCTCAGGATCCGTCTAGACTTGTGACAGTGTTCTTGAGGACTCTCTTGAGTGCCACTAGGGAAGTCAAGACTCCTTCCATGTTTGATGTGGAATACGGAATGGCTCTGCACGCTATACAGGGGAATCGGACGTCATCTTGCACCAGGGGGAAGTCTCATGCTTTTTCTCGAGTTGCAGGGTGAACCTTGGGTATATTCTCGAGTTACGACAGGGATGGCCCTTCCAAAATCGTTTTGTTCAGCGAAGTCAGGACACCTTTCTGGTTGCAAGGGACAACTCGGGATTCTCCTCCAGGCTTGTCAGGGCAGTAGGGATGTCTCTCCAGGTGAGGCGGGAGACCCAGTGTCCTTATCCATTTGCAAGAGTGATATTGCGATTCCTATCAATTTCCTAGAGGAGTCAGGCATCATCTCCTTTTGAGCATTGAACTCCGAATGCTCTTGATTTGTCAAAGTGATGTTAGGCCTCCTGTTGAGATGAGGTGGGGAACTAGGGCTTTCTCTCGGGTCTCCACAGGGGATTCAGACATCGCTTCATCTTGAGAGATTCAAGACGAGCCTGCATTCAAGTCACTGCAGGGATATCCGGCCTCATTTCGAGTCAGGGCATCTCGGTGTCCATTCCACTGGAAGCCGCAAACTCAGGGTCCCTCTCAAATACTTATAGCTGAGAGAAGCCTCCTCTTGAGGTGCTTGTGGAAAGTTGGGATTTCTCTTGAGTCGAAGCAAGGGACTAAGCTCTCATCTCGAGTTTTGTTGTGATACACGGAGCTCTTTCCTGTTGCTGCTGTGACCTCAGGGTCCTTCTAGACTTGTGACAGTGTTCTTGGGGCCTCTCTAGTTTGCCTTTAAGGAAAGCAAGTATCCTTTCGTGTTTGATGTGGAACACGGAATGTCTTTGCATGCATGCAGGGGAATTGGGCCTCATCACACGACAGTTCATCTCGGTGTCCATTCCACTTGAGGCCGCAACCTCAGGATTCCTCTCACATCGCTATAGCTGAGAGTAGCCTCCATTTGAAGAGGGGGAAGTCTCATGGTTTTTCTCGAGTTTTGGCGCGAACCTGGGGTATATTCTCAAGTTACGACGTGGATGGACCTTCAAGACTCATGCTTGTTCAGTGACGTCAGGACTCCTGTCTAGTGTGAGGGACACCTGGGTATTCTCCTCAAGCTTGGCAGGGCAATAGGGACGCCTCTCCAGGTGAGGCGGGAGACCCAGGGTCCCTTTCCAGTTGGCACAGGGATATTGGGATTCCTCTCAATTTTCAAGAGGATTCAGGCATCGTCTCCTTTTGAAGCAATGAACTCCGTGTGCCTCTCGAGTTGCCAAAGGGATGTGAGGCCTCCTGTCGAGATGAGGCGGCGAACTAGGGCTTTCTGTAACGTCTCCACAGGGGATTCAGACATCCTTTCGTCTTGGGAGATGCAAGACGAGCCTGCATTCAAGTCACTGCCGGGGTATCCGGCCGTATTTCGAGTCAGGGCATCTCGGTGTCCATTCCATTTGAGGCTGCAAACTCAGGGTCCCTCTCACAAACCTATGGCTGAGAGAAGCCTCCTCTTGAGGTGCTTGTGAAAAGTTGGTATTCCTCTTGAGTCGAAGCAAGGGACTAAGCTCTCATCTCGAGATAATTTGCGGTACACAGAGATCTTTCATGTTGCTGCAGTGACCTCAGGTTCCCTCTAGACTTGAGACAGTGTTCTTGGGGTTTCTCTGGAGTGCCATCAAGGAAATCAAGGCTCCTGTTATGTTTGATGTGGAACATGGAATTGCTCTGCACGCAATGCAGAGGAATCGGGCCTCATTTCACGGCGAGGGGG
This sequence comes from Dama dama, assembly GCF_033118175.1. Lineage (NCBI taxonomy): Eukaryota > Metazoa > Chordata > Mammalia > Artiodactyla > Cervidae > Dama > Dama dama. The sequence continues at coordinate 10,175,653 of NC_083693.1, read as the reverse complement.
AAGTCTCATGGATTTTGTCGAGTTGCGGCCGGTACGTGTGGAATATTCTCGAGTTACAACGGGGTTGGCCCTTCCAAACACGTCCTTCTTCAGCGACGTCAGGAGTCCTGTATAGTTTCGAACGACAACTCGGGATTCTCCTGGAGTCTTGGCAGGGCAATAGGTTCGGCTCTCCATGTGAGGCGGGAGACCCAGTGTCCCTTTCCACTTGCCACAGGGATATTGGGATTCCTATCAATTTTCAAGAGGAGTCAGGCATCGTCTCCTTTTGAATCCTTGATCTCCGCGTACCTCTCGAGTTTTCAAAGGGTGTGAGGCCTCCCGTCGAAATGAGGCGGGAACTAGGTCTTTCTCTAGGGTCTCCACAGGGGATTCAGACATCGCTTCATTTTGGGAGATCAAGACGAGCCTGCATTCAAGTCACTGCAGGGATATCCTGCTTTAATTTGAGTCAGGGCATCTCGGTGTCTATTCCACTTAAGGCTGAAAACTCAGGACCCCTCTCACCTACCTATGGCTGAGAGAAGCCTCCACTTGAAGTGCTTGTGGAAAGTTGGTATTCCTCTTGAGTTGATGGCAGGGAACCAGCTCTCATCTCAATTTGTGTTGGGGTACTCGGAGCTCTTTCCTGTTTTTTCAGTGATCTCAGGATCCATCTAGATTTGTGACAGTGTTCTTGGGGAGTCTCTATAGTGCCATAAAGGAAGTGCACATTCCTTTCGTGTTTGATGTGGAATACGGAATGGCTTTGCACGCAATGCATGGGAATGGGGCCTCGTCTTGCGGCGAGGGGGAGGCCTCATGGTTTTTCTTGAGTTGCGGCGGGAACCTGGGGTATATTCTCGAGTTACGACAGGGATGGCCCTTCCAAAATCGTTTTTGTTCAGCGAAGTCAGGACACCTTTCTGGTTGCGAGGGACAACTTGGGATTCTCCTCCAGGATTGTCAGGGAAGTAGGGACGCCTCTCCAGGTGAGGCGGGAGACCCAGTGTCCTTATCCACTTGCAAGTGGGATATTGCGATTCCTATCAATTTCCTAGAGGAGTCAGGCATCATCTCCTTTTGAAGCATTGAACTCCGCATGCTCTTGATTTGTCAAAGTGATGTTAGGCCTCCTGTTGAGATGAGGCGGTTAACTAGGGCTTTCTCTAGGGTCTCCACAGGGGATTCAGACATCCCTTCGTCTTGGGAGATGCAAGACGAGCCTGCATTCAAGTCACTGCAGGGATATCCGGCCTTATTTCGAGTCAGGGCATCTCGATGTCCATTCCACTGGAAGCCGCAAACTCAGGGTCCCTCTCAAATACTTATAGCTGAGAGAAGCCTCCTCTTGAGGTGCTTGTGGGAAGTTCGTATTCCTCTTGAGTCGATTCCGGGTAATCAGCTCTCATCTTGAGTTTTGTTTCGAACACGGAGCTCTTTCCTTTTGCTGCAGTTACCTCAGGGTCCCTCTAGACTTTTGACAGTGTTCTTGGGGGCTCTCTAGTTTGCCTTTAAGGAAGGCAAGTATCCTTTCGTGTTTGATGTGGAACACGGAATGTCTTTGCATGCATTGCAGGGGAATCGGGCCTCATCTCACGACCCCTCATCTCACGACCCCTCATCTCAGTGTCCATTCCACTTGAGGCCACAACTTCAGGATCCCTCTCACATTGCTATAGCTGAGAGAAGCCTCCATTTGAAGAGGGGGAAGTCTCTTGGTTTTTCTCGAGTTTCGGCACAAACCTGGGGTATATTCTCAAGTTACGACGGGGATGGCCCTTCCAAACATGTGTTTGTTCAGCGACGTCAGGACTCCTGCCTAGTTGCGAGGGACACCTCAGGATTCTCCTCGAGGCTTGGCAGGGCAATTGGGACGCTTCTCCACTTGAGGCGGGAGACCCAGTGTCCCTTTCCACGTGCCACAGGGATCCTGGGACTCCTATCAAGTTTCAAGAGGAGTCAGGCATCATCTCCTTTTGAAGCATTGATCTCCGCATACCTCTCGAGTTTTCAAAGGATGTGAGGCCTCCGGTCGCGATGAGGCGGGGAACTAGGTCTTTCTCTGTGGTCTCCACAGGTGATTCAGACATCCTTTCATCTTGGGAGATGTAAGACGAGCCTGCATTCAAGTCACTGCAGGGATATCTGGCCTTATTTCGTGTCAGGGCATCTCGGTGTCCATTCCACTTGAGGCTGCAAACTCAGGACCCCTCTCACCTACCTATGGCTGAGAGAAGCCTCCACTTGAAGTGCTTGTGGGAAGTTGGTATTCCTCTTAAGTTGATGCCAGGGAACCAGCTCTTATCTCGCGTTGTGTTGTGGTACATGGAGCTCTTTTGTGTTTTTGCAGTCACCTCAGGATCCCTCGTGGCTTGTTACAGTGTTCTTGGGGTTTCTCTGGAGTGCCATAAAGGAAATCAAGGCTCCATTCGTTTTTGATGTGGAATACGGAAATGCTCTGCACGCAATGCAGGGGAATCGGGCCTTATCTCGCGGCGAGGGGGAAGTATCATGGTTTTTCTAGAGTTGGGCCGGACACCTGGGGTATAGTCTCGAGTTACGAAGGGGATGGCCCTTCAATACTCGTGTTTGTTCAGCTACATCAGGACTCCTGTCTATTTGCAAGGGACACCTCGGGATTCTCCTCGATGCTTGGCAGGGCAATAGGGACGCCTCTCCTGGTGAGGCGGGAGATCCAAGGTCCCTTTCCAGTTGCCACAGGGATATTAGGATTCCCATCAATTTTCAGGAAGAGTCAGGCATCGTCACTTTTGAAGCATTGAATCTGCGTGCCTCTCGAGTTGTAAATGGATTTGAGGCCTCCTGTCGACATGAGGCGGGGACTAGTGCTTTCTTTAGGGTCTCCACAGGAGATGCAGATATTCCTTCATCTTGGGAGATGCAAGACGATCCTCCATTCAAGTTACTGCATGGATATCCGGCCTTATTTGGAGTCAAGGCATCTCGGTGTCCATTCCACTTGAGGCCGCAAACTCAGGATATCTCTCACATACCTATAGCTGAGAGAAGCCTCCACTTGAAGTGCTTGTGGAAAGTTGGTATTCCTCTTGAGTCGATGACAGGGAATCAGGTCTCATCTCGAGTTGTGTTGTGGTACACGTAGCTCTTTTTGTTGCTGCGGTGACCTCAGGATCCCTCTAGGCTTGTGACAGTGTTCTTGGGGACTCTCTAGAATGCCATTAAGGAAGTCAAGGCTCCTTTCGTGTTTGATGTGGAACACAGAATGGCTTTGCACGCAGTGCAGGGGAATCAGGCCTCATCTCGTGACACCTCATCTCGGTGTCCATTCCACTTGAGGTCGCAAACTCAGGATCCCTCTCACATACCTATAGCTGTGAGAATCCTCCACTTGAAGAGGGGGAAGTCTCATGGTTTTTCTCGAGTTGCGGTGGGAACATGGTGTATGTTCTCGAGTTACGATGGGGATGGCCCTTCGAAACACGTGTGTGTTCAGCGACGTCAAGATTCCTGTCTAGTTGTGAGGACACATCGGTATCCTCCACGAGGCTTGGCAGGGCAATAGGGACGCCTCTCCAGGTGAGGAGGGACACCCAGTGTACCTTTCCTTTTACCACAGGGATTTGGGATTCCTATCAGTTTTCAAGAGGAGTCAGGCATCATCTCCTTTTGAAGCATTGATCTCTGCTTACCTCCCTAGTTTTCAAAGGATGTGAGGCCTACTGTCGAGATGAGGCGGGGAACTAGGGCTTTCTCTAGGGTCTCCACAGGGGATTCAGACATCCCTTCATGTTGGGAGATGCAAGACGAGCCTGCATTCAAGTCACTGCAGGGATATCCGGCCTAATTTTGAGTCAGGGCATCTCGAGGTCCTTTCCACTTGAGGCTGCTAAATCAGGGTGCCTCTCACATACCTATTGCTGAGAGAAGCCTCCTTTTGAAGTGCTTGTGGAAAGTGGGTATTCTTGTTGAGTTGATGCCAGGGAATCAGGTCTCATCTCGATTTGTGTTGGAGTACACGGAGCTCTTTCATGTTGTTGCAGTGACCTAAGGGTCCTTCTAGACTTGTGACAGTGTTCTTGAGGAGTCTCTATAGTGCCATGAAGGAAGTGAAGGTTCCTTTCGTGTTTGATGTGGAACCCGGAATGGCTTTGCTTGAAATGCATGGGAATCGGGTCTCATCTCGCGGCGAGGGGGAAGTCTCATGGTTTTTCTTGAGTTGCGGCGGGAACCTGTGGTATATTCTCGAGTTACGACGGGGATGACCCTTCCAAACTCGTGTTTGTTCAGCGAAGTCAGGACCCCTTTCTAGTTGCAAGGGACAACTCGGAATTCTCCTCGAGGCTTGGCAGGGCAATAGGGACGCCTCTTCAGGTGAGGTGGGAGATCCAGTGTCCCTATCCACTTGCAACAGGGATATTGGAATTCCTATCAATTTTCAAGAGAAGTCAGGCATCATCTCCTTTTGAAGCATTGAACTTCGCGTGCTCTTGATTTGTCAAAGGGATGTGAGGCCTCCTGTCAAAAATCAGGCGGGTAACTAGGGCTTTCTCTAGGGAATCCACAGGGGATTCAGACATCCCTTCATCTTGGGAGATGCAAGACGGAGCTGCATTGAAGTCTCTGTAGGGATATCCGGCCTTAATTCGAGTCAGGTCATCTCGGTGTCCGTTCCACTTGAGGCTGCAAACTCAGGATCCCTCTCACATATCTAAAGCTGAGAAAAGCCTCCACTTAAAGTGCTTGTGGAAATTTTGTATTCCTCTTGAGTCAAAGCCAGGGAATCAGCTCTCATCTGGAGATGATTTGAGACACACAGAGCTGAATTCTAATTGCTGTGCTGAACATGGTGTTCCTCTATACTTAGGATGGTGTTTTTGGGAAATCTCTGGTGTTGCCTAAAGGAAGTCAAACCACTTGTCCTGTTTGATGGGGAATGCGGCATGGCTCTGGAGAGAATGCAGTGGAATCGGGCCTCATCTAGAGTTGATATGGAGTACACGGATCATTTTTGTGTTGCTGTGTTGACCTCAGGGTAGTTCTATACTTGTGAGAGTGTTCTTGGGGACTCTCTGGAGTTCCAGCAGGGAAGTCAAGGCTCCTTTCTTGTTTGATGGGGAACACGGACTTACTCTGCCTGCAGTGCAGGGGAATCAGGCCTCATCTCACGGTGAGGGTGAAGTCTCATGATTTTACTGGAGTTGCGGCCGGAACATGGGTTATGTTCTCGAGCTACGGCGGGGATGGCCCTTCAAAACTCATGTTGGTTTAGCCACGTCAGGACTCCTGTCTAGTTGTCAGGGACACCTTGGGATTTTCCTCGAGGCTTGGCAGGACAATAGGGAAGCCACTCGAGGTGAGGCGGGAGACCCAGTTTCCATTTTCAGTGGTCACAGGGATATTTGGATTCCTATCAATTTTCAAAAGCAGTCAGGCATCGTCTCCTTTGAAGCATTGAAATCCGCGTGTCTCTCGAGTTATCAAAGGGATGTGACGCTTCCTGTAGAGTTGAGGCAGGAAACTAGGGCTTTCTCTAGGGTCTCCACAGGGGATTCAGACATCTCTTCATCTTGTGAGATGAAAGACGAGCCTGCATTCAAGTCAACGCAGGGAATTCTTGACCTTAATTCGAGTCAGGGCATCTCAGTGTCCATTCCACTTGAGGGAGCCAAATCATATACCTATAGCTGAGAGAAACCTCCTCGTGAGGTGCTTGTGGAAACGATGCATTCCTGTTGAGTCAAAGCCAGGGAATCAGCTCTCATCTCGAGATGATTTGGGGTACACAGAGCTTTTCTCGAGTTGCTGTGCTGAACTTGGTGTTCCTCTACACGTGTTACTGTATTCTCGGGAAATCTCTGGAGTTTCCTAAGGGAAGACAAGGCACTTGTCATCTTTGATGGGGAATGCGGGATGGCTATGGAGACAATGCAGGGGAATCAGACCTCACTTTGAGTTGATTTGGAGTACACGGAGCACTTTCTTATTGCTGAGGGACCTGAGGGTCCTTCTATACATGTGAGACTGTTCCTTTGGACTCTCTGTAGTTCCATCAAGGGAGTCAAGGCTCCTTTCATGTTTGATGGGGAACACGGACTTGCTCTGCATGCAGTGCAGGGGAATCGGGCCACATCTCGCGGTGAGTGGAAAGTCTCATGATTCTTCTAGAGTTGAGGCAGGAACCTGGGTTATGTTATTGAGTTATGGCAGAGATGGCCCTTCAAAGCTCGTGTTGGTTCGGTGACCTCAGGACTCTTGTCTAGTTCAAGGGACACCTTGGGATTTTCATCGAGGCTTGGCAGGAAACTAGGGATGCCTCTCGAGGTGAGGCGGGAGACCCAGATTCCCTTTGCAGTTGCCACAGGGACATTTCGATTCCTATCAATTTTCAGAGGAGTCAGGTCTCGTCACATTTTGAAGCATTGAACTCTGCATGCCTCTCAACATTTCAAAGGGATGTGAGGACTCCTGTCAAGATGAGGCGGGGAACTGGGATTTCTCTAGGGTCTCCACAGGGGATTCAAACATCCCTTCATCTTGTGAGATGAAATACAAGCCTGCATTCAAGTCACTGCAGGGAATTCCAGCCTTATTTCGAGTCACGGCCTCTGGGTGTCTATTCCACATGAGGCTGCCACCTTGGGGTCCCTCTCACATAACTGGAGCTGAGAGAAGCCTCCTAGTGAGGTGCTTGTAGAAAGTTGGTATTCATCTTGAGTCAAAGCCAGGGAATCAGCTCTCATAACAAGATGATTTGGGGTACATGGAGATTTTCTCGAGTTGCTGGCTGAACTTGTTGTTCCTCTAGATATCGGACGGTGCTCTCAGTTAATCTCTGGAGTTGCCTAAAGGAAGTCAAGCCACTTGTCCTGTTTGATGGGGGAATGCGGGATGGCTCTGGAGCCAATGCAGGGGAATCAAGCCTCATGTTGAGTTGATTTGAGTAACACGAGCTCTTTGGTGTTGCTGAGGTGACCTCAGGGTCCCTCTAGATTTGTGACACAGTTCTTGGGAACTATGTGGATTTTCATCTAGGAAGTCAAGTCTCCTTTCTTGTTTGATGGGGAACACGGACTTGCTCTGCACGCAATGCAGGGGAATCGGGCCTCATTTTGCTGTGAGGGGGAATTCTCATGGTTTTCTTGAGTTTTGGCGGGAACCTGGGGTATGTTCTCGAGTTTCGGCGGATATGGCCCTTCAAAACTCGTGTTGGTTCAGCGACGTCAGGACTCCTGTCTAGTTGCGAGGGACACATCGGGATTCTCTTTGAGTCATGGCACGGCAATAGGGATGCCTTTCGAGGTGAGGCGGGAGACCCAGGGTCCCTTCCCATTTGCCACAGGGATATTGGGATTCCTATCCATTTTCAAGAGGGGTCAGCCATCGTCTCCTTTAGAAGCATTTAACTCCGCATGCCTCTCGAGGTTTCAAAAGGATTTGAGGCCTCCTGTCCAGATTAGGCGGGGAACTAGGGCTTTCTCTAGGGACTCCACAGGGGATTCAGACATCCCTTCATCTTGTGAGATGAAAGACGAGCCGGCATTCATGTTACTGCAGGGAAATCTGGCCTTATTTCAAATCACGACATCTCGGTGACCATTCCAATTGAGGCAGCAAACTCAGGGTCCCTCTCACATACCTATAGCTGAGAGTAGCCTCTTCTTGAGGCTTCAGGAAAGCTGGCATTCCTATTGAGACGAAGCCAGGGAATCAGCTCTCATCTCGAGATGATTTGGTGTACACGGAGCTCTTCTCGAGTTGCTGTGCTGAACTTGGTGTTCCTCTAGATATGGGATGGTGCTCTTGGTGTATCTCTGGAGTTGTCTAAAGGAAGTCAAGCCACTTGTCCGTTTTGATGGGGAGTGCGGGATGGCTCTGGAGCCAATACAGGGGAATTGGGCCTCATCTCAAGTTAATCTGAGTTACACCAGGTTTTTCATGTTGCTGCGGTGACCTCAGGGTACCTCTAGATCTGTGACAGTGTTCTTGAGGACTGTGTGGAGTTTCATCTAGGAAGTCAAGGCTCCTTTCATGTTTGGTGGGGAACACGGACATGCTCTGCACTCAATGCAGGGGAATTGGGCCTCACCTTGCAGCCAGGGGGAAGTCTCATGGTTTTTGACTAGTTGCGGCAGGAACCTAGGGTATGTTCTCGCGTTACGGCGAAGATGGCCCTTCAAAACCCCTGTTGCTTGAGCGGCGACAGGACTCCTGTCTAGTTGCGAGGGACACCTCGCAATTCTCCTCGAGGCTTTGCAAGGAAATAGGGATGCCTCTCGAGGTGAGGCAGGTGACCCAGTTTCCCTTTGCAGTTGCCACAGGTATATTGTTATTCCTATCAATTTTCAAGAGGTGTCAGGCATCGTCTCCTTTTGAATCATTGAACTCCACGTTCCTCTCGAGCTGTCAAAGGCATGTAAGGCCTTCTGTCGAGATGAGGCGGGGAACTAGGGCTTTCTCTAGGGTCTCCACAGGGGATTCAGACATCTCTTCATCTTGTGAGATGAAAGACGAGCCTGCATTCAAGTCACTGCAGGGAAATCCGGCATTATTTCGAGTCACGGCACCTCGGTGACCATTCCACTAGAGGCAGCAAACTCAGGGTCCCTCTCACATACCTATAGTTCAGAGAAGCCTTCTCTTGAGGGGCCTGTGGAAAGCTGGCATTCTTCTTGAGTCAAAGCCAGGGAATCATCTCTCATCTCGAGATGATTTGGGGTACACAGAGCTTTTCTCGAGTTGCTGTGCTGAATTTGGTGTTCCTTTAGACTTGAGTCAGTATTCTCGTGTAATATCTGGGGTTGCCGAAAGAAAGTCAAGCCACTTGTCATATTTGATGGGGAACGCAGGATGGATCTGGAGACAATGCAGTGGAATCGGGCCTCATCTCGAGTTGAGTTGATTTCGAGTACACGGTGCACTTTCATGTTGCTGCGGGCGCCTCAGTGTCATTTTAGACTTGTGACAGTGTTCCTGCAGACTCTCTGGAGTTCCATCAAGTAAGTCAATGCTCCTTTTGTGTTTGATGGGGAACAAGGACTTGCTCTGCATGCAGTGCAGGGGAATTGGACCTCAACTCGTGGTGACGGGAATGTCTCATGATTTTCTTGAGTTGTGGCGGGAACCTGAGGTATGTTCTCGAGTTACGGTGGGGATGGCCCTTCAAAACTCGTGTTGGTTCAGCGACGCAAGGACTCCTGTCTAGTTCGAGGGACACATCGGGATACTCCTCGAGGCTTTGCAGGGCAAAAGGGAGGCCTCCCAAGGTGAGACAGGAGACCCAGTTTCCCTTTGCAGTTGCCACAGGGATATTTGGATTCGTATTCATTTTCAAGAAGAGTCAGGCCTCGTCTCATTTTGAAGCATTGAACTCTGTGTGCCTCTCGAGTTTTCAAAGGGATGTGAGGCCTCCTGTCGAGATGAGGCAGGGCACTAGGGATTTCTCTAGGGTCTCCACAGACGATTCAGACATCTCTTCATCTTGTGAGATCAAAGATGAGCCTGCATTCAAGTCACTGCAGGGAATTCCGGGCTTATTTCGAATCAGGGCATCATGGTGTCCATTCCACTTGAGGCAGCAAACTCAGGGTCCCTCTCACAAACTTATAGCTGAGAGAAGCCTCCTCGTGAGGTGCTTGTGGAAAGTTGGCATTCCTCTCGAATCAAAGCCAGGAAATCAGCTCTCATCTCGAGATGATTTGGGGTACTCGGAGCTTTTCTCGAGTTGCTCTGCTGAACTTTTTGTTCTTCTAGATAAGGGATGGTGTGCTCGGTGAATCTCTGGAGTTCCCTAAAGGAAGTCAAGCCACTTGTCCTTTTTGATGAGGAATGCTGGTTGCTCTGGAGCCAATGCAGGGGAATCAGGCCTCATCTCTATTTGATTTGGGGTACATGGAGTTCTTTGGTGTTGCTACGGTGACCTAGGGTCCTTCTAGACTTGTGAAAGTGTTCTTGGGGACTATGTGAAGTTTCGTCTAGGAAGTCAAGGCTCTTTTCATGTTTGATGGTGAACACGGACTTCCTCTGAAAGAAATGCAGAAGAATCGGGCCTCATCTCCTGGCATGGGGGAATTCTCATGGTTTTCTCGAGTTGTGGCAGGCACCTGGGGTATGCTCTCGAGTTTCGGCGGGTATGGCCCTTCAAAACTCGAGTTGGTTCAGTGACGTCAGGCCTTCTGTCTAGTTCGTGGGACACATCGGGATTCTCCTAGAGTCTTGGCAGGGCAATAAGGATGCCTCGTGAGGTGAGGCGGGAGACCCAGGTTCCCTTTCCAGTTGTTACAGAAATATTGGAATTCCTATCAATTTTCAAGAGGAGCCAGGCATCGTCTCCTGTTGAAGCATTTAACTCCACGTCTCTCTCGAGGTTTCAAAAGGATGTGAGGCCTCCTGTCGAGATGAGGCAGGGAACTAGGGCTTTCTTTAGGGTTTCCACAGGGGATGCAGACATCCCTTCATCTTGTGAGATGGAAGACGAGCTTGCATTTAAGTCACTGCAGGGAAATCCGGCCTTATTTCGAGTCAGGGCATCTCGGTGACCATTCCACTTGAGGCAACAAACTCAGGGTCCCTCTCACATTCTTATAGCTCAGAGAAGCCTTCTCTTGAGGGGCCTGTGGAAAGCTGGCATTCCTCTTGAGTCGAAGCCAGGGAATCATCTCTCATCTCGAGATGATTTGAGGTACACGGAGCTTTTCTCGAGTTGCTGTGCTGAATTTGGTGTTCCTCTAGACTTGAGTCGGTATTCTCGCATAATATCTGGAGTTGCCGAAATGAAGTCAAGCCACTTGTCGAGTTTGATGGGGAAAGCGGTTTGGATCTGGAGAGAATACAGTGGAGTCGGGCTTCATCTCGAGTTGAGTTGATTTTGAGTACACGATGCACTTGCATGTTGCTGCGGGGACCTCAGGGTTCCTTTAGATTTGTGACAGTGTTCCTGCGGACTCTCTGGAGTTCCATCAAGTATGTCAAGGCTCCTTTTTTGTCTGACGGGGAATACGGAGTTGCTCTGCATGCAGTGCAGGGGAGTTCGACCTCATCTCACGGCGAGGGGAATGTCTCAGGATTTTCTGGAGTTGCGGCGGGAACCTGGGTTTTGTTCTCGAGTTACGGTGGAAATGGCCCTTCAAAACTCATGTTGGTTCATTGACGTCAGGACTACTGTCTAGTTCGAGGCACACATCGGGGTTCTCCTTGAGGCTTTGCAGGGCAACAGGGAGGCCTCACGAGGTGAGGCGGGAGACCCAGTTTCCCTTTGCAGTTACCACGGGGATATTTGGATTCCTATCAATTGTCAAGAGGAGACAGGCATCGTATCATTCTGAAGCATTGAACACAGCGTGCCTCTCGAGTATACAAAGCGATGTGAGGACTCATGTCGAGATGATGCAGGGACCTAGGGCTTTATCTAGGGTCTCCACAGGGGATTCTGTCATCTCTTCAACTTCTGAGATGAAAGACAAGCCTGTCTTCAAGTCTTGCAGGGAATTCCTGGCTTATTTCGAGTCAAGGCACCATGGTGTCCATTCCACTTGAGGCAACAAACTCAGGGTCCCTCTCAGATACCTGTAGCAGAGAAAACCTTCCTCGTGAAGTGCTTGTGGAAAGTTGGCATTCCTCTTGAGTCAAAGCCAGGGAATCAACTCTCATCTCGAGATGATTTGGGATACATACAGCTTTTCTTGAGTTGCTCTGCTGAACTTGGTGTTCCTCTAGATATGGGACTGTGGTCTCAGTGAATCTCTGGAGACGCCTAAAGGAAGTCAAGCCACTTGTCCTCTTTGATGAGGAATGCTGGTCCCTCTGGAGCCAATGCAGGGGAATCAGGCCTCATCTCGATTTGATTTGGGGTACATGGAATTCTTTGGTGTTGCTGTGGTGACCTCAGGGTCCCTCTAGACTTGTGACAGAGTTCTTGGGGACTATGTGGAGTTTCATCTAGGAAGTCAAGGCTCCTTTCGTGTTTGATGGGGAACATGGACTTGCACTGCACTCAATGCAGGGGAATCGGGCCTCACCACGCAGCCTGTGGGAAATCTCATGGTTTTTGTTGAGGTGCGGCGGGAACCTAAGGTATGTTGTTGAGTTACAGCGAGGATGGCCCTTCAAAACTCGTGTTGGTTGAGCGGCGACCGGACTCCTGTCTAGTTGCGAGGGACACATCGGGATTCTCCTTGAGGCTTGGCAGGGCAATAGGGATGCCTCTTGATGTGAGGCAGGTGACCCAGTTTCCCTTTTTCAGTTGCCACAGGGATATTGTTATTCCTATCAATTTTCAAGAGGTGTCAGTCATCGTCTCCTTTTGAAGCATTGATTTCCGCACTCCTCTCGAGTTGTCAAAGGATTGAAAGGCCTCCTGTCGGGATGAGGCGGGAAACTAGGGCTTTCACTAGGGTCTACACAGTGGATTCAGACATCTCTTCATCTTGTGAAATGAAAGACGAGCCTGCATTGAAATCACTGCAGGGAAATCGGGCCTTATTTCGAGTCAGGGCATCTGGGTGTCCAATCCACTTGAGGAAGCAAACTCAGGGTCCCTCTCACATACTCAGAGTTGAAAAAAGCCTCTGCTTGAGCTGCTTGTGGAACGTTGGCATGCCTCTTGAGTCAAAGCCAAGGAATCAGCTCTCATCTTGAAATGATTTGGGGTACATGGAGCTTTTCTCGAGTTGCTGTGCTAAACTTGGTGTTCCTCTGGACTTGGGACAGTTTACTCAGGGAATCTCTGGAGTTGCCTAACGGAAGTCAAGCCACTTGTCCTGTTTGATGATGAATGCGGGATTCTTCTGGAGCCAATGCAGGGGAATCAGGCCTCATCTCCAGTTGATTTGGAGTATGTGGACTGCTTGCGTGTTGCTCTGTTGAATTTTGTGTTCCTCTAGACTTGAGACGGTATTCTCGGGTAATCTCTGGAGTTGCTGAAAGGAAGTCAAGCCACTTGTGGTGTTTGATGGGGAAAGCTGGATGGATCTGGAGACAATGCAGGGGAATTGGGCCTCATCTCATGTTGGTTTCGGGTACACGGAGCACGTTCATGTTGCTGCGGGGTCCTCAGGGTCTGTCTAGACTTGTGACAGTGTTCTTGGGGACTCTCTGGATTTCCATCAAGGAAGTCAAGGCTCCTTTCATGTTTGATGGGGAACACGGACTTGCTCTGCATGCAACACAGGGGATTCCAGCCTCATTTCGTGATGAGTGATAATTCTCACGGTTTTCTCGACTTGTGGCGGGTACCTGGGGAATGTTCTCGAGTTGCGGCGGTTGTGGCCCTTCAAAACTCGTATTGATTCAGCGACGTTAGGACTCCTGTCTAGTTCAAGGGACACATCGAGATTCTCCTCGAGGCTTGGCAGGGCAATAAGGACGCCTGATGAGGTGAGGCGGGAGACCCAGGGTCCCTTTCCAGTTGTCACAGGAATATTGGAATTCCTATCAATTTTCAAGAGGAGTCAGGCATCAGCTCCTGTTGAAGCATTTACTCCCCGTGCCTCTTCAGGTTTCAAAAGCATCTGAGGCCCCTTGTCGAAGTGAGGCCGGGAACTAGGGATATGTCTAGGGTCTCCACAGGAGACGCAAACATCTCTTCATCTTGTGAGATGAAAGACGAGCCTGCATTCCAGTCACTGCAGAGAATTCCAGGCTTATTTCGAGTCAGGGCATCATGGTGTCCATTCCACTTTAGGCAGCAAATGCAGGGTCCCTCTCACATACCTATAGCTGAGAGAAGCCTCCTCGTGAGGTGCTTGTGGAAAGGTTTCATTCCTCTTGAGTCGAAGCCAAGGAATCAGCTCTCATCTCGAAATGATTTGGGGTACATGGAGCTTTTCTCGAGTTGCTGTGCTGAACTTGGTGTTCCTCTAGACTTGGGACAGTGTTCTCAGGGAATCTCTGGAGTTGCCTAACGGAAGTCAAGCCACTTCTCCTGTTTGATGATGAATGCGGGATTCTTCTGGAGACAATGAAGGAGAGTCGGGCCTCATTTCGAGTTGATTTGTAATACGTGGAGTGCTTTCGTGTTGCTGTAATGAATTTTGTGTTCCTCTAGACTTGAGACGGTATTCTCGGGTAATCTCTGGAGTTTGTGAAAGGAAGTCAAGCCACTTGTGGTGTTTGATGGGGAACACTGGATGGATCTGGAGACAATGCAGGGAAATTGGGCCTCATCTCATGTTGGTTTCGAGTACACGGATCACTGTCATATTGCTGCAGGGACCTCAGGGTCTGTCTAGACTTGTGACAGTGTTCTTGGGGACTCTCTGGATTTCCATCAAGGAAGTCAAGACTCCTTTCGTGTTTGATGGGGAACACGGGCTTGCTCTACATGCAATGCAGGGGAATCCGGCCTCATCTCTTGGCGAGGGGAAAGTCTCATGATTTTTCTGGAGTTGAGGCGGGAACATAGGCTCTGTTCTTGAGTTATGGCGGGGATGGCCCTTCAAAACTCGTATTGGTTCAGCGAAGTCAGGAGTTCTGTCTAGTTGCAAGGGACACTTTGGGATTTTCCTCGAGGCTTGGCAGGACAATAGGTACGCCTCTCGTTTCCCTTTGCAGTTGCCACAGTGATATTTGGATTCCTAGCAATTTTCAAGAGGAGTCAGGCCTCATCTCATCTTGAAGCACTGAATTCCCCGTGCCTCTCGAGTATTCAAAGGGATGTGAGGAATAATGTCGAGAGGAAGCAGGGACCCAGTGATTTCTCTAGGGTCTCTACAGGGGATTCAGAAATCCCTTCATTTTGTGAGATGAAAGAGGAGCCTGCATTCAAGTCACTGCAGGGAATTCCAGGCTTATTTCGAGTCAGGGCATCTCGGTGTCCATTCCACTTGAGGCAGCAAATGCAGGTTCCCTCTCACGTACCTATAGCTGAGAGAAGCCTCCTCGTGAGGTGCTGGTGGAAAGTTGGCAATCCTCTTGAGTCAAAGCGAGGGGATCAACTCCCAACTCGAGATGATTTGGGGTATACGGAGCTTTTCTCGAGTTGTTGTGGTGAACTTGGTACTCCTCTAGTCTTGTGACGGTATTCTCAGGGCATCTCTGGAGTTGCCTAAAGGAAGTGAAGCCACTTGTCGTGTTTGATGGGGAATGCGGAATGGGTCTGGGGACAATGCAGGGGATTCAGGCATCATCTCGAGTTGAGTTGATTTCAAGTACACGGTGCACTTTCATATTGCTGCGGGGATCTCAATGTCCCTTTAGATTTGTGACAGTGTTCCTGGGGAGTCTCTGGAGTTCCATCAAGGAAGTCAAGGCTCCTTTCATGTTTGATGGGGAACATGAACTTGCTCTGCATGCAATGCAGGGGAATCAGTTCTCATCTCGATTTGATTTGGGATACACGGAATTCTTTGGTGTTGCTGTGGTGACCTCAGGGTCCCTCTAGACTTGTGACAGAGTTTTTGGGGACTATGTGGAGTTTCATCAAGGAAGTCAAGGCTCCTTTCGTGTTTGATGGGGAACAGGGACCTGCTCTGCAGGCAATGCAGGGGAATCGGGCCTCATCTCGCGGCGAGTGAGAATTCTCATGGTTTCCTCGAGTTGTGGCGGCTACCTGGGGTATGTTCACGAGTTACCGCGGGTATGGCCCTTCAAAACTCGTGTTGGTTCATCGACGACTGGACTCCTGTCTAGTTTGAGGGACACATTGGGATTCTCCTCGAGGGTTAGCAGGGCAATAAGGACGCCTCGTGAGGTGAGGCATGAGATACAGGGCCCCTTTCCAATTGTCACATTAATATTGGAATTCCTATCAATTTTCAAGAGGAGTCAGGCATCGGCTCCTGTTGAAGCATTTACTCCCCGTGCCTCTCAAGGTTTCTAAGGGATATGAGGCCCCTTGTCGAAAAGAGGCGGGGAACTAGGAATTTCTCTAGGGTCTTCAAAGGGGATTCAGACATCTCTTCATCTTGTGAGATGAAAGACGAGCCTGCATTCAAGTCACTGCAGGGAATTCCGGGCTTATTTCGAGTTAGGGCATCTCGGGGTCCATTCCACTTGTGGAAGCAAACTCAGGGTCCCTCTCACATACCTAGAGCTGAGAAAAGCCTCTGCTTCAGTTTCTTGTGGAACGTTGGCATTCCTCTTGAGTCGAAGCCAAGGAATCAGCTCTCATCTCGAAATGATTTGGGGTACATGGAGCTTTTCTCGAGTTGCTGTGCTGAACTTGGTGTTCCTCTAGACTTGGGACAGTGTTCTCAGGGAATCTCTGGAGTTGCCTAACGGAAGTCAAGCCACTTCTTCTATTTGATGATGAATGCTGGATTCCTCTGGAGCCAATGAAGGAGAGTCGGGCCTCATTTCGAGTTGATTTGTAGTACACGGAGCGCTTTCATGTTGCTGTGGGGACCTCAGGGTCTGTCTAGACTTGTGACAGGGTTCTTGGGGACTCTCTGGATTTCCATCAAGGAAGTCAAGGCTCCTTTTCTGTTTGATGGGGAACACGGACTTGCTGTGCATGCAATGCAGGGGAATCTGGCCTCATCTCTTGGCGAGGGGAAAGTCTCATGAGTTTTCTGGAGTTGAGGCGGGAATATGGGTTCTGTTCTTGAGTTATGGCGGGGATGGCCCTTCAAAACTCGTGTTGGTTCAGCGAAGTCAGGAGTCCTGTCTAGTTGCGAGGGACACTTTGGGATTTTCCTCAATGCTTGGCAGGACAATAGGTACGCCTCTCGATGTGAGGCTGAGACCCAGTTTCCCTTTGCAGTTGCCACAGGGATATTTGGATTCCTAGCAATTTTCAAGAGGAGTCAGGCCTCGTCTCATCTTGAAGCATTGAATTCCCCGTGTCTCTTGAGTTTTCAAAGGGATGTGAGGAATAATGTCGAGAGGAAGCGGGGACCCAGGGATTTCTCTAGGTTCTCTACAGGGGATTCAGACATCCCTTCATCTTGTGAGATGAAAGAGGAGCCTGCATTCAAGTCACTGCAGGGAATTCCAGGCTTATTTCGAGTCAGGGCATCTCGGTGTCCATTCCACTTGAGGCAGCACATGCAGGTTCCCTCTCACATACCTATACCTGACAGAAGCCTCCTCGTGAGGTGCTGGTGGAAAGTTGGCATTCCTCTTGAGGCAAAGCCAGGGAATCGGCTCTCATCTCGAGAAGATTTGGGGTACACGGAGCTTTTCTCGCATTGCTGTGGTGAACTTGGTGTTCCTCTAGTCTTGTGATGGTATTCTCGGGGAATCTCTGGGATTGTCTAAAGGAAGTGAAGCCATTTGTAGTGTTTGATGGGGAATGCAGAATCGCTCTGGGGACAATGCAGGGGAATTGGGCTCATCTCGAGTTGAGTTGATTTCGAGTACACAGTGCACTTTCATATTGCTGCAGGGATCTCAATGTCATTTTAGATTTGTGACAGTGTTCCTGGTGATTCTCTGGAGTTCCATCAAGGAAGTCAAGGCTCCTTTAGTGTTTGATGGGGAACAGGGACTTGCTCTGCAGGTAATGCAGGGGAATCAGGCCTCATCTCGTGGCGAAGGGGAAGTCTCATGGTTTTCTCGAGTTGTGGCGGGTACCTGGGGTATGTTCTCAAGTTACGGCAGGTATGGCCCTTCAAAACTCGTGTTGGTTCATTGACGTCAGGACTCCTGTCTAGTTCGAGGGACACATCGGCATTCTCCTCGAGGCTTGGCAGGGCAAAAAGGACGCCTCATGAGGTGAGGCGGGAGACCCAGGGTCCCTTTGCAGTTGTCACAGGAATATTGGAATTCCTATCAATTTTCAAGAGGAGTCAGGCATCGTCTCCTGTTGAAGCATTTATGCCCCATGCCTCTCGAGGTTTCAAAAAGATCTGAGGAATAATGTCAAGAGGAAGCGGGGACCCAGGAATTTCTCTAGGTTCTCTACAGGGGATTCAGACATCTCTTCATCTTGTGAGATGAAAGACGAGCCTGCATTCAAGTCACTGCAGGGAATTCCAGGCTTATTTCGAGTTAGGGCATCTCAGGGTCCATTCCACTGGTGGAAGCAAACTCAGGGTCCCTCTCACATACCTAGAGCTGAGAAAAGCCTCCGCTTCAGTTTCTTGTGGAACCTTGGCATTCCTCTTGAGTCGAAGCCAAGGAATCAGCTCTCATCTCGAAATGATTTGGGGTACATGGAGCTTTTCTCGAGTTGCTGTGCTGAACTTGGTGTTCCTCTAGACTTGGGACAGTGTTCTCAGGGAATCTCTGGAGTTGCCTAACGGAAGTCAAGCCACTTCTCCTGTTTGATGATGAATGCGGGATTCTTCTGGAGCCAATGAAGGAGAGTCGGGCCTCATTTCGAGTTGATTTGTAATACGCGGAGTGCTTTCGTGTTGCTGTGATGAATTTTGTGTTCCTCTAGACTTGAGACGGTATTCTCAGGTGATCTCTGGAGGTGCGGAAACGAAGTCAAGCCATTGTGGTGTCTGATGGGGAAGGCTGGATGGATCTGGAGACAATGCAGGGGAATTGGTCCTCATTTCATGTTGGTTTCAAGTACATGGAGCACTTTCATGTTGCTGCGGGGACCTCAGGGTCTGTCTAGACTTGTGACAGTGTTCTTGGGGACTCTCTGGACTTCCATCAAGGAAGTCAAGGCTCCTTTCGTGTTTGATGGGGAACACGGACTTGCTCTGCATGCAATGCAAAGGAATCCGGCCTCATCTCTTGGCGAGGGGAAAGTCTCATGATTTTTCTGGAGTTGCGGCGAGAACATGGGTTCTGTTCTTGAGTTACGGCGGGTATGGCCCTTCAAAACTCGTGTTGGTTCATCAACGTCAGGGCTCCGGTCTAGTTCGAGGGACACATCAGGATTCCCCTCGAGGCTTGGCAGGGCAATAAGGACGCCTCGTGAGGTGAGGCGGGAGACCCAGTGTCCCTTTCCAGTTGTCACCAGAATATTGGAATTCCTATCAATTTTCAAGAGAAGTCAGGCATCGTCTTCTGTTGAAGAATTTACTCCCCATGCCTCTCAAGGTTTCAAAATGATCTGAGGCCCCTTGTTGAAATGAGGCGGCGAACTAGAGATTTTTCTAGGGTCTCTACAGGGGATTCAGAGAACTCTTTATCTTGTGAGATGAAAGATGAGCCTGCATTCAAGTCACTTCAGGGAATTCCAGGCTTATTTCGAGTCAGGGCATCTCGGTGTCCATTCCACTTGAGGCAGCAAACTCAGGGTCCCTCTCACATACCTATAGCTAAGAGAAGCTTCCTCGTGAGGTGCTTGTGGAAAGATTGCATTCCTGTTGAGTCAAAGCCAGGGAAACAGCTGTCATCTCGAGATGATTTGGGGTACACGGAGCTTTTCTCGAGTTGCTCTGCTGAACTTGGTGTTCCTCTAGATATGGGACTGTGCGCTCAGTGAATCTCTGAAGTTGCTTAAAGGAAGTCCAGCCACTTTTCCTGTTTGATGAAGAGTGCGGGTTCCTCTTGAGCCAATGCAGGGGAATCCAGCCTCATCGCGATTTGATTTGGGATACACGGAATTCTTTGGTGTTGCTGCGGTGACCTCAGGGTCCCTCTAGACTTGTGACAGAGTTCTTGGGGACTATGTGGAGTTTCATCTAGGAAGTCAAGGCTCCTTTCCAGTTTGATGGGGAACACGGACTTGCTCTGCATGCAATGCAGGGTAATTGAGCCTCATCTTGCAGCAATTGAGAATTCTCATGTTTTTCTCGAGTTGTGGCAGGTACCTGGGGTATGTTCTCGAGTTACAGCGGGTATGGCCCTTCAAAACTTGTGTTGGTTCATCGACGTCAGGACTCCTGTCTAGTTCGAGGGACACATCGGGATTCTCCTCGAGGCTTGGCAGGGCAATAAGGACGCCTCGTGAGGTGAGGCGGGAGACCCAGGGTCCCTTTCCAGTTGTCACCAGAATATTGGAATTCCTATCAATTTTCAAGAGAAGTCAGGCATCGTCTTCTGTTGAAGCATTTACTCCCCATGCCTCTCGAGGTTTCAAAAGGATCTGAGGCCCCTTGTCGAAAAGAGGCGGGGAACTAGGAATTTATCTAGGGTCTCCACAGGGGATTCAGACATCTCCTCATCTTGTGAGATTAAAGTCGAGCCTGCACTCAAGTCACTGCAGGAAATTCCGGGCTTATTTCGAGTTAGGGCATCTCGGTGTCCATTCCACTTGAGGAAGCAAACTCAGGTCCCTTTCACATACCTAGAGCTGAGAAGAGCCTCCGCTCGAGCTGCTTGTGGAACGTTGGTGGTCCTCTTGATTCGAAGCCAAGGAATCAGCTCTCATCTCGAAATGATTTGGGGTACATGGAGCTTTTCTCGAGTTGCTGTGCTGAACTTGGTGTTCCTCTAGATATGGGACTGTGCGCTCGGTGAATCTCTGGAGTTGCCTAATGGAAGTCAAGCCACTTGTCCTGTTTGGTGAAGAATGCAGGTTCCTCTGGAGCCAATACAGGGGAATCGTACCTAATCTCGATTTGATTTGGGATACACGGAATTCTTTGGTGTTGCTTCAGTGACCTCAGGTTCCCTCTAGACTTGTGACAGAGTTCTTGGGGACTATGTGGAATTTCATCTAAGAAGTCAAGGCTCCCTTCCTGTTTGATGGGGAACATGGACTTGCTCTGCAGACAATGCAGGGGAATCGGGCCTCACCTCCCAGCCTGTGGGAAATCTCATGGTTTTTGTTGAGTTGCTGTGGGAACCTATCGTATGTTGTCGAGTTACAGTGAGGATGGACCTTCAAAACCCTTGTTGGTTGAGCGGTGACAGGACTCCTGTCTAGTTGCGAGGGACACATCGGGATTTTCCTCGAGGCATGACAGGGCATTAGGGATGCCTCCTGAGGTGAGGCGGGTGACCCAGTTTCCTTTTGCAGTCGCCACAGGGATATTGTTATTCCTATCAATTTTCAACTGGTGTCAGTCATCATCTCTTTTAGAAGCATTGACTTCCGCACTCCTCTCGAGTTGTCAAAGGGATGTAAGGCCTCCTGTCGGGATGAGGCGGGAAACTAGGGTTTTCACTAAGGTCTACACAGGGGATTCAGACATCTCTTCATCTTGTGAAATGAAAGACGAGCCTGCATTCAAATCACTGCAGAGAAATCCAGCCTGATTTCTAGTCAGGGCATCTCGGTGTCCATTCCACTTGAGGCAGCAAACTCAGGGTCCCTCTCACATACCTAGAGCTGAGAAAGGCCTCCGCTTGAGCTGTTTGTGGAACATTGGCATGCCTCTTGAGTCAAAGCCAAGGAATCAGCTCTCATCTCGAAATAATTTGGGGTAAACCGAGCTTTTCTCGAGTTGCTGTGCTGAACTTGGTGTTCCTCTAGACTTGGGACAGTGTTCTCGGGGAATCTCTGGAGTTGCCTAAAGGAAGTGAAGCCACTTGTCGTGTTTGATGGGAAATGCAGAGTCACTCTGGAGACAATGCAGGGGAATGAGGCCTCATCTCGAGTTGATTTGGAGTACTCGGAGTGCTTTCATGTTGCTCGGGCACCTCAGGGTCCCTCTATACTTGTGACAGTGTACTTGGGGACTCTCTGGAGTTACATGAAGGAAGTCAAGACTCTTTTTGTGTTTGATGGGGAACACAGACTTGTTCTGCACTCAATTCAGGGGAATCAGGCCTCATCTCATGTTGATTAGTGGTACACAGAGCTCTTCCATGTCCAGCGGTGACATCAGGTTCCCTCTATGCTTCTGACAGGAGAATCCTGAGTTGTCCCTCACAACTGGACAGGAGTCTTGATGTCGCTGAAAAAACACGAGTTTTGAAGGGCCATCCCCATCGTAACTCATGAATATACCCCAGGTTTCCACCGAAAATTGAGAAAAACCATTACACATCCCACTCTCTACGAGATGAGGCCAGATTCCCCTACATTGTGTGCAGAGCAATCCGTGTTCCACATCAAACACAAAAGGAGCCTTGGCTTCCTTGATGTAACTCCATAGAGTCCCCATGAGCACTGTCACAAGTCTAGAGGGTCCCTGAGGTCATCGCAGCAACATGAAAAGGCTCCACGTTCCCCAAATCAACTCGAGATGAGAGCTGATTCCCTGGCTTTGACTCAAGAGGAATGCCAAATTTCCACAAGCCCCTCAAGAGGAGGCTTGTCTCAGCTATAGTTATGTGAGAGGGACCCTGAGTTTGCTGCCTCAAGAGGAATAGACACTGAGATGGCCTGACTCAAAATAAGGCTGGATATCCCTGCAGTGACTTGAATGCAGGCTTGTCTTTCATCTCACAAGATGAAGGGATGTCTGAATCCCCTGTGGAGACTCTAGAGAAAGCCCTAGTTCCCCGCCTCATCTCGAAAGGAGGCCTCACATCCCTTTGACAACTCGATAGGAACACAGAATTCAATGTTTCAAAAGTAGATGATGACTGACTCCTCTTGAAAATTGATAGGAATCCCAATATCCCTGTTGCAACTGGAAAGGGTTCCTGGATCTCCCGCCTGACCTCGAGAGGCGTCCCTATTGCCCTGTCAAGCCTCGAGGAGAATCTCGAGGTGTCCCTCGCAATTTGCCAGGAGTCCTGACGTCGCTGAGCAAACACGAGTTTTGAAGGGCCATCCTCGTCTTAACTCGAGAATATACCCCAGGTGTCAGAGAATGTTTGACAGGAGGATTCCTACGTGCTGTCTCTCATGAGTCCTTTGTCCCTTTTAAAATGGAACAGCACACTGCTCCCAGGGACTGAGGTCATTGTGTGAGGCAGGCTTGGGTCTCCTTTCGTAAACATTCTCTTTAGGACAAAACTGCTTAGTCTCGTTCCCCTTTCTTGAGATATGGATTGTCTCCTGAATTGTGACTAACATTACCCCTTTTTCTCTTGGTTACGTTTGCTGTACATTTGTTTTTTTGATCTTTATCATTCCCGAAATAAGTTTCTGGTACTGTAGCCTGTATCTACTCATAGCAAAATCATTAAAGCACCTTTGCTCCATCAGAGCTTAGGTCCCCGGGTCTTTTTTTGTCTCTCTCTCTCTCTCTCTCTTTTTCTGGCTGACTCTCTGGAACGTGGAGACCTGTCATGCTCACTTTTCTGCCCCGGCCTCTAAGACCCCCTCGAGAGGGCACCTGGTACCTTCATGAGTGATGCAAGTCCTGTGTCAAGGACTTTATGGGTCCTCTGTGTAATCCTTGGGATATCAGCCTCTTTCTTTCTTTTACTTTCTTATCGTCAACTCCATACCACATGGTCCTGGTCCATTAAGGGACCCCAACAAATGTTGCCAAGGAACAGGGAACCTGATATACGTGGCATATCAGGCGGAATGACTCAGAGACCTGTTGAGGTCGGTAAGTACTAAGGCATGGGTTAAAAGGCTGGCCAGCCCCATTATTTTTCTACTTTACTTCACCATTTGTTTAAATTTCAGGGACTTCTGGTTTCACGCCAATGAATAGAGGCTTCCTTTCAAACAGTATTTGAACATAATCCTTAGTTTCCTGATAAATGCAGTTTTGATTTATAAATTTGGCTCTGGGTCAAAGAAAATGTTAAATGAGCAGCCACACAAGGAAAAAATATTCCAATTGATCTCTAGCCCCTATGGGCTCTTATTAAAGCCATAATTCTGCCATTTCAAGGTACAATCTAGCCCTTCCAATATTCAGCAACAGACAAAACACTTATTATATAAATATAAATATAAAGTAAATGATTAAACTTTACAAAAGGCCCAATTAAAACAATAAAAAATATCTCAGAATTGTCTTACTAGTCCTGCCCTGGCTGCTCCAAATCCTTCTCCTCTGCCAACAGTTGCAACTCCAAAAGTCTCTGCCTTGTTGGAACCTAATGAAGAGTTATGCTAATTGTTAAGCTAGATTAGAAGCTGCTCTTTCCCATACTGTATTCGGAGAAGAAACCAAAAAAACAGCTAGAGAAATTACTTGCTTATGAGAATGCAAATCAGAAATGTCAAAGAGCTATAGCTGCAATTTGTGAGACTAGAACTATTATTGATTATTTAAAGGCTTGTCACAATCTAGGATCAAAAACATAAAAGATGCAAATACTAGCTGAAACAAAGGACTATTATTGATTATTTAAATTCTTGTCACAATCTAGGATCAAAAACATAAAAGATGCAAATACTAGCTGAAACTACCTTTTAAAAAGAGAAATGAAGGATGCTTTACATGTGGAGATAAAAACCGTTTAAAAAGGGACTGCGCTAAGAAGGCTAATAAAAAAACCTCCAAAAATTTGCCCTTGCTGCCACAGAGGAATGCACTGGGCCAAAGACAGTAAATTTAAATTTGATATTGAAGGAAAACCTATTCCAAGAAACTCCAAACAGGGGACCTCCCAGGTCCCCTACAACAAAAACCAGGGGCAAACTCTATCTTTTCCCTCAAACCCTCAACGTCCAGCAGTGCTGCCATGAATATACCAGCCCTAAATGATTTTTTCCTTTACCCTTAAGCAGCCACTTCTAGAGTACCTACTGGACTTTTTGGATCCCTGCCCCCACAAACCTTCAGTCTTTTACTTGGCTGATCTAATTTGGCTTCGAAAGGAATTACTGTTCACCCTGGAATAATTGATTCAAATTATAAAGGAGAAATTAAAATTATGATGTCAGCTCAGATTCTATGGCAATTCAAAAGGGGGGACAAAATTGCTCAATTACTTCTTTTGCCTTACATTTCTATTAACTCCTCAAATAATATACGGAGAGGCAGATTTGGTAATACAGATCAAAAACAATCCTTATGGACATCATTGGTATTTAAATATGTCTGACCAAATATAAATATCAAAATTAATGGTAAAAGATTTTCTGGTCTCCTCGGCACTGGATCTGATATTATTATTATTTCCAAACACTTGTGGCCCAAATCCTGACCTATACAAAAGGTCTCTTGCCAAATTGCAGGAATTTCTCAAACCAAAGTACGAGAAATTTATCAAAATATTCAAATCTACCCATATGATAGACCAAAAAGCCAACCTACAACATTAAGAGCTTATGTGATAGATGCACCCCTTAATCTAATAGGAAGGGACTTACTTATGTAATGGCAAACTCAGATATACATTCCCCATTTTTCCTAGGGGCCACTGCTCATTTAACAAACAAAACAATTATTAAAATAACTGAGAAAAATTATGAGCCTATTTAGACAAAGCAATAGCCCCTTATGAAAGAAAAATTACAAGCTAATAAAGAACTTATAAACACACAATTAAAATGGAAACATATTGAAGAATCTTGCTCTTTTTGGAATTCTCTTATTTTTGTTATAAAAAGGAAAAATAACAAATGGTGTCTCTTAACAGAGTTTAAAAAAGTTAATTCTTTTATGAAACCTATGGGTGCATTGCAACCAGAGATCCCATCACTTATTACTATTCCTCAAAATTGGCACATTATTATTACTGATTCACAAGATTGCTTTTTTAATATACCTTTACACCCTTTAGACCGGGAGAGTTTAACTTTCTCTCTCCCTTATCCTAATCATTTTAGGACTCATAAAATATTTCAGCAGACTATGTTACCTTAAGGTATGCTTAAAAGTCCTGCTACTGCTGCTGCTAAGTCACTTCAGTCGTGTCCTACTCTATGTGACCCCATAGATGTCAGCCCACCAGGCTCCCCTATCCCTGGGATTCTCCAGACAAGAGTACTGAAATAGGGTGCCATTGCCTTCTCCATAACAGTCCTAGTGTTTGTCAGAATTTTGTAGCCAAGGCTTTACTTCCTATGTGACAGCAATTCCCTCATGCATACATCATTAATAATATACTATAGCTACAAAAAGGAGAAATGACATTTTTGACACTGAATGGCTATGATATTCTTTAGGCTCCGGAGAAAACTGATGAAAATAAAATCTTTTTTGAAATTGCAAAACCAGTTCTTCTTGCACGTGCAGTTAAGAAAAGGTTAACTTGTTAAAAAAACTTTTTTTTTTTTTGGAGCTCCAGTTCTGCCTGGGAAACAAAAATAGGCCTAAGAAAAAACCTTAAGTTAAATCTTATCGTGTCCTTGGGATACACAGCCCACTCTATCTAGGATTCCAGACATTAACAAATTGGTGAAGCTCAAAATAAATAAATAAAACAAAAAGATATTTTAAATTTCAAATGGAGAACTATGCCTATGTATCTAAAATTTCTATGTCTCAATGTATGTCTTTATTTTTAGATAGTGTGGAGTTAATGAGCTCTATTTGGATTCAGCTTTACATGAACTGAAGGATGTTCAATGTTGGGTATAATGTTTATTTAAATGTGAATGTGATTTAAATATAATTATTTGTTAATCTAGTTGGGACATGTCTTGAGTCATCAACATTATATAATACTTTTGTTATGCCTTGGTTTGGGGTAAGCTAAGTTTGTCAACAAAAAGGTAACTCTTTATATATATATATATATATATATATATATATATATATATATACACACACACACACACACACACACAAATATATAGACAAGATGGAAACTTTTAGATAAGCTATATTAAAAATAATTGTATTTTTGATAAAATGATCTATTATCTATAATCTGGAGCAGTCTCTTGGGATTAGAGTGACTTAGGTTTCTGGAGTTGTGATGAACTAAGTAGTAGAAGTTTGTTGAATGGCTGGGTCATTTCCAAATGAAGTAGGATTTTAAAGCATTAATTGCTGAACATTGGCTTACTCTTACAAGGGGTTTTCCTTGCAGAAGAGCTGAAGAGATTTTGAGCTGTTAATGAATATGAATATATATTTGTATAGGAATGGATGTATATATAATATGATTTGATAAATATGTTCAATGATCTATAAAATGCTAACATACAAGACATTTCATGGTTGCTATAGAAAAGTAAAATATATGCTTTTAATAAAAAGATATAAGAAATGGCAAATAAAATGATGAATACAAAAATATTTTTTTAATTGTTGAAACATGTATTATAGAATAAAGTAGTATTTGCATAGGGTTTGCTAGGCTAGTTTTTCATTGTTGTTCTAGCTACAGCAAATGTTCTTTCTCCAATTTAGGCCAAAATAGAAACAAAAAAAATTCGGAGAAAACAACATTGAACAGAATTAACTTTGGTCAGCAGATACATTCAGAGTGCAAATATATCAGAAAATGCAGTTGAAATGCTTGGGTGGACACAGTGAAAACCACAAAGTATGATATGTTTATTTGAAATAAACATTGCATTTGTTTATTGTGCTATCATATTTTGTTTTGGCCTTTTAACTTTTAGGGATGTTTAATGCTAGAATTTTAAAAGGGCTTATGACAAATGAAGGAAAATTTTATGGCAAATAGATGTAACTCATTGTCCTGAACTTTCTTCCTCTTCCTTCTTACATGTCTCGATCAATACAAATTCTTCTTTTCTAGGGGCAACACCTCTCTAAGGTAAGACTACACAACATGCTATAACCCACCTATCAGCTTAACTTCACGATAATGAGAACACCTAATTCTATAAAAACAATGACTCTGCCTATATTTCTAAGCAGTTCAAACAATTTTTACATTCATTCTCTATTAAACAGACTGCAGACATTCCTTATAGTGCACAAACACAAGACATGATTGGACAAACACATTACACACTGTAACTGCAAATAAAAAAATTAAATAAGAGGAAATACACAAGAACACTTTTGTCTTCCTTGTCCAGAGCAAACTTTACTAGATTCTGGTGTAGTGTAGTCTTTAAGCCTATAACTATTGTTCAAGTGACTTTATTTCTGTTTCCAATCTGTAAGATTCTTACAGCAGGGCAAAAATGGCGTAAAAAAGACACCATTTCCCGAATGGATTATTTGTTTCCAAGAATATCAGAAGTGTGGAATGTTCACCTTCTTTTCAGGTCTGTCTTGGAAGAATAGTCATCCTCTTTAACACACTGAAGAGTGAGATTCAACAGTTGCTAAGCTGCATTTCTGTTTCAAGGACAAGGTCAAATATATTTGGATGTGAGCAACATTTCATTTGTCAAGTTGTTCTGCATCACCTTTTCAATAATTTCACTTAGGAAAATATATTTGAATGGTTACTCCTAATCCTTTGCCCCAAATAACACAAACCACAGTCAAATACCAGTCCTAAACAGATTTCTGAATGATTTTTTTCTTTTGGACTAAAATGTTTCCTAAGAATGTTTTCATTATTATCACTTTCCTTTCTTTTTATAACTATTGTCAATATAGCCTTATTTGTTTTAAACTTTTTAAACTTACCACAAAGAGATGTTTTGACAAAAGCAAAAAACTCAAAAAAAAAAAAAAAAAAAGAAGAAGTTTTGAAACATTAAAGGACACCTCCTTTCCTTTGCCCATTTGATATCAAGACAGGTTAACTAATCAATGGAAATCTAAAAAACTAATCTTACAGGGAAAAGATATGCTTCTATTTCTCCAGATGGATCCAACGAGCTCACATGACTTCCTCTTCAGAAGATTTAACCTAAGGGAGCCCCCAGCATTCAGACTAGAGATGAAACAGCAAAAAACCCAAGAAGAAAAAATTCCAATACAAGTCATGGTGACATTAAAATTTTTCCAAAAAACGCTGCACTCGACGTCATCGACCTTATGATCTCCCTACTTGGGGACAGATAAAAACCCTTACTAATCAAACTGAAAATCTGATTTCTCAACAGGGAATGCCTCGGAATCCTAAAAATATTTTTCTTCGCTATGCTTTCTTTGCTTGCTTTTGCTTCCCCCACTCAGGCTGACCTGATTGATCACACTTATTGGGCTTATATACCTATTCCCCCTTTTTTATTGTAGGTTGTAAATTGGACAGATATAGGACCAATCATATCCACTAATGAGTCAACATATATGCCCCCTCCTTGGAACTTGGAGGGGCCCTCTCATCCTGAAGAAAAAGAAAAACTAATTAATATTGTTCTAGGTTATGAAGTCCTTCCTTTATGTATGGACCCAACAGAATTATGTATAAACATTAGTCGACAAACTTGGACTTTTGTCCTGCCTCCAGAAAAGGATTTTTGGACACTACTTGGATTATTTACTGCCCTTTCTTTGTCAGTGAACCATGTTTATACTACTGAAACTTTAGGGAAAGAATTAGGGAAAGAACAAAGAACAACATGCCAAGGGTTTACTAATAAGAACTTTAAATATATTCCTGTTCATTGGGACAAATGTCAGGCTAAATCAGAAAAATTAATATTTTTAGCCAATCATACAATTGTTGATTGGGGACCCCATGGTATGTGGTTATCTAACTGCTCAGATGATATTAATAGTACTGTATGTGATTACATTACTCGAGTGGCACGGAAGGTTACTGATACTACAATAGGGCATCACCATTAGAGAGGACTTCTTGGATGACATGACAGTGGAATGGCCCCCCCTCGTCCTCTAATCATCCTCGATAAACAGGCTGGGCCTGAACAATGGGATATCTGGAAGCTTGCTGCAAGCACTGAGAAACTTGAGACTTGGACTGGACATTTCACAAAGACCAATCATAGCCATAGCAATTATTTATTTTGCTATAATCAATCATATTTTATACAAGCCTGTGTTCCATTTCCTTTTGTTATAGCTATAGGAAACTTATAATTCAATAAGACTATATGTTCTGTAACTTGCAGAAATTGCAGATTATATACTTGTCTTAACTCCTCTATTTCCTTAAAATATGATTCTCTTTTAATTCTTCGATCTCGACGTAGTCTATGGTTACCAATAAATCTCCAACAGCCCTGGGAAGAAGGTCCCATGGCTGGACTTGCTTCCCGGTTGCTTACTAAATTGCTCCGGTGATCTAGATGATTCATTGGATGGCTGATTTTTAGTATTTTGGAATTAATAGCCATTTGCACCACTGCTGCTGTCACTGGTGTTGCTTTACAAACCTCTATTCAGACACATAATTTTATCCAAAATTGGACTAAAGATGCTCATACTATGTGGGCCACTCAGGCTCAAATAGAAGAGGATATTAAAAAAAAAAAATACAAGAACTGAGCACAGCCATCAAATGGGTTGGAGATCAATGAACACATGTACAAAAACAGATGATGCTAAAATATGATTGAAATTCTACTCAATTTCATGTTACTCTTGTTCATTTCTATAATAGTGGCTACAACTGGAAACAAATCAAGTTTCATTTTTAAAACATATATGATAATGCCTTTCTGAATGTACAGTTATTACAAAAAAGAAATATGTGAAACCTTTTCTAATAATCTGCCCTCTTCCACTAGTATGGGAAGTTTAGCTAAACAATTGGCTGATCAATTATCTGGGCTAGACCCGCATGGATGGTTTCAGAGCCTTACTCATAACATTGGGTCAAGAACTATAATTTTGGTGATTATCTTAACAATTATATTTGTTGTCTGCTGTTGCCTTCATGAAAAGATTGTTAAAACTGAATAAACTCTGATGCTCAGAACTCTTCTTGCAAATATTATAAATAAATAAGGGGGAATTGTCAGCGAATGTTTGATGGGAGGATTCCTACATGCTGTCTCTCAGGAGTCCTTTGTCCCTCTTCAAGCGGAACAGCACAATGCTCCCAGGGACTGAGGTCATTGTGTGAGGCAGGCTTGGGTCTCCTTTAGTAAACATTCTCTTTAGGACAAAACAGTTTAGTCTTGGCCCCTTTCTTGAGATATGGATTGTCTCCTGACCTTGTGACTAACATTACCCCTTGTTCCCTTGGTAACGGTTGCTGTTCGTTTGGTTTTCTGATCTCTATCATTCCCGAAAGAAGTTTCTTGTACTGCAGCCTATATATACTCATAGAAAAATCATTAAAGCACCTTTGCTCCATCAGAGCTTAGGTCCCCGGGTCTTTTTTGTCTCTCTCTTTCTCTTTCTCTCTCTCTCTTTTACTGGCTGACTCTCTGGAGCATGGAGAGCCGTCATGCTCACTTTTCTGCCCTGGCTTCTAAGACCCCATCGAGAGGGCACCTGGTGCCTTCGTGAGGGATGCAAGTCCTGCATCAAGCACTTTATTGGTCCTCTGCATAAATCAAGGGATATCAGCCACGTTCTCTTTGTTACTTTCCTATCGTCGACTCCGTACCACAAGGTTCCAGTCCATTAAACGACCCCAACACCCAGATTCCTATCACAACTCGAGAAAAACCATGAGACTTCCACCTCGCCACGAGATGAGGCCCGATTCACATGCATTTCTTGCAGAGCAATTCCGTGTTCCACATCAAACAATAAAGGAGCCTTGACTTCCTTGATGGAACTCCAGACAGTCCCCAAGAACACTGTCAAAGTCTACAGGGACCCTGAGGTCACCACAGCAACACAAAAGAGCGTCATGTACACCAAATCACCATGAGATGAGGCCAAATTCCCCTGCATTGGATCCAGAGCAATCCCGTGTTTGCCATCAAACATGACAAGTGCCTTGACTTCCTTTAGGCAACTCCAGAGATTCCCTGAGAACACTGTCCCAAGTCTAAAGGAACATCAAGTTCAGTACAGCAACTTGAGAAAAGCACCGTGTAGCCGAAATTTTATCAATATGAGAGCTGATTCCCTGGCTTGGACTCAAGAGGAATGCAAACTTTCCAAAAGTACCTCAAGAGGAGGCTTCTCTCAGCTATAGGTATGTGAGAGGGACCCTGAGTTGTCTGCCTCAGGTGGAATGGACACCGAGATGCCGTGACGCAAAAGAAGGCCGGATTTCCCTGCAGTGCCGTGAATGCAGGCTGGTCTTTCATCTCACAAGAGGAAGGGATGTCTGAATCCCCTGTGGAGACCCTAGAGAAAGCCCTAGTTCCACGCCTCATCTCGTCAGGAGGCCTCACACCCCTTTGACAACTCAAGAGGAATGCGGAGTTCAATGCTTCAAAAGGAGACAAAGCCTGACTCCTCTTGAAAATTGATAGGAATCCCAAAATCCCTGTGGAAACTGGAAAGGGACCCTGGGTCACCTGCCTCCCCTCGGGAGACGTCCTTATTACCCTGCCACACCTCGAGGAGAATCCTGAGTTGTCCCTTGCAACTAGACAGGAATCTTGATGTCACTGAACAAACACGAGTTTTGAAGGGCCATCCCCATCGTAACTCGTGAATATACCCTGGTTTCCACCGAAAATCGAGAAAAACCATGAGACATCCCACTCACCACGAGATGAGGCAAGATTCCCCTACATTGCATGCAGAGCAATCCCGTGTTCCACATCAAACACGAAAGGAGCCTTGGCTTCCTTGATGGAACTTGATGGAGTCCCCAAGAACACTGTGACAAGTTTAAAGGGACTCTGAGGTCATCGCAGTAACATGAAAAAGCTCCATGCACCCCAAATCAACTCGAGATGAGAGCTGATTCCCTGGCTTCGAATCAAGAGGAATGCCAACTTTTCACAAGCACCTCAAGAGGAGGCTTCTCTCAGCTATAAGTATGTGAGAGGGACCCTGCGTTTGCTGCCTCAGGTGGAATGGACACCGAGACGCCCTGACTCGAAATAAGGCTGGATTTCCCTGCAGTGAATTGAATGCAGGCTCGTCTTTCATCTCACAAGATGAAGGGATGTATGAATCCCATGTGGAGACACTAAAGAAAGCCCTAGTTCCCCACCTCATCTCAACAGGAGGCCTCACATCCCTTAGACAACTCGAGAGGAGCACAGAGTTCAATGCTTCAAAAGGAGACGATGCCTGACTCCTCTTGAAAATTGATAGGAATCCAAATATCCCTGTGGCAACTGGAAAGAGACACTGGGTCTGCCACCTCACCTCGAGAGGCGTCCCTAATCCCCTGCAAAGCCTCGAGGAGAATCCCGAGGTGTCCCTCGCAACTAGACAGGAGTCATGACATCGCTGAACAGACACGATTTTGAAGGGACATCCCCATTGTAACTCGAGAATATAGCCCAGGTTCCCGCCGCAACTCGAGAAAAACCATGAGACTTCCCCCTCGCCGCGAGATGAGGCCCGATTTCCCTGCATTGCAAGCAGAGCAATTCCGTGTTCCACACAGAATATGAAAGGAGCCTTGACTTCCTTGATGGAACTCCAGAGAATCACCAGGAACTCTTTAACAAGTCTAGAGGGACACTGAGGCCACTGCAGCAACAAGAAAGAGCTCCGTGTACCACAAATCAACTCGAGATGAGAGCTGATTCCCTGGCTTCGACTCAAGAGGAATACCAACTTTCCACAAACACCTAAAGAGGAGACTTGCCTCAGCTCTAGGTATGTGAGAGGGACCCTGAGTTTGCTGCCTCAAGTGGAATGGACACCGAGACACCCTGACTCAAAATAAGGCCAGATTTGACTGCAGTGACTTGAATGCAGGCTGGTCTTTCATCTCACACGATGTAGGGATGCCTGAATCCCCTGTGGAGACCCAAAGGAGAGACCTAGATCCCCACATCACCTCGACAGGAGGCCTCACATCCCTTTGACAACTCGAGAGAAACACGGAGTTCATATCTTCAAAAGGACACAATGCCTGACTCATCTTGAAAATTGTATGAAACCTAATATCACTGTGGCAACTGGAAAAGGGTCCTGGGTCTCCCGCCTCACTTTGAGAATGTCCTATTTTCCCTGCCAAGCCTTGAGGAGAATCCCGAGTTGTCCCTCGCAAGTAGACAAGAGTCCTGACGTCGCTGAACAAACATGAGTTTTGAACAGCCATTCCGTCGTAACTCGAGAATATACCCCTGGTTTCCGCCGCAACTGGAGAAAAGCCATGAGACATCCCCCTCACTGCCAGATGAGCCCCGATTCCCCTGCATTGCATGCAGAGCAATTCCGTGTTCCCCAGCAAATGCAATAGGAGCATGGACTTCCTTGATGGTACTCCAGAGAGTCTCCAAGAACACTGTCACAAGTCTAGAGGGAACCTGAGTTCACCGCAGCAACACGAAAGAGCTTCAAGTACCCCAAATCAACACGAGATGAGGCCTAATTCCCCTGCATTAGCTCCAGAGCCATCCCGCGATCCCCATCAAACATGACAAGTGGCTTGCCTTCATTTAGGCAACTCCAGAGTTTCCCCGAGAACACCGTCCCAAGTCCAGAGGAACACAAAGTTCTGCAGAGCAACTAGAGAAAAGCTCCATGTACCCCAAATCATCTTGAGATGAGAGCTGATTCCCTGGATTCGACACAAGGGGAATGCCACCTGTCCACAAGCACCTCAAGAGGAGGCTTCTCTCAGCTATAGGTATCACAGTGGGACCCTGAGTTTGCTGCCTCAAGAAGAATGTACAATGAGATGCCCAGACACGAAATAAGGCCGGATTTCCCTGCAGTGATGTGAACGCAGGCTCGTCTTTCATCTCACAAGATGAAGGAATAACTGAATCCCCTGTGAGACCCTAAAGAAAGCCCTTGTTCCCCGACTCATCAAGACAGGAGTCCGCACATCCCTTTGACAACTCGAGAGGAGTGCGGAGTTCAAGGCGTCAAAAGGAGACGAGGCCTGACTCACCTTGAAAATTGATAGGAATCCCAATATCCCTGTGGCAACTGGGAAGGGAGCCTGGGTCTCCCTTCTCACATCGAGAGTCGTCCCTATTGCCCTGCCAAGCCTCGAGTAGAATCCCGAGGTATTCCTGGCAACCAGGCAAGAGTCCTGAAGTCGCTGAACCAACACGAGTTTTGAAGGGCCATCCCCGCCGTAACACGAGAACATACCCCACATTCCCGCTGCAACTCAAGAAAAACCATGAGACTTTCCCAACAACACGAGATGAAGCCCGAATACAATGCTGCATGCAGAGCAAGTCCATGTTCCTCATCAAACACGAAAGGAGACTTGACTTCCTTTATGGACCTCCAGAAATTCCCCAAGAAAAGTGTCAGAAGTCTAGCGGTACCCTGAGGTCCCCGTAGCAACACGAAAGAGCTCTGTGTGCCCCAAATCAACTCGAGGTGAGACCTGAATCCCCTGCATTGGCTCAAGAGCCATCTCGCATTCCCCATCAAACAAGACAAGTGGACTAACTTCCTTTAGGCAACTCCAGAGATTCCCCGAGAAAACCGTCCCAATTGTAGAGAACACCGAGTCCAGCACAGCAAATCGAGAAAAGTTCCGTGTACCCCAAATCATCTCGAGATGAAAGCTGATTCCCAGGCTTGGACTCAAGAGGAATGCAAACTTCCAGAACCACCCAAGAGGAGGCTTCTCTAAACTATACGTATTTGAGAGGGAACCTGAGTAGGCTGCCTCATGTGGAATGGACATTGAGATGCCTGGACTTGAAATAAGGGGGATTTCCCTGCAGTGACTTGAATGCAGGCTTGTCTTTCATCTCACAAGATGAAGGGATGTCTGAATCCCCTGTGGAGACCCTAGAGAAAGCCCTAGTTCCCCGCCTCATCACGACAGGAGACCTCACATCCCTTTGACAACTCGAGAGGCACACGGAGTTCAATGCTTCAAAAGGAGACGATGCCTGACTCCTCTTGAAAATTGATAGGAATCCCAATATCACTTTGACAACTGGAAAGGGAGCCTGCATCTCCCGCCTCACCTCGAGAGACGTCCCTATTGCCGTGGCAAGCCTTGAGGAGAATCCTGAGGTGTCCCTCGCAACTAGACAGGAGACCTGAGGTCGCTGAACCAACACGAGTTTTGAAGGGTCATCCCCGTCGTAACTCAAGAACAAAACCCAGGTTCCCGCCGCAACTCGAGAAAAACCATGACACTTCCCCCATGCTGCGAGTTGAGGCCCGATTCCCCTGCACTGCCTGCAGTGCAAGTGTGAATTCCCCATCAAACACGAAACGAGCCTTGACTTCCTTGATGGAACTCCAGAGAGTCCTCAAGAACACTTTCACAAGTCTAGAGGGACCCTGAGGCCACCGCGGCAACACATAATAGCTATGTGTATTACAAATCAACTCGACATGAGGCCTGATATCCCTGCATTGGTTCCCGAACTATACCACATTCCCCATCAAGGAGGAAAAGTGGCTTGACTTCCTTTAGGCAACTCCAGAGATTCCCTGAGAACATTGTCCCAAGTCTAGAGGAACACCAATTTCAGCACAGCAACTCGAGAAAAGCTCTGTGTACCCCAAATCATTTTGAGATGAGAGCTGATTCCCTGGCTTCGACTCAACAGGAATGCCAACTTTCCACAAGCAGCTCAAGAGGAGGCTTCTCTCAGCTATAGGTATGTAAGTGGGACCCTGAGTTTGCTTCCTCAAGTGGAATGGACACCGAGATGCCCTGACTCGAAATAACGCTGGATTGCCCTGCAGTGACTTGAATGCAGGTTCTTCTTTCATCTCACAAGTTGAAGGGATGTCTGAATCCCCTGTGGAGACCCTAGAGAAAGCCCTAGTTCCCCGCCTCATCTCGACAGCAGGCCTCACATGCCTTTGACAACACGAGAGGCACGTGGAGTTCAATGCTTCAAAAGGAGCCAATTCCTGACTCCTCTTGAAAATTGACAGGAATATTAATATCCCTGTGGAAACTGGGAAGGGAGACTGAGTCTCCCGCCTCACCTTGAGAGACGTCCCTATTTCCCGGCCAAGCCTTGAGGAGAAAATCCAGGTGTCCCTAGCAATTAGACAGGAGTCCAGATGTTGCTGAACCAACATGAGTTTTGAAGGTCCATCTCGGCCGTAACTAAAAAACATACCCCAGGTTCCCGTTGCAACTCAAGAAAAACCATGAATCTTGCCCCTCACCACGTGATGAGGATCAATTCAATGGCATTACTTGCAGAGCAACTCCGTGGTCTCCTTAAACACAAAAGGAGCCTTGGCTTCCTTTATGGAACTCCAGAGAGTACCCAAAAATACTGAAACAAGTCTAGAGGATCCCTGAGGTGACCGCAGCAACAAAAAAAGAGTTTTGTGTACCCCAAATGAACTCAAGATGAGGCCAGATTCCACTACTTTGGCTCCAGGGCCATCCCGCTTTCCCCATCAAACACGACAAGTGGCTTGGCTTCCTTTAGTCAACTCCAGAGATAACCGGGGAACACAGTCCCAATGATAGAGGAACACCATGTTAAGCACAGCAACTCGAAAACAGCTCGGTGCACCCCAAATCATCTCGAGATGAGAGCTGATTCCCTGGCTTTGACTCAAGAGGAATGCCAGCTTTAAACAACACCTAAAGAGGAGGCTTCTCTCAGCTATAGGTATGTTAGAGGGACCCTGAGATTGCTGCCTCAACTGGAATGGACTCCCTGATGCACTGACTCGAAATAAGGCTGGATTTCCCTGCAGTGACTTGAATGCAGGCTCGCTTTTCATCTCACAAGATGAAGGGATGTCTGAATCCCCTGTAGAGACCCTAGAGAAAGCCCTAGTTCCCCGCCTCATCTCGCCAGGAGGCCTCACATCTCTTTGACAACTCGAGAGGCATGTGGAGTTCAATGCTTCAAAAGGAGATGATGCCTGACTCCTCCTGAATACTGACAAGAGTCACAAAATCTCTCTGTCAACTGGAAAGGGACACTGGGTCTCATGCCTCACTTCGAGAGGCGTCCCTATTGCCCTGCCAAGCCTTGAGGAGAATCCCGATGTGTTCCTCGCAACTAGACAGGACTCGTGATGTCGCTGAACAAATGCGAGTTTTGAAGGGCCATCCCCGTCGTAACTCGAGCATATACCCCAGGTTCCTGCCGAAAATCTAGAAAAACCTAGAGACTTCCCAATTGCCGTGAGATGATGCCCGATTTCCCTGCATTGCGTGGAGAGCAATTCCATGTTCCCCATCAAACATGAAAGGAGTCTTGACTTCCTTGATGGATCTCCAGAGAGTCCCCAAGAACACAGTTACAAGTGAGGAGGGACCCTGAATTTACCGCAGCAACAAGGAAGAGCTCAGCGTATTCTAAATCAACTGGAGATGAGGCCCGATTCCCCTGCATTGGCTCCAGAGCCATCATGCATTCCCCATCAAACAAGACAAGTGTCTTGCCTTCCTTTAGGCAATTCCAGAGATTTCCCGAGAACACTGTCTCAAGTCTAGAGGAACACCACGTTCAGCACAGCAACTCAAGAAAAGCTCCGTGTTTCCCAAATCATCTCGAGATGAGAGCTGATTCACGGGCTTCAAATCAAGAGGAATGCCAACGTTCCAAAAGGACCTCAAGACGCGGCTTCTCTCAGCTATATGTATATGAGAGAGACCCTGAGTTTGCTGCCTCAAGTGGAATAGACACCGAGATGCCGTGACTCGAAATAAGCCCAGAATTCCCTGCACTGACTTGAATGCAGGCTCGTTTTTCATCTTATAAGATGAAGGGATGTCTGAATCCCCTGTGGAGGCCCTAGAGAAAGAGGTAGTTCGATGTCTCACCTCGATAGGAGACCTCACATCCCTTTGAAAACTCGAGAGGCATGCGGAGATCAATGCTTCAAAAGGAGAAGATTCCTGACTCCTCTTGAAAATGGATAGGAATCAGAATACGCCTGTGGCAACTGGGAAGGGAGCGTGGGTGTCCCGCCTCATGACGAGAGGTGTCCCTATTGCCCTGCCAAGCCTTGAGGAGAAACCCAAGGTGTCCCTCACAACCAGCCAGGAGTTCTGACTTCTCTGAATCAACACGAGTTTTGAAGGCCCATCGCTGCCGTTACTCGAGAACATACCCCAGGTTCCCGCTGCAACTCGAGAAAAACCATGAGACTTCCCCCTTGCCGTGAGATGAGGCCCATTTCCCCTGCATTGCATGCAGAGTACATCCGAGTTCCCCATGAAACACGAAAGGAGCCTTGACTTCCTAGATGAAACTCCATATAGTCCTCAATAACACTGTCACAAGTCTAGAAGAACCCTGAGGTCAACGCAACAACACATAAGAGCTCCGTGTACCACAAATCAACTGGAGATGAGGTCCGATTCCCATGCATTGGCTCCAGAGCCATCCTGCATTCCCCATCAAACAGGACACGTGGCTTGCCTTCCTTTAGGCAACTCCAGAGATTCTCCGAGAACAATGTCCCTAGTCTAGACGAACACAAAGTTCAACACAGCAACTCTAGGAAAGCTCCGTGTACCCCAAATTATTTTGAGATGAGAGCTAATTCCCTGGCTTTGACTCAAGAGGAATGCCAACTATCCACAAGCACCTCAAGAGGAGGCTTCTCTCAGCTATACGTATGTGAGAGGGACACTGGGTTTGTTGCCTATTGTGGCATGGACACCAAGATGCCCTGACTCGAAATAAGGCCAGATTTCCCTACAGTGTCTTGAATGCAGGCTTGTCTCTCATCTCACAAGTGGAAGGGATGACTGAATCCCCTTTGGATACACTAGAGAATGCCCTAGTCCCCACCTCATCTCGACAGGAGGCCTCACATCCTTTTGAAACCTCGAGAGGCATGCGGAGTTCAATGGTTCAAAAGGAGACAATGCCTGACTCCTCTTGAACATTGATAGGAATCCCAATATCCCTGTGCCAACTGCAAAGGGAAACTGGGTCTCCCGCCTCACTTCAAGAGGAGACCCTATTGTCCTGCCAAGCCTCGAGGAAAATCACAAGGTGTCCCTCGCAACTAGACAGGAGTCCTGACGTCGCTGAACCAACACGAGTTTTGAAGGGCCCTCCCCGCCATAACTCGAGTACATAACTCAGGTTCCCACCGCAATTCCAGAAAAATCATGAGACTTTCCCCTTGCTGCTAGATGAGGACCGAATCCCATGCACTGCATGCAGAGCAAGTCCATGTACCCCATCAAAAACGAAAGGAGACTTGACTTCCTAGATGGAACTCCAGAGAGTCCCAGGAACACTGTCAGAAATCTAGAGGGACCATGAGTTCCCCGCAGCAACATGAAAGCGCACCGTGTACACGAAATCAACACGAAATGAGGCCCAATTCCCCTTCATGGTGTCCAGAGCCATCCCGACTTCCGCATTAAAATAGACAAGTGGCTTGACTTCCTTTAGGCAACTCCAGAGATTACCCGAGAATACCGTCTCAAGTCTAGAGGAACACCACATTTAGCACAGCAACTTGAGAAAAGCTCTGTGTACCTCAAATCATCTCAAGATGAGAGCTGATTACCTGGCTTTGACTCAAAAAGAATGCCAGCTTTCCACAAGCCCCAGAAGAGGATGCTTCTCTCAGTTATAGGTAGGTTAGTGGGACCCTGAGTATGCTGCCTCAAATGGAATGGACAACGAGATGCCCTGACTCGAAATAAGGCCAGATTTCCCTGCAGTGACTTGAATGCAGACTCGTCTTTCATCTCACAAGATGAAGGGATGTCTGAATCCCCGTGGAAATCATAGAGAAAGCCCGAGTACCCTGCCTTATCTCTCCAGGAGGCCTCACATTCCTTTGACAATTCGAGCAGCACGCGGAGTTCAATGTTTCAAAAGGAGACGGTGCCTGACTACTCTTGAAAATTGATAGGAATCCCAATATCCCTGTGACAAGTGAAAAGGGAGACTGGGTCTCCCACCACACCTCGAGAGGTGTCCCTATTGCCCTGCCAAGCCTCGAGGAGAATCTCCAGGTGTCCCTCGATACTAGACAGGACTCCTGACGTCGCTGGACAAACGCAAGTTTTGAAGGCACATCCCCACCTAACTCGAGATCATGCCAAATGTTCACTCCGCAAATCGAGAAAAAACCATGAGACTTCCCCCTGCCACGAGATGAGGCCCAATTTCCCTGCATTGCATGCAGAGCAAGTCCGTGTTCCCCATCAGACAGGAAAGGAGCCTTGACTTCCTAGATGAAACTACACATAGTCCTCAATAACACTGTCACAAGTCTAGACGGACCCTGAGGTCAATGCAGCAACACCAAAGAGCTCCGTGTACTACAAATCAACTCGAGATGAGGCCTGATTCCCCTGCATTGGCTCTAGAGCCATCCTGAATTCCCCATCAAACAGGACACGTGGCTTGACTTCCTGTAGGCAAATCCAGAGATTCTCCAAGAACAACGTCCCTAGTCTAGATGAACACAAATTTCAGCACAGCAACTCCAGGAAAGCTCCCTGTACCCCAAATTATTTCAAGATGAGAGTACATTCCCTGGCTTTGATTCAAGAGGAAAGCCAACTTTCCACAAGCACCTCAAGAGGAGGCTTCTCTCAGCTATACTTATGTGAGAGGGACCCTGAGTGTATTGCCTGAAGTGGAAAGGACACCGAGATGCTCTGACTCGAAATAAGGCCAGATTTCCCTGCAGTGACTTGAATGCAGGCTCGTCTTTTAGCTCAAAAGAAGAAGGAATGTCTGAATCCCCTGTGGAGACCCTAGAGAAAGCCCTAGTTCCCCGCCTCATATCTCCAGGAGTCCTCACATTACTTTGACAATTCGAGCAGCATGTGGAGATCAAGGTTTCAAAAGGAGACGATTCCTGACTCTTTTTGAAAGTGGACAGGAGTCACAGTATCGCTCTGGCAATTGGAAAGGGACACTGCGTCTAATGCTTCACCTCGAGAGGCGTCCCAATTGCCCTCCCAAGGCTGGAGGAGAATCCTGAGGTGTCCCTCATGCCTAGACATGAGTACTGACGTTGCTGAACAAACACGAGTTTTGAAGGGCCATCAGTGACCTAAGTCGAGAATACATCCCAGGTTCCCCCTGCAACTCGAGAAAATCCATGAGACTTCCCCTTCACCACGACATGAGGCCTGATTCCCCTGCACTTCATGCAGAGTAAGCCCGTGTTCCCCATCAAACACGAAAGGAGCCTTGACTTCCTTGATGGAAATCCAGAGTCCCCAAGAACACTGTCACAAGTCTAGAGGGACCTTGATGTCACTGAAGCAAAATGAAAGAGCACCGTGTACCCCAAATCAACTCGAGATGATGCCCCATTTCCCTGCATTGGCTCCAGAGCCAATCCGCATTACTCATCAAACATGACAAGTGGCTTGACTTCCTATAGGCAACTCCAAGGATACCCAGAGAACACTGCCCCGTATCGAAAGGAACAGCAATTTCAGCACATCAACTCGAGAAAAGCTCCGTGTACCACAAATCATCTCGAGATGAAAGCTGATTCCCTGGCATCAATACAAGAGGAATGCCAAAGTTCCAAAAGCCCGTCAAAAAGAGGCTTCTCTCAGCTATGGTTATGTGAGAGGGACCCTGAGTTTGCTGCCTCAAGTTGAATGGACAACGAGATGCCCTGACTCTAAATAAGGCCGGATTTCCCTGCAGTGACTTGAATGCAGGCTCTTCATTCATCTCACAACAGGAAGGGATGTCTGAATCCCCTGTGGAGGCCCTATAGAGAGCCCTAGCTACCCTCTTAACCTCGACAGCAGGACTCACATCCCTTTGACAACTCGAGAGGCACGTGGGGTTCAATGCTTCAAAAGGAGACGATGCCTGACTCCTCTTGAAAATTGACAGGAATACCAATATCACTTTGGAAACTGGATGCGAGCCTGGGTCTCCCGCCTCACCTCGAGTGACATCCCTATTTCCCTGTCAAGCCAAGAGGACAATCC
Organism: Dama dama; assembly: GCF_033118175.1. NCBI lineage: Eukaryota > Metazoa > Chordata > Mammalia > Artiodactyla > Cervidae > Dama > Dama dama. Next base: position 10,133,368 of record NC_083693.1, on the reverse strand, counting down.
CAAGGTGTCCCTCGCTACTAGACAGGAGTCCTGACATCGCTGAAGCAACACGAGTTTTGAAGGGCCATCTCCGCAATAACTTGAGAATATAACCCAGGTTCCCGCTGCAGGTCGAGAAAAACCATTAGACTTTCCCCTCGCTGCGAGATGTGGCCCGATTCACCTGCACTGAGTGTAGAGCAAGTCCATGTTCCCCATCAAACGTGAAAGGAGTATTGACTTCCTTGATGGAAATCCAGAGAGTCCCCAAGAACACTATCACAAGTCTAGAGGGTCCCTGAGGTCCCCGTAGCAACATGAAAGCACACCGTGCACTCCGAATCAATTCGACATGAGGTCCGATTCCACTGCATTGGCTCCATTGCAATCCCACATTCCCCATCAAACACAAGTGGCTTGTCTTCCTTTAGGCAACTCCAGAGATTCCCCAAGAATACGGTCTCAAGCCTAGAGGAACACCAAGTTCAGCACAGCTACTCGAGAAAAACTCCATGTACCCCAAATCATCTCGAGATGAGAGCTGCTTCCCTGGATTCAACTCAAGAGGGATGACAACATTCCACTAGTACCTCAAGAAGAGGCTTCTCTGCTATAGGTATGTGAGAGGGACCCTGAGTTTGCTGCCTCAAATGGAAAAAACACCGAGATGCCCTGACTCGAAATAAGGCCGGATTTACCTGTGACTTGAATGCAGGCTCGTCTTTCATCTCAGAAGTGTAAGGGATGTCTTAATCCCCTGTGGAGACCCTAGAGAATGCCCTAGTCCCCACTCATCAAGACAGGAGGCCTCACATCCTTTTGAAACCTCCAGAGGAACACGGAGTTAAATGCTTCAAAAGGAGACGATGGCTGACTCCTCTTGAACATTGATAAGAATCCCAATATCCCTGTGGCAACTGGAAAGGGAGCCTGGGTCTCCCGCCTCACCCCCAGAGGCATCCCTATTGTTCTGTCAAGCCTTGAGGAAAATCACAAGCTGTCCCTCACAACTAGACAGGAGTCCTGACGTCGCTGAACCGACACGAGTCTTGAAGAGCCATCCCCGACATAACTCGAGAACATAATCCAGGTTCCCACTGCAATTCCAGAAAAATAATGAGACTTTCCCCTCCCCACCAGATGAGACCCAATTCCCCTGCACTGCATGCAGAGCAAGTCCGTGTTCCCCATTAAACATGAAAGGAGCCTTGACTTCCTTGATGGAACTCCAGAGAGTCCCCATGAACACTGTCAGAAATCTAGAGGGACCCTGAGGTCCCCGCAGCAACATGAAAACGCACCGTGTACTCGAAATCAACTCGAGATGAGGCCCGATTCCCCTACATGGTCTCCAGAGTCATCCCGCATTCCCCATTAAACAGGACAAGTGGCTTGACTTACTTTTGGCAACTCCAGAGGTTACCCGAGAATACCGTATCAAGTCTAGAGGAACACCAAGTTCAGCACAGCAACTCCAGAAAAGCTCCATGTACCACAAATCATCTCGAGATGAGAGATGATTCCCTGGCTTCGACTCAAGAGGAATGCCAGCTTTCGACAAGCCCCACAAGAAGAGGCTTCTCTCAGCTATAGGTATGTGAGAGGGACCCTGATTTTGCTGCCTCAATTCGAATGGACACCGAGATGCCCTGACTTGAAATTAGGCCGGATTTCCTTGCAGTGACTTGAATGCAGGCTTGTTTTTCATCTCACAAGATGAAGAGATGTCTGAATCCCCTGTGGAGACCATAGAGAAAGCCCTAGTTTCCCGCCTCATCTCGTCAGGAGGCCTCACATTCTTCTGAATCCTCGAGAGGCACGTGGAGTTACATGTTTCAAAAGGAGACGATGGCTGACTGCTTGAAAATTGATAGGAATCCAAATATCCCTGTGGCAACTGCAAAGGGAGACTGGGTCTACCGCCCCAACTCGAGAGGCATCTCTATTGTCCTGCCAATCCTCCAGCAGAATCCCGATGTATCCCTTGCAACTAGAGATGAGTCCTGACGTTGCTGACCCAACACGAGTATTGAAGGGCCATTCCCGCCGTAACTCGAGAACATAACGCAGGTTCCCGCCGCAACTCGAGAAAAACCATGAGAATTCCCCCTTGCCGCGAGATGAGTCCCGATTTCCCTGCATTGCATGCAGAGCCAGTCTGTGGTACCCATCAGACAGGAAAGGAGACTAGATTTCCTAGATGAAACTCCACATAGTCCTCAATAACACTTTCACAAGTCTAGACGGACCCTGAGATCACTGCAGCAACATATAAGAGCACCGTGTACTACAAATCGACTCAACATGAGGCCCGATTCCCCAGCATTGGCTCTGCAGCCATCCTGCATTCCCCATCAAACAGGATAAGTGGCTTCTCTTCCTTTAGGCAACTCCAGAGATTCCCCGAGAATACAGTCTCAAGCCTAGAGGAAAAGCAAGTTCAGCACAGCAACTCGAGAAAAACTCTGTGTACCCCAAATCATCTTGATGAGAGCTGCTTTCCTGGATTCAACTCAAGAGGGATGACAACATTCCACTAGTACCTCAAGAAGAAGCTTCTCTCTGCTATAGGTATGTGAGAGAGACCCTGAGTTTGCTGCCTCAAATGGAAAAAACACCGAGATGCCTTGACTCGAAATAAGGCCGGATTTACCTGCAGTGACTTGAATGCAGGCTTGCCTTTCATCTCACAAGTGGAAGGGATGTCTGAATCCCCTGTGGAGACCCTAGAGAATGCTCTAGTCCCCACCTCATCTCGACAGGAGGCCTCACATCCTTTTGAAACCTCGAGAGGCATGCAGAATTAAATAATTCAAAAGGAGATGATGCCTTACTCCTCTTGAACATTGATAGGAATCCCAATATCCCTGTGGCAACTGGAAAGAGACCCTGATTCTCCCGCCTCACCTCCAGAGGCATCCCTATTGTTCTGCCAAGCTTCGAGGAAAATCACAAGGTGTCCCTAGCAACTAGACAGGAGTCCTGACGTCGCTGAACCAACACGAGTATTGAAGGGCCTTCCCCACTGTAGCTGGAGAACATACCACAGGTTCCCGCCACAACTCGAGAAAAACCATGAGACTTCCACCTTGCCGTGAGATGAGGCCACATTTCCCTGCATTGCGTGCACAGCAAGTCCGTGTTCCCCATCAAACAGGAAAGGAGACTTGACTTCCAAGATGAAACTCCACATAGTCCTCAATAACACTGTCACAAGTCTAGACGGACCCTCAGGTCACTGATAACACATAAGAGCTCCGTGTTAAAAAAAAAAAAAAAAAAAAAAAAAAAAAAAGCTCTGTGTACTACAAATCAACTCGAGATGAGGCCCGATTCCCCTGCACTGCCTCCAGAGCCATCCTGCAAAATGCATGAAACAGGACAAGTGGCTTGACTTCCTTTAGGCAACTCCAGAGATTCCCTGACAACAACGTCCCAAGTCTAGAGGAACACCAAGTTCAGCACAGCAACTCCAGAAAAGCTCCGTGGACCCCAAATCATCTCGAGATGAGAGCTGATTTCCTGGCTTCGACTCAAGAGGAATGCCAACTTTCCACAAGCACCTCAAGAGGAGGCTTCTCTCAGCTATACGTATGTGATAGGGACCCTGAGTGTGTTGCCAGAAGTGGAATGGGCACCGAGATGCCCTGACTTGAAATAAGGTCAGATTTCCCTGCAGTGACTTGAATGCAGGCTCGTCTTGCATCTCCCAAGACGAAGGGATGTCTGAATCCCCTGTGGAGACCCTAGAGAAAGCCCTAGTTCCCCGCCTCATTTCTACAGGAGGCCTCACATTCCTTTGAAACCTGGAGCAGCACGTGGAGATCAAGGTTTCAAAAGGAGTGAAGCCTGACTGCTCTTGAAAAAGGACAGAAGTCACAGTATTGTTCTGGCAACAGGAAATAAACACTGAGTATCACGCCTCACCTCAAGAGGCATCCCTATTGCCCTCCCAAGGCTCAAGGAGAATCCTGAGGTGCCCCTCGCAGGTAGTCAGGAGTACTGACGTCGCTGAACAAACACATGTTTGGAAGGGCCATCACCATTTTAAATCGAGAATACACCCCAGGTTCCCGCTGCAACTCAACACAATCCATAAGAATTCCCCCTCGCCGCGAGATGAGGCCTGATACCCCTGCACTGAATGCAGAGCAAGTCCGTGTTCCCCATCAAACATGAAAGGAGTATTGAATTCTTTGATGGAAATCCAGAGTCCCCAAAAACTCTGTCACAATCTAGAAGGACCCTGATGTCACTGAAGCAAAACAAAAGAGCTAGTCCCCACCTCATCTTGACAGGAGACCTCACAACATTTTGAAACCTCGAGAGGCATGCGGAGTTCAGTGGTTCAAAAGGAGACGATGCCTGACTCCTCTTGAACATTGATAGGAATCACAATATCACTGTGGCAACTGGAAAGGGACACCGGGTCTCCTGCCTCACTTGGAGAGGCGTCCCTATTGCCCTGCCAAGCCGCGAGGCGAATCCCGAGGTGTCTCTCGCAACTAGACAGGAGTCCTGACATCGCTGAATGAACACGAGTATTGAAGGGCCATCCCTGCCGTAACTCGAGAACATACCACAGGTTCTCGCCACAACTCGAGAAAAACCAGGAGACTTCCCCCTCGCCACAAGATGAGGTCCGATTTCCATGCATTGCATGCAGAGCAAGTCCGAATTCCCCATCAGATATGAAAGGGGACTTGACTTCCAAGGTGAAACTACAAATAGTCCTCAATAACACTGTCACAAGTCTAGACAGACCCTGCGGTCACTGTAGCAACATTAAGACCTCCGTGTACTACAAATCAACAAGAGTTGAGGCCCGATTCCCCTGCATTGGATCCAGTGCCATCCTGCATAACGCATGAAACAGGACAAGTGGCTTGACTTCTTTAGGTAACTCCAGAGATTCCCCGAGAACAACGTCCCAACTCTAGAGGAACACCAAGTTCAGCACAGCAACTCCAGAAAAGCTCTGTATACCCCAAAACATCTCTAGATGAGAGCTGATTCTCTGGCTTCAACTCCAGAGGAATGCCAACTTTCCACAAGCACCTCAAGAGGAGGCTTCTCTCAGCTATAGGTATGTGAGAGGGATCCTGTGTTTGTTGCCTGAAGGGAAGTGGGCAGCGAGATGCCCTGACTCTAAATAAGGCCAGATTTCCCTGCAGTGACTTGAATGCAGGCTCGTGTTTCAGCTCAAAAGATGAAGGGATGTCTGAATCCCCTGTGGTGAGGCTAGAGAAAGCCCTAGTTCCTCGCCTCATCTCTCCAGGAGGCCTCACATTCCTTTGACATCTGGAGCAGCACGCGGAGTTCAATGTTTCAAAAGGAGAAGATGCCTGACTCCTCTTGAAAATTGATAGGAATCTCAATGTCACTGGGGCAATTGCAAAGGGAGACTGGGTATCCCGCATCACCTCGAGAGGCATCCCTATTGCCCTGCCAAGCCTCGAGGAGAATCTCCAGGTGACCCTCGATACTAGACAGGACTCCTGACGTCGCTGAACCAACACAAGTTTTGAAGGACCATCCCCGCCATAACTCGAGATCATGCCGCATGTTAACCTCGCAAATCGAGAAAAAGCATGAGACTTCCCACTTGCCGCGAGATCAGGCCTGATTTCCTTGCATTGCATGCAGAGGAAGTCCGTATTCCCCATCAGACAGGAAAGGAGCCTTGATTTCCTAGATGAAACTACACATAGTCCTCAATAACACTGTCACAAGTATAGACGGATCCTGAGGTCAACGCAGTAATACCGAAGAGCTCCGTGTACGACAAATCAACTCGAGATGAGGCCCGAATCCCCTGCATTGGCTCCAGAGCCATCCTGCATTTCCCATCAAACAGGACACGTAGCTTGACTTCCTTTAGGAAACTCCAGAGATTACCCGAGAACAACATCCTTAGTCTGGAGGAACACAAAGTTCAGCTAAGCAAATCCAGGAAAGCTCCGTGTACCCCAAATTATGTTGAGATGAGAGCTGATTCCCTGGCTTTGAATCAAGAGGAATGCCAACTTTCCATAAGCACCTCAAGAGGAGGCTTCTCTCAGCTATACGTATGTGAGAGGGACCCTGAGTGTGTTCCCTGAAGTGGAATGGACACCGAGATTCCCTGACTTGAAATAAGGCCAGATTTCCCGGTGGTGACTTGAATGCAGGGTCGTCTTTTACCTCAAAAGATGAAGGAATGTCTGATTCCCCTGTGGAGACCCTAGAGAAAGAGATAGTTCCCCGCCTCATCTCCACATGAGGCCTCATATTCCTTTGATAACTCGAGAAGCACGCGGAGATCAATGTTTCAAAAGGAGACGATGCCTGACTCCTCTTGAAAATGGACAGGAGTCACAGTATTGCTCTAGCAGCCGGAGAGGGACACTGGGTCTCACGCCTAACCTCGAGAGGTGCTCCTATTGCCCTCCCAAGTATCGAGGAGAATCCTGAGGTGTCCCTCGCAACTAGACAGGAGTACTGACTTCGTTGAACAAGCACGAGTTTTGAAGGGCCATCACCATCCTAAATGGAGAATACACCCCAGGTTCCCGCTGCAACTCAAGAAAATCCCTGAGACCTCCCCCTCGCTGTGAGATGAGGCCCGATTCCCCTGCAATGGATTCAGAACAAGTCCATGTTCCCCATCAAACAAAAAGGAGCCTTGAGTTCCTAGATGGAACTCCAGAGAGTCCCCAGGAACACTGTCACAAATCTAGAGGACCCTGAGGCCCCCGCAGCAACATGAAAGCGCACCGTGTACTTGAAATCAACACGAGATGAGGCCCAATTCACCTGCATTGGCTCCAGAGCCATGCCGCATTCCACATCAAACACAAGTGGCTTGACTTCTTTTAGGCAACACCAGAGATACCCCGAGAACACCGCCCCATATCTAAAGGAACACCAAGTTCAGCACACAAATCCAGAAAAGCTCCGTGTACCCCAAATTATATTGATATAAGAGCTGATTCCCTGGCTTCGATTCAAGAGGAATGCCAGCTTTCCACAGGCCCCACAAGAGGAGGCTTCTGTCAGTACAGTTCTGTGAGAGGGACCCTGAGTGTGCTGTCTCAAGTGGAGTGAACACCTAGATGCCCTGACTCGAAATAAGGCCGATTTCCCTGCAGTGACTTGAATGCAGGCTCGTTTCTCAACTCAAAAGAACAAGGGATGTCTGATTCCCCTCTGGATACCCTAGACAAAGCCCTAGTTCGCAGCCGCATCACTCCAGGAGGCCTCACATTCCTTTGACAACTCAAGCAGCACTTGGAGTTCAATGGTTCAAAAGGCGACGATGCCTGACTATTCTCGTAAATTGATAGGAATCCCAACATCCCTGTGGCAAGTGAAAAGGGAGACTGGGTCTCCCGCCTCCCCTCAAGAGGCGTCCCTATTGCCCTGCCAAGCCTCGAGGAGAATCACCAGGTGTCCCTCAATACTAGATAGAACTCCTGACGTCACTGAACCAACACAAGTTTTGAAGGCCCATCCCCGCCGTAACTCGAGATCAAGCCGCATGTTCACTCTGAAAATCGAGAAAATCCATGAGACTTCCCAGTTGCCGCGAGATGAGGCCCTATTTCCCTGCATTGCATTCAGAGGAAGTCGTGTTCCCCATCAGACAAAAAAGGAGCCTTGACTTCCTAGATGAAACTGCACATAGTCCTCAATAAGAGTGTCACACGTCTAGACGGACCCTGAGGTCAACACAGCAACACCAAAGAGCTCTGTGTACTACAAATTAACTCGAGATGAGGCCCGATTCCCCTGCATTGGTTCAAGAGCCATCCCGCATTCCCCATCAACCACGACAAGTGGCTTGACTTCCTCTAGGCAACTCCAGAGATATACCGAGAACACCGCGCCATATTTAAAGGAACACCAAGTTCAGCACATCAAATTGAGGAAAGCTCCGTGTTCCCCAAATTATTTCGATATGAGAGCTGATTCCCTGGCTTAAACTCAAGAGGAATGCCAACTTTCCACAAGCACCTCAAGAGGAGGCTTCTCTCAGCTATACGTATGTGAGAGGGACCCTGAGTGTGTTGCCTGAAGTGGAATGGACACCGAGATGCCGTGAGTCGAAACAAGGCCAGATTTCCCTGCAGTGACTTGAATGCAGGTCGTCTTTTACCTCAAAAGATGAAGGGATGTCTGAATCCCCTGTGGAGACCCTAGAGAAAGCCCTAGTTCCCCGCCTCATCTGTACAGGAGGCCTCACATTCCTTTGACAACTCAAGCAGCATGCGGAGATCAAGGTTTCAAAAGGAGACGATGCCTGACTCCTCTTGAAAACGGACAGGAGTCACAGTATTGTTCTGGCAACTGGAAAGGGACACTGGGTCTCACACTTCACCTCATGGGGCATCCCTATCGTCCTCCCAAGGCTCGAGGTGAATCCCTAGGTGTCCCTCGCAATTAGACAGGAGTACTGTCGTTGCTGAACAAATACGAGTTTTGAAGTGCCATCACCATCCTATATCGAGAACATACCCCGGGATCCTGCTGCAACTCGAGAAAATCCATGAGACTTCCCCCTTTGCGCGAGATGAGGCCCGATTACCCTGCACTGCATGCAGAGCAAGTCCGTGTTCCCCATCAAACACGAAAGGAGCCTTGACTTGCTTGATGGAAATCCAGAGTCCCCACGAACACTGTCACAAGTCTAGAGCGACCCTGATGTCACCGAAGTAAAACAAAAGAGATCCGTGTACCCCAAATCAACTCGCGATGTGGCCTGATTCCCCTGCTTTGGCTTCAGAGCCACCCCACATTCCCCATCAAACACGACAAGTGGCTTGACTTCCTTTAGGCAACACCAGAGATACCCCGAGAACACCGCGCCATATATAAAGGAACACCAAGTTCAGCACATCAACTCGAGAAAAGCTCCGTGTACCCAAATCATCTCGAGATGAGAGCTGATTCCCTGGAATCGACTTAAGAGGAATGCCAAAGTTCCACAAGCCCCTCAAGAAGAGGCTTCTCTCAGCTATAGGTATATTAGAGGGACCCCGAGTTTGCTGCCTCAAGTGTAATGGACACCGAGATACCCTGCCTCGAAATAAGGCTGGATTTCCATGCAGTGACTTGAATGCAGGCTCTTCATTCATCTCACAAGAGGAAGGGTTGTCTGATTCCTCTGTGTAGAACCTAGAGAAAGCCCTAATTCACCGCCTCATCTCTCCAAGAGGCCTCACATTCCTTTGACAACTCGAGCAGCATGCAGAGTTCAGTGTTTCAAAATGAGACGATGCCTGACTCTTCTTGAAAATTGATAGGAATCCCAATATCCCTGTGGCAATTGCAAAAGGTGACTTGGTCTAGCGCCTCACCTCGAGAGGCATCCCTATTGCCCTGTGAAGCCACGAGGAGAATCCCGAGTTGTCCCTCACTACTAGATAGGAGTCCTGACGTCGCTGAACCAACACGAGTTTTGAAGGGCCATCCCTGCAATAATTAGAGAATATAACCCATGTTCCCACTGCAACTCTAGAAAATCAATGAGAATTTCCCCTTGCTGCGAGCTGTGGCCCGAATCACCTGCACTGAGTGTAGAGCAAGTCCATGTTCCCCATCAGACATGAAAGGAGTATTCACTTCCTTGATGGAACTCAAGAGTCCCCAAGAAGACTGTCACAAGTCTAGTAGGACCCTGAGCTCCCCGCAGCAACACAAAAGCACACCGTGTACTGCAAATCAATTTGAGATGAGGCCCTATTCCACTGCATTGGCTCCAGCACAATCTGGCATTTCCCAACAAACATAAGAAGTAGCTTGTCTTCCTTTAGGCAACTCCAGAGATTCCCCGAGAATACGGTCTCAAGCCTAGAGGAACACCAAGTTCAGCACAGCTACTCGAGAAAAACTCCGTGTACCTCAAATCATCTCAAGATGAGAGCTGCTTCCCTGGATTTGACTCAAGAGGAATGACAATGTTCCACCATAACCTCAAGAAGAGGCTTGTCTCTGCTATAGGTATGTGAGAGGGACCCTGAGTTTGCTGCCTCAAATGGAAAAAACACCGAGATACCTTGACTCAAAGTAAGGCGGGATTTCCCTGCAGTGACTTGAATGCAGGCTCGTCTTTCATCTCAGAAGTGGAAGGGATGTCTTAATCCCCTGTGGAGCCCCTAGAGAATGCCCTAGTCCCCACCTCATCTCCATAGGCGGCCTCACATCCTTTTGAAACCTCAAGCGGCACGTGGAATTAAATGCTTCAAAAGGAGACGATGGCTGACTCCTCTTGAATATTGATATGAATCCCAATATCCCTGTGGCAACTGGAAGGGAATCCTGGGTCAACCGCCTCACCTCCAGAGGCATCCCTATTGTCCTGCCAATCCTCAAGGTTAATCCCAATGTGGCCCTCGCAACTAGACAGGAGTCCTTACGTCACTGAACCAACATGAGTATTGAAGGGCCATCCCCGCCGTAACTCGAGAACATACAGCAGGTTCCCGCCACAACTCGAGAAAAACCATGAGACTTCCCCATCTCCTCGAGATGAGGCCCGATTTCCCTGCACTGCGTGCAGAGCAAGTCCATGTTCTCCATCACATATGAAAGCAGATTGACTTCCTAGATGAAACTCCAAATAGTCCTCAATAACACTGTCAGAATTCTAGACAGACCCTGAGGTCACTGCAGCAACACATAAGACCTCCGTGTACTACAAATCAATTCGAGAAGAGGCGCGATTCCCATGCATTGGCTCCAGAGGCATCATGCATAATGCATGAAACAGGACAAGTGGCTTGACTTCCTTTAGCCCACTCCAGAAATTCCCCGAGAACAACTTCCCAAGTCTAGAGGAACACCAAGTTCAGCACAGCAACTCCAGAAAAGCTCCGTGTACCCCAAATCAACTCGAGATGAGAGCTGATTCCTTGACTTTGACTCAAGAGGAATGCCAATTTACCACAAGCACCACAAGAGGAGGCTTCTCTCAGCTATAGGTATGTCAGAGGGATCCTGTGTCTCTTGCCTGAGGTGGAGTGGACACTGAGATACCCTGACTCGAAATAAGGCCAGATTTCCCTGCATTGACTTGAATGCAGGCTCTTCATTCTTCTCACAAGAGGAAGGGTTGTCTGATTCCCCTGTGTAAACCCTAGACAAAGCCCTAGTTCACCGCCTTGACTCTCCAGGAGGCCTCACATTCCATTGACACCCGAGCACCAGGCGGAATTCAGTGTTTCAAAAGGAGACGATGCCTGACTCCTCTTGAAAATTGATAGGAATCCCCATATCACTGTGGCAATTGAAAAGGGAGCCTTGGTCTCCCACCTCACTTTGAGAGGCGTCTCTATTTCCCTGCCAAGCCTCGAAGAGAATCTCCAGGTGTCCCTCAATACTAGACAGGACTTCTGATGTCGCTGAACCAACACAAGTTTTGAAGGCCAATCCCCACCGTAACTCGAGATCATGCTGAATGTTAACCCTGCAAATCGAGAAAAACCATGAGACTTCCCACTTGCCGAGAGATGAGGCCCGATTTCCCTGCATTGCGTGCAGAGCAAGTCCGTGTTCCCCATCAGACAGGAAAGGAGCCTTGACTTCCTAGATGAAACTGCACATAGTCCTCAATAACACTGTCACAAGTCTAGACGGACCCTGAGGTCAACACAGCAACACCAAAGAGCTCCGTGTACTAGAAATTAACTCGAGATGACTCCCGATGCCCCTGCATTGGCTCCAGAGCAATCCTGCATTCCCCATTAAACAGGACTCGTTGTTAACTTCCTTTAGGCAACTCCAGAGATTCTCTGAGAACAACGTCCCTAGTCTAGAGGAACACATGGTTCCACAAAACAAATCCAGGGAAGCTCCGTGTACCCCAAATTATTTCGAGATGACAGCTGATTCCCTTGCTTCTACTCAAGAGGATTGCCAATTTTCCACAAGCACCTCAAGCGGAGGCTTCTCTCAGCTATACGTATGTGAGAGGGCACATGAGTTTGTTGCCTGAAGTGGAATGGACACCGAGATGCCCTGACTCCAAATAAGGCCAGATTTCCCTGCAGTGACTTGAATGCAGGCTCATCTTTAGCTCAAAGATGAAGGGATGTCTCAATCCCCTGTGGATACCCTAGAGAAAGCCCTAGTTCCCCGCCTCATCTCTACATGAGACCTCACATTACTTTGACAACTCGAGCAGCATGCGGAGATCAAGTTTTCAAAAGGAGACGATGCCTGACTCCTCTTGAAAATGGACAGGAGTCACAGTACCGCTCAGGCAACTAGAAAGGAACACTGGGTCTCAGGCCTCACCTCGAGAGGCATCCCTATTGGCCTCCCAATCTTGAGGAGAATCCCGAGGTGTCCCTCACAACTAGACAGGAGTACTGACTTCACTGAACAAACACGAGTTTTGAAGGGACATCACCGTCCTAAATCGAGAATACACCCCAGGTTCCCGCTGCAACTCGATAAAATCACTCAGACGTCCCCCTCACCGTGAGATGAGGCCCGATTCCCCTGCAATGCATTCAGAGCGAGTCCATCTTCCCATCACGCACAAAAGAGCCTTGACTTCCTTGATGGAACTCCAGAGAGTCCCCAGGAACAGTGTCACAATTCTAGAGGGATCCTGAGTTCCCCGCAGCAACATGATAGTGCACCGTGTACTCAAAATCAACTCGAGATGAGGCCCGATTCACCTCCATTGTCTCCAGAGCCTCCCGCATTCCACATTAAACATGACAAGTGGCTTGACTTCCTTTAGGCAACTCCAGAGATTCCCCGAGAATACCGTCTCAAGTCTAGAGGAACACCAAGTTCAGCACGGCAACTTGAGAAAAGCTCCGTGTACCCCAAATCATGTCGAGATGAGAGCTGATTCCCTGGCTTTGACTCAAGAGGAATGCCAGCTTTCCACAAGCACAACGAGAGGAGGCTTCTCTCAGTATAGTTCTGTGAGAGGGACCCTGAGTGTGCTGACTCAAGTGGAATGGACACTGAGATGCCCTGACTCGAAATAAGGCCAGATTTCCCTGCAGTGACCTGATTGCAGGCTCGTTTTTCAACTCAAAAGAACAAGAGATGTCTGATTCCCCTGTGGATACCCTAGACAAAGCGCTAGTTTGCCGCCTCTTCTCTCCAGGAGGCCTCATTTTCCTTTGACAACTCGAGCAGCACGCAGAGTTCAATGTTTCAAAAGGACACAATGCCTGACTCATCTTTTAAATTGATAGGAATCCCAATATCCCTGTGGCAATTGCAAAGGGAGCCTGGGTCTCCCGCCTCACCTCGAGAGGCGTCCATATGCCCTGCCAAGCCTCGAGGAGAATCTCCAGGTGTCCCTCAATACTAGACAGGACTCCTGACGCTGCTGAAGCAATACAAGTTGTGAACGCACATCCCAGCCATAACTTGAGATCATGCCGCATGTTCACTCTGTAAATCGAGAAAATCCATGAGACTTCCCACTTGCCGCGAGATGAGGCCCGATTTCCCTGCATTGCCTGCAGAGGAAGTCCGTGTTCCCGATCAGACAGGCAAGGAGCCTTGACTTCCCAGATGAAACTGCACATAGTCCTCAATTACACTGTCACAAGTCTAGACGGAAGCTGAGGTCAACGCAGCAACACCAAAGAACTCCGTGTAGGACAACTTACCTCGAGATGTGGCCCGATTCCCCTGCATTGGCTCCAGAGCCATCCCGCATTCCCCACCAAACATGAAGAGTGGCTTGACTTCCTTTAGTCAACTCCAGAGATATCCTGAGAACACTGCCCCATATCTAAAGGAACACCAAGTTCAGCACATCAACTGGAGAAAAGCTCCGTGTATCCCAAATTATTTCGATATGAGAGCTGATTCCCTGGCTTTGACTCAAGAGGATTGCCAACTTTCCACAAGCATGTCAAGAGGAGGCCTCTATCAGTTATACACATGTGAGAGGGGCCCTGAGTGTGTTGCCTGAAATGGAATGGACACCAAGAAGCCCTGACTCGAAATAAGGCCAGATTTCCCTGCAGTGACTTGAATGCAGGCTCGTCTTTTAGCTCAAAAGAATAAGGGTGTCTGAATCCCCTGTAGAGACCCTAGAGAAAGCCCTTGGTCCCCGCCTCATCTCTACAGGAGGCCTCACATTCCTTTGACAACTCAAGCAGCACGCGGAGATCAAGGTTTCAAAAGGAGACCATGCCTGACTTCTCTTCAAAACGGACAGGAGTCACAGTATTGTTCTGGCAACTAGAAAGGGACACTGTGTCTCAGGCATCACCTCGAGAGGCGTCCCTATGGCCCTCTCAAGGCTCTAGGAGAATCCCGATGTGTCCTTTGCAACTAGACAGGAGTACTGACGTCGCTGAACAAACACGAGTTTTGAAGGACCATCACCGTCCTAAATCGAGAATACACCCCAGGTTCCTGCTAAAACTCGAGAAATTCCCTGAGACGTCCCCCTCAACGTGAGATGAGCCCCGATTCCACCGCAATGCATTCAGAGCGAATCCTTGTTCCCCATCAAACACAAAGGAGCCTTGACTTCCTTGATGGAACTCCAGAAGTCCCCAGGAACAATGTCACAAATGTAGAGGGACACTGAAGTCCCCGCAGCAACATGAAAGAGCACCGTGTACTCGAAGTCAACTTGAGATGAGGCCTGATTCAACTTCATTGTCTCCAGAGCCATCCCACATTCCCCATTAAACATGACAAGTGGCTTGACATCCTTTAGGCAACTCAAGAGATTACCCAAGAATACCGTCTCAAGTCTAGAGGAACACCAAGTTCAGCACAGCAACTGGAGAAAAGCTCCGTGTATCCCAAATCATGTCGAGATGAGAGCTGATTCCCTGGCTTCAACTCAAGAGGAATGCCAACTTTCCACAAGCACCTCACGAGGAGGCTTCTCTCGGTATAGTTCTGTGAGAGGGACCCTGAGTGTGCTGACTCAAGTGGAATGGACACCTAGATGCCCTGACTCAAAATAAGGCCAGATTTCCCAGCAGTGACTTGAATGCAGTCTCATCTTTTAGCTCAAAAAGATGAAGGGATGTCTGAATCCCCTGTAGAGACCCTAGAGAATGCCCTAGTTCCCCGCCTCATCTCTAGAGGAGGCCTCACATTCCTTTGAAAACTCGAGCAGCACCCGCAGATCAAGGTTTCAAAAGGAGACGATGCCTGACTCCTCTTGGAAATGGACAGGAGTCACAGTATTGTTCTGCCAACTGGAAAGGGACACTGGCTCTCACGCCTCACCTTGAGAGGCGTCCCAATTGCCCTCCCAAGACTCGAGGAGAATCCCGAGGTGTCTCTCGCAACTAGACAGGAGTACTGACGTTGCTGAAGAAACACGAGTTTTGAAGGGCCATCACCGTCCTAAGTCAAGAATACATCCCAGGTTCCTGCTGCAACTCGAGAAAATCCATGAGACTTCCTCCTCGCCATGAGATGAGGCCCGATTCCCCTGCACTGCATGCAGAGCAAGTCCGTGTTCCCCATCAAACACAAAAGGAGCCTTGACTTCCTTGATGGAAATCCAGAGTTCCCACGAACACTGTCACAAGTCTAGAGGGACCCTGATGTCACTGACGCAAAATGAAAGAGCTCCTTGTACCCCAAATTAACTCGAGATGAGGCCCGATTCCCCTGCTTGGCTCGAGAGACATCCCACATTCCACATCAAACATGACAATTGGCTTCACTTCCTTTAGGCAACTTCTGAGATACCCCGACAACACTGCCCCATATCTAAAGGAACACCAAGTTAAGCACATCAACTCGAGAAAAGCTCTGTGTACCCATATAATCTCGAGAAGAGAGCTGATTCCGTGGCATCAATACAAGAGGAATGCAAAAGTTCCACAAGCCCCTCAAGAAGAGGCTTCTCTCAGCTATAGGTATGTGAGAGGGACCCTGAGTTTGCTGCCACAAGTGGAATGGACACTGAGATACCCTAACACGAAATAAGGCCGGATTTCCCTGCAGCGACTTGAATGCAGGGTCATTATTCAACTCACAAGAGGAAGGGTTGTCTGATTCCCCTGTGTAGACCCTAGAGATAGCCTTAGTTCCCTGCCTCATCACTCCATGGGGCCTCACATTCCTTTGACAACTCGAGCAGCATGCGGAGTTCAATGATTCAAAAGCAGACGATGCCTGACTTCTCTTGAAAATTGATAGGAATTCCAGTATCACTGTGGCAATGGCAAAGGGAGCCTTGGTCTCCCGTCTCACCTCGAGAGGCATCCCTATTGCCCTGCCAAGCCTCGAGGAGAATCTCCAGGTGTCCCTCAATAGTAGACAGGACTCCTGACGTCGCTGAACCAACACAAGTTTTGAAGGCCCATCCCCGCCATAACTCGAGATCATGCCGAATGTTAACCCCAGAAATCGAGACAAACCATGAGACTTCCCACTTGCCATGAGATGAGGCCCGATTTCCCTGCATTGCATGCAGAGCAAGTCCGTGTTCCCCATCAGACAGGAAAGGAGCCTTGACTTCCTAGATGGAACTGCACATAGTCCTCAATAACACTGTCACAAGCCCAGACGGACCCTGAGTTCAATGCAGCAACACCAAAGAGCTCTGAGTACTACAAATTAACTCGAGATGAGGCCTGATTCCCCTGCACTGGCTCCAGTGCCATCCGGCATTCCCCATCAAACAGGACACGTGGCTTAACTTCCTTTAGGCAACTCCAGAGATTCTCTGAGAACAACGTCCCTAGTCTAGAGGAACACAAAGTTCAGCACAGCAAATCCAGGAAAGCTCTGTGTACCCCAAATTATTTTGAGATGACAGCTGATTCCCTTGCTTCGATTCAAGAGGAATGCCAACTTTCCACAAACACCTCATGGGGAGGCTTCTCTCAGCTATACTTATGTGAGAGGGACCCTGAGTGTGTTGCCTGAAGTGGAATGGACACGGAGATGCCCTGACTCGAAATAAGGCCAGATTTCCCTGCAAGGAATTGAATGCAGGCTCGTCTTTTAGCTCAAAAAATGAAGGGATGTCTGAATCCCCTGTGGAGACCCTAGACAAAGCCCTAGTTCCCCACCTCATCTCTACATGAGACCTCACATTCTTTTGACAACTCGCGAAGCACACGGAGATCAAGGTTTCAAAAGGAGACGATGCCTGACTCCTCTTGAAAACGGACAGGAGTCACAGTATCGCTCTGGCAACTGAAAAGGGACACTGGGGCTCAGGCCTCACTTGAGAGGCGTCCCTCTTGCCCTCCCAATCTCGAGGAGAATCCCGAGGTGTCGCTCGCAACTAGACAGGAGTACTGACTTCACTGAACAAACAGGAGTTTTGAAGGGCCAACACTGTCCTAAATCGAGAACACACCCCATGCTCCCGCAGCAACTCAAGAAAATCCCTGAGACTTCCCCCTCGCCGTGAGATGAGGCCTGATTCCACCACAATGCACTCAGAGCGAATCCTTGTTCCCCATCAAACACAAAGGAGCCTTGACTTCCTTGATGGAACTCCAGAGAGTCCCCAGGAAGAATGTCACAAATCTAGAGGGACCCTGAGGTCCCCGCAGCAACATGAAAGCGCACCGTGTACTCGAAGTCAACTCAAGATGAGGCCCGATTCACCTGAATTGTCTCCAAAGCCATCTCGCGTTCCCCATTAAACATGACAAGTGGCTTGACTTCCTTTAGGCAACTTCAGAGATTCCCCGAGAATACCGTCTCAAATCTAGAGGAACACCAAGTTCAGCACAGCAACTCGAGAAAAGCTCCATGTACCCCAAATCATGTCGAGATGAGAGCTGATTCCCTGGCTTTGACTCAAGAGGAATGCCAGCTTTTGACAAGATCCACAAGAGGAGGCTTCTCTCAGTATATTTCTGTGAGAGGGACCCTGAGTGTGCTCCCTCAAGTGGAATGGAAACCGAGATGCCCTGACTCGAAATAAGGCCAGATTTCCCTGCAGTGACTTGAATGCAGGCTAGTTTTTCAACTCAAAAGAAGAAGGGATGTCTGATTCCCCTGTGGATACCCTAGACAAAGCCCTAGTTCGCCGCCTAATCTCTCCAGGAGGTTTCACATTCCTTTGACAATTCGAGCAGCACTCGGAGTTCAATTTTTCAAAAGGAGACGATGCCTGACTCATCTTTAAATTAATAGGAATCCCAATATCACTGTGGCAAGGGAAAAGGGAAACTGGGTCTCCCGCCTCACCTTGAGAGGCGTCCCTATTGCCCTGCTAAGCCTCGAGGAGAATTTCCAAGTGTCCCTCGATACTAGACAGGACTCCTGCCACCGCTGAACCAACACAAGTTTTGAAGGCAAATCCCCACCATAACTCGAGATCATACCGTATGTTCACTCTGCAAATCGAGAAAATCCATGAGACTTCCCACTTGCCGCGAGATGACGCCCGTTTTCCCTGCATTGCCTGCAGAGCAAGTCCGTGTTCCCCATCAGACAGGAAAGGAGCCTTGACTTCCTAGATGAAACTCCAAATAGTCCTCAGCAACACCGTCACAAGTCTAGACAGACCCTGAGGTCACTGCAGCAACACATAAGACCTCCGTGTAGGACAACTTAACTCGAGATGAGGCCTGATACCCATGCATTGTCTCCAGAGCCATCCCGCATTTCCCATCAAACACGACAATTGGCTTGACTTCCTTTAGGGAACTCCAAAGATATCCCGAGAACACTGCCCCATATCTAAAGGAACACCAAGTTCAGCACATCAACTGGAGAAAAGCTCCGTGTACCCCAAATTATTTCGATCTGAGAGCTGATTCCCTGGCTTCGACTCAAGAGGATTGGCAACTGTCCACAAACACCTCATGGGGAGGCTTCTCTCAGCTATACTTATGTGAGAGGGACCCTGAGTGTGTTGCCTGAAGTGGAATGGACACTGAGATGCCCTGACTCGAAATAAGGCCAGATTTCCCCGCAGCGACATGAATGCAGGCTCGTCTTTTAGCTCAAAAGATGAAGGGATGACTGAATCCCCTGTGGAGACCCTAGAGAAAGCCCTAGTTCCCCACCTCATCTGTACAGGAGGCCTCACATTCCTTTGACAACTCGAGCAGCACGCGGAGATCAAGTTTTCAAAAGGAGACGATGCCTGACTACTCTTGGAAATGGACAGGAGTCACAGTATTGCTCTGGCAACTGGAAAGGGACACTAGGTCTCAGGCCTCACCTGGAGAGGCGTCCCTATTGCTCTCCCAAGCCTCGAAGTGACTCCAGAGGTGGCGCGCGCAGCTAGACAAGAGTACTGACGTCGCCCAACAAACACCAGTTTTGAAGGGCCATCACCGTCCTAAATTGAGAATACACCCCAGGTTCCCGCTGCAACTCGAGAAAATCCATGAGACTTGCCCCTCCGCGTGAGATGAGGCCCGATTCCCCTGCACTGCATGCAGAGCAAGTTCGTGTTCCCCGTCAAAGACGAAAGGAGCCTTGACTTCCTTGATGGAAATCCAGAGTCCCCAAGAACACTGTCACAAATCTAGAGGGACCCTGATGTCACCGAAGCAAAACGTAAGAGATCCTTTTACCCCAAATCAACTCGACATGAGGCCCGATTCACCTGCTTTGGCTCCAGAGCCATCCCACATTCCCCATCAAACACAACAAGTGGCTTGACTTCCTTTAGGCAACTCCAGAGATACCCCGAGAACACCGCCCCATATCTAAAGGAACACCAAGTTCAGTACATCAACTCGAGAAAAGCTCCGTGTACCCAAATCATCTCCAGATGAGAGCTGATTCCCTGGCATCGATACAAGAGGAATGCCAAAGTTCCACAAGCCTCTCAAGAAGAGGTTTCTCTCAGCTATAGGTATGTGAGAGGGACCCTGAGTATGCTGCCTCAAGTGGAATGGACACCGAGATACCCTGACTCGACATAAGGCCGGATTTCCATGCAGTGACTTGAATCCAGGTTCTTCATTCATCTCACAAGAAGAAGGGTTGTCTGAATCCCCTGTGGGGACCCTAGAGAAAGCCCTAGTTACCCGCCTAATCTCGACAGCAGGACTCCCATCCCTTTGACAACTTGAGAGCCCCGTGGGGTTCAGTGCTTCAAAAGGAGACGATGCCGGACCACTCTTGAAAATTTACAGGAATACCAATGTACCTTTGGAAACTGGATGCGAGCCTGGGTCTCCACCCTCACGTCGAGAGACCTCCCTCTTGCCCTGCAAAGCCACGAGGAGAATTTGGAGGTTTCCCGTGCTACTAGACAGGAGTCCTGACGTCGCTGAGCCAACACGAGTTTTGAAGGGCCATCCCTGCAATAACTCGAGAATATAATCCAGGTTCCCACTTCAACTCTAGGAAATCCATGAGACTTTCCCCTCGCTGCGAGATGTGGCCCAATTCACTGGCACTGAGTCTACAGCAAGTCCATGTTCCCCATCGGACATGAAAGGAGTATTGACTTCCTTGATGGAAATCCAGAGAGTCCCTAAGAACACTGTCACAAGTCTAGAAGGACCCTGAGGTCCCCACAGCAACACAAAAGTACCCCGTGTACTGCAAATCAATTCGAGATGAGGTCGATTCCACTGCATTAGATCCAGTACAATCCCGTGTTCCCCATCAAACACAACAAGTGGCTTGTCTTCCTTTAGGCAACTCCAGAGATTCCCTGAGAATACGGTCTCAAGCCTAGAGGAACACCAAGTTCAGCACAGCAACTCGAGAAAAACTCCATGTACCCCAAATCATCTCAAGATGAGAGCTGCTTCCCTGGATTTGACTCAAGAGGAATGACAACGTTCCACCATAACCTCAAGAAGAGGCTTGTCTCTGCTATAGGTCTGTGAGAAGGACCCTGAGTTTGCTGCCTCAAATGGAAAAAAACACCGAGATGCCCTGACTCGACGTAAGGCGGGACTTCCCTGCAGTGACTTGAATGCAGGCTCGTCTTTCATCTCAGAAGTGTAAGGGATGTCTTAATCCCCTGTGGAGACCCTAGAGAATGCCCTAGACCCCACCTGATCTCGACAGGAAGCCGCACATCCTTTTGAAACCTCGAGAGGCACGTGGAGTTAAATGCTTCAAAAGGAGACGATGGCTAACTCCTCTTGAATATTGAGAGGAATCCCAATATCCCTGTGGCAACTGCAAAGGGAGCCTGGGTCACCCGCCTCAGCGCTAGAGGCGTCCCTTTTGTCCTGCCAATTCTCCAAGAGAATCCCGATGTGTCCCTCACAACTAGACAGGAGTCCTGACATCCCTGAACCAACACGAGTATTGAAGGGCCATCCCCGCCGTAACTCAAGAATATACCACAGGTTCCCGCCACAACTCGAGAAAAACCATGAGACTTCCCCCTCTCCTCGAGATGAGGCCCGATTTCCCTGCACTGCGTGCAGAGCAAGTCCGTGTTCCCCATCACATATGAAAGGGGACTTGACTTCCTAGATGAAACTCCAAATAGTCCTCAGCAACACCGTCACAAGTCTAGACAGACCCTGAGGTCACTGCAGCAACACATAAGACCTCCGTGTACTACAAATCAACCCGAGAAGATGCCCGGTTCCCGGGCATTGGCTCCAGAGGCATCATGCATAACGCATGAAACAGGACAAGTGGCTTGACTTTCTTTAGGCAACTCCAGAGATTCCCCGAGAACAACGTCCCAAGTCTAGAGGAACACCAAGTTCAGCACAGCAACTCCAGAAAAGCTCCGTGTACCCCAAATCAACTCGAGATGAGAGCTGATTCCCTGGCTTCGTCTCAAGAGGAATGCCAATTTTCCACAAGCACCTCAAGAGGAGGCTTCTCTCAACTATAGGTATATGACAGTTATCCTGTGTTTGTTGCCTGAGTTGGAGTGGACATCAAGATGCCCTGACTGGCAATCAGGCCGGATTTCCCTGCAGTGACTTGAATGCAGGCTCGTTTTTCAGCTCAAAAGATGAAGGGATGTCTGATTTCCCTGTGTAGACCCTAGAGAAAGCCCTAGTTCGCCGCCTCATCTCTCCAGGAGGCCTCACATTCCTTTGACAACTCGAGCAGCATGTGGAGTTCAATGTTTCCAAAGGAGACGATGCCTGACTTCTCTTGAAAATTGACAGGAATACCAATATCTCGTTGGAAACTGTAAGCGAGCCTGGGTCTCCCGGTTCAAGTCCAGAGACGTCCCTATTGCCCTGCCAAGCCACGAGGAGAATCCCGAGGTCTCCCTCGCTACTAGACAGGAGTCCTGACGTCGCTGAACCAACACGAGTACTGAAGGGACATCCCCGCCGTAACTCGAGAACATACAGCAGGTTCCCATCAGAACTCGAGGAAAACAATGAGACTTCCCCCTGGCCTCGAGATGAGGCCGGATTTCCCTGCATTGCGTGCAGAGAAAGTCCGTGTTCCCCATCAGATATGAAAGCAGACTTGACTTCCTAGATGAAACTCCAAATAGTCCCCAATACCACTGTCACAAGTCTAGACAGACGCTAGGTCACTGCAGCAACTCTTTAGACTTCCGTGTACTACAAATCTACTCGAGAAGAGGCCCGATTCCCATGCATTGGCTCCAGAGCCATCCTGCATAACCCATGATACAGGACAAGTACCCTGACTTCCTTTAGGCAACTCCAGGAATTCCCCAAGAACAACGTCCCAAGTCTAGAGGAACACCAAGTTCAGCACAGCAACACCAGAAAAGCTCCGTGTACTCCAAATCATCTCGAGATGAGAGCTGATTCCCTGGCTTTGACTCAAGAGGAATGCCAATTTTCCACAAGCACCTCAAGAGGAGGCTTCTCTCAGCTATTGGTATGTGAGATGGATCTTGTGGTTCTTGCCTGAAGTGGAGTGGGCAACCAGATGCCCTGACTCGAAATAAGGCCGGATTTCCCTGCAGTGACTTGAATGCAGGCTCGTTTTTCAGCTAAAAAGATGAAGGGATGTCTGATTCCCCTGTGTAGACCCTAGAGAAAGCCCTAGTTCGCCGCCTCAACTCCCCAGAGGCCGCACATTCCCTTGACAACTCGAGCAGCACGCGGAGTTCAATGTTTCAAAAGGAGACGATGCCTGACTCCTCTTGAAATTGATAGGAATCCCAATATCACTGTGGCAATTGCAAAGGGAGCCTGGGTCTCCCGCCTCACCTCGAGAGGCGTCCCTATGCCCTGCCAAGCCTCGAGGAGAATCTCCAGGTGTCCCTCAATACTAGACAGGACTCCTGACGTCGCTGAACCAACACAAGTTTTGAAGGCCCATCCTCGCCGTAACTCAAGATCAAGCCACATGTTCACTCCACAAATTGAGAAAATCCATGAGACTTCCCACTTGCCACGAGATGAGGCCCGATTTCCCTGCATTGCATGCAGAGCAAGTCTGTGTTCCCCATCAGACAGGAAAGGAGCCTTGACTTCCTAGATGGAACTGCACATAGTCCTCAATAACACTGTCACAAGCCCAGACGGACCCTGAGTTCAATGCAGCAACACCAAAGAGCTCTGAGTACTACAAATTAACTCGAGATGAGGCCTGATTCCCCTGCACTGGCTCCAGTGCCATCCGGCATTCCCCATCAAACAGGACACGTGGCTTAACTTCCTTTAGGCAACTCCAGAGATTCTCTGAGAACAACGTCCCTAGTCTAGAGGAACACAAAGTTCAGCACAGCAAATCCAGGAAAGCTCTGTGTACCCCAAATTATTTTGAGATGACAGCTGATTCCCTTGCTTCGATTCAAGAGGAATGCCAACTTTCCACAAACACCTCATGGGGAGGCTTCTCTCAGCTATACTTATGTGAGAGGGACCCTGAGTGTGTTGCCTGAAGTGGAATGGACACGGAGATGCCCTGACTCGAAATAAGGCCAGATTTCCCTGCAAGGAATTGAATGCAGGCTCGTCTTTTAGCTCAAAAAATGAAGGGATGTCTGAATCCCCTGTGGAGACCCTAGACAAAGCCCTAGTTCCCCACCTCATCTCTACATGAGACCTCACATTCTTTTGACAACTCGCGAAGCACACGGAGATCAAGGTTTCAAAAGGAGACGATGCCTGACTCCTCTTGAAAACGGACAGGAGTCACAGTATCGCTCTGGCAACTGAAAAGGGACACTGGGGCTCAGGCCTCACTTGAGAGGCGTCCCTCTTGCCCTCCCAATCTCGAGGAGAATCCCGAGGTGTCGCTCGCAACTAGACAGGAGTACTGACTTCACTGAACAAACAGGAGTTTTGAAGGGCCAACACTGTCCTAAATCGAGAACACACCCCATGCTCCCGCAGCAACTCAAGAAAATCCCTGAGACTTCCCCCTCGCCGTGAGATGAGGCCTGATTCCACCACAATGCACTCAGAGCGAATCCTTGTTCCCCATCAAACACAAAGGAGCCTTGACTTCCTTGATGGAACTCCAGAGAGTCCCCAGGAAGAATGTCACAAATCTAGAGGGACCCTGAGGTCCCCGCAGCAACATGAAAGCGCACCGTGTACTCGAAGTCAACTCAAGATGAGGCCCGATTCACCTGAATTGTCTCCAAAGCCATCTCGCGTTCCCCATTAAACATGACAAGTGGCTTGACTTCCTTTAGGCAACTTCAGAGATTCCCCGAGAATACCGTCTCAAATCTAGAGGAACACCAAGTTCAGCACAGCAACTCGAGAAAAGCTCCATGTACCCCAAATCATGTCGAGATGAGAGCTGATTCCCTGGCTTTGACTCAAGAGGAATGCCAGCTTTTGACAAGATCCACAAGAGGAGGCTTCTCTCAGTATATTTCTGTGAGAGGGACCCTGAGTGTGCTCCCTCAAGTGGAATGGAAACCGAGATGCCCTGACTCGAAATAAGGCCAGATTTCCCTGCAGTGACTTGAATGCAGGCTAGTTTTTCAACTCAAAAGAAGAAGGGATGTCTGATTCCCCTGTGGATACCCTAGACAAAGCCCTAGTTCGCCGCCTAATCTCTCCAGGAGGTTTCACATTCCTTTGACAATTCGAGCAGCACTCGGAGTTCAGTTTTTCAAAAGGAGACGATGCCTGACTCATCTTTAAATTAATAGGAATCCCAGTATCACTGTGGCAAGGGAAAAGGGAACCTGGGTCTCCCGCCTCACCTTGAGAGGCGTCCCTATTGCCCTGCTAAGCCTCGAGGAGAATTTCCAAGTGTCCCTC
Organism: Dama dama; assembly: GCF_033118175.1. Taxonomy (NCBI): domain Eukaryota; kingdom Metazoa; phylum Chordata; class Mammalia; order Artiodactyla; family Cervidae; genus Dama; species Dama dama. The sequence goes on along the minus strand of NC_083693.1, from coordinate 10,108,322 downwards.
GATACTAGACAGGACTCCTGCCACCGCTGAACCAACACAAGTTTTGAAGGCAAATCCCCGCCATAACTCGAGATCATACCGTATGTTCACTCTGCAAATCGAGAAAATCCATGAGACTTCCCACTTGCCGCGAGATGACGCCCGTTTTCCCTGCATTGCCTGCAGAGCAAGTCCGTGTTCCCCATCAGACAGGAAAGGAGCCTTGACTTCCTAGATGAAACTCCAAATAGTCCTCAGCAACACCGTCACAAGTCTAGACAGACCCTGAGGTCACTGCAGCAACACATAAGACCTCCGTGTAGGACAACTTAACTCGAGATGAGGCCTGATACCCATGCATTGTCTCCAGAGCCATCCCGCATTTCCCATCAAACACGACAATTGGCTTGACTTCCTTTAGGGAACTCCAAAGATATCCCGAGAACACTGCCCCATATCTAAAGGAACACCAAGTTCAGCACATCAACTGGAGAAAAGCTCCGTGTACCCCAAATTATTTCGATCTGAGAGCTGATTCCCTGGCTTCGACTCAAGAGAATTGGCAACTGTCCACAAGCACCACAAGAGGAGGCTTCTCTCAGCTATGCGTATGTGAGAGGGGCCCTGAGTGTGTTGCCTGAAGTGGAATGGACACCGAGATGAAATGACTCGAAATAAGGCCAGATTCCCTGCAGCGACATGAATGTAGGCTCGTCTTTTAGCTCAAAAGATGAAGGGATGTCTGAATCCCCTGTGGAGACCCTAGAGAAAGCCCTAGTTCCCCACCTCATCTGTACAGGAGGCCTCACATTCCTTTGACAACTCGAGCAGCACGCGGAGATCAAGTTTTCAAAAGGAGACGATGCCTGACTCCTCTTGGAAATGGACAGGAGTCACAGCATTGCTCTGGCAACTGGAAAGGGACACTAGGTCTCAGGCCTCACCTGGAGAGGCGTCCCTATTGCTCCCCCAAGCCTCGAAGTGACTCCAGAGGTGGCGTGCGCAGCTAGACAAGAGTACTGACGTCGCCCAACAAACACCAGTTTTGAAGGGCCATCACCGTCCTAAATTGAGAATACACCCCAGGTTCCCGCTGCAACTCGAGAAAATCCATGAGACTTGCCCCTCCGCGTGAGATGAGGCCCGATTCCCCTGCACTGCATGCAGAGCAAGTTCGTGTTCCCCGTCAAAGACGAAAGGAGCCTTGACTTCCTTGATGGAAATCCAGAGTCCCCAAGAACACTGTCACAAATCTAGAGGGACCCTGATGTCACCGAAGCAAAACGTAAGAGATCCTTTTACCCCAAATCAACTCGACATGAGGCCCGATTCACCTGCTTTGGCTCCAGAGCCATCCCACATTCCCCATCAAACACAACAAGTGGCTTGACTTCCTTTAGGCAACTCCAGAGATACCCCGAGAACACCGCCCCATATCTAAAGGAACACCAAGTTCAGTACATCAACTCGAGAAAAGCTCCGTGTACCCAAATCATCTCCAGATGAGAGCTGATTCCCTGGCATCGATACAAGAGGAATGCCAAAGTTCCACAAGCCTCTCAAGAAGAGGTTTCTCTCAGCTATAGGTATGTGAGAGGGACCCTGAGTATGCTGCCTCAAGTGGAATGGACACCGAGATACCCTGACTCGACATAAGGCCGGATTTCCATGCAGTGACTTGAATCCAGGTTCTTCATTCATCTCACAAGAAGAAGGGTTGTCTGAATCCCCTGTGGGGACCCTAGAGAAAGCCCTAGTTACCCGCCTAATCTCGACAGCAGGACTCCCATCCCTTTGACAACTTGAGAGCCCCGTGGGGTTCAGTGCTTCAAAAGGAGATGATGCCGGACCACTCTTGAAAATTTACAGGAATACCAATGTACCTTTGGAAACTGGATGCGAGCCTGGGTCTCCACCCTCACGTCGAGAGACCTCCCTCTTGCCCTGCAAAGCCACGAGGAGAATTTGGAGGTTTCCCGTGCTACTAGACAGGAGTCCTGACGTCGCTGAGCCAACACGAGTTTTGAAGGGCCATCCCTGCAATAACTCGAGAATATAATCCAGGTTCCCACTTCAACTCTAGGAAATCCATGAGACTTTCCCCTCGCTGTGAGATGTGGCCCAATTCACTGGCACTGAGTCTACAGCAAGTCCATGTTCCCCATCGGACATGAAAGGAGTATTGACTTCCTTGATGGAAATCCAGAGAGTCCCTAAGAACACTGTCACAAGTCTAGAAGGACCCTGAGGTCCCCACAGCAACACAAAAGTACCCCGTGTACTGCAAATCAATTCGAGATGAGGTCGATTCCACTGCATTAGATCCAGTACAATCCCGTGTTCCCCATCAAACACAACAAGTGGCTTGTCTTCCTTTAGGCAACTCCAGAGATTCCCTGAGAATACGGTCTCAAGCCTAGAGGAACACCAAGTTCAGCACAGCAACTCGAGAAAAACTCCATGTACCCCAAATCATCTCAAGATGAGAGCTGCTTCCCTGGATTTGACTCAAGAGGAATGACAACGTTCCACCATAACCTCAAGAAGAGGCTTGTCTCTGCTATAGGTCTGTGAGAAGGACCCTGAGTTTGCTGCCTCAAATGGAAAAAAACACCGAGATGCCCTGACTCGACGTAAGGCGGGACTTCCCTGCAGTGACTTGAATGCAGGCTCGTCTTTCATCTCAGAAGTGTAAGGGATGTCTTAATCCCCTGTGGAGACCCTAGAGAATGCCCTAGACCCCACCTGATCTCGACAGGAAGCCGCACATCCTTTTGAAACCTCGAGAGGCACGTGGAGTTAAATGCTTCAAAAGGAGACGATGGCTAACTCCTCTTGAATATTGAGAGGAATCCCAATATCCCTGTGGCAACTGCAAAGGGAGCCTGGGTCACACGCCTCAGCGCTAGAGGCGTCCCTTTTGTCCTGCCAATTCTCCAAGAGAATCCCGATGTGTCCCTCACAACTAGACAGGAGTCCTGACATCCCTGAACCAACACGAGTATTGAAGGGCCATCCCCGCCGTAACTCAAGAATATACCACAGGTTCCCGCCACAACTCGAGAAAAACCATGAGACTTCCCCCTCTCCTCGAGATGAGGCCCGATTTCCCTGCACTGCGTGCAGAGCAAGTCCGTGTTCCCCATCACATATGAAAGGGGACTTGACTTCCTAGATGAAACTCCAAATAGTCCTCAGCAACACCGTCACAAGTCTAGACAGACCCTGAGGTCACTGCAGCAACACATAAGACCTCCGTGTACTACAAATCAACCCGAGAAGACGCCCGGTTCCCGGGCATTGGCTCCAGAGGCATCATGCATAACGCATGAAACAGGACAAGTGGCTTGACTTTCTTTAGGCAACTCCAGAGATTCCCCGAGAACAACGTCCCAAGTCTAGAGGAACACCAAGTTCAGCACAGCAACTCCAGAAAAGCTCCGTGTACCCCAAATCAACTCGAGATGAGAGCTGATTCCCTGGCTTCGTCTCAAGAGGAATGCCAATTTTCCACAAGCACCTCAAGAGGAGGCTTCTCTCAACTATAGGTATATGAGAGTTATCCTGTGTTTGTTGCCTGAGTTGGAGTGGACATCAAGATGCCCTGACTGGCAATCAGGCCGGATTTCCCTGCAGTGACTTGAATGCAGGCTCGTTTTTCAGCTCAAAAGATGAAGGGATGTCTGATTTCCCTGTGTAGACCCTAGAGAAAGCCCTAGTTCGCCGCCTCATCTCTCCAGGAGGCCTCACATTCCTTTGACAACTCGAGCAGCATGTGGAGTTCAATGTTTCCAAAGGAGACGATGCCTGACTTCTCTTGAAAATTGACAGGAATACCAATATCTCGTTGGAAACTGTAAGCGAGCCTGGGTCTCCCGGTTCAAGTCCAGAGACGTCCCTATTGCCCTGCCAAGCCACGAGGAGAATCCCGAGGTCTCCCTCGCTACTAGACAGGAGTCCTGACGTCGCTGAACCAACACGAGTACTGAAGGGACATCCCCGCCGTAACTCGAGAACATACAGCAGGTTCCCATCAGAACTCGAGGAAAACAATGAGACTTCCCCCTGGCCTCGAGATGAGGCCGGATTTCCCTGCATTGCGTGCAGAGAAAGTCCGTGTTCCCCATCAGATATGAAAGCAGACTTGACTTCCTAGATGAAACTCCAAATAGTCCCCAATACCACTGTCACAAGTCTAGACAGACGCTAGGTCACTGCAGCAACTCTTTAGACTTCCGTGTACTACAAATCTACTCGAGAAGAGGCCCGATTCCCATGCATTGGCTCCAGAGCCATCCTGCATAACCCATGATACAGGACAAGTACCCTGACTTCCTTTAGGCAACTCCAGGAATTCCCCAAGAACAACGTCCCAAGTCTAGAGGAACACCAAGTTCAGCACAGCAACACCAGAAAAGCTCCGTGTACTCCAAATCATCTCGAGATGAGAGCTGATTCCCTGGCTTTGACTCAAGAGGAATGCCAATTTTCCACAAGCACCTCAAGAGGAGGCTTCTCTCAGCTATTGGTATGTGAGATGGATCTTGTGGTTCTTGCCTGAAGTGGAGTGGGCAACCAGATGCCCTGACTTGAAATAAGGCCGGATTTCCCTGCAGTGACTTGAATGCAGGCTCGTTTTTCAGCTAAAAAGATGAAGGGATGTCTGATTCCCCTGTGTAGACCCTAGAGAAAGCCCTAGTTCGCCGCCTCAACTCCCCAGAGGCCGCACATTCCCTTGACAACTCGAGCAGCACGCGGAGTTCAATGTTTCAAAAGGAGACGATGCCTGACTCCTCTTGAAATTGATAGGAATCCCAATATCACTGTGGCAATTGCAAAGGGAGCCTGGGTCTCCCGCCTCACCTCGAGAGGCGTCCCTATGCCCTGCCAAGCCTCGAGGAGAATCTCCAGGTGTCCCTCAATACTAGACAGGACTCCTGACGTCGCTGAACCAACACAAGTTTTGAAGGCCCATCCTCGCCGTAACTCAAGATCAAGCCACATGTTCACTCCACAAATTGAGAAAATCCATGAGACTTCCCACTTGCCACGAGATGAGGCCCGATTTCCCTGCATTGCATGCAGAGCAAGTCCGTGTTCCCCATCAGACAGGAAAGGAGCCTTGACTTCCTAGATGGAACTGCACATAGTCCTCAATAACACTGTCACAAGCCCAGACGGACCCTGAGTTCAATGCAGCAACACCAAAGAGCTCTGAGTACTACAAATTAACTCGAGATGAGGCCTGATTCCCCTGCACTGGCTCCAGTGCCATCCGGCATTCCCCATCAAACAGGACACGTGGCTTAACTTCCTTTAGGCAACTCCAGAGATTCTCTGAGAACAACGTCCCTAGTCTAGAGGAACACAAAGTTCAGCACAGCAAATCCAGGAAAGCTCTGTGTACCCCAAATTATTTTGAGATGACAGCTGATTCCCTTGCTTCGATTCAAGAGGAATGCCAACTTTCCACAAACACCTCATGGGGAGGCTTCTCTCAGCTATACTTATGTGAGAGGGACCCTGAGTGTGTTGCCTGAAGTGGAATGGACACGGAGATGCCCTGACTCGAAATAAGGCCAGATTTCCCTGCAAGGAATTGAATGCAGGCTCGTCTTTTAGCTCAAAAAATGAAGGGATGTCTGAATCCCCTGTGGAGACCCTAGACAAAGCCCTAGTTCCCCACCTCATCTCTACATGAGACCTCACATTCTTTTGACAACTCGCGAAGCACACGGAGATCAAGGTTTCAAAAGGAGACGATGCCTGACTCCTCTTGAAAACGGACAGGAGTCACAGTATCGCTCTGGCAACTGAAAAGGGACACTGGGGCTCAGGCCTCACTTGAGAGGCGTCCCTCTTGCCCTCCCAATCTCGAGGAGAATCCCGAGGTGTCGCTCGCAACTAGACAGGAGTACTGACTTCACTGAACAAACAGGAGTTTTGAAGGGCCAACACTGTCCTAAATCGAGAACACACCCCATGCTCCCGCAGCAACTCAAGAAAATCCCTGAGACTTCCCCCTCGCCGTGAGATGAGGCCTGATTCCACCACAATGCACTCAGAGCGAATCCTTGTTCCCCATCAAACACAAAGGAGCCTTGACTTCCTTGATGGAACTCCAGAGAGTCCCCAGGAAGAATGTCACAAATCTAGAGGGACCCTGAGGTCCCCGCAGCAACATGAAAGCGCACCGTGTACTCGAAGTCAACTCAAGATGAGGCCCGATTCACCTGAATTGTCTCCAAAGCCATCTCGCGTTCCCCATTAAACATGACAAGTGGCTTGACTTCCTTTAGGCAACTTCAGAGATTCCCCGAGAATACCGTCTCAAATCTAGAGGAACACCAAGTTCAGCACAGCAACTCGAGAAAAGCTCCATGTACCCCAAATCATGTCGAGATGAGAGCTGATTCCCTGGCTTTGACTCAAGAGGAATGCCAGCTTTTGACAAGATCCACAAGAGGAGGCTTCTCTCAGTATATTTCTGTGAGAGGGACCTTGAGTGTGCTCCCTCAAGTGGAATGGAAACCGAGATGCCCTGACTCGAAATAAGGCCAGATTTCCCTGCAGTGACTTGAATGCAGGCTAGTTTTTCAACTCAAAAGAAGAAGGGATGTCTGATTCCCCTGTGGATACCCTAGACAAAGCCCTAGTTCGCCGCCTAATCTCTCCAGGAGGTTTCACATTCCTTTGACAATTCGAGCAGCACTCGGAGTTCAGTTTTTCAAAAGGAGACGATGCCTGACTCATCTTTAAATTAATAGGAATCCCAGTATCACTGTGGCAAGGGAAAAGGGAACCTGGGTCTCCCGCCTCACCTTGAGAGGCGTCCCTATTGCCCTGCTAAGCCTCGAGGAGAATTTCCAAGTGTCCCTCGATACTAGACAGGACTCCTGCCACCGCTGAACCAACACAAGTTTTGAAGGCAAATCCCCGCCATAACTCGAGATCATATCGTATGTTCACTCTGCAAATCGAGAAAATCCATGAGACTTCCCACTTGCCGCGAGATGACGCCCGTTTTCCCTGCATTGCCTGCAGAGCAAGTCCGTGTTCCCCATCAGACAGGAAAGGAGCCTTGACTTCCTAGATGAAACTCCAAATAGTCCTCAGCAACACCGTCACAAGTCTAGACAGACCCTGAGGTCACTGCAGCAACACATAAGACCTCCGTGTAGGACAACTTAACTCGAGATGAGGCCTGATACCCATGCATTGTCTCCAGAGCCATCCCGCATTTCCCATCAAACACGACAATTGGCTTGACTTCCTTTAGGGAACTCCAAAGATATCCCGAGAACACTGCCCCATATCTAAAGGAACACCAAGTTCAGCACATCAACTGGAGAAAAGCTCCGTGTACCCCAAATTATTTCGATCTGAGAGCTGATTCCCTGGCTTCGACTCAAGAGAATTGGCAACTGTCCACAAGCACCACAAGAGGAGGCTTCTCTCAGCTATGCGTATGTGAGAGGGGCCCTGAGTGTGTTGCCTGAAGTGGAATGGACACCGAGATGAAATGACTCGAAATAAGGCCAGATTCCCTGCAGCGACATGAATGCAGGCTCGTCTTTTAGCTCAAAAGATGAAGGGATGTCTGAATCCCCTGTGGAGACCCTAGAGAAAGCCCTAGTTCCCCACCTCATCTGTACAGGAGGCCTCACATTCCTTTGACAACTCGAGCAGCACGCGGAGATCAAGTTTTCGAAAGGAGACGATGCCTGACTCCTCTTGGAAATGGACAGGAGTCACAGTATTGCTCTGGCAACTGGAAAGGGACACTAGGTCTCAGGCCTCACCTCGAGAGGCGTCCCTATTGCTCTCCCAAGCCTCGAAGTGACTCCAGAGGTGGCGCGCGCAGCTAGACAAGAGTACTGACGTCGCCCAACAAACACCAGTTTTGAAGGGCCATCACCGTCCTAAATCGAGAATACACCCCAGGTTCCTGCTGCAACTCGAGAAAATCCATGAGACTTGCCCCTCCGCGTGAGATGAGGCCCGATTCCCCTGCACTGCATGCAGAGCAAGTTCGTGTTCCCCGTCAAAGACGAAAGGAGCCTTGACTTCCTTGATGGAAATCCAGAGTCCCCAAGAACACTGTCACAAGTCTAGAGGGACCCTGATGTCACCGAAGCAAAACGTAAGAGATCCTTTTACCCCAAATCAACTCGACATGAGGCCCGATTCACCTGCTTTGGCTCCAGAGCCATCCCACATTCCCCATCAAACACAACAAGTGGCTTGACTTCCTTTAGGCAACTCCAGAGATACCCCGAGAACACCGCCCCATATCTAAAGGAACACCAAGTTCAGTACATCAACTCGAGAAAAGCTCCGTGTACCCAAATCATCTCCAGATGAGAGCTGATTCCCTGGCATCGATACAAGAGGAATACCAAAGTTCCACAAGCCTCTCAAGAAGAGGTTTCTCTCAGCTATAGGTATGTGAGAGGGACCCTGAGTATGCTGCCTCAAGTGGAATGGACACCGAGATACCCTGACTCGACATAAGGCCGGATTTCCATGCAGTGACTTGAATCCAGGTTCTTCATTCATCTCACAAGAAGAAGGGTTGTCTGAATCCCCTGTGGGGACCCTAGAGAAAGCCCTAGTTACCCGCCTAATCTCGACAGCAGGACTCCCATCCCTTTGACAACTTGAGAGCCCCGTGGGGTTCAGTGCTTCAAAAGGAGACGATGCCGGACCACTCTTGAAAATTTACAGGAATACCAATGTACCTTTGGAAACTGGATGCGAGCCTGGGTCTCCACCCTCACGTCGAGAGACCTCCCTCTTGCCCTGCAAAGCCACGAGGAGAATTTGGAGGTTTCCCGTGCTACTACACAGGAGTCCTGACGTCGCTGAGCCAACACGAGTTTTGAAGGGCCATCCCTGCAATAACTCGAGAATATAATCCAGGTTCCCACTTCAACTCTAGGAAATCCATGAGACTTTCCCCTCGCTGCGAGATGTGGCCCAATTCACTGGCACTGAGTCTACAGCAAGTCCATGTTCCCCATCGGACATGAAAGGAGTATTGACTTCCTTGATGGAAATCCAGAGAGTCCCTAAGAACACTGTCACAAGTCTAGAAGGACCCTGAGGTCCCCACAGCAACACAAAAGTACCCCGTGTACTGCAAATCAATTCGAGATGAGGTCGATTCCACTGCATTAGATCCAGTACAATCCCGTGTTCCCCATCAAACACAACAAGTGGCTTGTCTTCCTTTAGGCAACTCCAGAGATTCCCTGAGAATACGGTCTCAAGCCTAGAGGAACACCAAGTTCAGCACAGCAACTCGAGAAAAACTCCGTGTACCCCAAATCATCTCAAGATGAGAGCTGCTTCCCTGGATTTGACTCAAGAGGAATGACAACGTTCCACCATAACCTCAAGAAGAGGCTTGTCTCTGCTATAGGTCTGTGAGAAGGACCCTGAGTTTGCTGCCTCAAATGGAAAAAACACCGAGATGCCCTGACTCGATGTAAGGCGGGATTTCCCTGCAGTGACTTGAATGCAGGCTCGTCTTTCATCTCAGAAGTGTAAGGGATGTCTTAATCCCCTGTGGAGACCCTAGAGAATGCCCTAGACCCCACCTGATCTCGACAGGAAGCCGCACATCCTTTTGAAACCTCGAGAGGCACGTGGAGTTAAATGCTTCAAAAGGAGACGATGGCTAACTCCTCTTGAATATTGAGAGGAATCCCAATATCCCTGTGGCAACTGCAAAGGGAGCCTGGGTCACCCGCCTCAGCGCTAGAGGCGTCCCTTTTGTCCTGCCAATTCTCCAAGAGAATCCCGATGTGTCCCTCACAACTAGACAGGAGTCCTGACATCCCTGAACCAACACGAGTATTGAAGGGCCATCCCCGCCGTAACTCAAGAATATACCACAGGTTCCCGCCACAACTCGAGAAAAACCATGAGACTTCCCCCTCTCCTCGAGATGAGGCCCGATTTCCCTGCACTGCGTGCAGAGCAAGTCCGTGTTCCCCATCACATATGAAAGGGGACTTGACTTCCTAGATGAAACTCCAAATAGTCCTCAGCAACACCGTCACAAGTCTAGACAGACCCTGAGGTCACTGCAGCAACACATAAGACCTCCGTGTACTACAAATCAACCCGAGAAGACGCCCGGTTCCCGGGCATTGGCTCCAGAGGCATCATGCATAACGCATGAAACAGGACAAGTGGCTTGACTTTCTTTAGGCAACTCCAGAGATTCCCCGAGAACAACGTCCCAAGTCTAGAGGAACACCAAGTTCAGCACAGCAACTCCAGAAAAGCTCCGTGTACCCCAAATCAACTCGAGATGAGAGCTGATTCCCTGGCTTCGTCTCAAGAGGAATGCCAATTTTCCACAAGCACCTCAAGAGGAGGCTTCTCTCAACTATAGGTATATGAGAGTTATCCTGTGTTTGTTGCCTGAGTTGGAGTGGACATCAAGATGCCCTGACTGGCAATCAGGCCGGATTTCCCTGCAGTGACTTGAATGCAGGCTCGTTTTTCAGCTCAAAAGATGAAGGGATGTCTGATTTCCCTGTGTAGACCCTAGAGAAAGCCCTAGTTCGCCGCCTCATCTCTCCAGGAAGCCTCACATTCCTTTGACAACTCGAGCAGCATGTGGAGTTCAATGTTTCCAAAGGAGACGATGCCTGACTTCTCTTGAAAATTGACAGGAATACCAATATCTCGTTGGAAACTGTAAGCGAGCCTGGGTCTCCCGGTTCAAGTCCAGAGACGTCCCTATTGCCCTGCCAAGCCACGAGGAGAATCCCGAGGTCTCCCTCGCTACTAGACAGGAGTCCTGATGTCGCTGAACCAACACGAGTACTGAAGGGACATCCCCGCCGTAACTCGAGAACATACAGCAGGTTCCCATCAGAACTCGAGGAAAACAATGAGACTTCCCCCTGGCCTCGAGATGAGGCCGGATTTCCCTGCATTGCGTGCAGAGAAAGTCCGTGTTCCCCATCAGATATGAAAGCAGACTTGACTTCCTAGATGAAACTCCAAATAGTCCTCAATACCACTGTCACAAGTCTAGACAGACGCTAGGTCACTGCAGCAACTCTTTAGACTTCCGTGTACTACAAATCTACTCGAGAAGAGGCCCGATTCCCATGCATTGGCTCCAGAGCCATCCTGCATAACCCATGATACAGGACAAGTACCTTGACTTCCTTTAGGCAACTCCAGGAATTCCCCAAGAACAACGTCCCAAGTCTAGAGGAACACCAAGTTCAGCACAGCAACACCAGAAAAGCTCCGTGTACTCCAAATCATCTCGAGATGAGAGCTGATTCCCTGGCTTTGACTCAAGAGGAATGCCAATTTTCCACAAGCACCTCAAGAGGAGGCTTCTCTCAGCTATTGGTATGTGAGATGGATCTTGTGGTTCTTGTCTGAAGTGGAGTGGGCAACCAGATGCCCTGACTCGAAATAAGGCCGGATTTCCCTGCAGTGACTTGAATGCAGGCTCGTTTTTCAGCTAAAAAGACGAAGGGATGTCTGATTCCCCTGTGTAGACCCTAGAGAAAGCCCTAGTTCGCCGCCTCAACTCCCCAGAGGCCGCACATTCCCTTGACAACTCGAGCAGCACGCGGAGTTCAATGTTTCAAAAGGAGACGATGCCTGACTCCTCTTGAAATTGATAGGAATCCCAATATCACTGTGGCAATTGCAAAGGGAGCCTGGGTCTCCCGCCTCACCTCGAGAGGCGTCCCTATGCCCTGCCAAGCCTCGAGGAGAATCTCCAGGTGTCCCTCAATACTAGACAGGACTCCTGACGTCGCTGAACCAACACAAGTTTTGAAATCCCATACTCGCCGTAACTCGAGATCAAGCCACATGTTCACTCCACAAATTGAGAAAATCCATGAGACTTCCCACTTGCCACGAGATGAGGCCCGATTTCCCTGCATTGCATGCAGAGCAAGTCCGTGTTCCCCATCAGACAGGAAAGGAGCCTTGACTTCCTAGATGGAACTGCACATAGTCCTCAATAACACTGTCACAAGCCCAGACGGACCCTGAGTTCAATGCAGCAACACCAAAGAGCTCTGAGTACTACAAATTAACTCGAGATGAGGCCTGATTCCCCTGCACTGGCTCCAGTGCCATCCGGCATTCCCCATCAAACAGGACACGTGGCTTAACTTCCTTTAGGCAACTCCAGAGATTCTCTGAGAACAACGTCCCTAGTCTAGAGGAACACAAAGTTCAGCACAGCAAATCCAGGAAAGCTCTGTGTACCCCAAATTATTTTGAGATGACAGCTGATTCCCTTGCTTCGATTCAAGAGGAATGCCAACTTTCCACAAACACCTCATGGGGAGGCTTCTCTCAGCTATACTTATGTGAGAGGGACCCTGAGTGTGTTGCCTGAAGTGGAATGGACACGGAGATGCCCTGACTCGAAATAAGGCCAGATTTCCCTGCAAGGAATTGAATGCAGGCTCGTCTTTTAGCTCAAAAAATGAAGGGATGTCTGAATCCCCTGTGGAGACCCTAGACAAAGCCCTAGTTCCCCACCTCATCTCTACATGAGACCTCACATTCTTTTGACAACTCGCGAAGCACACGGAGATCAAGGTTTCAAAAGGAGACGATGCCTGACTCCTCTTGAAAACGGACAGGAGTCACAGTATCGCTCTGGCAACTGAAAAGGGACACTGGGGCTCAGGCCTCACTTGAGAGGCGTCCCTCTTGCCCTCCCAATCTCGAGGAGAATCCCGAGGTGTCGCTCGCAACTAGACAGGAGTACTGACTTCACTGAACAAACAGGAGTTTTGAAGGGCCAACACTGTCCTAAATCGAGAACACACCCCATGCTCCCGCAGCAACTCAAGAAAATCCCTGAGACTTCCCCCTCGCCGTGAGATGAGGCCTGATTCCACCACAATGCACTCAGAGCGAATCCTTGTTCCCCATCAAACACAAAGGAGCCTTGACTTCCTTGATGGAACTCCAGAGAGTCCCCAGGAAGAATGTCACAAATCTAGAGGGACCCTGAGGTCCCCGCAGCAACATGAAAGCGCACCGTGTACTCGAAGTCAACTCAAGATGAGGCCCGATTCACCTGAATTGTCTCCAAAGCCATCTCGCGTTCCCCATTAAACATGACAAGTGGCTTGACTTCCTTTAGGCAACTTCAGAGATTCCCCGAGAATACCGTCTCAAATCTAGAGGAACACCAAGTTCAGCACAGCAACTCGAGAAAAGCTCCATGTACCCCAAATCATGTCGAGATGAGAGCTGATTCCCTGGCTTTGACTCAAGAGGAATGCCAGCTTTTGACAAGATCCACAAGAGGAGGCTTCTCTCAGTATATTTCTGTGAGAGGGACCCTGAGTGTGCTCCCTCAAGTGGAATGGAAACCGAGATGCCCTGACTCGAAATAAGGCCAGATTTCCCTGCAGTGACTTGAATGCAGGCTAGTTTTTCAACTCAAAAGAAGAAGGGATGTCTGATTCCCCTGTGGATACCCTAGACAAAGCCCTAGTTCGCCGCCTAATCTCTCCAGGAGGTTTCACATTCCTTTGACAATTCGAGCAGCACTCGGAGTTCAATTTTTCAAAAGGAGACGATGCCTGACTCATCTTTAAATTAATAGGAATCCCAATATCACTGTGGCAAGGGAAAAGGGAACCTGGGTCTCCCGCCTCACCTTGAGAGGCGTCCCTATTGCCCTGCCAAGCCTCGAGGAGAATTTCCAAGTGTCCCTCGATACTAGACAGGACTCCTGCCACCGCTGAACCAACACAAGTTTTGAAGGCAAATCCCCGCCATAACTCGAGATCATACCGTATGTTCACTCTGCAAATCGAGAAAATCCATGAGACTTCCCACTTGCCGCGAGATGACACCCGTTTTCCCTGCATTGCCTGCAGAGCAAGTCCGTGTTCCCCATCAGACAGGAAAGGAGCCTTGACTTCCTAGATGAAACTCCAAATAGTCCTCAGCAACACCGTCACAAGTCTAGACAGACCCTGAGGTCACTGCAGCAACACATAAGACCTCCGTGTAGGACAACTTAACTCGAGATGAGGCCTGATACCCATGCATTGTCTCCAGAGCCATCCCGCATTTCCCATCAAACACGACAATTGGCTTGACTTCCTTTAGGGAACTCCAAAGATATCCCGAGAACACTGCCCCATATCTAAAGGAACACCAAGTTCAGCACATCAACTGGAGAAAAGCTCCGTGTACCCCAAATTATTTCGATCTGAGAGCTGATTCCCTGGCTTCGACTCAAGAGGATTGGCAACTGTCCACAAGCACCTCAAGAGGAGGCTTCTCTCAGCTATACGTATGTGAGAGGGGCCCTGAGTGTGTTGCCTGAAGTGGAATGGACACCGAGATGAAATGACTCGAAATAAGGCCAGATTCCCTGCAGCGACATGAATGCAGGCTCGTCTTTTAGCTCAAAAGATGAAGGGATGTCTGAATCCCCTGTGGAGACCCTAGAGAAAGCCCTAGTTCCCCACCTCATCCGTACAGGAGGCCTCACATTCCTTTGACAACTCGAGCAGCACACGGAGATCAAGTTTTCAAAAGGAGACGATGCCTGACTCCTCTTGGAAATGGACAGGAGTCACAGTATTGCTCTGGCAACTGGAAAGGGACACTAGGTCTCAGGCCTCACCTCGAGAGGCGTCCCTATTGCTCTCCCAAGCCTCGAAGTGACTCCAGAGGTGGCGCGCGCAGCTAGACATGAGTACTGACGTCGCCCAACAAACACCAGTTTTGAAGGGCCATCACCGTCCTAAATTGAGAATACACCCCAGGTTCCCGCTGCAACTCGAGAAAATCCATGAGACTTGCCCCTCCGCATGAGATGAGGCCCGATTCCCCTGCACTGCATGCAGAGCAAGTTCGTGTTCCCCGTCAAACACGAAAGGAGCCTTGACTTCCTTGATGGAAATCCAGAGTCCCCAAGAACACTGTCACAAGTCTAGAGGGACCCTGATGTCACCGAAGCAAAACGTAAGAGATCCTTTTACCCCAAATCAACTCGACATGAGGCCCGATTCACCTGCTTTGGCTCCAGAGCCATCCCACATTCCCCATCAAACACAACAAGTGGCTTGACTTCCTTTAGGCAACTCCAGAGATACCCCGAGAACACCGCCCCATATCTAAAGGAACACCAAGTTCAGTACATCAACTCGAGAAAAGCTCCGTGTACCCAAATCATCTCCAGATGAGAGCTGATTCCCTGGCATCGATACAAGAGGAATACCAAAGTTCCACAAGCCTCTCAAGAAGAGGTTTCTCTCAGCTATAGGTATGTGAGAGGGACCCTGAGTATGCTGCCTCAAGTGGAATGGACACCGAGATACCCTGACTCGACATAAGGCTGGATTTCCATGCAGTGACTTGAATCCAGGTTCTTCATTCATCTCACAAGAAGAAGGGTTGTCTGAATCCCCTGTGGGGACCCTAGAGAAAGCCCTAGTTACCCGCCTAATCTCGACAGCAGGACTCCCATCCCTTTGACAACTTGAGAGCCCCGTGGGGTTCAGTGCTTCAAAAGGAGACGATGCCGGACCACTCTTGAAAATTTACAGGAATACCAATGTACCTTTGGAAACTGGATGCGAGCCTGGGTCTCCACCCTCACGTCGAGAGACCTCCCTCTTGCCCTGCAAAGCCACGAGGAGAATTTGGAGGTTTCCCGTGCTACTACACAGGAGTCCTGACGTCGCTGAGCCAACACGAGTTTTGAAGGGCCATCCCTGCAATAACTCGAGAATATAATCCAGGTTCCCACTTCAACTCTAGGAAATCCATGAGACTTTCCCCTTGCTGCGAGATGTGGCCCAATTCACTGGCACTGAGTCTACAGCAAGTCCATGTTCCCCATCGGACATGAAAGGAGTATTGACTTCCTTGATGGAAATCCAGAGAGTCCCTAAGAACACTGTCACAAGTCTAGAAGGACCCTGAGGTCCCCACAGCAACACAAAAGTACCCCGTGTACTGCAAATCAATTCGAGATGAGGTCGATTCCACTGCATTAGATCCAGTACAATCCCGTGTTCCCCATCAAACACAACAAGTGGCTTGTCTTCCTTTAGGCAACTCCAGAGATTCCCTGAGAATACGGTCTCAAGCCTAGAGGAACACCAAGTTCAGCACAGCAACTCGAGAAAAACTCCGTGTACCCCAAATCATCTCAAGATGAGAGCTGCTTCCCTGGATTTGACTCAAGAGGAATGACAACGTTCCACCATAACCTCAAGAAGAGGCTTGTCTCTGCTATAGGTCTGTGAGAAGGACCCTGAGTTTGCTGCCTCAAATGGAAAAAACACCGAGATGCCCTGACTCGATGTAAGGCGGGATTTCCCTGCAGTGACTTGAATGCAGGCTCGTCTTTCATCTCAGAAGTGTAAGGGATGTCTTAATCCCCTGTGGAGACCCTAGAGAATGCCCTAGACCCCACCTGATCTCGACAGGAAGCCGCACATCCTTTTGAAACCTCGAGAGGCACGTGGAGTTAAATGCTTCAAAAGGAGACGATGGCTAACTCCTCTTGAATATTAAGAGGAATCCCAATATCCCTGTGGCAACTGCAAAGGGAGCCTGGGTCACCCGCCTCAGCGCTAGAGGCGTCCCTTTTGTCCTGCCAATTCTCCAAGAGAATCCCGATGTGTCCCTCACAACTAGACAGGAGTCCTGACATCCCTGAACCAACACGAGTATTGAAGGGCCATCCCCGCCGTAACTCAAGAATATACCACAGGTTCCCGCCACAACTCGAGAAAAACCATGAG
The DNA here is from genome assembly GCF_033118175.1 of Dama dama. Lineage (NCBI taxonomy): Eukaryota > Metazoa > Chordata > Mammalia > Artiodactyla > Cervidae > Dama > Dama dama. The sequence goes on along the minus strand of NC_083693.1, from coordinate 10,091,553 downwards.
ACTTCCCCCTCTCCTCGAGATGAGGCCCGATTTCCCTGCACTGCGTGCAGAGCAAGTCCGTGTTCCCCATCACATATGAAAGGGGACTTGACTTCCTAGATGAAACTCCAAATAGTCCTCAGCAACACCGTCACAAGTCTAGACAGACCCTGAGGTCACTGCAGCAACACATAAGACCTCCGTGTACTACAAATCAACCCGAGAAGACGCCCGGTTCCCGGGCATTGGCTCCAGAGGCATCATGCATAACGCATGAAACAGGACAAGTGGCTTGACTTTCTTTAGGCAACTCCAGAGATTCCCCGAGAACAACGTCCCAAGTCTAGAGGAACACCAAGTTCAGCACAGCAACTCCAGAAAAGCTCCGTGTACCCCAAATCAACTCGAGATGAGAGCTGATTCCCTGGCTTCGTCTCAAGAGGAATGCCAATTTTCCACAAGCACCTCAAGAGGAGGCTTCTCTCAACTATAGGTATATGAGAGTTATCCTGTGTTTGTTGCCTGAGTTGGAGTGGACATCAAGATGCCCTGACTGGCAATCAGGCCGGATTTCCCTGCAGTGACTTGAATGCAGGCTCGTTTTTCAGCTCAAAAGATGAAGGGATGTCTGATTTCCCTGTGTAGACCCTAGAGAAAGCCCTAGTTCGCCGCCTCATCTCTCCAGGAGGCCTCACATTCCTTTGACAACTCGAGCAGCATGTGGAGTTCAATGTTTCCAAAGGAGACGATGCCTGACTTCTCTTGAAAATTGACAGGAATACCAATATTTCGTTGGAAACTGTAGGCGAGCCTGGGTCTCCTGGTTCAAGTCCAGAGACGTCCCTATTGCCCTGCCAAGCCACGAGGAGAATCCCGAGGTCTCCCTCGCTACTAGACAGGAGTCCTGACGTCGCTGAACCAACACGAGTACTGAAGGGACATCCCCGCCGTAACTCGAGAACATACAGCAGGTTCCCATCAGAACTAGAGGAAAACAATGAGACTTCCCCCTGGCCTCGAGATGAGGCCGGATTTCCCTGCATTGCGTGCAGAGAAAGTCCGTGTTCCCCATCAGATATGAAAGCAGACTTGACTTCCTAGATGAAACTCCAAACAGTCCTCAATACCACTGTCACAAGTCTAGACAGACGCTAGGTCACTGCAGCAACTCTTTAGACTTCCGTGTACTACTAATCTACTCGAGAAGAGGCCCGATTCCCATGCATTGGCTCCAGAGCCATCCTGCATAACCCATGATACAGGACAAGTACCCTGACTTCCTTTAGGCAACTCCAGGAATTCCCCAAGAACAACGTCCCAAGTCTAGAGGAACACCAAGTTCAGCACAGCAACACCAGAAAAGCTCCGTGTACTCCAAATCATCTCGAGATGAGAGCTGATTCCCTGGCTTTGACTCAAGAGGAATGCCAATTTTCCACAAGCACCTCAAGAGGAGGCTTCTCTCAGCTATTGGTATGTGAGATGGATCTTGTGGTTCTTGCCTGAAGTGGAGTGGGCAACCAGATGCCCTGACTCGAAATAAGGCCGGATTTCCCTGCAGTGACTTGAATGCAGGCTCGTTTTTCAGCTAAAAAGATGAAGGGATGTCTGATTCCCCTGTGTAGACCCTAGAGAAAGCCCTAGTTCGCCGCCTCAACTCCCCAGAGGCCGCACATTCCCTTGACAACTCGAGCAGCACACGGAGTTCAATGTTTCAAAAGGAGACGATGCCTGACTACTCTTGAAATTGATAGGAATCCCAATATCACTGTGGCAATTGCAAAGGGAGCCTGGGTCTCCCGCCTCACCTCGAGAGGCGTCCCTATGCCCTGCCAAGCCTCGAGGAGAATCTCCAGGTGTCCCTCAATACTAGACAGGACTCCTGACGTCGCTGAACCAACACAAGTTTTGAAATCCCATACTCGCCGTAACTCGAGATCAAGCCACATGTTCACTCCACAAATTGAGAAAATCCATGAGACTTCCCACTTGCCATGAGATGAGGCCCGATTTCCCTGCATTGCATGCAGAGCAAGTCCGTGTTCCCCATCAGACAGGAAAGGAGCCTTGACTTCCTAGATGGAACTGCACATAGTCCTCAATAACACTGTCACAAGCCCAGACGGACCCTGAGTTCAATGCAGCAACACCAAAGAGCTCTGAGTACTACAAATTAACTCGAGATGAGGCCTGATTCCCCTGCACTGGCTCCAGTGCCATCCGGCATTCCCCATCAAACAGGACACGTGGCTTAACTTCCTTTAGGCAACTCCAGAGATTCTCTGAGAACAACGTCCCTAGTCTAGAGGAACACAAAGTTCAGCACAGCAAATCCAGGAAAGCTCTGTGTACCCCAAATTATTTTGAGATGACAGCTGATTCCCTTGCTTCGATTCAAGAGGAATGCCAACTTTCCACAAACACCTCATGGGGAGGCTTCTCTCAGCTATACTTATGTGAGAGGGACCCTGAGTGTGTTGCCTGAAGTGGAATGGACACGGAGATGCCCTGACTCGAAATAAGGCCAGATTTCCCTGCAAGGAATTGAATGCAGGCTCGTCTTTTAGCTCAAAAAATGAAGGGATGTCTGAATCCCCTGTGGAGACCCTAGACAAAGCCCTAGTTCCCCACCTCATCTCTACATGAGACCTCACATTCTTTTGACAACTCGCGAAGCACACGGAGATCAAGGTTTCAAAAGGAGACGATGCCTGACTCCTCTTGAAAACGGACAGGAGTCACAGTATCGCTCTGGCAACTGAAAAGGGACACTGGGGCTCAGGCCTCACTTGAGAGGCATCCCTCTTGCCCTCCCAATCTCGAGGAGAATCCCGAGGTGTCGCTCGCAACTAGACAGGAGTACTGACTTCACTGAACAAACAGGAGTTTTGAAGGGCCAACACTGTCCTAAATCGAGAACACACCCCATGCTCCCGCAGCAACTCAAGAAAATCCCTGAGACTTCCCCCTCGCCGTGAGATGAGGCCTGATTCCACCACAATGCACTCAGAGCGAATCCTTGTTCCCCATCAAACACAAAGGAGCCTTGACTTCCTTGATGGAACTCCAGAGAGTCCCCAGGAAGAATGTCACAAATCTAGAGGGACCCTGAGGTCCCCGCAGCAACATGAAAGCGCACCGTGTACTCGAAGTCAACTCAAGATGAGGCCCGATTCACCTGAATTGTCTCCAAAGCCATCTCGTGTTCCCCATTAAACATGACAAGTGGCTTGACTTCCTTTAGGCAACTTCAGAGATTCCCCGAGAATACCGTCTCAAATCTAGAGGAACACCAAGTTCAGCACAGCAACTCGAGAAAAGCTCCATGTACCCCAAATCATGTCGAGATGAGAGCTGATTCCCTGGCTTTGACTCAAGAGGAATGCCAGCTTTTGACAAGATCCACAAGAGGAGGCTTCTCTCAGTATATTTCTGTGAGAGGGACCTTGAGTGTGCTCCCTCAAGTGGAATGGAAACCGAGATGCCCTGACTCGAAATAAGGCCAGATTTCCCTGCAGTGACTTGAATGCAGGCTAGTTTTTCAATTCAAAAGAAGAAGGGATGTCTGATTCCCCTGTGGATACCCTAGACAAAGCCCTAGTTCGCCACCTAATCTCTCCAGGAGGTTTCACATTCCTTTGACAATTCGAGCAGCACTCGGAGTTCAGTTTTTCAAAAGGAGACGATGCCTGACTCATCTTTAAATTAATAGGAATCCCAGTATCACTGTGGCAAGGGAAAAGGGAACCTGGGTCTCCCGCCTCACCTTGAGAGGCGTCCCTATTGCCCTGCCAAGCCTCGAGGAGAATTTCCAAGTGTCCCTCGATACTAGACAGGACTCCTGCCACCGCTGAACCAACACAAGTTTTGAAGGCAAATCCCCGCCATAACTCGAGATCATACCTTATGTTCATTCTGCAAATCGAGAAAATCCATGAGACTTCCCACTTGCCGCGAGATGACGCCCGTTTTCCCTGCATTGCCTGCAGAGCAAGTCCGTGTTCCCCATCAGACAGGAAAGGAGCCTTGACTTCCTAGATGAAACTCCAAATAGTCCTCAGCAACACCGTCGCAAGTCTAGACAGACCCTGAGGTCACTGCAGCAACACATAAGACCTCCGTGTAGGACAACTTAACTCGAGATGAGGCCTGATACCCATGCATTGTCTCCAGAGCCATCCCGCATTTCCCATCAAACACGACAATTGGCTTGACTTCCTTTAGGGAACTCCAAAGATATCCCGAGAACACTGCCCCATATCTAAAGGAACACCAAGTTCAGCACATCAACTGGAGAAAAGCTCCGTGTACCCCAAATTATTTCGATCTGAGAGCTGATTCCCTGGCTTCGACTCAAGAGGATTGGCAACTGTCCACAAGCACCTCAAGAGGAGGCTTCTCTCAGCTATACGTATGTGAGAGGGGCCCTGAGTGTGTTGCCTGAAGTGGAATGGACACCGAGATGAAATGACTCGAAATAAGGCCAGATTCCCTGCAGCGACATGAATGCAGGCTCGTCTTTTAGCTCAAAAGATGAAGGGATGTCTGAATCCCCTGTGGAGACCCTAGAGAAAGCCCTAGTTCCCCACCTCATCTGTACAGGAGGCCTCACATTCCTTTGACAACTCGAGCAGCACGCGGAGATCAAGTTTTCAAAAGGAGACGATGCCTGACTCCTCTTGGAAATGGACAGGAGTCACAGTATTGCTCTGGCAACTGGAAAGGGACACTAGGTCTCAGGCCTCACCTCGAGAGGCGTCCCTATTGCTCTCCCAAGCCTCGAAGTGACTCCAGAGGTGGCACGCGCAGCTAGACAAGAGTACTGACGTCGCCCAACAAACACCAGTTTTGAAGGGCCATCACCGTCCTAAATCGAGAATACACCCCAGGTTCCCGCTGCAACTCGAGAAAATCCATGAGACTTGCCCCTCCGCGTGAGATGAGGCCCGATTCCCCTGCACTGCATGCAGAGCAAGTTCGTGTTCCCCATCAAACACGAACGGAGCCTTGACTTCCTTGATGGAAATCCAGAGTCCCCAAGAACACTGTCACAAGTCTAGAGGGACCCTGATGTCACCGAAGCAAAACGTAAGAGATCCTTTTACCCCAAATCAACTCGAGATGAGGCCCGATTCACCTGTTTTGGCTCCAGAGCCATCCCACATTCCCCATCAAACACAACAAGTGGCTTGACTTCCTTTAGGCAACTCCAGAGATACCCCGAGAACACCGCCCCATATCTAAAGGAACACCAAGTTCAGTACATCAACTCGAGAAAAGCTCCGTGTACCCAAATCATCTCCAGATGAGAGCTGATTCCCTGGCATCGATACAAGAGGAATGCCAAAGTTCCACAAGCCTCTCAAGAAGAGGTTTCTCTCAGCTATAGGTATGTGAGAGGGACCCTGAGTATGCTGCCTCAAGTGGAATGGACACCGAGATACCCTGACTCGACATAAGGCCGGATTTCCATGCAGTGACTTGAATCCAGGTTCTTCATTCATCTCACAAGAAGAAGGGTTGTCTGAATCCCCTGTGGGGACCCTAGAGAAAGCCCTAGTTACCCGCCTAATCTCGACAGCAGGACTCCCATCCCTTTGACAACTTGAGAGCCCCGTGGGGTTCAGTGCTTCAAAAGGAGACGATGCCGGACCACTCTTGAAAATTTACAGGAATACCAATGTACCTTTGGAAACTGGATGCGAGCCTGGGTCTCCACCCTCACGTCGAGAGACCTCCCTCTTGCCCTGCAAAGCCACGAGGAGAATTTGGAGGTTTCCCGTGCTACTACACAGGAGTCCTGACGTCGCTGAGCCAACACGAGTTTTGAAGGGCCATCCCTGCAATAACTCGAGAATATAATCCAGGTTCCCACTTCAACTCTAGGAAATCCATGAGACTTTCCCCTTGCTGCGAGATGTGGCCCAATTCACTGGCACTGAGTCTACAGCAAGTCCATGTTCCCCATCGGACATGAAAGGAGTACTGACTTCCTTGATGGAAATCCAGAGAGTCCCTAAGAACACTGTCACAAGTCTAGAAGGACCCTGAGGTCCCCACAGCAACACAAAAGTACCCCGTGTACTGCAAATCAATTCGAGATGAGGTCGATTCCACTGCATTAGATCCAGTACAATCCCGTGTTCCCCATCAAACACAACAAGTGGCTTGTCTTCCTTTAGGCAACTCCAGAGATTCCCTGAGAATACGGTCTCAAGCCTAGAGGAACACCAAGTTCAGCACAGCAACTCGAGAAAAACTCCGTGTACCCTAAATCATCTCAAGATGAGAGCTGCTTCCCTGGATTTGACTCAAGAGGAATGACAACGTTCCACCATAACCTCAAGAAGAGGCTTGTCTCTGCTATAGGTCTGTGAGAAGGACCCTGAGTTTGCTGCCTCAAATGGAAAAAACACCGAGATGCCCTGACTCGACGTAAGGCGGGATTTCCCTGCAGTGACTTGAATGCAGGCTCGTCTTTCATCTCAGAAGTGTAAGGGATGTCTTAATCCCCTGTGGAGACCCTAGAGAATGCCCTAGACCCCACCTGATCTCGACAGGAAGCCGCACATCCTTTTGAAACCTCGAGAGGCACGTGGAGTTAAATGCTTCAAAAGGAGACGATGGCTAACTCCTCTTGAATATTGAGAGGAATCCCAATATCCCTGTGGCAACTGCAAAGGGAGCCTGGGTCACCCGCCTCAGCGCTAGAGGCGTCCCTTTTGTCCTGCCAAATCTCCAAGAGAATCCCGATGTGTCCCTCACAACTAGACAGGAGTCCTGACATCCCTGAACCAACACGAGTATTGAAGGGCCATCCCCGCCATAACTCAAGAATATACCACAGGTTCCCGCCACAACTCGAGAAAAACCATGAGACTTCCCCCTCTCCTCGAGATGAGGCCCGATTTCCCTGCACTGCGTGCAGAGCAAGTCCGTGTTCCCCATCACATATGAAAGGGGACTTGACTTCCTAGATGAAACTCCAAATAGTCCTCAGCAACACCGTCACAAGTCTAGACAGACCCTGAGGTCACTGCAGCAACACATAAGACCTCCGTGTACTACAAATCAACCCGAGAAGACGCCCGGTTCCCGGGCATTGGCTCCAGAGGCATCATGCATAACGCATGAAACAGGACAAGTGGCTTGACTTTCTTTAGGCAACTCCAGAGATTCCCCGAGAACAACGTCCCAAGTCTAGAGGAACACCAAGTTCAGCACAGCAACTCCAGAAAAGCTCCGTGTACCCCAAATCAACTCGAGATGAGAGCTGATTCCCTGGCTTCGTCTCAAGAGGAATGCCAATTTTCCACAAGCACCTCAAGAGGAGGCTTCTCTCAACTATAGGTATATGAGAGTTATCCTGTGTTTGTTGCCTGAGTTGGAGTGGACATCAAGATGCCCTGACTGGCAATCAGGCCGGATTTCCCTGCAGTGACTTGAATGCAGGCTCGTTTTTCAGCTCAAAAGATGAAGGGATGTCTGATTTCCCTGTGTAGACCCTAGAGAAAGCCCTAGTTCGCCGCCTCATCTCTCCAGGAGGCCTCACATTCCTTTGACAACTCGAGCAGCATGTGGAGTTCAATGTTTCCAAAGGAGACGATGCCTGACTTCTCTTGAAAATTGACAGGAATACCAATATCTCGTTGGAAACTGTAAGCGAGCCTGGGTCTCCCGGTTCAAGTCCAGAGACGTCCCTATTGCCCTGCCAAGCCACGAGGAGAATCCCGAGGTCTCCCTCGCTACTAGACAGGAGTCCTGACGTCGCTGAACCAACACGAGTACTGAAGGGACATCCCCGCCGTAACTCGAGAACATACAGCAGGTTCCCATCAGAACTCGAGAAAAACAATGAGACTTCCGCCTGGCCTCGAGATGAGGCCGGATTTCCCTGCATTGCGTGCAGAGAAAGTCCGTGTTCCCCATAAGATATGAAAGCAGACTTGACTTCCTAGATGAAACTCCAAACAGTCCTCAATACCACTGTCACAAGTCTAGACAGACGCTAGGTCACTGCAGCAACTCTTTAGACTTCCGTGTACTACAAATCTACTCGAGAAGAGGCCCGATTCCCATGAATTGGCTCCAGAGCCATCCTGCATAACCCATGATACAGGACAAGTACCTTGACTTCCTTTAGGCAACTCTAGGAATTCCCCAAGAACAACGTCCCAAGTCTAGAGGAACACCAAGTTCAGCACAGCAACACCAGAAAAGCTCCGTGTACTCCAAATCATCTCGAGATGAGAGCTGATTCCCTGGCTTTGACTCAAGAGGAATGCCAATTTTCCACAAGCACCTCAAGAGGAGGCTTCTCTCAGCTATTGGTATGTGAGATGGATCTTGTGGTTCTTGCCTGAAGTGGAGTGGGCAACCAGATGCCCTGACTCGAAATAAGGCCGGATTTCCCTGCAGTGACTTGAATGCAGGCTCGTTTTTCAGCTAAAAAGATGAAGGGATGTCTGATTCCCCTGTGTAGACCCTAGAGAAAGCCCTAGTTCGCCGCCTCAACTCCCCAGAGGCCGCACATTCCCTTGACAACTCGAGCAGCACACGGAGTTCAATGTTTCAAAAGGAGACGATGCCTGACTCCTCTTGAAATTGATAGGAATCCCAATATCACTGTGGCAATTGCAAAGGGAGCCTGGGTCTCCCGCCTCACCTCGAGAGGCGTCCCTATGCCCTGCCAAGCCTCGAGGAGAATCTCCAGGTGTCCCTCAATACTAGACAGGACTCCTGACGTCGCTGAACCAACACAAGTTTTGAAATCCCCTAGTCGCCGTAACTCGAGATCAAGCCACATGTTCACTCCACAAATTGAGAAAATCCATGAGACTTCCCACTTGCCATGAGATGAGGCCCGATTTCCCAGCATTGCATGCAGAGCAAGTCCGTGTTCCCCATCAGACAGGAAAGGAGCCTTGACTTCCTAGATGGAACTGCACATAATCCTCAATAACACTGTCACAAGCCCAGACGGACCCTCAGTTCAATGCAGCAACACCAAAGAGCTCTGAGTACTACAAATTAACTCGAGATGAGGCCTGATTCCCCTGCACTGGCTCCAGTGCCATCCGGCATTCCCCATCAAACAGGACACGTGGCTTAACTTCCTTTAGGCAACTCCAGAGATTCTCTGAGAACAACGTCCCTAGTCTAGAGGAACACAAAGTTCAGCACAGCAAATCCAGGAAAGCTCTGTGTACCCCAAATTATTTTGAGATGACAGCTGATTCCCTTGCTTCGATTCAAGAGGAATGCCAACTTTCCACAAACACCTCATGGGGAGGCTTCTCTCAGCTATACTTATGTGAGAGGGACCCTGAGTGTGTTGCCTGAAGTGGAATGGACACGGAGATGCCCTGACTCGAAATAAGGCCAGATTTCCCTGCAAGGAATTGAATGCAGGCTCGTCTTTTAGCTCAAAAAATGAAGGGATGTCTGAATCCCCTGTGGAGACCCTAGACAAAGCCCTAGTTCCCCACCTCATCTCTACATGAGACCTCACATTCTTTTGACAACTCGCGAAGCACACGGAGATCAAGGTTTCAAAAGGAGACGATGCCTGACTCCTCTTGAAAACGGACAGGAGTCACAGTATCGCTCTGGCAACTGAAAAGGGACACTGGGGCTCAGGCCTCACTTGAGAGGCATCCCTCTTGCCCTCCCAATCTCGAGGAGAATCCCGAGGTGTCGCTCGCAACTAGACAGGAGTACTGACTTCACTGAACAAACAGGAGTTTTGAAGGGCCAACACTGTCCTAAATCGAGAACACACCCCATGCTCCCGCAGCAACTCAAGAAAATCCCTGAGACTTCCCCCTCGCCGTGAGATGAGGCCTGATTCCACCACAATGCACTCAGAGCGAATCCTTGTTCCCCATCAAACACAAAGGAGCCTTGACTTCCTTGATGGAACTCCAGAGAGTCCCCAGGAAGAATGTCACAAATCTAGAGGGACCCTGAGGTCCCCGCAGCAACATGAAAGCGCACCGTGTACTCGAAGTCAACTCAAGATGAGGCCCGATTCACCTGAATTGTCTCCAAAGCCATCTTGCGTTCCCCATTAAACATGACAAGTGGCTTGACTTCCTTTAGGCAACTTCAGAGATTCCCCGAGAATACCGTCTCAAATCTAGAGGAACACCAAGTTCAGCACAGCAACTCGAGAAAAGCTCCATGTACCCCAAATCATGTCGAGATGAGAGCTGATTCCCTGGCTTTGACTCAAGAGGAATGCCAGCTTTTGACAAGATCCACAAGAGGAGGCTTCTCTCAGTATATTTCTGTGAGAGGGACCCTGAGTGTGCTCCCTCAAGTGGAATGGAAACCGAGATGCCCTGACTCGAAATAAGGCCAGATTTCCCTGCAGTGACTTGAATGCAGGCTAGTTTTTCAATTCAAAAGAAGAAGGGATGTCTGATTCCCCTGTGGATACCCTAGACAAAGCCCTAGTTCGCCGCCTAATCTCTCCAGGAGGTTTCACATTCCTTTGACAATTCGAGCAGCACTCGGAGTTCAATTTTTCAAAAGGAGACGATGCCTGACTCATCTTTAAATTAATAGGAATCCCAGTATCACTGTGGCAAGGGAAAAGGGAACCTGGGTCTCCCGCCTCACCTTGAGAGGCGTCCCTATTGCCCTGCCAAGCCTCGAGGAGAATTTCCAAGTGTCCCTCGATACTAGACAGGACTCCTGCCACCGCTGAACCAACACAAGTTTTGAAGGCAAATCCCCGCCATAACTCGAGATCATACCGTATGTTCATTCTGCAAATCGAGAAAATCCATGAGACTTCCCACTTGCCGCGAGATGACGCCCGTTTTCCCTGCATTGCCTGCAGAGCAAGTCCGTGTTCCCCATCAGACAGGAAAGGAGCCTTGACTTCCTAGATGAAACTCCAAATAGTCCTCAGCAACACCGTCACAAGTCTAGACAGACCCTGAGGTCACTGCAGCAACACATAAGACCTCCGTGTAGGACAACTTAACTCGAGATGAGGCCTGATACCCATGCATTGTCTCCAGAGCCATCCCGCATTTCCCATCAAACACGACAATTGGCTTGACTTCCTTTAGGGAACTCCAAAGATATCCCGAGAACACTGCCCCATATCTAAAGGAACACCAAGTTCAGCACATCAACTGGAGAAAAGCTCCGTGTACCCCAAATTATTTCGATCTGAGAGCTGATTCCCTGGCTTCGACTCAAGAGGATTGGCAACTGTCCACAAGCACCTCAAGAGGAGGCTTCTCTCAGCTATACGTATGTGAGAGGGGCCCTGAGTGTGTTGCCTGAAGTGGAATGGACACCAAGATGAAATGACTCGAAATAAGGCCAGATTCCCTGCAGCGACATGAATGCAGGCTCGTCTTTTAGCTCAAAAGATGAAGGGATGTCTGAATCCCCTGTGGAGACCCTAGAGAAAGCCCTAGTTCCCCACCTCATCTGTACAGGAGGCCTCACATTCCTTTGACAACTCGAGCAGCACGCGGAGATCAAGTTTTCAAAAGGAGACGATGCCTGACTCCTCTTGGAAATGGACAGGAGTCACAGTATTGCTCTGGCAACTGGAAAGGGACACTAGGTCTCAGGCCTCACCTCGAGAGGCGTCCCTATTGCTCTCCCAAGCCTCGAAGTGACTCCAGAGGTGGCACGCGCAACTAGACAAGAGTACTGATGTCGCCCAACAAACACCAGTTTTGAAGGGCCATCACCGTCCTAAATCGAGAATACACCCCAGGTTCCCGCTGCAACTCGAGAAAATCCATGAGACTTGCCCCTCCGCGTGAGATGAGGCCCGATTCCCCTGCACTGCATGCAGAGCAAGTTCGTGTTCCCCATCAAACACGAACGGAGCCTTGACTTCCTTGATAGAAATCCAGAGTCCCCAAGAACACTGTCACAAGTCTAGAGGGACTCTGATGTCACCGAAGCAAAACGTAAGAGATCCTTTTACCCCAAATCAACTCGAGATGAGGCCCGATTCACCTGTTTTGGCTCCAGAGCCATCCCACATTCCCCATCAAACACAACAAGTGGCTTGACTTCCTTTAGGCAACTCCAGAGATACCCCGAGAACACCGCCCCATATCTAAAGGAACACCAAGTTCAGTACATCAACTCGAGAAAAGCTCCGTGTACCCAAATCATCTCCAGATGAGAGCTGATTCCCTGGCATCGATACAAGAGGAATGCCAAAGTTCCACAAGCCTCTCAAGAAGAGGTTTCTCTCAGCTATAGGTATGTGAGAGGGACCCTGAGTATGCTGCCTCAAGTGGAATGGACACCGAGATACCCTGACTCGACATAAGGCCGGATTTCCATGCAGTGACTTGAATCCAGGTTCTTCATTCATCTCACAAGAAGAAGGGTTGTCTGAATCCCCTGTGGGGACCCTAGAGAAAGCCCTAGTTACCCGCCTAATCTCGACAGCAGGACTCCCATCCCTTTGACAACTTGAGAGCCCCGTGGGGTTCAGTGCTTCAAAAGGAGACGATGCCGGACCACTCTTGAAAATTTACAGGAATACCAATGTACCTTTGGAAACTGGATGCGAGCCTGGGTCTCCACCCTCACGTCGAGAGACCTCCCTCTTGCCCTGCAAAGCCACGAGGAGAATTTGGAGGTTTCCCGTGCTACTACACAGGAGTCCTGACGTCGCTGAGCCAACACGAGTTTTGAAGGGCCATCCCTGCAATAACTCGAGAATATAATCCAGGTTCCCACTTCAACTCTAGGAAATCCATGAGACTTTCCCCTCGCTGCGAGATGTGGCCCAATTCACTGGCACTGAGTCTACAGCAAGTCCATGTTCCCCATCGGACATGAAAGGAGTATTGACTTCCTTGATGGATATCCAGAGAGTCCCTAAGAACACTGTCACAAGTCTAGAAGGACCCTGAGGTCCCCACAGCAACACAAAAGTACCCCGTGTACTGCAAATCAATTCGAGATGAGGTCGATTCCACTGCATTAGATCCAGTACAATCCCGTGTTCCCCATCAAACACAACAAGTGGCTTGTCTTCCTTTAGGCAACTCCAGAGATTCCCTGAGAATACGGTCTCAAGCCTAGAGGAACACCAAGTTCAGCACAGCAACTCGAGAAAAACTCCGTGTACCCCAAATCATCTCAAGATGAGAGCTGCTTCCCTGGATTTGACTCAAGAGGAATGACAACGTTCCACCATAACCTCAAGAAGAGGCTTGTCTCTGCTATAGGTCTGTGAGAAGGACCCTGAGTTTGCTGCCTCAAATGGAAAAAACACCGAGATGCCCTGACTCGACGTAAGGCGGGATTTCCCTGCAGTGACTTGAATGCAGGCTCGTCTTTCATCTCAGAAGTGTAAGGGATGTCTTAATCCCCTGTGGAGACCCTAGAGAATGCCCTAGACCCCACCTGATCTCGACAGGAAGCCGCACATCCTTTTGAAACCTCGAGAGGCACGTGGAGTTAAATGCTTCAAAAGGAGACGATGGCTAACTCCTCTTGAATATTGAGAGGAATCCCAATATCCCTGTGGCAACTGCAAAGGGAGCCTGGGTCACCCGCCTCAGCGCTAGAGGCGTCCCTTTTGTCCTGCCAATTCTCCAAGAGAATCCCGATGTGTCCCTCACAACTAGACAGGAGTCCTGACATCCCTGAACCAACACGAGTATTGAAGGGCCATCCCCGCCGTAACTCAAGAATATACCACAGGTTCCCGCCACAACTCGAGAAAAACCATGAGACTTCCCCCTCTCCTCGAGATGAGGCCCGATTTCCCTGCACTGCGTGCAGAGCAAGTCCGTGTTCCCCATCACATATGAAAGGGGACTTGACTTCCTAGATGAAACTCCAAATAGTCCTCAGCAACACCGTCACAAGTCTAGACAGACCCTGAGGTCACTGCAGCAACACATAAGACCTCCGTGTACTACAAATCAACCCGAGAAGACGCCCGGTTCCCGGGCATTGGCTCCAGAGGCATCATGCATAACGCATGAAACAGGACAAGTGGCTTGACTTTCTTTAGGCAACTCCAGAGATTCCCCGAGAACAACGTCCCAAGTCTAGAGGAACACCAAGTTCAGCACAGCAACTCCAGAAAAGCTCTGTGTACCCCAAATCAACTCGAGATGAGAGCTGATTCCCTGGCTTCGTCTCAAGAGGAATGCCAATTTTCCACAAGCACCTCAAGAGGAGGCTTCTCTCAACTATAGGTATATGAGAGTTATCCTGTGTTTGTTGCCTGAGTTGGAGTGGACATCAAGATGCCCTGACTGGCAATCAGGCCGGATTTCCCTGCAGTGACTTGAATGCAGGCTCGTTTTTCAGCTCAAAAGATGAAGGGATGTCTGATTTCCCTGTGTAGACCCTAGAGAAAGCCCTAGTTCGCCGCCTCATCTCTCCAGGAGGCCTCACATTCCTTTGACAACTCGAGCAGCATGTGGAGTTCAATGTTTCCAAAGGAGACGATGCCTGACTTCTCTTGAAAATTGACAGGAATACCAATATCTCGTTGGAAACTGTAAGCGAGCCTGGGTCTCCCGGTTCAAGTCCAGAGACGTCCCTATTGCCCTGCCAAGCCACGAGGAGAATCCCGAGGTCTCCCTCGCTACTAGACAGGAGTCCTGACGTCGCTGAACCAACACGAGTACTGAAGGGACATCCCCGCCGTAACTCGAGAACATACAGCAGGTTCCCATCAGAACTCGAGGAAAACAATGAGACTTCCCCCTGGCCTCGAGATGAGGCCGGATTTCCCTGCATTGCGTGCAGAGAAAGTCCGTGTTCCCCATCAGATATGAAAGCAGACTTGACTTCCTAGATGAAACTCCAAATAGTCCCCAATACCACTGTCACAAGTCTAGACAGACGCTAGGTCACTGCAGCAACTCTTTAGACTTCCGTGTACTACAAATCTACTCGAGAAGAGGCCCGATTCCCATGCATTGGCTCCAGAGCCATCCTGCATAACCCATGATACAGGACAAGTACCTTGACTTCCTTTAGGCAACTTCAGGAATTCCCCGAGAACAACGTCCCAAGTCTAGAGGAACACCAAGTTCAGCACAGCAACACCAGAAAAGCTCCGTGTACTCCAAATCATCTCGAGATGAGAGCTGATTCCCTGGCTTTGACTCAAGAGGAATGCCAATTTTCCACAAGCACCTCAAGAGGAGGCTTCTCTCAGCTATTGGTATGTGAGATGGATCTTGTGGTTCTTGCCTGAAGTGGAGTGGGCAACCAGATGCCCTGACTCGAAATAAGGCCGGATTTCCCTGCAGTGACTTGAATGCAGGCTCGTTTTTCAGCTAAAAAGATGAAGGGATGTCTGATTCCCCTGTGTAGACCCTAGAGAAAGCCCTAGTTCGCCGCCTCAACTCCCCAGAGGCCGCACATTCCCTTGACAACTCGAGCAGCACACGGAGTTCAATGTTTCAAAAGGAGACGATGCCTGACTCCTCTTGAAATTGATAGGAATCCCAATATCACTGTGGCAATTGCAAAGGGAGCCTGGGTCTCCCGCCTCACCTCGAGAGGCGTCCCTATGCCCTGCCAAGCCTCGAGGAGAATCTCCAGGTGTCCCTCAATACTAGACAGGACTCCTGACGTCGCTGAACCAACTCAAGTTTTGAAATCCCATACTCGCCGTAACTCGAGATCAAGCCACATGTTCACTCCACAAATTGAGAAAATCCATGAGACTTCCCACTTGCCACGAGATGAGGCCCGATTTCCCTGCATTGCATGCAGAGCAAGTCCGTGTTCCCCATCAGACAGGAAAGGAGCCTTGACTTCCTAGATGGAACTGCACATAGTCCTCAATAACACTGTCACAAGCCCAGACGGACCCTGAGTTCAATGCAGCAACACCAAAGAGCTCTGAGTACTATAAATTAACTCGAGATGAGGCCTGATTCCCCTGCACTGGCTCCAGTGCCATCCGGCATTCCCCATCAAACAGGACACGTGGCTTAACTTCCTTTAGGCAACTCCAGAGATTCTCTGAGAACAACGTCCCTAGTCTAGAGGAACACAAAGTTCAGCACAGCAAATCCAGGAAAGCTCTGTGTACCCCAAATTATTTTGAGATGACAGCTGATTCCCTTGCTTCGATTCAAGAGGAATGCCAACTTTCCACAAACACCTCATGGGGAGGCTTCTCTCAGCTATACTTATGTGAGAGGGACCCTGAGTGTGTTGCCTGAAGTGGAATGGACACGGAGATGCCCTGACTCGAAATAAGGCCAGATTTCCCTGCAAGGAATTGAATGCAGGCTCGTCTTTTAGCTCAAAAAATGAAGGGATGTCTGAATCCCCTGTGGAGACCCTAGACAAAGCCCTAGTTCCCCACCTCATCTCTACATGAGACCTCACATTCTTTTGACAACTCGCGAAGCACACGGAGATCAAGGTTTCAAAAGGAGACGATGCCTGACTCCTCTTGAAAACGGACAGGAGTCACAGTATCGCTCTGGCAACTGAAAAGGGACACTGGGGCTCAGGCCTCACTTGAGAGGCATCCCTCTTGCCCTCCCAATCTCGAGGAGAATCCCGAGGTGTCGCTCGCAACTAGACAGGAGTACTGACTTCACTGAACAAACAGGAGTTTTGAAGGGCCAACACTGTCCTAAATCGAGAACACACCCCATGCTCCCGCAGCAACTCAAGAAAATCCCTGAGACTTCCCCCTCGCCGTGAGATGAGGCCTGATTCCACCACAATGCACTCAGAGCGAATCCTTGTTCCCCATCAAACACAAAGGAGCCTTGACTTCCTTGATGGAACTCCAGAGAGTCCCCAGGAAGAATGTCACAAATCTAGAGGGACCCTGAGGTCCCCGCAGCAACATGAAAGCGCACCGTGTACTCGAAGTCAACTCAAGATGAGGCCCGATTCACCTGAATTGTCTCCAAAGCCATCTCGCGTTCCCCATTAAACATGACAAGTGGCTTGACTTCCTTTAGGCAACTTCAGAGATTCCCCGAGAATACCGTCTCAAATCTAGAGGAACACCAAGTTCAGCACAGCAACTCGAGAAAAGCTCCATGTACCCCAAATCATGTCGAGATGAGAGCTGATTCCCTGGCTTTGACTCAAGAGGAATGCCAGCTTTTGACAAGATCCACAAGAGGAGGCTTCTCTCAGTATATTTCTGTGAGAGGGACCTTGAGTGTGCTCCCTCAAGTGGAATGGAAACCGAGATGCCCTGACTCGAAATAAGGCCAGATTTCCCTGCAGTGACTTGAATGCAGGCTAGTTTTTCAACTCAAAAGAAGAAGGGATGTCTGATTCCCCTGTGGATACCCTAGACAAAGCCCTAGTTCGCCGCCTAATCTCTCCAGGAGGTTTCACATTCCTTTGACAATTCGAGCAGCACTCGGAGTTCAGTTTTTCAAAAGGAGACGATGCCTGACTCATCTTTAAATTAATAGGAATCCCAGTATCACTGTGGCAAGGGAAAAGGGAACCTGGGTCTCCCGCCTCACCTTGAGAGGCGTCCCTATTGCCCTGCTAAGCCTCGAGGAGAATCTCCAGGTGTCCCTCAATACTAGACAGGACTCCTGATGTCGCTGAACCAACACAAGTTTTGAAGGCAAATCCCCGCCATAACTCGAGATCAAGCCACATGTTTACTCCACAAAATGAGAAAATCCATGAGACTTCCCACTTGCCGAGAGATGAGGCCCATTTTCCCTGCATTGCCTACAGAGCAAGTCCATGTTCCCCATCAGACAGGAAAGGAGCCTTGACTTCCTAGATGAAACTCCAAATAGTCCTCAATAACACTGTCACAAGTCTAGACGGACCCTGAGGTCAACACAGCAACACCAAAGAACTCCGTGTAGGGCAACTTAACTCAAGATGAGTCCTGATACCCATGCATTGTCTCCAGAGCCATCCCGCATTTCCCATCAAACATGACAATTGGCTTGACTTCCTTTAGGGAACTCCAAAGATATCCCGAGAACACTGCCCTATATCTAAAGGAACACCAATTTCAGCACATCAACTGGAGAAAAGCTCAGTGTACTCAAATTATTTCGATCTGAGAGCTGAATCCCTGGCTTTGACTCAGCAGGATTGCCAACTGTCCACAAGCACCTCAAGAGGAGGCTTCTCTCAGCTATACGTATGTGAGAGGGGCCTTGAGTGTGTTGCCTGACGTGGAATGGACACCGAGATGCCATGACTCGAAATAAGGCCAAATTTCCTGCAGTGACATGAATGCAGGCTCGTCTTTTAGCTCAAAAGATGAAGGGATGTCTGAATCCCCTCTTGAGACCCTCAGGAAAGCCCTAGTTCCCCACCTCATCAGTACAGGAGGCCTCACATTCCTTTGACAACTCAAGCAGCATGCGGAGATCAAGTTTTCAAAAGGAGACGATGCCTGACTCTTCTTGGAAATGGACAGGAGTCACAGTATTGCTCTGGCAACTGGAAAGGGACACTGGGTCTCAGGCCTCACCTCGAGATGCGTCCCTATTGCTCTCCCAAGCCTCGAGGTGACTCCAGATGTGTCGCTTGCAACTAGACAAGAGTACTGACGTCGCCCAACAAACACGAGTTTTGAAGGGCCATCACCGTCCCAAATCGAGAATACACCTCAGGTTCCCGCTGCAACTCGAGAAAATCCATGAGACTTCCCCCTCCACCTGAGATGAGGCCCGATTCCCTTGCACTGCATGCAGAGCAAGTCTGTGTTTCCCATCAAACACGAAAGGAGCCTTGACTTCCCTGATGGAAATCCAGAGTACCCAAGAACACTGTCACAAGTCTAGAGGGACCCTGATGTCACCGAAGCAAAACGAAAGAGATCCTTTTACCCCAAATCAACTCGAGATGAGGCCCGATTCACCTGCTTTGGCTCCAGAGCCATCCCACATTCCCCATCAAACACAACAAGTGGCTTGACTTCCTTTAGGCAACTCCAGAGATACCCCGAGAACACCGCCCCATATCTAAAGGATCACCAAGTTCAGTACATCAACTCGAGAAAGGTTCCGTGTACCCAAATCATCTCCAGATGAGAGCTGATTCCCTGGCATCGATACAAGAGGAGTGCCAAAGTTCCACAAGCCTCTCAAGAAGAGGTTTCTCTCAGCTATAGGTATGTGAGAGGGACCCTGAGTATGCTGCCTCAAGTGGAATGGACACTGAGATACCCTGACTCGAAATAAGGCCTGATTTCCATGCAGTGACTTGAATGCAGGCTCTTCATTCAGCTCACAAGAAAAAGGGTTGTCTGAATCCCCTGTGGGGACCCTAGAGAAAGCCCTAGTTACCCGCCTAATCTCGACAGCAGGACTCCCATCCCTTTGACAACTTGAGAGGCCCGGGTATTCAATGCTTCAAAAGGAGACGTGCCTGACCTCTCTTGAAAATTGACAGGAATACCAATATACCTTTGGAAACTGGATGCGAGCCTGGGTCTCCACCCTCACGTCGAGAGACCTCCCTCTTGCCCTGCGAAGCCACGAGGAGAATCTGGAGGTGTCCCTCGCTACTAGACAGGAGTCCTGACGTCGCTGAGCCAACACGAGTTTTGAAAGGCCATCCCTGCAATAACTCGAGAATATAATCCAGGTTCCCACTGCTACTCTAGAAAATCCATGAGACTTTCCCCTCGTTGCCAGATGTGGCCCGATTCACCTGCACTGAGTCTATAGCAAGTCCATGTTCCCCATCGGACATGAAAGGAGTATTGACTTCCTTGATGGATATCCAGAGAGTCCCTAAGAACACTGTCACAAGTCTAGAAGGACCCTGAGGTCCCCACAGCAACACGAAAGTACACCGTGTACTGCAAATCAACTCGAGATGAGGTCGATTCCACTGCATTAGATCCAGTACAATCCCGTGTTCCCCATCAAACACAACAAGTGGCTTGTCTTCCTTTAGGCAACTCCAGAGATTCCCTGAGAATACGGTCTCAAGCCTAAAGGAACACCAAGTTCAGCACAGCTACTCGAGAAAAACTCCATGTACCCCAAATCATCTCAAGATGAGAGCTGCTTCCCTGGATTTGACTCAAGAGGAATGACAACGTTCCACCATAACCTCAAGAAGAGGCTTGTCTCTGCTATAGGTCTGTGAGAAGGACCCTGAGTTTGCTGCCTCAAATGGAAAAAACACCGAGATGCCCTGACTCGACGTAAGGCGGGATTTCCCTGCAGTGACTTGAATGCAGGCTCGTCTTTCATCTCAGAAGTGTAAGGGATGTCTTAATCCCCTGTGGAGACCCTAGAGAATGCCCTAGACCCCACCTGATCTCGACAGGAAGCCGCACATCCTTTTGAAACCTCGAGAGGCATGCAGAGTTAAATGCTTCAAAAGGAGACAATGGTTGACTCTTCTTAAAAGTTAATAGGAATACCAATATCCCTGTGGCAAGTGAAAAGGGAGCCAGGGTCTCCAGGTTCACCTCGAGAGGCGTCCCTATTGGCCTCCCAAGTCTCGAGGAGAATCCTGATGTGTCCCTCGTATCTAGACAGGAGTACTGACTTCGCTGAACAAACACGAGTTTTAAAGGGCCATCACCGACCTAAATCGAGAATACACCCCAGGTTCATGCTGCAACTCGAGATAATCCCTGAGACGTCCCCCTCGCCATGAGATGAGGCCCGATTCCCCTGCAATGCATTCAGAGTGAGTCCGTCTTCCCATCAAACACAAAGTAGCCTTGACTTCCTTGATGGAACTCCAGAGAGTCCCCAGGAATAATGTCACAAGCATAGAGGGACACTGAAGTCCCCGCAGCAACATGAAAGTGCACCGTGTACTCGAAATCAAATCGAGATGAGGACGATTCACCTGCATTGTTTCCAGAGCCATCCCGCGTTCCCCACTAAACATGACAAGTGGCTTGACTTCCTTCAGGCAACTCCAGAGATTACCCGAGAATACCGTCTCAAGTCAAGAGGAACACAAAGTTCAGCACAGCAACTCGAGAAAAGCTCCGTGCACCCCAAATCATGTCGAGAAGTGAGCTGATTCCCTGGCATCGACTCAAGAGGAATGCCAGCTTTCCACAAGCCCCACAAGAGGAGGCTTCTCTCAGCTATAGGTATGTGAGAGGGACCCTGAGTTTGCTGCCTCACATGGAATGGACACTGAGATGCCCTGGACTAGAAATAAGGCCGGATTTCCCTGCAGTGACTTGAATACAGGCTCGTTTTTCAGCTCAAAAGATGAAAGGATGTCTGAATCCTCTGTGGAGAACCTAGAGAAAGCCCTAGTTCCCTGCCTCATCTCTCCAGGAGGCCTCACATTCCTTTGACAACTCAAGCAGCACGCAGAGTTCAATGTTTCAAAAGAGACGATGCCTGACTACTCTTGAAAAGGGACAGGAGTCACATTATTGTTCTGGCAACTGGAAACGGACACTGGGTCTCACACCTCACTTCGAGAGCCGTCCCTGTTGCCCTCCCAAGGCTGGAGGAGAATCCCGAGGTTTCCCTCGATACAAGACAGGACTCCTGATGTCGCTGAAGCAACACAAGTTTTGAAGGCCCATCCCTGCCGTAACTCGAGATCATGATGCAAGTTCACTCTGCAAATCGTGAAAAATCATGAAACTTCCCCCTTGTTGTGAAATGAGGCCCGATTTCCCTGCATTGCATGCAGAGCTACTCCGTGGTCCTCTTCAGACAGGAAAAGAGCCTTGAATTCCTAGATGAAACTCCACATAATCCTCAAAAACACTGTCACAAGTGTAGACGGACCCTGAGGTCAATGCAGCAACACCAAAGAGCTCCGTCAACTACAAATTAACTCGGCATGAGGCACGGTTCCCCTGCATTGGATCCAGAGCCATCCTGCATTCCCCTTGACACAGGACATGTGGCTTGACTTCTTTTAGGCAACTCCAGAGATTCTTGGAGATCAACGTCCCTAGTCTAGAGGAACACAAAGTTCAGCACATAAACTCCAGGAAAACTCCATGTACTCCAAATTATTTCGAGATGAGAGCTGATTCCCTTGCTTCACATCATGAGGAATGCCAACTTTCCACAAGCACCTCAAGAGGAGGTTTCTGTCAGCTATACGTATGTGAGAGGGACACTGAATGTGTAGCCTGAAGTGGAATGGACACCGAGATGCCCTGACTCGAAATAAGGCCAGATTTCCCTGCAGTGACTTGAATTCAGGCTTGTCTTTTAGCTCAAAAGATGAAGGGATGTCTAAATCCCCTGTGGAGATCCTAGAGAAAGCCCTAGTTCCCCGCCTCATCACTGCAGGAGGCCTCATATACCTTTGACAACTCGAGCAGCACGGGAAGATCAATGTTTCAAAAGGAGACGAGGCCTGACTCCTCTTGAAAACGGACAGAAGTCGCAGTATCGCTCTGGCAACTGGAAAGGGACACTGGCTCTCACGTTTCAAATTGAGAGGCGCCCCTATTGCCCTCCCAAGGCTCGAGGAGAATCCCGAGGTGTCCCTCGCAACTAGACAGGAGTACTGACATCGCTGAACAGACACGAGTTTTGAAGGGCCATCACCGTGCTGAATCGAGAATACAAACCCAGGTTCCCGCTGCAATGAGAAAATCCATGAGACATCCGCCTCGCCGCGAGATGAGGCCCAATTTCCCTGCACTGCATGCAGAGCTAGTCCGTGTTCCCCATCAAACACGAAAGGAGCCGTGACTTCCTTGTTGGAAATCCAGAGTCCCCAAGAACACTGTCACAAGTCTAGAGGGACCCTGATGTCACCGAAGCAAAATGAAAGAGCTCCGTGTACCCAAAATCAACTTGACATGAGGCTCGATTCCCCTGCTTTGGCTCCAGAGCCATCCTGCATTCCCCATCAAACACGACAAGTGGCTTGACTTCCTTTAGGCAACTCCAGAGTTACCCCGACAACACCGCCCCATATCTAAAGGAACACCAAGTTCAGCACATCAACTCGAGAAAAGCTCCATGCATCCCAAATCATCTCGAGATGAGAGCTGATTCCCTGGCATCGATATAAGAGGAATGCCAAAGTTCCACAAGCCCCTCAAGAAGAGGTTTCTCTCAGCTATAGGTATGTGAAAGGGACCCTGAGTTTGCTGCCTCAAGTGGAATGGACACCGAGATGCCCTGACTCGAAATAAGGCCAGATTTCCCTGCAGTGTTTTGAATGCAGGCTCTTCATTCATCTCACAAGAGGAAGGGATGTCTGAATCCCATGTGGAGACCCTAGAGAAAGCCCTAGTTACCTGCCTAACCTCGAAAGCAGGACTCACATCCCTTTGACAACTCGAGAGGCACGTGGGGTTCAGTGCTTCAAAAGGAGACGATGCCTGACTCCTCTTGAAAATTGACAGGAATACCAATATCCCTTTGGAAACTGGAAGCGAGCCTGGGTCTCCCGCCTCACCTTGAGAGATGTCCCTATTGCCCTGCGAAGCCACGAGGAGAATCCCGAGATATCTCTCACTACTAAACAGGAGTCCTGACGTCGCTGAACCAACACGAGTTTTGAAGGGCCATCCCCGCGATAACTCGAGAATATAACCCAGGTTCCTGCTGCAACTCAAGAAAATCCATGAGACTTTCCCCTGGCTGCAAGATGCGGCCCGATTCCAGTGCACTGAGTGCAGAGCAAGTCCATGTTCCCCATCAAAGACGAAAGGAGTATTGACTTCCTTGATGGAACCCCAGAGAGTCCCCAAGAACACTGTCACAAGTCTAGAGGGACCCTCAGGTCCCCGCAGCCACAATAAAGCACACCATGTACTCCAAATCAATTCGAGATGAGGCCCAATTCCACTGCATTGGCTACAGTGCAATCCCGTGTTCCCCATCAAACACAACAAGTGGCTTGTCTTCCTTTAGGCAACTCCACAGATTCCCCATGAATACGGTCTCAAGCCTAGAGGAACACCAAGTTCAGCACAGAAACTCAAGAAAAACTGCGTGTACCACAAATCTTCTTGAGATGCGAGCTGATTCCCTGGATTCGACTCAAGAGGAATGACAACTTTGCACAAGCACCTCAAGAAGAGGCTGCTCTCTGCTATAGGTATGTGAGAGGGACCTTGAGTTTGCTGACTCAAATGGAAAAATCACAGAGATGCCCTGACTCGAAATAAGGCTGGATTTCCCTGCAGTGACTTGAATGCAGGCTCATTGTTCAGCTCAAAAGATGAAGGGATGTCTGAATCCCCTGTGGAGACCCTAGAGAAAGCCCTAGTTCCCCTCCTCATCTCTCCCAGAGGCCTCAAATTCCTTTGACAATTCAAGCAGCACGCGGAGTTCAATGGTTCAAAAGGAGACGATGCCTGCCTCCCCTTGAAAATTGATAGGAACCCCAATATCCCTGTGGCAAGTGAAAAGGGAGCCTGGGTCTCCCGCCTCACCTCAAGAGGCATCCCTATTACCCTGCCAAGCCTCGAGGAAAATCTCCAGGTGTCCCTCCATACCAGACAGGACTCCTGACGTCGCTGAACCAACACAAGTTTTGAAGGCCCATCCCCGCTGTAACTCGAGAACATGCCGCATGTTCACTCTGCAAATCGAGAAAAAACATGAGACTGCCCCTTGCCGCAAGAAGAAGTCCGATTTCCCTGCATTGCGTGCAGTGCAAGTCCGTGTTCCCCATCAGACAGGAAAGGAGCCTTGATTCCTTGATGAAACTCCACATAGTGCTCAATAACACTGTCACAAGTCTGGACGGACCCTGAGGTCAACGCAGCAACACCAAAGAGCTCCGTGTGCTACAAATCAACTCGAGATGAGGCCCAATTCCCCTGCATTGGCTCCAGAGCCATCCTGCATTCCCCTTTACAGAGGACACGTGGCTTGACTTCCTTTAGGCCACTCCAGGGATTCTCAGAGATCAACGTCCCTAATCTAGAGGAACACAAATTTCAGCACAGCAACCCCAGGAAAGCTCCGTTTACCCAAAATTATAATGAGATGAAAGCTGATTCTCTGGCTTTGACTCATGAGGAATGCCAACTTTCCAGAAGCACCTCAAGGGGAGGCTTCTCTCAACTATACATATGTGAGAGGGACCCTGAGTGTGTTGCCTGAAGTGGAATGGACACTGAGATGCCCTGGACTTGAAATAAGGCCAGATTTCCCTGCAGTGACTTGAATGCAGGCTCGTCTTTTAGCTCAAAAGAAGAAGGGATGTCTGAATCCCCTGTGGAGACCCTAGAGAAAGCCCTAGTTCCCCACCTCATCTGTACAGGAGGCCTCACATTCCTTTGACAACTTGAGCAGCACGGGAAGATCAATGTTTCAAAAGGAGACGATGCCTGACTCCTCTTGAAAATGGACAGGAGGCACAGTATCGCTTTGGCAACTGGAAAGGGACACTGGATCTCATGCCTCACCTTGAGAGGCGTCCCTGTTGCCCTCCCAAGGCTCGAGGAGAATTCCGAGGTGTCCCTTGCAACTGTACAGGTGTCCTGACGTCGCTGAATCAACACGAGTTTTGAAGGGCCATCCCCGCAATAACTCGAGAATATAACACAGGTTCCCACTGCAACTGGAGAAAAACCCTGAGACTTTCTCCTCGCTGAGAGATGCGGCCCGATTCCCCTTCACTGAGTGCAGAGCAAGTCCATGTTCCACATCAAACATGAAAGGAGTATTGACTTCCTTGATGGAACTCCAGAGAGTCCCCAAGAACACTGTCACAAGGCTAGAGGGACCCTGAGGTCCCCGCAGCCACACAAAAGCACACTGTGTACGCCAAATCAATTCGAGATGAGGCCCGATTCCACCGCGTTGGCTCCAGTGCTATCGTGGGTTCCCCATCAAACATGACAAGTGGCTTGTCTTCCTTTAGGCAACTCCAGAGATTCCCCGAGAAGATGGTCTCAAGCCTAGAGGAACACCAAGTTGAGCACAGAAACTCGAGAAAAACGGCGAGTACCACAAATCATCTCAAGATGAGAGCTGATTCCCTGGATTCTACTCAAGAGAAATTACAACTTTCCACGAGCACCTCAAGAAGAGGCTTCTCTCTGCTACAGGTATGTGAGAGGGACCCTGAGTTTGCTGCCTCAAATGGAAAAAACACCAAGATGCACTGACTCGATATAAGGCTCGATTTCCCTGCAGTGACTTGAATGCACGCTTGTTTTTCAGCTTAAAAGATGAAGGGACGTCTGATTCCCCTGTGAAGACCGTAGAGAAAGCCCTAGTTCCCCACCTCATCTCTCAAGGAGGCCTCACATTCCTTTGACAATTTGAGCAGCACGCGGAATTCAATGTTTCAAAAGGAGACGATGCCTGACTCCGCTTGAAAATGGACAGGAGGCACAGTATCGCTCTGGCGAGTGAAGAGGGAGCCTGGGTCTCCCGCCTCACCTCGAGAGGCGTCCGTATTGCCTTGCCAAGCCTCGAGGAGAATCTCCAGGTGTCCCTCGATACTAGACAGGACTCCTGACGTCGCTGAACCAACACAAGTTTTGAAGGCCCATACTCGCCGTAACTCGAGAACATGCCGCATGTTCACTTCACAAATTGAGAAAAATCATGAGACTTCCCCCTTGCCGCGAGATGAGGTCTGATTTCCCTGCATTGCGTGCAGAACAAGTCCGTGTTCCCCATCAGACAGGAAAAGAGCCTTGACTTCCTAGATGAAACTCCACATAGTGCTCAATAACACTGTCACAAGTCTGGGCGTACCCTGAGGTCAATGCAACAACATCAACGAGCTCCGTGTACTACAAATCAAATCGAGATGAAGCCCGATTCCCCTGCATTGGCTCTAGACTCATTCTGCATTCCCATTGACACAGGACACATGGCTTGACTTACTTTAGGCAATTCCAGAGATTCCCCGAGAACAACATCCCTGGTCTAGAGGAACACAAAGTTCAGCACAGCAACTACAGGAAAGCTCCATGTACCCAAAATTATTTCAAAATGAGAGCTGATTCCCTGTCTTCGACTCATGAGCAATGCCAACTTTCCAAAAGCACCTCAAGAAGAGGGTCATTTCAGCTATACATATGTGAGAGGGACCCTGAGTGTGTTGCCTGAAGTGGAATGGACCCCGAGATGCCCTGACTCAAAACAAGGCCAGATTTCCCTGCAGTGACTTGAATGCAGGCTCGTCTTTTAGCTCAAAAGAAGAAGGGATGACTGAATCCCCTGTGGAGACCCTAGATAAAGCCCTAGTTCCCCGCCTCATCTCTACAGGAGGCCTCACATTCCTTTGACAACTCGAGCAGCACGCAGAGATCAATGTTTCAAAAGGAGACGATGACTGACTCCTCTTGAAAACGGACAGGAGTCACAGTATCCCTCTGGCAACTGGAAAGGTACACTGGGTCTCACGCCTCACCTTGAGAGGTGTCCCTATTGCCCTCCCAAGGCTAGAGGAGAATCCCGAGGTGTGCCTTCCAACTAGACAGGAGTACTGACCTCGCTGAACAAACATGAGTTTTGAAGGGCCATCACCATCCTAAATCGAGAATACGCCCTATGTTCCCGCTGCAACTCGAGAAAATCCATGAGACTTCCCCTCGCTGCGAGATGAGGCCCGATTCCCATGCACTGCATGCAGAAGAAGTCCGTGTTCCCCATCAAACATGAAAGGAGCCTTGACTTCCTTGATGGAAATCCAGAGTCCCCAAGAACACTGTCACAAGTCTAGAGGGACCCTGATGTCAAGGGAGGAAAACGAAAGAGCTCCTTGTACCCCAAATCAACTCGCAATGAGGCCCGATTCCCCTGCTTTGGCTCCAGAGCCATCCCACATTCCCCATCAAACACGACAAGTGGCTGGATGTCCTTTAGGCAACTCCAGAGATACCCTGAGAACACCGCCCCATGTCTAAATGAACACCAAGTTCAGCACATCAACTCAAGGAAAGCTCCGTGTATCCCAAATCATCTGGAGATGAGAGCTGATTCCCTGGCATCGATATAAGAGGAATGCCGAAGTTCCACAAGCTCCGCAAAAAGAGGCTTCTGTCAGCTATAGGTATGTGAGAGGGACCCTGAGTTTGCTGCCTCAAGTGGAATGGACACCAAGATGCGCTGACTCGAAATAAGGCTGGAATTCCCTGCAGTGACTTGAATGCAGGCTCTTCTTTCATCTCACAAGATGAACGGATGTCTGAATCCCCTGTGAAGACCCTAGAGAAAGCCCTAGTTCCCCGCCTCATCTTGACAGGAGGCCTCACATCCCTTTAACAACACGAGAGGAATGCGGAGTTCACTGCTTCAAAAGTAGACGATAACTGACTTCTCTTGAAAATTGACAGGAATCCCAGTATCCCTGTGGCAAGTTGAAAGGACACTGGGTTTTGTCATACATAGACATGAATCAGCCATGCAGTTACATGTATTCCCGCTCCTGATTCCCCCTCCCACCTCCCCCTCCCACCCGGTTCCTCTGGGTCCTCCCAGTGCACCTGGCCCGAGCACCTGTCTCATGCATCCCACCTGGGCCGGTGGTCTGTTTCACCATAGATAATATACATGCTGTCCTCTCAAAACATCCCACTCTCGCCTTCTCCCACAGAGTCCAAAAGTATGTTCTGTACATCTGTGTCTCTTTTTCTGTTTTGCATATTGGGTTATCATTACCATCTTTCTAAATTCCATATATATGTGTTAGTATGCTGTAATGATCTTTATGTTTCTGGCTTTCTTCACTCTGTATAATGGGCTCCAGTTTCATCCATCTCATTAGAACTGATTGAAATGAATTCTTTTTAATAGCTGAGTAATATTCCATGGTGTATATGTACCACAGCTTCCTTATCCATTCGTCTGCTGATGGGCATCTAGGTTGCTTCCATGTCCTGGCTATTATAAATAGTGCTGCGATGAACATTGGGGTGCACATGTCTCTTTCAGATCTGGTTTCCTCCGTGTGTGTGCCCAAGAGTGGTATTGCTGGGTCATATGGCAGTTCTATTTCCAGTTTTTAAAGAAATCTCCACACTGTTTTCCATAGTGGCTGTACTAGTTTGCATTCCCACCAACAGTGTAAGAGGGTTCCCTTTTCTCCACACCCTCTCCAGCATTTATTGCTTGTAGACTTTTGGATAGCAGCCATCCTGCCTGGCGTGTAATGGTACCTCATTGTAGTTTTGATTTGCATTTCTCTGATAATGAGTGATGTTGAGCATCTTTTCATGTGTTTGTTAGCCATTTGTATGTCTTCTTTGGAGAAATGTCTGTTTAGTTCTTTGGCCCAGTTTTTGATTGGGTCATTTATTTTTCTGGAATTGAGCTTCAGGCATTGCTTGTATATTTTTGAGATTAATCCTTTGTCTGTTGCTTCATTTGCTATTATTTTCTCCCAATCTGAGGGCTGTCTTTTCACATTACTTATAGTTTCCTTTGTTGTGCAAAAGCTTTTAAGTTTCATTAGGTCCCATTTGCTTATTTTTGCTTTCATTTCCAATATTCTGGGAGGTGGGTCATAGAGGATCCTGCTCTGATTCATGTCGGAAAGTGTTTTGCCTATGTTCTCCTCTAGGAGTTTTATAGTTTCTGGCCTTACATTTAGATCTTTAATCTATTTTGTGTTTATTTTTGTGTATAGTGTTAGAAAGTGTTCTAGTTTCATTCTTTTACAAGTGGGTGACCAGTTTTCCCAGGACCACTTGTTGAAGAGGTTGTCTTTTTTCCATTGTATATCCTTGCCTCCTTTGTCAAAGATAAAGTGTCCATAGGTTCGTGGATTTATCTCTGGGCTTTCTATTCTGTTCCATTGGTCTATATTTCTGTCTTTGTGCCAGTACCACACTGTCTTGATGACTGTGGCTTTGTAGTAGAGTCTGAAGTCAGGCAGGTTGATTCCTCCAGTTCCATTCTTCTTTCTCAAGATTACTTTGGCTATTAGAGGGTTTTTGTATTTCCATACAAATTGTGAAATTATTTGTTCTAGTTCTGTGGAAAAATACCGTTGGTAGCTTGATAGGGATTGCATTGAATCTATAGATTGCTTTGGGTAGAATAGCCATTTTGACAATATTGATTCTTCCAATTCATGAACAGGGCATGTTTCTCCGTCTCTTTGTGTCCTCTTTGATTTCTTTCATCAGTGTTTTATAGTTTTCTATGTATAGGTCTTTTGTTTCTTTAGGTGGATGTATTCCTAAGTATTTTATTCTTTTTGTTGCAATGGTGAATGGTATTGTTTCCTTAATTTCTCTTTCTGTTTTTTCATTGTTAGTGTATAGGAATGCAAGGGATTTCTGTGTGTTAATTTTATATCCTGCAACTTTAATGGGAACTTTGCTGCGACTTTACTGCAACTTTGCTGGGAAAGTTTGAAGGTGGGAGGAGAAGGGTATGCCAGTGGATGAGATGGTTGGATGGCATCACCGACTCAATGGATATGAGTTTGGGTAAACTTTGGGAGTTGGTGATGGACAGGGAGGCCTGGAATGCTACAGTCCATGGGGTTACGAAGAGTTGGACACTACTGAGCAACTGAACTGAACTGAACTGAACTTTGCATATAAGTTAAGCAAGCAGGGTGACAATATACAGTCTTGACGTATGTACTCCTTTCTCGATTTGGAACCAGTCCATTGTTCCATGTCCAGTTCTAACTGTTGCCTCTTAGCCTGCATACAGATTTCTCAGGAGGCAGGTCAGGTGGTCTGGTGTCCCCATCTCTTTAAAAATTTTCCACATTTTGTTGTGATTCACACAGGCAAAGGGTTTGGCATAGTCAATAAAGCAGACGTAGATGTTTTTCTGGAACTGTTCCTTTTTCAATGATCCAACAGATGTTGACAATTTGATCTATGGTTACTCTGTCTTTTCTAAATCCAACTTGAACATCTGGAAGTTCACAGTTCATGTACTGTTGAAGCCTTGCTTGGAGAATTTTGAGCATTACTTTACTAGTGTGTGAGATGACTGCAATTCTGCAGTAGTTTGAGCTTTCTGTGGCATTGCTTTTCTTTGGTTTGGAATGAAAACTGACTTTTTCCAGTCATGTGGCCACTGCTGAGTTTTCAAAATTTGCTGGCATAGTGAGTGCAGCACATTCAGAGCATCATCTTTTTTATGTTTTCTTTTTTTTTCTTTGTTTGTTTTGGTATGTTATTACTAAAACACATATAAAAGTCATTTATGAACTGGTAAAAAAAAAAAAAAAGAAAAGAAAAGAAAGGACACTGGGTCTACCGCCTCACCTCGAGAGGTGTCCTTATTGCCCTGCCAAGCCTCAAAGAGAATCCTGAGTTTTCCTTCGCAACTAAACAGGAGTCGTAACGTCGCTGAACCAACACGAGTTTGGAAGGGCCATCCCTGCCGTAACTCGGAACATACCCCAGGTTCCCACCACAACTCGAGAAAACCATGAGAATTCCCCCTCGCCGCAAGATGAGGCCCGATTCACCTGCATTGCGTGTAGAACAAGTCCATGTTTCCCATCAAACACGAAAGCCTGGACTTCCTAGATGAAACTCCACATAGTCCCCAAGAACTCTGTCACAAGTCTAGAGGGACCCTGAGGTCAATGCAGCAATACGAAAGAGCCCCATGTACAGCAAATCAAGTCAAGATGAGGCGCGATTCCCCTGCATTGGCTCCAGAGCAATCCTGCATTCCTCATCAAACTGGACAAGTGGCCTGACTTCTTTTAGGCAACTCCAGAGATTCCCCGAGAACACCATCCCAAGTCTAGAGGAACACCAAGTTCAGCACAGCAACTCCAGAAAAGCTCCGTGTACCCCAAATCATTTCGAGATGATAGCTGATTCCCTGGCTTTGACTCAAGAGGAATACCAACTTTCCACAAGCACCTCAAGAGGAGGCTTCTCTCAGCTACAGGTATGTGAGAGGGACTCTGAATTTGTGGCCTCAAGTGGAATGGACACCGAGATGCTCTGACTCGAAGTAAGGCCGGATATCCCTGCAGTGACTTGAATGCAGGCTCGTCTTGCATCTCCCAAGACGAAGGGATGTCTGAATCCCCTGTGGAGACCCTAGAGAATACCCTAGTTCCCTGCCTCATCTCGACAAGGGGACTCACATTCCTTTGACAACACGAGAGGCACGCGGAGTTCAATGCTTCAAAAGGAGACGAAGCCTGACTCCTCTTGAAAATTGACAGGAGTCACAGTATCGCTCTGGCAACTGCAAAGGGCAACTTGGTTTCCCACCTCACCTCGAGAGGCGTCCCTATTGCCCTGCCAAGCTGCGAGGAGAATCCCAAGGTGTCCCTTGCAACTAGACAGGACTCCTGATGTCGCTGAACAAACAGAAGTTTTCAAGGGCCATCCCCACCATAACTAGAGAACATAACCCAGGGTCCTGTCGCAACTCCAGAAAAACAAGGAGACTTTCCCCTTGCTGCGAGATGAGGCCCAATTCCCCTGCACTGCGTTCAGAGGAAGTCAGTGTTCCCCATCAAACACAAAAGGAGCCTTCACTTCCTTGATGGAACTCGAGAGTCCCCAAGAACACTGTCACAAGTCTAGAGGGAACCTGAGGTCACCGCAGCAACATGAAAGCGTACCGCGTACTTGAAATCAACTCGAGATAAGGCCCGATTCCCCTGCATTGTCTCCAGAGCCATCACGCATTCTGCATCAAACACGACAAGTGGCTTGACTTCCTTTAGGCAACTCCAGAGATTACCCGAGAATACGTCTCAAGTCTAGAGGAACACCAAGTTCAGCACAGGAACTCGAGAAAAGCTCCATGTAACCCAAATCACCTCGAGATGAGAGCTGATTCCCTGGATTCGACTCAAGAAGAAAGCCAACATTCCACAAACCCCTCAAGAGGAGGCTTCTCTCAGATATAGGTATGTGAGAGGGACCCTGAGTTTGCTGCGTCAAGTGGAATGGTCACCAAGATGCCGTGACTCAAAATAAGGCCTATTTCCCTGCTGTGATTTGAGTGCAGGCTCGTCTTTCATCACACAAGATGAAGGGATATCTGAATCCCCTGTGGAGACCCTAGAGAAAGCTGTAGTTCTCCGATTCATCTTGACAGGAGGACTCACATCCTTTTGAAACCTCGAAAGTCACACAGAGTTAAATGCTTCCGAAGAAGAGGATGGCTGCCTCCTCTTGAAATTGATAGGAATCCCAAACCTCCTGTGGCAACTGGAAAGGACCCTGGGTCTCCCCCCTCACCACGAGAGGCGTCTCTATTGTCCTGCCATGCCTCGAGGAGAATCCCGATGTATCCCTCACAACCAGACAGGAGTCCTGACGTAGCTGAGCCAACACGAGTTTAGAAGGGTCATCCCTGCCGTAACTCGAGAACACACACCAGGGTCCCGCCCCAACTCTAGAAAACCATGAGATTTCCTCCTCGCCAAGAGTGAGGGCCGATTCCCCGGAACTGCGGGCAGAGCAAGTCCATGTTCCCTATCAAACATGAAAGGAGACTTGACTTCCTAGATGAAACTCCACATAGTCCCCAAGAACTCTGTCATAAGTCTACAGGGACCATGAGGTCAATGCAGCAACACAAAAGATCCCCGTGTACCACAAATCAACTCGAGATGAGACCTGATTCCCCTGCATTGGTTCCACAGCAATCCTGCATTCCTCATCAAACAAGACAAGTGGCTTGAATTCCTTTAGGTATCTACAGATATTCCACAAGAACACCGACCCAAGACTAGAGGAACAACAAGTTCAGCACAGTAACTTGAGAAAAGCTCCATGTACCCCAAATTACCTCGAGATGAGAGCTGATTCCCTGCCTCAAATCAAGAGGAACGCCAACATTCCACAAGCAACTCAAGCAGAGGCTTCTCTCAGCTCTAGGTATGTGAGAAAGACGCTGAGTTTTCTGCCTCAAGGGGAATGGACACTGAGATGCCCTGACTCGAAATAAGGCCGGAATTCCCGGCAGTGACTTGAATGCAGGCTCGTCTTTCATCTCACAAGATGAAGGGATGTCTGAATCGCCTGTGAAGACCCTAGAGAAAACCCTACTTCCTCGCCTGATTTTGACAGAAGGCCTCACATCCCTTTGACAACACAAGTGGAACGCAGAGTTCAATCCTTCAAAAATAGACGATGGCGGACTCCTCTTGAAAATTGACAGGAATCCCAGTATCCCTGTGGCAACTTGAAAGGACACTGGGTCTCCCACATCACCTCGAGAGGTGTCCCTATTGCCCTGCCAAGCCTTGAAGAGAGTCGTGAGTTGTCCCTCGCAACTAGAAAGGAGTCCTGACGTCGCTGAACAAACACGAGTTTTGAGGGGACATCCCCATCGTCACTCTAGAATATAACCCAGGTTCCCTCCACAACTCGAGAAAAACCATGAGACTTCCCGCTCGATGAGAGATGAGATCAGATTCCCCTGAATTGCATGCAGAACAATTCCAGTTCCCCATCAAACATAGAAGGAGCCTTGACTTCCTTGATGGAACTGCAGAGAGTCCCCAGGAACATTGATACAAATCTAGATGCACCCTGAGGTCACCGCAGCAACACGAAAGAGCTCGGTGTACCCTAACTCAACTCAAGATGAGCCCAGATTTCACCATATTGGCTCCAGAGCCATCCGGCTTTTCCCACCAAACATTCAAGTGGCTTGACTTCCTTTAGGCAACTCCAGAGATTCCCCGAGAACACCGTCCTAAGTATAGAGGAATACCACTTTCAGCACAGCAACTAGAAAACAGCTTCGTGTACCTCAAATCATCTCCAGATGAGATCTGATTCCCTGGCTTTGACTCAAGAGGAATGCCAGCTTTAAACAACACCTAAAGAGGAGGATTCTCTCAGATATAGGTACGTGAGAGGGACACTGAGTTGGCTGCCTCAAGTGGAATGGACACCGAGACGCCCTGACTCGAAATAAGGCCGGATTTCCCTGCAGTGACTTGAATGCAGGCTCGTCTTTCATCTCACAAGATGAAGGGATGTCTGAATGCCCTGTGGAGACCCTAGAGAATACCCTAGTTCCCCGCCTCATCTCAATAGGAGGCCTCACATCCCTTTGACAACACTAGTGGAATGCGGAGTTCAATGCTTCAAAAGGAGACTAAGCCTGACTCCTCTTGAAAACTGACAGGAGTCACAGTATCGCTCTGGCAACTGCAAAGGGAAACTTAGTCTCCCCCCTCACTTCGAGAGGCGTCCCTTTTTTCCTGCCAAGCCTTGAGGAGAATCCCAAGGTGTCCCTCGCAACTAGACGAGAGTCCTGACGTCGCTGAACAAATACGAGTTTTGAAGGGCCATCCCCGCCGTAACTCGAGAACATAACCCAGGTTCCCGCCGCAACTCCAGAAAAACAATGAGACTTTCCCCTCGTCTTGAGATGAGGCCTGATTCCCCTGCAATGCATGCTGAGTACGTCCGTGTTCTCCATCAAACACAAAAGGAAACTTGACTTCCTTGATGGAACTCCAGAGAGACCCCAATAACCCTGTCACAAGTCTAGAGGGATCCTGAGGTCCCCGCAGCAACATGAAAGGGCTCCGTGTACTCCAAATCAACTCGAGATGCGGCCCGATTCCCCTGCATTGGCTCCAGAGCCATCCGGCATTCCCCATCAAACATGACAAATGGCTTGACTTCCTTTAGGCAACTCCAGAGATTCCCCGAAAACACCGTCCCAAGTCTAGAGGAACACCAAGTTTAGCCCAGCAACTCGAGAAAAGCTCCGTGTGCCCCAAAGCATCTCGAGATGAGAGCTGATTCCCTGGCTTCAACTCAAGAGGAATGCCAACTTTCCACAAGCCCCTCAAGATGAGGCTTCTCTCAGCTATAGGTATGTGAGATTGACCCTGAGTTTGCTTGGTCAAGTGGAATGGACACCGAGATGCCGTGACTCGAAATAAGGCCAGATTTCCTTGCAGTGACATGAATGCAGGCTTGTCTTTCATCGCAAAAGATGAAGTGATGTGTGAATCCCCTGTGGAGTCACTAGAGAAAGCCCTAGTTCCCCACCTCATCTCAACAGGAGGCCTCACATCCCTTTGAAAACTCGAGAGGAACACGGAGTTCAATGCTTCAAAAGTAGACAATGACTGACTCCTCTTGAAAACTGACAGGAATCCCAGCATCCCTGTGGCAACTTGAAAGGACACTGGGTCTCCCACCTCACCTCGAGAGGCGTCCCTATTGCCCTGCCAAGTCTTGAAGAGAATTGTGAGTTGTCCCTCGCAACGAGACAGGAGTCCTGACGTCGCTGAACAAACACGAGTTTTGAGGGGCCATCCCCATCGTCACTCGAGAATATAACCCAGGTTTCCTCCACACCTCGAGAAAAATAATGAGACTTCCTGCTCGATGAGAGATGAGACCAGATTCCCCTGCATTGAGTGCAGAGCAAATACGTGTTCCCCTTCAAACATGAAAGGAGCCTTGACTTCCTTGATGGAACTCCAGAGAGTCCCCAAGAACACTCTCACAAGTATAAAGGGACCCAGCGGTCTCTGCAGCAACACGAAAGTGCTCCATGTCCTCCAAATCAACTCGAGATGAGGCCTGATTCCCCTGCATTTTCTCCAGATCCATCCTGTGTTCCCATCAAACACAACAAGTGGCTTGACATCCTTTAGGCAACTCCAGAGGTTCCAGGAGAACACCATCCCAAGTCTAGAGGAACACCAAGTTCAGCACAGCAACTCGAGAAAAGCTCCATGTACCCCAAATCATCTCGAGATGAGAGCTGATTCCCTGGCTTTGACTCAAGAGGAATGCCAAATTTCCACAAGTAGCTCAAGAGGAGGCTTCTCTCAGCTATATGTATGTGAGAGGGACCCTGAGTTTGCTGCCTCAAGTAGAATGGACCCCGAGATGCCCTGACTCGAAATAAGGCCGGGTTTCCCAGCAGTGACATTATTGCAGGCTCGTCTTTCATCTCACAAGATGAAGGGATGTATGAATCCCCTGTGAAGACCCTAGAGAAAGCCCTAGTTCCCCGCCTCATCTCGACAGAAGGCCTCATATCCCTTTGACAACATGAGTGGAACGCAGATTTCAATGCTTCAAAAGTAGACGATGACTGACTCCTCTTGAAAATTGACAGGAATCCCAGTACCCCCGTGGCAACATGAAAGGACACTGGGTCTCCCGCCTCGCCTCGAGAGGCGTCCCTATTGCCCTGCCAAGCCTCGAAGAGAATCCCGTGTTGTCCATCACAACTAGACAGGAGTCCTGACGTCGCTGAAGAAACACGAGTTTTGAGGGGCCATCCCCGTTGTCACTCGAGAATATAACCCAGGTTTCCTCCACAACGCGAGAAAAACCATGAGACTTCCAGCTTGATGAGAGATGAGATCAGATTCCCCTGCATTGCGTGCAGAGGAATTCTGTGTTCCCCATCAAACATGAAAGGAGCCTTGACGTCCATGATGGAACTCCAGAGAGTCCCCAAGAACACTGATACAAGTCTAGAGGGACCCTAAGATAACTGCAGCAACATGAAAGAGCTCGGTGTACCCCAAATCAACTCGAGATGAGGCCAGATTCCCCTACATTGGCTCCAGAGCCATCCGGCATTCCCCATCAAACATGACAAGTGGCTTGACTTCCTTTAGGCAACTCCAGAGATTCCCCAAGAACACCGTCCCAAGTCTAGAGGAACACCAAGTTCAGCCCAGCAACTCGAGAAAAGCTCCGTGTGCCCCAAAGCATCTCGAGATGAGAGCTGATTCCCTGGCTTCGACTCAAGAGGAATGCTAACTTTCCACAAGCCCCTCAAGATGAGGCTTCTCTCAGCTATAGGTATGTGAGATTGACCCTGAGTTTGCTTGGTCAAGTGGAATGGACACCGAGATGCCGTGACTTGAAATAATACCGGATTTCCCTGCAGTGACATGAATGCAGGCTTGTCTTTCATCGCAAAAGATGAAGGGATGTGTGAATCCCCTGTGGAGTTGCTAGAGAAAGCCCTAGTTCCCCACCTCATCTCGACAGGAGGCCTCACTTCCCTTTGAAAACTCGAGAGGAACACAGAGTTCAGTGCTTCAAAAGTAGACGATGACTGACTCCTCTTGAAAACTGACAGGAATCCCAGCATCCCTGTGGCAACTTGAAAGGACACTGGGTCTCCCGCCTCACCTCGAGAGGCGTCCCTATTGCCCTGCCAAGTCTTGAAGAGAATTGTGAGTTGTCCCTCGCAACGAGACAGGAGTCCTGACGTCGCTGAACAAACACGAGTTTTGAGGGGCCATCCCCATCGTCACTCGAGAATATAACCCAGGTTTCCTCCACACCTCGAGAAAAATAATGAGACTTCCTGCTCGATGAGAGATGAGACCAGATTCCCCTGCATTGAGTGCAGAGCAAATACGTGTTCCCCTTCAAACATGAAAGGAGCCTTGACTTCCTTGATGGAACTCCAGAGAGTCCCCAAGAACACTCTCACAAGTATAAAGGCACCCAGCGGTCTCTGCAGCAACACGAAAGTGCTCCATGTCCTCCAAATCAACTCGAGATGAGGCCTGATTCCCCTGCATTTTCTCCAGATCCATCCTGTGTTCCCATCAAACACGACAAGTGGCTTGACATCCTTTAGGCAACTCCAGAGGTTCCAGGAGAACACCGTCCCAAGTCTAGAGGAACACCAAGTTCAGCACAGCAACTCGAGAAAAGCTCCATGTACCCCAAATCATCTCGAGATGAGAGCTGATTCCCTGGCTTCGAATCAAGAGGAATGCCAACTTTCCACAAGCAGCTCAAGCAGAGGCTTTTCTCAGCTCTAGGTATGTGAGAGGGACCCTGAGTTTGCTGCCTCAAGTGGAATGGACACCGAGATGCCCTGACTCGAAATCAGGCTGGATTTCTCTGCAGTGACTTGAATGCAGGCTCGTCTTTCATCTCACAAGATGAAGGTATGTGTGAATCCCCTGTGGAGACCCTAGAGAATACCCTAGTTCCCTGCCTCATCTCAACAGGAGGCCTCATATCCCTATGACAACACAAGAGGCATGCGGAGTTCAATGCTTCAAAAGGAGAGGAGAGTTTCCTCTTGAAAACTCACAGGAGTCACTGTATCGCTCTGGCAACTGCAAAGGGAAACTTGGTCTCCCCCCTCTCCTCGAGAGGTTTCTGTATTGCGCTTAAACATCTCAAAGAGAATACCTATGTCTCCCTCCCAACAAGACAGGAGCCCTGACTTCGCTGAACCTCACTCCAGACCCTGCACCTGGGTCACTTTTCCATTTTTCAAGGTGACTCCACCTGAATTATCCTGTGTCTAGAATCACATGTGCACATCTCCAGGATGACCCCACTTCCCAGACCCAGTACCTGTGGTCAGGCTTCCACAATCTCCAGGGTGACTACAACACACTGGACCATGCACCTGTAGTCACATGTCCACAGTCTCCAGGGTGACACTCTCCCAAACCCTATATCTAGGATCACATATCTACAGTCCCATGGGTGATCCCTCCCAGACACTGTACCTGCAGTCACACATCCAGAGTCTCCACGGTGACCGCTTCCCAAGCCTTCCAACTGGGCTCACAATTCCACAGTCTCCAGGGTGACTTCCTTCTGACCATTCCCCTGGGGTCACAATTCCACATTCTCCAGGGTGACCAACCCAGTCTCTGACCATGGGGTCACACATCAACAGTCTCCAGGGTGACACTCCTCCGCTGAATGCACATTTCAAGGGGAGCACAAAACAGCACACCCAAAATATGCCCATTTGACAAAAGGGTTATTTTGGACTGATTAATTTAAAAAAAAAACAAAAAAAAAAAAAAAACAAAAACAAAAACAGCCGCCCCAGGAGGATCTTTGAAAACCAAGTTGAAATGCCATTTTATGAAGTAGATTTACATTTATTAAGGATATCTCCATCTTTAAGGATGTGTCCCTGTCTGGACCAGGAAATAGAGGATGACTAAATATCAAGAATGGACTAAGTATCAAGACTGACTTGATTTCACTACATGACTTGACTAAATATCAAGAAAGTCTATGGAATGGACCTGGAAGTTAATCTGCATACCACCATGCCTTTGTTTACTGTGCTTCACCTAATAATCTCCCTTAAATAACTTCTTCCATTTCTTAACCTCCTTCTTTCATTCTTAGCTGATGTTAGCATATAAGGTAAAGTCTTGGACCATTTCAGAAAGTGACTGTTTTCCCAGGTATCTTTCAACTCTATAGGAGGTATGCATGGCATATATTAAACTTCTGATTGTTTTTCTCCAATCCATCTCCCTTTCATTATGAACATCTCAGTGAAGAACATTGAGGCTAGGGGGAAAATTATCTTTCCTCTCATCTAATACAATAAAATAGCATTCAGAGATATAGAGGAATGAACCACAGACCAATTTAAAAAAATAAAGAAAAGCATGAATCTAACACTTACATTACTAAGTGAAGGAGTCCAGCCTCAAGTTCTACACACTGTATGATCTTATAAGACATTCTAGCAAAGGTAAAACAGACATGATAAAAAGTTTATGGAATATATGGCTGAAATATTTCACATGGTACTTTAGTGAGGAATACCTACCACTATGCATTTGTCTAAGCAAATAGATTTTTGTTTTCAGAACACAAGTAATTTATTACCTATTCACATTTATTTATTTATGGTATGGAGTGCCAAAGACTGGAATGCAGAATTTAACAAAGAATCTAACAGATTGAGAAATACATGAAAAGCTTCAGACGTCCCTAGGGGCCCAGTGGTTAAGACTCCACGTTGTCAGTGCAGGAAAGGTGGGTTCAATTCCTGGTCAGGGACCTAAAACCCCACATGCCACAGCACAGCCAAAAGATTTAAAAGGAAGAAGAAAATTTTTAAAAAGCCACTCTCACTGTTAGGACAAAATTATCTGACCTAAGTTCACTGTATAATTGAATGGAATCTGCAGGCCAAAGGCAAAATGTGCCATACATAAACAGTGGGCTCTGTAAGTTCTTTCCACGGGGGTTTGTAGCTAACAGGACTGAAACTACCATATCAGTCATTGAAGGAGCAAGCCCTGAATTTAATAAGTGATGAGTAGTGGAAGCCAGGTTTCTTACCATTGGAGTGGGAAGTTACAGGCAGACAAAAGGAGAAGGTTATAATACCTGTGTCATAAGAGATCAGGTTGGAGACATCATTATAAACTATCTTTAGCCTACTACAGAAACATATAACTCCATGTGAAAATCTTCATAACCGTGTGTATGCATAGTCTGGATACATGCATGTGTATTTCCATGCATTGTCTGCTGAGATTACTAAGTTCCCACATACACGTTTTTATTAATATGCTCTAATAAAAAGGGACAAGGACTCTTTAAATATGTGTCTGATACTAGGACTGAGACAGTAAATATGTAAAGCAGCATAATCTTAAAATGTGAGAAATAAGGACCAAAAAGCCCCATAAAAGCTGAATTATGTAAAATAAAAGCAGGAGAGTATGGAAAAAGCTCTCAATAGCCAAAGCTAGAATGAACTAAGCAGTCTAATTGGCTGGATTATAGCCAAAAGAAAGTGAAAGTGAAGTTGCTCAGTCGTGTCTGACTCTTTGCAACCCCATGGACTGTAAGCTACGAGGCGCCTCCATTCATGAAATTTTCCAGGCAAGAGTACTGGAGTGGGTTGCCATTTCCTTCTCCAGGGGATCTTCCCCACCCAGGGATTGAACCCAGGTCTCCTGCATTGCAAGCATATGCTTTTACAGGCTGAGCCACCAGGGAAGCTCCCAAAAGTTTAAAATAATTTTCAGGTGTCCAAAGAGGTAAAAAGTAAAAATTAGGTTTTACAAGTAATATTGAATAAAAATCTCACACAGAAAGATTCTAAATAATTGATACAGACTCAGCTGTCCATCAAGTATATGAAGCTAACTCCCCTCTCCTCAAATGTGGGTCCTGCATTATGACTTCCTCCTTAATAAGGCACTCAGGATGGACGTGAGGAAAATCAACAATAAAGACAAATGACAAATGTTGGCGAAAATGTACGAAATTGAAACTCAAAACTTTACTTGTGGAGAGGTAAAATGGTGCAATCAATGTGTGCAAAATAAGCATTTTTTTGAAAACATAAAAATGTAATTATATCACTCAGCATTGGCCACAGGACTGGAAAAGATAAGTTTTCATTCCAATCCCAAAGAAAGGCAAAGCCAAAGAATGTTCCAATTACCACACAGTTGCACTCATCTCACATGTTAACAAAGTAATGATGAAACTTCTCCAAGCCAGGCTTCAACAGTACGTGAACCATGAATTTCTAGATGTTCAAGCTGGATTTAGAAAAGACAGATGGACCAGAGATCAAATTGCCAAAACCCGTTGGATCATTGAAAGAGCAAGAGAGAACAACATCCAGAAAAATATTTACTTCTGCTTTGTTAACAATGCCAAAGCCTTTGAAACTGCAGATCACCACAAACTGTGGAAAATTCTGAAAGGTATGGGAATACCAGACCACCTTACCTGCCTCCTGAGAAATCTGTATACAGGTGAAGAAGCAACAATTAGAACTAGGCATGGAACAGTGGACTGGTTCCAAATCAGGAACGGAGTACAGCACCCTGCTTATTTAACTTATATGCATAGTATATCATGTGAAATCCTGGGGCTAGATGAGGCACAAGCTGGAATCAAAATTGCCAGGAGAAATATCAATAATTTCAGAGACACAGATGACACCACTCTTATGGCAGAAAGCAAAGAAGAACTAAAGAGTCTCTTGATGAACGTGAAAAGAGGAGAGTGAAAAAGTTGGCTTAAAACTCAGTATTCAGAAAACTAAGATCATGGCATCCGGCCCCATCACTTCATGGCAAACAGATGGGAAAACAATGGAAATGGTGACAGAATTTATTGTGGGGGGTGGGGGGGCTCCATAATCACTGAAGATGGTGACTGCAGCCACGAAATTAAAAGACACCTGCTCCTTGGAATAAAAGTTATGACCAACCTAGATAGCATATTAAAAAGCAGAGACATTACCAACAAAGGTCCATGTACTCAAAGCTATTGTTGTTCCAATAGTCATGTATAGATGTTACAACTGGACGACAAAGAAAACTGAGCACCGAAGAAGTGATGCTTTGGAACTGTGGCGTTGTAGAAGACTCTTGAGCATCACTTGGACTGCAAGGAGATCCAACAAGTCAATCCTAAGGGAAATCAGCCCTGAATATTCATTGGAAGCACTGATGCTGAAGCTGAAACTGCAATACTTTGGCCACCTAATGTGAAGAACTGACTCATTGGAAAAGACCCTGATGCTGGGAAAGATTGAAGGCAGGAACAGAAGGGGATAACAGAGGATGAGATGGTTGATGGCATCACCAACTCGATGGACATGAGTTTGAGCAAGCTCCGGGAGTTGGTGATGGATAGGGAAGCCTGGTGTGCTGCAGTCCATGGGGTCACAAAGAGTCGGACATGACTGAGTGACTGAACTGAAATATCATATGTTTTGGTAACTCCACTCCTAGATATACATCCAAAGAATTTAAAAGAGGTGTTCAGATATATACTTGTACACCAATATTTACAGCAGCAGTGCTCTTGATAGCCCAAGTTAAAAACAATGAAAATGTCCACCAACAAGTGAATGGAAGAGCAAATAGGGCAGTTCCATCCATGAGATGCATTACTCTGCCATATAAAGGAATATAGTAAAATAATGCCACAGCTTCAGAAAATAGTAGGGGGCTTTTCAAAAACTTAAACACAGAGTCAACATAGAATCCATCAATTCCGGTCCAGGTTATACACTCAAAATATTTAAAACCAAATACTGGAACAGATATTCAAACCCCATATTCATAGCAGCATTATTCATAGTAACCAAAAGGTGGAAGCAGCACAAGTGTTCAACAGATGACTGGATAAGCACGATGTAGTATATACAATATGGGATGTGATTCAA
The DNA here is from genome assembly GCF_033118175.1 of Dama dama. Classification (NCBI taxonomy): domain Eukaryota; kingdom Metazoa; phylum Chordata; class Mammalia; order Artiodactyla; family Cervidae; genus Dama; species Dama dama. The sequence continues at coordinate 10,047,817 of NC_083693.1, read as the reverse complement.
CCTTTAAAAACAAGGTAACTCTCACACATGCTATAATGTAGATGAGACTTCAAGTCATTAAGTGAAACAAGGCTGACACAAAAGGAAAAATGTTCTATGATTCCACTAGTATGAGATATCCATATAAGACAAATTCCAAGTAGAATAAGATGGCCAGCAATTGGGGGTTATGAGTATTTAATGGTTACAGTGTCACTTCAGGAAAAGGAAAAGATTCTGGAGATGAATGGTGGGGAAATTTTTACAAAGTGAGTGCAGTTAATGCTATAGAAGTTCATACTTAAAATGACTCAAATAATAAATGTTGTTATATGTTTGTAAGCACAATGAAAAAAATGACACATGGCACAACATGGAAAAGCACTAAAAACATTCTCAGTGAAAGAAACCACACTGAAAACCACCCAGACCATAGTCATCTTGTCACTTTAAATCCATGAAGGTTTTTAACAGGAGGGAAAGCCCCAGTGATGGCTCCAGAAAAAGAAAACTGCATTAGAATGAAGAAAGACAGTTGCACAAAGCTTGGGCAGCTGATGAAAGTTGAACTGGTCCTATGGATGGGATTGTAATGTGGAAACCATAATTATCCCCCATTTTGGGGTTGTGGGCTGGTTCCCTGGGAAAGTGACCATGTTTTGGGTAAAACACATTGTGGTATTTGATGTGAATGTAGAAAACTTTGTACCACTATTTAAAGTAGACACGTTTGAAATTTTACTAGAAAGTAAGTTACTTTTCAATACAGCCATGTAAGTCACATGCCAGAAAATCAGAGATGACATCGAACATTGCAATAGAGGCCAAGACTTAACCTAACCAAATTCAGCTAAAGTAGTTTGATGCTAATTGCCTTGTACTAGTCCACATGGTATTAAAAGGCACCATAGGAAGTATATATTAGTAGACACCATGCCCTGGGTGCTGTGGATGACCAGATGGAACTGAAACTATGAGATGTCTTAATTCTAGTTTTCCGCATAACACTACACCAAAGCAACTGTCAGAACTAAAAAGCGAATTCACAGACTTGCCTGGCAGTCCAGTGGTTAAGACTGCACTTCCACTGCAGTGGGTACAGGTTTGATCCTTGGTCAGGGAACTAAGATCCAACATGTCGAGCTGCAGGGCCAAAAGGAAAAAAAAAAAAGAAAAGAAAGTCAGCAAAACTGCAAGATCATTTGTGATTCTCTACAATAATAATTAACTATCAGAAAGAGAAATTAAGAAAATAATTCCTTTTACAATTGCATCCCCTCCCCCACATAACTAGAAATCTAACCAAGGACTTGAAAGACCTGAAAGCGAAAAACTACAAGACAATGATCAAAGAAACTGAATGGACACAAATAAAAAGATATCCCATGCTTATGGGTGAAGATACCATTAAAATATCCATTCTCAAGAAAGCAACATACACATTCATGCAATCACTGCCAACATTTCAATGACATTTTTCACAGAAACAAAAGCAATCTTCACATCTGTGTGGAGCCACAAAGGAACCAGAAAAGACAAAGGGATCCTGAGAAACAGAACAGGGTGGTGGCATGTCTATCCCTGACTTCAATCTAGAGTATGGACCTAAAGTCATCAGAAGACGTGTGGAATTGGCACAGAAATAGTCAGGAGAGCTCAGAAGTAAACCTACAGGTGCATGGTAATTAATTTACAAGAAAGGAACTAAGAACACACACGCGGGAAAGGACAGTCCCCATCCCCCAATAAACCGTACTGGGAAAAATGGAAACCACACACCAAGGAACAATATAGGACACCATCTTACACTACAGACAAAAACTGACTAAAATCCCACAACTTTCCACATTAAGCCCTAACAGTCTTGGGTCCTCTTAAGACAGACTTTCAGCAACAGCCACACACAGAAGCTTCTTCCCAATTTTCCTCACTTTTTCTTTCAGCAGCATATCGTTGCAGGAATCTTGAGGAAACCAGAGTCCCGTCAGACTCAACTGAAACCCACAATGTCCCAAAGCTGAAGCACCAATGGGTTCTGCGGAGATCAGAGTCCTGTCAGCCTCAACTGAACCCCACAATGCCCCAAAATTGAAGTCCTAGTGGATCCTGAGGAGACTAGATTCCATCAGCCAAAGCTAAACCCCATAATGCCCCAAAGCCAAAATATAATGGATCCTGTGGTGACCCATCTCCTGTCAGCCTGAACTGAACCCCACAATGTCCCAAAGCTGAACCCCCAGCGGGTCTTGAGGAGACCAGGTCCCATCAACCTGAACTAAACCCCACAATGTCCCCAAACTGAAGCCCCAGTGGGTTCTGAGGAGACCAGATTCCATCTGCCTGAACTTCACCTCACAGTATCCCGAAGCTGAAGCCCTAGTTGGTCCTGAGGAGACCAGAGTGCTGTCAGTGGCCACCAACAGCCAGGTGCTCCAGCAGAGTGGGGAGTTCCCCCTGGGGTGAGGGGAGTGTCAGGGAGGCGGGCTCTTCATTATCACAAACAGGCATGATCAAGAAGGTTTGCAGGGGCCAGGGCAAGGGCAAGGGAGATGAGCTCCAGCTCCGAGTATTCTAAGTCCCCACTTTCTGAGTTTGCGTGACCTACATGATCCAGACTTTGCAAGGAGCAAGCTGAGTTACAGAGGCAGAAGGAGCAGGAGGTGATGTAAAATTTTAATGTTTCCTCTTCAGGTGCAGAAAGACGAAGACCTCCCAGGTTCCCAGGGCCTTGTGCCCCAGTGACTGTGAGCTCTTCCTCCTGGGTGTATGACCAACCCCCACACTAAGTCCCCTCTACACCCATGGCCCTGGCCCAAGCCTAACCTCCCTCTCAGGCCCTGATGAAGCTCCCCGGCCCCATTGTGCATCTCACATCCCACCCCAACGTGGTCTTTTTGAAGCCTAAACAAGACCATACTCCTCTCCTCCCTGTGATTCCCCTCACCTGATGAAGCCAGGCCTTCATCTGTTCCAGGTGACTCCAAGGGCCTCATTCTCTCCAGACTCCATGTGTGTGGCTGCTCTCTGTGCCCATCTTTATGGCCCTGTGGTGATCTCCTAAAATGAGGGTTATTTGATACAGAGAGAATGGGGTAAATGGTGGCCGTCAAAGATGTGTCCCCCCAGAACAGGGCCATATCTGGGAAAAGAGTCTTTGTAGATGTAGTTAAGGATATCAAGGTAAGGTCATCTAGGGCTAGGGTGACCTTCAATCGAACTGACAGACTCCTTCAAAGAGATGAAAGAGGACACAAAGGGGAAGTCTTTTAAAGGCAGAGGCAGAGATGGGAGGGAGGGGGCCACAAGCCCAGGGACCCCTGGAGCCCCTGAAGTTGGAAAAGTCAGGAATGATCCTATCTTGGAGCCTCTGGAGGGCCCTCAGCCCTGTGCCACCTTGATTTCCGATGTCTTGTCTCCAGGACTGGGGGAGGATGAACTCCTGTTGTTTTAAACCACCCAGCTTGTGATCATGTTAGAGAAGCCACAGAGCAGCCACACAGACCCTGCTCTGTAGGATCCTAGAAATGTGGGTCTCATTAAAGCAGATGAAGGGTGGATTACAGAACCCTTAAAATCAGCACTGGACCCTCAGAAATGTTAAAGCAGTGGCTGGGCTCCAGAATGTTGAGGGGTCAAGCCTGAAGCCTGTGCCTAGGGGTACTGGATGCACACGCCTCCCCAGGTTCTTACACCAGTACATGTGGTGTAACATCTCAGTCCTGATGGAGGACATTTAATATCAATGGCCACATTGCTAATTAAGAAGCCACCAGTTGCATAGGTGAAAGCCCAATTAGGGCATTTGCTTCAGGGATGAGCAATTCTGAAGATGGTCAGGGATGGGGACTTACTCATGTGTAGCTAGCAGCCCTTGCACATACCCTACCCCCTACCCTCCCAAGGAGGGTCCTCAGTGGGACGCTGGGAGACTCCATGGAGTCATCTCTAAGTAAATGCTGGCTGACCCCCAGGCTAGCCTTTCCTGAACCTCTTCTGCCCTTCACAGATAAAACACTTGAATATGTGCAAAGACCTCACAGGCTGGAGAAAAGTGGAGCCACTCCAGCAACAGCATGCTTAGTGACATGGCTCCTGTAGGTCAGGCAGGATGGTCTTGGCCTGGGTGACCTGGAAGCTTTGCACTTTCCTACCTGAGTTACTCCTCCTGTCCTGCTCCCATTGCCTGTTTTCTTGCTTCTTCATCTCTGCCTGAGAAGATTTCCAACAGCAGGAACAGGCAACACAGCCCATCCTTAGGAAGTGACAGCCTAGCACCTCCTGCAAAAGGTCCAGCAGAGCCCAACACACACCCAATCCCCCAAAACACCATGGACCCTCACTCTCTCTTATCAAGCCAGCCCTGCAAGATCTAAGCAGAAAAACAGCATCAGGTACAGCTGCAGGCACTTGAGGGGGTTTATATAGACCTCAACCCAGGCACACATCCAAAGGGCAGGCCAGTCAGGTCAGCCAATCTGCCCACCCGGGCTTGTGGTTTCTGAAAATGGGCCTCGTTGTCCTGGCCAGGGTTCCAGGAACAGGTGTGGGTCCTTTGGGTCAGGATGGATAAAGGGCTGCTGCTCTGACTTGTTTTCTAAACTTTTTATCTGACCTCTAAGTGGGAGAGGATTTCAGGAAGGCCTTCTTCTAATGAGAGGGACCCAGGGGTCAGGGAGAGGATAGGTGGTGGGTGGAGATAGACTCAGTGCCCAGGTGCTATGGGACCCTCTGGAAAACCTGCTGGAAGGAGGCTGCAACAAGTGAAGCCCAAGGTCACAAAGCTATCCTGAAGCTGCTGTATGTTACCTCAGGTCCTCCTCTGAGGGTCTCAAGGTCAGATCTGTCCAACAGAGGAGCTGGGGGCTCTTTGCAATGAGGGCTTTGTGCACAGTTCCTGGGTGCTGAGCCCTGCAGGGTACCTGCCCAGGTGAGCCCCATATCCTGGGAGGAACCTGCCCATAAGAACCATGTATCCTGGGAGGGGCGAGTGAACAAGTGTTCTCTCTGTACAGTCATCACAGAGTAGCTTAGTGACTCTCACGTGGGCAGTGCTGGAATTAGATGAGAACAAGGACATGTTGGGGGACGTTCCCTGAAACACCCCCAGGCCCATCCAGAGTGAAGAGTTCAGTAGGTGGGTACTGGTTGCTGTGCTGGAGTGGGAGGCTTCATGGGTGCCTCTTGTTTCTTCACCTGACACCACAGAGGCCTCTGGGGACACAGAAGACAGCCTGCCCAGGAACGGTGGGAGCTCCTCGTGACCAGGCACGGGACGTGAGAGGGAAGGACCAGGCTGAGGGGGCCTTTCTGCTCTGAGCTGGGAGTGGACAAGCAAGTGGTGAGTGTGATCCAGGAAAGTGGCCCTGGTGATGGGAGGCTTGTTGAGGCCGTCTGAGCATAAGTTGGAAAAGAATGTCCAGACATAGAGCATTTCAGAAGGGAGTGAGTTTGTATTAAGAACAAAGAGCAGAGATAAAGTGGGCATTGTGAGCTCAGGTGGCCAACCACCTGACAAACTAGGGAAAGTTGACTGATTTCCTGGGTTAAGAGCCAATTTTTACAGTTTCAAGACAAAATTCCTGCTGGAAGGTTGATATTAGGTGATTGGGTGGGGTACCATAGGGTGTTTACTGGAGTGGGCATCTTTGCCTGGTAGGGAGTCAGGAAGCTCATTAGCGATGATCAGGTGCTTTTGGCAACAGTTGCAAAGGGGGCCCAGTCAGATTCACAGGTGACCTTGGTTCTGGGCCCCACTTCTATGGCCTTGGTGTGAGGCCTCCCAGCTGTGGCCTTGGGGAAGGAGTCATCTCAACAAGACTGACCCTGCTTCAGAGTAAAAGTTCCATCAAGTTTTCTCTGCAGGAGAGATCTAATGATCCTAGATCTGTTTGGAAAAGTCTTGGACATTGCAGGGACACATACTGAGTGTGACCCTGGATATTGAACCTTGTTGGCAAAACTCACCTTTTCTCTCTGTTGGCATTAAAAGGGTGTGGGCTGACAGCTGCCTGAGAATCCATCCAATTGACAATTTCCTACTTACGACATAAATGGGTTTGGTCAAATTATTTCTATTTGTATGCAAACAGGCAGCTTGCAACTCCTTGTGGCAGGATCATTTCCAATAGATTGTCAACTAATCAAGGTAACAACATTATGGCACTCAGCACTTTTAGATAATTTCCTAAGCCTTTTTCCTGAGGGACAGACCCAATATGAGCTAGGAATGTGTTCAAAAGGCTCGGAAAGTGCAGGAAAATACACTGGCTATGACTGGAAATTAGGGTCTCTGTGTAAACCTAGAGTTCTGACATCTTACAATCTAGACAGTTCCTGATAGACAGATGCATGAAAAACACTCTACTTTTATGTTTTTCTTTCATCAAAAGAACATCGATTTCCTAGCATTCTGTGTGCTGAGAGTAACTTACTGCTCTAAAATGCTTGCTTGGATTTCATTTTTCAGCAAGAACTTCCCCTGACTGCATTACAGTCAGGACGGTCCCACACTCAAAGGGAAAAATCAAACTAACATCCAAACGTTTGTTCCATCAGGTTTTCTCTGTAGGAGAGATCCAGTGATCCTAGGTCTGTCTGGAAAATGCTTGGATACTGCATGGACACATACTGAGTGTGAAGCTGGATCCTGGACCTTGTTGGCTAAATCAGCATTTTCTTTCAGGTGGTCCTAAAATGGTGCAGAGTAGCAGCTGTCTGAAGATCCATCCAGTTGCTGTTTCCTTACTTGTGACAGCAATATCTTTGGTCAGACCTCTTGGATTTCTGCAGCAAACATGGGACTTTCAATTCCTTGCCATTGGATCATTTCCAATGGCAGATAAGCTCATTAGGTAACCAGACTAGATGGCACTCAGCACTCTCAGACACACTCCTACAGCCTGTTTCTTCATAGGCAGTCCCAGGATGACCTAGGAATGGGTTCGCTACTATCAGAAATGCGAGGAAACATACTGGCTGTGACTCTGAAGATTAGATGCTCTGTGCAAATCTGGAGTTTTAACATTTTAGAATCTAGACAGTTTCTGATAGATGTCTGAAATACACTCTTTTTTATTTTTTGCCATTCATTCATCAAAGAAACATAGATTTCACAGCATTATGTTTGCTGAGAGTGACAGACTGCTTGGAAATTCTTGCCTGGAGGTCATTTTGAAGTAACAATTTTCCCTCCCCTGTGTTACCATGGGAAACGCCCCCACACTGACAGAGAAAAGTAAACAAATGTCAAAACATCTGTTCCGTGAAGTCCCCTGTAGGAGGGATCCAGTGATCCTAAGTCTGTCTGGAAAATTCTTGGATAGTGCTTGGACACATGCTCAGTGTGAACCTGGATTCTGAACCTTGTTGGCAAATGAGAATTTTCTCTGTGTTGGCCACAGTAGTCTGGGGTTTAGCAACTCCTTGAAAATCAGTACAATTGCTCTTTTCCCACTAACGGCAGCAATAGCTTTGGTCAAAACACTGGAATTTCTGAAGCAAGCAGGCAGCGTGCAACTCCTTGTGGCAAGATTATTTCCATTGGAATGCCAATTAAACTACTTAAAAACAGTATGACACTCAGCTGTCAGACACACTCCTCCAGACTCTTTCCTCATGGGGAGTCCCAGTAAGATAGAGTACTGTGCTCATGAACCATGGAAAGTTCAGGGAAACTTACTGGCTGTGTCTCTGGAATTTAGGGCATCTGTGGAAGTGTGGTCTTCTCACATCTTAGAATCTAGACAGCAGTCATGGAAAGAGAGATGCCTGAAGAGCACTCTATTCATTGCCGCTCATTCCATGAGTGAACACAGGTGTCCCAGCATTCTGTTTGCTGAGAGTAACCCGCTAAGTGGAAACACTTGCCTGGAAGTCATTTTTAAGTAAAAATTTCCCCTCACGTGTGTTACAGTAGGGAAGGCTCCCACACTCATAGGGAAAAGCAAGCAAACATCAAAGTGTTACTTCCATCAATTTTTCTCTGTCAGAAGGATCCAATGGTCCCAGGTCTCTCTGGTAATTTCTTGGATACTGCAAGGGAAACATACTAACTTTGAACCTGAATATTTGACCTTCTTAGCAAAATTAGCATTGTCTCTCTTTTGGCACTAACAGGATGTGCACTGGCAGCTGCTTGATAATCCATCCAATTGATATTTTCCCACTTCTGACATCAATAGGTTTGGTCAAATCTTTCAGATTTCTGACACAAGCAGGTGGCTTGCAACCCCATTGGGCTGGATCATTTCCATTAAAATGTCAAATGATCTAGGTAACAACAGTATGGCTCTCAGCACTCTTAGACAATTTCACAGCCTGTTTCCTCTGAATCAGACCCAATAGGAGCCAGGAATGTGTTCATAAGGCTCTGAAAGTGCAATGAAACATACTGGCTATGACTTTGGAAATTAGGGCCTGTGTGCAAACCTGGAGTTCTCACATCTTAGACTTTAGATAGTTCCTGATAGATAAATGCCTGAAAAACACCCACTTTTATGTCTTTCGTGCATTGAAGTAACATAGTTATTCCAGATTTCTGTGTGATGAGAGTAACACACTGGTTGAAAATCCTTGCTTGAAGGTGATTTTTCAGTAACAATTTCCCATGACTGTGTTACTGTAGGGAAGACCCCCAAACTCACAGGAAAAAGAAAACAAACAACCAAATGTCTGTTCTATCAAGTTTTCTCTTTAGGAGAGATCCAATGATCCTCTGTCTGTCTGGAAAATTCTTGGATATACAGGGACACATACTTAGTGTGAAGCTGCATCCTTGAATTTGTTGGCAAAATTAGCAATTTTTGTCGGTTGGATCTAAAAGAGTGCGGCCTTAGCAACTGCCTGAAAATCCATCCAATTGCTCTGTTCTTAATAATGACAGTGATAACATTGGTCAAACCTTTGAGATTTCTAAAGCAAGCAGGCGGCTCGCTACTCCTATCTGCTGGCCCATTTCCAGTGGAATGTCACCTCATCTAGTTAAGCACTGTATGGCACCCAGCCCTCTAAGACATACTCCTGCATCCTGTTTCCTCATGGGCAGTCCCAGTTTGAATAAGGAATGTGTTTAAAGCCTTGGAAGGTGCAGGGAAACACAGTGCCCTAACTCTGGAAGTTAGGACCCTGGGAAAGACTTGAAGTCTCATGCCTTGGGTTCTAGACAGTTCCTGATAGACAGAGGCCTAAAAATACACTCCGTATGGATGCCTTTCCTTCCTCAAAGAAACATAGCTTTCCCAACATTCTGTGTGCTGAGAGTCACACGGTGCTTGTAAACACTTGCTTGTAGGTCATTGGTCAGTAGAAAATTCCCCTGAAGGTGCAATGGTAGGGAAGGCTCCCACACTCATGGGGAAAGGCAAACCAACACCCAAACGTGTACTCCATCACATTTGTCTTTAGGTGCGATCAATGAGCCTAGGTCTGTCTGGAAAATTCGTGGGTATTGTGGGGACACATCATGAGTGTGAACTTGTATATATGAACTTGGTGGCAAAATTCTCATTTTTATCTCCCACACTCATTTTGGGACCACATTGGTTCTAAAATGGTGCAGCGTAGCAAATCCTTGAAAATCCATCCAGTTGCTGTTTTATTACTTTTGACAGGGATAGATTTGTCCACCCTTTGGAATTTCTGAAGCAAGCAGGTTGCTCACTACTCCAGCCACTAGCCGATTTCCATTGTATTGGCACCTCATGCAGGTAAGCACAGTATGCTGCCCAACACATTCAGATACACTTGTGCAGCCTGTTTCCTCAGGAGCAGTCCCCCAGTATATACTTGAAAAGTGTTTACAAGGCTTGAAAAGTTCATGGAAACACACTGCCCTGACTCTGGGTGTTAGGATCCCTAGGAAAGACTGAAGGTCTCATGACTTAGAGTGTAGACAGTTCCTGATAGATAGAGGGCTGAAAGCACTCTCTGTTGATGCATTTCTCTTCTTGAAGGAACATAACTTTCCAAACATTTTGTGTGCAGAGAGACACACATGACTTGAATATGCTGGCATGGAGGTCATTTTTCAGTAGCACTTTCCCCTGATGGTGTGACCATAGGGATGCCGCACTCCCCATTCATAGAGAAAGACAAATTAGCATCCAAACGTCTGTTCCATCACATTTTCTCTGTAGGATCGATCCACTGAGACTAGTTCTGTCTGGAAACTTTGTGGATACTGCTTGGAGACATCCTGAGTCTGGACATGGATACTGGATTTGGGGGGCAAAAATAACATTTTTTCTCTTGATTTGAGAAAATGCTACAGCCTTGCAACTGCTTGGAAATCCATCCAATTGCTGTTTTCTTTCTTCTGACAATGATAGCTTTGGTCCATCCTTTGGGATTTCTGAATCAAGCAGGTGACTCACCACTCCTAGCCTCTGGCCCAGTCCCAGGGGAATGCCATCTCATCTAGGTAAGCACAGTATTGATACCATACAATCTCAGACACTCCTACAGTCTGTTTCCTCATGGAGGGTCACTATATGAGCTAGGATGTCTTTGGGAGGCTTGGAAAGTGCAGGAAAAACAGTGCCTTGACTCTGGTAGTTAGGTCCCCTGGACAAGCCTGGAGGTCAATGTTAAATTCTGGACAGTTCCTAATAGATAGAGGCCTAATAACACACTCTGTTGATGCCTTTTCTTCCTTGAAGAAACATACTTTTCCCTGCATTTTCTGTGCTGAGAGTCACACACTGCTTGAAAAGGCTCTTTGGAGGTCATTTTTCAGTAGAAACTTCCTCTGACAGTGTAACCTTAGGGAAGGCTCCCGCACTCACTGGAAAAGGCAAACCAACATCCAAACTTCTGTTGCATCATATTTTGTCTCTAGGAGTGCTCCAGAGAACCTAGGTGTGTCTGGAAAATCGTGTATACTGCAGGACCACATCCTAAGTGTGAACCTGGATACCGGAACTGGTGGCACAATTCACATTTTTCTTTCAGTTTGTCCTAAAACTGTGTGGCCTGGCACCTGCTTGAAAATCCATCTAATTGCTGTTTTCTTACTTTGAAGAGCAATAACTTTGGTTCACCCTTTGGGATTTCTGAAGCAAGCAAGCAGATCACCACTCCTAATCACGGGCCTATTTCCAGTGGAATGTCACCTTCTCTAAGTAAGAACATAATGGCCCCTCTGTATACTCAGACACACTCCCACAGTTTGTGTCCTCATGGACAGTCCCGGTGTGACCTAGGAATATGTTTACAAAGCATTTAAAGGGCAGGGAAGACACTGCCCTGACTCTGGAAGTTCGGTTCTCTGGGAAGGCTGGAGGGCTCTCTTGTTAGAATCAAGACAGTTCTTCATAGATAGAGGCCTGAAAACACACTCTCTGTTGATACCCTTCCTTCCTCGAAGAAACAGTACTTTCCCAGTGTTCTGTGAACTGAGAGTCACACATTGCTTGAAACCGTTTGCTTGCAGGTCATTTTTCAGTAGCAATTTCTTGTGATGTTGTGACAGTAAGGATGTCCCCCACACTCACAGGGTAAGGCAATCCAAGATCCAAACATCTGTTCCATCACATTTTCTCTTTAGGAGCAGCCAGTGAGCTTACGTCTTTGTGAAATATGGGTAGATACAGCAGAGACACCTCCTGAGTCTGACAGTGGATACCGGACATGATGGCCAAATTTGAAACGGCTAGAAAATCCATACAATTGCTTTTTTTTTTTTTTTACTTCTGACAGTGATCGCTTTTGACCCACCTTTGGGATTTCAGAAGCAAGAAGGTGGCTCGCAAGTGCTGCTGATGGCCTATTTGCAATGGAATGTCACCTCACCTGGGTAACAACAGTATGACACCCAGCAGTCTGAACACATTCCTTCAGCCTGTTTCCTCATGGGCAGTTCTGGGATGATGTAGGAAGGTGGTTTAAAGCCTGGGCTAGTGCAGGGAAACACACTGCCCTGACTCTGCAAGTTAGGTCCTCAGGGTAAGACTGGAGGTCTCACATCTTAGAATCTAGACAATTCTTGATAGATAAAGGACTGAAAATTTATCCTCTGCTGATGCCTTTCTTTCCTTGAAGGAACATTGTTTTCCCAACATTCTGCTTCCTGAGTGTCACACACTTGCTTGGAGGTCATTTATCACTAAGAATTTCCCCTGAAGATGTGACTGGAGGGAAAGCCCCACAAACACAGTAAAAGGGAACCACATTCAAATGTCTGTTCCATCACATTTGCTCTCTAGGTGAGATATAGTGAGCCTAGTCCTATCTGGAAAATTCTTGGATACTGCAGGGACACATCCTGAATGTGAATCATGATAGCGGATCTTGGTGGCAAAATTTGCATTATTCTCTCCATTGGGCTTAAAACGTTGTGGCCTAACAACTGCTTGAAAGTTCATTTAATACCTGTTTTCTTACTTCTGACAATGATGCTTTGTCCCACCTTTCTGGATTTCTGAAGCAACAGGCGGTTCATAACTCCTAGTCCCTGGCCCATTTCCAGTGGAATGTCAGTTCATTTGGTAAGGACAGAATGACACACAGCACACACAGACACTCTTCCATAACCTGTTTCATCATGGGCATTCCTGAGTGATCTTGGAATGTGCTTACAAGGCTCAGAATTTGCAGGAAAACACTGCCCAGACTCTGGAAGATGGGTCCTCTGGACAAGCCTGGAGATCTCACATCTTAGAATATAGACAGATCCTGATAGATAGAGGCCTGAAAACACACTCTCTGTTGATGCCTTTCCTTCCTCGAATGAACATAGCTTTCCCAGCATTCTGTGTGCTGAGAGTCACATATTGCTTGAAAGTGCTTGCCTGGACGTCATTTTTCAGTAGCAATTTCCCTTGATGGCTTGACCATAGGCAAGTGCACCACACTCACAGGAAAAGGCAAAACATCATCCAAACGTCTGTTCCATCATGTTTCTCTGTAGAAGAGATCCTAGGGTTAGGGTTAGGGTTAGCCTAGGTCTGTCTTGAAAATTATTCAGTGCTGTGGGGACACATCCTGCGTGTGAACCTGGGTAATGGGCCTTGGTGGGAAAATTCGCATTTTCCTCTATGTTGGCCTTAAATGTTGGGAAAGCAATGGCTCTTTGAGTAAGGAAAGGAATCAAAAGAGAGTGTGTTTCCAGGCCTCTATCTATTAGGAACTGTCTAGATTGTAAGACGTGAGACCTCCAGTCTTGCCCAGATGACCTAACATCCCGAGTCAGGGCATATGTTTCCATACACTCTCTGAGCCTTGTAAATACATTCCTATGTCATACCAGGACTGCCAATGAGGAAACAGGCTGTCAGAGTGTGTCTGAGAGAGCTGGGTGCCATGTGGTGCTACCTACTTTATGTGACATTTCACAGGAAAGGGACCACCAGATAGAAGTGGCAAGCGGACTGCTTGCTTCAGAAATTTCATGGGTGGATCAAATCTGTCACTGTCAGAAATAAGAAAACAAGTACTGGATGGATATTCAAGCAGTTGCTATGCCAAACTGTTTTAGTGCCAACTGAGAGAAAAAGGTGAATTGTGTCCTGTATTCAGGTTCACACTCAGGATGTGACCCCACAGGATCCAAACTTTTCCAGATAGACCTGGGTTCACTGGACCTCTCTAACAGAGAAAACGTGATGGAACAGGCATTTGGATGCTTGCTTGCTTGTCTTGTGATTGTGGGCGCTTCCCTACTGTCACAGTCTCAGGGGAAATTGCAACTGAAAAATGAACTCCAAGCAAACGTTTTCAAGCAGTGTGTGACTCTCAGCACACAGTACATTGGGAAAGTTATGTTCCTTCAGTGAAAGAAAGGCATCAACAGAGAGTGTGTTTTTTATAGCAGGAACTGTTCAGCTTCTAAGATGTGAGAGCTCAGGCCTGCTTAAAGGACCTAAGTTCCAGAGTCAGGACAGTGTGTCTTGCTGCACTTTCTGAGACTTCTAAATGCATTCCTAGGTCATACCAGGTCTGCTCCTAAGGAAGTATGCTGAGGGAGTGTATCAGAGTGTGCTGGGTGAAATACTGTGCTCCCATAGAAGAGGTGTCATTCCACTGGAAATGGGCCTGCAGCTACGAGTTGCAAGTCATTCACGTGCTTCAGAAATCCCAAAGGGGGAACCAAAGCTAGCATTGTCAGAAGTAAGAAAACAGCATTCAGATGGAATTTCAAGCAGTTGCTCGGCTGCACTGTTTTAGGGCCAAGTGAGAGAAAAATGCATATTTTAACACCAAAGTCTGGTATCCAGATTCAAACATAGGTGTTTCCCTGCAGTGTCCACGAATTTTCTAGATAGACTTCCATTGAATGGATGGCCCCTACCAAGAAAATGTGATTGAACAGATGTTTGGAAGTGCTTTTGAATTTACCTGTGAGTGTGGCGCCTTCCCTACAGTCACACATCCAGGGGAAATTGCTAATGAAAAATGACCTCCAACAAGCGTTTTCAAGCAATGTGTGACACTCAGCACACAGAATGCTGAGAAAGCTATATTCCTTTGAGGAAGGAAAGGCATCTCGAGAGAATATGTTATCAGGCCTCTACCTGTCATGAACTGTCTAGATTCAAACATGTGAGTCCTCCAAGTTTCCCAGAGGACCTAAATACCAGAGTCAGGGCAGTGTGTTTCCCACCACTTTCTGAGATTTGTAAACACATTCCTAGGTCATGCCAGATCTGACCATGAAAAGTCACACTGCAAAAGTGTGTCTCAGAGTGCTGGGTGACATATTGTGCTAACCTAGATGAGATGACATTTCCCTGGAAAGGGGCCAGTGGCTTGGAGTGGAGAGCCTCCTGCTTGATTCATAAATCCCAAAGGGTGCACCAACACTATCACTGTCAGAAGTAAGAAAACAGCAATTAGATGCATTTTCAGGCAGTAACTAGGTCTAACCGTTTTAGGGCCAACTGAGAAAAAAATGCAAATTTTGCTGCCAAGGTCCAGTATCCAGGTTCAAACACAGGATGTGTAGGAACAGTATCCATGAGTATTCTAGACAGTTAGGTTGAATGGACCAGTCCTATCAAGAAAACCTGATTGAGCAGACGTCTGGATGACCCTTTGCATTGTCCTGTGAGTGTGGCGGTCTTCCCTAAAGTCACAACATCAGGGGAAGTTGCTAATGAAAAATTACTTCCAACAAGCGTTTTCAAGCAGTGTGTGACTCTGAGCACACAAAAAGCTGGGAAGATTATGTTCCATCCAGGAAGGTAAGGCATCAACACAGAGTGTTTTATCAGGCCTCTGTGTATCACAAACTGTATAGACTCAAAGATGTGAGACTTCCAGGTTTGCCCTGAGGACAGAAATTCCAGAGTCAGAGCATTGTATTTCCCTACACTTTCTGAGATTGCATCCAAGTACCATATTTTGGACTCTATTGTTGACCATGATGGCTACTCCATTTCTTGTAAGGGGTTCCTGCCCACACTAGTAGATATAATGGTCATCTGAGTTAAATTCACCCATTCCTGTCCATTGTAATTTGCTGATTCCTGGAATGTCGACATTCACTGTTGCCATATCCTATTTGACCACTTCCAATTTGCCTTGATTCATGGACCTAAAATTCCAGGTTCCTATGCGATATTGCTCTTTACAGCATCAGACCTTGATTCTATCACCAGTCACATCCACAACTGGGTGTTGTTTTTGCTTTGGCTCCATCCCTTCATTCTTTCTGGAGTTATTTCTCCACTGAGCTCCAGTAGGATATTGGGCACCGACTGACCTGGGGAGTTCCTCTTTCAGTATCCTATCATTTTGCCTTTTCATACTGTTCATGGGGTCCTCAAGGCAAGAATACTGAAGTGGTTTTCCATTCCCTTCTCCAGTGGACCACATTCTGTCAGACCTGTCCACCATGACCTGTCCGTCTTGGGTGGCTCCACACGGCATGGCTTAGTTTCATTGAGTTAGACAAGGTTATGGTCCATGTGATCAGATTGGCTAGTTTTCTGTGATTATGATTTCAGTGTCTGCCCTTTGATGCCCTCTCACAACACCTACCATCTTACTTGAGTTTCTCTTACCTTGGACGTGGGGTATCTCCTTACAGCTGCTCCAGCAAAGCGCAGCCACTCCTCCTTACCTTGGACAATGGGTATCTCCTCAGGCTGCCCCTCCTGACCTTGAATGTGGAGTAGCTCCTCTCGGTCCTCCTGCACCCATGCAGCTGCTGCTCTTTGGACGTGGGATTGCTCCTCTTGGCCACAGCCCCTGACCTTGGGCATGGGATAGCTCATCTCAGCCACCTGCCCTGACCTCAGGCGTGAGGTAGCTCCTCTCGGCCTCTGCCCTTGGCCTTGGACATGGGGTGGCTCCCCTCAGCCACTATCTCTGACTTTGGGCTAGAGGTAGCTCCTCATGGCCATGCTTCTGCACGGTCCGTCACAGCCTGCACCATTTGAATGCAGAATTCCAAAGAATAGCAAGGAGAGATAAGAAAGCCTTACTCTGATCAATGCAAAGAAATAGAGAAAAACAACAGAATGGGAAAGACTAGAGATCTCTTCAAGAAAATTAGAGATAGCAAGGGAACATTCCTTGCGAAGATTGGGTTCAATAAAGGGCAGAAATGCTATGGATCTAACAGAAGCAGAAGCTATTAAGAAGAGGTGGCAAGAATACACAGAAGAACTGTACAAAAAAGATCTTCATGGCCCAGATAATTATGATGGCGTGATCAGTCACCTAGAGCCAGACATCCTGGAATGTGAGGTCAAGTGGGCCTTAGAAAGCATCACTACAAACAAAGCTAGTGCAGGTGATGGAATTCCAGTTAAGCTATTTCAAATCCTAAAAGATGATGCTGTGAAAGTGCTGTACTCAATAGGTCAGCAAATTTGGAAAACTCAGCAGTGGCCACAGGACTGGAAAAGGTCAGTTTTCATTCCAATTCCAAAGAAAGGCAATAGCAAAGAATGCTCAAACTACTGCACAATTGCACTCATCTCACACGCTAGTAAAGTAATGCTCAAAATTCTCCAAGCCAGGCTTCAGCAATACATGAACCGTGAACTTCCAGATGTTCAAGCTGGTTTTAGAAAAGGCACAGGAACCAGAGATCAAACTGCCAATATCTGCTGGATCATCGAAAAAGCAAGAGAGTCCCAGAAAAACATCCCTTTCTGCTTTATTGACTATGCCAAAGCCTTCGACTGTGTGTATCACAATAAACTGTGGAAAATTCTGAAAGAGATGGGACTACCAGACAACCTGACCTGCCTCTTGAGAAACCTATGTGCAGGTCAGGAAGCAACAGTTAGAACTGGACATGGAACAACAGATTGGTTCCAAATAGGAAAAGGAGTACGTCAAGGCTGTGTATTGTCACCCTGCTTATTTAACTTATATGCAGAGTACATCATGAGAAATACTGGGTTTGAAGAAGCACAAGCTGGAATCAAGATTGCCAGGAGAAACATCAATAACCTCAGATTTACAGATGAAACCACCCTTATGGAAGAAAGTGAAGAAGAACTAAAAAGCCTCTTGATGAAAGTGAAAGAGGAGAGTGAAAAGGTTGGCTTAAACCTCAACATTGAGAAAACTAAGATCATGGCATCTGGTCCCATCACTTCATGAAAAATAGATGGGGAAACAGTAGAAACAATGTCATACTTTATTTTTGGGGGCTCCAAAATCACTGTAGATGGTGATTGCAGCCATGAAATTAGAAGACACTTACTTGTTGGAAGGAAAGTGACCAACCTAGATAGCATATTGAAAAGCAGAGACATTTCTTTGCCAACAAAGTTCCATCTGGTCAAGGCTATGGTTTTTCCAGTGGTCATGTATGGATGTAAGAGTTGGACTGTGAAGAATGCTGAGCACTGAAGAATTGATGCTTTTGAACTGTGGTGTTGGAGAAGACTCTTGAGAGTCCCTTGGACTGCAAGGACATCCAACCAGTCCATCCTAAAGGAGATCAGTCCTGGGTGTTCATTGGAACGACTGATGCTGAAACTGAAACTCCAGTACTTTGGCCACCTGATGTGAAGAGTTGACTCATTGGAAAAGACCCTGATGCTGGGAGGGCTTGGGGGCAGGAGGAGAAGGGCAGAGGATGAGATGGCTGGATGGCATCACCAACTCGATGGTCATGAGTTTGAGTAAACTCCGGGAGCTGGTGATGGACAGGGAGGCCTGGTGTGCTTCGATTCATGGGGTCCCAAAGAGTCGGATACAACTGAGCGTCTGAACAGAACTGAACACATTCTCAGCATTGGAAAAACATTCCTAGGTCATACCAGAAGTGCCCTTAAGAAAAAACAGGCTGCAGGAGGGTTTCTGAGATTGCTGGGTGCCATGCTGCACTTACCAAGATGATGTAGCATTCCACTGTAAATGGGCCAGCGGCTACGAGTTGCTAGCTGCTTACTTGCTTCAGAAATCCCAAAGTGTGTACCAAGTGATCACAGCCAGAAGTAAGAAATCAGCAGCTAAATGCATTTCCAGGTAGTTGTTATGCTGTACTGTTTTTGGCCAACTGAGAGAGAAAGGTGAATTTTGCCACCAAGGTCCACTGTCCATGTTCACACCCAGGATGTGTCCACTCAGGATCCAAGAATTTTCCAGACAGACCTAGGCACACTGAATCTCCACTACAGAGAAAACATGATGGAACTGACCTTTGGATGTTGCTTTTCCTTTTCCTGTGAGTTTGGTGGCCTTCTCTATGGTCACACTATCAGGAGCAATTGCTAATGAAAACTGACTTCCAACAAGTGTTTTCAAGCAGTATGTGACTCTATGGACATGGAATGCTGGAAACAGATGTTCCATTGAGGAAGGAAATGTATTTATAGACAGTGTGTTTTCAAGACTCTATCTATTAGGAACTGTCTAGCTTCAAAGATGTGAATTCTCCATATTTGCCCAGAGGACCTCAGTTCCAGAGTCAGGGCAATGTGTTTTCTTGCACTTTTTGAGCTTTGTAAACACATTTCTTGGTCATAGCAGGACTGCCCATGAGGAAACAGGCTCTCTATATCTGGAACTGTCTATATACTAAGATGTGAGACCTCTAGGTTGGTACAGAGGACCTAAATTTCAGAGCAAGGGCAGTGTGTTTTTGAGCATTTTCTGAGCTTTGTAAACACATTTCTGAGTAATGCCAGGACTGCTCATGAGAAAACAGGCTTCAGGTGTGTGTCTGAGAGTGCTGAGTACCATACTGTGCTTACCTAGATGAGGTAACTTTCCATGGCAAATCGGCACGTGGCTAGGAGTTGTGAGCCACCAGCTTGCTTCAGAAATCCTGAATGGTGGACCAAAGGTTGCACTGTCAGAAGTAAGAAAAAAGTAATTGGATGGGTTTTCAAGCAATTGCTAGCCACATTTCTTTATGGCACCCAGAGAGAAAAATACAAATTGTGGACCATAGGTCTGGTATTCAGGTTCACACACGGGATGTGTCCCCTCGTGATTCAAGAAATTTCCAGACAGACCTTTGTTCCCTAGAGTTCTTCTACAGAGAAAACTGGTTGGAACAGCCATTTGGAGGTTGCTTTGCCTTTGCCTGTGAGTGTGGGACCCCTACCTATGGTCACAACCTCGAGGAGATATTGCCACTGAAAATAGACTTCCAAGCAAGCACTTTTCAAGCAGAGTTTGACGCTCAGGTTGCAGAATGTGAAGAAAGCTATCTTCCTTTGAGGAGGGAAAGACTTCCACAGAGAGTGTGTTTTCAAACCTCTCTCTTGCAGGAAATTTTGAGCTTCTAAAACATGAGACCAGCAGGTCTGCTGAGAGGACCTAAATTCCTGAGTCAGGGCCGTGTGTCTCCCTGTAATTTCCGAGTCTGGCAAACACATTCCTAGGTCATAACGGTACTGCCCATGAGAAAGCTGGCAGCAGGAGTGTGTCTGAAAGGGCTGAGTGCCTTACTGTGGTCAACTGTGTGAGGTGACATTCCAGTGACAGGCTCAAATCTACAAGGTGTGAGCCAGCCGCTTACTTCAGAAACCCAAAAATGTAGAGCAAAGCTAGCTCTGTCAGAGGTAAGAAAATAGCAATTGGACGGATTTTCAAGCTGTTGCTAGGCCAAACCACTTTAGGGCCCCCTGAGAGAAAAGTGCAAATTGTGCCCTGTAGGTCAGGTATCCAGGTTCAAACACAGGGTGTGTCCCGGCAGGATCCAAGAATTTTCTACAGAACTAGGCTCCGTAGACCTCTCCTGCTGGGAAAATGGGATGGAACAGACATTGGAAGTTGGTTTGCCCCTCCCTATTGTCACAGACTCAAGGAGAAAGTGCCCCTGAAAGATGACCTCCAAGCAAGCACTTTTCAAGCAGTGTGTGACTCTCAGTTCACAGAATGCAGGGAAAGATATCTTCCTTCAAGGAAAGAAAGGCATCAAAAGAGAGTATATTCTCAACCCACTATCTTGCAGGAACTGTTTAGTTTCCCAGATGGGAGGCCTCCAGTACTGTTCAGAGGAACTAAATTCCAGAGTCAAGGCCATGTTTCTCCCTGCATTTTCCAAGCCTTGCAAAGCCATTCCTAGGTTATACCAGTACTGCACATGAGGAAGCAGCCTGCGATAGTGTGTCCAAGAGGGCTAGGTCCCTCACTATACTCACTTCTGCAAGGTGGCATTCCACTGTAAAAAGGCCCATAGGTGGAGTTGCAATTCACCCACTTGCTTCAGAAATCAAAAAGGATGGAGCAAATCTAGCTCTCTCAGAATCAAGAAAAGAGCAATTGGATGGATTTTCAAGCTGTTGCTAGGCCACACTGCTTTAAGGCCCACAGAGAGAAACATGAATTGTGCCCCCTCCTTCTGGTATCCTGGTTCACAACAGGGTGTGTCCCCAAAGGATCCAAGAATTTTCCAGACAGACTTATGCTCACTAGAGCTCTCCTACAGAGAAAACGGGATGGAACAGACATTTAGATATTGCTTTGCCTTTCCCAGTGAGTGTGGGGCCCTCTGTTTGGCTACAGCCCCAAGTGGAAATTACCATTGAAAACTCATGTATAAGTGAGCACTTTTCAAGCACTGTGTGACTCTCAGTTCGCAGGATACTGGGAAACCTATATTTCTTCAAGGAAGGTAAGGCATCCACAGAGACTGTGTTTTCAAACCTCTCTCTTGCAGGAACTCTTTAGCTCCTAAGACATGAACCCTCCAGTTCTTCTCAGAGGACCTAAATCGAGAGTTTATGCCGTGTGTCTCGGTGAATTTTCCCACCTTTCAAACACATATCTAGGTGATACCAATACTGCCCATGAGGAAGCAGACTGCGGGAATATGTCTCAGAGTGCTGGGTCCCTTACTGTGGTCACCTCTGTGAGGTGACATTCCACTGTAAATAGGCCCAAAGATAGGAGTTGCGAGCCTCCCATGTGCTTCAGAAACCCCAGGGGTGGAACAAAGTTAGCTCTGTCAAAAGTAAGAAAATGGCAATTGGACGGATTTTCAAGATGTAGATAGGTCACACTGCTTTAGGGCCACACGAGGAAAATATGCAAATTTGAACCTGGGTTTCCAGATTAACACACAGGGTGTTTCCCCACATGGTCCAAGAATTTTTCAGACAGACCTAGGTTCACTGGAGCTCTCCTGCAGAGGAAACACACATCCAGAGTCTCCAGTGTGAACCCTCCAAAATCTATACCTGGTATCACAAATCCACAGCCTCCAGGATGACCCTACCCTCAAGATCCTGTACCTGGGGTCACAAGACCACTATTTCCATGTCGAGTCCACCTCCAAGAACTTGAACTTGTGGTCACATGTCCAGAGTCTTCAGGGTAACCCCACCTCCCAGAAGCCTCCAGTGTGAAGCATCCACAGTTTTAAGGATGGACCCAATTCCCAGAACCTGTACCTGGGGTCACACTTCCATAGTCTAAGGGTTACCCCACCTCCCACACATTGAATCGGGTTTCCCATGTTCCTGTTATCCAGGGTTACCCCCTCCAAGACACTGTAATGGGGTCACATGTTCACAGTCTCCAGAGTGTCGTCACTTCCCAGACCCTCCACCTGGAGTCACACAAACACAGGTTCCAAGGTGACTCCCTCACAGGCCCTGCACCTGGAGTCACATATTCACAATCTCACCTTGGGGGATCCCATTCAGACCCTGGATCTAGGGTCATGTATCCAGTCTCCAAGATGATTTGCCTCCCAAACGGTGCATCTGGGGTCACATGACCACAATCTCCAAAGTGAACCCATCCCCCAACCCTGCACCTAAGTCACATGGCAAATAGTTTCCAGAGTGACCTCAACCCAGACCCTGAAACGAGGGTCACATGTCCACAGTCTTGGAGGGTGACCTCCTCCGTGAAATTGTACTAGGTTTCACATCGCCACAGTGACTACCACCAGATCCTGTACCTGTGGTCATAGATCCACAGTCTGCAGGGTGAAACCCTTTTCCTACCCTGAACTTTGGGTCACACGACCACAGTCTCCAGGGTGACCCCACCCAAACCTGCACCTGGGGTCACATGTCCACACTTTCCATGGTGACATACCTGAGACCCTTTACCTACTGTCATATATCCACAGTCTCCTGGGTTACCGCACTTCCCATACCATACACCTGTGATCCCATGTCCACAGTCTCAAGGGTGGCCCCCTGTATAACCTGTACCTGGTGTCACAAGTCCACAGCCTCCAGGTGACCCCACCCTCAAGATCCTGTACCTGGGGTCACAAGTCCACTTTTTCCATGGTGAGTCTACCTCCCAGACCCTGCATTTGGGGTCACATGTCCAGAATCTCCAGGGTGACCCCACCTCCCAGAAACCATACCTCGGGTGAAATGTCCACCATTTTCAGGATGGCACCAACTCCCAGAACCTGTACCTGGGGCCACACTTCCATACTCTCAGGGTATCCCCACCTCCCAGACATATAACCTTGCGTCCCATGACCCTGGCCACAAGGGTTACCCGCTCCAAGACCCTGTAATAGGGGTCACATGTCCACAGCCTCCTGTTTGTCAAAACTTTGTAGACCTCACCTGGAGTCACACAAACACAGGTTCCATGGTGACTCCCTCGCAGACCCTGCACCTGGAATCACATATTCACAGGCTCCAGGGTGACCCCCTCGGAAATCCTGTACCTGAGATCACATATCTACAGTCTCCAGGGTGAATCCCATCCCCACACACTGTCTGAGTGGAATCAACCAGTCTCCCATGAGACCCCAATGTCAAGAACTTATCCCTTGTGCTAGAAGTCTACATTCTCCAGGATGACATTATCTCCCACACCCTGCACCTTGGATAACATATTCACAGTCTCCAAGGTGACCTTTCCTCCCAGACCCTTTACCTGGGGTCACATGTGCAAATTATCCAGGATTCCCGCCACTCCAACACCCTGCACCTGGGTCAAAAGCCCACAGTCTCAAGGGTAACCCCCTTTCTGACCATGTTCCTGGGGTACATGGCCAGAATCTCCAGGATGATCTTGAAAGGTATTGCTGAACCACACAAAGACACTGCAATTCTTGGCCTCCAGAGGAGAAGAATTCAATTCGGGGCCAGAGACAAAGCTTGATTGCTTAGAACTTTTGTGTAATAAAGTTGTATTAAAATATAAAGGAGATAGAGAAAGCTTCTGACATAGGCATCAGAAGGGGGCAGAAAGAGTAGCCCCTTGCAAGTGTTAGCAATGGAATTATATGGCTCAGATGGTAAAGCATCTGTCTGCAATGCTGGAGACCCAGGTTAGATCCCTGGGTCAGGAAGATCTCATGGAGAAGGAAATGGCCACACAATCCAGTACATTTGCCTGGAAAATCCCATGGACAGAGGAGCCTGGTAAGCTACAGTCCATGGGGCCACAAAGAGTTGGACACGACTGAGCAACTTTACTTTACTTTACTTTACTTTTAATTAGTTATTCAGATCAGTTCAGTTCCGTTCAGTCACTCAGTCATGTTTGACTCTTTGGGACCCCATGAATCACAGCACGCCAAGCCTCCCTGTCACTCACCAACTCCTGGAGTTTACTCGAACTCATGTACATTGAGTCGGTGATGCCATCCAGCCATCTCATCCTCTGTCATCCACTTTTCCTCCTGTCCCCAATCCCTCACAGCATCAGGCTCTTTTCCAATGAGTCAGCTCTTCACACCAGGTGGCCAAATTACTGGAGTTTCAGCTTCAGAATCAGGGGTTCCAAAGAACACCCAGGACTGATCTCCTTTAGGATGGACTGGTTGGATGTTCTTGCAGTCCAAGGGACTCTCAAGAGTCTTGTCCAACACCACAGTTCAAAAGCATAAACTCTTCGGTGCTCATCTTTCTTCACAGTCCAATTCTCACATCCATACATGACCACTGGAAAAACCATAGCCTTGACCAGATGGACCTTTGTTGGCAAAATAGTCTGTCTGCTTTTTAATATGCTATCTAGGTTGGTCATAACTTTCCTTCCAAGGAGTAATTTTCTTTAATTTCATGGCTGAAATCATCATCTGCAGTGATTTTGGAGACCAAAAAAATAAAGTCTGACACTGCTTCCACTGTTTCCCCATCTATTTCCCATGGAGTGATGGGACCTGATGCCACAATCTTAGTTTTCTGAATGTTGAGCTGTAAGCCAACTTTTTCACTCTCCTCTTTGCCGTTCATCAAGAGGCTTTTTAGTTCTTCTTCACTTTCTGCCATAAGGGTGGTGTCATCTGCATGTCTGAGGTTATTGATATTTCTCCTGGCAATCTTAATTCCAGATTGTGCTTCTTCCAGCCCAGCATTTTTCATGATGTACTCGGCATATAAGTTAAATAAGCAGGGTGACAACATACAGACTTGACGTACTGCTTTTCCCATCTGGAACCAGTCTGTTGTTCCATGTCCAGTTCTAACTATTGCTTCCTGAACTGCATACAGGTTTCTCAAGAAGCAGGTCAGGTGGTCTGGTAGTCCCATCTCCTTCAGAATTTTTCACAGTTAATTGTGATCCACATAGTTGAAGGCTTTGGCATAGTCAATAAAGCAGAAATAGATGTTTTTTTTTTTTTTTTTTTTTTTTATTTATGGAACTCTCTTGCTTTTCCGATGATCCAGCAGATATTGGCAATTTGATCTCTGGTTCCTCTGCCTTTTCTAAAGCCAGCTTGAACATATGGAAGTTCACGGTTCATGTATTGCTGAAGCCTGGCTTGGAGAATTTTGAGCATTACTTTACTAGCGTGTGAGATGAGCATAATTGTGTGGTATTTTGAGCATTCTTTGGGATTACCTTTCTTTCTAATTGAAATGAAAACTGACCTTTTCCAGTCCTGTGGCCACTGCTGAGTTTTCCAAATTTGCTGGCATTTTGAGTGCAGCACTTTCACAGCATCATCTTTCAGTATTTGAAATACTTCAACTGGAATTGCATCACCTCCACTAACTTTGTTCTTAGCGATGCTTTCTAATTCCCACTTGACTTCACACTCTAGGATGTCTGGCTCTAGGTGAGTGATCACACCATTGTGATTATCTGGGTCATGAAGATCTTTTTGTACAGTTATTCTGTGTATTCTTGCCACCTCTTCTTAATATTTTTTGCTTCTGCTAGGTCCATAGCATTTCTATCCTTTATCGAACCCATTTTTTGCATGAAATGTTCCCTTGGTATCTCTAATTTTCTTGAAGAGATCTCTAGTCTTTCCCATTCTATTCTTTTCCTCTATTTCTTTGCATTTATCTCTGAGAATGGCTTTCTTATTTCTCCTTGCTATTCTTTGGAACTATGCATTCAAATGGGAATATGTTTCCTTCTCTCCTTTGCTTTTTGCTTCTCTTCTTTTCACAGCTATTTGTAAGGCCTCCTCAGACAACCATTTTGACTTTTTGTATTTCTATTCCATGGGGATAGTCTTGATCCCTGTCTCCTGTACAATGTCACAAACCTCCATCCATAGTTCTTCAGGCACTCTCTCTATCAGATCGAGTCCCTTAAATCTATTTCTTAATTCCACTGTATATTCATAAGGGATTTGATCTAGGTCATACTTGAATGGTCTAGTGGTTTTCCCCACTTTCTTCAATTTAAGTCAGAATTTGGCAATAAGGAGTTCATGATCTGAGCCACAGTCCGTTCCCAGTCTTGTTTTTGCTGACTCTATAGAGCCTTTCCATCTTTGGTTGCAGAGAATATAATCAATTTGATTTTAGTGTTGACCATCTGGTGGTATCCATGTGTAGACTCTTCTCTTGTGTTGTTGGAAGAGGGCATTTGCTATGACCAGTGTGTTCTCTTGGCAAAACTCTGTTAGCCTTTGTCCTGCTTCATTCTGTACTCCAAGGCCAAATTTGCCTTTGAGTTACTCCAGGTGTTTCTTGACTTCCTACTTTTGCATCTCAGTCCCCTATAATGAAAAGGATGTCTTTTTTGGATGTTAGTTCTAAAAGGTCTTATAGGTCTGCATAGAACTGTTCAACTTCAGCTTCTTCAGCGTTACTGATTGGGGTATAGGCTTGGATTACTGTTATATTGAATGGTTTGCCTTGGAAACGAACAGAGATCATTCTGTCATTTTTGAGATTGCATCCAAGTACTGCATTTCAGACTCTTTTGTTGACCATGATGGCTATCCATTTCTTCTAAGCAATTCCGGCCCACAGTAGTAGATATAATGGTCATCTGAGTTAAATTCACCCATTCTAGTCCATTTTAGTTCACTGATTCCTAGAATGTCAACATTCACTCTTGCCACCTCCTGTTTGACCACTTCCAATTTGCCTTGATTCATGGACCTAACATTCCAGACTCCTATGCAATATTGCTCTTTACAGCATCAGACCTTGCTTCTATCACCAGTCACATCCACAACTGAGTATTTTTTTTTTTTTTTTTTTTGCTTTGGCTCTATCCCTTCATTCTTTCTGGAGTTATGTCTCCACTGAACCTCAGTAGCATATTGGGCACCTACTGACCTGGGGAGTTCCTCTTTCAGTATCCTATCATGTTGCCTTTTCATACTGTTCATGGGGTTCTCGAGGCAAGAATATTGAAGTGTTTTGCCATTCCCTTCTCCAGTGGACCACATTCTGTCAGACCTCTCCACCATGACCCTTCCGTCTTGGGTGGCCCCACACAGCATGGCTTAGTTTCATTGAGTTAGACAAGACTGTGGTCTGTGTGATCAGATTGGCTAGTTTCCTGTGATTATGGTTTCAGTGTGCCTGTCCTTTGATGCTCTCTTGCAACACGTCCAAGGTAATTAGTTATTACAGTGAATCAAAAGAATGTCTGGAGGTTGTAAAGACCTTGCTAGACCTACTCCGATAATTTACACCTTAAGATAACAGGATTAGACCAAAGGTTTTTTTTTTTTTTTTTCCAGAGATTGTCCTCAAGCAGAATACATTATTGCTATATAATCCTAAGGAATGTAGAGGGACAAAAAAAAATTTGTCCTTTCTTCCTCCTTGAGAATTCCAGACCCCTCTCTCCTTGGGGACCCCTGGATTTCTTATCAATCTGCCGAGGAATTGACTTTCTCATTTCCCCTTTTTGTTTAAGGAGGATTATGTTGCCAAGGGAAAGGGCGTTGTTTTCATTTCATAAATACTTCCTGCTGTCTAGGGACGTGGTCCCTAAATTGTTAAGGCAACATATTCTCTTAACCCTAATAATGAGGGTCTCTGATCCAGGGGGCCCAAGTAATAGTTGGAGGAGGCTGTGGCACTCATAGGAGCTTGGACAAACATTTGTAACTTAAAAGCTTTTAGAAGGTTAGAAAACCCCATTATACAGTTACAGATGTAAGGCAAAATCATCATTAAACCAAGTTAAAATCAAAATGAAAAGTCACATTATGCCCATAGTTACATCAGTCCATCTTAGTGTTCTTTAGATGTCATCAGTTTAAGAAGAGGCATCACATGTGATTGTTGTTGAAGGTATTTGCAGACTTGGAGAAAGTACTTTCCTTGAAGTGGAGATGTCCACCACTAGAAGCCTTCCACTGATGAAGAGGGGAGCTCTGCACAGACCCAGAAGTTAGACTGATTGTGAAATGCTGCGTAGGAGTGAGCCCAAGAATTGTCTTGAGGTTCAAATGGCAGACTCAGGATTTTTGGAGTCAGCATAAGTAGACTTACATAGATTATCATGCCCATCTGTAAAGTAAAAAGCCAGAGCATAGAAAGTAAAGACATAAAATGAAGTTACTTAGTTCTGGTCAGGGTGCCACTTCTTAACTCAAGGGTGATGTACCCACAAATCAATTCCTGGCACTTTGACAGCTGTGGGAGAAGAAAGAATAACCTGGTAAGGGCCTTCCCAGAGGGGCTCAAGGGATGGGCCCCCAGACCCCAATGTTTTTATGAGGACCTCGGTTCCTGGCTCAAATAAAGGCTTGCTTGACTCAAGCTGGGTCAGGAGTCAACTCCCAGAGTTCTGTTAATGCCTGTTGAAAAGCTGAGAACTGACTTACATAATTAGTTAAGTCCAAGGCTTCAGGGTCTATAACAATGTCTATGCATAAGAAAGGCTTTGCACAAATACATTCAAAAGGAAACAGTCCCTCCTCATTAAAGCTATGAGTAGGACTTTAAACCAATTGTCCTGTGTCTTGAGTTAATTTATGCAGATGTCTTTTGATAATGTCATTAGCTTTTTCAAACTTCCCTGAGGATTGGGGTTTACAGGAACAGTTTAAGTGATATTTTATTCCTAGAGCTTTAGACACTCCCTGAGTTGCAGCAGCTTCAAAGGCAGAACCATTGTCTCTCTGAAAGCTCCGTGGCAATCCAACCTGGGGATAATTTCATGGATTAAAATCTTTATAACCTCCTTATCTTTATAATCTCTCAAAGCGAGATGAGGCCCGATTCCCCTGTATTGCATGCAGAGCAATTCTGTGTCACATCAAACACAAAAGGAGCCTTGACTTAATTGATGGAACTCCAGAGAGTCCCCAAGAACACTGTCACAAGTCCAGAGGGACCCTGAGGTCACCGCAGCAACATGAAAAAGCTCCGTGTACCCAAAATGAACACGAGATGAGGTCCGATTCACCTGCATTGGCTCCAGAGCCATCCCGCATTCCCCATCAAACACGACAAGTGGCTTGACTTCCTTTAGGCAACTCCAGAGATTCCCGGAGAACACCGTCCCAAGTCTACAGGAACACCAAGTCCAGCACAGCAACTCGACAAAAGCTCTGTGCACCCCAAATCATCTCAAGATGAGAGCCGATTCCCTGGCTTTGACTCAAGAGGAACGCCAACTTTCCACAAGCACCTCAAGAGGAGGCTTCCCTCAGCTATAGGTATGTGAGAGGGACCCTGAGTTTCGGCCTCAAGTGGAATGGACACCGAGATTCCCTGACTAGAATTAAGGCCGGATTTCCCTGCAGTGACTTGAATACAGGCTCGTCTTTCATCTCCCAAGATGAAGGGATGTCTGAATTCCCTGTGGAGACACTAGAGAAAGCCGTAGTTTCCCGCCTCATCTTGATAGGAGGCCTCACATCCCTTTGAGACCTCGAGAGGAACACCGAGTTCAATGCTACAAGAGGAGAAAATGCCTGACTCCTCTTGAAAATTGATAGGAATCCCAATATCACTGTGGCAACTGGAAAGGGGTCCTGGGTCTCCCGCCTCACCTTGAGAGGCATCCGTATTGCCCTGCCAAGCCTCGAGGAGAATCCCGAGGTGTCCCTCGCAACTAGGCAGGAGTCCTGACGTCACTGAACAAACACGAGTTTTGAAGGGCCATCCCCGTCGTAACTCGAGAATATTCCCCAGGTGTCAGGGAATGTTTGACAGGAGGATTCCTACGTGCTGTCTCTCATGAGTCCTTTGTCCCTTTTCAAGTGGAACAGCACGCTGCTCCCAGGGACTGAGGTCATTGTCTGAGGCAGGCTTGGGTCTCCTTTCGTAAATATTCTCTTTAGGACAAAACTGCTTAGTCTCTTTCCCCTTTCTTGAGATATGGATTGTCTCCTGAACCTGTGACTAGCATTACCCCTTGTTCTCTTGGTAACGGTTGCCGTACGTTTGGTTTTCTGATCTCTATCATTTCTGAAAGAAGTTTATTTTCCTGTAGACTGTATATACTCATAGGAAAATCATTAAAGCACCTTTGCTCCATCAGAGCTTAGGTCCCCGGGCCTTTTTTGTCTCTCTCTCTCTCTTTCTCTCTCTCTGTCTCTCTTTTTCTGGCTGACTCTCTGGAGCGTGGAGACCCGTCGTTCTCACTTTTCTGCCCGGGCTTCTAAGACCCCCTTGAGAGGGCGCCTGGTGCCTTCGTGAGTGATGCAAGTCGTGTGTCAAGAATTTTATGGGTCCTCTGCATATACCTAGGGATATCAGCCTCTTTCTCTCTTTTACTTTCTTATCGTCAACTCCATACCACATGGTCCTGGTCCATTAAGGGACCCCAACAAATGTTGCCAAGGAACAGGGAACCTGATATACGTGGCATATCAGGCGGAATGACTCAGAGACCTGTTGAGGTCGGTAAGTACTAAGGCATGGGTTAAAAGGCTGGCCAGCCCCATTATTTTTCTACTTTACTTCACCATTTGTTTAAATTTCAGGGACTTCTGGTTTCACGCCAATGAATAGAGGCTTGCCTTCAAGCAGTAGTTGAACATAATCCTTAGTTTCCTGATAAATGCAGTTTTGATTTATAAATTTGGCTCCGGCTCAAAGAAAATGTTAAATGAGCAGCCACACAAGGAAAAAATATTCCAATTGATCTCTAGCCCCTATGGGCTCTTATTAAAGCCATAATTCTGCCATTTCAAGGTACAATCTAGCCCTTCCAATATTCAGCAACAGACAAAACACTTATTACATAAATATAAATTAAATAATTAAACTTTACAAAAAGCCCAATTAAAACAATACAAAATATCTCAAAATTTTCTTACTAGCCCTGCCCTGGCTGCTCCAAATGCTTCTCCTCTGCCAACAGTTGCAACTCCAAAAGTCTCTGCCTTGTTGAAACCTAATGAAGAGTTACGCTAATTGTTAAGCTAGATTAGAAGCTGCTATTTCCCATACTGTAATGGGAGAAGAAACCAAAAAAACAGCTAGAGAAATTACTTGATTATGAGAATGCAAATCAGAAATGTCAAAGAGCTATAGCTGCAATTTGTGAGACTAGGACTATTATTGATTATTTAAAGGCTTGTCACAATCTAGGATCAAAAACTTAAAAGATTGGGGTGCACGTGTCTCTTTCAGATCTGGTTTCCTCAGTGTGTATGCCCAGAAGTGGGATTGCTGGGTCATATGGCAGTACTATTTCCAGTTTTTAAAGAAATCTCCACACTGTTTTCCATAGCGGCTGTACTAGTTTGCATTCCCACCAACAGTGTAAGAGGGTTCCCTTTTCTCCACACCCTCTCCAGCATTTATTGCTTGTAGACTTTTGGATAGCAGCCATCCTGACTGGCGTGTAATGGTACCTCATTGTGGTTTTGATTTGCATTTCTCTAATAATGAGTGATGTTGAGCATCTTTTCATGTGTTTGTTAGCCATCTGTATGTCTTCTTTGGAGAAATGTCTGTTTAGTTCTTTGGCCCATTTTTTGATTGGGTCATTTATTTTTCTGGAATTGAGCTGCAGGAGTTGCTTGTATATTTTTGAGATTAATCCTTTGTCTGTTTCTTCATTTGCTATTATTTTCTCCCAATCTGAGGGCTGTCTTTTCACCTTACTTATAGTTTCCTTTGTAGTGCAAAAGCTTTTAAGTTTCATTAGGTCCCATTTGTTTAGTTTTGCTTTTATTTCCAATATTCTGGGAGGTGGGTCGTAGAGGATCTTGCTTTGATTTATGTCGGAGAGTGTTTTGCCTATGTTCTCCTCTAGGAGTTTTATAGTTTCTGGTCTTACATTTAGATCTTTAATCCATTTTGAGTTTATTTTTGTGTATGGTGTTAGAAAGTGTTCTAGTTTCATTCTTTTACAAGTGGTTGACCAGTTTTCCCAGCACCACTTGTTAAAGAGGTTGTCTTTTTTCCATTGTATATCCTTGCCTCCTTTGTCAAAGATAAGGTGTCCATAGGTTCATGAAAGAGACACGTGCACCCCAATGTTCATCGCAGCACTGTTTATAATAGCCAGGACATGGAAGCAACCTAGATGCCCATCAGCAGATGAATGGATAAGGAAGCTGTGGTACATATACACCATGGAATATTACTCAGCCATTAAAAAGAATTCATTTGAACCAGTCCTAATGAGATGGATGAAGCTGGAGCCCATTATAGTGAAGTAAGCCAGAAAGATAAAGAACATTACAGCATACTGACACATGTATATGGAATTTAGAAAGGTGATAACGATAACCCTATATGCAGAACAGAAAAAGAGACACAGAAATACAGAACAGACTTTTGAACTTTGTGGGAGAATGTGAGGGTGGGATATTTCAAAAGAACAGCATGTATACTATCTATGGTGAAACAGATCACCAGCCCAGGTGGGATGCACGAGACAAGTGCTCCGGCCTGGTGCACTGGGAAGACCCAGAGGAATTGGGTGGAGAGGGAGGTGGGAGGGGGGATCGGGATTGGGAATACATGTAAATCCATGGCTGATTCATATCAATGTATGACAAAACCCACTGGAAAAAAAAAAAATAAAAGTAAAAAAAAAACAAAAAAAAAACAAAAAAAAAAACCTTAAAAGATGCAAATACTAGCTGAAACAATGGCTACTACCTTTTAAAAAGAGAAATGAAGGATGCTTTACATGTGGAGATAAAAACCGTTTAAAAAGGGACTGCCCTAAGAAGGCTAATAAAATACCTCCACAAATTTGCCCTTGCTGCCACAGAGGAATGCACTGGGCCAAAGACAGCAAATTTAAATGTGATATTGAAGGAAAACCTATTCCAAGAAACTCCAAACAGGGGACCTCCCAGGTACCCTACAACAAAAACCAGGGGCAAATTCTATCTTTTCCCTCAAACCCTCAACGTCCAGCAGTGCTGCCATGAATATACCAGCCCTAAATGATTTTTTATTTTACCCTTAAGCAGTCCCTTCTAGAGTACCTACTGGACTTTTTGGACCCCTGCCCCCACAAACCTTCAGTCTTTTACTTGGCTGATCTAATTTGGCTTCGAAAGGAATTACTGTTCACCCTGGAATAATTGATTCAAATTATAAAGGAGAAATTAAAATTATGATGTCAGCTCAGATTCTATGGCAATTCAAAAGGGGGGACAAAATTGCTCAATTACTTCTTTTGCCTTACATTTCTATTAACTCCTCAAATAATATACGGAGAGGCAGATTTGGTAATACAGGTAAAAAACAATCCTTATGGACACCATTGGTATTTAAATATGTCTGACCAAATATAAATATCAAAATTAATGGTAAAAGACTTTCTGGTCTCCTCAGCACTGGATCTAATATTATTATTATTTCCAAACACTTGTGGCCCAAATCCTGACCTATACAAAAGGTCTCTTGCCAAATTGCAGGAATTTCTCAAACCAAAGTATGAGAAATTTATCAAAATATTCAAATCTACCCATATGATAGACCAAAAGGCCAACCTACAACATTAAGAGCTTATGTAATAGATGCACCCCTTAATCTAATAGGAAGGGACTTACTTATGCAATGGCAAACTCAGATATACATTCCCCATTTTTCCTAGGGGCCACTGCTCATTTAACAAACAAAACAATTATTAAAATAACTGAGAAAAATTATGAGCCTATTTAGACAAAGCAATGGCCGCTTACGAAAGAAAAATTACAAGCTACTAAAGAACTTATAAACACACAATTAAAATGGAAACATATTGAAGAATCTTGCTCTTTTTGGAACTCTCCTATTTTTGTTATAACAAGGAAATATAACAATTGGTGTCTCTTAACAGAGTTTAAAAAAGTTAATTCTTTTATGAAACCTATGGGTGCATTGCAACCAGAGATCCCATCACTTATTACTATTCCTCAAAATTGGCACATTATTATTACTGATTCACAAGATTGCTTTTTTAATATAGCTTTACACCCTTTAGACCGGGAGTGGTTAACTTTCTCTCTCCCTTATCCTAATCATTTCGGGACTCATAAAAGATTTCAGTAGACTATGTTACCTCAAGGTATGCTTAAAAGTCCTGCTACTGCTGCTGCTAAGTCACTTCAGTCGTGTCCTACTCTATGTGACCCCATAGATGTCAGCCCGCCAGGCTCCCCTATCCCTGGGATTCTCCAGACAAGAGTACTGAAATAGGGTGCCATTGCCGTCTCCATAACAGTCCTAGTATTTGTCAAAATTTTGTAGCCAAGGCTTTACTTCCTATGCGACAGCAATTCCCTCATGCATACATCATTAATAATATACTATAGCTACAAAAAGGAGAAATGACATTTTTGACACTGAATGGCTATGATATTCTTTAGACTCCGGAGAAACCTGATGAAAATAAAATCTTTTTTGAAATTGCAAAACCAGTTCTTCTTGCACGTGCAGTTAAGAAAAGGTTAACTTGTTAAAATATTTTTTTTTTTTAGAGCTCCAGTTCTGCCTGGGAAACAAAAATAGGCCTAAGAAAAAACCTTAAGTTAACGCTTATCATGCCCTTGGGATACACAGCCCACTCTATCTAGGACTCCAGCCATTAACAAATTGGTGGAGCTCAAAATGAATAAATAAAACAAAAAGATATTTTAAATTTCAAATGGATAACTATGCCTATGTATCTAAAATTATCTATGTCTCAATGTATGTCTTTGTTTTTAGATAGTGTGGAGTTAATGAGCTCTATTTGGATTCAGCTTTATGTGAACTGAAGGGTGTTCAATGTTGGGTATAATGTTTATTTAAACGAGAATGTGATTTAAATATAATTATTTGTTAATCTAGTTGGGACATGTCTTGAGTCATCAACATTATATAATACTTTTGTTATGCTTTGGTTTGGGTTAAGCTAAGTTTGTTAACAAAAAGGTAACTCTCTCTCTCTCTCTCTCTCTCTCTCTCTCTCTATATATATATATATATATATATATATATATATATATATATATACATACACAAATATATAGATGAGATGAACACTTTTAGATAAGCTCTATTAAAAATAATTGTATTTTTGATAAAATGATTTATTATCTATAATCTGGAGCGGTCCCTTGGGATTAGAGTGACTTAGGTTCCTGGAGTTGTGCTGAACTAAGTAGTAGAAGTTTGTTGAATGGCTGGGTCACTTCCAAATGAAGTAGGATTTTAAAGCATTAATTGCTGAACATTGGCTTACTCTTACAAGGGGTTTTTCTTGCAGAAGAGCTGAAGAGATTTTGAGCTGTTAATGAATGTGAATATATATTTGTATAGGAAGGGATGTATATATAATATAATATGATTTGATAAATATGTTCAATGATCTATAAAATGCTAACATACAAGACATTTCATGGTTTCTATAGAAAAGTAAAATGTATGCTTTTAATAAAAAGATATAAGAAATGGCAAATGAAATGATGAATACAAAATTTTTTTTTAATTGTTGAAACATGTATTATAGAATAAAGTAGTATTTGCATAGGGTTTGCTAGGCTAGTTTTTCATTGTTGTTCTAGCTACAGCAAATGTTCTTTCTCCAAATTAGGCCAAATTAGAAAAAAAAAAAATTCAGAGAAAACAACATTTAACAGAATTAACTTTGGTCAGCAGATACATTCAGACGGCAAATATATTGGAAAATGCAGTTGAAATGCTTGGGTGTATCACAATGAAAACCACAAAATATGATATGTTTATTTGAAATAAACATTGCATTTGTTTATTGTGCTATCATATTTTTTTTGGCCTTTTAATTTTTAGGGATGTTTAATGCTATAATTTTAAAAGGGCTTATGACAAATGAAGGAAAATTTTATGGCAAATAGATGTAACTCATTGTCCTGAACTTTCTTCCTCTTCCTTCTTACATGTCTCGATCAATACAAATTCTTCTTTTCTAGGGGCAACACCTCTCTAAGGTAAGACTACACTACATGTTATAACCCACTTATCAACTTACTTCACGATAATGAGAACACCTATTTCTATAAAAACAGACAATGACTCTGCCTATATTTCTAAGCAGTTCAAACAATTTTTACATTCATTCTCTATTAAACAGATTGCAGACATTCCTTATAGTCCACAAACACAAGACATGATTGGACAAACACATTACACACTGTAACTGCAAATAAAAAATTAAATAAGAGGAAATACACAAGAACACTTTTGTCTTCCTTGTCCAGAGAAAACTTTACTAGATTCTGGTGTAGTGTAGTCTTTAAACCTATAACTATTGTTGATGTGACTTTATTTCTGTTTCCAATCTGCAGGATTCTTAAAGCACAGTGAAAACGGCATAAAAAAGACACCATTTCCCGAATGGATTATTTGTTTCCAAGAATATCAGAAATGTGGAATGTTCGCCTTCTTTTCAGGTCTGTCTTGGAAGAATAGTCATCCTCTTTAACACACTGAACATTGAGATTCAACAGTTGCTAAGCTGCATTTCTGTTTCAAGTACAAGGTCAAATATATTTGGATGTGAGCAACATTTCATTTGTCAAGTTGTTCTGCATCACCTTTTCAATAATTTCACTTAGGAAAATATATTTGAATGGTTACTCCTAATCCTTTGCTCCAAATAACACAAACCACAGTCAAATACCAGTCCCAAACAGATTTATGAATGATTTTTTTCTTTTGGACTAAAATATTTCCTAAGAAATTTTTCATCATTATCGCTTCCAAACTATTGTTAATATAGCTTTATTTGTTTTAAACTTTTTAAACTTACCACAAAGAGATGTTTTGACAAAAGCAAAAAACTCAAAAAAAAAAAAAAAAAAAAAAGAAGTTTTGAAACGTTAAAGGACACCTCCTTTCCTTTGCCCATTTGATAGCAAGACAGGTTAACTAATCAATGTAAATCTAAAAAACTAATCTTACAGGGAAAACATATGCTTCTATTTCTCCAGATGAATCCAACGAGCTCACATGACTTCCTCTTCAGAAGATTCAACCTAAGGGAGCCCCCAGCATTCAGACTAGAGATGAAACAGCAAAAAACCCAAGAAGAAAAAATTCCAATACAAGCCATGGCGACATTAAAAATTTCCAAAAAATGCTGCACTCGATGTCATTGACCTTATGATCTCCCTACTTGGGGACAGATAAAAACCCCTACTAATCAAACTGAAAATCTGATTTCTCAACAGGGAATGCCTCGGAATCCTGAAAATATTTTTCTTCGCTATGCTTGCTTTGATTGCTTTTGCTTCCCCCACTCAGGCTGACCTGATTGATCACACTTCTTGGGCTTATATACCTAATCCCCCTTTCTTATTGTAGGTTGTAAAATAAACAGATATAGGACCAATCATATCCACTAATGAGTCAACACATATGCCAGCTACTTGGAACTTGGAGGGGCCCTCTCATGCTGAAGAAAAAGAAAAACTAACTAATATCGTTCTAGGTTATGAAGTCCTTCCTTTATGTATGGGTCCAACAGAATTATGCATAAACGTTAGTCGGCAAACTTGGGCTTTCGTCCTGCCTCCAGAAAAGGATTTTCGGACACGACTTGGATTATTTACTGCCCTTTCTTTGTCAGTGAACCATGTTTATACTACTGAAACTTTAGGGAAAGAATTAGGGAAAGAACAAAGAACAACATGCCAAGGGTTTACTAATAAGAACTTTAAATATATTCGTGTTCATTGGGACAAATGTCAGGCTAAATCAGGAAAATTAATATTTTTAGCCAATCATATACAATTGTTGATTGGGTACCCCACGGTATGTGGTTATCTAACTGCTCAGATGATATTAACAGTACTGTATGTGATTACATTACTCAAGTGGCACGGAAGGTTACTGATACTACAATAGGGAATCACCATGACAGAGGACTTCTTGGATAACATGACAGTGGAATGGCCCCCCGTCGTCCTCAAATCATCCTCGATAAACAGACTGGGCCTGAACTTGAGATATCTGGAAGCTTGCTGCAAGCACTGAGGAACTTGAGACTTGGACCAGACATTTCACAAAGACCAATCATAGCCATAGCAATTATTTCTTTCACTGTAATCAATCATATTTTATACAAGCCTGTGTTCCATTTCCTTTAGTTATAGCTATAGGAAACTTATAATTCAATAAGACTATATGTTCTGTAACTTGCATAAATTGCAGATTATATACTTGTCTTAACTCCTCTATTTCCTTAAAATATGATTCTCTTTTAATTCTTCAATCTCGACGTAGTCCATGGTTACCAATAAATCTCCAATGGCCCTGGGAAGAAGGTCCCATGGCTGGACTTGCTTCCCAGTTGCTTACTAAATTGCTCTGGTGATCTAGATGATTCATTGGATGGCTGATTTTTAGTATTTTGGTATTAATAGCCATTTGCACCACTGCTGCTGTCACTGGTGTTGCTTTACAAACCTCTATTCAGACACATTATTTTATCCAAAATTGGACTAATGATGCTCATATTATGTGGGCCACTCAGACTCAAATAGATGAGGATATTAAAAAAAAAAATACAAGAACTGAGAACAGCCATCAAATGGGTTGGAGATCAATGAACACATGTACAAAAACAGACGATGTTAAAATATGATTGAAATTCTACTCAATTTCATGTTACTCCTGTTCATTTCTATAATAGTGGCTACAACTGGAAACAAATCAAGTTTCACTTTTAAAACATATATGATAATGCCTTTCTGAATGTACAGTTATTACAAAAAAGAAATAAGTGAAACCTTTTCTAATAATCTGCCCTCTTCCTCTAGTATGGGAACTTTAGCTAAACAATTGGCTGATCAATTATCTGGGCTAGATCCACATGGACGGTTTCAGAGCCTTACTCATAACATTGGGTCTAGAACTATAATTTTGGTGATTATCTTAACAATTATATTTGTTGCCTGCTGTTGCCTTCATGAAAAGATTGTTAAAACTGAATAAACTCTGATGGTCAGAACACTTTTTGCAAATATTATAAATAAATAAGGGGGAATTGTCAGGGAATGTTTGATGGGAGGATTCCTATGTGCTGTCTCTCATGAGTCCTTTGTCCCGCTTCAAGCGGAACAGCACACTGCTCCCAGGGACTTGAGGTCATTGTCTGAGGCAGGCTTGGGTCTCCTTTAGTAAACATTCTCTTTAGGACAAACAGTTTACTCTCATTCCCCTTTCTTGAGATATGGATTGTGTCCTGACCTTGTGACTAAAATTACCCCTTGTTCCCTTGGTAATGGTTGCTGTACGTTTGGTTTTCTGATCTCTATCATTCTCGAAAGAAGTTTCTTGTACTGCAGCCTATATATACTCATAGAAAAATCATTAAAGCAACTTTACTCCATCACAGCTTAGGTCCCCGGGTCTTTTTTTTTTTTCTCTCTCTCTCTCTCACTCTCTCTCTCTCTTTTTCTGGCTGAGTCTCTGGAGCGAGGAGACCCATCGTGCTCACTATTCTGCCCGGACTTCTAAGACCCCCTCAAGAGGGTGCATGATGTCTTCGTGAGTGATACAAGTCCTGTGTCAAGGACTTTATGGGTCCTCTGTGTAAATCAAGGGATATCAGCCATGTTCTCTCTTTTACTTTCTTATCGTCGACTCCGTACGACAAGGTTCCAGTCCATTAAACAACCCCAACACCCAGGATACCATCACAACTCGAGAAAAATCATGAGACTTCCCCCTCGCCGCGAGATGAGGCCCGATTCCCCTGCATTGCGTGCAGAGCAAGTCCATGTTTCCCTTCAAACACGAAAGGAGCCTTGACTTTCTTGATGGAACTTCAGAGAGTCCCGAAGAACACTGTCACAAGCCTAGAGGGACCCTAAGTTACCCGCAGCAAAACGAAAGAGCTCCGTGCACACCAAATTAACTCGAGATGAGGCCTGATTCCCATGCATTGACTCCAGAGCCATCCCGCACTCCCCATCAAACACCACAAGTGGCTTGACTTCCTTCAGGCATCTCCTGAGATTCTCGGAGAGCACCGTCCGAAGCTGAAAGGAACAACAAGTTGAGCACAACAACTCGAGAAAAGCTCGGAGTGACCCAAGTCACCTCGAGATGAAGAAGATTCCCTGGTTTCTGATCAGGAGGAATGCCAAATTTCCACAAGCACCTCAAGAGGAGGCTTCTCTCAGCTTTAGGTATGTGAGAGGGACCCTGAGTTTACTGCCCCATGTGGAATGGAAACCGAGATGCCCTGACTAGAAATAAGGCTGGATTTCCCTGCATTGACTTGAATGCAGGTTCGTCTTGCATCTCCCAAGAAGAAGGGATGTCTGAATCCCCTGTGGAGACCCTAGAGAAAGCCCTAGTTCCCTGCCTCATCTCAACAGGAAGCTCACATCCCTTTGACACCTCGAGAGGAACGCGGAGTTCAATGCTTGCAAAGGAGACGATGCCTGACTCCTCTTGAAAATTGATAGGAATCCCAGTATCCCTGTGGCAGGTGGAAAGGGACCCTGGGTCTCCCGCCTCACCTGGAGAGGTGTCCCAATTGCCCTGCCAAGCCTGCAGGATAATCCCGAAGTGTCCCTCGCAAACAGACAGGAGTTCTGACGTCACTGAACAAACACGTGTTTTGAAGGGCCATCCCTGTCGTAACTCGAGAATATAATCCAGGTTCACGCCACAACTCGAGAACACCATGAGATTTCCCGCTCGCTGTGAGATGAGGACCAATTCCCCTGCATTGCGTGCAGAGCAATTCCGTGTTCCACATCAAACATGAAAGGAGCCTTGATTTTCTTAATGGCACACCAGAGAAACCCCAAGAACACTGTCTCAAGTCTAGAGGCATCCTGAGGTCACTGCAGCAACATGAAAGAACTCCATGTACCCCAAATCATCTCCAGATGAGAGCTGATTTCCTGGCTTCAAATCAAGAGGAATGCCAACTTTCCACAAGCACCACAAGAGGAGGATTCTCTCAGCTATACGTATGTGAGAGGGACCCTGAATTTGCTGTCTCAAATGGAATAGACCCCGAGATGCTGTGACTCAAAATAAGGCTGGAATTCCCTGCAGTGATTTGAATGCAAGATGGTTTTCATCTCACAAGATGAATGGATGTCTGAATCCCCTGGTGAGACACTAGTGAAAGCCCTAGCTCCCCGCCCCATTTCAACAGGATGCCTGACATCCCTTTGACAACTCGAGAGGAACGCGGAGTTCAATGATTCAAAAGGACACAATGCCTGACTCCTCTTGAAAATTGATAGGAATCCCAGTATGCCTGTGGCACGTTGAAAGGGACACAGGATCACCCAGCTCACCTGGAGAGGCGTCCCAATTGCCCTGCCAAGCCTGCAGGATAATCCCGAAGTATCCCTCGCAAAGAGACAGGAGATTTGACGTCGCTGAGCAAACACATGTTTTGAAGGGCCATCCCCTCGTAACTAGAGAATATAGTCCAGGTTCGTGCCACAACTCGAGAAAAACCATGAGACTTCCCCCTCCCCACGAGATGAGGTCCAATTCCCCTGCATTACGAGCAGAGCAATTCTGTGTTCCACATCAAACACGAAAGGAGCCTTAATTTCTTAATGGCACTCCAGAGAAACCCCAAGAACACTGTGTCAAGTCTAGAGGGATCCTGAGGTGACTGCAGCACCACGAAAGAGCTCCATGTACCCCATTTATCTTGAGATGAGAGCTGTTTTCCTGGCTTCAAATCAAGAAGATGCCAATTTTCCACAGGCACTGCAAGAGGAGGCTTCTCTGAGCTATACTTATGTGAGAGGGACCCTGAATTTGCTGTCTCAAATGGAATCGACACCGAGATGCCCTGACACGAAATAAGGCCGGAATTCGCTGCAGTGACTTGAATGCAAGCTGGTTTTCACCTCACAAGATGTAGGGATGTCTAACTACCCTGTGGAGAAAGGAAGAAAGCCCTAGCACCTGCCTTATCTTGACAGGATGCCTCACATCCCTTTGACAACTCGAGAGGAACGCAGAGTTCAATGATTCAAAAGGAGACAATGCCTGACTCCTCTTGAAAATTGACAGGAATCCCAGTATCCCAGTGGCAACAGGAAAGGGCCCCTGGGTCTGCCGCCTCACCTCGAGAGGTGTTCCTATTGCTCTTTCAAGCCTCGAGGAGAATCCCGAGGTGTCCCTCGAAACTAGGCAGGAGTCCTGACGTCGCTGAACAAACACGTGTTTTGAAGGGCCATCCCCGTCATAACTCGAGAATATGCCCCAGGATCCCGCTGCAACTCGAGAAAAATCATGAAACTTCCCCCTCGCCGTGAGATGAGGCCTGCTTCTACTGCATTGCGTGCAGAGGAATTCCGTGTTCCATATCAAACATGAAAGGAGCCTTGATTTCCTTGATGGCACTCCAGAGAAATCCCAAGAACACTGTCTCAAGTCTAGAGGGATCCTGAGGTCGCTGCAGCAACGTGAAAGAGCTCCATGTACCCCAAATCATCTCAAGATGAGAGCTGATTTCCTGGCTTCAAATCAAGAGGAATGCCAACTTTCAAAAGCACCACAAGAGGAGGCTTCTCTCAGCTATTCGTATGTGAGAGGGACCCTGAATTTGCTGTCTAAAATGGAATCGACACTGTGATGCCCTGACTCGAAGTAAGGCCGGAATTCCCTGCAGTGACTTGAAAGCAAGCTGTTTTTTATCTCACAAGATGAAGGGATGACTGAATCATTTGGGGAGACAATAGAGAAAGCCCTAGGTCCCCGATCCATCTCAACAGGAGGCCTCACATCCCTGTGAAAACTCGAGAGGAACGCTGAGTTCAGTGATTCAAAAGGAGATGATGCCTGAATCCTCTTGAAAATTGAAAGGAATCCCAGTATCCCAGTGGCAACATGAAAGGGTGACTGGACGGCCGCCTCACTTCGAGAGGTGTTCCTACTGTCCTTTCAAGCCTTGAGTAGCATCCGGAGCTATCCCTCGCAAGTATGCAGGAAGCCTGACTTTACTGAAGAAACACGTGTTTTGAAGGTCCATCCCCATTGTAACTCGAGAAAAACCATGAGACTTTCCCCTCGACGTGAGATGTGGCCCGATTCCCCTGCGTTGTGTGCAGAGCAATTCCGTGATCCACATCAAACACAAAAGGAGCCTTGATTTCCTTGATGGCACTCCAGAGAAATCCCAAGAACACTGTCTCAAGTCTAGAGGGTTCCTGAGGTCGCTGCAGCAACGTGAAAGAGCTCCATGTACCCCAAATCATCTCAAGATGAGAGCTGATTTCCTGGCTTCAAATCAAGAGGAATGCCAACTTTCAAAAGCACCACAAGAGGAGGCTTCTCTCAGCTATTCGTATGTGAGAGGGACCCTGAATTTGCTGTCTAAAATGGAATCAACACTGTGATGCCCTGACTCGAAGTAAGGCCGGAATTCCCTGCAGTGACTTGAAAGCAAGCTGGTTTTTATCGCACAAGATGAAGGGATGACTGAATCATTTGGGGAGACAATAGAGAAAGCCCTAGGTCCCTGATTCATCTCAACAGGAGGCCTCACATCCCTGTGAAAACTCGAGAGGAACGCTGAGTTCAGTGATTCAAAAGGAGATGATGCCTGAATCCTCTTGAAAATTGAAAGGA
The DNA here is from genome assembly GCF_033118175.1 of Dama dama. NCBI lineage: Eukaryota > Metazoa > Chordata > Mammalia > Artiodactyla > Cervidae > Dama > Dama dama. The sequence continues at coordinate 10,004,309 of NC_083693.1, read as the reverse complement.
ATCCCAGTATCCCAGTGGCAACATGAAAGGGTGACTGGACGGCCGCCTCACTTCGAGAGGTGTTCCTACTGTCCTTTCAAGCCTTGAGTAGCATCCGGAGCTATCCCTCGCAAGTATGCAGGAAGCCTGACTTCACTGAAGAAACACGTGTTTTGAAGGTCCATCCCCATTGTTACTCGAGAAAAACCATGAGACTTTCTCCTCGACGTGAGATGAGGCCCGATTCCCCTGCGTTGCGTGCAGAGCAATTCCGTGTTCCACATCAAACACGAAAGGAGCCTTGATTTCCTTGATGGCACTCCAGAGAATCCCAGAACAATCTCAAGACTAGAGGGATCCTGAGGTCACTGCAGCAACACGAAAGAGCTCCATGTACCCCAAATCAACTCGAGATGAGAGCTGATTTCCTGGCTTCAAATCAAGAGGAATGCCAACTTTCCACAAGCACCACAAGAGGAGGCTTCTCTCAGCTATTCGTATGTGAGAGGGACCCTATATTTGCTGTCTCAAATGGAATCAATATCGAGATGCCCTGACTCGAAATAAGGCCGGAATTCCCTGCAGTGACTTGAATGCAATCTGGTTTTCATCACACAAGATGAAGGGATGTCTGAATCCCCTGGGGAGACAATAGAGAACGCCCTAGCTCCCCGCCACATCTCGATATGAGGCCACACATCACTTTGACAACCCTAGAGGAATACGGCATTCAGTGATTCAAAAGGAAACGATGCCTGACTCCTCTTGAAAATTGAAAGGAATCCCTGGATCCCAGTGGCAACAGGAAAGGGAACCTGGGTCTGCCGCCTCACATCAAGAGGTATTCCTATTGCCCTTTCAAGCCTCGAGGAGAATCCCGAGGTGTCCCTCGAAACCAGGCAGGAGTCCTGACGTCGAGGAAGAAACACGAGTTTTGAAGGGCCACCCCCATTGTAACTCAAGAATATACCCCTGATTCCCGTCGCAACTCGAGAAAAACCATGAGACTTCCCCATCGCATCGAGATTAGGCTCGATTCCACTGCATTGCATTCAGAGCAATTCCGTGTTCCACATCAAATATGAAAGGAGCCTTCATTTCCTTGATGGCACCCCAGAGAAACCCCAAGAACACTGTCTCAAGTCTAGAGGGAACCTGAGGTCACTGTAGCAACACGAAAGAGCTCTGTGTACCCAAAATCAACTCGAGGTGAGAGCGTAGTCCCAGGCTTCGACTGAAGAGAAATACCAACTTTCCACAAGCATCTCAAGAGGAGGCTTCTCTCTGCTATAGGCATATGAGAGGGACCTTGACTTTGCAGCATCAAGTGGAATGGACACCGAGATGCCCTGACTCGATATAAGGCCAGATATCCCAGCAGCGACTTGAATGCAGGCTCGTCTTGCATCTCCCAAGACGAAGGGATGTCTGAATCCCCTGTGGAGACGATACAGAAAGACCTAGTTTCCCGCCTAATCACGATAGGAGGCTTCACATCCTTTGATAACTCGAGAGGTACGCATAGATCAGTGCTTCAAAAGGATACGATGCCCAACTCCTCTTGAAAATTGATAGGAATCTCAATATCCCTGTGGCCCGTTGAAAGGGACCCAGGGTCTCCCTCTTCACCTGGAGAGGAGCCCCAATTGCCCTGCGAAGCCTCGAGGAGAATCCTGGGGTGTCCCTCGCAACTAGACAGGAGTCCTGATGTCACTCAACAAACACATGTTTTGAAGGGCCATCCCCATCTTTAATTGAGAATATACCCCAGGTTCCTGCCGCAACTCGAGAAAAACCATGAGACTTCACCCTCTCCGTGAGATGAGGCCCGATTCCCCTGCATTGCGTGCAGAGCAATTCCATGTTCCACATCAAACATGAAAGGAGCCTTGATTTCCTTGATGGCACTCCAGAGAAACCCCAAGTACACTCTCTCAAGTCTAGAGGGATCCTGAGGTCACTGCAGCATCAAAAAACAGATCCATGTACCACAAATCATCTCACGATGAGAGCTGATTTCCTGGCTTCAAATGAAGAGGAATGCCAACTTTCCACAAGTACCACAAGAGGAGGCTTCTCTCAGCTATACGTATGTGAGCGGGACCCTGAATTTGCTGTCTCAAATGGAATCGACACCGAGATGCCCTGACTCTAAATAATGCCAGAATTCCCTGCAGTGACTTGAATGCAAGCTGATTTTCATCTCACAAGATGAATGGATGTCTGAACCCCCTGCGGAGACATTAGAGAAAGCCCCAGCTCCCCACCCCATCTCTACTGGAGGCCTCACATCCCTTTGACAACTCGAGAGGCACGCTGAGTTCAATGATTCAAAAGGAGACGATGCCTGACCCCTCTTGAAAATTGACAGGAATCCCAGTATCTCAGTCGCAACAGGAAAGCGACCCTGGGTCTGCCGCCTCACCGCGCGAGGTGTTCCTATTGCCCTTTCAAGCCTTGAGCAGAATCCCGAGGTGTCCTTCCCAACTAGGCAGGACTCCTTACGTCACTGAACCAACACGTGGTTTCAAGGGCCATCACCGTCGTAACTCTAGATAAACCACAGGTTCCCGTCGCAACTCGAGAAAAACTGTGAGACTTCCACCTTGCCGTGAGATGAGGCCAGATTCCGCTGCATTGTGTGCAGAGCAATTCTCTGTTTCACATCAAACATGAAAGGAGACTTGATTTCCTTGATGGCACTCCAGAGAAACCGAAGAACACTGTCTCAAGTCTAGAGGGATCCTGAGATCACTGTAGCAACATGAAAGAGCTCCGTGTACCCCAAATCAACTAGAGATGAGAGCTTAGTACCTGGCTTCGACTGAAGAGAAATACCAACTTTCCACAAGCACCTCAAGAGGAGGCTTCTCTCAGTTATAAGGATTTGAGTAGGACCCTGAGTTTGCGGCCTCAAGTGGAATGGACACCGAGATGCCCTGACTCAAAATAAGGCCGGATATCTCTGCAGAAACTTGAATGCAGGCTCGTCTTGCACCTCCCAAGACAAAAGGATGTCTGAATCCCCTGTGGAGACCATAGAGAAAGCCCTAGCTCCCCACCCCATTTCAACAGGAGGCCTCACAACCCTTTGACAACTCGAGAGGAATGCGGAGTTCTATGCCTCAAAAGGAGACGATGCCTGACTCCTCTTGAAAATTGATAGGAATCCCAATATCCCTGTGGAAACTAGGAAGGGTGCCTGGGTCTGCCGCCTCACCTCGAGAGGAGTTCCTATTGCCCTGCTATGCCTCGAGGAGAATCCCGAGCTGTCCCTCACAACTGGACAGTAGCCCTGACTTTGCTGATCCAAAAGCAGTTTTGAATGACCATCCCCACCGTAACACGAGAACATACCCCAGGTTACCGCCGCAACTCGAGAACAACCATGAGACTTCCCCCTCGCTGTGAGATGAGTCCCGATTCCCCTGCACTGCATGCAGAGCAAATCCGAGTTCGCCGTCAAAGATGAAAGGAGACTTGATTTCCTTGATAGAACTCCAGCGAGACCCCAGGTGCCCCGTCACAATTCTAGAGGAACCTTGAGGACCCCGTAGCACAACAAAAGAACTCTGTGTACCCCAAATCAACTCGAGATGAGGCCCGATGCCCCTGCCTGGGCTTCAGATCAATCCCGCATTTCCCATCAAACATTACATGTGGCTTGACTTCATTTAGGCAACTCCAGAGATCCCTGAGAACACTTTCTCAAGTCTAAGGGAACACCAAGTTCAGCACAGCGAATTGAGAAAAACTCCGTGTACCCCAAATTGTATAGAGATGAGAGAAGATTCCCTCGTTTCAACTCAAGAGTAATGCCAACTTTCCACAAGCACCTCAAGAATTGGCTTCTCTCAGCTATATATATGTGAGAGGGACCCTGAATTTGCTGCCTCAAGTGGAATGGACTCTGAGATGCCCTGACTCGAAATAAGGCCAGATTTGCCTGCAGTGACTTGAATGCAGGCTCGTATTTCATTTCTCAAGAAGAAGGGATGTCTGAATCCACTGTGGAGACCCTAGAGAAAGCCCTGGATCCCCGCCTCATCTCAACAGGAGGCCTCACATCCCTTTGAGAACTCGAAAGGCATGTGGAGTTCAGTGCCTCAAACGGAGACGATGCCTGACTTCTCTTGAAAATTGATAGGAATCCCAATATGCCTGTGGCAACTGGAAAGGGATCCTGGGTCTCCCGCCTCACCTCGAGAGGGGTCCCTATTGCCCTGCCAAGCCTCGAGGAGAATCCCAAGATGTCTCGCAACTAGACAAGTGTGCAGACGTCTCTGAATCAACATGAGTTTCGAAGGGCCATCCCTGCCGTAACTCGCGAACATACCCGAGGTTCCGCCGCAACTCGAGAAAATCCATGAGACTTTCCCGTTCACACGAGATGAGACACGATTCCCCTGCACTGCATGCAGAGCAAGTACATTTTCCCCATCAAACACGAAAGCAGCCTTGACTTCCTTGATGGAACTTCAAGAGAATCGCCAAGGACACTGTCACAAGTCTAGAGGCACCTGAGGTCACCTCAGGAACAGGAAAGAATTCCGAGTACACCAAATCATTCGAGGTGAGGCCCGATTCCCCTGCATTGGCTCCAGAGCAATCACACATTCACCATCAAAGACGAAACGTGGCTTCACTTCCTTTAGGCAACTCCAGAGATTCTCCAAGAACACAGTCCCAAGTCTAGAGGAACAATAAGTTCAGCGCAGCAACTCGAGAAAAGCTCCGTGTACCCCAAATCATCTTGAGATGAGAGCTGATTGCCTGGCTTAGACTCAAGAGGACTGCCAAATTTCCAAAAGCACCTCAAGAGCAGGTTTCTCTCAGTTATAGTTATGTGAGAGGGACCGTAAATATGCTGCCTCAAGTGGAATGGACACTGAGATGCCCTGACGGGAAATTAGGCCGGATTTCCCTTCAGTGACTTGAACTCAGGCTCGTCTTTCATCTCACAAGATGAAGGGATGTCTGAACCCCTGTGGAGACCATAGAGAAAGCCCTAGTTCCCCGCCTCATCTTGAAAGGAGGCTGCACATCCCTTTGACAACTCGAGAGGCACTCGGAGTTCAATGCTTCAAAGGAGACAATGCCTGACACCTCTTGAAATTTAATAGGAATCCCAATATCCCTCTGGCAACTGGAAAGGGACACTGGGTCTCCAGCCTCACCTCAAGTGGGGTCCCCATTGCAGTGCCAATCATCGAGGCTTATCCCGAAGTGTCCCTCACAACTCTAGAGGAGTTGTGACGTCACTGAACCAACACGAGTTTTGAAGGCCATCCCCGTCGAAACTCGAGAAATATCACAGGATCCCATTGCAACTCAAGAAAAACCATGAGACTTCCACATCGCTGCCAGATGAGGCCCCATTTCCCTGCTTTGCATGCAGAGCAAGTCTGTGTTCCCCTTCAAACACGAAAGGAGCCTTGACTTCCTTGATGGAACTCCAGAGAGTCCCCAAGAACACTGTCACAACTCTAAAGGGACCCTGAGGTCACCACAGCAATATGAAAGAGCTCCGTGTACCACAAATCAACTCGAGATGAGAGCTTAGTCCCTGGCTTAGACTCAAGAGGAATACCAGCTTTCCACAAGCACCTCAAGAGGAGGCTTCTCTCAGCTACAGGTAGGTGAGAGGGACCCTGAGTTTGTGGCCTCAAGTGGAATGGAAACCGAAATGCTCTGACTCGAAGTAAGGCCGGATATCCCTGCAGTGAATTGCATGCAGGCTCGTCTTGCAACTCCCAAGACGAAGCGATGTCTGAATCCCCTGTGGAGACCACAGAGAAAGACCTAGTCCTCCGCCTCATCACGACCGGAGGCCTCACATCCTTTGAAAACTCGAGAGGTCCGCGGAGATCAATGCTTCCAAAGGAGACGATGCCTGACTCCTCTTGAAAATGGATAGGAGTCCCAGGATCCCTGTGGCACGTGGAAAGGGACCCTGGGTCTCCCGCCTCACGTGGAGACGCGTCCCCATTGCCATGCCAAGACTCGAGGAGAATCCCGAGGTGTCCCTCGCACCTAGGCAGGAGTCCTGACGTCGCTGAACAAACACGTGTCTGGAAGGTCCCTCCCCGTGGTAGCTCGAGAATATACCCTAGGTTCGGTCCGCAACTCGAGAAAAACCATGAGACTTCCCCCTCGCCGCGAGATGAGGCCCGATTCCCCTGCACTGCGTGCAGAGCAATTCCGTGTTCCACATCAAACGTGAAAGGAGCCTTGATTTCCTTGATGGCACTCCAGAGAAAACCCAAGATCACTGTCTCAAGTCTAGAGGGATCCTGAGGTCACTGGAGCAACAGGAAAGGGCTCCGTGGACCCGAAATCAACTCGAGATGAGAGCTTAGTCCCTGGCTTCGACTCAAGAGGAATACCAACTTTCCACAAGCACCTCAAGAGGAGGCTTCTCTCAGCTACAGGTATGTGACAGGGACCCTGAGTTTGTGGCCTCAAGTGGAATGGACACCGAGAGGCTCTGACTCGAAGTAAGGCCAGATATCCCTGCAGTGAATTGAATGCAGGCTCATCTTGCATCTCCCAAGACGAAGGGTTGTCTGAATCCCCTGTGGAGACCACAGCGAAAGAACTAGTTCTCAGCCTCATCGCGACCGGAGGCCTCACATCCTTTGAAAACTCGAGAGGTCCGGGGAGATCAATGCTTCCAAAGGAGACGATGCCTGACTCCTCTTGCAAATGGATAGGAGTCCCAGGATCCCTGTGGCACGTGGAAAGGGACCCTGGGTCTCCCGCCTCACGTGGAGACGCGTCCCAATTGCCATGCCAAGACTCGAGGAGAATCCCGAGGTGTCCCTCGCACCGAGGCAGGAGTCCTGATTTCGCTGAACAAACACGTGTCAGGAAGGGCCCTCCCCGTCGTAACTCGAGAATATACCCAAGGTTCCGGCCGCAACTCGAGAAAAACCATGAGACTTCCCCCTCGCCGCGAGATGAGGCCAGATTCCCCTGCACTGCATGCAGAGCAATTCCGTGTTACACATCAAACGTGAAAGGAGCCTTGATTTCCTTGATGGCACTCCAGAGAAAACCAAGATCACTGTCTCAAGTCTAGAGGGATCCTGAGATCACTGGAGCAACAAGAAAGGGCTCCGTGGACCCCAAATCAACTCGAGATGAGAGCTTAGTCCCTGGCTTCGACTCAAGAGGAATACCACCTTTCCACAAGCACCTCAAGAGGACGCTTCTCTCAGCTACAGGTATGTGAGAGGGACCCTGATTTTGTGGCCTCAAGTGGAATGGACACCGAGATGCTCTGACTCGAAATAAGGCCGGATATCCCTGCAGTGAATTGAATGCAGGATCGTCTTGCATCTCCCAAGACGAAGGGGTGTCTGAATCCCCTGTGGAGACAACAAATAAAGATCTAGTCCTCCGCTTCATCGCGACCGGAGGCCTCAAATCCTTTGAAAACTCGAGAGGTCCGCGGAGATCAATGCTGCCAAAGGAGACGATCCCTGACTCCTCTTGAAAATGGATAGGAGTCCCAGGATCCCTTTGGCACGTGGAAAGGGACCCTGGGTCTCCCGCCTCACCTGGAGACACGTCCCAATTGCCATGCCAAGACTCGAGGAGAATCCCGAGGTGTCCCTCGCACCTAGACAGGAATCATGACGTCGCTGAACAAACACGTGTCTGGAAGGGCCCTCCCCGTCGTAACTCGAGAATATACCCCAGGTTCCGGCCGCAACTCGAGAAAAACCATGAGACTTCCCCCTCGCTCCGAGATGAGGCCCGATTCCCCTGCACTGCGTGCAGAGCAATTGCGTGTTCCACATCAAACGTGAAAGGAGCCTTGATTTCATTGAAGGCACTCCAGAGAAAACCCAAGATAACTGTCTCAAGTCTAGAGGGATCCTGAGGTCACTGGAGCAACACGAAAGGTCTCCGTGGACCCCAAATAAACTCGAGATGAGAGCTTAGTCCCTGGCTTCGACTCAAGAGGAATACCAACTTTCCACAAGCACCTCAAGAGGAGGCTTCTCTCAGCTACAGGTATGTGAGAGGGACCCTGAGTTTGTGGCCTCAAGTGAAATGGACACCGAGAGGCTCTGACTCGAAGTAAGGCCGGATATCCCTGCAGTGAATTGAATTCAGGCTCGTCTTGCATCTCCCAAGACGAAGGGATGTCTGAATCCCCTGTGGAGACCACAGAGAAAGACCTAGTCCTCCGCCTCATCGCGACTGGAGGCCTCACATCCTTTGAAAACTCGAGAGGTCCGCGGAGATCAATGCTTCCAAAGGAGACGATGCCTGACTCCTCTTGAAAATGGATAGGAGTCCCAGGATCCCTGTGGCACGTGGCAAGGGACCCTGGGTCTCCCGCCTCACGTGGAGACGCGTCCCAATTGCCATGCCAAGACTCGAGGAGAATCCCGACGTGTCCCTCGCACCTAGGCAGGAGTCCTGACGTCGCTGAACAAACACGTGTCTGGAAGGGCCCTCCTTGTCGTAACTCGAGAATATACCCCAGGTTCCGGCCGCAACTCGAGCAAAACCATGAGACTTCCCCCTCGCCGAGAGATGAGGCCCGATTCCCCTGCACTGCGTGCAGAGCAATTCCGTGTTCCACATCAAACGTGAAAGGAGCCTTGATTTCCTTGATGGCACTCCAGAGAAAACCCAAGATCACTGTCTCAAGTCTGGAGGGATCCTCAGGTCACTGGAGTAACACGAAAGGGCTCCGTGGACCCCAAATCAACTCGAGATGAGAGCTTAGTCCCTGGCTTCGACTCAAGAGGAATACCAACTTTCCACAAGCACCTCAAGAGGAGGCTTCTCTCAGCTACAAGTATGAGAGAGGGACCCTGAGTTTGTGACCTCAAGTGGAATGGACACCGAGATGCTCTGACTCGAAGTAAGGCCGGATATCCCTGCAGTGAATTGAATGCCGGCTCATCTTGAATCTCCCAAGACGAAGGGATGTCTGAATCCCCTGTGGAGACGACAGAGAAAGACTTAGTTCTCCGCCTCATCACGACCGGAGGCCTCACACCCTTTGAAAACTCGAGAGGTCCGCGGAGATCAATGCTTCCAAAGGAGACGATGCCTGACTCCTCTTGAAAATGGATAGGAGTCCCAGGATCCCTGTGGCACGTGGAAAGGGACCCTGGGTCTCCCGCCTCACGTGGAGACGCGTCCCAATTGCCATGCCAAGACTCGAGGAGAATACCGAGGTGTCCCTCGCACCTAGCCAGAAGTCCTGACGTGGCTGAACAAACACGTGTCTGGAAGGGCCCTCCCCGTCGTAACTCGAGAATATACCCCAGGGTCCGGTCGCAACTCGAGAAAAACCATGAGACTTCCCCCTTGCCGCGAGATGAGGCCCGATTCCCCTGCCCTGCGTGCAGAGCAATTCCGTGTTCCACATCAAACTTGAAAGGAGCCTTGATTTCCTTGGTGGCACTCCAGAGAAACCCCAGGATCACTGTCTCAAGTCTAGAGGGATCCTGAGGTCACTGTAGCAATACGATAGGGCTCTGTTGACCTCAAATCAACTCGAGATGAGAGCTTAGTCCCTGGCTTCGACTCAAGAGGAATACCAACTTTCCACAAGCACCTCACGAGGAGGCTTCTCTCAGCTACATGTATGTGAGAGGGACCCTGAGATTGTGGCCTCAACTTGAATGGACACCGAGATGCTCTGACTCGAAGTAAGGCCGGATATCCCTGCACTGAATTGAATGCAGGCTCCTCTTGCATCTCCCAAGACGAAGGGATGTCTGAATCCCGTGTGGAGACCACAGAGAAAGACCTAGTTCTCCGCCTCATCGCGACCGGAGGCCTCACATCCTTTGAAAATTCAAGAGGTCCGCGGAGATCAATGCTTCCAAAGGAGACGATGCCTGAGTCCTCTTGAAAATTGATAGGAGTCCCACGATCCCTGTGGAACGTGGAAAGGGACCCTGGGTCTCCCGCCTCACGTGGAGATGCGTCCCAATTGTCATTCCAAGACTCGAGGAGAATCCCGAGGTGTCCCTCGCACCTAGGCAGGAGTCCTGACGTCGCTGAACAAACACGTGTCTGGAAGGGCCCTCCCCGTCGTAACTCGAGAATATACCCCAGGTTCCGGCTGCAACTCGAGAAAAACCATGAGACTTCCCCTCGCCGTGAAATGAGGCCCGATTCTCCTGCACTGCGTGCAGAGCAATTCCGTGTTCCACATCGAACGTGAACGGAGCCTTGATTTCCTTGATGTCACTCCAGAGATAACCCAAGATCACTGTCTCAAGTCTAGAGTTATCCTGATGTGACTGGAGGAAAACGAAAGGGCTCCGTGGAGCCCAAATCAACTCGAGATAAGAGCTTAGTCCCTGGCTTCGACACAAGAGGAATACCAACTTTCCACAAGCACCTCAAGAGGAGGCTTCTCTCAGCTACAGGTATGTGAGAGGGACCCTGAGTTTGCGGCCTCAAGTGGAATGGACACTGAGATGCTCTGACTCGAAATAAGGCCGGATATCCCTGCAGTGAATTGAATGCAGGCTCGTCTTGCATCTCCCAACAGGAAGGGATGTCTGAATCCCCTGTGGAGACCACAGAAAAAGACCTAGTTCTCCGCCTCTTTGGGACCAGAGGCCTCATATCCTTTGAAAACTCGAGAGGTCTGCGGAGGTCAATGCTTCCAAAGGAGACGATGCCTGACTCCTCTTGCAAATGGATAGGAGTCCCAGGATCCCTGTGGCACGTGGAAAGGGACCCTGGGTCTCCCGCCTCACGTGGAGACGCGTCCCAATTGCCATGCCAAGACTCGAGGAGAATCCCGAGGTGTCCCTCGCACCTAGGCAGGAGTGCTGATGTCAGTGAAAAAACACGTGTCTGGAAGGGCCCCCCCGGTCGTAACTCGAGAATATACCCCAGATTCCGGCCACAAGTGGAGAAAAACCATGAGACTTCCCCCTCGCCGCGAGTTGAGGCCCGATTCCCCTGCACTGTGTGCAGAGCAATTCCGTGTTCCACATCAAAAGTGAAAGGAGCCTTGATTTCCTTGATGGCACATCAGAGAAAACCCAAGATCACTGTTTCAAGTCTAGAGGGATCTTGAGGTCACTGTAGCAACACGAAAGGTCTCCGTGGACCCCAAATCAACTCGAGATGAGAGCTTAGTCCCTGGCTTTGACTCAAGAGGAATACCAACTTTCCCCAAGCACCTCAAGAGGAGGCTTCTCTCAGCTACAGGTATGTGAGAGGGACCCTGAGTTTGTGGCCTCACGTGGAATGGACACCGAGAGGCTCTGACTCGAAGTAAGGCCGGATATCCCTGCCGTGAATTGAATGCAGGCTCGTCTTGCATCTCCCAAGATGAAGGGTTGTCTGAATCCCCTGTGGAGACCACAGAGAAAGACCTAGTTCTCCCTCTCATCGCGACCGGAGGCCTCACATCCTTTGAAAATTCAAGAGGTCCACAGAGATCAATGCGTCCAAAGGAGACGATGCCTGACTCCTCTTGAAAATGGATAGGAGTCCCAGGATCCCTGTGGCATGTGGAAAGGGGCCCTTGGTCTCCCGCCTCACGTGGAGACGCGTCCCAATTGCCATGGCAAGAATCGAGAGAATCCCGATGTGTCCCTCGCACCTAGGCAGGAGTTCTGACGTCGCTGAACAAACACGTGTCTGGAAGGTCCCTCCCCGTCGTAACTCGAGAATATACCTCAGGTTCCGGCTGCAACTCGAGAAAAACCATGAGACTTCCCCCTTGCCGCGAAAGGAGGCCCAATTCCCCTGCACTGCGTGCAGAGCAATTCCGTGTTCCACATCAAATGTGAAAGGAGCCTTGATTTCCTTGATGGCACTCCCGAGAAAACCCAAGATCACTGTCTCAAGTCTAGAGGGATCCTGAGGTCACTGGAGCAAGACGAAAGGGCTCCGTGGACCCAAAATCAACTCGAGATGAGAGCTTAGTCCCTGGCTTCGACTCAAGAGAAATACCACATTTCCACAAGCACCTCAAGAGGAGGCTTCTGTCAGCTACAGGTATGTGAGAGCTACCCGCAGTTTGTGGCCTCAAGTGGAATGGACACCGAGATGCTCTGACTCGAAGTAAGGCCGGATATCCCTGCAGTGAATTGAATGCAGGCTCGTCTTGCATCTCCCAAGATGAAGGGATGTCTGAATCCCCTGTGGAGACACAGAGAAAGACCTAGTTCTCCCTCTCATCGCGACCGGAGGCTTCACATCCTTTGAAAATTCAAGAGGTCCACAGAGATCAATGCGTCCAAAGGAGACGATGCCTGACTCCTCTTGAAAATGGATAGGAGTCCCAGGATCCCTGTGCCACGTGGACAGGGACTCTGGGGCTCCCGCCTCACATGGAGACGCATCCCAATTGTCATGCCAAGACTCGAGGAGAATACCGAGGTGTCCCTCGCACCTAGGCAGGAGTCCTGACGTCGCTGAACAAACACGTGTCTGGAAGGGCAATCCCCGTCGTAACTCGAGAATATACCCCAGGTTCCGGCCGCAACTCGAGAAAAACCATGAGACTTCCACCTCTCCTCGAGATGAGGACCGATTCCCCTGCACTGCGTGCAGAGCAATTCCGTGTTCCACATCAAACGTGAAAGGAGCCTTGATTTCCTTGATGGCACTCCAGAGAAAACACAAGATAACTGTCTCAAGTCTAGAGGGATCCTGAGGTCACTGGAGCAACACAAATGGGCTCCGTGGACCCCAAATCAACTCGAGAAGAGAGAGAAGTTACTGGCTTCGACTCAAGAGGAATACCAACTTTACACAAGCACCTCAAGAGGAGGCTTCTCTCAGCAACAGGTATGTGAGAGGGACCCTGAGTTTGTGGCCTCAAGTGAAATGGACATCGAGATGCTCTGACTCGAAGTAAGGCCGGATATCCCTGCAGTGAATTGAATGCAGGCTCGTCTTGCATCTCCCAAAACGAAGGGATGTCTGAGTCCCCTGTGGAGACCACAGAGAAAGACCTAGTCCTCCGCCTCAACGTGAACGGAGGCCTCACATCCTTTGAAAACTCGAGAGGTCCGAGGAGATCAGTGCTTCCCAAGGAGACGATGCCTGACTCCTCTTGAAAGTGGATAGGAGTCCCAGGATCCCTGTGGCACGTGGAAAGGGACACAGGCTCTCCCGCCTCACGTGGAGACGCGTTTCAATTGCCATGCCAAGACTCGAGGAGAATCCCGAGGTGTCCCTCGCACCTATGCCGGAGTCCTGACGTCGCTGAACAAACACGTGTCTGGAAGGGCCCTCCCCGTCGTAATTCAAGAATATACCCCAGGTTCCGGCCGCAACTCGAGAAAAACCATGAGACTTACCCCTCGCCGCGAGATGAGGCCCGATTCCCCTGCACTGCGTGCAGAGCAATTCCGTGTTCCACATCAAACGTGAAAGGAGACTTGATTTCCTTGATGGCACTCCAGAGAAAACCCAAGATCAATGTCTCCAATCTAGAGGGATCCTGAGGTCACTGGAGCAACACGAAAGGGCTCCGTGGACCCCAAGTCAACTCGAGATGAGAGCTTAGTCCTTGGCTTGGACCCAAGAGGAACACCAACTTTCCACAAGCTCCTCAACGGGAGGCTTCTCTCAGCTACAGGTATGTGAGAGGAACCCTGAGTTTGTGGCCTCAAGTAGAATGGACACCGAGATGCTCTGACTCGAAGTAAGACCGGATATCCCTGAAGTGAACTGAATGCAGGCTAGTCTTGCATCTCCCAAGACGAAGGGATGTCTGAATCCCCTGTGGAGACCACAGAGAAAGACATAGTTCTCCGCTCATCGCCACCTCAGGCTTCACATCCTTTGAAAACTCGAGAGGTCCGCGGAGATCAATGCTTCCAAAGGAGACGATGCCTGACTCCTCTTGAAAATGGATAGGAGTCCCAGGATCCTTGTGGCACGTCGAAAGGACCCTGGGTCTCCCGCCTCACGTGGAGATGCGTCCCAATTGCCATGCCAAGACTCGAGGAGAATCCCGAGGTGTCCCTCGCACGGAGGCAGGAGTCCTGACGTCGCTGAACAAACACGTGTCTGGAAGGGCCCTCCCCGTCGTAACTCGAGAATATACCCCAGGTTCCGGCCGGAACTCGAGAAAAACCATGAGACTCTCCCTCGCCGCGAGATGAGGCCCGATTCCCCTGCACTGCGTGCAGAGCAATTCCGTGTTCCACATCAAACGTGAAAGGAGCCTTGATTTCCTTGATGGCACTCCAGAGAAAACCCAAGATCACGGTCTCAAGTCTAGAGGGATCCTGAGGTCAATGGAGCAACACGAAAGGGCTCCGTGGACCCCAAATCAACTCGAGATGAGAGCTTAGTCCCTGGCTTCGACTCAAGAGGAATACCAACTTTCCACAAGCACCTCAAGAGGAGGCTTCTCTCAGCTACAGGTATGTGAGAGGGACCCTGAGTTTCCGGCCTCAAGTGGAATGGACACCGAGATGCTCTGACTCGAAGTAAGGCCGGATATCCCTGCAGTGAATTGAATGCAGGCTCGTCTTGCACCTCCCAAGATGAAGGGATGTCTGAATCCACTGTGGAGACCACAGAGAAAGAACTAATTCTCCGCCTCATCGCGACCGGAGGCCTCACTTCCTTTGAAAACTCGAGAGGTCCGCGGAGATCAATGCTTCCAAAGGAGACGATGCCTGACTCCTCTTGAAAATGGATAGGAGTCCCAGGATCCCTGTGGCACGTGGAAAGGGACCCTGGGTCTCCCACCTCATGTGGAGACGCGTCCCAATTGCCATGCCAAGACTCGAGGAGAATCCCGAGGTGTCCCTCGCACCTAGGCAGGAGTCCTGACGTCTCTGAATAAACACGTGTCTGGAAGGGCCCTCCCCGTCGTAACTCGAGAATATACCCCAGGTTCCGGCCGGTACTCGAGATAAACCATGAGACTTCCCCCTCGCCGCGAGTTGAGGCCCGATTCCCCTGCACTGCGTGCAGAGCAATTCCGTGTTCCACATCAAACGTGAAAGAAGCCTTGATTTTCTTGATGGCACTCCAGAGAAAACCCAAATCACTGTCTCAAGTCTAGAGGGATCCTGAGGTCACTGGAGCAACACAAAAGGGCTCCTTGGACCCCAAATCAACTCGAGATGAGAGCTTAGTCCCTGGCTTCGACTCAAGAGGAATACCAACTTTCCACAAGCACCTCAAGAGGAGGCTTCTCTCAGCTACATGTATGTGAGAGGGACCCAGAGTTTGTGGCCTCAAGTGGAATGGACACTGAGATGCTCTGACTCGAAGTAAGGCCGGATATCCCTGCAGTGAATTGAATGCAGGCTCGTCTTGCATCTCCCAAGACGAAGGGATGTCTGAATCCCCTGTGGAGACCACAGAGAAAGTCCTAGTCCTCCGCTTCAATCGCAACTGTAGGCCTCACATCCTTTAAAAACTGGAGAGTTCTGCGGAGATCAATGCTTCCAAAGGAGACGATGCTTGACTCCTCTTGAAAATGGATAGGAGTCCCAGGATCCCTGTGGCACGAGGAAAGGGACCCTGGGTCTCCCGTCTCACGTGGAGACGCGTCCCAATTGCCATGTCAAGACTCGAGAAGAATCCCGAGGTGTCCTTCACACCTAGGCAGGAGTCCTGACGTCGCTGAACAAACACGTGTCTGGAAGGGCCCTCCCCGTCGTAACTCGAGAATATACCCCAGGTTCTGTCCGCAACTCGAGAAAAACCATGAGACTTCCCCCTCGCCGCGAGATGAGGCCCGATTCCCTTGCACTGCGTGAAGAGCAATTCCGTGTTCCACATCAAACGGGAAAGGAGCCTTGATTTCCTTGATGGCACTCCAGAGAAAACCCAAGATCACTGTCTCAAGTCGAGAGGGATCCTGAGGTCACTGTCGCAACACGAAAGGGCTCCGTGGACCCCAAATCAACTCGAGATGAGAGCTTCGTCCCTGGCTTCGACTCAAGAGGAATACCAACTTTCCATAAGCACCTCAAGAGCAGGCTTCTCTCACCTACAGATATGTGAGAGGGACCCTGAGTTTGTGGCCTCAAGTGGAATGGACACCGAGATGCTCTGACTCGAAGTAAGGCCGCATATCCCTGCAGTGAATTGAATGCAGGCTCGTCTTGCATCTCCCAAGACGAAGGGATGTCTGAATCCCCTGTGGAAACCACAAGAAAGACCTAGTTCTCCGCCTCATCGCGTCTGGAGGCCTCAAATCCTTTGAAAATTCGAGAGGTCCGCGGAGATCAATGCTTTCAAAGGAGGCGATGCCTGACTCCTCTTGAAAATGGATAGGAGTCCCAGGATCCCTGTGGCACGAGGAAAGGGACCCTGGGTCTCCCACCTCATGTGGAGACGCGTCCCAATTTCCATGCCAAGACTTTAGGAGAATCCAAAGGTGTCCCTCGCACCTATCTCGTGTCTGGAAGGGCCCTCCCCGTCGTAACTCGAGAATATACCCCAGGTTCCGGCCGCAACTCGAGAAAAACCATGAGACTTCCCCCTCACCGCGAGATGAGGCCCGATTCCCCTGCCCTGCGAGCGGAGCAATTCCGTGTTCGACATCAAAAGTGAAAGGAGCCTTGATTTCCTTGATGGCACTCCAGAGAAAACCCAAGATCACTGTCTCAAGTCTAGAGGGATTCTGAGGTCACTGGAGCAACAGGAAAGGGCTCCGTGGACCCCAAATCAACTCGAGATGAGAGCTTAGTCCCTGGCTTCGACTCAAGAGTACTACCAACTTTCCACAAGCACCTCAAGAGGAGGCTTCTCTCAGCTACAGGTATGTGAGAGGGACCCTGAGTTTGTGGCCTCAAATGGAATGGACACTGAGATGCTCTGACTCGAAGTAAGGCCGGATATCCCTGCAGTGAATTGAATGCAGGCTCGTCTTGCATATCCCAAGATGAACGGTTGTCTGAATCCCCTGTGGAGACCACAGAGAAAGACCTAGTTCTCCGCCTCATCGAGACCAGAGGCCTCACATCCTTTGAAAACTCGAGAGGTCCGCGAAGATCAATGCTTCCAAAGGAGAAGATGCCTGACTCTTCTTGAAAATGGATAGGAGTCCCAGGATCCCTGTGGCACGTGGAAAGGGACCCTGGGTTTCCCGCCTCACGTGGAGACGCATCCCAAATGCCATGCCAAGACTCGAGGAGAATCCCGAGGTGTCCCTCGCACCTAGGCAGGAGTCCTGACGTCGCTGAACAAACACGTGTCTGGAAGGGCCCTCCCCGTCGTAACTCGAGAATATACCCCAGGTTCCGGCCACAACTTGAGAAAAACCGTGAGATATCCCCCTTGCCATGAGATGAGGCCCGATTCCCCTGCCCTGCGTGCAGAGCAATTCCGTGTTCCACATCAAACTTGAAAGGAGCCTTGATTTCCTTGATGGCACTCCAGAGAAAACCCAAGATCACTGTCTCAAGTCTAGAGGGATCCTGAAGTCACTGTAGCAACACGAAAGGGCTCCGTGGACCCCAAATCAACTCGAGATGAGAGCTTAGTCCCTGGCTTCGACTCAAGAGGAATACCAACTTTCCACAAGCACCTCAAGAGGAGGCTTCTCTCAGATACTGGTAGGTGGGAGGGACCCTGAGTTTGTGGCCTCAAGTGGAATGGACACCGAGATGCTCTGACTCGAAGTAAGGCCGGATATCCCTGCAGTGAAGAGAAGGCAGGCTCGTCTTGCATCTCCCAAGACGAAGGGATGTCTGAATCCCCAGTGGAGACCACAGAGAAAGACCTAGTCCTCCGCCTCATCGCGACCGGAGGCCTCACATCCTTTGAAAACTCGAGAGGTCCGCGGAGATCAATGCTTCCAAAGGAGACGATGCCTGAGTCCTCTTGAAAATGGATAGGAGTCCCAGGATCCCTGTGGCACGTGGAAAGGGACCCTGGGTCTCCTGCCTCACGTGGAGACGCGTCCCAAATGCCATGCCAAGACTCGAGGAGAATCCCGAGGTGTCCCTCGCACCTAGGCAGGAGTCCTGACGTCGCTGAACAAACACGTGTCTGGAAGGGCCCTCCCCGTCGTAACTCGAGAATATACCCCAGGTTCCGGCCGCAACTTGAGAAAAACCATGAGACTTCCCCCTCGCCGCGAGATGAGGCCCGATTCCCCTGCACTGCGTGCAGAGCAATTCCGTGTTCCACATCAAACGTGAAAGGAGCCTTGATTTCCTTGATGGCACTCCAGAGAAAACCCAAGATCACTGTCTCAAGTCTAGAGGGATCCTGAGGTCACTGGATCAACAGGAAAGGGCTTCGTGGACCGAAAATCAACTCGAGAAGAGAGCTTAGTCCCTGGCTTAGACTCAACAGGAATACCAACTTTCCACAAGCACCTCAAGAGGAGGCTTCTCTCAGCTACAGGTATATTTGAGGGACCCTGACATTGTGGCCTCAAGTGGAATGGACACTGAGATGCTCTGACTCGAAGTAAGGCCGGATATCCCTGCAGTTAATTAATGCAGGCTTTTCTTGCATCTCACAAGGCGAAGGGATGTCTGAATCCCCGGTGGAGATGACAGAGTAAGACCTAGTCGTCCGCCTATTCGCGACTGGAGGCCTCACATCCTTTGAAAACTCGAGAGGTCTGCGGAGATCAATGCTTCCAAAGGAGACGATGCCTGACTCCTCTTGAAAATGGATAGGAGTCCCAGGATCCCTGTGGCACGTGGAAAGGGACCCTGGGTCTCCCGCCTCACGTGGAGACGCGTCCCAATTGCCATGCCAAGATTCGAGGAGATTCCCGAGGTCTCCCTCGCACCTAGGCTGGAGTCCTGACGTCGCTGAACAAACACGTGTCTTGAAGGGCCCTCCCCGTCGTAACTCTAGAATATACCCCAGGTTCCGGCCGCAACTCGAGAAAAACCATGAGATTTCCCCATCGCCGCGAGTTGAGGCCCGATTCCCCTGCACTGCATGCAGAGCAATTCCGTGTTCCACATCAAACGTGAAAGGAGCCTTGATTTCCTTGATGGCACTCCAGAGAAAACCCAAGATCACTGTCTCAAGTCTAGAGGGATCCTGAGGTCACTGGAGCAACACGAAAGGGCTCCTTGGACCCCAAATCAACTCGAGATGAGAGCTTAGTCCCTGGCTTCGACTCAAGAGGAATAACAACTTTCCACAAGCACCTCAAGAGGAGGCTTCTCTCAGCTACAGGTATGTGAGAGGGACCCTGACTTTGTGGCCTCAAGTGCAATGGACACCGAGATGCTCTGACTCGAAGTAAGGCCGGATATCCCTGCAGTGAATTGAATGCAGGCTCGTCTTGCATCTCCCAAGACGAAGGGATGTCTGAATCCCCTGTGGAGACCACAGAGAAAGAGCTAGTCCTCCGCCTCATCGTGACCAGAGGCCTCACATCCTTTGAAAACTCGAGAGGTCTGCAGAGATCAATGCTTCCAAAGGAAACGATGCCTGACTCCTCTTGAAAATGGATAGGAGTCCCAGGATCACTGTCGCAGGTGGAAAGGGACACTGGGTCTACCGCCTCACGTGGAGACGCGTCCCAATTGCCATGCCAAGACTCGAGGAGAATCCCGAGGTGTCCCTCGCACCTAGGCAGGAGTCCTGACGTCGCTGAACAAACACGTGTCTGGAAGGGCCCTCCCCGTTGTAACTTGAGAATATATTCCAGGTTCCGGCCGCAACTCGAGAAAAACCATGAGACTTCCCCCTCGCCGCGAGATGAGGCCCGATTCCCCTGCCCTGCGTGCAGAGCAATTCCGTGTTCCACATCAAACCTGAAAGGAGCCTTGATTTCCTTGATGGCACTCCAGAGAAAACCCAAGATCACTGTCTCAAGTCTAGAGGGATCCTGAGGTCACTGGAGCAACACGAAAGGGTTCTGTGCACCCCAAATCAACTCAAGATGAGAGCTTAGTCCCTGGCTTCGACTCAAGAGGAATACCAACTTTCCACAAGCACCTCAAGAGGAGGCTTCTCTCAGCTACAGGTATGTGAGAGGGACCCTGAGATTGTGGCCTCAATTGGAATGGACACCGAGATGCTCTGACTCGAAGTAAGGCCGGATATCCCTGCAGTGAATTGAATGCAGGCTCGTCTTGCATCTCCCAAGACGAAGGGATGTCTGAATCCCCTGTGGAGACCACAGAGAAAGACCTCGTTTTCCGCCTCATCGAGACCGGAGGCCTCACATCCTTTGAAAACTCGAGAGGTCCGTGGAGATCAATGCTTCCAAAGGAGAAGATGCCTGACTCTTCTTGAAAATGGATAAGAGTCCCAGGATCCCTGTGGCAAGTGGAAAGGGACCCAGGGTCTCCCGCCTCACATGGAGACGCGTCCCAATTGCCATGCCAAGACTCGAGGAGAATCCCGAGGTGTCCCTCGGACCTAGGCAGCAATCCTGACGTCGCTGAACAATCACGTGTCTGGAAGGGCCCTCCCCGTCGTAACTCGAGAATATACCCCAGGTTCCGGCCGCAAGTCGAGAAAAACCATAGGACTTCCCCCTCGCCGCGAGATGAGACCCGATTCCCCTGCACTGCGTGCAGAGCAATTCCGTGTTCCACATCAAACGTGAAAGGAGCCTTGATTTCCTTGATGGCACTCCAGAGAAAACCCAAGATCACTGTCTCAAGTCTAGAGGGATCCTGAGGTCACTGGAGCAACACGAAAGGGCTCCGAGGACCACAAATCAACGCGAGATGAGAGCTTAGTCCTTGGCTTCGACTCAAGAGGAATGCCAACTTTCCACAAGCACCTCAAGAGGAGGCTTCTCTCAGCTACAGGTATGTGAGAGGGACCCTGAGTTTGTGGCCTCAAGTGGAATGGACACGGAGATGCTCTGACTCGAAGTAAGGCCGGATATCCCTGCAGTGAATTGAATGCAGGCTCTTCTTGCATCTCCCAAGACGAAGGGATGTCTGAATCCCCTGTGGAGGCCACAGAGAAAGACCTAGTCCTCCCCCTCATCGCGACCGGAGGCCTCACTTCCTTTGAAAACTCGAGAGGTCTGCGGAGATCAATGCTTCCAAAGGAAACGAGGCCTGAGTCCTCTTGAAAATGGATAGGAGTCCCAGGATCCCTGTCCACATGGACGGGGACCCTGGGTCTTCCGCTTCACGTGAAGACACGTCCCAATTGCCATGCCAAGACTCGAGGAGAATCCCGAGGTGTCCCTCGCTCCTAGGCAGGAGTCCTGACGTCACTGAAAAAACACGCGTCTGGAAGGTCCCTCCCCGTCGTAACTCGACAATATACCACAGGTTCCGGCCGCAACTCGAGAAAAACCATGAGACTTCCCCCTCGCCGCGAGATGAGGCCCGATTCCCCTGCACTGCGTGCAGAGCAATTCCGTGTTCCACATCAAATGTGAAAGGAGCCTTGATTTCCTTGATGGCACTCCAGAGAAAACCCAAGATCACTGTTTCAAGTCTACAGGGATCCTGAGGTCATTGGAGCAACACGAAAGGGATCCGTGGATCCCAAATCAACTCGAGATGAGAGCTTAGTCCCTGGCTTCGACTCAAGAGGAATACCAACTTTCCACAAGCACCTCCAGAGGAGACTTCTCTCAGCTACAGGTATGTGAGAGGGAACCTTAGTTTGTGGCCTCAAGTGGAATGGACACCGAGATGCTCTGACTCGAAGTAAGGACAGATATCCCTGCAGTGAATTGAATGCAGGCTCGTCTTCCATCTCCCAAGACGAAGGGATGTCTGAATACCCTGTGGAGACCACAGAGAAAGACCTAGTTTCCGCCTCATCCCGACCAGAGGCCTCACATCCTTTGAAAACTCGAGAGCTCCGCGCAGAACAATACTTCCAAAGGAGACGATGCCTGACTCTTCTTGAAAATGGATAGGAGTCCCAGGATCCCTGTGGCACGTGGAAAGGGACACTGGGTCTCCCGCCTCACGTGGAGACGCGTCCCAATTGCCATGCCAAGACTCGAGGAGAATCCCGAGGTGTCCCTCGCACCTAGGCAGGAGTCCTGACGTCGCTGAACAAACACGTGTCTGGAAGGGCCCTCCCCGTCGTAACTCGAGAATATACCCCAGGTTATGGCCGCAACTCTAGAAAAACCATGAGACTTCCCCCTCGCCGCGAGATGAGGCCCTATTCCCCTGCCCTGCGTGCAGATCAATTCCGTGTTCCACATCAAACGTGAAAGGAGCCTTGATTTCCTTGATGGCACTCCAGAGAAAACCCAAGATCACTGTCTCAAGTCTAGGAGGATCCTGAGGTCACTGGAGCAACACGAAAGGGCTCCGTGGACCCCAATTAACTCCAGATGAGATCTTAGTCCCTGGCTTCGACTCAAGAGGAATACCAACTTTCCACAAGCACCTCAAGAGGAGGCTTCTCTCAGCTACAGGTATGTGAGAGGACCCTGAGTTTGTGGCCTCAAGTGGAATGGACACCGAGATGCTCTGACTCGAAGTAAGGCCGGATATCCCTGCAGTGAATTGAATGCAGGCTCGTCTTGCATCTCCCAAGAAGAAGGGAAGTCTGAATACCCTGGGGAGACCACAGAGAAAGACCGAGTTCTCCGCCTCATCGCTACCAGAGGCCTCACATCCTTTGAAAACTCGAGAGGTCCGCGGAGATCAATGCTTCCTAAGGAGAAGATGACTGACTCTTCTTGAAAATGGATAAGAGTACCAGGATCCCTGTGGCACTTGGAAAGGGACTCTGCTTTTCCCGCCTCACGTGGAGACGTGTCCCAATTGCCATGACAAGACTCGAGGAGAATCCCGAGGTGTCCCTCGCACCTAGGCAGGAGTGCTGATGTCGCTGAACAAACACGTGTCTGGAAGGGCCCTCCCCGTCGTAACTCGAGAATATACCCCAGGTTCCGGCTGCAACTCGAGAAAAACCATGAGACTTCCCCCTCGCCGTGAGATGAAGCCCGATTCCCCTGCACTGCGTGCCGAGCAATTCCGTGTTCCACATCAAACGTGAAAGGAACCTTGATTTCCTTGATGACACTCCAGAGAATACCCAAGATCACTCTCAAGTCTAGAGGGATCCTGAGGTCACTGTAGCAACACGAAAGGGTTCTTGGACCCCAAATCAACTGGAGATGAGAGCTTAGTCCCTGGCTTCGACTCAAGAGGAATAACAACTTTCCACAAGCACCTCAAGAGGAGGCTTGTCTCAGCTACAGGTATATGAGAGGGACCCTGAGTTTGTGGCCTCAAGTGGAATGGACACCGAGATGCTCTGACTCGAGGTAAGGCCGGATATCCCTGCAGTGAATTGAATGCAGGCTCGTCTTGCATCTCCCAAGACCAAGGGATGTCTGAATCCCCTGTAGAGACCACAAGAAAGACCTAGTTCTCCGCCTCATTGCGTCCGGAGGCCACACATCCTTTGAAAACTCGAGAAGTCCGCGGAGATCAATGCTTCCAAAGGAGACGATGCCTGACTCCTCTTGAAAATGGAAAGGAGTCCCAGGATCCCTGTGGCACGTGGAAAGGGACCTTGGGTCTCCCGCCTCATGTGGAGACGCGTCCCAATTGCCATGCCAAGACTCGAGGAGAATCCCGAGGTGTCCGTCGCACCTAGGGAAGAGTGCTGACGTCGCTGAACAAACACGTGTCTGGAAGGGCCCTCCCCGTCGTAACTCGAGAATATAACCCAGGTTCCGGCCGCAACTCGAGAAAAACCATGAGACTTCCCCCTCGCCGCGAGATGAAGCCCGATTCCCCTGCACTGCGTGCAGAGCAGTTCCGTGTTCCACATCAAACGTGAAAGGAGCCTTGATTTCCTTGATGGCACTCCAGAGAAAACCCAAGATCACTGTCTCAAGTCTAGAGGGATCCTGAGGTCACTGTAGCAACACAAAAGAGCTCTGTGGCCCCCAAATCAACACGAGATGAGAGCTTAGTCCCTGGCTTCGACTCAAGAGGAATACCAAGTTTCCATAAGCACCTCAAGAGGAGGCTTCTCTCAGCTACAGGTATGTGAGAGGGACCCTGAGTTTGTGGCCTCAAGTGGAATGGACACTGAGATGCTCTGACTCGAAGTAAGGCTGGATATCCCTGCAGTGAATTGAATGCAGGCTCGTCTTGCATCTCCCAAGACGAAGGGATGTCTGAATCCCCTGTGGAGACCACAAAGACCTAGTTCTCCGCCTCATCGCGACCGGAGGCCTCACATTCTTTGAAAACGCGAGGGGTCCGCGGAGATCAATACTTCCAAAGGAGACGATGCCTGACTCCTCTTGAAAATGGATAGGAGTCCCAGGATCCCTGTGGCACGTGGAAAGGGAACCTGGGTCGCCCGCCTCACATGGAGACACGTCCCATTTGCCATGCCAAGAATCGACGAGAATCCCGAAGTGTCCCTCGCACCTAGGCAGGAGTCCTGACGTCGCTGAACAAACACGTGTCTGGAAGGGCACTCACCATCGTAACACGAGAATATACCCCAGGTTCCGGCTGCAACTCGAGAAAAACCATGAGACTTCCCCCTCGCCGCGAGATGAGGCCCGATTCCCCTGTTCTGGCTGCAGAGCAATTCCGTGTTCCACATCAAACGTGAAAGGAGCCTTGATTTCCTTGATGGAACTCCATAGAAATCCCAAGATTACTGTCTCAAGTCTAGAGGGATACTGAGGTCACTGGACCAACATGAAAGTGCTCCGTCGACCCCCAAAAACTCGAGATGAGAGCTTAGTCCCTGGCTTCGACTCAAGAGGAATACCAAGTTTCCACAAGCACCTCAAGAGGAGGCTTCTATCAGCTACAGGTATGTGAGAGGGACCCTGAGTTTGTGGCCTAAAGTGGAATGGACACCGAGATGCTCTGACTCGAAGTAAGGACAGATATCCCTGCAGTGAATTGAATGCAGGCTCGTCTTGCATCTCCCAAGACGAAGGGTTGTCTGAATCCCCTGAGGAGACCACAGAGAAATACCTAGTTCTCCGCCTCATCGCGACCGGAGGCCTCACATCCTTTGAAAACTGGAGAGGTCCACGGAGATCAATGCTTCCAAAGGAGACGATGCCTGACTCCTCTTGAAAATGGATAGGAGTCCCAGGATCCCTGTGGCACGTGGAACGGGACCCTGGGTCTCCCGCCTCACGTGGAGACGCGTCCCAATTGCCATGCCAAGACTGGAGGAGAATCCCGAGGTGTCCCTCGCACCTAGGCAGGATTCCTGCCATTGCTGAACAAACACGTGTCTGGAAGGGCTCTCCCCGTCGTAACTCGAGAATATACCCCAGGTTCTGGCCGCATCTCGAGAAAAACCATGAGAATTCCCCTCGCCGCAACATGAGGCCCGATTCCCCTGCACTGCGTGCAGAGCAATTCTGTGTTCCACATCAAACGTGAAAGGAGCCTTGATTTCCTTGATGGCACTCCAGAGAAAACCCAAGATCACTGTCTCAAGTCTAGAGGGATCCTGAGGTCACTGTAGCAACACAAGAGGGCTCAGTCAACACCAAATCAACTCGAGATGAGAGCTTAGTCCCTGGCTTCGACTCAACAGGAATACCAACTTTCCACAAGCACCTCAAGAGGAGGCTTCTCTCAGCCTCAGGTATGTGAGAGGGACCCTGAGTTGTGGCCTCAAGTGGAATGGACACCGAGATGTTCTGACTTGAAGTAAGGCCGGATATCCCTGCAGTGAATTGAATGCAGGCTCGTCTTGCATCTCCCAAGACGAAGGGATGTCTGAATCCCCTGTGGAGACCACAGAGAAAGACCTAGTTCTCCGCTTCGTCGCGACCCTAGGCCTCGCATACTTTGAAAATTCGAGAGGCGGCGGAGATCAATGCTTCCAAAGGAGACGATGCCTGACTCCTCTTGAAAATGGATAGGAGTTCCAGGATACCTGTGGCACGTGGAAAGGGACCCTGGGTCGCCCGCCTCACATGGAGACGCGTCCCAATTGCCATGCCAAGACTCGAGGAGAATCCCGAGGTGTCCCTCGCACCTAGGCAGGTGTCCTGACGTCGCTGAACAAACACGTGTCTGGAAGGTCCCTCCCCGTCGTAACTCGACAATATACCACAGGTTCCGGCCGCAACTCGAGAAAAACCATGAGACTTCCCCCTCGCCGCGAGATGAGGCCCGATTCCCCTGCACTGCGTGCAGAGCAATTCCGTGTTCCACATCAAACGTGAAAGGAGCCTTGATTTCCTTGATGGCACTCCAGAGAAAACCCAAGATCACTGTTTCAATTCTAAAGGTATTCTGAGGTCATTGGAGCAACACGAAAGGGATCCGCGGACCACAAATCAACTCGAGATGAGAGCTTAGTCCCTGGCTTCGACTCAAGAGGAATACCAACTTTCCACAAGCACCTCAAGAGGAGGCTTCTCTCAGCTACAGGTATGTGAGTGGGACCATGAGTTTGTGGCCTCAAGTGGAATGGACACCGAGATGCTCTGACTCGAAGTAAGGCCGGATATCCCTGCAGTGAATTGAATGCAGGCTCGTCTTGCATTTCCCAAGACGAAGGGATGTCTGAATCCCCGGTTGAGAAGACAGAGAAAGACCTAGTCGTCCGCCTCATCGCGACCGGAGGCCTCACATCCTTTGAAAACTCGAGAGGTCCGCGGTGATCAATGCTTCTAAAGGAGACGATGCCTGACTCCTCTTGAAAATGGATAAGAGTCCCAGGATCCCTGTGGCAAGTCGAAAGGGACCCTGAGTCTCCCGCCTTATATGGAGACGCGTCCCAATTGCCATGCCAAGACTCGAGGAGAATCCCGAAGTGTCCCTCGGACCTAGGCAGCAGTCCTGACATCGCTGAACAAACACGTGTCTGACAGGTCCCTCCCCGTCGTAACTCGAGAATATACCCCAGGTTCCGGCCGCAACTTGAGAAAAACCATGAGACATCCCCCTTGCCGCGAGATGAGGCCCGATTCCCCTGCACTGCGTGCAGAGCAATTCCGTGTTCCACATCAAACTTGAAAGGAGCCTTGATTTCCTTGATGGCACTCCAGAGAAAACCCAAGATCACTGTCTCAAGTCTAGAGGGATCCTGAGGTCACTGGAGTAACACGAAAGGGCTCCGTGGACCCCAAATCAACTCGAGATGAGAGCTTAGTCCCTGGCTTCGACTCAAGAGGAATACCAACTTTCCACAAGCACCTCAAGAGGAGGCTTCTCTCAGCTACAGGTATATTTGAGGGACCCTGACATTGTGGCCTCAAGTGGAATGGACACCGAGATGCTCTGACTCGAAGTAAGGCCGGATATCCCTGCAGTGAATTGAATGCAGGCTCGTCTTGCATTTCCCAAGACGAAGGGTTGTCTGAATCCCCTGTGGAGACCACAGAGAAAGACCGAGTTCTCCGCCTCATCGCGACCGGAGGCCTCACAACCTTTGAAAACTCGAGAGGTCCGCGGAGATCAATGCTTCCAAAGGAGACGATGCCTGACTCCTCTTGAAAATGGATAGGAGTCCCAGGATCCCTGTGGCACGTGGAAAGGGACCCTGGGTCTCCCGCCTCACGTAGAGACGCGTCCAAATTGCCATGCAAGACTCGAGGAGAATCCCGAGGTGTCCCTCGCACCTAGGCAGGAGTCCTGACGTCGCTGAACAAACACGTGTCTGGAAGGGCCCTCCCCGTCGTAACTCGAGAATATACCCCAGGTTCCGGCCGCAACTCGAGAAAAACCATGAGATTTCCCCCTCGCCGCGAGTTGAGGCCGGATTCCCCTGCACTGAATGCAGAGCAATTCCGTGTTCCACATCAAACGTGAAAGGAGTCTTGATTTCCTTGATGGCACTCCAGAGAAAACCCAAGATCACTGTCTCAAGTCTAGAGGGATCCTGAGGTCACTGTAGCAACACGAAAGACCTCCGTGGAAGCCAAATCAAATCGAGATGAGAGCTTAGTCCCTGGCTTCGACTCAAGAGGAATACCAACTTTCCACAAGCACCTCAAGAGGGGGCTTCTCTCAGCTACAGGTAGGTGAGAGGGACCCTGAGTTTGTGGCCTCAAGTGGAATGGACACCGAGATGCTCTGACTCGAAGTAAGGCCGGATATCCCTGCAGTGATTAGAAGGCAGGCACGTCTTGCATCTCCCAAGACGAAGGGATGTCTGAATCCCCTGTGGAGACCACAGAGAAAGACCTAGTCCTCCGCCTCATCGCGACCGGAGGCCTCACATCCTTTGAAAACTCGAGAGGTCCGCGGAGATCAATGCTTCCAAAGGAGACGATGCCTGACTCCTCTTGAAAATGGATAGGGGTCCCAGGATCCCTGTGGCTCGTGGAAAGGGACCCTGGGTCTCCCGCCTCACGTGGATACGCGTTCCAATTGCCATGCCAAGACTGGAGGAGAATCCCGAGGTGTCCCTCGCACCTAGGCAAGAGTCCTGACATCGCTGAACAAACACGTGTCCGGAAGGGCCCTCCCCGTCGTAACTCGAGAATATACCCCAGGTAGCGGCCGCAACTCGAGATAAACCATGAGACTTCCCCCTCGCCGCGAGATGAGGCCCGATTCCCCTGCACTGCGTGCAGAGCAATTCCGTGTTCCACATCAAACGTGAAAGGAGCCTTGATTTCCTTGATGGCACTCCAGAGAAAACCAAGATCACTGTCTCAAGTCTAGAGGGATCCTGAGGTCACTGGAGCAACACGAAAGGGCTCCGAGGACCCCAAATCAACTCGAGATGAGAGCTTAGTCCCTGGCTTCGACTCAAGAGGAATACCAACTTTCCACAAGCACCTCAAGAGGAGGCTTCTCTCAGCTACAGGTATGTGAGAGGGACCCTGAGTTTGTGGCCTAAAGTGGAATGGACACCGAGATGCTCTGACTCGAAGTAAGGCCGATATCCCTGCAGTGAATTGAATGCAGGCTCGTCTTCCATCTCCCAAGATGAAGGGATGTCTGAATCCCCTGTGGAGACCACAGAGAAAGACCTAGATCTCCGCCTTGTCGCGAACCGAGGCCTCGCATCCTTTGAAAATTCGAGAGGCGGCGGAGATCAATGCTTCCAAAGGAGACGATGCCTGACTCCTCTTGAAAATGGATAGGAGTCCCAGGATCCCTGTGGCTCGTGGAAAGGGACCCTGGGTCTCCCGCCTCACGTGGAGACGCGTCCCAATTGCCATGCCAAGACTCGAGGAGAATCCCGAGGTGTCCCTCGCACCTAGGCAGGAGTCCTGACGTCGCTGAACAAACACGTGTCCGGAAGGGCCCTCCCCGTCGTAACTCGAGAATATACCCCAGGTTGCGGCCGCAACTCGAGATAAACCATGAGACTTCCCCCTCGCCGCCAGATGAGGCCCGATTCCCCTGCACTGCGTGCAGAGCAATTCCGTGTTCCAGATCAAACGTGAAAGGAGCCTTGATTTCCTTGATGGAACTCCATAGAAATCCCAAGATTACTGTCTCAAGTCTAGAGGGATACTGAGGTCACAGGAGCAACATGAAAGTGCTCGGTCGACCCCAAATCAACTCGAGATGAGAGCTTAGTCCCTGGCTTCGACTCAAGAGGAATACCAAGTTTCCACAAGCACCTCAAGAGGAGGCTTCTCTCAGCTACAGGTATGTGAGAGGGACCCTGAGTTTGTGGCCTAAAGTGGAATGGACACCGAGATGCTCTGACTCGAAGTAAGGACAGATATCCCTGCAGTGAATTGAATGCAGGCTCGTCTTGCATCTCCCAAGACGAAGGGATGTCTGAATCCCCTGTGTAGATCACAGAGAAAGACCTAGTTCTCCGCCTCATCGCGACCGGAGGCCTCACATCCTTTGAAAACTGGAGAGGTCCACGGAGATCAATGCTTCCAAAGGAGACGATGCCTGAGTCCTCTTGAAAATGGATACGAGTCCCAGGATCCCTGTGGCACGTGGAACGGGACCCTGGGTCTCCCGCCTCACGTGGAGACGCGTCCCAATTGCCATGCCAAGACTCGAGGAGAATCCCGAGGTGTCCCTCGCACCTAGGCAGGATTCCTGCCATTGCTGAACAAACACGTGTCTGGAAGGGCTCTCCCCGTCGTAACTTGAGAATATACCCCAGGTTGTGGCCGCATCTCGAGAAAAACCATGAGACTTCCCCTCGCCGCAACATGAGGCCCGATTACCCTGCACTGCGTGCAGAGCAATTCTGTGTTCCACATCAAACGTGAAAGGAGCCTTGATTTCCTTGATGGCACTCCAGAGAAAACCCAAGATCACTGTCTAAAGTATAGAGGGATACTGAGGTCAATGGAGCAACACGAAAGTGTTCCGTGGACCCCAAATCAACTCGAGATGAGAGTTTAGTCCCTGGCTTCGACTCAAGAGGAATACCAACTTTCCACAAGCACCTCAAGAGGAGGCTTCTCTCAGCTACAGGTATGTGAGAGGGACCATGAGTTTGTGGCCTCAAGTGGAATGGACACCGAGATGCTCTGACTCGAAGTAAGGACAGATATCCCTGCAGTGAATTGAATGCAGGCTCGTCTTGCATCTCCCAAGATGAAGGGATGTCTGAATCCCCTGTGGAGACCACAGAGAAAGACCAAGTCCTCCGCCTCATCGCGACCGCCGGCCTCACATCCTTTGAAAACTCGAGAGGTCTGTGGAAATCAATGCTTCCAAAGGAGACGATGCCTGACTCCTCTTGAAAATGGATAGGAGTCCCAGGATCCCTGTGGCACGTGGAAAGGGACCCTGGGTCTCCCGCCTCACGTGGAGACGCGTCTCAATTGCCATGCCAAGACTCGAGGAGAATCCCGAGGTGTCCCTCGCTCCTAGGCAGGAGTCCTGACGTCACTGAACAAACACGCGTCTGGAAGGGCCCTCCCCGTCGTAACTCGACAATATACCACAGGTTCCGGCCGCAACTCGAGAAAAACCATAGGACTTCCCACTCGCCGCGAGATGAGGCCCGATTCCCCTGCACTGCGTGCAGAGCAATTCCGTGTTCCACATCAAATGTGAAAGGAGACTTGATTTCCTTGATGGCACTCCAGAGAAAACCCAAGATCACTGTTTCAAGTCTACAGGGATCCTGAGGTCATTGGAGAAACACGAAAGGGATCCGTGGATCCCAAATCAACTCGAGATGAGAGCTTAGTCCCTGGCTTCGACTCAAGAGGAATACCAACTTTCCACAAGCACCTGCAGAGGAGACTTCTCTCAGCTACAGGTATGTGAGAGGGAACCTTAGTTTGTGGCCTCAAGTGGAATGGACACCGAGATGCTCTGACTCGAAGTAAGGACAGATATCCCTGCAGTGAAATGAATGCAGGCTCGTCTTCCATCTCCCAAGACGAAGGGATGTCTGAATCCCCTGTGGAGACCACAGAGAAAGACCTAGTTTCCGCCTCATCCCAACCAGAGGCCTCACATCCTTTGAAAACTCGAGAGCTCCGCGCAGAACAATACTTCCAAAGGAGACGATGCCTGACTCTTCTTGAAAATGGATAGGAGTCCCAGGTTCCCTGTGGCACGTGGAAAGAGACACTGGGTCTCCCGCCTCACGTGGAGACGCGTCCCAATTGCCATGCCAAGACTCGAGGAGAATCCCGAGGTGTCCCTCGCACCTAGGCAGGAGTCCTGACGTCGCTGAACAAACACGTGTCTGGAAGGGCCCTCCCCGTCGTAACTCGAGAATATACCCCAGGTTCCGGCTGCAACTCGAGAAAAACCATGAGACTTCCCCCTCGCCGTGAGATGAAGCCCGATTCCCCTGCACTGCGTGCCGAGCAATTCCGTGTTCCACATCAAACATGAAAGGAGCCTTGATTTCCTTGATGACACTCCAGAGAATACCCAAGATCACTCTCCAGTCTAGAGGGATCCTGAGGTCACTGGAGCAACGCAAAAGGGCTGCGTGGACCCCAAATCAACTGGAGATGAGAGCTTAGTCCCTGGCTTCGACTCAAGAGGAATAACAACTTTCCACAAGCACCTCAAGAGGAGGCTTGTCTCAGCTACAGGTATATGAGAGGGACCCTGAGTTTGTGGCCTCAAGTGGAATGGACACCGAGATGCTCTGACTCGAAGTAAGGCCGGATATCCCTGCAGTGAATTGAATGCAGGCTCGTCTTGCATCTCCCAAGACCAAGGGATGTCTGAATCCCCTGTAGAGACCACAGAGAAAGACCTAGTTCTCCGCCTCATTGCGTCCGGAGGCCACACATCCTTTGAAAACTCGAGAAGTCCGCGGAGATCAATGCTTCCAAAGGAGACGATGCCTGACTCCTCTTGAAAATGGAAAGGAGTCCCAGGATCCCTGTGGCACGTGGAAAGGGACCTTGGGTCTCCCGCCTCATGTGGAGACGCATCCCAATTGCCATGCCAAGACTCGAGGAGAATCCCGAGGTGTCCGTCGGACCTAGGGAAGAGTGCTGACGTCGCTGAACAAACACGTGTCTGGAAGGGCCCTCCCCGTCGTAACTCGAGAATATAACCCAGGTTCCGGCCGCAACTCGAGAAAAACGATGAAACTTCCCCCTCGCCGCGAGATGAAGCCCGATTCCCCTGCACTGCGTGCAGAGCAGTTCCGTGTTCCACATCAAACGTGAAAGGAGCCTTGATTTCCTTGATGGCACTCCAGAGAAAACCCAAGATCACTGTCTCAAGTCTAGAGGGATGCTGAGGTCACTGTAGCAACACGAAAGAGCTCTGTGGCCCCCAAATCAACTCGAGATGAGAGCCTAGTCCCTGGCTTCGACTCAAGAGGAATACCAAGTTTCCATAAGCACCTCAAGAGGAGGCTTCTCTCAGCTACAGGTATGTGAGAGGGACCCTGAGTTTGTGGCCTCAAGTGGAATGGACACTGAGATGCTCTGACTCGAAGTAAGGCTGGATATCCCTGCAGTGAATTGAATGCAGGCTCGTCTTGCATCTCCCAAGACGAAGGGATGTCTGAATCCCCTGTGGAGACCACAAAGACCTAGTTCTCCACCTCATCGCGACCGGAGGCCTCACATTCTTTGAAAACTCGAGGGGTCCGCGGAGATCAATGCTTCCAAAGGAGACGATGCCTGACTCCTCTTGAAAATGGATAGGAGTCCCAGGATCCCTGTGGCACGTGGAAAGGGAACCTGGGTCGCCCGCCTCACATGGAGACACGTCCCATTTGCCATGCCAAGAATCGAGGAGAATCCCGAGGTGTCCCTCGCACCTAAGCAGGAGTCCTGACGTCGCTGAACAAACACGTGTCTGGAAGGGCCCTCACCGTCCTAACACGAGAATATACCTCAGGTTCCGGCTGCAACTCGAGAAAAACCATGAGACATCCCCCTCGCCGCGAGATGAGGCCCGATTCCCCTGTTCTGGCTGCAAAGCAATTCCGTGTTCCACATCAAACGTGAAAGGAGCCTTGATTTCCTTGATGGAACTCCATAGAAATCCCAAGATTACTGTCTCAAGTCTAGAGGGATACTGAGGTCACTGGAGCAACATGAAAGTGCTCCGTCGACCCCCAATCAACTCGAGATGAGAGCTTAGTCCCTGGCTTCGACTCAAGAGGAATACCAAGTTTCCACAAGCACCTCAAGAGGAGGCTTCTTTCAGCTACAGGTATGTGAGAGGGACCCTGAGTTTGTGGCCTAAAGTGGAATGGACACCGAGATGCTCTGACT
Source organism: Dama dama (assembly GCF_033118175.1). Lineage (NCBI taxonomy): Eukaryota > Metazoa > Chordata > Mammalia > Artiodactyla > Cervidae > Dama > Dama dama. The sequence continues at coordinate 9,970,837 of NC_083693.1, read as the reverse complement.
CGAAGTAAGGACAGATATCCCTGCAGTGAATTGAATGCAGGCCTGTCTTGCATCTCCCAAGACGAAGGGATGTCTGAATCCCCTGAGGAGACCACAGAGAAAGACCTAGTTCTCCGCCTCATCGCGACCGGAGGCCTCACATCCTTTGAAAACTGGAGAGGTCCACGGAGATCAATGCTTCCAAAGGAGACGATGCCTGATTCCTCTTGAAAATGGATAGGAGTCCCAGGATCCCTGTGGCACGTGGAACGGGACCCTGGGTCTCCCGCCTCACGTGGAGACGCGTCCCAATTGCCATGCCAAGACTGGAGGAGAATCCCGAGGTGTCCCTCGCACCTAGGCAGGATTCCTGCCATTGCTGAACAAACACGTGTCTGGAAGGGCTCTCCCCGTCGTAACTCGAGAATATACCCCAGGTTCTGGCCGCATCTCGAGAAAAACCATGAGAATTCCCCTCGCCGCAACATGAGGCCCGATTTCCCTGCACTGCGTGCAGAGCAATTCTGTGTTCCACATCAAACGTGAAAGGAGCCTTGATTTCCTTGATGGCACTCCAGAGAAAACCCAAGATCACTGTCTCAAGTCTAGAGGGATCCTGAGGTCACTGTAGCAACACAAGAGGGCTCAGTCAACCCCAAATCAACTCGAGATGAGAGCTTAGTCCCTGGCTTCGACTCAACAGGAGTACCAACATTCCACAAGCACCTCAAGAGGAGGCTTCTCTCACCCTCAGGTATGTGAGAGGGACCCTGAGTTGTGGCCTCAAGTGGAATGGACACCGAGATGCTCTGACTCGAAGTAAGGCCGGATATCCCTGCAGTGAATTGAATGCAGGCTCGTCTTGCATCTCCCAAGACGAAGGGATGTCTGAATCCCCTGTGGAGACCACAGAGAAAGACCTAGTTCTCCGCCTCGTCGCGACCCGAGGCCTCGCATACATTGAAATTTCAAGAGGCGGCGGAGATCAATGCTTCCAAAGGAGACGATGCCTGACTCCTCTTGAAAATGGATAGGAGTTCCAGGATACCTGTGGCACGTGGAAAGGGACCCTGGGTCGCCCGCCTCACATGGAGACGCGTCCCAATTGCCATGCCAAGACTCGAGGAGAATCCGGAGGTGTCCCTCGCACCTAGGCAGGAGTCCTGACGTCGCTGAACAAACACGTGTCTGGAAGGTCCCTCCCCGTCGTAACTCGACAATATACCACTGGTTCCGGCCGCAACTCGAGAAAAACCATGAGACTTCCCCCTCGCCGCGAGATGAGGCCCGATTCCCCTGCACTGCGTGCAGAGCAATTCTGTGTTCCACATCAAACGTGAAAGGAGCCTTGATTTCCTTGATGGCACTCCAGAGAAAACCCAAGATCACTGTTTCAATTCTAGAGGGATTCTGAGGTCATTGGAGCAACACGAAAGGGATCCGCGGACCACAAATCAACTCGAGATGAGAGCTTAGTCCCTGGCTTCGACTCAAGAGGAATACCAACTTTCCACAAGCACCTCAAGAGGAGGCTTCTCTCAGCTACAGGTATGTGAGAGGGACCATGAGTTTGTGGCCTCAAGTGGAATGGACACCGAGATGCTCTGACTCGAACTAAGGCCGGATATCCCTGCAGTGAATTGAATGAAGGCTCGTCTTGCATTTCCCAAGACGAAGGGATGTCTGAATCCCCGGTTGAGAAGACAGAGAAAGACCTAGTCGTCCGCCTCATCGCGACCGGAGGCCTCACATCCTTTGAAAACTCGAGAGGTCCGCGGTGATCAATGCTTCTAAAGGAGACGATGCCTGACTCCTCTTGAAAATGGATAAGAGTCCCAGGATCCCTGTGGCAAGTCGAAAGGGACCCTGAGTCTCCCGCCTTATATGGAGACGCGTCCCAATTGCCATGCCAAGACTCGAGGAGAATCCCGAAGTGTCCCTCGGACCTAGGCAGCAGTCCTGACATCGCTGAACAAACACGTGTCTGACAGGTCCCTCCCCGTCGTAACTCGAGAATATACCCCAGGTTCCGGCCGCAACTTGAGAAAAACCATGAGACATCCCCCTTGCCGCGAGATGAGGCCCGATTCCCCTGCACTGCGTGCAGAGCAATTCCGTGTTCCACATCAAACTTGAAAGGAGCCTTGATTTCCTTGATGGCACTCCAGAGAAAACCCAAGATCACTGTCTCAAGTCTAGAGGGATCCTGAGGTCACTGGAGCAACACGAAAGGGCTCCGTGGACCCCAAATCAACTCGAGATGAGAGATTAGTCCCTGGCTTCGACTCAAGAGGAATACCAACTTTCCACAAGCACCTCAAGAGGAGGCTTCTCTCAGCTACAGGTATATTTGAGGGACCCTGACATTGTGGCCTCAAGTGGAATGGACACCGAGATGCTCTGACTCGAAGTAAGGCCGGATATCCCTGAAGTGAATTGAATGCAGGCTCGTCTTGCATTTCCCAAGACGAAGGGTTGTCTGAATCCCCTGTGGAGACCACAGAGAAAGACCGACTTCTCCGCCTCATCGCGACCGGAGGCCTCACAACCTTTGAAAACTCGAGAGGTCCGCGGAGATCAATGCTTCCAAAGGAGACGATGCCTGACTCCTCTTGAAAATGGATAGGAGTCCGAGGATCCCTGTGGCACGTGGAAAGGGACACTGGGTCTCCCGCCTCACGTGGAGACGCGTCCAAATTGCCATGCAAGACTCGAGGAGAATCCCGAGGTGTCCCTCGCACCTAGGCAGGAGTCCTGACGTCGCTGAACAAACACGTGTCTGGAAGGGCCCTCCCCGTCGTAACTCGAGAATATACCCGAGGTTCTGGCCGCAACTCGAGAAAAACCATGAGATTTCCCCCTCGCCGCGAGTTGAGGCCCGATTCCCCTGCACTGAATGCAGAGCAATTCCGTGTTCCACATCAAACGTGAAAGGAGTCTTGATTTCCTTGATGGCACTCCAGAGAAAACCCAAGATCACTGTCTCAAGTCTAGAGGGATCCTGAGGTCACTGTAGCAACTCGAAAGGCCTCCGTGGAAGCCAAATCAAATCGAGATGAGAGCTTAGTCCCTGGCTTCGACTCAAGAGGAATACCAACTTTCCACAAGCACCTCAAGAGGGGGCTTCTCTCAGCTACAGGTAGGTGAGAGGGACCCTGAGTTTGTGGCCTCAAGTGGAATGGACACCGAGATGCTCTGACTCGAAGTCAGGCCGGATATCCCTGCAGTGATTAGAAGGCAGGCACGTCTTGCATCTCCCAAGACGAAGGGATGTCTGAATCCCCTGTGGAGACCACAGAGAAAGACCTAGTCCTCCGCCTCATCGCGACCGGAGGCCTCACATCCTTTGAAAACTCGAGAGGTCCGCGGAGATCAATGCTTCCAAAGGAGACTATGCCTGACTCCTCTTGAAAATGGATAGGAGTCCCAGGATTCCTGTGGCTCGTGGAAAGGGATCCTGGGTCTCCCGCCTCACGTGGAGACGCGTTCCAATTGCCATGCCAAGACTGGAGGAGAATCCCGAGGTGTCCCTCGCACCTAGGCAGGAGTCCTGACATCGCTGAACAAACACGTGTCCGGAAGGGCCCTCCCCGTCGTAACTCGAGAATATAACCCAGGTTCCGGCCGCAACTCGAGATAAACCATGAGACTTCCCCCTCGCCGCCAGATGAGGCCCGATTCCCCTGCACTGCGTGCAGAGCAATTCCGTGTTCCACATCAAACGTGAAAGGAGCCTTGATTTCCTTGATGGCACTCCAGAGAAAACCAAGATCACTGTCTCAAGTCTAGAGGGATCCTGAGGTCACTGGAGCAACACGAAGGGCTCCGTGGACCCCAAATCAACTCGAGATGAGAGCTTAGTCCCTGGCTTCGACTCAAGAGGAATACCAACTTTCCACAAGGACATCAAGAGGAGGCTTCTCCCAGCTACATGGATTTGAGTGGTACCCTGAGTTTGTGGCCTCAAGTGGAATGGACACCGAGATGCTCTGACTCGAAGTAAGGCCGGATATCCCTGCAGTGAATTGAATGCAAGCTCGTCTTGCATCTGCCAAGACGAACGGATGTCTGAATCCCCTGTGGAGACCACAGAGAAAGAACTAGTTCTCCGCTTCATCGCGACCGGAGGCCTCACATCCTTTGAAAACTCGAGAGGTCCGCGGAGATCAATGCTTCCAAAGGAGATGATGCCTGACTCCTCTTGAAAATGGATAGGAGTCCCAGGATCCCTGTGGCATGTGGAAAGGAACACTGGGTCTCCCGCCTCACGTGGAGACGTGTCCCAATTGCCATGCCAAGACTCGAGGAGAATCCCGAGGTGTCCCTCGCACCTAGGCAGGAGTCCTGACGTCGCTGAACAAACACGTGTCTGGAAGGGCCCTCCCCGTCGTAACTCGAGAATATAAATCAGGTTCTGGCCGCAACTCGAGAAAAAATATGAGACTTCCCCCTCGCCGCAAGATGAGGCCCGATTCCCCAGCACTGCATGCAGAGCAATTCCGTGTTCCACATCAAACGTGAAAGGAGCCTTGATTTCCTTGATGGCACTCCAGAGAAAACCCAAAGTCACTGTCTCAAGTCTAGAGGGATCCTGAGGTCACTGTAGCAGCACAAAAGGGCTCCGTGGACCCCAAATCAACTCGAGAAGAGAGCTTAGTCCCTGGCTTCGACTCAAGACGAATACCAACTTTCCACAAGCACCTCAAGAGGAAGCTTTTCTGAGCTACAGGTATGTGAGAGGGACCCTGAGTTTGTGGCCTCAAGTGGAATGGACACCAAGATGCTCTGACTTGAAGTAAGGCCGGATATCCCTGCAGTGAATTGAATGCAGGCTCGTCTTGCATCTCCCAAGACGAAGGGATGTCTGAATCCCCTGTGGAGACCACAGAGAAAGACCTAGTCCTCCACCTCGATGCGACCGGAGGCCTCACATCCTTTGAAAACGCGAGAAGTCTTCGAAGATCACTGCTTCCAAAGGAGACGATGCCTGACTCCTCTTGAAAATGGATAGGAGTCCCAGGATCCCTGTGGCACGTGGAAAGGGAACCTGGGTCTCCCGCCTCACGTGGAGACGCGTCCCAATTGCCATGCCAAGACTCGAGGAGAATCCCGAGGTGTCCCTCGCACCTAGGCAGGAGTCCTGACGTCGCTGAACAAAAAAGTGTCTGGAAGGGCCCTCCCCGTCGTAACTCGAGAATATACCCCAGGATCTGGCCGCAACTCGAGAAAAACCATGAGATTTCCCCCTCGCCGCGAGATGAGGCCCGAATCCCCTGCACTGTGTGCAGGGCAATTCCGTGTTCCACATCAAACGTGAAAGGAGACTTGATTTCCTTGATGGCACTCCAGAGAAAACCCAAGATCACTGTCTCAAGACTAGAGGGATCCTAAGGTCACTGGAGCAACAGGAAAGGGATCCGTGGACCCAAATTAACTCGAGTTGAGAGCTTAGTCCCTGGCTTCGACTCAAGAGGAATACCAACTTTCCACAAGCACCTCAAGAGGAGGCTTCTCTCAGCTACAGGTATGTGAGAGGGACCCTGAGTTTGTGGCCTCAAGTGGAATGGACACCGAGATGCTCTGACTCGAAGTAAGGCCGGATATCCCTGCAGTGAATTGAATGCAGGCTCGTCTTGCATCTCCCAAGACGAAGGGTTGTCTGAATCCCTTGTGGAGACCACACAGAAAGACCTAGTTCTCCGCCTCATCTCGACCGTAGGCCTCACATCATTTGAAACTCGAGAGGTCCGCGGAGATCAATGCTTACAAAGGAGACGATGCCTGACTACTCTTGAAAATAGATAGGAGTCCCAGGATCCCTGTGGCACGTCGAAAGGGACCCTGGGTCTCGAGCCTCACGTGGAGACGAGTCCCAATTGCCATGCCAAGACTCGAGGAGAATCCCGAGGTGTCCCTCGCACCTAGGCAGGATTCCTGCCCTTGCTGAACAAACACGTGTCTGGAAGGGCTCTCCCCGTCGTAACTTGAGAATATACCCCAGGTTGTGGCCGCATCTCGAGAAAAACCATGAGACTTCCCCTCGCCACAACATGAGGCCCGATTACCCTGCACTGCGTGCAGAGCAATTCTGTGTTCCACATCAAACGTGAAAGGAGCCTTGATTTCCTTGATGGCACTCCAGAGAAAACCCAAGATCACTGTCTAAAGTATAGAGGGATACTGAGGTCAATGGAGCAACACAAAAGTGTTCCGTGGACCCCAAATCAACTCGAGATGAGAGTTTAGTCCCTGGCTTCGACTCAAGAGGAATACCAACTTTCCACAAGCACCTCAAGAGGAGGCTTCTCTCAGCTCCAGGTATGTGAGAGGGACCATGAGTTTGTGGCCTCAAGTGGAATGGACACCGCGATGCTCTGACTCGAAGTAACACCAGATATCCCTGCAGTGAATGGAATGCAGGCTCGTCTTGCATCTCCCAAGATGAAGGGATGTCTGAATCCCCTGTGGAGACCACAGAGAAAGACCAAGTCCTCCGCCTCATCGCGACCGCAGGCCTCACATCTTTTGAAAACTCGAGAGGTCTGTGGAAATCAATGCTTCCAAAGGAGACGATGCCTGACTCCTCTTGAAAATGGATAGGAGTCCCAGGATCACTGTGGCACGTGGAAAGGGACCCTGGGTCTCCCGCCTCACGTGGAGACGCGTCTCAATTGCCATGCCAAGACTCGAGGAGAATCCCGAGGTGTCCCTCGCTCCTAGGCAGGAGTCCTGACGTCACTGAACAAACACGCGTCTGGAAGGGCCCTCCCCGTCGTAACTCGACAATATACCACAGGTTCCGGCCGCAACTTGAGAAAAACCATGAGACATCCCCCTTGCCGCGAGATGAGGCCCGATTCCCCTGCACTGCGTGCAGAGCAATTCCGTGTTCCACATCAAACTTGAAAGGAGCCTTGATTTCCTTGATGGCACTCCAGAGAAAACCCAAGATCACTGTCTCAAGTCTAGAGGGATCCTGAGGTCACTGGAGCAACACGAAAGGGCTCCGTGGACCCCAAATCAACTCGAGATGAGAGATTAGTCCCTGGCTTCGACTCAAGAGGAATACCAACTTTCCACAAGCACCTCAAGAGGAGGCTTCTCTCAGCTACAGGTATATTTGAGGGACCCTGACATTGTGGCCTCAAGTGGAATGGACACCGAGATGCTCTGACTCGAAGTAAGGCCGGATATCCCTGAAGTGAATTGAATGCAGGCTCGTCTTGCATTTCCCAAAACGAAGGGTTGTCTGAATCCCCTGTGGAGACCACAGAGAAAGACCGACTTCTCCGCCTCATCGCGACCGGAGGCCTCACAACCTTTGAAAACTCGAGAGGTCCGCGGAGATCAATGCTTCCAAAGGAGACGATGCCTGACTCCTCTTGAAAATGGATAGGAGTCCCAGGATCCCTGTGGCACGTGGAAAGGGACCCTGGGTCTCCCGCCTCACGTGGAGACGCGTCCAAATTGCCATGCAAGACTCGAGGAGAATCCCGAGGTGTCCCTCGCACCTAGGCAGGAGTCCTGACGTCGCTGAACAAACACGTGTCTGGAAGGGCCCTCCCCGTCGTAACTCGAGAATATACCCGAAGTTCCGGCCGCAACTCGAGAAAAACCATGAGATTTCCCCCTCGCCGCGAGTTGAGGCCCGATTCCCCTGCACTGAATGCAGAGCAATTCCGTGTTCCACATCAAACGTGAAAGGAGTCTTGATTTCCTTGATGGCACTCCAGAGAAAACCCAAGATCACTGTCTCAAGTCTAGAGGGATCCTGAGGTCACTGTAGCAACTCGAAAGGCCTCCGTGGAAGCCAAATCAAATCGAGATGAGAGCTTAGTCCCTGGCTTCGACTCAAGAGGAATACCAACTTTCCACAAGCACCTCAAGAGGGGGCTTCTCTCAGCTACAGGTAGGTGAGAGGGACCCTGAGTTTGTGGCCTCAAGTGGAATGGACACCGAGATGCTCTGACTCGAAGTAAGGCCGGATATCCCTGCAGTGATTAGAAGGCAGGCACGTCTTGCATCTCCCAAGACGAAGGGATGTCTGAATCCCCTGTGGAGACCACAGAGAAAGACCTAGTCCTCCGCCTCATCGCGACCGGAGGCCTCACATCCTTTGAAAACTCGAGAGGTCCGCGGAGATCAATGCTTCCAAAGGAGACTATGCCTGACTCCTCTTGAAAATGGATAGGAGTCCCAGGATCCCTGTGGCTCGTGGAAAGGGATCCTGGGTCTCCCGCCTCACGTGGAGACGCGTTCCAATTGCCATGCCAAGACTGGAGGAGAATCCCGAGGTGTCCCTCGCACCTAGGCAGGAGTCCTGACATCGCTGAACAAACACGTGTCCGGAAGGGCCCTCCCCGTCGTAACTCGAGAATATACCCCAGGTAGCGGCCGCAACTCGAGATAAACCATGAGACTTCCCCCTCGCCGCCAGATGAGGCCCGATTCCCCTGCACTGCGTGCAGAGCAATTCCGTGTTCCACATCAAACGTGAAAGGAGCCTTGATTTCCTTGATGGCACTCCAGAGAAAACCAAGATCACTGTCTCAAGTCTAGAGGGATCCTGAGGTCACTGGAGCAACACGAAGGGCTCCGTGGACCCCAAATCAACTCGAGATGAGAGCTTAGTCCCTGGCTTCGACTCAAGAGGAATACCAACTTTCCACAAGGACATCAAGAGGAGGCTTCTCCCAGCTACATGGATTTGAGTGGTACCCTGAGTTTGTGGCCTCAAGTGGAATGGACACCGAGATGCTCTGACTCGAAGTAAGGCCGGATATCCCTGCAGTGAATTGAATGCAAGCTCGTCTTGCATCTGCCAAGACGAACGGATGTCTGAATCCCCTGTGGAGACCACAGAGAAAGAACTAGTTCTCCGCTTCATCGCGACCGGAGGCCTCACATCCTTTGAAAACTCGAGAGGTCCACGGAGATCAATGCTTCCAAAGGAGACGATGCCTGACTCCTCTTGAAAATGGATAGGAGTCCCAGGATCCCTGTGGCATGTGGAAAGGAACACTGGGTCTCCCGCCTCACGTGGAGACGTGTCCCAATTGCCATGCCAAGACTCGAGGAGAATCCCGAGGTGTCCCTCGCACCTAGGCAGGAGTCCTGACGTCGCTGAACAAACACGTGTCTGGAAGGGCCCTCCCCGTCGTAACTCGAGAATATAAATCAGGTTCCGGCCGCAACTCGAGAAAAAATATGAGACTTCCCCCTCGCCGCAAGATGAGGCCCGATTCCCCAGCACTGCGTGCAGAGCAATTCCGTGTTCCACATCAAACGTGAAAGGAGCCTTGATTTCCTTGATGGCACTCCAGAGAAAACCCAAAGTCACTGTCTCAAGTCTAGAGGGATCCTGAGGTCACTGTAGCAGCACAAAAGGGCTCCGTGGACCCCAAATCAACTCGAGAAGAGAGCTTAGTCCCTGGCTTCGACTCAAGAGGAATACCAACTTTCCACAAGCACCTCAAGAGGAAGCTTTTCTCAGCTACAGGTATGTGAGTGGGACCCTGAGTTTGTGGCCTCAAGTGGAATGGACACCAAGATGCTCTGACTTGAAGTAAGGCCGGATATCCCTGCAGTGAATTGAATGCAGGCTCGTCTTGCATCTCCCAAGACGAAGGGATGTCTGAATCCCCTGTGGAGACCACAGAGAAAGACCTAGTCCTCCACCTCGATGCGACCGGAGGCCTCACATCCTTTGAAAACGCGAGAAGTCTTCGGAGATCACTGCTTCCAAAGGAGACGATGCCTGACTCCTCTTGAAAATGGATAGGAGTCCCAGGATCCCTGTTGCACGTGGAAAGGGAACCTGGGTCTCCCGCCTCACGTGGAGACGCGTCCCAATTGCCATGCCAAGACTCGAGGAGAATCCCGAGGTGTCCCTCGCACCTAGGCAGGAGTCCTGACGTCGCTGAACAAAAAAGTGTCTGGAAGGGCCCTCCCCGTCGTAACTCGAGAATATACCCCAGGATCTGGCCGCAACTCGAGAAAAACCATGAGATTTCCCCCTCGCCGCGAGATGAGGCCCGAATCCCCTGCACTGTGTGCAGGGCAATTCCGTGTTCCACATCAAACGTGAAAGGAGACTTGATTTCCTTGATGGCACTCCAGAGAAAACCCAAGATCACTGTCTCAAGACTAGAGGGATCCTAAGGTCACTGGAGCAACAGGAAAGGGATCCGTGGACCCAAATTAACTCGAGTTGAGAGCTTAGTCCCTGGCTTCGACTCAAGAAGAATACCAACTTTCCACAAGCACCTCAAGAGGAGGCTTCTCTCAGCTACAGGTATGTGAGAGGGACCCTGAGTTTGTGGCCTCAAGTGGAATGGACACCGAGATGCTCTGACTCGAAGTAAGGCCGGATATCCCTGCAGTGAATTGAATGCAGGCTCGTCTTGCATCTCCCAAGACGAAGGGTTGTCTGAATCCCTTGTGGAGACCACACAGAAAGACCTAGTTCTCCGCCTCATCTCGACCGGAGGCCTCACATCCTTTGAAACTCGAGAGGTCCGCGGAGATCAATGCTTACAAAGGAGACGATGCCTGACTACTCTTGAAAATAGATAGGAGTCCCAGGATCCCTGTGGCACGTCGAAAGGGACCCTGGGTCTCGAGCCTCACGTGGAGACGAGTCCCAATTGCCATGCCAAGACTCGAGGAGAATCCCGAGGTGTCCCTCGCACCTAGGCAGGATTCCTGCCCTTGCTGAACAAACACGTGTCTGGAAGGGCTCTCCCCGTCGTAACTCGAGAATATACCCCAGGTTCTGGCCGCATCTCGAGAAAAACCATGAGACTTCCCCTCGCCGCAACATGAGGCCCGATTCCCCTGCACTGCTTGCAGAGCAATTCTGTGTTCCACATCAAACGTGAAAGGAGCCTTGATTTCCTTGATGGCACTCCAGAGAAAACCCAAGATCACTGTCTCAAGTCTAGAGGGATCCTGAGGTCACTGTAGCAACACAAGAGGGCTCAGTCAACCCCAAGTCAACTCGAGATGAGAGCTTAGTCCCTGGCTTCGACTCAACAGGAATACCAACTTTCCACAAGCACCTCAAGAGGAGGCTTCTCTCAGCCTCAGGTATGTGAGAGGGACCCTGAATTGTGGCCTCAAGTGGAATGGACACCGAGATGCTCTGACTCGAAGTAAGGCCGGATATCCCTGCAGTGAATTGAATGCAGGCTCGTCTTGCATCTCCCAAGACGAAGGGATGTCTGAATCCCCTGTGGAGACCACAGAGAAAGACCTAGTTCTCCGCCTTGTCGCGACCCGAGGCCTCGCATCCTTTGAAAATTCGAGAGGCGGCGGAGATCAATGCTTCCAAAGGAGACGATGCCTGACTCCTCTTGAAAATGGATAGGAGTCCCAGGATCCCTGTGGCTCGTGGAAAGGGACCCTGGGTCTCCCGCCTCACGTGGAGACGCGTCCCAATTGCCATGCCAAGACTCGAGGAGAATCCCGAGGTGTCCCTCGCACCTAGGCAGGAGTCCTGACGTCGCTGAACAAACACGTGTCCGGAAGGGCCCTCCCCGTCGTAACTCGAGAATATACCCCAGGTTGCGGCCGCAACTCGAGATAAACCATGAGACTTCCCCCTCGCCGCCAGATGAGGCCCGATTCCCCTGCACAGCGTGCACAGCAATTCCGTGTTCCACATCAAACGTGAAAGGAGCCTTGATTTCCTTGATGGCACTCCAGAGAAAACCCAAGATCACTGTCTCAAGTCTAGAGGGATCCTGAGGTCATTGGAGCAACACGAAAGGGCTCCGAGGACCCCAAATCAACGCGAGATGAGAGCTTAGTCCCTGGCTTCGACTCAAGAGGAATGCCAACTTTCCACAAGCACCTCAAGAGGAGGCTTCTCTCAGCTACAGGTATGTGAGAGGGACCCTGAGTTTGTGGCCTCAAGTGGAATGGACACGGAGATGCTCTGACTCGAAGTAAGGCCGGATATCCCTGCAGTGATTTGAATGCAGGCTCGTCGTGCATCTCCCAAGACGAAGGGATGTCTGAATCCCCTGTGGAGACCACAGAGAAAGACCTAGTCCTCCACCTCGACGCGACCGGAGGCCTCACATCCTTTGAAAACACGAGAAGTCTTCGGAGATCACTGCTTCCAAAGGAGACGATGCCTGACTCCTCTTGAAAATGGATAGGAGTCCCAGGATCCCTGTGGCACGTGGAACGGGACCCTGGGTCTCCCGCCTCACGTGGAGACGCGTCCCAATTGCCATGCCAAGACTCGAGGAGAATCCCGAGGTGTCCCTCAGACCTAGGCAGGAGTCCTGCCGTTGCTGAACAAACACGTGTCTGGAAGGGCTCTCCCCGTCGTAACTTGAGAATATACCCCAGGTTGTGGCCGCATCTCGAGAAAAACCATGAGACTTCCCCTCGCCGCAACATGAGGCCAGATTACCCTGCACTGCGTGCAGAGCAATTCTGTGTTCCACATCAAACGTGAAAGGAGCCTTGATTTCCTTGATGGCACTCCAGAGAAAACCCAAGATCACTGTCTAAAGTATAGAGGGATCCTAAGGTCACTGGAGCAACAGAAAAGGGATCCGTGGACCCAAATCAACTCGAGTTGAGAGCTTAGTCCCTGGCTTCGACTCAAGAGGAATACCAACTTTCCACAAGCACCTCAAGAGGAGGCTTCTCTCAGCTACAGGTATGTGAGAGGGACCCTGAGTTTGTGGCCTCAAGTGGAATGGACACCGAGATGCTCTGACTCGAAGTAAGGCCGGATATCCCTGCAGTGAATTGAATGCAGGCTCGTCTTGCATCTCCCAAGACGAAGGGTTGTCTGAATCCCCTGTGGAGACCACACAGAAAGACCTAGTTCTCCGCCTCATCTCGACCGGAGGCCTCACATCCTTTGAAACTCGAGAGGTCCGCGGAGATCAATGCTTACAAAGGAGACGATGCCTGACTCCTCTTGAAAATGGATAGGAGTCCCAGGATCCCTGTGGCACGTCGAAAGGGACCCTGGGTCTCGAGCCTCACGTGGAGATGAGTCCCAATTGCCATGCCAAGACTCGAGGAGAATCCCGAGGTGTCCCTCGCACCTAGGCAGGATTCCTGCCCTTGCTGAACAAACACGTGTCTGGAAGGGCTCTCCCCGTCGTAACTCGAGAATATACCCCAGGATCTGGCCGCATCTCGAGAAAAACCATGAGACTTCCCCTCGCCGCAACATGAGGCCCGATTCCCCTGCACAGCGTGCAGAGCAATTCTGTGTTCCACATCAAACGTGAAAGGAGCCTTGATTTCCTTGATGGCACTCCAGAGAAAACCCAAGATCACTGTCTCAAGTCTAGAGGGATCCTGAGGTCACTGTAGCAACACAAGAGGGCTCAGTCAACCCCAAATCAACTCGAGATGAGAGCTTAGTCCCTGGCTTCGACTCAACAGGAATACCAACTTTCCACAAGCACCTCAAGAGGAGGCTTCTCTCAGCCTCAGGTATGTGAGAGGGACCCTGAGTTGTGGCCTCAAGTGGAATGGACACCGAGATGCTCTGACTCGAAGTAAGGCCGGATATCCCTGCAGTGAATTGAATGCAGGCTCGTCTTGCATCTCCCAAGACGAAGGGATGTCTGAATCCCCTGTGGAGACCACAGAGAAAGACCTAGTTCTCCGCCTTGTCGCGACCCGAGGCCTCGCATCCTTTGAAAATTCGAGAGGCGGCGGAGATCAATGCTTCCAAAGGAGACGATGCCTGACTCCTCTTGAAAATGGATAGTTGTCCCAGGTTCCTTGTGGCTCGTGGAAAGGGACCCTGGGTATCCCGCCTCACGTGGAGACTCGTCCCAATTGCCATGCCAAGACTCGAGGAGAATCCCGAAGTGTCCCTCGCACGTAGGCAGGAGTCCTGACGTCGCTGAACAAACACTTGTCTGGAAGGTCCCTCGCCGTCGTATCTCGAGAATATACCCCAGGTTCCGACCGCAATTCGAGAAAAACCATGAGACTTCCCCTCGCCGCAACAGGAGGCCCGATTCCCCTGCATTGTGTGCAGAGCAATTCCATGTTCCCCATCAAACGTGAAAGGAGCCTTGATTTGCTTGATGGCACTCCAGAGAAAACTCAAGACCACTGTCTCAAGTCTAGAGGGATCCTGAGGTCACTGGACCAACAGGAAAGTGCTTCGTGGACCCCAAATCAACTCGAGAAGAGAGCTTAGTCCCTGGCTTAGACTCAAGAGGAATACCAACTTTCCACAAGCACCTCAAGAGGAGGCTTCTCTCAGCTACAGGTATATTTGAGGGACCCTGACATTGTGGCCTCAAGTGGAATGGACACCGAGATGCTCTGACTCGAAGTAAGGCCGGATATCCCTGCAGTGAATTGAATGCAGGCTCGTCTTGCATCTCCCAAGACGAAGGGGTGTTTCAATCCCCTGTGGAGACCACAGAGAAAGACCTAGTTCTCCGCCTCATCGCGACCGGAGGCCTCACATCCTTTGAAAACTCAAGAGGTCCGCGGAGATCAATGCTTCCAAAGGAGACGATGCCTGACTTCTCCTGAAAATGGATAGGAGTCCCAGGATCCCTGTGGCACGTGGAAAGGGACCCTGGGTCTCCCGCCTCACGTGGAGACGCATCCCAATTGCCATGCCAAGACTCGAGGAGAATACCGAGGTGTCCCTCGCACCTAGGCAGGAGTCCTGACGTCGCTGAACAAACCCGTGTCTGGAAGGGCCCTCCCCGTCGTATCTCGAGAATATACCCCAGGTTCCGGCCGCAATTCGAGAAAAACAATGAGACTTCCCCTTCGCCGCGACATGAAACCAGATTCCCCTGCACTGCGTGCAGAGCAATTCCGAGTTCCACATCAAACGTGAAAGGAGCCTTGATTTCCTTGATGGCACTCCAGAGAAAACCCAAGATCACTGTCTAAAGTCTAGAGGGATCCTGAGGTCACTGGAGCAACACCAAAGGGCTCCATGGACCCCAAATCAACTCGAGATGAGAGCTTAGTCCCTGGCTTCCAATCAAGAGGAATACCAACTTTCCACAAGCACCTCAAGAGGAGGCTTCTCACAGCTACAGGTATGTGAGAGGGACGCTGAGTTTGTGGCCTCAAGTGGAATGGACACCGAGAGGCTCTGACTCGAAGTAAGGCCGGATATCCCTACAGTGAATTGATTGCAGGCTCGTCTTGCATCTCCCAAGACGAAGGGATGTCTGAATCCCCTGTGGAGACCACAGAGAAAGACCTAGTTCTCCGCCTCATCGCGACCAGAGGCCTCACATCCTTTGAGAACTCGAGAGGTCCGCGGAGATCAATGCTTCCAAAGGAGACGATGCCTGACTCCTCTTGCAAATGGATAGGAGTCCCAGGATCCCTGTGGCACGTGGAAAGGGACCCTGGGTCTCCCGCCTCAGGTGGAGACCCATCCCAATTGCCTTGCCAAGACTCGAGGAGAATCCCGAGGTGTCCCGCGCACCTAGGCAGGAGTCCTGACGTCGCTGAACAAACAAGTGTCTGGAAGGGCCCTCCCCGTCGTAACTCGAGAATATACCCCAGGTTCCGGCTGCAACTCGAAAAAAACCATGAGACTTCCCCCTCGCCGCGAGATGAGGCCCGATTCCCCTGCACTGCGTACAAAGCAATTCCGCGTTCCACATCAAACGTGAAAGGAGACTTGATTTCCTTGATGGCACTCCAGAGAAAACCCAAGATCACTGTCTCTAGTCTAGAGAGATCCTGAGGTCACTGGAGCAGCACGAAAGGGTTCCGTGTACCCCAAATCAACTCGAGATGAGAACTTATTCCTTGGCTTCGACTCAAGAGGAATACCAACTTTCCACAAGCACCTCAAGAGGAGGCTACTCTCAGCTAAAGGTATGTGAGAGGGAAGCTAATTTTGTGGCCTCAAGTGGAATGGACACCGAGATGCTCTGACTCGAAGTAAGTCCGGATATCCCTGCAGTGAATTGCATGCAGGCTCGTCTTGCATATATCAAGACGAAGGGTTGTCTGAATCCCCTGTGGAGACCACAGAGAAAGACCTAGTCCTCCGCCTTAACGCGACCGGAGGCCTCACATACTTTGAGAACTCGAGAGGTCCGCGGAGATCAATGCTTCCAAAGGGGACGATGCCTGACTCCTCTTGCAAATGGATAGGAGTCCCAGGATCCCTGTGGCACGTGGAAAGGGACGCTGGGTCTCCCGCCTCACGTGGAGACGCTTCCCAGTTGCCATGCCAAGACTCGAGGAGATTCCCGAGGTGTCCCTCGCACCTAGGCAGGAGTCCTGACGTCGCTGAACAAACACGGGTCTGGAAGGGCGCTCCCCGTCGTAACTCGAGAATATACCCCAGTTTCCGGCCGCAACTCGAGAAAAACCATGAGACTTCCCCCTCGCGTGAGATGAGGCCCGACTCCCCTTCACTGGGTGCAGAGCAATTCCGTGTTCCACATCAAACTTGAAAGGAGCCTTGATTTCCTTGATGGCACTCCAGAGAAAACCCAAGATCACTGTCTCAAGTCTAGAGGGATCCTGAGGTCACTGGAGCAACACGAAAGGGCTCCGAGGACCCCAAATCAACTCGTGATGAGAGCTTAGTTCCTGGCTTCGACTCAAGAGGAATACCAACTTTCCACAAGCACCTCAAGAGGAGGCTTCTCTCAGCTACAGGTATGTGAGACGGACCCTGAGCTTGTGGCCTCAAGTGGAATGGACACCGAGATGCTATGACTCGAAGTAAGGCCAGATATCCCTACAGTGAATTGAATGCAGGCTCGTCTTGCATCTCCCAAGACGAAGGGATGTCTGAATCCCCTGTGGAGACCACAGAGAAAGACCTAGTCCTCAGCCTCAACGCGACCGGAGGCCTCACATCCTTTGAAAACTCGAGAGGTCCGCGGAGATCACTGCTTCCAAAGGAGACGATGCCTGACTCCTCTTGAAAATGGATAGTAGTCCCCGGATCCCTGTGGCACGAGGAAAGGGACCCTGGGTCTCCCACCTCATGTGGAGACGCGTCCCAATTTCCATGCCAAGACTTTAGGAGAATCCAAAGGTGTCCCTCGCAATTATCACGTGTCTGGAAGGGCCCTCCCCGTCGTAACTCGAGAATATACCAAGGTTCCGGCCGCAACTCGAGAAAAACCATGAGACTTCCCCCTCACCGCGAGATGAGGCCCGATTCCCCTGCCCTGCGAGCGGAGCAATTCCGTGTTCGACATCAAAAGTGAAAGGAGCCTTGATTTCCTTGATGGCACTCCAGAGAAAACCCAAGATCACTGTCTCAAGTCTAGAGGAATTCTGAGGTCACTGGAGCAACACGAAAGGGCTCCGTGGACCCCAAATCAACTCGAGATGAGAGCTTAGTCCCTGGCTTCGACTCAAGAGGAATACCAACTTTCCACAAGCACCTCAAGAGGAGGCTTATCTCAGCTACAGGTATGTGAGAGGGACCCTGAGTTTGTGGCCTCAAATGGAATGGACACCGAGATGCTCTGACTCGAAGTAAGGCCGGATATCCCTGCAGTGAATTGAATGCAAGCTCGTCTTGCATCTGCCAAGACGAACGGATGTCTGAATCCCCTGTGGAGACCACAGAGAAAGAACTAGTTCTCCGCTTCATCGCGACCGGAGGCCTCACATCCTTTGAAAACTCGAGAGGTCCGCGGAGATCAATGCTTCCAAAGGAGACGATGCCTGACTCCTCTTGAAAATGGATAGGAGTCCCAGGATCCCTGTGGCATGTGGAAAGGAACACTGGGTCTCCCGCCTCACGTGGAGACGTGTCCCAATTGCCATGCCAAGACTCGAGGAGAATCCCGAGGTGTCCCTCGCACCTAGGCAGGAGTCCTGACGTCGCTGAACAAACACGTGTCTGGAAGGGCCCTCCCCGTCGTAACTCGAGAATATAAATCAGGTTCCGGCCGCAACTCGAGAAAAAATATGAGACTTCCCCCTCGCCGCAAGATGAGGCCCGATTCCCCAGCACTGCGTGCAGAGCAATTCCGTGTTCCACATCAAACGTGAAAGGAGCCTTGATTTCCTTGATGGCACTCCAGAGAAAACCCAAAGTCACTGTCTCAAGTCTAGAGGGATCCTGAGGTCACTGTAGCAGCACAAAAGGGCTCCGTGGACCCCAAATCAACTCGAGAAGAGAGCTTAGTCCCTGGCTTCGACTCAAGAGGAATACCAACTTTCCACAAGCACCTCAAGAGGAAGCTTTTCTCAGCTACAGGTATGTGAGAGGGACCCTGAGTTTGTGGCCTCAAGTGGAATGGACACCAAGATGCTCTGACTTGAAGTAAGGCCGGATATCCCTGCAGTGAATTGAATGCAGGCTCGTCTTGCATCTCCCAAGACGAAGGGATGTCTGAATCCCCTGTGGAGACCACAGAGAAAGACCTAGTCCTCCACCTCGATGCGACCGGAGGCCTCACATCCTTTGAAAACGCGAGAAGTCTTCGGAGATCACTGCTTCCAAAGGAGACGATGCCTGACTCCTCTTGAAAATGGATAGGAGTCCCAGGATCCCTGTTGCACGTGGAAAGGGAACCTGGGTCTCCCGCCTCACGTGGAGACGCGTCCCAATTGCCATGCCAAGACTCGAGGAGAATCCCGAGGTGTCCCTCGCACCTAGGCAGGAGTCCTGACGTCGCTGAACAAAAAAGTGTCTGGAAGGGCCCTCCCCGTCGTAACTCGAGAATATACCCCAGGATCTGGCCGCAACTCGAGAAAAACCATGAGATTTCCCCCTCGCCGCGAGATGAGGCCCGAATCCCCTGCACTGTGTGCAGGGCAATTCCGTGTTCCACATCAAACGTGAAAGGAGACTTGATTTCCTTGATGGCACTCCAGAGAAAACCCAAGATCACTGTCTCAAGACTAGAGGGATCCTAAGGTCACTGGAGCAACAGGAAAGGGATCCGTGGACCCAAATTAACTCGAGTTGAGAGCTTAGTCCCTGGCTTCGACTCAAGAAGAATACCAACTTTCCACAAGCACCTCAAGAGGAGGCTTCTCTCAGCTACAGGTATGTGAGAGGGACCCTGAGTTTGTGGCCTCAAGTGGAATGGACACCGAGATGCTCTGACTCGAAGTAAGGCCGGATATCCCTGCAGTGAATTGAATGCAGGCTCGTCTTGCATCTCCCAAGACGAAGGGTTGTCTGAATCCCTTGTGGAGACCACACAGAAAGACCTAGTTCTCCGCCTCATCTCGACCGGAGGCCTCACATCCTTTGAAACTCGAGAGGTCCGCGGAGATCAATGCTTACAAAGGAGACGATGCCTGACTACTCTTGAAAATAGATAGGAGTCCCAGGATCCCTGTGGCACGTCGAAAGGGACCCTGGGTCTCGAGCCTCACGTGGAGACGAGTCCCAATTGCCATGCCAAGACTCGAGGAGAATCCCGAGGTGTCCCTCGCACCTAGGCAGGATTCCTGCCCTTGCTGAACAAACACGTGTCTGGAAGGGCTCTCCCCGTCGTAACTCGAGAATATACCCCAGGTTCTGGCCGCATCTCGAGAAAAACCATGAGACTTCCCCTCGCCGCAACATGAGGCCCGATTCCCCTGCACTGCTTGCAGAGCAATTCTGTGTTCCACATCAAACGTGAAAGGAGCCTTGATTTCCTTGATGGCACTCCAGAGAAAACCCAAGATCACTGTCTCAAGTCTAGAGGGATCCTGAGGTCACTGTAGCAACACAAGAGGGCTCAGTCAACCCCAAGTCAACTCGAGATGAGAGATTAGTCCCTGGCTTCGACTCAACAGGAATACCAACTTTCCACAAGCACCTCAAGAGGAGGCTTCTCTCAGCCTCAGGTATGTGAGAGGGACCCTGAATTGTGGCCTCAAGTGGAATGGACACCGAGATGCTCTGACTCGAAGTAAGGCCGGATATCCCTGCAGTGAATTGAATGCAGGCTCGTCTTGCATCTCCCAAGACGAAGGGATGTCTGAATCCCCTGTGGAGACCACAGAGAAAGACCTAGTTCTCCGCCTTGTCGCGACCCGAGGCCTCGCATCCTTTGAAAATTCGAGAGGCGGCGGAGATCAATGCTTCCAAAGGAGACGATGCCTGACTCCTCTTGAAAATGGATAGGAGTCCCAGGATCCCTGTGGCTCGTGGAAAGGGACCCTGGGTCTCCCGCCTCACGTGGAGACGCGTCCCAATTGCCATGCCAAGACTCGAGGAGAATCCCGAGGTGTCCCTCGCACCTAGGCAGGAGTCCTGACGTCGCTGAACAAACACGTGTCCGGAAGGGCCCTCCCCGTCGTAACTCGAGAATATACCCCAGGTTGCGGCCGCAACTCGAGATAAACCATGAGACTTCCCCCTCGCCGCCAGATGAGGCCCGATTCCCCTGCACAGCGTGCACAGCAATTCCGTGTTCCACATCAAACGTGAAAGGAGCCTTGATTTCCTTGATGGCACTCCAGAGAAAACCCAAGATCACTGTCTCAAGTCTAGAGGGATCCTGAGGTCATTGGAGCAACACGAAAGGGCTCCGAGGACCCCAAATCAACGCGAGATGAGAGCTTAGTCCCTGGCTTCGACTCAAGAGGAATGCCAACTTTCCACAAGCACCTCAAGAGGAGGCTTCTCTCAGCTACAGGTATGTGAGAGGGACCCTGAGTTTGTGGCCTCAAGTGGAATGGACACGGAGATGCTCTGACTCGAAGTAAGGCCGGATATCCCTGCAGTGATTTGAATGCAGGCTCGTCGTGCATCTCCCAAGACGAAGGGATGTCTGAATCCCCTGTGGAGACCACAGAGAAAGACCTAGTCCTCCACCTCGACGCGACCGGAGGCCTCACATCCTTTGAAAACACGAGAAGTCTTCGGAGATCACTGCTTCCAAAGGAGACGATGCCTGACTCCTCTTGAAAATGGATAGGAGTCCCAGGATCCCTGTGGCACGTGGAACGGGACCCTGGGTCTCCCGCCTCACGTGGAGACGCGTCCCAATTGCCATGCCAAGACTCGAGGAGAATCCCGAGGTGTCCCTCAGACCTAGGCAGGAGTCCTGCCGTTGCTGAACAAACACGTGTCTGGAAGGGCTCTCCCCGTCGTAACTTGAGAATATACCCCAGGTTGTGGCCGCATCTCGAGAAAAACCATGAGACTTCCCCTCGCCGCAACATGAGGCCAGATTACCCTGCACTGCGTGCAGAGCAATTCTGTGTTCCACATCAAACGTGAAAGGAGCCTTGATTTCCTTGATGGCACTCCAGAGAAAACCCAAGATCACTGTCTAAAGTATAGAGGGATCCTAAGGTCACTGGAGCAACAGAAAAGGGATCCGTGGACCCAAATCAACTCGAGTTGAGAGCTTAGTCCCTGGTTTCGACTCAAGAGGAATACCAACTTTCCACAAGCACCTCAAGAGGAGGCTTCTCTCAGCTACAGGTATGTGAGAGGGACCCTGAGTTTGTGGCCTCAAGTGGAATGGACACCGAGATGCTCTGACTCGAAGTAAGGCCGGATATCCCTGCAGTGAATTGAATGCAGGCTCGTCTTGCATCTCCCAAGACGAAGGGTTGTCTGAATCCCCTGTGGAGACCACACAGAAAGACCTAGTTCTCCGCCTCATCTCGACCGGAGGCCTCACATCCTTTGAAACTCGAGAGGTCCGCGGAGATCAATGCTTACAAAGGAGACGATGCCTGACTCCTCTTGAAAATGGATAGGAGTCCCAGGATCCCTGTGGCACGTCGAAAGGGACCCTGGGTCTCGAGCCTCACGTGGAGATGAGTCCCAATTGCCATGCCAAGACTCGAGGAGAATCCCGAGGTGTCCCTCGCACCTAGGCAGGATTCCTGCCCTTGCTGAACAAACACGTGTCTGGAAGGGCTCTCCCCGTCGTAACTCGAGAATATACCCCAGGATCTGGCCGCATCTCGAGAAAAACCATGAGACTTCCCCTCGCCGCAACATGAGGCCCGATTCCCCTGCACAGCGTGCAGAGCAATTCTGTGTTCCACATCAAACGTGAAAGGAGCCTTGATTTCCTTGATGGCACTCCAGAGAAAACCCAAGATCACTGTCTCAAGTCTAGAGGGATCCTGAGGTCACTGTAGCAACACAAGAGGGCTCAGTCAACCCCAAATCAACTCGAGATGAGAGCTTAGTCCCTGGCTTCGACTCAACAGGAATACCAACTTTCCACAAGCACCTCAAGAGGAGGCTTCTCTCAGCCTCAGGTATGTGAGAGGGACCCTGAGTTGTGGCCTCAAGTGGAATGGACACCGAGATGCTCTGACTCGAAGTAAGGCCGGATATCCCTGCAGTGAATTGAATGCAGGCTCGTCTTGCATCTCCCAAGACGAAGGGATGTCTGAATCCCCTGTGGAGACCACAGAGAAAGACCTAGTTCTCCGCCTTGTCGCGACCCGAGGCCTCGCATCCTTTGAAAATTCGAGAGGCGGCGGAGATCAATGCTTCCAAAGGAGACGATGCCTGACTCCTCTTGAAAATGGATAGTTGTCCCAGGTTCCTTGTGGCTCGTGGAAAGGGACCCTGGGTATCCCGCCTCACGTGGAGACTCGTCCCAATTGCCATGCCAAGACTCGAGGAGAATCCCGAAGTGTCCCTCGCACGTAGGCAGGAGTCCTGACGTCGCTGAACAAACACTTGTCTGGAAGGTCCCTCGCCGTCGTATCTCGAGAATATACCCCAGGTTCCGACCGCAATTCGAGAAAAACCATGAGACTTCCCCTCGCCGCAACAGGAGGCCCGATTCCCCTGCATTGTGTGCAGAGCAATTCCATGTTCCCCATCAAACGTGAAAGGAGCCTTGATTTGCTTGATGGCACTCCAGAGAAAACTCAAGACCACTGTCTCAAGTCTAGAGGGATCCTGAGGTCACTGGACCAACAGGAAAGTGCTTCGTGGACCCCAAATCAACTCGAGAAGAGAGCTTAGTCCCTGGCTTAGACTCAAGAGGAATACCAACTTTCCACAAGCACCTCAAGAGGAGGCTTCTCTCAGCTACAGGTATATTTGAGGGACCCTGACATTGTGGCCTCAAGTGGAATGGACACCGAGATGCTCTGACTCGAAGTAAGGCCGGATATCCCTGCAGTGAATTGAATGCAGGCTCGTCTTGCATCTCCCAAGACGAAGGGGTGTTTCAATCCCCTGTGGAGACCACAGAGAAAGACCTAGTTCTCCGCCTCATCGCGACCGGAGGCCTCACATCCTTTGAAAACTCGAGAGGTCCGCGGAGATCAATGCTTCCAAAGGAGACGATGCCTGACTTCTCCTGAAAATGGATAGGAGTCCCAGGATCCCTGTGGCACGTGGAAAGGGACCCTGGGTCTCCCGCCTCACGTGGAGACGCATCCCAATTGCCATGCCAAGACTCGAGGAGAATACCGAGGTGTCCCTCGCACCTAGGCAGGAGTCCTGACGTCGCTGAACAAACCCGTGTCTGGAAGGGCCCTCCCCGTCGTATCTCGAGAATATACCCCAGGTTCCGGCCGCAATTCGAGAAAAACAATGAGACTTCCCCTTCGCCGCGACATGAAGCCAGATTCCCCTGCACTGCGTGCAGAGCAATTCCGAGTTCCACATCAAACGTGAAAGGAGCCTTGATTTCCTTGATGGCACTCCAGAGAAAACCCAAGATCACTGTCTAAAGTCTAGAGGGATCCTGAGGTCACTGGAGCAACACCAAAGGGCTCCATGGACCCCAAATCAACTCGAGATGAGAGCTTAGTCCCTGGCTTCCAATCAAGAGGAATACCAACTTTCCACAAGCACCTCAAGAGGAGGCTTCTCACAGCTACAGGTATGTGAGAGGGACGCTGAGTTTGTGGCCTCAAGTGGAATGGACACCGAGAGGCTCTGACTCGAAGTAAGGCCGGATATCCCTACAGTGAATTGATTGCAGGCTCGTCTTGCATCTCCCAAGACGAAGGGATGTCTGAATCCCCTGTGGAGACCACAGAGAAAGACCTAGTTCTCCGCCTCATCGCGACCAGAGGCCTCACATCCTTTGAAAACTCGAGAGGTCTGCAGAGATCAATGCTTCCAAAGGAGACGATGCCTGACTCCTCTTGAAAATGGATAGGAGTCCCAGGATCCCTGTGGCACGTGGAAAGGGACCCTGGGTCTCCCGACTCACGTGGAGTCGCGTCCCAATTGCCATGCCAAGACTCGAGGAGAATCACGAGGTGTCCCGCGCACCTAGGCAGGAGTCCTGACATCGCTAAACAAACACGTGTCTGGAAGGGCCCTCCCCGTCGTAACTTGAGAATATACCCCAGGTTCCGGCCGCAACTTGAGAAAAACCGTGAGACATCCCCCTTGCCGCGAGATGAGGCCCGATTCCCCTGCCCTGCGTGCAGAGCAATTCCGTATTCCACATCAAAAATGAAAGGATACTTGATTTCCTTGATGGCACTCCAGAGAAAACCCAAGATCACTGTCTCAAGTCTAGAGGGATCCTGAGGTCAGTGGAGCAACACGAAAGGGCTCCGTGGACCCCAATCAACTCGAGATGAGAGCTTAGTCCCTGGCTTCGACTCAAGAGGAATACCAACTTTCCACAAGCACCTCAAGAGGAGGCTTCTCTCAGCTACAGGTATGTGAGAGGGACCCTGAGTTTGTGGCCTCAAGTGGAATGGGCACCGAGATGCTCTGACACGAAGTAAGGTCGGATATCCCTGCAGTGAATTGAATGCAGGCTCGCCTTGCATCTCCCAAGACGAATGGTTGTCTGAATCCCCTGTGGAGACCACAGATAAAGACCTAGTTCTCCGCCTCATCGAGACCAGAGGCCTCACATCCTTTGCAAAATCGAGAGGTCCGCGGAGATCAATGCTTCCAAAGGAGAAGATGGCTGACTCTTCTTGAAAATGGATAGGAGTCCCAGGATCCCTGTGCCACGTGGAAAGGGACCCTGGGTCTCCCGCCTCACGTGGAGACGCGTCCCAATTGCCATGCCAAGACTCGAGGAGAATCCCGAGGTGTCCCTCGCACCTAGGCAGGAGTCCTGACGTCGCTGAACAAACACGTGTCTGGAAGGGCCCTCCCCGTCGTAACTCGAGAATATACCCCAGGTTCCGGCCGCAACTTGAGAAAAACCGTGAGACATCCCCCTTGCCGCGAGATGAGGCCCGATTCCCCTGCCCTGCGTGCAGAGCAATTCCGTGTTCTACATCAAACTTGAAAGGAGCCTTGATTTCCTTGATGGCACTCCAGAGAAAACCCAAGATCACTGTCTCAAGTCTAGAGGGATCCTGAGGTCACTGTAGCAACACGAAAGGGCTCCGTGGACCCCAATCAACTCGAGATGAGAGCTTAGTCCCTGGCTTCGACTCAATAGGAATACCAACTTTCCACAAGCACCTCAAGAGGAGGCTTCTCTCAGCTACAGGTATGTGAGAAGAACCCTGAGTTTGTGGCCTCAAGTGGAATGGACACCGAGATGCTCTGACTCGAAGTAAGGCCGGATATCCCTGCAGTGAATTGAATGCAGGCTCGTCTTGCATCTCCCAAGACGAAGGGATGTCTGAATCCCCTGTGGAGACCACAGAGAAAGACCTAGTCCTCCGCCTCATCGTTATCGGAGGCCTCACATCCTTTTAAAACTCGAGAGGTCTGCAGAGATCAATGCTTCCAAAGGAGACGATTCCTGACTCCTCTTGAAAATGGATAGGAGTTCCAGGATCACTGTGGCACGTGGAAAGGGACCCTGGGTCTCCCGCCTCAAGTGGAGACGCGTCCCAATTGCCATGCCAAAACTCGAGGAGAATCCCGAGGTGTTCCTCGCACCTAGGCAGGAGTCCTGACGTCGCTGAACAAACACGTGTCTGGAAGGGCCCTCCCCGTCGTAACTCGAGAATATACCCCAGGTTCCGGCCGCAACTTGAGAAAAACCGTGAGACATCCCCCTTGCCGCGAGATGAGGCCCGATTCCCCTGCCCTGCGTGCAGAGCAATTCCGTATTCCACATCAAAAATGAAAGGATACTTGATATCCTTGATGGCACTCCAGAGAAAACCCAAGATCACTGTCTAGAGTCTAGAGGGATCCTGAGGTCAGTGGAGCAACACGAAAGGGCTCCGTGGACCCCAATCAACTCGAGATGAGAGCTTAGTCCCTGGCTTCCAATCAAGAGGAATACCAACTTTCCACAAGCACCTCAAGAGGAGGCTTCTCACAGCTACAGGTATGTGAGAGGGACGCTGAGTTTGTGGCCTCAAGTGGAATGGACACCGAGAGGCTCTGACTCGAAGTAAGGCCGGATATCCCTACAGTGAATTGATTGCAGGCTCGTCTTGCATCTCCCAAGACGAAGGGATGTCTGAATCCCCTGTGGAGACCACAGAGAAAGACCTAGTTCTCCGCCTCATCGCGACCAGAGGCCTCACATCCTTTGAGAACTCGAGAGGTCCGCGGAGATCAATGCTTCCAAAGGAGACGATGCCTGACTCCTCTTGCAAATGGATAGGAGTCCCAGGATCCCTGTGGCACGTGGAAAGGGACCCTGGGTCTCCCGCCTCACGTGGAGACCCATCCCAATTGCCTTGCCAAGACTCGAGGAGAATCCCGAGGTGTCCCGCGCACCTAGGCAGGAGTCCTGACGTCGCTGAACAAACACGTGTCTGGAAGGGCCCTCCCCGTCGTAACTCGAGAATATACCCCAGGTTCCGGCTGCAACTCGAAAAAAACCATGAGACTTCCCCCTCGCCGCGAGATGAGGCCCGATTCCCCTGCACTGCGTACAAAGCAATTCCGCGTTCCACATCAAACGTGAAAGGAGACTTGATTTCCTTGATGGCACTCCAGAGAAAACCCAAGATCACTGTCTCTAGTCTAGAGAGATCCTGAGGTCACTGGAGCAGCACGAAAGGGTTCCGTGGACCCCAAATCAACTCGAGATGAGAACTTATTCCTTGGCTTCGACTCAAGAGGAATACCAACTTTCCACAAGCACCTCAAGAGGAGGCTACTCTCAGCTAAAGGTATGTGAGAGGGAAGCTAATTTTGTGGCCTCAAGTGGAATGGACACCGAGATGCTCTGACTCGAAGTAAGGCCGGATATCCCTGCAGTGAATTGCATGCAGGCTCGTCTTGCATATATCAAGACGAAGGGTTGTCTGAATCCCCTGTGGAGACCACAGAGAAAGACCTAGTCCTCCGCCTTAACGCGACCGGAGGCCTCACATACTTTGAGAACTCGAGAGGTCCGCGGAGATCAATGCTTCCAAAGGGGACGATGCCTGACTCCTCTTGCAAATGGATAGGAGTCCCAGGATCCCTGTGGCACGTGGAAAGGGACGCTGGGTCTCCCGCCTCACGTGGAGACGCTTCCCAGTTGCCATGCCAAGACTCGAGGAGATTCCCGAGGTGTCCCTCGCACCTAGGCAGGAGTCCTGACGTCGCTGAACAAACACGGGTCTGGAAGGGCGCTCCCCGTCGTAACTCGAGAATATACCCCAGTTTCCGGCCGCAACTCGAGAAAAACCATGAGACTTCCCCCTCGCGTGAGATGAGGCCCGACTCCCCTTCACTGGGTGCAGAGCAATTCCGTGTTCCACATCAAACTTGAAAGGAGCCTTGATTTCCTTGATGGCACTCCAGAGAAAACCCAAGATCACTGTCTCAAGTCTAGAGGGATCCTGAGGTCACTGGAGCAACACGAAAGGGCTCCGAGGACCCCAAATCAACTCGTGATGAGAGCTTAGTTCCTGGCTTCGACTCAAGAGGAATACCAACTTTCCACAAGCACCTCAAGAGGAGGCTTCTCTCAGCTACAGGTATGTGAGACGGACCCTGAGCTTGTGGCCTCAAGTGGAATGGACACCGAGATGCTATGACTCGAAGTAAGGCCAGATATCCCTACAGTGAATTGAATGCAGGCTCGTCTTGCATCTCCCAAGACGAAGGGATGTCTGAATCCCCTGTGGAGACCACAGAGAAAGACCTAGTCCTCAGCCTCAACGCGACCGGAGGCCTCACATCCTTTGAAAACTCGAGAGGTCCGCGGAGATCAATGCTTCCAAAGGAGACGATGCCTGACTCCTCTTGAAAATGGATAGTAGTCCCCGGATCCCTGTGGCACGAGGAAAGGGACCCTGGGTCTCCCACCTCATGTGGAGACGCGTCCCAATTTCCATGCCAAGACTTTAGGAGAATCCAAAGGTGTCCCTCGCAATTATCACGTGTCTGGAAGGGCCCTCCCCGTCGTAACTCGAGAATATACCAAGGTTCCGGCCGCAACTCGAGAAAAACCATGAGACTTCCCCCTCACCGCGAGATGAGGCCCGATTCCCCTGCCCTGCGAGCGGAGCAATTCCGTGTTCGACATCAAAAGTGAAAGGAGCCTTGATTTCCTTGATGGCACTCCAGAGAAAACCCAAGATCACTGTCTCAAGTCTAGAGGAATTCTGAGGTCACTGGAGCAACACGAAAGGGCTCCGTGGACCCCAAATCAACTCGAGATGAGAGCTTAGTCCCTGGCTTCGACTCAAGAGGAATACCAACTTTCCACAAGCACCTCAAGAGGAGGCTTATCTCAGCTACAGGTATGTGAGAGGGACCCTGAGTTTGTGGCCTCAAATGGAATGGACACCGAGATGCTCTGACTCGAAGTAAGGCCGGATATCCCTGCAGTGAATTGAATGCAGGCTCGTCTTGCATCTCCCAAGACGAAAGGTTGTCTGAATCCCCTGTGGAGACCACAGAGAAAGACCTAGTTCTCCGCCTCATCGAGACCAGAGGCCTCACATCCTTTGAAAACTAGAGAGGTCCGCGGAGATCAATGCTTCCAAAGGAGAAGATGCCTGACTCTTCTTGAAAATGGATAGGAGTCCCAGGATCCCTGTGGCACGTGGAAAGGGACCCTGGGTCTCCCGCCTCACGTGGAGACGCATCCCAATTGCCATGCCAAGACTCGAGGAGAATACCGAGGTGTCCCTCGCACCTAGGCAGGAGTCCTGACGTCGCTGAACAAACACGTGTCTGGAAGCGCCCTCCCCGTCATAACTCGAGAATATACCCCAGGTTCGGGCCGCAACTTGAGAAAAACCGTGAGACATCCCCCTTGCCGCGAGATGAGGCCCGATTCCCCTGCCCTGCGTGCAGAGCAATTCCGTGTTCCACATCAAACTTGAAAGGAGCCTTGATTTCCTTGATGGCCCTCCAGAGAAAACCCAAGATCACTGTCTCAAGTCTAGAGGGATCCTGAGGTCAATGTAGCAACACGAAAGGCCTCCGTGGAACCCAAATCAACTCGAGATGAGAGCTTAGTCAATGGCTTCGACTCAAGAGGAATACCAACTTTCCACAAGCACCTCAAGAGGAGGCTTCTCTCAGCTACAGGTATGTGAGAAGAACCCTGAGTTTGTGGCCTCAAGTGTAATGGACACCGAGATGCTCTAACTCGAAGTAAGGCCGGATATCCCTGCAGTGAATTGAATGCAGGCTCGTCTTGCATCTCCCAAGATGAAGGGATGTCTGAATCCCCTGTGGAGACCACAGAGAAAGACCTAGTCCTCCGCCTCATCGTGATCGGAGGCCTCACATCCTTTGAAAACTCGAGAGGTCTGCAGAGATCAATGCTTCCAAAGGAGACGATGCCTGACTCCTCTTGAAAATGGATAGGAGTCCCAGGATCCCTGTGGCACGTGGAAAGGGACCCTGGGTCTCCCGACTCACGTGGAGTCGCGTCCCAATTGCCATGCCAAGACTCGAGGAGAATCACGAGGTGTCCCTCGCACCTAGGCAGGAGTCCTGACATCGCTGAACAAACACGTGTCTGGAAGGGCCCTCCCCGTCGTAACTTGAGAATATACCCCAGGTTCCGGCCGCAACTTGAGAAAAACCGTGAGACATCCCCCTTGCCGCGAGATGAGGCCCGATTCCCCTGCCCTGCGTGCAGAGCAATTCCGTATTCCACATCAAAAATGAAAGGATACTTGATTTCCTTGATGGCACTCCAGAGAAAACCCAAGATCACTGTCTCAAGTCTAGAGGGATCCTGAGGTCAGTGGAGCAACACGAAAGGGCTCCGTGGACCCCAATCAACTCGAGATGAGAGCTTAGTCCCTGGCTTCGACTCAAGAGGAATACCAACTTTCCACAAGCACCTCAAGAGGAGGCTTCTCTCAGCTACAGGTATGTGAGAGGGACCCTGAGTTTGTGGCCTCAAGTGGAATGGGCACCGAGATGCTCTGACACGAAGTAAGGCCGGATATCCCTGCAGTGAATTGAATGCAGGCTCGCCTTGCATCTCCCAAGACGAATGGTTGTCTGAATCCCCTGTGGAGACCACAGATAAAGACCTAGTTCTCCGCCTCATCGAGACCAGAGGCCTCACATCCTTTGCAAAATCGAGAGGTCCGCGGAGATCAATGCTTCCAAAGGAGAAGATGGCTGACTCTTCTTGAAAATGGATAGGAGTCCCAGGATCCCTGTGGCACGTGGAAAGGGACCCTGGGTCTCCCGCCTCACGTGGAGACGCGTCCCAATTGCCATGCCAAGACTCGAGGAGAATCCCGAGGTGTCCCTCGCACCTAGGCAGGAGTCCTGACGTCGCTGAACAAACACGTGTCTGGAAGGGCCCTCCCCGTCGTAACTCGAGAATATACCCCAGGTTCCGGCCGCAACTTGAGAAAAACCGTGAGACATCCCCCTTGCCGCGAGATGAGGCCCGATTCCCCTTCCCTGCGTGCAGAGCAATTCCGTGTTCTACATCAAACTTGAAAGGAGCCTTGATTTCCTTGATGGCACTCCAGAGAAAACCCAAGATCACTGTCTCAAGTCTAGAGGGATCCTGAGGTCACTGTAGCAACACGAAAGGGCTCCGTGGACCCCAATCAACTCGAGATGAGAGCTTAGTCCCTGGCTTCGACTCAATAGGAATACCAACTTTCCACAAGCACCTCAAGAGGAGGCTTCTCTCAGCTACAGGTATATTTGAGGGACAGTGACATTGTGGCCTCAAGTGGAATGGACACTGAGATGCTCTGACTCGAAGTAAGGCCGGATATCCCTGCAGTGAATTAATGCAGGCTTTTCTTGCATCTCACAAGACGAAGAGATGTCTGAATCCCCGGTGGAGACGACAGAGTAAGACCTAGTCGTCCGCCTCGTCGCGACCGGAGGCCTCACATCCTTTGAAAACTCGAGAGGTCTGCGGAGATCAATGCTTCCAAAGGAGACGATGCCTGACTCCTCTAGAAAATGGATAGGAGTCCCAGGATCCCTGTGGCACGTGGAAAGGGACCCTGGGTCTCCCGCCTCACGTGGAGACTCGTCCCAATTGCCATGCCAAGATTCGAGGAGATTCCCGAGGTGTCCCTCGCACCTAGGCAGAAGTCCTGACGTCGCTGAACAATCACGTGTCTGGAAGGGCCCTCCCCGTCGTAACTCGAGAATATATCCCAGGTTCCGGCCGCAACTTGAGAAAAACCATGAGACATCCCCCTAGCCGCGAGATGAGGCCCGATTCCACTGCACTGCGTGCAGAGCAATTCCGTGTTCCACATCAAACTTGAAAGGAGCCTTGATTTCCTTGATGGCACTCCAGAGAAAACCCAAGATCACTGTCTCAAGTCTAGAGGGATCCTGAGGTCACTGGAGTAACACGAAAGGGCTCTGTGGACCCCAAATCAACTCGAGATGAGAGCTTAGTCCCTGGCTTCGACTCAAGAGGAATACCAACTTTCCACAAGCACCTCAAGAGGAGGCTTCTCTAAGCTACAGGTATGTGAGAGGGACCCTGAGTTTGTGGCCTCAAGTGGAATGGACACCGAGATGCTCTGACTCGAAGTAAGGCCGGATATCCCTGCCGTGAATTGAATGCAGGCTCGTCTTGCATTTCCCAAGACGAAGGGATGTCTGAATCCCCTGGGGAGCCCACAGAGAAAGACCGAGTTTCCGCCTCATCGAGACCGGAGGCCTCACAACCTTTGAAAACTCGAAAGATCCGCGGAGATCAATGCTTCCAAAGGAGACGATGCCTGACTCCTCTTGAAAATGGATAGGAGTCCCAGGAACCCTGTGGCACGTGGAAAGGGACCCTGGGTCTCCCACCTCACGTGGAGACGCGTCCTAATTGCCATGCCAAGACTCGAAGAGATTCCCGAGGTGTCCTTCGCACCTAGGCAGGAGTCCTGACGTCGCTGAACAAACACGTGTCTGGAAGGGCCCTCCCCATCGTAACTCGAGAATATACCCCAGGTTCCGGCCGAAACTCGAGAAAAACCATGAGATTTCCCCCTCGCCGCGAGATGAGGCCCGATTCCCCTGGTCTGGCTGCAGAGCAATTCCGTGTTCCACATCAAACGTGAAAGGAGCCTTGATTTCCTTGATGGAACTCCATAGAAATCCCAAGATCACTGTTTCAAGTCTAGAGGGATCCTGAGGTCCCTGGAGTAACACGAAAGGGCTCCGTGGACCCCAAATCAACTCGAGATGAGAGCTTAGTCCCTGGCTTCGACTCAAGAGGAATACCAAATTTCCACAAGCACCTCAAGAGGAGACTTTTCTCAGCTACAGGTATGTGAGAGGGAACCTTAGTTTGTCGCCTCAAGTGGAATGGACACCGAGATGCTCTGACTCGAAGTAAGGACAGATATCCCTGCAGTGGTTTGAATGCAGGCTCGTCTTGCATCTCCCAAGACGAAGGGATGTCTGAATCCCCTGTGGAGACCACAGAGAAAGACCTAGTTTCCGCCTCATCGCGACCGGAGGCCTCACATCCTTTGAAAACTCGAGAGCTCCGCGCAGAACAATACTTCCAAAGGAGACGATGCCTGACTCATCTTGAAAATGGATAGGAGTCCCAGGATCCCTGTGGCACGTGGAAAGGGACCCTGGGTCTCCCGCCTCACGTGGAGACGCGTCCCAATTGCCATTCCAAGACTCGAGGAGAATCCCGAGGTGTCCCTCGCACCTAGGCAGGAGTCCTGACGTCGCTGAACAATCACGTGTCTGGAAGGGCCCTCCCGGTCGTAACTCGAGAATATAAATCAGGTTCCGGGAGCAACTCGAGAAAAAATATGAGGCTTCCCCCTAGCCGCGAGATGAGGCCCGATTCCCCTGCACTGCGTGCAGAGCAATTCCGTGTTCCACATCAAACGTGAAAGGAGCCTTGATTTTCTTGATGGCACTCCAGAGAAACACAAAGTCACTGTCTCAAGTCTAGAGGGATCCTGAGGTCACTGTAGCAGCACGAACGGGCTCCGTGGACCCCAAATCAACTCGAGATGAGAGCTTAGTCCCTGGCTTCGACTCAAGAGGAATACCAACTTTCCACAAGCACCTCAAGAGGAAGTTTCTCTCAGCTACAGGTATGTGAGAGGGACCCTGAGTTTGTGGCCTCAAGTGGAATAGACACCGAGATGCTCTGACTAGAAGTAAGGCCGGATATCCCTGCAGTGAATTGAATGCAGGCTCGTCTTGCATCTCCCAAGACGAAGGGTTGTCTGAATCCCCTGTGGAGACCACAGAGAAAGACCTAGTTCTCCGCCACATCGCGACCGGAGGCCTCACATCCTTTGAAATTCGAGAGGTCCGCGGAGATCAATGCTTCCAAAGGAGACGATGCCTGACTCCTCTTGAAAATGGATAGGAGTCCCAGGATCACTGTGGCACGTGGAAAGGGACCCTGGGTCTCCCGCCTCACGTGGAGACGCGTCCCAATTGCCATGCCAAGACTCGAGGAGAATCCCGAGGTGTCCCTCGCACCTAGGCAGGAGTCCTGACGTCGCTGAACAAACACGTGTCTGGAAGGGCCCTCACCGTCGTAACACGAGAATATACCCCAGGTTCCGGCTGCAACTCGAGAAAAACCATGAGACTTCCCCCTCGCCGCGAGATGAGGCCCGATTCCCCTGGTCTGGCTGCAGAGCAATTCCGTGTTCCACATCAAACGTGAAAGGAGCCTTGATTTCCTTGATGGAACTCCATAGAAATCCCAAGATTACTGTATCAAGTCTAGAGGGATACTGAGGTCACTGGAGCAACATGAAAGTGCTCCGTCGACCCCAAATCAACTCGAGATGAGAGCTTAGTCCCTGGCTTCGACTCAAGAGGAATACCAAGTTTCCACAAGCACCTCAAGAGGAGGCTTCTCTCAGCTACAGGTATGTGAGAGGGACACTGAGTTTGTGGCCTAAAGTGGAATGGACACCGAGATGCTCTGACTCGAAGTAAGGACAGATATCCCTACAGTGAATTGAATGCAGGCTCTTCTTGCATCTCCCAAGACGAAGGGATGTCTGAATCCCCTGAGGAGACCACAGAGAAAGACCTAGTTCTCCGCCTCATCGCGACCGGAGGCCTCACATCCTTTGAAAACTCGACAGGTCCGCGGAGATCAATGCTTCCAAAGGAGACGATGCCTGACTCCTCTTGAAAATGGATAGGAGTCCCAGGATCCCTGTGGCACGTGGAAAGGGACCCTGGGTCTCCCGCCTCACGTGGAGACGCGTCCCAATTGCCATGCCAAGACTCGAGGAGAATCCCGAGGTGTCCCTCGCACCTAGGCAGGAGTCCTGACGTCGCTGAACAATCACGTGTCTGGAAGGGCCCTCCCGGTCGTAACTCGAGAATATAAATCAGGTTCCGGGAGCAACTCGAGAAAAAATATGAGGCTTCCCCCTAGCCGCGAGATGAGGCCCGATTCCCCTGCACTGCGTGCAGAGCAATTCCGTGTTCCACATCAAACGTGAAAGGAGCCTTGATTTCCTTGATGGCACTCCAGAGAAACACAAAGTCACTGTCTCAAGTCTAGAGGGATCCTGAGGTCACTGTAGCAGCACGAACGGGCTCCGTGGACCCCAAATCAACTCGAGATGAGAGCTTAGTCCCTGGCTTCGACTCAAGAGGAATACCAACTTTCCACAAGCACCTCAAGAGGAAGCTTCTCTCAGCTACAGGTATGTGAGAGGGACCCTGAGTTTGTGGCCTCAAGTGGAATAGACACCGAGATGCTCTGACTCGAAGTAAGGCCGGATATCCCTGCAGTGAATTGAATGCAGGCTCGTCTTGCATCTCCCAAGACGAAGGGTTGTCTGAATCCCCTGTGGAGACCACAGAGAAAGACCTAGTTCTCCGCCTCATCGCGACCGGAGGCCTCACATCCTTTGAAACTCGAGAGGTCCGCGGAGATCAATGCTTCCAAAGGAGACGATGCCTGACTCCTCTTGAAAATGGATAGGAGTCCCAGGATCCCTGTGGCACGTCGAAAGGGACCCTGGGTCTCGAGCCTCACGTGGAGACGCGTCCCAATTGCCATGCCAAAACTCGAGGAGAATCCCGAGGTGTCCCGCGCACCTAGGCAGGAGTCCTGACGTCGCTGAACTAACACGTGTCTGGAAGAGCCCTCCCCGTCGTAACTCGAGAATATACCCCAGGTTATGGCCGCAACTCTAGA
This sequence comes from Dama dama, assembly GCF_033118175.1. Lineage (NCBI taxonomy): Eukaryota > Metazoa > Chordata > Mammalia > Artiodactyla > Cervidae > Dama > Dama dama. The sequence goes on along the minus strand of NC_083693.1, from coordinate 9,935,483 downwards.
AAAACAATGAGACTTCCCCCTCGCCGCGAGATGAGGCCCGATTCCCCTGCACTGCGTGCAGAGCAATTCCGTGTTCCACATCAAACGTGAAAGGAGCCTTGATTTCCTTGATGGCACTCCAGAGAAAACCCAAGATCACTGTTTCAAGTCTAGAGGGATCCTGAGGTCACTGGAGCAACACGAAAGGGCTCCGTGGACCCCAATTAACTCCAGATGAGAGCTTAGTCCCTGGCGTCGACTCAAGAGGAATACCAACTTTCCACAAGCACCTCAAGAGGAGGCTTCTCTCAGCTACAAGTATGTTAGAGGACCCTGAGTTTGTGGCCTCAAGTGGAATGGACACCGAGATGCTCTGACTCAAAGTAAGGCCGGATATCCCTGCAGTGAATTGAATGCAGGCTCGTCTTGCATCTCCCAACACGAAGGGATGTCTGAATCCCCTGTGGAGACCACAGAGAAAGACCTAGTTCTCGCCACATCGGGACCGGAGGCCTCACATTCTTTGAAAACTCGAGAGGTCCGTGGAGATCAATGCTTCCAAAGGAGACGATGCCTGACTCCTCTTGAAAATGGATAGGAGTCCCAGGATCCCTGTGGCACTTGGAAAGGGACCCTGGGTTTCCCGCCTCACGTGGAGACGCGTCCCAATTGCCATGCCAAGACTCGAGGAGAATCCCGAGGTGTCCCTCGCACCTAGGCAGGAGTGCTGACGTCGTTGAACAAACACGTGTCTGGAAGGGCCCTCCCCGTCGTAACTCGAGAATATACCCCAGGTTCCGGCTGCAACTCGAGAAAAACCATGAGACTTCCCCCTCGCCCTGAGATGAAGCCCTATTCCCCTGCACTGCGTGCCGAGCAATTCCGTGTTCCACATCAAACGTGAAAGGAGCCTTGATTTCCTTGATGACACTCCAGAGAATACCCAAGATCACTGTCTCAAGTCTAGAGGGATCCTGAGGTCACTGTAGCAACACGAAAGGGTTCTTGGACCCCAAATCAACTGGAGATGAAAGCTTAGTCCCTGGCTTCGAATCAAGAGGAATAACAACTTTCCACAAGCACCTCAAGAGGAGGCTTGTCTCAGCTACAGGTATATGAGAGGGACCCTGAATTTGTGGCCTCAAGTGGAATGGACACCGAGATGCTCTGACTTGAAGTAAGGCCGGATATCCCTGCAGTGAATTGAATGCAGGCTCGTCTTGCATCTCCCAAGACGAAGAGATGTCTGAATCCCCTGTAGAGACCACAAGAAAGACCTAGTTCTCCGCCTCATTGCGTCGGAGGCCACACATCCTTTGAAAACTCGAGAGGTCTGCAGAGATCAATGCTTCCAAAGGAGACGATACCTGACTCCTCTTGAAAATGGATAGGAGTCCCAGGATCACTGTGGCACGTGGAAAGGGACCCTGGGTCTCACGCCTCACGTGGAGACGCGTCCCAATTGCCATGCCAAGACTCGAGGAGAATCTCGAGGTGTCCCTCGCACCTAGGCCGGAGTCCTGACGTCGCTGAACAAACACGTGTCTGGAAGGGCCCTCCCCGTCGTAACTCGAGAGTATACCCCAGGTTCCGGCCTCAACTCGAGAAAAACCATGAGACTTCCCCCTCGGCTCGAGATGAGGCCCGATTCCCCTGCACTGCGTGCAGAGCAATTCCGTGTTCCACATCAAACGTGAAGGAGCCTTGATTTCCTTGATGGCACTCGAGAGAAAACCCAAGATCACTGTCTCAAGTCTAGAGGGATCCTGAGGTCACTAGAGCAACATGAAAGGGCTCCGTGTAACCCAAATCAACTCGAGATGAGAGCTTAGTCCCTGGCTTCGAATCAAGAGGAATACCAACTTTCCACAAGCACCTCAAGAGGAGGATTCTCTCAGCTACAGGTATGTGAGAGGACCCTGAGTTTGTGGCCTCAAGTGGAATGGACACCGAGATGCTCTGACTCGAAGTAAGGCCAGATATCCATGCAGTGAATTGAATGCAGGCTCGTCTTGCATCTCCCAAGACGAAGGGATGTCTGAATTTCCTGTGGAGACCACAGAGAAAGACCTAGTTTCCACCTCATCGCGACCGGAAGCCTCACATCCTTTGAAAACTCGAGAGCTCCGCCCAGAAAAATGCTTCCAAAGGAGACGATGCCTGACTTCTCTTGAAAATGGATAGGAGTCCCAGGATCCCTGTGGCACGTGGAAAGGGACCCTGGGTCTCCCGCCTCACGTGGAGACGCGTCCCAATTGCCATGCCAAGACTCGAGGAGTATCCAGAGGTGTCCCTCGCACCTAGGCAGGAGTCCTGACGTCGCTGAACAAACACGTGTCTGGAAGGGCCCTCCCCGTCGTAACTCGAGAATATAAATCAGGTTCCGGCCGCAACTCGAGAAAAAATATGAGACTTCCCCCTCGCCGCGAGATGAGGCCCGATTCCCCAGCACTGCGTGCAGAGCAATTCCGTGTTCCACATCAAACGTGAAAGGAGCCTTGATTTCCTTGATGGCACTCCAGAGAAAACCCAAAGTCACTGTCTCAAGTCTAGAGGGATCCTGAGGTCACTGTAGCAGCACGAAAGGGCTCGGTGGACCCCAAATCAACTCGAGATGAGAGCTTAGTCCATGGCTTCGACTCAAGAGGAATACCAACTTTCCACAAGCACCTCAAGAGGAAGCTTTTCTCAGATACAGGTATGTGAGAGGGACCCTGAGTTTGTGGCCTCAAGTGGAATGGACACCAAGATGCTCTGACTTGAAGTAAGGCCGGATATCCCTGCAGTGAATTGAATGCAGGCTCGTCTTGCATCTCCCAAGACGAAGGGATGTCTGAATCCCCTGTGGAGACCACAGAGAAAGACCTAGTCCTCGACCTCGACGCGACCGGAGGCCTCACATCCTTTGAAAACGCGAGAAGTCTTCGGAGATCACTGCTTCCAAAGGAGACGATGCCTGACTCCTCTTGAAAATGGATAGGAGTCCCAGGATCCCTGTTGCACGTGGAAAGGGAACCTGGGTCTCCCGCCTCACGTGGAGACGCGTCCCAATTGCCATGCCAAGACTCGAGGAGAATCCCGAGGTGTCCCTCGCACCTAGGCAGGAGTCCTGACGTCGCTGAACAAAAAAGTGTCTGGAAGGGCCCTCCCCGTCGTAACTCGAGAATATACCCCAGGTTCCGGCCGCTACTCGAGAAAAACCATGAGACTTCCCCCTCGCCGCGAGATGAGGCCCGATTCCCCTGCACTGTGTGCAGGGCAATTCCGTGTTCCACATCAAACGTGAACGGAGCCTTGATTTCCTTGATGGCACTCCAGAGAAAACCAAGATCACTGTCTCAAGTCTAGAGGGATCCTGAGGGCACTGGAGCAACAGGAAAGGGCTTCGTGTACCCCAAATCAACTCGAGATGATAACTAATTCCCTGGCTTCGACTCAAGAGGAACACCAACTTTCCACAAGCACCTCTAGAGGAGGCTTCTCTCAGCTACAGGTATGTGAAAGGGACCCTGAGTTTGTGGCCTCAAGTGGAATGGACACCGAGATGCTCTGACTCGAAGTAACGCCGGATATCCCTGCAGTGAATTGAATGCAGGCTCGTTCTGCATCTCCCAAGAGGAAGGGATGTCTGAATCCCCTGTCGAGACCACAGAGAAAGACCTAGTTCTCCGCCTCATCGTGACCGGAGGCCTCACATCCTTTGAAAACTCGAGAGGTCCGCGGAGATCAATGATTCCAAAGGAGACGATGCCTGACTCCTCATGAAAATGGATAGGAGTCCCAGGATCCGTGTGGCACGTGGAAAGGGACACTGGGTCTCCCGCCTCACGTGGAGACGCGTCCCAATTGCCATGCCAGGAGTGAAGGAGAATCCCGAGGTGTCCCTCGCACCTAGGCAGTAGTCTTGACGTCGCTGAACAAACATGTGTCTGGAAGGGCCCTCCTGGTCGTAACTCGAGAATATACCCAAGGTTCCGGCCGCAACTCGAGAAAAACCATGAGATTTCCCCCTCGCCGCGAGTTGAGGCCCGATTCCCCTGCACTGCATGCAGAGCAATTCCGTGTTCCACATCAAACGTGAAAGGAGCCTTGATTTCCTTGATGGGACTCCAGAGAAAACCCAAGATCACTGTCTCAAGTCTAGAGGGATACTGAGGTCACTGGAGCAACACAAAAGGGCTGCGTGGACCCCAAATCAACTCGAGATGAGAGCTTAGTCCATGGCTTCGACTCAAGAGGAATAACAACTTTCCACAAGCACCTCAAGAGGAGGCTTCTCTCAGCTACAGGTATGTGAGAGGGACCCTGAGTTTGTGGCCTCAAGTGCAATGGACACCGAGATGCTCTGACTCGAAGTAAGGCGGGATATCCCTGCAGTGAATTGAATGCAGGCTCGTCTTGCATCTCCCAAGATGAAGGGATGTCTGAATCCCCTGTGGAGACCACAGAGAAAGACCTAGTCCTCCGCATCATCGCGACCGGAGGCCTCACATCCTTTGAAAACTCGAGAGGTCCGCGGAGATCAATGCTTCCAAAGGAGACGATGCCTGACTCCTCTTGAAAATGGATAGGAGTCCCAGGATCCCGGTGGCACGTGGAAAGGGACCCTGGGTCTCCCGCCTCACGTGGAGACGCGTCCCAATTGCCATGCCAAGACTCGAGGAGAATCCCGAGGTGTCCCTCGCACCTAGGCAGGAGTCCTGACGTCGCTGAAAAAACACGTGTCTGGAAGGGCCCTCCCCGTCGTAACTCGAGAATATACCCCAGGTTCCGGCCGCAACTCGAGAAAAACCATGAGACTTCCCCCTCGCCGCGAGATGAGGCCCGATTCCCCTGCACTGCCTGCAGAGCAATTCCGTGTTCCACATCAAACGTGAAAGGAGCCTTGATTTCCTTGATGGCACTCCAGAGAAAACCCAAGATCACTGTCTCAAGTCTAGAGGGATCCTGAGGTCACTGGAGCAACACGAAAGGGCTCTGTGGACCCCAAATCAACTCGAGATGAGAGCTTAGTCCCTGGCTTCGACTCAAGAGGAATACCAACTTTTCACAAGCACCTCAATAGGAGGATTCTCTCAGCTACATGTATGTGAGAGGAACCCTGAGTTTGTGGCCTCAAGTGCAATGGACACCGAGATGCTCTGACTCGAAGTAAGGCGGGATATCCCTGCAGTGAATTGAATGCAGGCTCGTCTTGCATCTCCCAAGATGAAGGGATGTCTGAATCCCCTGTGGAGACCACAGAGAAAGACCTAGTCATCCGCCTCATCGCGACCGGAGGCCTCACATCCTTTGAAAACTCGAGAGGTCCGCGGAGATCAATGCTTCCAAAGGAGACGATGCCTGACTCCTCTTGAAAATGGATAGGAGTCCCAGGATCCCGGTGGCACATGGAAAGGGACCCTGGGTCTCCCACCTCACGTGGAGACGCGTCCCCATTGCCATGCCAAGACTCGAGGAGAATCCCGAGGTGTCCCTCGCACCTAGGCAGGAGTCCTGACGTCGCTGAACAAACACGTGTCTGGAAGGGCCCTCCCCGTCGTAACTCGAGAATATACCCCAGGTTCCGGCCGCCACTCGAGAAAAACCATGAGACTTCCCCCTCGCCGCGAGATGAGGACGATTCCCCTGCAATGCATGAAGAGCAATTCTGTGTTCCACATTAAACGTGAACGGAGCCTTGATTTCCTTGATGGCACTCCAGAGAAAACCCAAGATCACTGTCTCAAGTCTAGAGGGATCCTGAGGTCACTGGAGCAACAGGAAAGGGCTTCGTGTACCCCAAATCAACTCGAGATGATAACTAATTCCCTGGCTTCGACTCAAGAGGAACACCAACTTTCCACAAGCACCTCTAGAGGAGGCTTCTCTCAGCTACAGGTATGTGAAAGGGACCCTGAGTTTGTGGCCTCAAGTGGAATGGACACCGAGATGCTCTGACTCGAAGTAAGGCCAGATATCCATGCAGTGAATTGAATGCAGGCTCGTCTTGCATCTCCCAAGACGAAGGGATGTCTGAATCCCCTGTGGAGACCACAGAGAAAGACCTAGTTCTCCGCCTCATCGCGACCGGAGGCCTCACATCTTTGAAAACTCGAGAGGTCCGCGGAGATCAATGCTTCCAAAGGAGACGATGCCTGACTCCTCTTGAAAATGGATAGGAGTCCCAGGATCCCTGTGGCAGGTGGAAAGGGACCCTGGGTCTCCCTCCTCATGTGGAGACGCGTCCAAATTGCCATGCCAAAACTCGAGGAGAATCCCGAGGTGTCCCTCGCACCTAGACAGGAGTCCTCATGTCGCTGAACAAACCCGTGTCTGGAAGGGCCCTCCCCGTCGTAACTCGAGAATATACCCCAGGTTCCGGCTGCAACTCGAGAAAAACCATGAGACTTCCCCCTCGCCGCGAGATGAGGCCCGATTCCCCTGCACTGCGTGCAGAGCAATTCCGTGTTCCACATCAAACGTGAACGGAGCCTTGATTTCCTTGATGGCACTCCAGAGAAAACCCAAGATCACTGTCTCAAGTCTAGAGGGATCCTGAGGTCACTGGAGCAACACGAAAGGCTCCGTGGACCCCAAATCAAATCGTGATGAGAGCTTAGTCCCTGGCTTCGACTCAAGAGGAATACCAACTTTCCACAAGCACCTCAAGAGGAGGCTTCTCTCAGCTACAGGTATGTGAGAGGGACCCTGAGTTTGTGGCCTCAAGTGGAATGGACACCGATATGCTCTGACTCGAAGTAAGGCCAGATATCCCTGCAGTGAATTGAATGCAGGCTCGTCTTGCATCTCCCAAGAGGAAGGGATCTCTGAATCCCCTGTGGAGACCACGAGAAAGACCTAGTTCTCCGCCTCATTGCGACCGGAGGCCTCACATCCTTTGAAAACTCGAGAAGTCCGCGGAGATCAATGCTTCCAAAGGAGACGTTGCTGACTCTCTTGAAATTGGATAAGAGTCCCAGGATCCCTGAGGCACGTGGAAAGGGACCCGTGGTCTCCTGCCTCACGTGGAGACGGGTCCCAATTGCCATGCCAGGAGTGAAGGAGAATCCCGAGGTGTCCCTCGCACCTAGGCAAGAGTCCTGACGTCGCTGAACAAACACATGTCTGGAAGGGCCCTCCCCGTCGTAACTCGAGAATATACCCCAGGTTCCGGCCGCAACTCGAGAAAAATCATGAGACTTCCCCCTCGCCACGAGATGAGGCCCGATTCCCCTGCCCTGCGTGCAGAGCAATTCCGTATTCCACATCAAAAGTGAAAGGAGCCTTGATTTCCTTGATGGCACTCCAGAGAAAACCGAAGATCTCTGTCTCAAGTCTAGAGGGATCCTGAGTTCACTGTAGCAACAGGAAAGGGCTCCGTGGACCCCAAATCAACTCGAGATGAGAGCTTAGTCCCTGGCTTCGACTCAAGAGGAATACCACCTTTCCACAAGCACCTCAAGAGGAGGCTTCTCTCAGCTACAGGTATGAGAGAGAGACCCTGAGTTTATGGCCTCAAGTGGAATGGACACCGAGATGCGCTGACTCAAAGTAACGCCGGATATCCCTGCAGTGAATTGAATGCAGGCTCGTCCTGCATCTCCCAAGTGGAAGGGATGTCTGAATCCCCTGTGGAGACCACAGAGAAAGACCTAGTTCTCCGCCTCATCGCGACTGGAGGCCTCACATCCTTTGAAAACTAGAGAGGTCCGCGGAGATCAATGATTCCAAATGAGACGATGCCTGACTCCTCTTGAAAATGGATAGGAGTCCCAGGATCCCTGTGGCACGTGGAAAGGGACACTGGGTCTCCCGCCTCACGTGGAGACGCGTCCCAATTGCCATGCCAAGACTCGAGGAGAATCCCGAGGTGTCCCTCGCACCTAGGCAGTAGTCTTGACGTCGCTGAACAAACATGTGTCTGGAAGGGCCCTCCTGGTCGTAACTCGAGAATATACCCAATGTTCCGGCCGCAACTCGAGAAAAACCATGAGATTTCCCCCTCGCCGCGAGTTGAGGCCCGATTCCCCTGCACTGCATGCAGAGCAATTCCGTGTTCCACATCAAACGTGAAAGGAGCCTTGATTTCCTTGATGGGACTCCAGAGAAAACCCAAGATCACTGTCTCAAGTCTAGAGGGATACTGAGGTCACTGGAGCAACACAAAAGGGCTGCGTGGACCCCAAATCAACTCGAGATGAGAGCTTAGTCCATGGCTTCGACTCAAGAGGAATAACAACTTTCCACAAGCACCTCAAGAGGAGGCTTCTCTCAGCTACAGGTATGTGAGAGGGACCCTGAGTTTGTGGCCTCAAGTGCAATGGACACCGAGATGCTCTGACTCGAAGTAAGGCGGGATATCCCTGCAGTGAATTGAATGCAGGCTCGTCTTGCATCTCCCAAGATGAAGGGATGTCTGAATCCCCTGTGGAGACCACAGAGAAAGACCTAGTCCTCCGCATCATCGCGACCGGAGGCCTCACATCCTTTGAAAACTCGAGAGGTCCGCGGAGATCAATGCTTCCAAAGGAGACGATGCCTGACTCCTCTTGAAAATGGATAGGAGTCCCAGGATCCCGGTGGCACGTGGAAAGGGACCCTGGGTCTCCCGCCTCACGTGGAGACGCGTCCCAATTGCCATGCCAAGACTCGAGGAGAATCCCGAGGTGTCCCTCGCACCTAGGCAGGAGTCCTGACGTCGCTGAACAAACACGTGTCTGGAAGGGCCCTCCCCGTCGTAACTCGAGAATATACCCCAGGTTCCGGCCGCAACTCGAGAAAAACCATGAGACTTCCCCCTCGCCGCGAGATGAGGCCCGATTCCCCTGCACTGCCTGCAGAGCAATTCCGTGTTCCACATCAAACGTGAAAGGAGCCTTGATTTCCTTGATGGCACTCCAGAGAAAACCCAAGATCACTGTCCCAAGTCTAGAGGGATCCTGAGGTCACTGGAGCAACACGAAAGGGCTCTGTGGACCCCAAATCAACTCGAGATGAGAGCTTAGTCCCTGGCTTCGACTCAAGAGGAATACCAACTTTCCACAAGCACCTCAATAGGAGGATTCTCTCAGCTACATGTATGTGAGAGGAACCCTGAGTTTGTGGCCTCAAGTGCAATGGACACCGAGATGCTCTGACTCGAAGTAAGGCGGGATATCCCTGCAGTGAATTGAATGCAGGCTCGTCTTGCATCTCCCAAGATGAAGGGATGTCTGAATCCCCTGTGGAGACCACAGATAAAGACCTAGTCGTCCGCCTCATCGCGACCTGGAGGCCTCACATCATTTGAAAACTCGAGAGGTCCGCGGAGATCAATGCTTCCAAAGGAGACGATGCCTGACTCCTCTTGAAAATGGATAGGAGTCCCAGGATCCCGGTGGCACGTGGAAAGGGACCCTGGGTCTCCCGCCTCACGTGGAGACGCGTCCCCATTGCCATGCCAAGACTCGAGGAGAATCCCGAGGTGTCCCTCGCACCTAGGCAGGATTCCTGACGTCGCTGAACAAACACGTGTCTGGAAGGGCCCTCCCCGTCGTAACTCGAGAATATACCCCAGGTTCCGGCCGCCACTCGAGAAAAACCATGAGACTTCCCCCTCGCCGCGAGATGAGAACGATTCCCCTGCAATGCATGAAGAGCAATTCTGTGTTCCACATTAAACGTGAACGGAGCCTTGATTTCCTTGATGGCACTCCAGAGAAAACCCAAGATCACTGTCTCAAGTCTAGAGGGATCCTGAGGTCACTGGAGCAACAGGAAAGGGCTTCGTGTACCCCAAATCAACTCGAGATGATAACTAATTCCCTGGCTTCGACTCAAGAGGAACACCAACTTTCCACAAGCACCTCTAGAGGAGGCTTCTCTCAGCTACAGGTATGTGAAAGGGACCCTGAGTTTGTGGCCTCAAGTGGAATGGACACCGAGATGCTCTGACTCGAAGTAACGCCGGATATCCCTGCAGTGAATTGAATGCAGGCTCGTCCTGCATCTCCCAAGAGGAAGGGATGTCTGAATCCCCTGTGGAGACCACAGAGAAAGACCTAGTTCTCCGCCTCATCGCGACCGGAGGCCTCACATCCTTTGAAAACTCGAGAGGTCCGCGGAGATCAATGATTCCAAAGGAGACGATGCCTGACTCCTCGTGAAAATGGATAGGAGTCCCAGGATCCGTGTGGCACGTGGAAAGGGACACTGGGTCTCCCGCCTCACGTGGAGACGCGTCCCAATTGCCATGCCAAGACTCGAGGAGAATCCCGAGGTGTCCCTCGCACCTAGGCAGTAGTCTTGACGTCGCTGAACAAACATGTGTCTGGAAGGGCCCTCCTGGTCGTAACTCGAGAATATACCCAATGTTCCGGCCGCAACTCGAGAAAAACCATGAGATTTCCCCCTCGCAGCGAGTTGAGGCCCGATTCCCCTGCACTGCATGCAGAGCAATTCCGTGTTCCACATCAAACGTGAAAGGAGCCTTGATTTCCTTGATGGGACTCCAGAGAAAACCCAAGATCACTGTCTCAAGTCTAGAGGGATACTGAGGTCACTGGAGCAACACAAAAGGGCTGCGTGGACCCCAAATCAACTCGAGATGAGAGCTTAGCCCATGGCTTCGACTCAAGAGGAATAACAACTTTCCACAAGCACCTCAAGAGGAGGCTTCTCTCAGCTACAGGTATGTGAGAGGGACCCTGAGTTTGTGGCCTCAAGTGCAATGGACACCGAGATGCTCTGACTCAAAGTAAGGCGCGATATCCCTGCAGTGAATTGAATGCAGGCTCGTCTTGCATTTCCCAAGATGAAGGGATGTCTGAATCCCCTGTGTAGACCACAGAGAAAGACCTAGTCCTCCGCCTCATCGCGACCGGAGGCCTCACATCCTTTGAAAAATCGAGAGGTCTGCAGAGATCAATGCTTCCAAAGGAGACGATGCCTGACTCCTCTTGAAAATGGATAGGAGTCCAAGGATCCCTGTGGCACGTGGAAAGGGACCCTGGGTCTCCCGACTCACTTGGAGATGCGTCCCAATTGCCATACCAAGACTCGAGGAGAATCCCGAGGTGTCCCTCGCACCTAGGCAGGAGTCCTGACGTTGCTGAACAAACACGTGTCTGGAAGGGCCCTCCCCGACATAACTTGAGAATATACCCCAGGTTCCGGCCGCAACTCGAGAAAAACCATGAGACTTCCCCCTCGCCGCGAGATGAGGCCCGATTCCCCTGCACTGCGTGCAGAGCAATTCCGTGTTCCACATCAAACGTGAAAGGAGCCTTGATTTCCTTGATGGGACTCCAGAGAAAACCCAAGATCACTGTCTCAAGTCTAGAGGGATCCTGAGGTCACTGGAGTAACACGAAAGGGCTCCGTGGACCCCAAATCAACTCGAGATGAGAGCTTAGTCCCTGGCTTCGACTCAAGAGGAATACCAACTTTCCACAAGCACCTCAAGGGGAGGCTACTCTCAGCTAATGGTATGTGAGAGGGACCCTGAGTTTGTGGCCTCAAGTGGAATGGACACCGAGATGCTCTGACTCGAAGTAAGGCCAGATATCCCTGCAGTGAATTGAATGCAGGCTCGTCTTGCATCTCCCAAGACGTAGGGATGTCTGAATCCCCTGTGCAGAACACAGAGAAAGACCTAGTTCTCTGCCTCATCGCGACCGGAGGCCTCACATCCTTTGAAAACTCGAAAGGTCCGCGGAGATCAATGCTTCCAAAGGAGACGATGACTGAGTCCTCTTGAAAATGGATAGGAGTCCCAGGATCCCTGTGGCACGTGGAAAGGGACCCTGGGTCTCCCGCCTCACGTGGAGACGCGTCCCAATTGCCATGCCAAGACTCGAGGAGAATCCCGAGGTGTCCCTCGCACCTAGGCAGGAGTCCTGACGTCGCTGAACAAACACGTGTCTGGAAGGGCCCTCCCCGTCGTAACTCGAGAATATACCCCAGGTTCCGGCCGCAACTCGAGAAAAACCATGAGACTTCCCCCTCGCCGTTAGATGAGGCCCGATTCCCCTGCACTGCCTGCAGAGCAATTCCGTGTTCCACATCAAACGTGAAAGGAGCCTTGATTTCCTTGATGGCACTCCAGAGAAAACCCAAGATCACTGTCTCAAGTCTAGAGGGATCCTGAGGTCACTGGAACAACACGAAAGGGCTCTGTGGACCCCAAATCAACTCGAGATGAGAGCTTAGTCCCTGGCTTCGACTCAAGAGGAATACCAACTTTCCACAAGCACCTCAAGAGGAGGATTCTCTCAGCTACATGTATGTGAGAGGAACCCTGAGTTTGTGGCCTCAAGTGGAATGGACACCGAGATGCTCTGACTCGAAGTAAGGCCGGATATCCCTGCAGTGAATTGAATGCAGGCTCGTCTTGCATCTCCCAAGATGAAGGGATGTCTGAATCCCCTGTGGAGACCACAGAGAAAGACCTAGTCGTCCGCCTCATCGCGACCGGAGGCTTCACATCCTTTGAAAACTCGAGAGGTCCGCGGAGATCAATGCTTCCAAAGGAGACGATGCCTGACTCCTCTTGAAAATGGATAGGAGTCCCAGGATCCCTGTGGAACGTGGAACGGGACCCTGAGTCTCCCGCCTCACGTGGAGACGCGTCCCCATTGCCATGCCAAGACTCGAGGAGAATCCCGAGGTGTCCCTCGCACCTAGGCAGGATTCCTGACGTCGCTGAACAAACACGTGTCTGGAAGGCCCCTCCCCGTCGTAACTCGAGAATATACCCCAGGTTCCGGCCGCCACTCGAGAAAAACCATGAGACTTCCCCCTCGCCGCGAGATGAGGACGATTCCCCTGCAATGCATGAAGAGCAATTCCGTGTTCCACATTAAACGTGAACGGAGCCTTGATTTCCTTGATGGCACTCCAGAGAAAACCCAAGATCACTGTCTCAAGTCTAGAGGGATCCTGAGGTCACTGGAGCAACAGGAAAGGGCTTTGTGTACCCCAAATCAACTCGAGATGATAACTAATTCCCTGGCTTCGACTCAAGAGGAATACCAACTTTCCACAAGCACCTCAAGAGGAGGCTACTCTCAGCTAAAGGTGTGTGAGAGGGACCCAGAGTTTGTGGCCTCAAGTGGAATGGACACCGAGATGCTCTGACTCGAAGTAAGGCCAGATATCCCTGCAGTGAATTGAATGCAGGCTCGTCTTGCATCTCCCAAGAGGAAGGGATGTCTGAATCCCCTGTGGAGACCACGAGAAAGACCTAGTTCTCCGCCTCATTGCGACCGGAGGCCTCACATCCTTTGAAAACTCGAGAAGTCCGCGGAGATCAATGCTTCCAAAGGAGACGTTGCTGACTCTCTTGAAATTGGATAGGAGTTCCAGGATCCCTGTGGCAATTGGAAAGGGACCCGTGGTCTCCTGCCTCACGTGGAGACGTGGCCCAATTGCCATGCCAGGAGTGAAGGAGAATCCCGAGGTGTACCTCGCACCTAGGCAAGAGTGCTGACGTCGCTGAACAAACACGTGTCTGGAAGGGCCCTCCCCTTCGTAACTCGAGAATATACGCCAGGTTCTGGCCGCAACTCGAGAAAAACCATGAGACTTCCCCTCGCCACGAGATGAGGCCCGATTCCCCTGCACTGCGTGCAGAGCAATTCCGTGTTCCACATCAAACGTGAAAGGAGCCTTGATTTCCTTGATTGCACTCCAGAGATAACCCAAGATCACTGTCTCAAGTCTAGAGGGATCCTGAAGTCACTGTAGCAACATGAAAGTGCCCCATGGACATCAAATCAACTCCAGATGACAGCTTAGTCCCTGGCTTCGACTCAAGAGGAATACCAAGTTTCCACAAGCACCTCAAGAGGAGGCTTCTCTCAGCTACAGGTATGTGAGAGGGACCCTGAGTTTGTGGACTCAAGTGGAATGGACACCGAGATGCTCTGACTCGAAGTAAGGCCAGATATCCCTGCAGTGAATTGAATGCAGGCTCGTCTTGCATCTCCCAAACGAAGGCATGTCTGAATCCCCTGTGGAGACCACAGATAAAGACCTAGTTCTACGCCTCATCGCGACCGGAGGCCTAAAATAATTTGAAAACTCGAGAGGTCCGCGGAGATCAATGCTTCCAAAGGAGACAATGCCTGACTCCTCTTGAAAATGGATAGGAGTCCCCGGATCCCTGTAGCACGTGGAAAGGGACCCTGGGTCTCCCGCCTCATGTGGAGACGCGTCCCAATTGCCATGCCAAGACTCGAGGAGAATCCTGAGGTGTCCCTCGCACATAGGCAGGAGTCCTGCCGTCGTGAACAAACACGTGTCTCGAAGGGCCCTCCCCGTCGTTACTCGAGAATATACCCCAGGTTCCGGCCGCAACTCGAAAAAAACCATGAGACTTCCCCCTCACCGTGAGATGAGGCCCGATTCCCCTGCACTGCGTGCAGAGCAATTCCGTGTTCCACATCAAACGTGAAAGGAGCCTTGATTTCCTTGATGGCACTCCAGAGAAAACCCAAGATCACTGTCTCAAGTCTGGAGGTATCCTGAAGTCACTGTAGCAACACGAAAGTGCCCCGTGGACATCAAATCAACTCCAGATGACAGCTTAGTCCCTGGTTTCGACTCAAGAGGAATACCAAGTTTCCACAAGCACCTCAAGAGGAGGCTTCTCTCAGCTACAGGTATGTGAGAGGGACCCTGAGTTTGTGGCCTCAAGTGGAATGGACACCGAGAGGCTCTGACTCGAAGTAAGGCCGGATATCCCTGCAGTGAATTGAATGTAGGCTCGTCTTGCATCTCCCAAGACGAAGGGATGTCTGAATCCCCTGTGGAGGCCACAGAGAAAGACCTAGTTCTCCGCTGCATCACGACCGGAGGCCTCACATCCTTTGAAAACTGGAGAGGCCCGCGGAGATCAATGCTTCCAAAAGAGACGATGCCTGACTCCTCTTGAAAATGGATAGGAGTCCCGGATCCCTGTGGCACGTGGAAAGGGACCCTGGGTCTCCCGCCTCACGTGGAGACGCGTCCCAATTGCCATGCCAAGACTCGAGGAGAATCCCGAGGTGTCCATGGCACCTAGGCAGGAGTCCTGACGTCGCTGAACAAACACATGTCTGGAAGGGCCCTCCCCGTCGTAACTCGAGAATATACCCCAGGATCCGGCCGCAACTCGAGAAAAACCATGAGACTTCCCCCTCGCCGCGAGATGAGGCCCGATTCCCCATCACTGCGTGCAGAGCAATTCCGTGTTCCACATCAAACGTGAAAGGAGCCTTGATTTCCTTGATGGCACTCCAGAGAAAACCCAAGATGACTGTCTCAAGTCTAGAGGGATCCTGAGGTCACTGGAGCAACACGAAAGGGCTCCGTGGACCCCAAATCAAATCGAGATGAGAGCTTAGTCCCTGGCTTCGACTCAAGAGGAATACCAACTTTCCACAAGCACCTCAAGAGGAGGCTTCTCTCAGCTACAGGTATGTGAGAGGGACCCTGAGGTTGTGGCCTCAAGTGGAATGGACACCGAGATGCTCTGACTCGAAGTAAGGCCGGATATCCCTGCAGTGAATTGAATGCAGGCTCGTCTTGCATCTCCCAAGACGAAGGGATGTCTGAATTCCCTGTGGAGACCACAAGAAAGACCTAGTTCTCCGCCTCATCGCGTCTGGAGGCCTACATCCTTTGAAAACTCGAGAGGTCCGCGGAGATCAATGCTTCCAAAGGAGACGATGCCTGACTCCTCTCGAAAATGGATAGGACTCCCAGGATCACTGTGTCACGTGGAAAGGGACCCTGGGTCTCCCGCCTCACGTGGAGACGTGTCCCAATTGCAAAGCCAAGACTCGAGGAGAATACCGAGTTGTCCCTCGCACGTAGGCAGGAGTGCTGACGTCGCTGAACAAACACGTGTCTGGAAGTGCCCTCCCCGTCGTAACTCGAGAATAAACCCCAGGTTCCAGCCGCAACTTGAGAAAAACCATGAGACTTCCCCCTCGCCGCGAGATAAGGTCCGATTCCCCTGAACTGCGTGCAGAGCAATTCCGTGTTCCACATCAAACGTGAAAGGAGCTTTGATTTCCTTGATGGCACTACAGAGAAAACCCAAGATCACTCTCTCAAGTCGAGAGGGATCCTGAGGTCACTGTAGCAACAAGAAAGCGCTCCGTGGACCCCAAATGAACTCGAGATAATAGCTTAGTCCCTGGCTTCGACTCAAGAGGAATACCAACTTTCAACAAGCACCTCAAGAGGAGGCTTCTCTCAGCTACAGGTATGTGAGAGGGACCCTGAGTTTGTGGCCTCAAGTGGAATGGACATCGAGATGCTCTGACTCGAAGTAAGGCCGGATATCCCTGCAGTGAATTGAATGCAGGCTCGTCTTGCATCTCCCAAGACGAAGGGATGTCTGAATCCCCTGTGGAGACGACAGAGAAAGACCTAGTCCTCCGCCTCATCGCGACCTGAGGCCTCATATCCTTTGACAACTCGAGAGGTCCGCGGAGATCAATGCTTCCAAAGCAGACGATGCCTGACTCCTCTTGAAAATGGATAGGAGTCCCAGGATCCCTGTGGCACGTGGAAAGGGACCCTGGGACTCCTGCCTCATGTGGAGACGCGTCCCAATTGCCATGCCAAGACTCGAGGAGAATCCAGAGTTGTCCCTCGCACCTAGGCCGGAGTCCTGACGTCGCTGAACAAACACGTGTCTGGAAAGGCCCTCCCCATCGTAACTCGAGAATATAACCCAGGTTCCGGCTGCAACTCGAGAAAAACCATGAGACTTCCCCCTCGCCGCGAGATGAGGCCCGATTCCCCTGCACTGCGTGCAGAGCAATTCCGTGTTCCACATCAAACGTGAAAGGAGCCTCGATTTCCTTGATGGCTCTCCAGAGAAAACCCAAGATCACTGTCTCAAGTCTAGAGGGATCCTGAGGTCACTGGAGCAACACGAAAGGGCTCCGTGGACCCCAAATCAACTCGAGATGAGAGCTTAGTCCCTGGCTTCGACTCAGGAGGAATACCAACTTTCCACAAGCACCTCAAGCAGAGGCTTCTGTCAGCTACAGGTATGTGAGAGGGACCCTGAGTTTGTGGCCTCAAGTGGAATGGACACCGAGATGCTCTTACTCGAACTAAGGCCGGATATCACTGCAGTGAATAGAATGCAGGCTTGTACTGCATCTCCCAAGAAGAAGGGATGCCTGAATCCCCTGAGGAGACCACAGAGAAAGACCTATTCCTCCTCCTCATCGCGACCGGAGGCCTCTCATCCTTTGAAAATTCGAAAGGTCCGCGGGGATCAATGCTTCCAAAGGAGACGATGCCTGACTCCTCTTGTAAATGGATGGGACTCCCAGGATCCCTGTGGCACATGGAAAGGGACACTGGGTCTCCCGCCTCACGTGGAGACGCGGCCCAATTGCCATGCCAAGACTCGAGGAGAATCCCGAGGTGTCCCCTCGCACCTAGGCAGGAGTCCTGACGTCGCTGAACAAACACGTGTCTGGAAGGGCCCTCCCTGTCGGAACTTGAGAATATAGCCCAGGTTCCGACCGCAACTCGAGAAAAACCATGAGACTTCCCCCTCGCCGCGAAATGAGGCCCGATTCCCCTGCACTGCGTGCAGAGCAATTCCGTGTTCCACATCAAACGTGAAAGGAGCCTTGATTTCCTTGATGGCACTCCAGAGAAAACCCAAGATCACTGTCTCAAGTCTAGAGGGATCCTGAGGTCACTGGAGCAACAAGAAAGGGCTCCATGGACCCCAAATCATCTCGAGATGAGAGCTTAGTCACTGGCTTTGACTCAAGAGGAATACCAACTTTCCACAAGCACCTCAAGAGGCGGCTTCTCTCAGCTACAGGTATGTGAGAGGGACCCTGAGTTTGAGGCCTCAAGTGGAATGGACACCGAGATGCTCTGACTCGAAGTAAGGCCGGATATCCCTGCAGTGAATTGAATGCAGGCTCGTCTTGCATCTCCCAAGACCAAGGGATGTCTGAATCCCCTGTGGAGACCACAGAGAAAGACCTAGTCCTCCGCCTCATCGCGACCGGAGGCCTCACATCCTTTGAAAACTCGAGAGGTCCGCGGAGATCAATGCTTCCAAAGGAGACGATGCCTGACTCCTCTTGAAAATGGATAGGAGTCCCAGGATCCCTGTGGCACGTGGAAAGGGACCCTGGGTCTCCCGCCTCACGTGGAGACGCGTCCCAATTGCCATGCCAAGACTCGAGGAGAATCCCGAGGTGTCCCTCGCACCTAGGCAGGAGTCCTGACGTCGGTAAAAAAACTCGTGTCTGGAAGGGCTCTCCCAGCCGTAACTCGAGAATATACAGAAGGTTCCAGCCGCAACACGAGAAAACCATGAGACTTCCCCCTCTCTGCGAGATGAGGCCCGATTCCCCTGCACTGCCTGCAGAACAATTCCGTGTTCCACATCAAACGAGAAAGGAGCCTTGATTTCCTTAATTGCACTCCAGAGAAAACCCAAGATCACTGTCCCAAGTCTAGAGGGATCCTGATGTCACTGGAGCAAGAAGAAAGGGCTCCGTGGGCCCCAAATCAAATCAAGATGAGAGCTTGGTCCCTGGCTTCGACTCATAGGAATACCAACTTTCCACAAGCACCTCAAGAGGAGGCTTCTCTCAGCTACAGTTATGTGAGAGGGACCCTGAGTTTGTGGCCTCAAGTGGAATGGACACCTAGATGCTCTGACTCGATGTAACGCCGAATGTCCCTGCAGTGAATTGAATGCAGGCTCATCTTGCTTCTCCCAAGACGAAGGGATGTCTGAATCCCCTGGGGAGACCACAGAGAAAGACCTAGTTCTCCACCTCATCGCGACCGGAGGCCTCACATCCTTTGAAAATTCGAGAGGTCCGCGGAGATCAATGCTTCCAAAGGAGACGATGCCTGACTCCTCTTGAAAATGGATAGGAGTCCCAGGATCCCTGTGGCACGAGGAAAGGGACCCTTGGTCTCCCGCCTCACGTGGATACGCGTCCCAATTGCCATGCCAAGACTCGAGGAGAATCCCGAGGTGTCCCTTGCACCTAGGGAGGAGTCCTGACGACGCTGAACAAACACGTGTCTGAAAGGGCCCTGCCCGTCGTAACTCGAGAATATACCCCAGGTTCCGGCCGCAACTCGAGAAAAACCATGAGACTTCCCCCTCGCCGCGAGATGAGGCCCGATTCCCCTGCAATGCGTGCAGAGCAATTCGGTGTTCCACATCAAACGTGAAAGGAGCCTTGATTTCCTTGATGGCACTCCAGAGAAAACCCAAGATCACTGTCTCAAGTCTAGAGGGATCCTGAGGTCACTGGAGCAACACGAAAGTGCTCCGTGGACCCCAAATCAACTCGAGATGAGAGCTTAGTCCTTGGCTTCGACTCAAGAGGAATACCAACTTTCCACAAGCACCTCAAGAGGAGTCTTCTCTAAGCTACAGGTATGTGAGAGGGACCCTGAGTTTGTGGCCTCAAGTGGAATGGACACCGAGATGCTCTGACTCGAAGTAAGCCCGGATATCCCTGCAGTGAATTGAATGCAGGCTCGTCTTGCATCTCCCAAGATGAAGGGATGTCTGAATCCCCTGTGGAGACCACAGAGAAAGACTTAATTTTCCGCCTCATCGCGACCGGAGGCCTCACATCCTTTGAAAATTCAAGAGGTCCGTGGAGATCAGTGCTTCGAAAGGAGACAATGCCTGACTCCTCTTGAAAATGGATAGGAGTCATAGGACCCTGTGACACGTGGAAAGGGACACTGGGTCTCCCGCCTCACCTGGAGACGCATCCCAATTGCCATGCGAAACCTCGGGGAGAATCCCGAGGTGTCCATCGCACCTAGGCAGGAGTTCTGACGTTGCTGAACAAACACGTGTTTGGAAGGGCCACCCCCCGGCTTAACTCGAGAATATACCCCAGGTTCCGGCCGCAACTCGAGAAAAACCATGAGACTTCCCCCTCGCCGCGAGAAGAGGCCCGATTCCCCTGCACTGCGTGCAGAGCAATTCCGTGTTCCACATCAAACGTGAAAGGAGCCTTGATTTCCTTGATGGCACTGCAGAGAAAACCCAAGATCACTGTCTCAAGTCTAGAGGGATCCTGAGGACACTGTAGCAACACGAAAGGGCTCCATGGACCTCAAATCAACTCGAGATGAGAGCTAAGTCCCTGGCTTCGACTCAAGAGGAATACCAAATTTCCACAAGCACCTCAAGAGGAGGCTTCTCTCAGCTACAGGTATGTGAGAGGGACCCTGAGTTTGTGGCCTCAAGTGGAATGGACACCGAGATGCTCTGACTGGAAGTAAGGCCGGATATCCCTGCAGTGAATTGAATGCAGGCTCCTCTTGCATCTCCCAAGACGAAGGGATGTCTGAATCCCATGTGGAGACCACAGAGAAAGACCTAGTTCTCGGCCTCATCGAGACCGGAGGCCTCACAACCTTTGAAAACTGGAGAGGTCTGCGGAGATCAATGCTTCCGAAGGAGACGATGCCTGCCTCCTCTTGAAAATGGATAGGAGTCCCAGGATCCCTGTGGCACATGGAACGGGACCCTGGGTCTCCCGTCTCACGTGGAGATGCGTCCCAATTGCCATGCCAAGATTCGATGAGAATCCCGAGGTGTCCCTCGCACCTAGGCAGAAGTCCTGACATCGCTGAAAAAACACGTGTCTGGAAGGGCCCTCTCTGTCGTAACTCGAGAATATACCACAGGTTCCGGCCGCAACTCGAGAAAAACCATGAGACTTCCCCCTCGCCGCGAGATGAGCCCCGATTCCCCTGCACTGCGTGCAGAGCAATTCCGTGTTCCACATCAAACGTGAAAGGAGCCTTGATTTCCTTGATGGCACTCCAGAGAAAACCCAAGATCACTGCCTCAAGTCTAGAGGGATCCTGAGGACACTGGGGCAAAACAAGGGGGCTCAGTGAACCCCAAATCAACTCGAGATGAGAGCTTAGTCCCAGGCTTCGACTCAAGAGGAATACCAACTTTCCACAATGACCTCAAGAGGAGGCTTCTTTCAGCTACAGGTATGTGAGAGGGACCCTGAGTTGTGGCCGCAAGTGGAATGGAAACCGAGATGCTCTGACTCGAAGTAAGGCCGGATATCCCTGCAGTAAATTGAATGCAGGCTCGTCTTGCATCTCCCAAGAGGAAGGGATGTCTGAATCCCCTGAGGAGACCACAGAGAAAGACCTAGTTCTCCGCCTCATCGCGACCGGAGTCCTCACATCCTTTGAAAACTCGAGAGGTCCGCGGAGATCATTGCTTCCAAAGGAGACGATGCCTGACTCCTCTTGAAAATGGATAGGAGTCCCAGGATCCCTGTAGCACGTGGAAAGGGACACTGAGTCTCCCGCCTCACGTGGGTACGCGTCTCAATTGCCATGCCAAGACTCGAGGAGAATCCCGAGGTGTCCCTCGCACCTAGGCAGGAGTCCTGACGTCGCTGAACAAACATGTGTCTGGAAGGGCCCTCCCCGTCGTAACTCGAGAATACATCCCAGGTTCCGGCAGCAACTCGAGAAAAACCATGAGACTTCCCCCTCGCCGCGAGATGAGGCCC